>NW_026989822.1:1336774-2673548 GCF_036321535.1 Camelus dromedarius | reverse complement strand
ACACTTATCTCTCAGAACTGAGCATGTGGAGAGACGTCCATTCATCTAGCAGAAATGGAACGGGTTGCAGGAGAAACTTTTACTTTGGTTTATCAGTGTGTTTCCTAGTGCCGGTTAGAAGTTCCTGCAGTTTTCACTGTAAAAATGTTTTGTAGCTAGTACCTACCCTTATATATGTATGGAGTGTGGTTTGCAACTTAAAAGAAACTTTGTGTTCCCAACAATCTAGTTGAAGGACGGCTCTCACACACACTTATCTCTCAGAACTTAGCATGTTGAGAGACGTTCGTTCATCTAGCACAAATAACTGGTTGCAGGAGAAACTTTTAACCTGGTTTCTCAGTCTGTTTCCTAGTGAGGGTTGGATGTTCCAGCATTTTTCACTGTAAAACCGAGTTGGAGCTAGTACCTCCCCATATATATGTATGGATTGGAGTTTGCCAATGAAAGGAAATTTTGTGCTCCCAACAAGCTATTTTATGGACGGCTTTCACAAACACTTATCTCTCAGAACTGAGTATGTGGAGAGATGATCGTTCATTTAGCACAAAGGGAAAGGTTTGCAGGGGAAAGTTTTACTCTGGTTTCTCAGTCTGTTTCCTAGTGCCGGTTTGAAGTTCCTGCAGTTTTCACTGTAAAACCTAATTGAGGGTGAACCTCCCCATATATATGTATGGAGTGGCGTTTTCAACCGAAAAGATACTATGTGTTCCCAACAATGTAGATGAAGGTCGGCTTTCACACACACTTTTCTCTCACAACTGAGCATGTAGAGAGACGTTTGTTCATCTAGCACAAACGGAACGGGTTGCAGGAAAAACTTTTACTCTGGTTTCTCAGTCGTTTTCCTAGTGCCTGTTTGAGGTTCCTGCGGTTATCACTGTAAAACCGAGTTGGAGCTAGTACCCCCCGCATATATAAGTATGGAGTGGAGTTTGCAACTGAAAAGTAACTTTGGGTTTAAAACAAGCTATGTGAACTTCGGCTTTCACACACTTTTCCCTCAGAACTGAGCATGTGGAGAGACGTTCGTTCATCTAGCATAAAGGGAACGGGTTGCAGGAGAAACTTTTACTCTGGTTTCTCATTCTGTTTCCTAGTGCTGGTATGAAGTTCCTGCAGTTCACACTGTAAAACAGATTTGGAGCTAGTACCTCCCCATATATATGTATGGAGTGGAGTTTTCAACTGAAAAGGAACTATGTGTTCCCAACAATCTAGTTGAAGGACGGCTTTCACACACACTTATCTCTCACAACTGAGCATGTAGAGAGACTTTTGTTCATCTAGCAAAAATGGAACGGGTTGCAGGATAAACTTTAACTCTGGTTTCTCAGACTTTTTCCTAGTGCCGGTTTGAGGATCCTGCAGTTTTCACTGTAAAACCGAGTTGGAGCTAGTAATTCCCCATTTATATGTATGGAGTGGAGTTTGCAACTTAAGAGAAACTATGTGATCCCAACAACCTAGGTGAAGGACGGCTTTCACACACAAATATGTCTCAGAACTGAGCATGTGGAGAGACGTTCGTTCATCTAGCACAAAGGGAACGGGTTGCAGGAAAAACTTTTACTCTGGTTTTTCTGTCTGTTACCTAGTGCCGGTTTGAAGTTCCTGCAGTTTTCACTGTAAAACCTATTTGAGGGTGAACATCCCCATATAAATATATTGAGTGGCGTTTTCAACCGAAAGGATACTTTGTGTTCCCAACAATCTAGTTGAAGGTCAGCTTTCACAAACACTTATCTCTCACAACTGAGCATGTAGAGAGACGTTTGTTCATCTAGCACAAAAGGAACGGGTTGCAGGAAAAACTTTTACTCTGGTTTCTCAGTCTTTTTCCTAGTGCCGGTTTGAGGTCCTTGCGGTTATCACTGTAAAACCGAGTTGGAGTTAGTACCTCCCCATATATATGTATGGAATTGGAGTTTGCAACTGTAAAGAAAATTTGTGTTCCCAACAAGCAATGTGAATTATGGCTTTCACACACTCTGATCTCTCAGAACTGAGCATGTGGAGAGACGTTCGTTTATCTAGAAAAAGGGAACTGGTTGCATGAGAAACATTTACCTTGGTTTCTCAGTGTGTTTCCTAGTGCCGGTTTGAAGTTCTGCAGTTTTCACTGTAAATCCGAGTTGGAGCTTGTACTTCCCCATATATATGTATGGAGTGGAGTTTGCAACTGGAAAGAAACTTTGAGTTCCCAAAAACCTAGTTGAAGGACGGCTTTCACACACACATATCTCTCAGAACTGAGCATGTGGAGAGACGTTCGTTCATCTAGCACAAATGGAACGGGTTGCAGGAGAAACTTTCACTCTGGTTTCTCGTTGTGTTTCCTAGTGCCAGTTTGATGTTACTGCAGTTTTCACTGTAAAACCGTTTTGAGGGTGTACCTCCCCATATATATGTATGGAGTGGGGTTTGCAACCAAAAAGATACTATGTGTTCCCAACAATCAAGTTGAAGTCGGCTTTCACACACACTTAACTCTCACAACTGAGCATGTAGAGAGACGTTTGTTCATCTAGCACAAACGGAATTTTTTGCAGGAATACAGTTACTCTGGATTCTCAGTGTGTTTCCTAGTGCCTGTTTGATGTTCCTGCAGTTTTCACACTAGAACCGAGTTGGAGCTAGATCCTCCCCATATATATGTATGGAGTAGAGTTTGCAAATTAAAAGAAACTTTGTGTTTCCAACAAGCTATGTGAAGGACAGCTTTCACACAATCTTTTCCCTCAGAACTGAGCATGAGTTGAGACGTTTTTTCATCTAGCACAAAGGGAACGTTTTACAGGAAAAACTTTTACTCTGGTTTCTCAGACTGTTTTCTAGTTCTGGTATGAAGTTCAAGCAGTTTTCACTCTAAAACAGATTTGGAGCTCGTACCTCCCCATATATATGTATGGAGTGGAGTTTGCAACTGAAAAGAAACTTTGTGGTCCCAAAAACCTTGGTTTAAAGACGGCTTTCACACACACCTATCTCTCAAAATTGAGCATGTGGAGAGACATTCGTTCATCTACCAGAAAGGGAACGGGATGCAGGGGAATGGTTTTCTCTGGTTTCTCAGTCTGTTTCCTAGTTCCGTTTTGAAGTTCCTGCAGTTTTCACTGTAAAACCGAGTTGGAGCTTGTACCTCCCCATAGATATGTATGGATGTAGTTTGCAACTGAAAAGAAACTTTGTGTTCCCAACATGCTAGTTGAAAGACGGCTTTCACACACACTTATCTCTCAGAAATGAGCATGTTGTGAGTCGTCCGTTCATCTAGCAGAAAGAGAACGGGTTGCAGGAGAAAATTTTACTCTGGTTTCTCAGTGTGTTTCCTAGTGCCGGTTAGAAGTTCCTGCAGTTTTTACTGTAAAAATGTTTTGGAGCTAGTACCTACCCTTATATATGTATGGAGTGTGGTTTGCAACTTAAAAGAAACTTTGTGTTCCCAACAAGCTAGGTGAAGTACGGCATTCACACACACTTATCCCTCAGAACTGAGCATGTGGAGAGAAGTTCGTTCATCTAGCACAAAGGGAATGGGTTGCAGGAGAAACTTTTACTCTGGTTTCTCAGTCTGTTTCCTAGTGCTGGTATGAAGTTCCTGCAGTTTTCACTGTAAAACCGATTTGGTGCTAGTACTTCCCCTATATATGTATGAAATGGAGTTAGCAACTTAAAAGAAACTATGTGTTCCCAACAATCTAGTTGAAGGACGGCTCTCACACACACTTATCTCTCAGAACTGAGCATGTGGAGAGACGTTCGTTCATCTAGCAAAAATAACTGGTTGCAGGAGAAACATTTACTTTGGTATCTCAGTCTGTTTCCTATTGCCGGTTTGAGGTTACTGCACTTTTTACTGTAAAACATATTTGGAGATATTACCTCCCCATATATTTGTATGGAATTGGATTTTGCTACTGTAAAGAGACTTAGTGTTCCCAACAAGCAAGGTGAAGGACGGCTTTCAGACACACTGATCTCTCAGAACTGAGCAAGTGGAGAAACGTTTGATCATCTAGGACAAAGGGAACGGTTTACAGGAGAAACATTTTCTCTGGTTTCTCAGACTGTTTCCTAGTGCCGGTTTGATGTTCCTGCAGTTTTCACTGTAAAACAGATTTGGAGCTATTACCTCCCCATATATATGTATGGAGTGGAGTTTGCAAATGAAAAGAAATTTTGTGTTCCCAACATGCTAGGTTAAGGACGGCTTTCACACACACTTATCTCTCACAACTGAGCATGTAGAGAGACGTTGGTTCATCTAGCACAAACGGAACGGGTTGCAGGAAAAACTTTTACTCTGGATTCTCAGTCTTTTTCCTAGTGCCGGTTTTAGGTTCCTGCGGTTATCACTGTAAAACCGAGTAGGAGCTAGTAGCTCCGCATATATAAGTATGGAGTGGAGTTTGCAACTGAAAAGTAACTTTGTGTTTAAATCAAGCTATGTGAAGTTCGGCTTTCACACACACTTTTCCTCTGAACTGAGCATGTGAAGAGACGTTCGTTCATCTAGCACAAAAGGAACGGGTTGCAGGAGAAACTTTTACTCTGGTTTCTCATTCTGTTTCCTAGTGCTGGTATAAAGTTCCTGCAGTTCACACTGTAAAACAGATTTGGAGCTAGTACCTCCCCATATATATGTATGGAGTGGAGTTTTCAACTGAAAAGAAACTATGTGTTCCCAACAATCTTGTTGAAGGACGGCTTTCACACACACTTATCTCTCAGAACTGAGCATGTAGAGAGACTTTTGTTCATCTAGCAAAAACGGAACTGGTTGCAGTAAAAACTTTATCTCTGGTTTCTCAGAATTTTTCCTAGTGCCGTTTTGAAGTTCCTGCTGTTTTCACTGTAAAACCGAGTTGGAGCTAGTACCTCCCCATTTATATGTATGGAGTGGAGTTTGCAACTGAAAAGAAACTAAGTGTTCCCAACAAACTAGGTGAAGGACGGCTTTCACACACACATATGTCTCAGAACTGAGCATGTGGAGAGACGTTCGTTCATCTAGCACAAAGAACTGGTTGCAGGAGATACTTTACTCTGGTTTCTCAGTCTGTTTCCTAGTGCCGGTTTGAAGTTCCTGCACTTTTTACTGTAAAACATATTTGGAGCTAGTACCTCCCCATATATATGTTTGGATTGGAGATTGCAACTTAAAAGAAACTTTGTGTTCCCAACAAGCTATATGACGTACGGCTTTAACACACTTACGTCTCAAAAATTAGCATGTGGAGGGACATTTGTTCATCTAGCACAAAGGGATCGGGTTGCAGGGGAAACTATTACTATGGTTTCTCAGTCTGTTTACTAGTGCCGGTTTGAATTTCATGCAGTTTACACTGTAAAGCCGAGTTGGAGCTAGTACCTGCCCATATATATGTATGGAGTGGAGCTTGCAATTTAAAAGAAAATTTGTGTTCCCAACAAGCTAGGTGAAGGATGGCTGTTATACACAGTATCTCTCAGAACTGAGTTTGTGGAGAGACGTCCTTCATTTAACAAAAAGGGAACGGGTTTCAGGAGAAACTTTTACACTGGTTCACAGTTTGTTTCCAAGAGCCGGTTTGAAGTTCCTGCAGTTTTCACTGTAAAACCGAGTTAGAGCTAGAACCTCCCCTCATATATATGTATGGAGTGGAGTTTGCAAATTAAAAGTAACTATGTGTTCCCAACAAGCTAGGTTAAGGACGTGTTTCAGACACCCTTATCTCTCAGAACGGAGCATGTAGACAGACGATCGTTCATCTAGAACAAAATGAACGGTTTGCAGGAGAAACTTTACTCAGGTTACTCAGTATTTTTCCTAGTGCCGGTTTGATGTTCCTGCGGTTATCACTCTAAAACCGAGTTGGAGCTAGTACCTCCACATATATATGTAAGGAATTGGAGTTTTCAACTGTAAAGAAACTTTGTGTTCCCAACAAGGAATGTGAATTACGGCTTTCACACACTCTGATCTCTCAGAACTGAGCATGTGGAGAGACGTTCGTTTATCTAGCAAAAAGGGAACTGGTTGCATGAGAAACATTTACACTGGTTTTAAAGTGTGTTTCCTAGTGCCGGTATGAAGTTCCTGCAGTTTTCACTGTAAATCCGAGTTGGAGCTTGTACCTCCCCATATATATGTATGGAGTGGAGTTTGCAACTGGAAAGAAACTTTGAGTTCCCAACAAGCTATTTGAAGGAAGGCTTTCACACTCATATATCTCTCAGAACTGAGCATGTGGAGAGACGTTCGTTCATCTAGCACAAATGGAACGGGTTGCAGGAGAAACTTTTACTCTGGTTTCTCATTGTGTTTCCTAGTGCCAGTTTGAAGTTCCTGCCATTTTCACTGTAAAACCGAGTTGGAGCTTGTACCTCCCCATATATATGTATGGATTGGAGTTTGCAAGTGGAAAGAAACTTTGTGTTCTCAACAATCTAGGTTAAGGACGGCATTCACACACACTTATCTCTCAGAACTGAGCATGTGGAGAGACGTTCGTTCATCTAGCACAATGGGAAAGGTTTGCAGGAGAAACTTTCACTCTGGTCTCTCAGTCTGTTTCCTAGTGCCAGTTTGAAGTTCCTGCAGTTTTCACTGTAAAACCGATTTGAGGGTGTACCTCCCAATATATATGTATGGAGTGGGGTTTGCAACCGAAAAGATACTATGTGTTCCCAACAATCAAGTTGAAGTCGGCTTTCACACACACTTATCTCTCACAACTGAGCATGTAGAGAGACGTTTGTTCATCTAGCACAAACGGAATTGTTTGCAGGAAAACATTTACTCTGGTTTTTCAGTGTGTTTCCTAATGCCTGTTTGAGGTTCCTGCAGTTTTCAATCTGGAACCGAGTTGTAGCTAGTTCCTCCCCATATATATGTAAGGAGTAGAGTTTGCAAATTAAAAGAAACTTTCTGTTTCCAACAAGCTATGTGAAGGACAGGTTTCACACAATATTTTCCCTCAGAACTGAGCATGAGTTGAGACGTTCTATCATCTAGCACAAATGGAAAGGGTGGCAGGAAAAGTTTTACTCTTGTTTCTCAGACTGTTTCCTTGTTCTGCTATGAAGTTCAAGCAGTTTTCACTGTAAAACAGATTTGGAGCTCGTACTTCCCCATATATATATATGGAGTGGAGTTTGCAACTGAAAAGAAACTTTGTGGTCCCAAAAACCTTGGTTTAAAGATGGCTTTCACACACACATATCTCCTAGAAATGAGCATGTGGAGAGACGTTCGTTCATCTACCAGAAAGGGAACGGAATGCAGGGGAATGGTTTTTTCTGGTTTCTCAGTGTGTTTCCTAGTGCCGTTTTGAAGTTCCTGCAGTTTTCACAGTAACATCGTTTTGGAGCTTGTACCTACCCATAGATATGTATGGATTGTAGTTTGCAACTGAAAAGAAAATTTGTGTTCCCAACATGCTAGTTGAAAGACGGCTTTCACACACACTTATCTCTCAGAACTGAGCATGTGGAGAGACGTCCATTCATCTAGCAGAAATGGAACGGGTTGCAGGAGAAACTTTTACTTTGGTTTATCAGTGTGTTTCCTAGTGCCGGTTAGAAGTTCCTGCAGTTTTCACTGTAAAAATGTTTTGTAGCTAGTACCTACCCTTATATATGTATGGAGTGTGGTTTGCAACTTAAAAGAAACTTTGTGTTCCCAACAATCTAGTTGAAGGACGGCTCTCACACACACTTATCTCTCAGAACTTAGCATGTTGAGAGACGTTCGTTCATCTAGCACAAATAACTGGTTGCAGGAGAAACTTTTAACCTGGTTTCTCAGTCTGTTTCCTAGTGAGGGTTGGATGTTCCAGCATTTTTCACTGTAAAACCGAGTTGGAGCTAGTACCTCCCCATATATATGTATGGATTGGAGTTTGCCAATGAAAGGAAATTTTGTGCTCCCAACAAGCTATTTTATGGACGGCTTTCACAAACACTTATCTCTCAGAACTGAGTATGTGGAGAGATGATCGTTCATTTAGCACAAAGGGAAAGGTTTGCAGGGGAAAGTTTTACTCTGGTTTCTCAGTCTGTTTCCTAGTGCCGGTTTGAAGTTCCTGCAGTTTTCACTGTAAAACCTAATTGAGGGTGAACCTCCCCATATATATGTATGGAGTGGCGTTTTCAACCGAAAAGATACTATGTGTTCCCAACAATGTAGATGAAGGTCGGCTTTCACACACACTTTTCTCTCACAACTGAGCATGTAGAGAGACGTTTGTTCATCTAGCACAAACGGAACGGGTTGCAGGAAAAACTTTTACTCTGGTTTCTCAGTCGTTTTCCTAGTGCCTGTTTGAGGTTCCTGCGGTTATCACTGTAAAACCGAGTTGGAGCTAGTACCCCCGCATATATAAGTATGGAGTGGAGTTTGCAACTGAAAAGTAACTTTGGGTTTAAAACAAGCTATGTGAACTTCGGCTTTCACACACTTTTCCCTCAGAACTGAGCATGTGGAGAGACGTTCGTTCATCTAGCATAAAGGGAACGGGTTGCAGGAGAAACTTTTACTCTGGTTTCTCATTCTGTTTCCTAGTGCTGGTATGAAGTTCCTGCAGTTCACACTGTAAAACAGATTTGGAGCTAGTACCTCCCCATATATATGTATGGAGTGGAGTTTTCAACTGAAAAGGAACTATGTGTTCCCAACAATCTAGTTGAAGGACGGCTTTCACACACACTTATCTCTCACAACTGAGCATGTAGAGAGACTTTTGTTCATCTAGCAAAAATGGAACGGGTTGCAGGATAAACTTTAACTCTGGTTTCTCAGACTTTTTCCTAGTGCCGGTTTGAGGATCCTGCAGTTTTCACTGTAAAACCGAGTTGGAGCTAGTAATTCCCCATTTATATGTATGGAGTGGAGTTTGCAACTTAAGAGAAACTATGTGATCCCAACAACCTAGGTGAAGGACGGCTTTCACACACAAATATGTCTCAGAACTGAGCATGTGGAGAGACGTTCGTTCATCTAGCACAAAGGGAACGGGTTGCAGGAAAAACTTTTACTCTGGTTTTTCTGTCTGTTACCTAGTGCCGGTTTGAAGTTCCTGCAGTTTTCACTGTAAAACCTATTTGAGGGTGAACATCCCCATATAAATATATTGAGTGGCGTTTTCAACCGAAAGGATACTTTGTGTTCCCAACAATCTAGTTGAAGGTCAGCTTTCACAAACACTTATCTCTCACAACTGAGCATGTAGAGAGACGTTTGTTCATCTAGCACAAAAGGAACGGGTTGCAGGAAAAACTTTTACTCTGGTTTCTCAGTCTTTTTCCTAGTGCCGGTTTGAGGTCCTTGCGGTTATCACTGTAAAACCGAGTTGGAGTTAGTACCTCCCCATATATATGTATGGAATTGGAGTTTGCAACTGTAAAGAAAATTTGTGTTCCCAACAAGCAATGTGAATTATGGCTTTCACACACTCTGATCTCTCAGAACTGAGCATGTGGAGAGACGTTCGTTTATCTAGAAAAAGGGAACTGGTTGCATGAGAAACATTTACCTTGGTTTCTCAGTGTGTTTCCTAGTGCCGGTTTGAAGTTCTGCAGTTTTCACTGTAAATCCGAGTTGGAGCTTGTACTTCCCCATATATATGTATGGAGTGGAGTTTGCAACTGGAAAGAAACTTTGAGTTCCCAAAAACCTAGTTGAAGGACGGCTTTCACACACACATATCTCTCAGAACTGAGCATGTGGAGAGACGTTCGTTCATCTAGCACAAATGGAACGGGTTGCAGGAGAAACTTTCACTCTGGTTTCTCGTTGTGTTTCCTAGTGCCAGTTTGATGTTACTGCAGTTTTCACTGTAAAACCGTTTTGAGGGTGTACCTCCCCATATATATGTATGGAGTGGGGTTTGCAACCAAAAAGATACTATGTGTTCCCAACAATCAAGTTGAAGTCGGCTTTCACACACACTTAACTCTCACAACTGAGCATGTAGAGAGACGTTTGTTCATCTAGCACAAACGGAATTTTTTGCAGGAATACAGTTACTCTGGATTCTCAGTGTGTTTCCTAGTGCCTGTTTGATGTTCCTGCAGTTTTCACACTAGAACCGAGTTGGAGCTAGATCCTCCCCATATATATGTATGGAGTAGAGTTTGCAAATTAAAAGAAACTTTGTGTTTCCAACAAGCTATGTGAAGGACAGCTTTCACACAATCTTTTCCCTCAGAACTGAGCATGAGTTGAGACGTTTTTTCATCTAGCACAAAGGGAACGTTTTACAGGAAAAACTTTTACTCTGGTTTCTCAGACTGTTTTCTAGTTCTGGTATGAAGTTCAAGCAGTTTTCACTCTAAAACAGATTTGGAGCTCGTACCTCCCCATATATATGTATGGAGTGGAGTTTGCAACTGAAAAGAAACTTTGTGGTCCCAAAAACCTTGGTTTAAAGACGGCTTTCACACACACCTATCTCTCAAAATTGAGCATGTGGAGAGACATTCGTTCATCTACCAGAAAGGGAACGGGATGCAGGGGAATGGTTTTCTCTGGTTTCTCAGTCTGTTTCCTAGTTCCGTTTTGAAGTTCCTGCAGTTTTCACTGTAAAACCGAGTTGGAGCTTCTACCTCCCCATAGATATGTATGGATGTAGTTTGCAACTGAAAAGAAACTTTGTGTTCCCAACATGCTAGTTGAAAGACGGCTTTCACACACACTTATCTCTCAGAAATGAGCATGTTGTGAGTCGTCCGTTCATCTAGCAGAAAGAGAACGGGTTGCAGGAGAAAATTTTACTCTGGTTTCTCAGTGTGTTTCCTAGTGCCGGTTAGAAGTTCCTGCAGTTTTTACTGTAAAAATGTTTTGGAGCTAGTACCTACCCTTATATATGTATGGAGTGTGGTTTGCAACTTAAAAGAAACTTTGTGTTCCCAACAAGCTAGGTGAAGTACGGCATTCACACACACTTATCCCTCAGAACTGAGCATGTGGAGAGAAGTTCGTTCATCTAGCACAAAGGGAATGGGTTGCAGGAGAAACTTTTACTCTGGTTTCTCAGTCTGTTTCCTAGTGCTGGTATGAAGTTCCTGCAGTTTTCACTGTAAAACCGATTTGGTGCTAGTACTTCCCCTATATATGTATGAAATGGAGTTAGCAACTTAAAAGAAACTATGTGTTCCCAACAATCTAGTTGAAGGACGGCTCTCACACACACTTATCTCTCAGAACTGAGCATGTGGAGAGACGTTCGTTCATCTAGCAAAAATAACTGGTTGCAGGAGAAACATTTACTTTGGTATCTCAGTCTGTTTCCTATTGCCGGTTTGAGGTTACTGCACTTTTTACTGTAAAACATATTTGGAGATATTACCTCCCCATATATTTGTATGGAATTGGATTTTGCTACTGTAAAGAGACTTAGTGTTCCCAACAAGCAAGGTGAAGGACGGCTTTCAGACACACTGATCTCTCAGAACTGAGCAAGTGGAGAAACGTTTGATCATCTAGGACAAAGGGAACGGTTTACAGGAGAAACATTTTCTCTGGTTTCTCAGACTGTTTCCTAGTGCCGGTTTGATGTTCCTGCAGTTTTCACTGTAAAACAGATTTGGAGCTATTACCTCCCCATATATATGTATGGAGTGGAGTTTGCAAATGAAAAGAAATTTTGTGTTCCCAACATGCTAGGTTAAGGACGGCTTTCACACACACTTATCTCTCACAACTGAGCATGTAGAGAGACGTTGGTTCATCTAGCACAAACGGAACGGGTTGCAGGAAAAACTTTTACTCTGGATTCTCAGTCTTTTTCCTAGTGCCGGTTTTAGGTTCCTGCGGTTATCACTGTAAAACCGAGTAGGAGCTAGTAGCTCCGCATATATAAGTATGGAGTGGAGTTTGCAACTGAAAAGTAACTTTGTGTTTAAATCAAGCTATGTGAAGTTCGGCTTTCACACACACTTTTCCTCTGAACTGAGCATGTGAAGAGACGTTCGTTCATCTAGCACAAAAGGAACGGGTTGCAGGAGAAACTTTTACTCTGGTTTCTCATTCTGTTTCCTAGTGCTGGTATAAAGTTCCTGCAGTTCACACTGTAAAACAGATTTGGAGCTAGTACCTCCCCATATATATGTATGGAGTGGAGTTTTCAACTGAAAAGAAACTATGTGTTCCCAACAATCTTGTTGAAGGACGGCTTTCACACACACTTATCTCTCAGAACTGAGCATGTAGAGAGACTTTTGTTCATCTAGCAAAAACGGAACTGGTTGCAGTAAAAACTTTATCTCTGGTTTCTCAGAATTTTTCCTAGTGCCGTTTTGAAGTTCCTGCTGTTTTCACTGTAAAACCGAGTTGGAGCTAGTACCTCCCCATTTATATGTATGGAGTGGAGTTTGCAACTGAAAAGAAACTAAGTGTTCCCAACAAACTAGGTGAAGGACGGCTTTCACACACACATATGTCTCAGAACTGAGCATGTGGAGAGACGTTCGTTCATCTAGCACAAAGAACTGGTTGCAGGAGATACTTTACTCTGGTTTCTCAGTCTGTTTCCTAGTGCCGGTTTGAAGTTCCTGCACTTTTTACTGTAAAACATATTTGGAGCTAGTACCTCCCCATATATATGTTTGGATTGGAGATTGCAACTTAAAAGAAACTTTGTGTTCCCAACAAGCTATATGACGTACGGCTTTAACACACTTACGTCTCAAAAATTAGCATGTGGAGGGACATTTGTTCATCTAGCACAAAGGGATCGGGTTGCAGGGGAAACTATTACTATGGTTTCTCAGTCTGTTTACTAGTGCCGGTTTGAATTTCATGCAGTTTACACTGTAAAGCCGAGTTGGAGCTAGTACCTGCCCATATATATGTATGGAGTGGAGCTTGCAATTTAAAAGAAAATTTGTGTTCCCAACAAGCTAGGTGAAGGATGGCTGTTATACACAGTATCTCTCAGAACTGAGTTTGTGGAGAGACGTCCTTCATTTAACAAAAAGGGAACGGGTTTCAGGAGAAACTTTTACACTGGTTCACAGTTTGTTTCCAAGAGCCGGTTTGAAGTTCCTGCAGTTTTCACTGTAAAACCGAGTTAGAGCTAGAACCTCCCCTCATATATATGTATGGAGTGGAGTTTGCAAATTAAAAGTAACTATGTGTTCCCAACAAGCTAGGTTAAGGACGTGTTTCAGACACCCTTATCTCTCAGAACGGAGCATGTAGACAGACGATCGTTCATCTAGAACAAAATGAACGGTTTGCAGGAGAAACTTTACTCAGGTTACTCAGTATTTTTCCTAGTGCCGGTTTGATGTTCCTGCGGTTATCACTCTAAAACCGAGTTGGAGCTAGTACCTCCACATATATATGTAAGGAATTGGAGTTTTCAACTGTAAAGAAACTTTGTGTTCCCAACAAGGAATGTGAATTACGGCTTTCACACACTCTGATCTCTCAGAACTGAGCATGTGGAGAGACGTTCGTTTATCTAGCAAAAAGGGAACTGGTTGCATGAGAAACATTTACACTGGTTTTAAAGTGTGTTTCCTAGTGCCGGTATGAAGTTCCTGCAGTTTTCACTGTAAATCCGAGTTGGAGCTTGTACCTCCCCATATATATGTATGGAGTGGAGTTTGCAACTGGAAAGAAACTTTGAGTTCCCAACAAGCTATTTGAAGGAAGGCTTTCACACTCATATATCTCTCAGAACTGAGCATGTGGAGAGACGTTCGTTCATCTAGCACAAATGGAACGGGTTGCAGGAGAAACTTTTACTCTGGTTTCTCATTGTGTTTCCTAGTGCCAGTTTGAAGTTCCTGCCATTTTCACTGTAAAACCGAGTTGGAGCTTGTACCTCCCCATATATATGTATGGATTGGAGTTTGCAAGTGGAAAGAAACTTTGTGTTCTCAACAATCTAGGTTAAGGACGGCATTCACACACACTTATCTCTCAGAACTGAGCATGTGGAGAGACGTTCGTTCATCTAGCACAATGGGAAAGGTTTGCAGGAGAAACTTTCACTCTGGTCTCTCAGTCTGTTTCCTAGTGCCAGTTTGAAGTTCCTGCAGTTTTCACTGTAAAACCGATTTGAGGGTGTACCTCCCAATATATATGTATGGAGTGGGGTTTGCAACCGAAAAGATACTATGTGTTCCCAACAATCAAGTTGAAGTCGGCTTTCACACACACTTATCTCTCACAACTGAGCATGTAGAGAGACGTTTGTTCATCTAGCACAAACGGAATTGTTTGCAGGAAAACATTTACTCTGGTTTTTCAGTGTGTTTCCTAATGCCTGTTTGAGGTTCCTGCAGTTTTCAATCTGGAACCGAGTTGTAGCTAGTTCCTCCCCATATATATGTAAGGAGTAGAGTTTGCAAATTAAAAGAAACTTTCTGTTTCCAACAAGCTATGTGAAGGACAGGTTTCACACAATATTTTCCCTCAGAACTGAGCATGAGTTGAGACGTTCTATCATCTAGCACAAATGGAAAGGGTGGCAGGAAAAGTTTTACTCTTGTTTCTCAGACTGTTTCCTTGTTCTGCTATGAAGTTCAAGCAGTTTTCACTGTAAAACAGATTTGGAGCTCGTACTTCCCCATATATATATATGGAGTGGAGTTTGCAACTGAAAAGAAACTTTGTGGTCCCAAAAACCTTGGTTTAAAGATGGCTTTCACACACACATATCTCCTAGAAATGAGCATGTGGAGAGACGTTCGTTCATCTACCAGAAAGGGAACGGAATGCAGGGGAATGGTTTTTTCTGGTTTCTCAGTGTGTTTCCTAGTGCCGTTTTGAAGTTCCTGCAGTTTTCACAGTAACATCGTTTTGGAGCTTGTACCTACCCATAGATATGTATGGATTGTAGTTTGCAACTGAAAAGAAAATTTGTGTTCCCAACATGCTAGTTGAAAGACGGCTTTCACACACACTTATCTCTCAGAACTGAGCATGTGGAGAGACGTCCATTCATCTAGCAGAAATGGAACGGGTTGCAGGAGAAACTTTTACTTTGGTTTATCAGTGTGTTTCCTAGTGCCGGTTAGAAGTTCCTGCAGTTTTCACTGTAAAAATGTTTTGTAGCTAGTACCTACCCTTATATATGTATGGAGTGTGGTTTGCAACTTAAAAGAAACTTTGTGTTCCCAACAATCTAGTTGAAGGACGGCTCTCACACACACTTATCTCTCAGAACTTAGCATGTTGAGAGACGTTCGTTCATCTAGCACAAATAACTGGTTGCAGGAGAAACTTTTAACCTGGTTTCTCAGTCTGTTTCCTAGTGAGGGTTGGATGTTCCAGCATTTTTCACTGTAAAACCGAGTTGGAGCTAGTACCTCCCCATATATATGTATGGATTGGAGTTTGCCAATGAAAGGAAATTTTGTGCTCCCAACAAGCTATTTTATGGACGGCTTTCACAAACACTTATCTCTCAGAACTGAGTATGTGGAGAGATGATCGTTCATTTAGCACAAAGGGAAAGGTTTGCAGGGGAAAGTTTTACTCTGGTTTCTCAGTCTGTTTCCTAGTGCCGGTTTGAAGTTCCTGCAGTTTTCACTGTAAAACCTAATTGAGGGTGAACCTCCCCATATATATGTATGGAGTGGCGTTTTCAACCGAAAAGATACTATGTGTTCCCAACAATGTAGATGAAGGTCGGCTTTCACACACACTTTTCTCTCACAACTGAGCATGTAGAGAGACGTTTGTTCATCTAGCACAAACGGAACGGGTTGCAGGAAAAACTTTTACTCTGGTTTCTCAGTCGTTTTCCTAGTGCCTGTTTGAGGTTCCTGCGGTTATCACTGTAAAACCGAGTTGGAGCTAGTACCCCCGCATATATAAGTATGGAGTGGAGTTTGCAACTGAAAAGTAACTTTGGGTTTAAAACAAGCTATGTGAACTTCGGCTTTCACACACTTTTCCCTCAGAACTGAGCATGTGGAGAGACGTTCGTTCATCTAGCATAAAGGGAACGGGTTGCAGGAGAAACTTTTACTCTGGTTTCTCATTCTGTTTCCTAGTGCTGGTATGAAGTTCCTGCAGTTCACACTGTAAAACAGATTTGGAGCTAGTACCTCCCCATATATATGTATGGAGTGGAGTTTTCAACTGAAAAGGAACTATGTGTTCCCAACAATCTAGTTGAAGGACGGCTTTCACACACACTTATCTCTCACAACTGAGCATGTAGAGAGACTTTTGTTCATCTAGCAAAAATGGAACGGGTTGCAGGATAAACTTTAACTCTGGTTTCTCAGACTTTTTCCTAGTGCCGGTTTGAGGATCCTGCAGTTTTCACTGTAAAACCGAGTTGGAGCTAGTAATTCCCCATTTATATGTATGGAGTGGAGTTTGCAACTTAAGAGAAACTATGTGATCCCAACAACCTAGGTGAAGGACGGCTTTCACACACAAATATGTCTCAGAACTGAGCATGTGGAGAGACGTTCGTTCATCTAGCACAAAGAACTGGTTGCAGGAGAAACCTTTACTATGGTTTCTCAGTCTGTTTCCTAGTGCCGGTTTGAGGTTCTTGCACTTTTTACTGTAAAACATATTTGGAGCTAGTACCTCCCCATATATATGTATGGAATTGGTGTTTGCAACTGTAAAGAAACTTTGTGTTCCCAACAAGCAAGGTGAAGGACGTCTTTCACACACACTTATCTCTCAGAACTGAGCATGTGGAGACACGTTCGTTTATCTAGCAAAAAGGGAACTGGTTGCAGGAGAAACTTTTAGAATGTTTTCTCAGTCTGTTTCCTAGTGCCGGATTGAAGTTCCTGCATTTTGCACTGTAAAACAGTGTTGGAGCTAGTACCTCCCTATATATATGTTTGGAATGGATTTTGCAACTTAAAATAAACTTTGTGTTCCCAACAAGCTATGTGACGTACGGCTTTAACACACACTTATGTCTCAAAAATGAGCATGTTGAGGGACGTTTGTTCATCTAGCACAATGGGAACGTGTTGCAGGAGGAATTTTTTCTCTGGTTTCTCAGTCTGTTTCCTAGTGCCGGTTTGAAGTTGCTGCAATTTCCACTGTAAAACCGAGTTTTAGCTAGAACTTCCCCTTATATATGTATGGAGTGGTTTTTGCAACTTAAAAGAAACTTTGTGTTCCCAACAACCTAGGTGAAGGACGGGTTTCAAACACACTGATTTCTCAGAACTGAGCATGTGGCGAGCTGTTCGTTCATGTAGCACAAAGGGAACGGGTTGTAGGAGAAACTCTTACTCTGGTTTCTCAGGGTGTTTCCTACTGCCGGATTGAAGTTCCTGTAGTTATTACTGTAAAACCTACTTGGAGTTAGTTCCTCCCCATATATATGTATGGAGTGGAGTTTGCAACTGAAAAGAATCTTTGTGTTCCCAATAAGCTAGGTGAAGTACGGCTTTCACACACACTTACCTCTCAGAACTGAACATGTCTAGAGATGTTCGTTCATCTAGCACAAAAGGAACGGGTTGCAGGAGAAACATTTACTCTGGTTTCTCTTTCTGTTTCCTAGTGCCGGTTTGAAGTTCCTGCAGTTTTCACAGTAAAACAGAGTTGGATCTAGTACCTCCCCATATATATTTTTGGATTGGTGTTTGCAACTGAAAAGAAACTTTGTGTTCCCATCTAGCTAGTTGAAGGACGGCTTTCACACACACATATCTCTCAGAACTGAGCATATGGAGAGACGTTCGTTCATCTAGCACAAAGGGAACGGGTTGCAGGGGAAATTTTACACTGTTTTCTCAGTGTGTTTCCTAGTGCCGGTTGGATATTCCTGCAGGTTTCACTGTAAAATCGAGTTGGATCTAGTACCACTCAATATATATGTATGGACTGGAGATTGCAACTGAAAAGAAACTTTGTGTTCCCAACAATCTAGGTGAAGTATGGTTTTCACACACACATATCCCTCAAAACTGAGCAAGTTTTGAGACGTTCGTTCATCTAGGACAAAGGGAACGGTTTACAGAAGAAACTTTTACTCTGGTTCTTCAGTCTGTTTCCTAGTGCAGGTTTGATGATCCTGCAGTTTCACTGTAAAACAGATATGGAGCTAATACCTCCCCAAATATAGGTATGGAGTGGAGATTTCAAATGAAAAGAAATTTTGTGTTCCCAACATGCTAGTTTAAGACGGCTTTCACACACACTTATCTCTCAGAACTGAGCATGTGGAGAGACGTTCGTTCATCTAGCACAAAAGGAACGGTTTACAGGGGAAATTTTACTCTGGTTTTTCAGTTTGTTTCATAGTGCCGGTTTGAATTTCCTGCAGTTTTCACTGTAAAAATTATTTGAGGGTGTACCTACCCATATAAATATATGGAATGGCGTTTGCAACTGAAAATATAGTATGTGTTCCCAACAATCTAGTTGAAAGACGGCATTCACACACACTATTCTCTCACAAATGAGCATGTAGAGAGACGTTGGTTCATCTAGCACAAACGGATCGGGTTGCAGGAAAAACTTTTACTCTGGTTTCTCAGTCTTTTTCCTAGTGCCGGTTTGAGGTTCCTGCAGTTATCACTGTAAAACCGACTTGGAGTTAGTAACTCCCCATATATATGTATGGAGTGGAGTTTGCCAATGAAAGGAAATTTTGTGCTCCAAACAAGCTAGGTTAAGGACGACTTTCACACACACTTATCTCTCAGAACTGAGCATGTAGAGAGACATTTGTTCATCTAGCACAAACGGAACGGGTTGCAGGAAAAACTTTTACTCTGGTTTCTCAGTGTTTTTCCTAGTGCCGGTTTGAGGTTCCTGCAGTTATCACTGTAAAACCGACTTGGAGTTAGTACCTCCCCTTATATATGTATGGAGTTGAGTTTGCAACTGAAAAAAACTTTGTGTTTCCAACAAGCTATGTGAAGTTCGGCTTTTACACACACTTAACCTCAGAACTGAGCATGAGGTGAGACGATCGTTCATCTAGCACAAAGGGAACGGGTTGCAGGAGAAACTTTTACTCTGGTTTCTCAGTCTGTTTCCTAGTGCTGGTATGAAGTTCCAGCAGTTTTCACTGTAAAACAGATGTGGAGCTAGTAATTCCCATAAATATGTATGGAATTGTGTTTGCAAATGAAATGATATTTTGTGTTCCCAACATGCTAGGTTAAGGACGGCTTTCACACACAGTTATCTCTCAGAACTGAGTATGTGGAGAGACGTTCGTTCATCTAGCACAAAGGGAACGGTCTGCAGGGTAACTTTTACTCTGGTTTCTCAGACTGTTTCCTAGTGCCTGTTAGATGTTCCTGCAGTTTTCACTGTAAAAAATTTTGGAGCTAGTACCGCCCCATATATATGTATGGAGTGGAGTTTGCAAATGAAATGATATTTTGTGTTCCCAACATGCTAGGTTAAGGACGGCTTTCACACACACTTATCTCTCAGAACTGAGTATGTGGAGAGTCGTTCGTTCATCTAGCACAAAGGGAACGGTTTGCAGGAGAAGCTTTTACACTGGATTCTCAATGTTTTTCCTAGTGCCAGATTGATGTTCCTGCAGTTTTCACTCTGGAACCGAGTTGGAGCTAGTACCTCCCCATATATATGTATGGAGTAGAAATTTCAAATTAAAAGAAACTTTGTGTTTCCAACAAGCTATGTGAAGGACTGCTTTCACACAATCTTTTCCCTCAGAACTGAGCATGAGGTGAGACGTTCTTTCGTCTTGCACAAAGGGAACGGGTTGCAGGAGAAACTTTTACGCTGGTTTCTCAGTCTGTTTCCTAGTGCTGGTATGAATTTCCTGCATTTTTCACTTTAAAACAGATTTGGAGTTAGTACCTACCCATATATATATATGGAGTGGAGTTTGCAACTGAAAAGAAATTTTGTGGTCAAAAAAACCTCGGTGCATTATGGCTTTAACCCACACTTTTCCCTCAGAACTGAGCAACTGGAGAGACGTTCGTTCATCTAGGAAAAAGGGAACGGGTTACAGGAGAAACTTTTCCTTTGTTTTTTTCAGTGTGTTTCCTAGTGCCGGTTTGATGTTCCTGCAGATTTCACGGTAAAACAGATTTGGAGCTAGTACCTCCCTATATATATGTATGGAGTGGATTTTGCAAATGAAAAGAAATTTTGTGTTCTCAAAAAGCTAGTTTAAGGATGGCTTTCACAACCACTTATCTCTCAGAACTGAGTATGTGGAGAGAAGTTCGTTCATCTAGCACAAAGGGAACGGGTTGCAGGAAAAACTTTTACTCTGGTTTTTCTGTCTGTTACCTAGTGCCGGTTTGAAGTTCCTGCATTTTTCACTGTAAAACCTATTTGAGGGTGAACATCCCCATATAAATTTATTGAGTGGCGTTTTCAACCGAAAGGATACTATGTGTTCCCAACAATCTAGTTGAAGTTCGGCTTTCACAAACACTTATCTCTCACAACTGAGCATGTAGAGAGACGTTTGTTCATCTAGCACAAAAGGAACGGGTTGCAGGAAAAACTTTTACTCTGGTTTCTCAGTCTTTTTCTTAGTGCCGGTTTCAGGTTCTTGCGGTTATCACTGTAAAACCGAGTTGGAGTTAGTACCTACCCATATATATGTATGGAATTGGAGTTTGCAACTGTAAAGAAAATTTGTGTTCCCAACAAGCAATGTGAATTGTGGCTTTCACACACTCTGATCTCTCAGAACTGAGCATGTGGAGAGACGTTCGTTCATCTAGCACAAATGGAACGGGTTGCAGGAGAAACTTTCACTCTGGTTTCTCGTTGTGTTTCCTAGTGCCAGTTTGATGTTACTGCAGTTTTCACTGTAAAACCGATTTGAGGGTGTACCTCCCCATATATATGTATGGAGTGGGGTTTGCAACCAAAAAGATACTATGTGTTCCCAACAATCAAGTTGAAGGCGGCTTTCACACACACTTATCTCTCACAACTGAGCATGTAGATAGACGTTTGTTCATCTAGCACAAACGGAATTTTTTGCAGGAATACATTTACTCTGGATTCTCAGTGTGTTTCCTAGTGCCTGTTTGATGTTCCTGCAGTTTTCACTCTAGAACCGAGTTGGAGCTAGATCCTCCCCATATATATGTATGGAGTAGAGTTTGTAAATTAAAAGAAACTTTGTGTTTCCAACAAGCTATGTGAAGGACAGCTTTCACACAATCTTTTCCCTCAGAACTGAGCATGAGTCGAGACGTTCTTTCATCTAGCACAAAGGGAACGGTTTGCAGGAAAAATTTTTACTCTTGTTTCTCAGTCTGTTTCCTAGTTCTGGTATGAAGTTCAAGCAGTTTTCACTGTAAAACAGATCTGGAGCTCGTACCTCCCCATATATATGTATGGAGTGGGGTTTGCCACTGAAAGAAACTTTGTGGTCCCAAAAATCTTGGTTAAAGACGGCTTTCACATACACCTATCTCTCAGAATTGAGCATGTAGAGAGACTTTTGTTCATCTAGCAAAAACTGAACGGGTTGCAGGAAAAAATTTTACTCTGTTTTCTCAGATTTTTCCTAATGCCAGTTTGAGGATCCTGCAGTTTTCACTGTAAAACCGAGTTGGAGCTAGTACCTCCCCATATATGTGTTTGGATTGGATTTTGCAACTTAAAAGAAACTTTGTGTTCCCAACAAGCTAGGTGACGTACTGCTTTCACACACAATTATGTCTCAGAAATTAGCATGTGGAGGGACGTTCCTTCATCTAGCAGAAAGGGAATGTGTTGCAGGAGAAATTTTTACACTGGTTTCTCAGTCAGTTTCCTAGTGCCGGTTTGATGTTCCTGCAGTTTTCACTGTAAAACCGAGTTGGATCTAGTTGTTCCCCATATATATGTATGGATTGGAATTTGCAAATGAAAAGAAATTTTGTGTTCCCAACAAGCTAGGTTAAGGACGGCTTTCACACACACTTATCTCTCAGATCTGAGCATGTGGAGAGACGTTTGTTCATCTAGCACAAAGAACTGGTTGCAGGAGAAACATTTACTTTGGTATCTCAGTCTGTTTCCTAGTGCCGGTTTGAGGTTCCTGCACTTTTTACTGTAAAACATATTTGGAGCTATTATGTCCCCATATATTTGTATGGAATTGGAGTTTGCTACTGTAAAGAAACTTTGTGTTCCCAACAAGCAAGGTGAAGGAAGGCTTTCAAACACACTGATGTCTCAGAACTGAGCATGTGGAGAGACTTTCGTTTATCTAGCAAACAGGGATCTGGTTGCAGGAGAAACTTTTAGAATGTTTTGTCAGTCTGTTTCCTAGTGCCGGATTGAAGTTCCTGCATTTTGCACTGTAAAACAGTGTTGGAGCTAGTACCTCCCCATATATATGTTTGGATTGGATTTTGCAACTTACAAGAAACTTTGTTTTCCCAACAAGCTAGGTGACGTACGGCTTTCACACACACATATATCTCAGAAATTAGCAAGTGGAGGGACGTTCCTTCATCTAGCACAAAGGGAATGGGTTGCAGGAAGAACTTTTACTCTGGTTTTTCAGTCTGTTTCCTACTGCCGGTATGAAGTTCCTGCAGTTTTCACTGTAAAAAAAATATTTGAGGGTGAACCTCCCCATATATATGTATGGAGTGGAGTTTGCTACTGAAAAGAAATTTTGAGGTCAAATAAACCTATGTGAAGTATGGCTTTCACCCACACTTATCCCTCAGAGCTGAGCAAGGGTAGAGACGTTCGTTCATCTAGGAAAAAGGGAACGGGTTACAGGAGAAACTTTTTCTTTGGTTTCTCAGTGTGTTTCCTAGTGCCGGTTTGATGTTCCTGCAGATTTCACTGTAAAACAGATTTGGAGCTACTACCTCCCCATATATATGTACGGAGTGGAGTTTGCAAATGAAAAGAAATTTTGTGTTCTCAAAAAGCTAGTTTAAGGACGGCTTTCACAAACACTTATCTCTCATAACTGAGTATGTGGAGAGACGTTCGTTCATCTAGCACAAAGGGAACGGGTTGCAGGAAAAACTTTACTCTGGATTTTCAGTCTGTTTCCTAGTACCGTTTTGAAGTTCCTGCAGTTTTCACTGTAAAACCGAGTTGGAGATTGTACTTCCCCATAGATATGTATGGATTGTAGTTTGCAACTTAAAAGAAACTTTGTGTTCCCAACATGCTAGTTGAAAGACGGCTTTCACACACACTTATCTCTCAGAACTGAGCATGTGGAGAGACGACCGTTCATCTAGCAGAAAGGGAAAGGGTTGCAGGGAAACTTTTACTCTGTTTTCTCAGTGTGTTTCCTAGTGCCGGTTAGAAGTTCCTGCCGTTTTCACTGTAAAACCGATTTGAGGATGTACTTCCCCATATGTTGTATGGAGTGGAGATTGCAAACGAAAAGAAACAATTTGTTCCCAAAAATCTAGTTGAAGGACGGCTTTCACACACACTTATCTCTCACAACTTAGCATATAGAGAGACATTTGTTCATCTAACCAAAACGGAACCGGTTGCAGGAAAAACTTTTACTATGGTTTCTCAGTCTGTTTCCTAGTGCTGGTATGAAGTTCCTGCAGTTCTCTCCTTAAAACAGATTTGGGGCTAGTACCTCTCCATATATAAGTATGGAGTGGAGTTTGCAACTGAAAAGTAACTTTGTGTTTAAAAGAAACTATGTGAAGTTCGGCTTTCACACACACATTTCCCTCAGAACTGAGCATGTGGAGAGTCGTTCGTTCATCTAGCACAAAGGGTACGAGTTGCAGGAGAAACTTTTACTCTGGTTTCTCAGTCTGTTTCCTAGTGCTGGTATGAAGTTCCTGCAGTTCTCACCTTAAAACAGATTTGGAGCTAGTACCTCCCCATATATATGTATGGAGTGGAGTGATCAACTGAAAAGAATCTATGTGTTCCCAACAATCTATTTGAAGAACGGCTTTCACACACAGTTATCTCTCACAACTGAGCATGTGGAGAGACGTTCGTTCATCTAGCAGAAAGAACTGGTTGCAGGAGAAACTTTTACTCTGTTTTCTCAGTCTCTTTCCTAGTGCCGGTTTGAGGTTCCTGCACTTTTTACTGTAAAACATATTTGGAGCTAGTACCTCCTCATATATATGTATGGAATTGGAGTTTGCAACTGTAAAGAAACTTTGTGTTATCAAGAAGCAATGTGAAAGACGGCTTTCACACACACTGATCTCTCAGAACTGAGCATGTGGAGAGACGTTCGTTTATCTAGCAAAAAGGGAACTGGTTGCAGGAGAAAGTTTTAGAATGGTTTCTCAGTCTGTTTCCTGGTGCCGGATTGAAGTTCCTTTATTTTGCACTGTAAAACAGTGTTGCAGCTAGTACCTCCCCATATATATGTTTGGATTTGATTTTGCAACTTAAAAGAAACTTTGTGTTCCCAACAAGCTAGGTTAAGGACGGCTTTCACACACAATTATCTCTCAGAACTGAGCATGTGGGGGACGTTTTTTCATCTAGCACAAAGTGAACGGTTTGCAGGGGAAACTATTACTCTGGTTTCTCAGTCTGTTTCCTAGTGCCGGTTTGAAGTTCCTTCAGTTTTCACTGTAAAACCGATTTGAAGGTGTACCACCCCATATATATGTATGGAGTGGGGTTTGCAACCGAAAGATACTATGTGTTCCCCACAATCAAGTTGAAGGCGGCTTTCACATACACTTATCTCTCACAACTGAGCATGTAGGGAAACGTTTGTTCATCTAGCACAAACGGAACGGGTTGCAGGAAAACTTTTACTCTGGTTTCTCAGTGTGTTTCCTAGTGCCGGTTTGAGGATTCTGCAGTTTTCACTCTGGAACCGAGTTGGAGCTAGTACCACCCCATAAATATGTATGGATTGGAGTTTGCAACTGAAAAGAATCTTTGTGTTCCCAACAAGCTAGGTGAAGGACGGCATTCACACACACATATCTCTCAGAAATGAGCATGTGGAGAGACGTTCGTTCATCTAGCACAAAGTGAACGGGTTGCAGGAGAAATTTTACACTGGTTTCTCACTGTGTTTCCTAGTGCCGGTTTGAAATACCTGCAGTTTTCACTGTAAACCGAGTTGAAGCTAGTACATCGCCATATATATGGATGGATTAGAGTTTGCAAATGAAAAGTAACTTTGTTTTCCCAACAATCTATGTTAAGGACGGCATTCACACACACTTATCTCTCAGAATTGAGCATGTGGATAGACGTTCCTTCATCTAGCACAAAGGGAAAGGTTTGCAGGAGAAATTTTCACTCTGGTTTCTCAGTCTGTTTCCTAGTGCCGGTTTGAAGTTCCTTCAGTTTTCACTGTAAAACCGATTTGAAGGTGTACCTCCCCATATATATATATGGAGTGGAGATTGCAACCGAAAAGGAACAATGTGTTCCCAACAATCTAGTTGAAATACGGCTTTCACACACACTTATCTCTCACAACTTAGCATATAGAGAGACATTTGTTCATCTAACAAAAACGCAAACGGTTGCAGGAAAAACTTTTACTCTGGTTTCTCAGACTTTTTCCTAGTGCAGTTTCGAGGATCCTGCAGGTTTCACTGTAAAACCGAGTTAGAGCTAATACCTCCCCATATATAAGTATGGAGTGGAGTTTGCAACTGAAAAGTAACTTTGTGTTTAAAAGAAGCTATGTGAAGTTCGGCTTTCACACACACTTTTCCCTCAGAACTGAGCATGTGGAGAGACGTTCGTTCATCTAGCACAAAGGGAATGGGTTGCAGGAGAAATTTTACTCTGGTTTCTCAGTCTGTTTCCTAGTGCTGGTATGAAGTTCCTGCAGTTCTCACTGTAAAACAGATTTGGAGCTAGTACCTCCCCATATATATGTATGGATTGGAGTTTTCAACTGAAAAGAAACTATGTGTTCGCAACAATCTAGTTAAAGGATGGCTTTCACACACAGATATCTCTCACAACTGAGCACGTAGAGAGACTTTTGTTCATCTAGCACAAACGGAATGGTTTGCAGGGAAAACTTTTACTCTGGTTTCTCAGATTTTTCCTAGTGCCAGTTTGAGGATCCTTCAGTTTTCACTGTAAAACCGAGTTGGAGCTAGTACCTCCCCATATATAAGTATGGAGTGTAGTTTGCAACTGAAAAGAAAGTGTGTGTTCCCAACAACCTAGGTGAAGGACGGTTTTCACACACACATATGTCTCAGAACTGAGCATGTGGAGAGACGTTCGTTCATCTAGCACAAAGAACTGTTTGCAGGAGAAACTTTTATTCTCGTTTCTCAGTCTGTTTCCTAGTGCCGGTTTGAGGTTCCTGCACTTTTTACTGTAAAAAAAATTTGGAGCTAGTATCTCCCCATATTTATATATGGATTGGAGTTTGCAACTTAAAGGAAACTTTGTGTTCCGAACATTCTAATTGAAGTACGGTTTTCACACAAAATTATCCGTCAGAACTGAGCATGTGGAAAGACGTTCGTTCATCTAGCACAAAGGGAACGGGTTGCAGGTTAAACTTTTACTCTGGTTTCTCAGTCAGTTTCCTAGTGCCGGTTTGATATTCCTGCAGTTTTCACTGTAAAACCGAGTTGGAGCTAGTACTTCCCCATATATATGTATTGTGTGGAGTTTGCAAATGAAAAGAAATTTTGTGTTCCCAACAAGCTAGTTTAAGAACGGCTTTCACACACATTTATCTCTCAGAACTGAGCATGTGGGGAGACGTTTGTTCATCTATCCCAAAGGGAACGGTTAGCAGGGGAAACTATTACTCTGGATTATCAGTCTGTTTCCTAGTGCCGGTATGAAGTTCCTGCAGTTTTCACTGTAAAACCGATTTGAGGGTGTAACTCCCCATATATATGTATGGAGTGGGGTTTGCAACCAAAATGATACTAAGTGTTCCCAGCAATCTAGTTGAAGGCGGCTTTCACACACACATATCTCTCACAACTGAGCATGTAGAGAGACGTTTGTTCATCTAGCACAAACGGAATGGGTTGCAGGGAACACATTTACTCTGGTTTCTCAGTGTGTTTCCTAGTGCCAGTATGAGGTTCCTGCAGTTTTCACTCTCGAACCTAGTTGGAGCTAGTACCTCCCCATATATATGTATGCAGTAGAGTTTTCAAATTAAAAGAAACTTTGTGTTTCCAACAAGCTATTTGAAGGACTGCTTTCACACAATCTTTTCCCTCAGAACTGAGCATGAGGTGAGACGTTCGTTCATCTAGGAAAAAGGGAACGGGTTACAGGAGAAACTTTTCCTCTGGTTTTTTCAGTGTGTTTCCTAGTGCCGGTTGGATGTTCCTGCAGATTTCACTTTAAAACAGATTTGGAGCTAGTACCTCCCCATATATATATATGGAGGGGAGTTTGCAAATGAAAAGAAATTTTGTGTTCTGAAAAAGCTAGATTAAGGACGGTTTTCACAACCACTTATCTCTCAGAACTGAGTATGTGGAGAGAAGTTAGTTCATCTAGCACAAATGGAACGGGTTGCAGGAAAAACTTTTACTCTGGTTTTTCAGTCTGTTTCCTAGTACCGGTTTGAAGTTCCTTCAGCTTTCACTGTAAAACCTATTTGAGGGTGAACCTCCACATATAAATTTATGGAGTGGCGTTTTCATCCGAAAGGATACGATGTGTTCCCAACAATCTAGTTGAAGGTCGGCTTTCACACAGACTTATCTCTCACAACTGAGCATGTAGAGAGACGTTTGTTCATCTAGCACAAATGGAACGGGTTGCAGGAAAAACTTTTTCTCTGGTTTCTCAGTCTTTTTCCTAGTGCCGGTTTGAGGTTCCTGCGGTTATCACTGTAAAACCGAGTTGGAGCTAGTACCTCCCCATATATATGTATGGAATTGGAGTTTGCAACTGTAAAGAAAATTTGTGTTCCCAACAAGCAATGTGAATTACGGCTTTAACACACTCTGATCTCTCAGAACTGAGCATGTGGTGAGACGTTCGTTTATCTAGAAAAAGGGAACTGGTTGTATGAGAAACAGTTACACTGGTTTCTCAGTGTGTTTCCTAATGCTGGTTTGAAGTTCCTGCAGTTTTCACTGTAAATTTGAGTTGGAGCTTGTACCTCCCCATATATATGTATGGAGTGGAGATTGCAACTGGAAAGAAACTGAGTTCCCAAGAAGCTAGTTGAAGGACGGCTTTGACACACACATATATCTCAGAACAGAGCATGTGGATAGACGTTCGTTCATCTAGCACAAATGGAACGGTTTGCAGGAGAAACTTTCCCTCTGGTTTCTCGTTGTGTTCCCTAGTGCCAGTTTGAAGTTCCTGCAGTTTTCACTGTAAAACGGATTTGAGGGTGTACCTCCCCATATATATGTATGGAGTGGGATTTGCAACCTAAAAGATACTTTGTGGTCCCAAAAATCTTGGTTAAAGACGGCTCTCACACACACTGATCTCTCAGAACTGAGCAATTGGAGATTCTTTCGTTTATCTAGCAATCAGGGAACTGGTTGCAGGAGAAACTTTTAGAATGTTTTCTCAGTCTGTTTCATAGTGCCGGATTGAAGTTCCTGCATTTTGCACTGTAAAACAGTGTTGGAGCTAGTACCTCCCCATATATATGTTTGGATTGGATTTTGCAACTTACAAGAAACTTTGTTTTCCCAACAAGCTAGGTGACGTACGGCTTTCACACACACATATGTCTCAGAAGTTAGCATGTGGAGGGACGTTCCTTCATCTAGCACAAAGGGAATGGGTTGCAGGGGAAACTTTTACACTGGTTTCTCAGTGTGTTTCCTAGTGCCGGTTTGAAGTTCCTGCAATTTTCACAGTAAAATCGAGTTGGTTCTAGTACCTCCCCATATTTATATATGGATTGGAGTTTGCAACTTAAAAGAAACTTTGTGTTCCCAACATTGTAAGTGAAGTACGGTTTTCACACACAATTATCCCTCAGAACTGAGCATGTGGAAAGACGTTCGTTCATCTAGCACAAAGGGAACGGGTTGCTGGTGAAACTTTTACTCTGGTTTCTCAGTCAGTTTCCTAGTGCCGGTTTGATATTCCTGCAGTATTCAGTGTAAAACCGAGTTGGAGCTAGAACTTCCCCATATATATGTATTGTGTGGAGTTTGCAAATGAAAAGAAATTTTGTGTTCCCAACAAGCTAGTTTAAGGATGGCTTTCACACACACTTATCTCTCAGAACTGAGCATGTGGGGAGACGTTTGTTCATCTAGCACAAAGGGAACGGGTTTCAAGGGAAACTATTACTCTGGTTTATCAGTCTGTTTCCTAGTGCCAGTTTGAAGTTCCTGCAGTTTTCACTGTAAAACCGATTTGAGGGTGTAACTCCCCATATATATGTATGGAGTGGGGTTTGCAACCAAAAAGATACTATGTGTTCCCAACAATCTAGTTGAATGCGGCTTTCACATACACTTATCTCTCACAACTGAGCATGTAGAGAGACGTTTGTTCATCTAGCACAAACGGAATGGGTTGCAGGAAAATCATTTACTCTGGATTCTCAGTGTGTTTCCTAGTGCCTGTTTGATGTTCCTGCAGTTTTCACTCAGGAACCGAGTTGGAGCTAGTCCCTCCCCATATATATGTATGGAGTAGAGTTTGCAAATTAAAATAAACTTTGTGTTTCCAACAAGCTATGTGAAGGACAGCTTTCACACAATCTTTTCCCTCAGAACTGAGCATGAGTCGAGACGTTCTTTCATCTAGCACAAAGGGAACGGTTTGCAGGAAAAACTTTTAATCTTGTTTCTCAGTCTGTTTCCTAGTTCTGGTATGAAGTTCAAGCAGTTTTCACTGTAAAACAGATTTGGAGGTCGTACCTCATCATATATATGTATGGAGTGGTGTTTGCAACTGAAAAGATACTTTGTGGTCCCAAAAATCTTGGTTAAAGACGGCTTTCACATACACCTATCTCTCAGAATTGAGCATGTAGAGAGACATTTGTTCATCTAGCAAAAACGGAACGGGTTGCAGGAAAAACTTTTACTCTGGTTTCTCAGATTTTTCCTAGTGCCAGTTTGAGGATCCTGCAGTTTTCACTGTAAAACCGAGTTGGAGCTAGTACCTCCCCATATATATGTTTGGATTGGATTTTGCAACTTAAAAGAAACTTTGTGTTCCCAACAAGCTAGGTGACGTACTGTTTCACACACACTTATGTCTCAGAAATTAGCATGTGGAGGGACTTTCCTTCATCTAGCAGAAAGGGAATGTGTTGCAGGAGAAATTTTTCACTGGTTTCTCAGTCAGTTTCCTAGTGCTGGTTTGATGTTCCTGCAGTTTTCACTGTAAAACCGAGTTGGATCTAGTTGTTCCCCATATATATGTATGGATTGGAATTTGCAAATGAAAAGAAAATTTGTGTTCCCAACAAGCTAGGTTAAGGACGGCTTTCACACACACTTATCTCTCAGAACTGAGCATGTGGAGAGACGTTCGTTCATCTAGCACAAAGAACTGGTTGCAGGAGAAACTTTTACTTTGGTATCTCAGTCTGTTTCCTAGTGCCGGTTTGAGGTTCCTGCACTTTTTACTGTAAAACATATTTGGAGTTATTACCTCCCCATATATTTGGATGGAATTGGAGTTTGCTACTGTAAAGAAACTTTGTGTTCCCAACAAGCAAGGTGAAAGACGGCTTTCACACACACTGATCTCTCAGAACTGAGCAATTGGAGATTCTTTCGTTTATCTAGCAATCAGGGAACTGGTTGCAGGAGAAACTTTTAGAATGTTTTCTCAGTCTGTTTCCTAGTGCCGGATTGAAATTCCTGCATTTTGCACTGTAAAACAGTGTTGGAGCTAGTACCTCCCCATATATATGTTTGGATTGGATTTTGCAACTTACAAGAAACTTTGTTTTCCCAACAAGCTAGGTGACGTACGGCATTCACACACACATATGTCGCAGAACTGAGCATGTGGAGATATGTTCGTTCAAATAGCACAATATGAACCGGTTGCATCTGAAATTTTACACTGGTTTCTCATTGTGTTTCCTAGTGCCGGTTTGGAATTCCTGCTGTTTTCACTGTAAAACCGAGTTGGAGCTAGTACATCCCCATATATATGTATGGATTGGAGTTTGCAACTGAAAAGAAACTTTGTGTTCCCAACAATCTAGGTTAAGGGCGGCATTCACACACACTTATCTCTCAGAACTGAGCATGTGGAGAGACTTTCGTTCAACTAGCAAAAAGGGAACCGTTTGCAGGGGAATATTTCACTCTGGTTTCTCAGTCTGTTTCCTAGTGCTTTTTTGAAGTTCCTGCATTTTTCACTGTAAAACCGATTTGAGGGTGTACCTCCCCATATATATGTATGGAGTGGGGTTTGCAACCGAAAAGATACTATGTGTTCCCAACAATCTATTTGAAGGCGGCTTTCACACACAATTTACTCTCACAACTGAGCATGTAGAGAGACGTTTGTTCATCTAGCACAAATGGAAAGGGTTGCAGGAGAAAATTTAGAGTGGTTTCTCAGTGTGTTTCCTTGTGCCGCATTGAATTTCCTGAAGTTTTCTCTTAAAACCGAGTTGGAGTTACTAACTACCCATATATATATGTGGAATGGAATTTGCAACTGAAAAGAAACTTTGTGTTCCCATCTAGCTAGGTGAAGGACGGCTTTCACACACACATATCTCTCAGAACTCATCATGTGGAGAGACGTTCGTTCATCTAGCATAAAGGGAACGGGTTGCAGGAGAAACTTTTACTCTGGTTTCTCATTGTGTTTCCTAGTGCCAGTTTGAAGTTCCTGCCGTTTTCACTGTAAAACCGAGTTGGAGCTAGTACCTCCCCTTATATATTTATGGAGTGGAGTTTGCAACTGGAAAGAAACATTGTGTTCCCTTTATGGAAGTTGAAGGACGGCTTTCAAACATAATTATGTCTCAGAACTGAGCATGTGGAGATATGTTCGTTCAAATAGCACAATGTGAACGGGTTGCAGGTGAAATTTTACACTGGTTTCTCATTGTCTTTCCTAGTGCCGGTTTGAAATTCCTGCAGTTTTCACTGTAAAACGGAGTTGGAGCTATTACATCCCCATATATATGTATGGATTGGAGTTTGCAACTGAAAAGAAACTTTGTGTTCCCAACAATCTAGGTTAAGGACGGCATTCACACACACTTATCTCTCAGAACTGAGCATGTGGAGAGACGTTCGTTCATCTAGCACAAAGGGAACAGGTTGCAGGAGAAACTTTTACTCTGGTTTCTCACTGTGTTTCCTAGTGCCGGTTTGAAATACCTGCAGTTTTCACTGTAAAACCGAGTTGGAGCTAGTACATCGCCATTTATATGGATGGATTGGAGTTTGCAAATGAAAAGAATCTTTGTTTTCCCAACAATCTAGGTTAAGGACGGCATTCACACACACTTACCTCTCAGAATTGAGCATGCGGATAGACGTTCGTTCGTCTAGCACAAAGGGAAAGGTTTGCAGGGAAACTTTCATTCTGGTTTCTCAGTCTGTTTCCTAGTGCCGGTTTGAAGTTCCTGCAGTTTTCACTGTAAAATCGATTTGAGGGTGTACCTCCCCATATATATGTATGGAGTGGGGTTTGCAACCCAAATGATACTATGTATTCCCAACAATCTAGTTAAAGGCGGCTTTCACACACAATTATCTCTCACAACTGAGCATGTAGAGAGACGTTTGTTCATCTAGCACAAACGGAATGGGTTGCAGGAAAGACATTTACTCTGGTTTCTCAGTGTGTTTCCTACTGCCAGTATGAGGTTCCTGCAGTTTTCACTCTGGAACCGATTTGAAGCTAGTACCTCCCCATATATATGTATGGAGTGGAGTTTTCAACTGAAAAGAAAATTTGTTGTCAAAAAAACCTAGGTGAATTATGGCTTTCACCCACCCTTATCCCTCAGAACTGAGCATGTGGTGAGACGTTCGTTCATCTAGGAAAAAGGGAACGGGTTGCAGGAGAAACTTTTTCTCTGGTTTCTCAGTCTGTTTCCTAGTGCCGGTTTGATGTTCCTGCAGATTTCACTGTAAAACAGATATGGAGCTAGAACCTCCCCATATATATGTATGGAGTGGGTTTTCAACAGAAAATATACTATGTGTTCCCAACAATATATTTGAAGATCGGTTTTCACACACTTATATCTCACAACTGAGCATGTAAAGAGACTTTTGTTCATCTAGCACAAACGGAACTGGTTGCAGGAAAAACATTTACTCTGGTTTCTCAGTCTTTTTCCTAGTGCCGATTTGATGTACCTGCGGTTATCACTGTAAAACCGAGTTGGAGCTAGTACCTCCCCATATATATGTATGGAATTGCAGTTTGCAACTTAAAAGAAACTTTGTGTTCAAATCTAGCTAGGTGAAGGACGGCTTTCACACATACATATCACTCAGAACTGAGCATGTGGAGAGACGTTCGATCATCTAGCACAAAGGGAACAGGTTGCAGGAGAAACTTTTACTCTGGTTTCTCACTGTGTTTCCTAGTGCCGGTTTGAAATACCTGCAGTTTTCACTGTAAAACCGAGTTGGAGCTAGTACATCGCCATATATATGGATGGATTGGAGTTTGCAAATGAAAAGAATCTTTGTTTTCCCAACAATCTAGGTTAAGGACGGCATTCACACACACTAATCTTCAGAACTGAGCATGCGGATAGACCTTCGTTCATCTAGCACAAAGGGAACGGTTTGCAGGAGAAACTTTCACTCTGGTTTCTCACTGTGTTTCCTAGTGCCGGATTAAGTTCCTGCAGTTTTCACTGTAAAACCGATTTGAGGGTGTAACTCCCCATATATATGTATGGAGTTGGGTTTGCAACCGAAAAGATACTATGTGTTCTCAACAATCTAGTTGATGGCGGCTTTAACACACACTTATCTCTCACAACTGAGCATGTAGAGAGACGTTTGTTTATCTAGCACAAATGGAATGGGTTGCAGGAAAAACATTTATTCTGGTTTCTCAGTGTGTTTCCTAGTGGTAGTATGAGGTTCCTGCAGTATTCACTCTGGAACCGTGTTGGAGCGAGTACCTCCCCATATATATGCATGGAGTGGAGTTTGCAAATGAAAAGATATTTTGTGTTCTCAACAAGCTACTTTAAGGACGTCTTTCACAAACACTTTTCTCTCAGAACTGAGTATGTGGAAAGACGTTCGTTCATGTAGCACAAAGTGAACGGGTTGCAGGAGAAACTTTTACTCTGGTTTTTCAGTCTTTTTCCTAGTGCCGGTTTGAAGTTCCTGCAGTTTTCACTGTAAAAAGTGTTTGAGGGTGAACCTCCCCATATATATGTATGGAGTGGCATTTCCAACCGAAAAGATACTATGTGTTCCCAACAATCTAGGTGAAGATCGGTTTTCCCACACACTTATCTCTCACAATTGAGTATGTAAAGAGACTTTTGTTCATCTAGCACAAACGGAACGGTTTGAAGGAAAAACTTTTACTCTGGTTTCTCAGTCTTTTTCCTAGTGCCGGTTTGATGTTCTTGCGGTTATCACTGTAAAACCGAGTTGGAACTAGTACCTCCCCATATATATGTATGGAATTGGAGTTTGCAACTGAAAAGAAACTATGTGTTCCCAACAACCAAGTTGAAGGACGGCTTTCACACACACATATGTCTCAGAACTGAGCATGTGGGGAGACGTTCGTTCATCTAGCACAAAGAACTGGTTGCAGGAGAAACTTTTACTCTGGATTCTCAGTCTGTTTCTAGTGCCGGTTTGAAGTTCCTGCAGTTTTCACTGTAAAACTGATTTGAGGGTGTACCTCCCCATATATATGTATGGAGTGGAGTTGGCAACCGAAAAGATACTATGTGTTCCCAACAATCTAGTTGAAGGTGGCATTCACACACACTTAACTCTCACAACTGAGCATATAGAGAGACGTTTGTTCATCTAGCAAAAACGGAACGGGTTGCAGGAAAAACTTTTACTCTGGTTTCTCAGTGTGATTCCTAATGCTGGTTTGAGGATCCTGAAGTTTTCACTGTAAAACCAAGTTGGAGCTACTACCTCCCCATATATATGTATGGAATGGAGTTTGCAACTTAAAGAAACTTTGTGTTCCCAAAAATCTAGGTGAAGGACGGCTTTCACACACACATATCTCTCAGAACTGAGCATGTGGTGAGACGTTCCTTCATCTAGTATAAAGTGAATGGGTTGCAGGGGAAATTTTACACTTGTTTCTCACTGTGTTTCCTAGTGCCGGTTTTAAATTCCTGCAGTTTTCACGATAAAACCGAGTTGGATATAGAACTTCCCCATATATAAGTATGGATTGGAGTTTGCAACTGTAAAGAAACTTTGTGTTATCAACAAGCAAGTAAAGGACGGCTTTCACACACACTGATATCTCAGAACTCTGCATGTGGAGAGACGTTCATTCATCTAGCAAAAAGGGAACTGGTTGCAGGAGAAATTTTTAGACTGGTTTCTCAGTCTTTTTCCTAGTGCCGGATTGAAGTTCCTGCAGTTTGCACTGTAAAACCGAGTTGGAGCTAGTACCTCCCCATATATATGTTTGGAGTGGATTTTGCAACTTTAAAGAAACTTTGTGTTACCAACAAGCTAGCTGAAGTACGGCTTTCACACACACTGATATCTCAGAACTGAGCATGTGGAGAGACATTTATTGATCTAGCACAAATGGAACGGGTTGCAGGTGAAAGTTTTACTCTGGTTTCTCAGTCAGTTTCCTAGTGCCTGTTTGATGTTCCTGCAGTTTTCACTGTAAAACCGATTTGAGGGTTTACCACAGCATATATATGTATGGAGTGGGGTTTGCAACCGAATAGATACTATGTGTTCCCAACAATCTAGTTGAAGACGGCTTTCACACACACTTAACTCTCACAACTGAGCATGTAGAGAGACGTTTGTTCATCTAGCACAAATGGAACGGGTTGCAGGAAAAATTTTTACTCTGGTTTCTCAGTGAGTTTCCTAGTGCCAGTTTGAGGTTCCTGCAGTTTTCACTCTGGAACTGAGTTGGAGCTTGTACCTCCCCATATATATGTATGGAGTAGAGTTTGATAATTAAAAGAAACTTTGTGTTTCCAACAAGCTGTGTGAAGGTCTGCTTTCACACAATCTTTTCCCTCAGACCTGAGTATGAGGTGAGACGTTCTTTCATCTAGCACAAAGGGAACGGGTTGCAGGAGAAACTTTTACTCTTGTTTCTCAGTCTGTTTCCTAGTGCTGGTATGAAGTTCAAGCAGTTTTCACTGTAAAAGAGATTTGGAGCTCGTACCTCCCCATATATATGTATGGAGTGGAGTTTGCAACCGAAAAGATACTATGTGTTCCCAACAATCTAGTTGAAGGCGGCTTTCACACACACTTAACTCTCACAACTGAGCATGTAGAGAGACGTTTGTTCATCTAGCACAAAGGGAAAGGGTTGCAGGGGAAAATTTAGAGTAGTTTCTCAGTGTGTTTCCTAGTGCCACTTTGAATTTCCTGAAGTTTTCTCTGTAAAACCGAGTTGGAGCTAGTACATCGCCATATATATGTATGGATTGGAGTTTGCAAATGAAAAGAAACTTTGTTTTCCCAACAATCTAGGTTAAGGACGGCATTCACACACACTTATCTCTCAGAACTGAGCATGCGGATAGACATTCGTTCATCAAGCAAAAAGGGAACGGGTTGCAGGGGAAACTTTTACTCTTGTTCCTCAGTTTGTTTCCTAGTGCTTGTATGAAGTTCAAGCAGTTTTCACTGTAAAACAGTTTTGGAGTTCGTACCTCCCCATTTATATGTATGGAGTGGTGTTTGCAACCGAAAAGATACTATGTGTTCCCAACAATCTAGTTGAAGGCGGCTTTCACACACACTTAACTCTCACAACTGAGCATGTAGTGAGACGTTTGTTCATCTAGCACAAAGGGAAAGGGTTGCAGGAGAAAATTTAGAGTGGTTTCTCAGTGTGTTTCCTAGTGCCACTTTGAATTTCCTGAAGTTTTCTCTGTAAAACCGAGTTGGAGCTAGTACATCGCCATATATATGTATGGATTGGAGTTTGCAAATGAAAAGAAACTTTGTTTTCCCAACAATCTAGGTTAAGGACGGCATTCACACACACTTATCTCTCAGAAGTGAGCATGTGGATAGACGTTCGTTCATCTAGCAAAAAGGGAACGGGTTGCAGGAGAAACTTTTACTCTTGTTTCTCAGTCTGTTTCCTAGTGCTGGTATGAAGTTCAAGCAGTTTTCACTGTAAAACAGATTTGGAGTTCGTACCTCCCCATTTATATGTATGGAGTGGTGTTTGCAACCGAAAAGATACTATGTGATCCCAACAATCTAGTTGAAGGCGGCTTTCACACACACTTAACTCTCACAACTGAGCATGTAGAGAGACGTTTGTTCATCTAGCACAAAGGGAAAGTGTTGCAGGAGAAAATTTAGAGTGGTTTCTCAGTGTCTTTCCTAGTGCCACTTTGAATTTCCTGAAGTTTTCTCTGTAAAACCGAGTTGGAGCTAGTACATCGCCAGATATATGTATGGAGTGGAGTTTGCAAATGAAAAGAAACATTGTGTTCCCTTTATGGAAGTTGAAGGACGGCTTTCACACAAAATTATGTCTCAGAACTGAGCATGTGGAGATATGTTCGTTCAAATAGCACAATGTGAACGGGTTGCAGGTGAAATTTTACACTGGTTTCTCATTGTGTTTCCTAGTGCCGGTTTGAAATTCCTGCAGTTTTCACTGTAAAACAGAGTTGGAGCTATTACATCCCCATATATATGTATGGATTGGAGTTTGCAACTGAAAAGAAACTTTGTGTTCCCAACAATCTAGGTTAAGGACGGCATTCACACACACTTATCTCTCAGAACTGAGCATGTGGAGAGACTTTCGTTCATCTAGCAAAAAGGGAACCGTTTGCAGGGGAATATTTCACTCTGGTTTCTCAGTCTGTTTCCTAGTGCCGGTTTGAAGTTCCTGCAGTTTTCACTGTAAAACCGATTTGAGGGTGTACCTCCCCATATAAATGTATGTATTGGGGTTTGCAACCGAAAAGATACTATGTGTTCCCAACAATCTAGTTGAAGGCGGCTTTCACACACACTTATCTCTCACAACTGAGCATGTAGAGAGACGTTTGTTCATCTAGCACAAACGGAATGGGTTGAAGGAAAACATTTACTCTGGTTTCTCAGTGTGTTTCCTAGTGCCAGTTTGATGTTCCTGAAGTTTTCACTCTGGAACTGGGTTGGATCTAGTACCTCCCCATATGTATGTATGGATTAGTGTTTGCAAATTAAAAGAAACTTTGTGTTTCCAACAAGCTATGTGAAGGAGTGCTTTCACACAATATTTTCCCTCAGAACTGAGCATGAGTTGAGACGTTCTTTCATCTAGCACAACGGGAACGGGTTGCAGGAGAAAGTTTTACTCTTGATTCTCAGACTGTTTCATAGTGCTGTTATGAAGTTCAAGCGGTTTTCACTGTAAAACAGATTTGGAGCTCGTACCTCCCCATATATATGTATGGAGTGGAATTTGCAACTGAAAAGAAACTTTGTGGTCCCAAAATTCTTGGTTAAAGAAGGCTTTCACACACACCTATCTCTCAGAATTGAGCATGTGGAGAGACGTTCGTTCATCTAGCAGAAAGGGAATGGTTTGCAGGAGAAACTTTTACTCTGGTTTCTCAGTCTGTTTCCTAGTGCTGGTATGAAGTTCCTGCCGTTTTCACTGTAAAACAGACTTGGAGCTAGTACTTCCCCATATATATTTATGGAATGCAGTTTTCAACTGAAAAGAAACTATGTGTTCCCAACAATCTAGTTGAAGGGCGGCTTTCACACACACTTATATCTCACAACTGAGCATGTAGAGAGACTTTTGTTCATCTAGCAAAAACGGAACTGGTTGCAGGAAAAATTTACTCTGGTTTCTCAGATATTTTCCTAGTGCCGGTTTGATGTTCCTGAACTTTTTACTGTAAAACAGAGTTGGAGCTAGTACCTCCCCATATATATGTTTGGAATGTAGTTTGTAAATGAAAAGAAACTTTGTGTTCCCAACAATCTAGGTGAAGGACGGCTTTCACACACACTTATATCTCAGAACTGAGCTTGTGGAGAGACATTCGTTCATCTAGCACAAAGGGAACAGGTTGCAGGAGAAAATTTTACACTGTTTTATCAGTCTGTTTCCTAGTGCCGGTTTGATGTTCCTGCAGTTTTCACTGTAAAACTGAGTTGGAACTAGTACCTCCCCATATATATGTATGGAGTGGAGTTTTCAAAGGAAAAGAAATTTTGTGTTCCCAACAAGCTAGATTAATTACGGATTTCACACACACTTTTCTGTCAGAACTGAGCATGTGGGGAGACGTTCGTTCATCTATCACAAAGGGAACGGTTTGCAGGGGAAACTTTCACTCTGGATTCTCATTCTGTTTCCTAGTGCCAGTTTGAAGTTCGTGCAGTTTTCACTGTAAAACCTATTTGAGGGTGTACCCACCCATATATATTTATGGAGTGGGGTTTGCAACCTAAAAGATACTATGTGTTCCCAACAATCAATTTGAAGGCGGCTTTCACACACACTTATCCCTCACAACTGAGCATGTACTGAGACGTTTGTTCATCTAGCACAAACGGAACGATTTACAGCAAAAACTTTTAGTCTGGTTTCTCATTGTGTTTCCTAGAGCCATTTTTATGTTCCTGCAGTTTTCATACTGAAAACGATTTGGAGCTAGTACCTCCCCATATATATGTATGGAGTGGAGTTTGCAAATGAAAAGAAACTTTGTGTTTCCAACAAGCTATGTGAAGGACTGCTTTCACACAATCTTATCGCTCAGAACTGAGCATGAGGTGAGACGTTCGTTCATCTAGCACAAAGTGAATGGTTTGCAGGAGAAACTTTTACTCTTGTTTCTCAGTCTGTTTCCTAGTGCTGGTATGAAGTTCAAGCAGTTTTCACTATAAAACAGATTTGGAGCTCGTACCTCCCCATATATATTTATGGAGTGGAGTTTGCAACCGAAATTATACTATGTGTTCCCAACCATCTAGTTGAAGGCGGCTTCACACACACTTAACTCTCACAACTGAGCATGTAGAGAGACGTTTGTTCATCTAGCACAAAGGGAAAGGGTTGCAGGAGAAAATTTAGAGTGGTTTCTCAGTGTGTTTCCTAGTGCCCCTTTAATTTCCTGAAGTTTTCTCTGTAAAACCGAGTTGGAGTTAGTACGTACCCATATATATATGTGGAATGGAATTTGCAAGTGAAAAGAAACTTTGTGTTCCCATCTAGCTAGTTGAAGGACGGCTTTCACACACACATATCTCTCAGAACTGAGCATGTGGAGAGACGTTCGTTCTTCTAGCACAAAGTGAACGGGTTGCAGGGGAAACTTTTACTCTGGTTTCTCAATGTGTTTCCTAGTGCCAGTTTGAAGTTCCTGCCGTTTTCACTGTAAAACCTAGTTGGAGCTTGTACCTCCCCATATATATTTATGGATTGGAATTTGCAACTGGAAAGAAACATTGTTTTCCCAACATGCTAGTTGAAGGACTTCTTACACACACAATTATGTCTCAGAAATGAGCATGTGGAGATATGTTCGTTCACCTAGCAAAAATGAACGTGTTGCAGGGGAAATTTTACACTGGGTTCTCATTGTGTTTCCTAGTGCCGGTTTGAAATTCCTGCAGTTTTCACTGTAAAACCGAGTTGGAGCTTGTACTTCCCCATATATATGTATGGATTGGAGTTTGCAACTGAAAAGAAACTTTGTGTTCCCAACAATCTAGGTTAAGGACGGCATTCACACACACTTATCTCTCAGAACTGAGCATATGGAGAGACTTTCGTTCATCTAGCAAAAAGGGAACCGGTTGCAGGGGAATATTTCACTCTGGTTTCTCAGTCTGTTTCCTAGTGCCAGTTTGAATTTCCTGCAGTTTTCACTGTAAAACCGAATTGAGGGTGTACCTCCCCATATATATGTATGGAGTGGGGTTTGCAACCGAATAAATTCTATGTGTTCCCAACAATCTAATTGAAGGCGGCTTTCACACACACTTATCTCTCACAACTGAGCGTGTAGACAGACGTTAGTTCATCTAGCACAAACGGAATGGGTTGAAGGAAAAACATTTACTCTGGTTTCTCAGTGTGTTTCCTAGTGCCAGTTTGAGGTTCCTGCAGTTTTCACTCTGGAACAGAGTTGGATCTAGTACCTCCCCATATATATGTATGGATTAGTGTTTGCAAATTAAAAGAAACTTTGTGTTTCCAACAAGCTATGTGAAGGAGTGCTTTCACACAATATTTTCCCTCAGAAATGAGCATGAGTTGAGACGTTCTTTCATGTAGCACAAAGGGAACGGTTTGCAGGAGAAACTTTTGCACTTGTTTCTCAGTCTGTTTCCTAGTGCTGGTATGATGTTCCTGCAGTTTTCACTGTAAAACAGATTTGGAGCTCGTACCTCCCAATATATATGTATGGAGTGGAGTTTTCAACTGAAAAGAAACTTTGTGGTCCCAAAAATCTAGGTGAAGGACCGCTTTCACACACACTTATCTCTCACAACTGAGCATGTAGAGAGACTTTTGTTCATCTAGCAAAAACGGAACGGGTTGCAGGAAAAACTTTTACTCTGGTTTCTCAGACTTTTTCCTAGTGCCGGTTTGAATTTCCTGCAGTTATCATTGTAAAACAGAGTTGGAGCTAGTACCACCCCATATATATGTATGGAGTGGAGTTTGCAACTGAAAAGAAAGTTTGTGTTCCCATCAAGCTAGGTGAAGGACGGGTTTCAAACACACTTACCTCTCAGAACGGAGCATGTGGAGAGACGATCGTTCATCAAGCAAAAAGGGAACCGTTTGCAGGAGATATTTTTCTCTCTTTTCTCGGTTTTTTCCAAGTGCCGTTTTGAAGTTCCTGCAGTTTTTACGGTAAAACCTTGTTGGACCTAGTACCTACCCATATATATATATATGGAATGGGTTTTGCAACTTAAAAGAATCTTTGTGTTCCCTATAAGCAAGGTGAATTTCGGCTTTCACACACACTTGTCTCTCAGAACTGAGCATGTGGAGAGACGTTCGTTCATGAAGCAGAAAGGGAACCGGTTGCAGGAGAAACTTTTACACTGGTTTCTCAGTCTGTGTCCTAGTGCCGGTTTGAGGTTCCTGCACTTTTTACTGTAAAACATATTTGGAGCTAGTACCTCCCCAGATATATGTATGGAATTGGAGTTTGCAACTGTAAAGAAACTTTGTGTTCCCAACAAGCAAGGTGAAAGACGGCTTTCACACACACTGATCTCTCAGAACTGAGCATGAGGAGAGACGTTCGTTTATCTAGCCAAAAGGAACTGGTTGCAGGAGAAACATTTAGACTGGTTTCTCAGTCTGTTTCCTAGTGCCGGATTTATGTTCCTGCAGTTTGCACTGTAAAACAGAGTTGGAGCTAGTACCTCCCCATATATATATTTGGAGTGGATTTTGCAACTTAAAAGAAACTTTGTGTTCCCAACAAGCTAGGTGAAGTACGGCTTTCACATACACTTATATCTCAGAACTTAGCATGTGAAGGGACGTTCCTTCATCTAGCACAAAGGAAATTGGTTGCAGGAGAAACTTTTACACTGGTTTCTCAGTGTGTTTCCTAGTGCCGGTTTGATGTTCCTGCAATTTTCACAGAAAAAGCGAGTTGGAGCTTTTACCTCCCCATATATATATATGGATTGGAGTTTGCAACTGAAAAGAAACTTTGTGTTCCCAACAATCTAAGTGAAGGACGGTTTTCATACACACTTATCTCTCAGAGCGGAGCATGTGGAGAGACGATCGTTCATCTAGCACAAAGGGAACGGTTTGCAGGAGATAATTTTTCTCTGGTTTCTCAGTATTTTTCTAGTGCCGGTTTGAAGTTCCTGTATTTTTTACGGTAAAACCTTGTTGGAGCTATTACCTACCCTTATATATGTATGAAGTGGAGTTTCCGACTGAAAAGAAACTTTGTGTTCCCTATAAGCAAAGTGAAGTACGGCTTTCACACACACTTATCTCTCATTAATGAGCATGTGGAGACAATTATTTCATGTAGCCCAAAGGGAACGTGTTGCAGGTGAAACTTTTACTCTGCTTCTCAGTCTGTTTCCTAGTGCCGGTTTGAAGATCCTGCAGTTTTTACGGTAAAACTTATTTGGAGCTAGTACCTCCCCATATATATGTATGGTTTGGAGTTTGCAACTGACAAGGAACTTTGTGTTCTCAACAAGCTAGTTGAAGGGCGAGTTTCACACACACTTACCTCTCAGAACTGAGCATGTGGAGAGACGTTAGTTCATGTAGCACAAAGGGAACGTGTTGCAGGAGAAACTTTACTCTGGTTTCTCAGTCTGTTTCCTAGTGCCGGTTTGAGGTTCCTGCAGTTTTCACTGTAAAACCGAGTTGGAGCTAGAACCTCCCCTCATATATAAGTATGGATTTGAGTTTGCAACTTAAAACAAACTTTGTGTTCCCAACAAGCTAGTTGAAGGACGGCTTTCACACACAAATTTCTCTCAGAACTGAGAATGTGGAGATACGTTCGTTCATCTAGCATAAATGAACGTGTTGCAGGAGAAACATTTACTCTGGTTTCTCAGGGTGTTTCCAAGTGCCGGTTTGTATTTCATGCAGTTTTCACTGTAAAACAGATTTGGAGCTAGTACCTACCCATATATATGTATGGAGTGGAGTTTGCAACTGAAAAGAAACTTTGTGTCCAAAACAAGCTATTTGAAGGGCGGGTTTCACACACACTTACCTCCCAAAAATTATCATGTGGAGAGACGTTCGTTCATCTAACATAATTGGAACGGTTTGCATGAGATACATTTTCTCTGGTTTCTCAGTGTGTTTCCAATTGCCGGTTTAATATTCCTGCAGTTTTCACTGTAAAACAGGGTTGGAGCTAATACCTCCCAATATATATGTGTGGATTGGATATTGCAACTGAAAAGAAACTTTGTGTTCCCAAAAAGATAGGTGAAGTACGGCATTCACACACACTTTTCTCTCAGAACTGAGCATGTGGAGAGACATTCGTTCATTTAGCACAAAGGGAACGGGTTGCAGGAGAAACAATTACTCTGTTTTCTTAGCCTTTTTCCTAGTGCCGGTTTAAATTTCGGGCAGTTTTTACTGTAAAACCAAGTTGGAGCTAGTATCTCCCCATATATATGTATGGATTGGAGTTTGAAATTGAAAAGAAAATTTGTGTTCCCAACAAGCTATGTGAAGTAAGGCTTTCACAGAGAGTTATCTCTCAGAATTAACATGTGGATAGACGTTCTTCCATTTAGCACAAAGGGAACGGTTTGCAGGAGAAACGTTATCTCTGGTTTCTCAGTCTGTTTCCTACTGCTGGTATGAAGTTCCTGCAGTTTTCACTGTAAAACAGATTTGGAGATCGTACCTCCCCATATGTATGTATGGTTGGAGTTTACAAATGAAAAAAAACTTGGTGGTCCCAAGAATCGAGGTGAAGGACAGCTTTCACACACACATAAATCTCAGAAATGAGCATGTGGAAAGACGTTCGTTCATCTAGCACAAAAGGAACGGATTACAGGAGAAACTTTTACTCTGGTTTCTCAGTGTGTTTCTTAGTGCCGGTTTGAGGATCCTGCAGTTTTCACACTGAAACCGAGTTGGAGCTAGTACCTCCCCATATATATGTATGGAGTGGATTTTGCAAATGAAAAGAAAATTAGTGTTTCCAACAAGCTATGTGAAGGACTGCTTTCACACAATCTTATCCCTCAGAACTGAGCATGAGGTGAGACGTTCGTTCATCTAGCACAAAGGGAACGGGTTGCAGGAGAAACAATTACTCTGTTTTCTTAGTCTTTTTCCTAGTGCCGGTTTGAAGTTCGGGCAGTTTTAACTGTAAAACCAAGTTGGAGCTAGTATCTCCCCATATATATGTATGGAGTGGAGTTTGAAACTGAAAAGAAAATTTGTGTTCCCAACAAGCTAGGTGAAGTATGGCTTTCACACACACTTATCTCTCAGAATTAACATGTGGATAGACGTTCGTCCATTTAGCACAAAGGGAACGGTTTGCAGGAGAAACGTTTTCTCTGGTTTCTCAGTCTGTTTCCTAGTGCTGGTATGAAGTTCCTGCAGTTTTCACTGTAAAACAGATTTGGAGCTAGTACCTACCCTTATAAATGTATGGAGTTGAGTTTGCAACTGAAAAGAAACTTTGTGTTTCCAACAAGCTATGTGAAGGACTGCTTTCACACAAAATTATCCCTCAGATCTGAGCATGAGGTGAGACGTTCGTTCATCTATCACAAAGGGAACGGGTTGCAGGGGAAATTTTACTATGCTTTCTCAGTCTGTTTCCTAGTGCCGTTTTGAAGTTCCTGCAGTTTTCACTGTAAAACCGATTTGAGGGTGTACCTCTCCATATATATGTATGGAGTGGGGTTTGCAAACGAAAAGATACTATGTGTTCCCAACAATGTAGTTGAAAGCGGCTTTCACACACACTTTTCTCTCACAACTGAGCATGTAAAGAGACGTTTCTTCATCTAGCACAAACGAAACCGGTTGCATGAAAACTTTTACTCTGGTTTCTCAGTGTGTTTCCTAGTGCCGGTTTGATGTTCCTGCAGTTTTCACACTGAAATCGTGTTGGATCTAGTACCTCCCCATATATATTTATGGAGTGGAGTTTGCAAATGAAAAGAATCTTTGTGTTTCCAACAAGCTGTGTGAAGGACTGCTTTCACACAAACATATCCCTCAGATCTGAGCATGAGGTGAGACGTTCTTTCATCTAGCACAAACGGATCGGGTTGCAGGAGAAACATTTACTCTTGTTTCTCAGTCTGTTTCCTAGTGCTGGTATGAAGTTCCTGCAGTTTTCACTGTAAAACAGTTTTGGAGCTCGTACCTCCCCATATGTATGTATGGTTGGAGTTTGCAACTGAAAAGTAACTTGGTGGTCCCAAAAATCGAGGTGAAGGACGGCTTTCACACACACATAACACTGAGAACTGAGCATGTGGAGAGACGTTCGTTCATCTAGCACAAAAGTAATGGATTACAGGGAATCTTTTTTTCTGGTTTCTCAGTGTGTTTCCTAGTGCCGGTTTGAAGTTCCTGCAATTTTCACTGTAAAACCGATTTGAGGTTGTACCTCCCCATATATATTTATGGAGTGGAGTTTCCACCGAAAAGAAAATATGTGTTAACAAAAATCTAGTTGAAGGCGTCTTACACACACTTATCTCTCACAACTGAGCATGTAAAGAGACGTTTGTTCATCTAGCAAAAACGGAACTGGTTGCAGGAAAAACTTTTACGCTGGTTTCTCAGTGTGTTTCCTAGTGTTGTTTTGAGGATCCAGCAGTTTTCACACTGAAACCGAGTTGGAGCTAGTACCTCCCCATATATATGTATGGAGTGGTTTTTGCAAATGAAAAGAAAATTTGTGTTTCCAACAAGCTATGTGAAGGACAGCTTTCACACAATCTTATCCCTCAGAACTGAGCATGAGGTGAGACGTTCGTTCATCTAGCACAAAGGGAATGGGATGCAGGAGAAATTTTTACTCTTGTTTCTCAGTCTGTTTCCTAGTGCTGGAATGAAGTCCCTGCAGTTTTCACTGTAAAAAGATTTGGAGCTCGTACCTCCCCATATATATGTATCGAGTGGAGTTTGCAACTGAAAAGAAAATTTTTGTTCCCAACAAGCTAGTTGAAGGACGGTTTCATACACACTTATCTCTCAGAACGGAGCATGTGGAGAGACGATCGTTCATCTAGCACAAAGGGAACGGTTTGCAGGAGATACTTTTTCTCTGGTTTCTCAGTATTTTTGTAGTGCCGGTTTGAATTTCCTGTATTTTTACGGTAAAACTTAGTTGGAGCTATTACCTCCCCATATATATGTATGAAGTGGAGTTTCCGACTGAAAAGAAACTTTGTGTTCCCCATAAGCAAAGTGAATTACGGCTTTCACAGACACTTATCTCTCAGAACTGAGCATGTGGAGAGACGTTAGTTCATGTAGCACAAAGGGAACGTGTTGCAGGAGAAACTTTACTCTGGTTTCTCAGTCTGTTTCCTAGTGCCGGTTTGAAGTTCCTGCAGTTTTCACTGTAAAACCGAGTTGGAGCTAGAACCTCCCCTCATATATATGTATGGATTGGAGTTTGCAACTTAAAACAAACTTTGTGTTCCCAACAAGCTAGTTGAAGGACGGCTTTCACACACAAATTTCTCTCAGAACTGAGCATGTGGAGATACGTTCGTTCATCTAGCATAAATGAACGTGTTGCAGGAGAAACATTTACTCTGGTTTCTCAGGGTGTTTCCAAGTGCCGGTTTGTATTTCATGCAGTTTTCACTGTAAAACAGATTTGGAGCTAGTACCTACCCATATATATGTTTGGAGTGGAGTTTGCAACTGAAAAGAAACTTTGTGTCCAAAACAAGCTATTTGAAGTGCGGGTTTCACACACACTTACCTCCCAAAAATTATCATGTGGAGAGACGTTCGTTCATCTAACTTAAATGGAACGGGTTGCATGAGATACATTTTCTCTGGTTTCTCAGTGTGTTTCCAATTGCCGGTTTAATATTCCTGCAGTTTTCACTGTAAAACAGGGTTGGAGCTAATACCTCCCAATATATATGTGTGGATTGGATATTGCAACTGAAAAGAAACTTTGTGTTCCCAAAAAGATAGGTGAAGTACGGCATTCACACACACTTATCTCTCAGAAATGAGCATGTGGAGAGACATTCGTTCATCTAGCACAAAGGGAACGGGTTGCAGGAGAAACAATTACTCTGTTTTCTTAGTCTTTTTCCTAGTGCCGGTTTGAAGTTCGGGCAGTTTTTACTGTAAAACCAAGTTGGAGCTAGTATCTCCCCATATATATGTATGGAGTGGAGTTTGAAACTGAAAAGAAAATTTGTGTTCCCAACAAGCTAGGTGAAGTACGGCTTTCACACACACTTATCTCTCAGAATTAACATGTGGATAGACGTTCGTCCATTTAGCACAAAGGGAACGGTTTGCAGGAGAAACGTTTTCTCTGGTTTCTCAGTCTGTTTCCTAGTGCTGGTATGAAGTTCCTGCAGTTTTCACTGTAAAACAGATTTGGAGATAGTACCTACCCTTATAAATGTATGGAGTGGAGTTTGCAACTGAAAAGAAACTTTGTGTTTCCAACAAGCTTTGTGAAGGACTGCTTTCACACAAAATTATCCCTCAGATCTGAGCATGAGGTGAGATGTTCGTTCATCTATCACAAAGGGAACGGGTTGCAGGGGAAAATTTTACTATGCTTTCTCAGTCTGTTTCCTAGTGCCGTTTTGAAGTTCCTGCAGTTTTCACTGTAAAACCGATTTGAGGGTGTACCTCTCCATATATATGTATGGAGTGGGGTTTGCAAACGAAAAGATACTATGTGTTCCCAACAATGTAGTTGAAAGCGGCTTTCACACACACTTTTCTCTCACAACTGAGCATGTAAAGAGACGTTTCTTCATCTAGCACAAACGAAACCGGTTGCATGAAAACTTTTACTCTGGTTTCTCAGTGTGTTTCCTAGTGCCGGTTTGATGTTCCTGCAGTTTTCACACTGAAATCGTGTTGGATCTAGTACCTCCCCATATATATTTATGGAGTGGAGTTTGCAAATGAAAAGAATCTTTGTGTTTCCAACAAGCTGTGTGAAGGACTGCTTTCACACAAACATATCCCTCAGATCTGAGCATGAGGTGAGACGTTCTTTCATCTAGCACAAACGGATCGGGTTGCAGGAGAAACATTTACTCTTGTTTCTCAGTCTGTTTCCTAGTGCTGGTATGAAGTTCCTGCAGTTTTCACTGTAAAACAGTTTTGGAGCTCGTACCTCCCCATATGTATGTATGGTTGGAGTTTGCAACTGAAAAGTAACTTGGTGGTCCCAAAAATCGAGGTGAAGGACGGCTTTCACACACACATAACACTGAGAACTGAGCATGTGGAGAGACGTTCGTTCATCTAGCACAAAAGTAATGGATTACAGGGAATCTTTTTTTCTGGTTTCTCAGTGTGTTTCCTAGTGCCGGTTTGAAGTTCCTGCAATTTTCACTGTAAAACCGATTTGAGGTTGTACCTCCCCATATATATTTATGGAGTGGAGTTTCCACCGAAAAGAAAATATGTGTTAACAAAAATCTAGTTGAAGGCGTCTTACACACACTTATCTCTCACAACTGAGCATGTAAAGAGACGTTTGTTCATCTAGCAAAAACGGAACTGGTTGCAGGAAAAACTTTTACGCTGGTTTCTCAGTGTGTTTCCTAGTGTTGTTTTGAGGATCCAGCAGTTTTCACACTGAAACCGAGTTGGAGCTAGTACCTCCCCATATATATGTATGGAGTGGTTTTTGCAAATGAAAAGAAAATTTGTGTTTCCAACAAGCTATGTGAAGGACAGCTTTCACACAATCTTATCCCTCAGAACTGAGCATGAGGTGAGACGTTCGTTCATCTAGCACAAAGGGAATGGGATGCAGGAGAAATTTTTACTCTTGTTTCTCAGTCTGTTTCCTAGTGCTGGAATGAAGTCCCTGCAGTTTTCACTGTAAAAAGATTTGGAGCTCGTACCTCCCCATATATATGTATCGAGTGGAGTTTGCAACTGAAAAGAAAATTTTTGTTCCCAACAAGCTAGTTGAAGGACGGTTTCATACACACTTATCTCTCAGAACGGAGCATGTGGAGAGACGATCGTTCATCTAGCACAAAGGGAATGGTTTGCAGGAGATACTTTTTCTCTGGTTTCTCACTATTTTTGTAGTGCCGGTTTGAATTTCCTGTATTTTTACGGTAAAACTTAGTTGGAGCTATTACCTCCCCATATATATGTATGAAGTGGAGTTTCCGACTGAAAAGAAACTTTGTGTTCCCCATAAGCAAAGTGAATTACGGCTTTCACAGACACTTATCTCTCAGAACTGAGCATGTGGAGAGACGTTAGTTCATGTAGCACAAAGGGAACGTGTTGCAGGAGAAACTTTACTCTGGTTTCTCAGTCTGTTTCCTAGTGCCGGTTTGAAGTTCCTGCAGTTTTCACTGTAAAACCGAGTTGGAGCTAGAACCTCCCCTCATATATATGTATGGATTGGAGTTTGCAACTTAAAACAAACTTTGTGTTCCCAACAAGCTAGTTGAAGGACGGCTTTCACACACAAATTTCTCTCAGAACTGAGCATGTGGAGATACGTTCGTTCATCTAGCATAAATGAACGTGTTGCAGGAGAAACATTTACTCTGGTTTCTCAGGGTGTTTCCAAGTGCCGGTTTGTATTTCATGCAGTTTTCACTGTAAAACAGATTTGGAGCTAGTACCTACCCATATATATGTTTGGAGTGGAGTTTGCAACTGAAAAGAAACTTTGTGTCCAAAACAAGCTATTTGAAGGGCGGGTTTCACACACACTTACCTCCCAAAAATTATCATGTGGAGAGACGTTCGTTCATCTAACTTAAATGGAACGGGTTGCATGAGATACATTTTCTCTGGTTTCTCAGTGTGTTTCCAATTGCCGGTTTAATATTCCTGCAGTTTTCACTGTAAAACAGGGTTTGAGCTAATACCTCCCAATATATATGTGTGGATTGGATATTGCAACTGAAAAGAAACTTTGTGTTCCCAAAAAGATAGGTGAAGTACGGCATTCACACACACTTATCTCTCAGAAATGAGCATGTGGAGAGACATTCGTTCATCTAGCACAAAGGGAACGGGTTGCAGGAGAAACAATTACTCTGTTTTCTTAGTCTTTTTCCTAGTGCCGGTTTGAAGTTCGGGCAGTTTTTACTGTAAAACCAAGTTGGAGCTAGTATCTCCCCATATATATGTATGGAGTGGAGTTTGAAACTGAAAAGAAAATTTGTGTTCCCAACAAGCTAGGTGAAGTACGGCTTTCACACACACTTATCTCTCAGAATTAACATGTGGATAGACGTTCGTCCATTTAGCACAAAGGGAACGGTTTGCAGGAGAAACGTTTTCTCTGGTTTCTCAGTCTGTTTCCTAGTGCTGGTATGAATTTCCTGCAGTTTTCACTGTAAAACAGATTTGGAGATAGTACCTACCCTTATAAATGTATGGAGTGGAGTTTGCAACTGAAAAGAAACTTTGTGTTTCCAACAAGCTTTGTGAAGGACTGCTTTCACACAAAATTATCCCTCAGATCTGAGCATGAGGTGAGATGTTCGTTCATCTATCACAAAGGGAACGGGTTGCAGGGGAAAATTTTACTATGCTTTCTCAGTCTGTTTCCTAGTGCCGTTTTGAAGTTCCTGCAGTTTTCACTGTAAAACCGATTTGAGGGTGTACCTCTCCATATATATGTATGGAGTGGGGTTTGCAAACGAAAAGATACTATGTTTTCCCAACAATGTAGTTGAAAGCGGCTTTCACACACACTTTTCTCTCACAAATGAGCATGTAAAGAGACGTTTGTTCATCTAGCACAAACGAAACCGGTTGCATGAAAACTTTTACTCTGGTTTCTCAGTGTGTTTCCTAGTGCCGGTTTGATGTTCCTGCAGTTTTCACACTGAAATCGTGTTGGATCTAGAACCTCCCCATATAAATTTATGGAGTGGAGTTTGCAAATGAAAAGAATCTTTGTGTTTCCAACAAGCTGTTTGAAGGACTGCTTTCACACAAACTTATCCCTCAGATCTGAGCATGAGGTGAGACGTTCTTTCATCTAGCACAAACGGATCGGGTTGCAGGAGAAACATTTACTCTTGTTTCTCAGTCTGTTTCCTAGTGCTGGTATGAAGTTCCTGCAGTTTTCACTGTAAAACAGTTTTGGAGCTCGTACCTCCCCATATGTATTTATGGTTGGAATTTGCAACTGAAAAGAAACTTGGTGGTCCCAATAATCGAGGTGAAGGACGGCTTTCACACACACATAACTCTCAGAACTGAGCATGTGGAGAGACGTTCGTTCATCTAGCACAAAAGGAATGGATTACAGGGAATCTTTTACTCTGGTTTCTCAGTGTGTTTCCTAGTGCCGGTTTGAAGTTCCTGCAATTTTCACTGTAAAACCGATTTGAGGTTGTACCTCCCCATATATATTTATGGAGTGGAGTTTCCACCGAAAAGAAACTATGTGTTAACAAAAATCTAGTTGAAGGCGGCTTACACACACTTATCTCTCACAAATGAGCATGTAAAGAGACGTTATTTCATGTAGCGCAAAGGGAACGTGTTGCAGGTGAAATTTTACTCTGGTTCTCAATCTGTTTCCTAGTGCCGGTTTGAAGATCCTGCAGTTTTTACGTTAAAACTTATTTGGAGCTAGTACCTCCCCATATATATGTATGGATTGGAGTTTGCAACTGAAAAGGAACTTTGTGTTCTCAACAAGCTAGTTGAAGGGCGAGTTTCACACACACTTACCTCTCAGAACTGAGCATGTGGAGAGACGTTACTTCATGTAGCACAAAGGGAACGTGTTGCAGGAGAAACTTTACTCTGGTTTCTCAGTCTGTTTCCTAGTGCCGGTTTGAAGTTCCTGCAGTTTTCACTGTAAAACCGAGTTGGAGCTAGAACCTCCCCTCATATATATGTATGGATTGGAGTTTGCAACTTAAAACAAACTTTGTGTTCCCAACAAGCTAGTTGAAGGACGGCTTTCACACACAAATTTCTCTCAGAACTGAGCATGTGGAGATACGTTCGTTCATTTAGCATAAAGGAACGTGATGCAGGAGAAACATTTACTCTGGTTTCTCAGGGTGTTTCCAAGTGCCGGTTTGTATTTCACGCAGTTTTCACTGTAAAACAGATTTGGAGCTAGTACCTACCCATATATATGTTTGGAGTGGAGTTTGCAACTGAAAAGAAACTTTGTGTCCAAAACAAGCTATTTGAAGGGCGGGTTTCACACACACTTACCTCCCAAAAATTATCATGTGGAGAGACGTTCGTTCATCTAACTTAAATGGAACGGGTTGCATGAGATACATTTTCTCTGGTTTCTCAGTGTGTTTCCAATTGCCGGTTTAATATTCCTGCAGTTTTCACTGTAAAACAGGGTTGGAGCTAATACCTCCCAATATATATGTGTGGATTGGATATTGCAACTGAAAAGAAACTTTGTGTTCCCAAAAAGATAGGTGAAGTACGGCATTCACACACACTTATCTCTCAGAAATGAGCATGTGGAGAGACATTCGTTCATCTAGCACAAAGGGAACGGGTTGCAGGAGAAACAATTACTCTGTTTTCTTAGTCTTTTTCCTAGTGCCGGTTTGAAGTTCGGGCACTTTTTACTGTAAAACCAAGTTGGAGCTAGTATCTCCCCATATATATGTATGGAGTGGAGTTTGAAACTGAAAAGAAAATTTGTGTTCCCAACAAGCTAGGTGAAGTACGGCTTTCACACACACTTATCTCTCAGAATTAACATGTGGATAGACGTTCGTCCATTTAGCACAAAGGGAACGGTTTGCAGGAGAAACGTTTTCTCTGGTTTCTCAGTCTGTTTCCTAGTGCTGGTATGAAGTTCCTGCAGTTTTCACTGTAAAACAGATTTGGAGCTAGTACCTACCCTTATAAATGTATGGAGAGGAGTTTGCAACTGAAAAGAAACTTTGTGTTTCCAACAAGCTATGTGAAGGACTGCTTTCACACAAAATTATCCCTCAGATCTGAGCATGAGGTGAGACGTTCGTTCATCTATCACAAAGGGAACGGGTTGCAGGGGAAACTTTTACTATGCTTTCTCAGTCTGTTTCCAAGTGCCGTTTTGAAGTTCCTGCAGTTTTCACTGTAAAACCGATTTGAGGGTGTACCTCTCCATATATATTTATGGAGTGGGGTTTGCAAACGTAAAGATACTATGTGTTCCCAACAATGTAGTTGAAAGCGGCTTTCACACACACTTTTCTCTCACAACTGAGCATGTAAAGAGACGTTTGTTCATCTAGCACAAACGAAACCGGTTGCCGGAAAACTTTTACTCTGGTTTCTCAGTGTGTTTCCTAGTGCCGGTTTGATGTTCCTGCAGTTTTCACACTGAAATCATGTTGGATCTAGTACCTCCCCATATATATTTATGGAGTGGAGTTTGCAAATGAAAAGAATCTTTGTGTTTCCAACAAGCTGTGTGAAGGACTGCTTTCACACAAACTTATCCCTCAGATCTGAGCATGAGGTGAGACGTTCGTTCATCTAGCACAAACGGATCGGGTTGCAGGAGAAACATTTACTCTTGTTTCTCAGTCTGTTTCCTAGTGCTGGTATGAAGTTCCTGCAGTTTTCACTGTAAAACAGTTTTGGAGCTCGTACCTCCCCATATGTATTTAAGGTTGGAGTTTGCAACTGAAAAGAAACTTGGTGGTCCCAAGAATCGAGGTGCGGACGGCTTTCACACACACATAACTCTCAGATCTGAGCATGTGGAGAGACTTTCGTTCATCTAGCACAAAAGGAACGGATTACAGTGAAACTTTTACTCTGGTTTCTCAGTGTGTTTCCTAGTGCCGGTTTGAAGTTCCTGCAATTTTCACTGTAAAACCGATTTGAGGTTGTACCTCCCAATATATATTTATGGAGTGGTGTTTCCACCAAAAAGAAACTTTGTGTTAACAAAAATCTAGTTGAAGGCGGCTTACACACACTTATCTCTCACAACTGAGCATGTAAAGAGACGTTTGTTCATCTAGCACAAACGGAACTGGTTGCAGGAAAAACTTTTACGCTGGTTTCTCAGTGTGTTTCCTAGTGCCGGTTTGAGGATCCTGCAGTTTTCACACGGAAACCGAGTTGGAGCTAGTACCTCCCCATATATATGTATGGAGTGGATTTTGCAAATGAAAAGAAAATTTGTGTTTCCAACAAGCTATGTGAAGGACTGCTTTCACACAATCTTATCACTCAGAACTGAGCATGAGGTGAGACGTTCGTTCATCTAGCACAAAGGGAACGGGATGCAGGAATAATTTTTACTCTTGTTTCTCAGTCTGTTTCCTAGTGCTGGTATGAAGTCCCTGCAGTTTTCACTGTAAAAACATTTGGAGCTCGTACCTCCCCATATATATGTATCGAGTGGAGTTTGCAACTGAAAAGAAAATTTTTGTTCCCAACAAGCTAGTTGAAGGACGGTTTTCATACACACTTATCTCTCAGAACGGAGCATGTGGAGAGACGATCGTTCATCTAGCACAAAGGGAACGGTTTGCAGGAGATACTTTTTCCCTGGTTTCTCAGTATTTTTCTAGTGCCGGTTTGAAGTTCCTGTATTTTTTACGGTAAAACCTAGTTGGAGCTATTACCTCCCCATATATATGTATGAAGTGGAGTTTCCGACTGAAAAGAAACTTTGTGTTCCCTATAAGCAAAGTGAAGTACGGCTTTCACACACACTTATCTCTCAGAACTGAGCATGTGGAGAGACGTTATTTCATGTAGCGCAAAGGAACGTGTTGCAGGTGAAATTTTACTCTGGTTCTCAGTCTGTTTCCTAGTGCCGGTTTGAAGATCCTGCAGTTTTTACAGTAAAACTTATTTGGAGCTAGTACCTCCCCATATATATGTATGGATTGGAGTTTGCAACTGAAAAGGAACTTTGTGTTCTCAACAAGCTAGTTGAAGGGCGAGTTTCACACACACTTACCTCTCAGAACTGAGCATGTGGAGAGACGTTAGTTCATGTAGCACAAAGGGAACGTGTTGCAGGAGAAACTTTACTCTGGTTTCTCAGTCTGTTTCCTAGTGCCGGTTTGAAGTTCCTGCAGTTTTCACTGTAAAACCGAGTTGGAGCTAGAACCTCCCCTCATATATATGTATGGATTGGAGTTTGCAACTTAAAACAAACTTTGTGTTCCCAACAAGCTAGTTGAAGGACGGCTTTCACACACAAATTTCTCTCAGAACTGAGCATGTGGAGATACGTTCGTTCATCTAGCATAAAAGAACGTGATGCAGGAGAAACATTTACTCTGGTTTCTCAGGGTGTTTCCAAGTGCCGGTTTGTATTTCATGCAGTTTTCACTGTAAAACAGATTTGGAGCTAGTACCTACCCATATATATGTATGGAGTGGAGTTTGCAACTGAAAAGAAACTTTGTGTCCAAAACAAGCTATTTGAAGGGCGGGTTTCACACACACTTACCTCCCAAAAATTATCATGTGGAGAGACGTTCGTTCATCTAACTTAAATGGAACGGGTTGCATGAGATACATTTTCTCTGGTTTCTCAGTGTGTTTCCTAGTGCCGGTTTGATGTTCCTGCAGTTTTCACACTGAAATCATTTTGGATCTAGTACCTCCCCATATATATTTATGGAGTGGAGTTTGCAAATGAAAAGAATCTTTGTGTTTCCAACAAGCTGTGTGAAGGACTGCTTTCACACAAACTTATCCCTCAGATCTGAGCATGAGGTGAGACGTTCGTTCATCTAGCACAAACGGATCGGGTTGCAGGAGAAACATTTACTCTTGTTTCTCAGTCTGTTTCCTAGTGCTGGTATGAAGTTCCTGCAGTTTTCACTGTAAAACAGTTTTGGAGCTCGTACCTCCCCATATGTATTTAATGTTGGAGTTTGCAACTGAAAAGAAACTTGGTGGTCCCAAGAATCGAGGTGCGGACGGCTTTCACACACACATAACTCTCAGAACTGAGCATGTGGAGAGACTTTCGTTCATCTAGCACAAAAGGAACGGATTACAGTGAAACTTTTACTCTGGTATCTCAGTGTGTTTCCTAGTGCCGGTTTGAAGTTCCTGCAATTTTCACTGTAAAACCGATTTGAGGTTGTACCTCCCAATATATATTTATGGAGTGGTGTTTCCACCAAAAAGAAACTTTGTGTTAACAAAAATCTAGTTGAAGGCGGCTTACACACACTTATCCCTCACAACTGAGCATGTAAAGAGACATTTGTTCATCTAGCACAAACGGAACTGGTTGCAGGAAAAACTTTTACGCTGGTTTCTCAGTGTGTTTCCTAGTGCCGGTTTGAGGATCCTGCAGTTTTCACACTGAAACCGAGTTGGAGCTAGTACCTCCCCATATATATGTATGGAGTGGATTTAGCAAATGAAAAGAAAATTTGTGTTTCCAACAAGCTATGTGAAGGACTGCTTTCACACAATCTTATCGCTCAGAACTGAGCATGAGGTGAGACGTTCGTTCATCTAGCACAAAGTGAATGGTTTGCAGGAGAAACTTTTACTCTTGTTTCTCAGTCTGTTTCCTAGTGCTGGTATGAAGTTCAAGCAGTTTTCACTATAAAACAGATTTGGAGCTCGTACCTCCCCATATATATTTATGGATTGGAGTTTGCAACCGAAATTATACTATGTGTTCCCAACCATCTAGTTGAAGGCGGCTTCACACACACTTAACTCTCACAACTGAGCATGTAGAGAGACGTTTGTTCATCTAGCACAAAGGGAAAGGGTTGCAGGAGAAAATTTAGAGTGGTTTCTCAGTGTGTTTCCTAGTGCCCCTTTAATTTCCTGAAGTTTTCTCTGTAAAACCGAGTTGGAGTTAGTACGTACCCATATATATATGTGGAATGGAATTTGCAAGTGAAAAGAAACTTTGTGTTCCCATCTAGCTAGTTGAAGGACGGCTTTCACACACACATATCTCTCAGAACTGAGCATGTGGAGAGACGTTCGTTCTTCTAGCACAAAGTGAACGGGTTGCAGGGGAAACTTTTACTCTGGTTTCTCAATGTGTTTCCTAGTGCCAGTTTGAAGTTCCTGCCGTTTTCACTGTAAAACCTAGTTGGAGCTTGTACCTCCCCATATATATTTATGGATTGGAATTTGCAACTGGAAAGAAACATTGTTTTCCCAACATGCTAGTTGAAGGACTTCTTACACACACAATTATGTCTCAGAAATGAGCATGTGGAGATATGTTCGTTCACCTAGCAAAAATGAACGTGTTGCAGGGGAAATTTTACACTGGGTTCTCATTGTGTTTCCTAGTGCCGGTTTGAAATTCCTGCAGTTTTCACTGTAAAACCGAGTTGGAGCTTGTACTTCCCCATATATATGTATGGATTGGAGTTTGCAACTGAAAAGAAACTTTGTGTTCCCAACAATCTAGGTTAAGGACGGCATTCACACACACTTATCTCTCAGAACTGAGCATATGGAGAGACTTTCGTTCATCTAGCAAAAAGGGAACCGGTTGCAGGGGAATATTTCACTCTGGTTTCTCAGTCTGTTTCCTAGTGCCAGTTTGAATTTCCTGCAGTTTTCACTGTAAAACCGAATTGAGGGTGTACCTCCCCATATATATGTATGGAGTGGGGTTTGCAACCGAATAAATTCTATGTGTTCCCAACAATCTAATTGAAGGCGGCTTTCACACACACTTATCTCTCACAACTGAGCGTGTAGACAGACGTTAGTTCATCTAGCACAAACGGAATGGGTTGAAGGAAAAACATTTACTCTGGTTTCTCAGTGTGTTTCCTAGTGCCAGTTTGAGGTTCCTGCAGTTTTCACTCTGGAACAGAGTTGGATCTAGTACCTCCCCATATATATGTATGGATTAGTGTTTGCAAATTAAAAGAAACTTTGTGTTTCCAACAAGCTATGTGAAGGAGTGCTTTCACACAATATTTTCCCTCAGAAATGAGCATGAGTTGAGACGTTCTTTCATGTAGCACAAAGGGAACGGTTTGCAGGAGAAACTTTTGCACTTGTTTCTCAGTCTGTTTCCTAGTGCTGGTATGATGTTCCTGCAGTTTTCACTGTAAAACAGATTTGGAGCTCGTACCTCCCAATATATATGTATGGAGTGGAGTTTTCAACTGAAAAGAAACTTTGTGGTCCCAAAAATCTAGGTGAAGGACCGCTTTCACACACACTTATCTCTCACAACTGAGCATGTAGAGAGACTTTTGTTCATCTAGCAAAAACGGAACGGGTTGCAGGAAAAACTTTTACTCTGGTTTCTCAGACTTTTTCCTAGTGCCGGTTTGAATTTCCTGCAGTTATCATTGTAAAACAGAGTTGGAGCTAGTACCACCCCATATATATGTATGGAGTGGAGTTTGCAACTGAAAAGAAAGTTTGTGTTCCCATCAAGCTAGGTGAAGGACGGGTTTCAAACACACTTACCTCTCAGAACGGAGCATGTGGAGAGACGATCGTTCATCAAGCAAAAAGGGAACCGTTTGCAGGAGATATTTTTCTCTCTTTTCTCGGTTTTTTCCAAGTGCCGTTTTGAAGTTCCTGCAGTTTTTACGGTAAAACCTTGTTGGACCTAGTACCTACCCATATATATATATATGGAATGGGTTTTGCAACTTAAAAGAATCTTTGTGTTCCCTATAAGCAAGGTGAATTTCGGCTTTCACACACACTTGTCTCTCAGAACTGAGCATGTGGAGAGACGTTCGTTCATGAAGCAGAAAGGGAACCGGTTGCAGGAGAAACTTTTACACTGGTTTCTCAGTCTGTGTCCTAGTGCCGGTTTGAGGTTCCTGCACTTTTTACTGTAAAACATATTTGGAGCTAGTACCTCCCCAGATATATGTATGGAATTGGAGTTTGCAACTGTAAAGAAACTTTGTGTTCCCAACAAGCAAGGTGAAAGACGGCTTTCACACACACTGATCTCTCAGAACTGAGCATGAGGAGAGACGTTCGTTTATCTAGCCAAAAGGAACTGGTTGCAGGAGAAACATTTAGACTGGTTTCTCAGTCTGTTTCCTAGTGCCGGATTTATGTTCCTGCAGTTTGCACTGTAAAACAGAGTTGGAGCTAGTACCTCCCCATATATATATTTGGAGTGGATTTTGCAACTTAAAAGAAACTTTGTGTTCCCAACAAGCTAGGTGAAGTACGGCTTTCACATACACATATATCTCAGAACTTAGCATGTGAAGGGACGTTCCTTCATCTAGCACAAAGGAAATTGGTTGCAGGAGAAACTTTTACACTGGTTTCTCAGTGTGTTTCCTAGTGCCGGTTTGATGTTCCTGCAATTTTCACAGAAAAAGCGAGTTGGAGCTTTTACCTCCCCATATATATATATGGATTGGAGTTTGCAACTGAAAAGAAACTTTGTGTTCCCAACAATCTAAGTGAAGGACGGTTTTCATACACACTTACCTCTCAGAGCGGAGCATGTGGAGAGACGATCGTTCATCTAGCACAAAGGGAACGGTTTGCAGGAGATAATTTTTCTCTGGTTTCTCAGTATTTTTCTAGTGCCGGTTTGAAGTTCCTGTATTTTTTACGGTAAAACCTTGTTGGAGCTATTACCTACCCTTATATATGTATGAAGTGGAGTTTCCGACTGAAAAGAAACTTTGTGTTCCCTATAAGCAAAGTGAAGTACGGCTTTCACACACACTTATCTCTCATTAATGAGCATGTGGAGACACATTATTTCATGTAGCCCAAAGGGAACGTGTTGCAGGTGAAACTTTTACTCTGCTTCTCAGTCTGTTTCCTAGTGCCGGTTTGAAGATCCTGCAGTTTTTACGGTAAAACTTATTTGGAGCTAGTACCTCCCCATATATATGTATGGTTTGGAGTTTGCAACTGACAAGGAACTTTGTGTTCTCAACAAGCTAGTTGAAGGGCGAGTTTCACACACACTTACCTCTCAGAACTGAGCATGTGGAGAGACGTTAGTTCATGTAGCACAAAGGGAACGTGTTGCAGGAGAAACTTTACTCTGGTTTCTCAGTCTGTTTCCTAGTGCCGGTTTGAGGTTCCTGCAGTTTTCACTGTAAAACCGAGTTGGAGCTAGAACCTCCCCTCATATATAAGTATGGATTTGAGTTTGCAACTTAAAACAAACTTTGTGTTCCCAACAAGCTAGTTGAAGGACGGCTTTCACACACAAATTTCTCTCAGAACTGAGAATGTGGAGATACGTTCGTTCATCTAGCATAAATGAACGTGTTGCAGGAGAAACATTTACTCTGGTTTCTCAGGGTGTTTCCAAGTGCCGGTTTGTATTTCATGCAGTTTTCACTGTAAAACAGATTTGGAGCTAGTACCTACCCATATATATGTATGGAGTGGAGTTTGCAACTGAAAAGAAACTTTGTGTCCAAAACAAGCTATTTGAAGGGCGGGTTTCACACACACTTACCTCCCAAAAATTATCATGTGGAGAGACGTTCGTTCATCTAACATAATTGGAACGGTTTGCATGAGATATATTTTCTCTGGTTTCTCAGTGTGTTTCCAATTGCCGGTTTAATATTCCTGCAGTTTTCACTGTAAAACAGGGTTGGAGCTAATACCTCCCAATATATATGTGTGGATTGGATATTGCAACTGAAAAGAAACTTTGTGTTCCCAAAAAGATAGGTGAAGTACGGCATTCACACACACTTTTCTCTCAGAACTGAGCATGTGGAGAGACATTCGTTCATTTAGCACAAAGGGAACGGGTTGCAGGAGAAACAATTACTCTGTTTTCTTAGCCTTTTTCCTAGTGCCGGTTTAAATTTCGGGCAGTTTTTACTGTAAAACCAAGTTGGAGCTAGTATCTCCCCATATATATGTATGGATTGGAGTTTGAAATTGAAAAGAAAATTTGTGTTCCCAACAAGCTATGTGAAGTAAGGCTTTCACAGAGAGTTATCTCTCAGAATTAACATGTGGATAGACGTTCTTCCATTTAGCACAAAGGGAACGGTTTGCAGGAGAAACGTTATCTCTGGTTTCTCAGTCTGTTTCCTACTGCTGGTATGAAGTTCCTGCAGTTTTCACTGTAAAACAGATTTGGAGATCGTACCTCCCCATATGTATGTATGGTTGGAGTTTACAAATGAAAAAAAACTTGGTGGTCCCAAGAATCGAGGTGAAGGACAGCTTTCACACACACATAAATCTCAGAAATGAGCATGTGGAGAGACGTTCGTTCATCTAGCACAAAAGGAACGGATTACAGGAGAAACTTTTACTCTGGTTTCTCAGTGTGTTTCTTAGTGCCGGTTTGAGGATCCTGCAGTTTTCACACTGAAACCGAGTTGGAGCTAGTACCTCCCCATATATATGTATGGAGTGGATTTTGCAAATGAAAAGAAAATTAGTGTTTCCAACAAGCTATGTGAAGGACTGCTTTCACACAATCTTATCCCTCAGAACTGAGCATGAGGTGAGACGTTCGTTCATCTAGCACAAAGGGAACGGGTTGCAGGAGAAACAATTACTCTGTTTTCTTAGTCTTTTTCCTAGTGCCGGTTTGAAGTTCGGGCAGTTTTAACTGTAAAACCAAGTTGGAGCTAGTATCTCCCCATATATATGTATGGAGTGGAGTTTGAAACTGAAAAGAAAATTTGTGTTCCCAACAAGCTAGGTGAAGTATGGCTTTCACACACACTTATCTCTCAGAATTAACATGTGGATAGACGTTCGTCCATTTAGCACAAAGGGAACGGTTTGCAGGAGAAACGTTTTCTCTGGTTTCTCAGTCTGTTTCCTAGTGCTGGTATGAAGTTCCTGCAGTTTTCACTGTAAAACAGATTTGGAGCTAGTACCTACCCTTATAAATGTATGGAGTTGAGTTTGCAACTGAAAAGAAACTTTGTGTTTCCAACAAGCTATGTGAAGGACTGCTTTCACACAAAATTATCCCTCAGATCTGAGCATGAGGTGAGACGTTCGTTCATCTATCACAAAGGGAACGGGTTGCAGGGGAAATTTTACTATGCTTTCTCAGTCTGTTTCCTAGTGCCGTTTTGAAGTTCCTGCAGTTTTCACTGTAAAACCGATTTGAGGGTGTACCTCTCCATATATATGTATGGAGTGGGGTTTGCAAACGAAAAGATACTATGTGTTCCCAACAATGTAGTTGAAAGCGGCTTTCACACACACTTTTCTCTCACAACTGAGCATGTAAAGAGACGTTTCTTCATCTAGCACAAACGAAACCGGTTGCATGAAAACTTTTACTCTGGTTTCTCAGTGTGTTTCCTAGTGCCGGTTTGATGTTCCTGCAGTTTTCACACTGAAATCGTGTTGGATCTAGTACCTCCCCATATATATTTATGGAGTGGAGTTTGCAAATGAAAAGAATCTTTGTGTTTCCAACAAGCTGTGTGAAGGACTGCTTTCACACAAACATATCCCTCAGATCTGAGCATGAGGTGAGACGTTCTTTCATCTAGCACAAACGGATCGGGTTGCAGGAGAAACATTTACTCTTGTTTCTCAGTCTGTTTCCTAGTGCTGGTATGAAGTTCCTGCAGTTTTCACTGTAAAACAGTTTTGGAGCTCGTACCTCCCCATATGTATGTATGGTTGGAGTTTGCAACTGAAAAGTAACTTGGTGGTCCCAAAAATCGAGGTGAAGGACGGCTTTCACACACACATAACACTGAGAACTGAGCATGTGGAGAGACGTTCGTTCATCTAGCACAAAAGTAATGGATTACAGGGAATCTTTTTTTCTGGTTTCTCAGTGTGTTTCCTAGTGCCGGTTTGAAGTTCCTGCAATTTTCACTGTAAAACCGATTTGAGGTTGTACCTCCCCATATATATTTATGGAGTGGAGTTTCCACCGAAAAGAAAATATGTGTTAACAAAAATCTAGTTGAAGGCGTCTTACACACACTTATCTCTCACAACTGAGCATGTAAAGAGACGTTTGTTCATCTAGCAAAAACGGAACTGGTTGCAGGAAAAACTTTTACGCTGGTTTCTCAGTGTGTTTCCTAGTGTTGTTTTGAGGATCCAGCAGTTTTCACACTGAAACCGAGTTGGAGCTAGTACCTCCCCATATATATGTATGGAGTGGTTTTTGCAAATGAAAAGAAAATTTGTGTTTCCAACAAGCTATGTGAAGAACAGCTTTCACACAATCTTATCCCTCAGAACTGAGCATGAGGTGAGACGTTCGTTCATCTAGCACAAAGGGAATGGGATGCAGGAGAAATTTTTACTCTTGTTTCTCAGTCTGTTTCCTAGTGCTGGAATGAAGTCCCTGCAGTTTTCACTGTAAAAAGATTTGGAGCTCGTACCTCCCCATATATATGTATCGAGTGGAGTTTGCAACTGAAAAGAAAATTTTTGTTCCCAACAAGCTAGTTGAAGGACGGTTTCATACACACTTATCTCTCAGAACGGAGCATGTGGAGAGACGATCGTTCATCTAGCACAAAGGGAACGGTTTGCAGGAGATACTTTTTCTCTGGTTTCTCAGTATTTTTGTAGTGCCGGTTTGAATTTCCTGTATTTTTACGGTAAAACTTAGTTGGAGCTATTACCTCCCCATATATATGTATGAAGTGGAGTTTCCGACTGAAAAGAAACTTTGTGTTCCCCATAAGCAAAGTGAATTACGGCTTTCACAGACACTTATCTCTCAGAACTGAGCATGTGGAGAGACGTTAGTTCATGTAGCACAAAGGGAACGTGTTGCAGGAGAAACTTTACTCTGGTTTCTCAGTCTGTTTCCTAGTGCCGGTTTGAAGTTCCTGCAGTTTTCACTGTAAAACCGAGTTGGAGCTAGAACCTCCCCTCATATATATGTATGGATTGGAGTTTGCAACTTAAAACAAACTTTGTGTTCCCAACAAGCTAGTTGAAGGACGGCTTTCACACACAAATTTCTCTCAGAACTGAGCATGTGGAGATACGTTCGTTCATCTAGCATAAATGAACGTGTTGCAGGAGAAACATTTACTCTGGTTTCTCAGGGTGTTTCCAAGTGCCGGTTTGTATTTCATGCAGTTTTCACTGTAAAACAGATTTGGAGCTAGTACCTACCCATATATATGTTTGGAGTGGAGTTTGCAACTGAAAAGAAACTTTGTGTCCAAAACAAGCTATTTGAAGTGCGGGTTTCACACACACTTACCTCCCAAAAATTATCATGTGGAGAGACGTTCGTTCATCTAACTTATATGGAACGGGTTGCATGAGATACATTTTCTCTGGTTTCTCAGTGTGTTTCCAATTGCCGGTTTAATATTCCTGCAGTTTTCACTGTAAAACAGGGTTTGAGCTAATACCTCCCAATATATATGTGTGGATTGGATATTGCAACTGAAAAGAATCTTTGTGTTCCCAAAAAGATAGGTGAAGTACGGCATTCACACACACTTATCTCTCAGAAATGAGCATGTGGAGAGACATTCGTTCATCTAGCACAAAGGGAACGGGTTGCAGGAGAAACAATTACTCTGTTTTCTTAGTCTTTTTCCTAGTGCCGGTTTGAAGTTCGGGCAGTTTTTACTGTAAAACCAAGTTGGAGCTAGTATCTCCCCATATATATGTATGGAGTGGAGTTTGAAACTGAAAAGAAAATTTGTGTTCCCAACAAGCTAGGTGAAGTACGGCTTTCACACACACTTATCTCTCAGAATTAACATGTGGATAGACGTTCGTCCATTTAGCACAAAGGGAACGGTTTGCAGGAGAAACGTTTTCTCTGGTTTCTCAGTCTGTTTCCTAGTGCTGGTATGAAGTTCCTGCAGTTTTCACTGTAAAACAGATTTGGAGCTAGTACCTACCCTTATAAATGTATGGAGTGGAGTTTGCAACTGAAAAGAAACTTTGTGTTTCCAACAAGCTTTGTGAAGGACTGCTTTCACACAAAATTATCCCTCAGATCTGAGCATGAGGTGAGATGTTCGTTCATCTATCACAAAGGGAACGGGTTGCAGGGGAAAATTTTACTATGCTTTCTCAGTCTGTTTCCTAGTGCCGTTTTGAAGTTCCTGCAGTTTTCACTGTAAAACCGATTTGAGGGTGTACCTCTCCAAATATATGTATGGAGTGGGGTTTGCAAACGAAAAGATACTATGTGTTCCCAACAATGTAGTTGAAAGCGGCTTTCACACACACTTTTCTCTCACAACTGAGCATGTATAGAGACGTTTCTTCATCTAGCACAAACGAAACCGGTTGCATGAAAACTTTTACTCTGGTTTCTCAGTGTGTTTCCTAGTGCCGGTTTGATGTTCCTGCAGTTTTCACACTGAAATCGTGTTGGATCTAGTACCTCCCCATATATATTTATGGAGTGGAGTTTGCAAATGAAAAGAATCTTTGTGTTTCCAACAAGCTGTGTGAAGGACTGCTTTCACACAAACATATCCCTCAGATCTGAGCATGAGGTGAGACGTTCTTTCATCTAGCACAAACGGATCGGGTTGCAGGAGAAACATTTACTCTTGTTTCTCAGTCTGTTTCCTAGTGCTGGTATGAAGTTCCTGCAGTTTTCACTGTAAAACAGTTTTGGAGCTCGTACCTCCCCATATGTATGTATGGTTGGAGTTTGCAACTGAAAAGTAACTTGGTGGTCCCAAAAATCGAGGTGAAGGACGGCTTTCACACACACATAACACTGAGAACTGAGCATGTGGAGAGACGTTCGTTCATCTAGCACAAAAGTAATGGATTACAGGGAATCTTTTTTTCTGGTTTCTCAGTGTGTTTCCTAGTGCCGGTTTGAAGTTCCTGCAATTTTCACTGTAAAACCGATTTGAGGTTGTACCTCCCCATATATATTTATGGAGTGGAGTTTCCACCGAAAAGAAAATATGTGTTAACAAAAATCTAGTTGAAGGCGTCTTACACACACTTATCTCTCACAACTGAGCATGTAAAGAGACGTTTGTTCATCTAGCAAAAACGGAACTGGTTGCAGGAAAAACTTTTACGCTGGTTTCTCAGTGTGTTTCCTAGTGTTGTTTTGAGGATCCAGCAGTTTTCACACTGAAACCGAGTTGGAGCTAGTACCTCCCCATATATATGTATGGAGTGGTTTTTGCAAATGAAAAGAAAATTTGTGTTTCCAACAAGCTATGTGAAGGACAGCTTTCACACAATCTTATCCCTCAGAACTGAGCATGAGGTGAGACGTTCGTTCATCTAGCACAAAGGGAATGGGATGCAGGAGAAATTTTTACTCTTGTTTCTCAGTCTGTTTCCTAGTGCTGGAATGAAGTCCCTGCAGTTTTCACTGTAAAAAGATTTGGAGCTCGTACCTCCCCATATATATGTATCGAGTGGAGTTTGCAACTGAAAAGAAAATTTTTGTTCCCAACAAGCTAGTTGAAGGACGGTTTTCATACACACTTATCTCTCAGAACGGAGCATGTGGAGAGACGATCGTTCATCTAGCACAAAGGGAACGGTTTGCAGGAGATACTTTTTCTCTGGTTTCTCAGTATTTTTGTAGTGCCGGTTTGAATTTCCTGTATTTTTACGGTAAAACTTAGTTGGAGCTATTACCTCCCCATATATATGTATGAAGTGGAGTTTCCGACTGAAAAGAAACTTTGTGTTCCCCATAAGCAAAGTGAATTACGGCTTTCACAGACACTTATCTCTCAGAACTGAGCATGTGGAGAGACGTTAGTTCATGTAGCACAAAGGGAACGTGTTGCAGGAGAAACTTTACTCTGGTTTCTCAGTCTGTTTCCTAGTGCTGGTTTGAAGTTCCTGCAGTTTTCACTGTAAAACCGAGTTGGAGCTAGAACCTCCCCTCATATATATGTATGGATTGGAGTTTGCAACTTAAAACAAACTTTGTGTTCCCAACAAGCTAGTTGAAGGACGGCTTTCACACACAAATTTCTCTCAGAACTGAGCATGTGGAGATACGTTCGTTCATCTAGCATAAATGAACGTGTTGCAGGAGAAACATTTACTCTGGTTTCTCAGGGTGTTTCCAAGTGCCGGTTTGTATTTCATGCAGTTTTCACTGTAAAACAGATTTGGAGCTAGTACCTACCCATATATATGTTTGGAGTGGAGTTTGCAACTGAAAAGAAACTTTGTGTCCAAAACAAGCTATTTGAAGGGCGGGTTTCACACACACTTACCTCCCAAAAATTATCATGTGGAGAGACGTTCGTTCATCTAACTTAAATGGAACGGGTTGCATGAGATACATTTTCTCTGGTTTCTCAGTGTGTTTCCAATTGCCGGTTTAATATTCCTGCAGTTTTCACTGTAAAACAGGGTTTGAGCTAATACCTCCCAATATATATGTGTGGATTGGATATTGCAACTGAAAAGAAACTTTGTGTTCCCAAAAAGATAGGTGAAGTACGGCATTCACACACACTTATCTCTCAGAAATGAGCATGTGGAGAGACATTCGTTCATCTAGCACAAAGGGAACGGGTTGCAGGAGAAACAATTACTCTGTTTTCTTAGTCTTTTTCCTAGTGCCGGTTTGAAGTTCGGGCAGTTTTTACTGTAAAACCAAGTTGGAGCTAGTATCTCCCCATATATATGTATGGAGTGGAGTTTGAAACTGAAAAGAAAATTTGTGTTCCCAACAAGCTAGGTGAAGTACGGCTTTCACACACACTTATCTCTCAGAATTAACATGTGGATAGACGTTCGTCCATTTAGCACAAAGGGAACGGTTTGCAGGAGAAACGTTTTCTCTGGTTTCTCAGTCTGTTTCCTAGTCCTGGTATGAATTTCCTGCAGTTTTCACTGTAAAACAGATTTGGAGATAGTACCTACCCTTATAAATGTATGGAGTGGAGTTTGCAACTGAAAAGAAACTTTGTGTTTCCAACAAGCTTTGTGAAGGACTGCTTTCACACAAAATTATCCCTCAGATCTGAGCATGAGGTGAGATGTTCGTTCATCTATCACAAAGGGAACGGGTTGCAGGGGAAAATTTTACTATGCTTTCTCAGTCTGTTTCCTAGTGCCGTTTTGAAGTTCCTGCAGTTTTCACTGTAAAACCGATTTGAGGGTGTACCTCTCCATATATATGTATGGAGTGGGGTTTGCAAACTTAAAGATACTATGTTTTCCCAACAATGTAGTTGAAAGCGGCTTTCACACACACTTTTCTCTCACAAATGAGCATGTAAAGAGACGTTTGTTCATCTAGCACAAACGAAACCGGTTGCATGAAAACTTTTACTCTGGTTTCTCAGTGTGTTTCCTAGTGCCGGTTTGATGTTCCTGCAGTTTTCACACTGAAATCGTGTTGGATCTAGAACCTCCCCATATAAATTTATGGAGTGGAGTTTGCAAATGAAAAGAATCTTTGTGTTTCCAACAAGCTGTTTGAAGGACTGCTTTCACACAAACTTATCCCTCAGATCTGAGCATGAGGTGAGACGTTCTTTCATCTAGCACAAACGGATCGGGTTGCAGGAGAAACATTTACTCTTGTTTCTCAGTCTGTTTCCTAGTGCTGGTATGAAGTTCCTGCAGTTTTCACTGTAAAACAGTTTTGGAGCTCGTACCTCCCCATATGTATTTATGGTTGGAATTTGCAACTGAAAAGAAACTTGGTGGTCCCAATAATCGAGGTGAAGGACGGCTTTCACACACACATAACTTTCAGAACTGAGCATGTGGAGAGACGTTCGTTCATCTAGCACAAAAGGAATGGATTACAGGGAATCTTTTACTCTGGTTTCTCAGTGTGTTTCCTAGTGCCGGTTTGAAGTTCCTGCAATTTTCACTGTAAAACCGATTTGAGGTTGTACCTCCCCATATATATTTATGGAGTGGAGTTTCCACCGAAAAGAAACTATGTGTTAACAAAAATCTAGTTGAAGGCGGCTTACACACACTTATCTCTCACAACTGAGCATGTAAAGAGACGTTATTTCATGTAGCGCAAAGGGAACGTGTTGCAGGTGAAATTTTACTCTGGTTCTCAATCTGTTTCCTAGTGCCGGTTTGAAGATCCTGCAGTTTTTACGTTAAAACTTATTTGGAGCTAGTACCTCCCCATATATATGTATGGATTGGAGTTTGCAACTGAAAAGGAACTTTGTGTTCTCAACAAGCTAGTTGAAGGGCGAGTTTCACACACACTTACCTCTCAGAACTGAGCATGTGGAGAGACGTTACTTCATGTAGCACAAAGGGAACGTGTTGCAGGAGAAACTTTACTCTGGTTTCTCAGTCTGTTTCCTAGTGCCGGTTTGAAGTTCCTGCAGTTTTCACTGTAAAACCGAGTTGGAGCTAGAACCTCCCCTCATATATATGTATGGATTGGAGTTTGCAACTTAAAACAAACTTTGTGTTCCCAACAAGCTAGTTGAAGGACGGCTTTCACACACAAATTTCTCTCAGAACTGAGCATGTGGAGATACGTTCGTTCATTTAGCATAAAGGAACGTGATGCAGGAGAAACATTTACTCTGGTTTCTCAGGGTGTTTCCAAGTGCCGGTTTGTATTTCATGCAGTTTTCACTGTAAAACAGATTTGGAGCTAGTACCTACCCATATATATGTTTGGAGTGGAGTTTGCAACTGAAAAGAAACTTTGTGTCCAAAACAAGCTATTTGAAGGGCGGGTTTCACACACACTTACCTCCCAAAAATTATCATGTGGAGAGACGTTCGTTCATCTAACTTAAATGGAACGGGTTGCATGAGATACATTTTCTCTGGTTTCTCAGTGTGTTTCCAATTGCCGGTTTAATATTCCTGCAGTTTTCACTGTAAAACAGGGTTGGAGCTAATACCTCCCAATATATATGTGTGGATTGGATATTGCAACTGAAAAGAAACTTTGTGTTCCCAAAAAGATAGGTGAAGTACGGCATTCACACACACTTATCTCTCAGAAATGAGCATGTGGAGAGACATTCGTTCATCTAGCACAAAGGGAACGGGTTGCAGGAGAAACAATTACTCTGTTTTCTTAGTCTTTTTCCTAGTGCCGGTTTGAAGTTCGGGCACTTTTTACTGTAAAACCAAGTTGGAGCTAGTATCTCCCCATATATATGTATGGAGTGGAGTTTGAAACTGAAAAGAAAATTTGTGTTCCCAACAAGCTAGGTGAAGTACGGCTTTCACACACACTTATCTCTCAGAATTAACATGTGGATAGACGTTCGTCCATTTAGCACAAAGGGAACGGTTTGCAGGAGAAACGTTTTCTCTGGTTTCTCAGTCTGTTTCCTAGTGCTGGTATGAATTTCCTGCAGTTTTCACTGTAAAACAGATTTGGAGCTAGTACCTACCCTTATAAATGTATGGAGAGGAGTTTGCAACTGAAAAGAAACTTTGTGTTTCCAACAAGCTATGTGAAGTACTGCTTTCACACAAAATTATCCCTCAGATCTGAGCATGAGGTGAGACGTTCGTTCATCTATCACAAAGGGAACGGGTTGCAGGGGAAACTTTTACTATGCTTTCTCAGTCTGTTTCCAAGTGCCGTTTTGAAGTTCCTGCAGTTTTCACTGTAAAACCGATTTGAGGGTGTACCTCTCCATATATATTTATGGAGTGGGGTTTGCAAACGTAAAGATACTATGTGTTCCCAACAATGTAGTTGAAAGCGGCTTTCATACACACTTTTCTCTCACAACTGAGCATGTAAAGAGACGTTTGTTCATCTAGCACAAACGAAACCGGTTGCCGGAAAACTTTTACTCTGGTTTCTCAGTGTGTTTCCTAGTGCCGGTTTGATGTTCCTGCAGTTTTCACACTGAAATCATGTTGGATCTAGTACCTCCCCATATATATTTATGGAGTGGAGTTTGCAAATGAAAAGAATCTTTGTGTTTCCAACAAGCTGTGTGAAGGACTGCTTTCACACAAACTTATCCCTCAGATCTGAGCATGAGGTGAGACGTTCGTTCATCTAGCACAAACGGATCGGGTTGCAGGAGAAACATTTACTCTTGTTTCTCAGTCTGTTTCCTAGTGCTGGTATGAAGTTCCTGCAGTTTTCACTGTAAAACAGTTTTGGAGCTCGTACCTCCCCATATGTATTTAAGGTTGGGGTTTGCAACTGAAAAGAAACTTGGTGGTCCCAAGAATCGAGGTGCGGACGGCTTTCACACACACATAACTCTCAGAACTGAGCATGTGGAGAGACTTTCGTTCATCTAGCACAAAAGGAACGGATTACAGTGAAACTTTTACTCTGGTTTCTCAGTGTGTTTCCTAGTGCCGGTTTGAAGTTCCTGCAATTTTCACTGTAAAACCGATTTGAGGTTGTACCTCCCAATATATATTTATGGAGTGGTGTTTCCACCAAAAAGAAACTTTGTGTTAACAAAAATCTAGTTGAAGGCGGCTTACACACACTTATCTCTCACAACTGAGCATGTAAAGAGACGTTTGTTCATCTAGCACAAACGGAACTGGTTGCAGGAAAAACTTTTACGCTGGTTTCTCAGTGTGTTTCCTAGTGCCGGTTTGAGGATCCTGCAGTTTTCACACGGAAACCGAGTTGGAGCTAGTACCTCCCCATATATATGTATGGAGTGGATTTTGCAAATGAAAAGAAAATTTGTGTTTCCAACAAGCTATGTGAAGGACTGCTTTCACACAATCTTATCACTCAGAACTGAGCATGAGGTGAGACGTTCGTTCATCTAGCACAAAGGGAACGGGATGCAGGAATAATTTTTACTCTTGTTTCTCAGTCTGTTTCCTAGTGCTGGTATGAAGTCCCTGCAGTTTTCACTGTAAAAAGATTTGGAGCTCGTACCTCCCCATATATATGTATCGAGTGGAGTTTGCAACTGAAAAGAAAATTTTTGTTCCCAACAAGCTAGTTGAAGGACGGTTTTCATACACACTTATCTCTCAGAACGGAGCATGTGGAGAGACGATCGTTCATCTAGCACAAAGGGAACGGTTTGCAGGAGATACTTTTTCCCTGGTTTCTCAGTATTTTTCTAGTGCCGGTTTGAAGTTCCTGTATTTTTTACGGTAAAACCTAGTTGGAGCTATTACCTCCCCATATATATGTATGAAGTGGAGTTTCCGACTGAAAAGAAACTTTGTGTTCCCTATAAGCAAAGTGAAGTACGGCTTTCACACACACTTATCTCTCAGAACTGAGCATGTGGAGAGACGTTATTTCATGTAGCGCAAAGGAACGTGTTGCAGGTGAAATTTTACTCTGGTTCTCAGTCTGTTTCCTAGTGCCGGTTTGAAGATCCTGCAGTTTTTACAGTAAAACTTATTTGGAGCTAGTACCTCCCCATATATATGTATGGATTGGAGTTTGCAACTGAAAAGGAACTTTGTGTTCTCAACAAGCTAGTTGAAGGGCGAGTTTCACACACACTTACCTCTCAGAACTGAGCATGTGGAGAGACGTTAGTTCATGTAGCACAAAGGGAACGTGTTGCAGGAGAAACTTTACTCTGGTTTCTCAGTCTGTTTCCTAGTGCCAGTTTGAAGTTCCTGCAGTTTTCACTGTAAAACCGAGTTGGAGCTAGAACCTCCCCTCATATATATGTATGGATTGGAGTTTGCAACTTAAAACAAACTTTGTGTTCCCAACAAGCTAGTTGAAGGACGGCTTTCACACACAAATTTCTCTCAGAACTGAGCATGTGGAGATACGTTCGTTCATCTAGCATAAAAGAACGTGATGCAGGAGAAACATTTACTCTGGTTTCTCAGGGTGTTTCCAAGTGCCGGTTTGTATTTCATGCAGTTTTCACTGTAAAACAGATTTGGAGCTAGTACCTACCCATATATATGTATGGAGTGGAGTTTGCAACTGAAAAGAAACTTTGTGTCCAAAACAAGCTATTTGAAGGGCGGGTTTCACACACACTTACCTCCCAAAAATTATCATGTGGAGAGACGTTCGTTCATCTAACTTAAATGGAACGGGTTGCATGAGATACATTTTCTCTGGTTTCTCAGTGTGTTTCCTAGTGCTGGTTTGATGTTCCTGCAGTTTTCACACTGAAATCATTTTGGATCTAGTACCTCCCCATATATATTTATGGAGTGGAGTTTGCAAATGAAAAGAATCTTTGTGTTTCCAACAAGCTGTGTGAAGGACTGCTTTCACACAAACTTATCCCTCAGATCTGAGCATGAGGTGAGACGTTCGTTCATCTAGCACAAACGGATCGGGTTGCAGGAGAAACATTTACTCTTGTTTCTCAGTCTGTTTCCTAGTGCTGGTATGAAGTTCCTGCAGTTTTCACTGTAAAACAGTTTTGGAGCTCGTACCTCCCCATATGTATTTAAGGTTGGAGTTTGCAACTGAAAAGAAACTTGGTGGTCCCAAGAATCGAGGTGCGGACGGCTTTCACACACACATAACTCTCAGAACTGAGCATGTGGAGAGACTTTCGTTCATCTAGCACAAAAGGAACGGATTACAGTGAAACTTTTACTCTGGTATCTCAGTGTGTTTCCTAGTGCCGGTTTGAAGTTCCTGCAATTTTCACTGTAAAACCGATTTGAGGTTGTACCTCCCAATATATATTTATGGAGTGGTGTTTCCACCAAAAAGAAACTTTGTGTTAACAAAAATCTAGTTGAAGGCGGCTTACACACACTTATCTCTCACAACTGAGCATGTAAAGAGACGTTCGTTCATCTAGCACAAAGGGAACGGGATGCAGGAATAATTTTTACTCTTGTTTCTCAGTCTGTTTCCTAGTGCTGGTATGAAGTCCCTGCAGTTTTCACTGTAAAAAGATTTGGAGCTCGTACCTCCCCATATATATGTATCGAGTGGAGTTTGCAACTGAAAAGAAAATTTTTGTTCCCAACAAGCTAGTTGAAGGACGGTTTTCATACACACTTATCTCTCAGAACGGAGCATGTGGAGAGACGATCGTTCATCTAGCACAAAGGGAACGGTTTGCAGGAGATATTTTTCCCTGGTTTCTCAGTATTTTTCTAGTGCCGGTTTGAAGTTCCTGTATTTTTTACGGTAAAACCTAGTTGGAGCTATTACCTCCCCATATATATGTATGAAGTGGAGTTTCCGACTGAAAAGAAACTTTGTGTTCCCTATAAGCAAAGTGAAGTACGGCTTTCACACACACTTATCTCTCAGAACTGAGCATGTGGAGAGACGTTATTTCATGTAGCGCAAAGGGAACGTGTTGCAGGTGAAATTTTACTCTGGTTCTCAGTCTGTTTCCTAGTGCCGGTTTGAAGATCCTGCAGTTTTTACGGTAAAACTTATTTGGAGCTAGTACCTCCCCATATATATGTATGGATTGGAGTTTGCAACTGAAAAGGAACTTTGTGTTCTCAACAAGCTAGTTGAAGGGCGAGTTTCACACACACTTACCTCTCAGAACTGAGCATGTGGAGACACGTTAGTTCATGTAGCACAAAGGGAACGTGTTGCAGGAGAAACTTTACTCTGGTTTCTCAGTCTGTTTCCTAGTGCCGGTTTGAAGTTCCTGCAGTTTTCACTGTAAAACCGAGTTGGAGCTAGAACCTCCCCTCATATATATGTATGGATTGGAGTTTGCAACTTAAAACAAACTTTGTGTTCCCAACAAGCTAGTTGAAGGACGGCTTTCACACACAAATTTCTCTCAGAACTGAGCATGTGGAGATACGTTCGTTCATCTAGCATAAAGGAACGTGATGCAGGAGAAACATTTACTCTGGTTTCTCAGGGTTGTTTCCAAGTGCCGGTTTGTATTTCATGCAGTTTTCACTGTAAAACAGATTTGGAGCTAGTACCTACCCATATATATGTATGGAGTGGAGTTTGCAACTGAAAAGAAACTTTGTGTCCAAAACAAGCTATTTGAAGGGCGGGTTTCACACACACTTACCTCCCAAAAATTATCATGTGGAGAGACGTTCGTTCATCTAACTTAAATGGAACGGGTTGCATGAGATACATTTTCTCTGGTTTCTCAGTGTGTTTCCAATTGCCGGTTTAATATTCCTGCAGTTTTCACTGTAAAACAGTGTTGGAGCTAATACCTCCCAATATATATGTGTGGATTGGATATTGCAACTGAAAAGAAACTTTGTGTTCCCAAAAAGATAGGTGAAGTACGGCATTCACACACACTTATCTCTCAGAAATGAGCATGTGGAGAGACATTCGTTCATCTAGCACAAAGGGAACGGGTTGCAGGAGAAACAATTACTCTGTTTTCTTAGTCTTTTTCCTAGTGCCGGTTTGAAGTTCGGGCAGTTTTTACTGTAAAACCAAGTTGGAGCTAGTATCTCCCCATATATATGTATGGAGTGGAGTTTGCAAACGAAAAGATACTATGTGTTCCCAACAATGTATTTGAAAGCGGCTTTCACACACACTTTTCTCTCACAACTGAGCATGTAAAGAGACGTTTGTTCATCTAGCACAAACGAAACCGGTTGCAGGAAAACTTTTACTCTGGTTTCTCAGTGTGTTTCCTAGTGCCGGTTTGATGTTCCTGCAGTTTTCACACTGAAATCATGTTGGATCTAGTACCTCCCCATATATATTTATGGAGTGGAGTTTGCAAATGAAAAGAATCTTTGTGTTTCCAACAAGCTGTGTGAAGGACTGCTTTCACACAAACTTATCCCTCAGATCTGAGCATGAGGTGAGACGTTCTTTCATCTAGCACAAAAGGATCGGGTTGCAGGAGAAACATTTACTCTTGTTTCTCAGTCTGTTTCCTAGTGCTGGTATGAAGTTCCTGCAGTTTTCACTGTAAAACAGTTTTGGAGCTCGTACCTCCCCATATGTATTTAAGGTTGGAGTTTGCAACTGAAAAGAAACTTGGTGGTCCCAAGAATCGAGGTGCGGACGGCTTTCACACACACATAACTCTCAGAACTGAGCATGTGGAGAGACTTTCGTTCATCTAGCACAAAAGGAACGGATTACAGGGAAACTTTTACTCTGGTTTCTCAGTGTGTTTCCTAGTGCCGGTTTGAAGTTCCTGCAATTTTCACTGTAAAACCGATTTGAGGTTGTACCTCCCCATATATATTTATGGAGTGGTGTTTCCACCAAAAAGAAACTATGTGTTGACAAAAATCTAGTTGAAGGCGGCTTACACACACTTATCTCTCACAACTGAGCATGTAAAGAGACGTTTGTTCATCTAGCACAAACGGAACTGGTTGCAGGAAAAACTTTTACGCTGGTTTCTCAGTGTGTTTCCTAGTGCCGGTTTGAGGATCCTGCAGTTTTCACACTGAAACCGAGTTGGAGCTAGTACCTCCCCATATATATGTATGGAGTGGATTTTGCAAATGAAAAGAAAATTTGTGTTTCCAACAAGCTATGTGAAGGACTGCTTTCACACAATCTTATCCCTCAGAACTGAGCATGAGGTGAGACGTTCGTTCATCTAGCACAAAGGGAACGGGATGCAGGAGAAATTTTTACTCTTGTTTCTCAGTCTGTTTCCTAGTGCTGGTATGAAGTCCCTGCAGTTTTCACTGTAAAAAGATTTGGAGCTCGTACATCCCCATATATATGTATCGAGTGGAGTTTGCAACTGAAAAGAAAATTTTTGTTCCCAACAAGCTAGTTGAAGGACGGTTTTCATACACACTTATCTCTCAGAACGGAGCATGTGGAGAGACGATCGTTCATCTAGCACAAAGGGAACGGTTTGCAGGAGATACTTTTTCCCTGGTTTCTCAGTATTTTTCTAGTGCCGATTTGAAGTTCCTGTATTTTTTACGGTAAAACCTAGTTGGAGCTATTACCTCCCCATATATATGTATGAAGTGGAGTTTCCGACTGAAAAGAAACTTTGTGTTCCCTATAAGCAAAGTGAAGTACGGCTTTCACACACACTTATCTCTCAGAACTGAGCATGTGGAGAGACGTTATTTCATGTAGCGCAAAGGGAACGTGTTGCAGGTGAAATTTTACTCTGGTTCTCAGTCTGTTTCCTAGTGCCGGTTTGAAGATCCTGCAGTTTTTACGGTAAAACTTATTTGGAGCTAGTACCTCCCCATATATATGTATGGATTGGAGTTTGCAACTGAAAAGGAACTTTGTGTTCTCAACAAGCAAGTTGAAGGGCGAGTTTCACACACACTTACCTCTCAGAACTGAGCATGTGGAGAGACGTTAGTTCATGTAGCACAAAGGGAACGTGTTGCAGGAGAAACTTTACTCTGGTTTCTCAGTCTGTTTCCTAGTGCCGGTTTGAAGTTCCTGCAGTTTTCACTGTAAAACCGAGTTGGAGCTAGAACCTCCCCTCATATATATGTATGGATTGGAGTTTGCAACTTAAAACAAACTTTGTGTTCCCAACAAGCTAGGTGAAGTACGGCTTTCACACACACTTATCTCTCAGAATTAACATGTGGATAGACGTTCGTCCATTTAGCACAAAGGGAACGGTTTGCAGGAGAAACATTTTCTCTGGTTTCTCAGTCTGTTTCCTAGTGCTGGTATGAAGTTCCTGCAGTTTTCACTGTAAAACAGATTTGGAGCTAGTACCTACCCTTATAAATGTATGGAGTGGAGTTTGCAACTGAAAAGAAACTTTGTGTTTCCAACAAGCTATGTGAAGTATTGCTTTCACACAAAATTATCCCTCAGATCTGAGCATGAGGTGAGACGTTCGTTCATCTATCACAAAGGGAACGGGTTGCAGGGGAAACTTTTACTATGCTTTCTCAGTCTGTTTCCTAGTGCCGTTTTGAAGTTCCTGCAGTTTTCACTGTAAAACCGATTTGAGGGTGTACCTCTCCATATATATGTATGGAGTGGGGTTTGCAAACGAAAAGATACTATGTGTTCCCAACAATGTATTTGAAAGCGGCTTTCACACACACTTTTCTCTCACAACTGAGCATGTAAAGAGACGTTTGTTCATCTAGCACAAACGAAACCGGTTGCAGGAAAACTTTTACTCTGGTTTCTCAGTGTGTTTCCTAGTGCCGGTTTGATGTTCCTGCAGTTTTCACACTGAAATCATGTTGGATCTAGTACCTCCCCATATATATTTATGGAGTGGAGTTTGCAAATGAAAAGAATCTTTGTGTTTCCAACAAGCTGTGTGAAGGACTGCTTTCACACAAACTTATCCCTCAGATCTGAGCATGAGGTGAGACGTTCTTTCATCTAGCACAAAAGGATCGGGTTGCAGGAGAAACATTTACTCTTGTTTCTCAGTCTGTTTCCTAGTGCTGGTATGAAGTTCCTGCAGTTTTCACTGTAAAACAGTTTTGGAGCTCGTACCTCCCCATATGTATTTAAGGTTGGAGTTTGCAACTGAAAAGAAACTTGGTGGTCCCAAGGATCGAGGTGCGGACGGCTTTCACACACACATAACTCTCAGAACTGAGCATGTGGAGAGACTTTCGTTCATCTAGCACAAAAGGAACGGATTACAGGGAAACTTTTACTCTGGTTTCTCAGTGTGTTTCCTAGTGCCGGTTTGAAGTTCCTGCAATTTTCACTGTAAAACCGATTTGAGGTTGTACCTCCCCATATATATTTATGGAGTGGTGTTTCCACCAAAAAGAAACTATGTGTTAACAAAAATCTAGTTGAAGGCGGCTTACACACACTTATCTCTCACAACTGAGCATGTAAAGAGACGTTTGTTCATCTAGCACAAACGGAACTGGTTGCAGGAAAAACTTTTACGCTGGTTTCTCAGTGTGTTTCCTAGTGCCGGTTTGAGGATCCTGCAGTTTTCACACTGAAACCGAGTTGGAGCTAGTACCTCCCCATATATATGTATGGAGTGGATTTTGCAAATGAAAAGAAAATTTGTGTTTCCAACAAGCTATGTGAAGGACTGCTTTCACACAATCTTATCCCTCAGAACTGAGCATGAGGTGAGACGTTCGTTCATCTAGCACAAAGGGAACGGGATGCAGGAGAAATTTTTACTCTTGTTTCTCAGTCTGTTTCCTAGTGCTGGTATGAAGTCCCTGCAGTTTTCACTGTAAAAAGATTTGGAGCTCGTACATCCCCATATATATGTATCGAGTGGAGTTTGCAACTGAAAAGAAAATTTTTGTTCCCAACAAGCTAGTTGAAGGACGGTTTTCATACACACTTATCTCTCAGAACGGAGCATGTGGAGAGACGATCGTTCATCTAGCACAAAGGGAACGGTTTGCAGGAGATACTTTTTCCCTGGTTTCTCAGTATTTTTCTAGTGCCGATTTGAAGTTCCTGTATTTTTTACGGTAAAACCTAGTTGGAGCTATTACCTCCCCATATATATGTATGAAGTGGAGTTTCCGACTGAAAAGAAACTTTGTGTTCCCTATAAGCAAAGTGAAGTACGGCTTTCACACACACTTATCTCTCAGAACTGAGCATGTGGAGAGACGTTATTTCATGTAGCGCAAAGGGAACGTGTTGCAGGTGAAATTTTACTCTGGTTCTCAGTCTGTTTCCTAGTGCCGGTTTGAAGATCCTGCAGTTTTTACGGTAAAACTTATTTGGAGCTAGTACCTCCCCATATATATGTATGGATTGGAGTTTGCAACTGAAAAGGAACTTTGTGTTCTCAACAAGCAAGTTGAAGGGCGAGTTTCACACACACTTACCTCTCAGAACTGAGCATGTGGAGAGACGTTAGTTCATGTAGCACAAAGGGAACGTGTTGCAGGAGAAACTTTACTCTGGTTTCTCAGTCTGTTTCCTAGTGCCGGTTTGAAGTTCCTGCAGTTTTCACTGTAAAACCGAGTTGGAGCTAGAACCTCCCCTCATATATATGTATGGATTGGAGTTTGCAACTTAAAACAAACTTTGTGTTCCCAACAAGCTAGGTGAAGTACGGCTTTCACACACACTTATCTCTCAGAATTAACATGTGGATAGACGTTCGTCCATTTAGCACAAAGGGAACGGTTTGCAGGAGAAACATTTTCTCTGGTTTCTCAGTCTGTTTCCTAGTGCTGGTATGAAGTTCCTGCAGTTTTCACTGTAAAACAGATTTGGAGCTAGTACCTACCCTTATAAATGTATGGAGTGGAGTTTGCAACTGAAAAGAAACTTTGTGTTTCCAACAAGCTATGTGAAGTATTGCTTTCACACAAAATTATCCCTCAGATCTGAGCATGAGGTGAGACGTTCGTTCATCTATCACAAAGGGAACGGGTTGCAGGGGAAACTTTTACTATGCTTTCTCAGTCTGTTTCCTAGTGCCGTTTTGAAGTTCCTGCAGTTTTCACTGTAAAACCGATTTGAGGGTGTACCTCTCCATATATATGTATGGAGTGGGGTTTGCAAACGAAAAGATACTATGTGTTCCCAACAATGTATTTGAAAGCGGCTTTCACACACACTTTTCTCTCACAACTGAGCATGTAAAGAGACGTTTGTTCATCTAGCACAAACGAAACCGGTTGCAGGAAAACTTTTACTCTGGTTTCTCAGTGTGTTTCCTAGTGCCGGTTTGATGTTCCTGCAGTTTTCACACTGAAATCATGTTGGATCTAGTACCTCCCCATATATATTTATGGAGTGGAGTTTGCAAATGAAAAGAATCTTTGTGTTTCCAACAAGCTGTGTGAAGGACTGCTTTCACACAAACTTATCCCTCAGATCTGAGCATGAGGTGAGACGTTCTTTCATCTAGCACAAAAGGATCGGGTTGCAGGAGAAACATTTACTCTTGTTTCTCAGTCTGTTTCCTAGTGCTGGTATGAAGTTCCTGCAGTTTTCACTGTAAAACAGTTTTGGAGCTCGTACCTCCACATATGTATTTAAGGTTGGAGTTTGCAACTGAAAAGAAACTTGGTGGTCCCAAGGATCGAGGTGCGGACGGCTTTCACACACACATAACTCTCAGAACTGAGCATGTGGAGAGACTTTCGTTCATCTAGCACAAAAGGAACGGATTACAGGGAAACTTTTACTCTGGTTTCTCAGTGTGTTTCCTAGTGCCGGTTTGAAGTTCCTGCAATTTTCACTGTAAAACCGATTTGAGGTTGTACCTCCCCATATATATTTATGGAGTGGTGTTTCCACCAAAAAGAAACTATGTGTTAACAAAAATCTAGTTGAAGGCGGCTTACACACACTTATCTCTCACAACTGAGCATGTAAAGAGACGTTTGTTCATCTAGCACAAACGGAACTGGTTGCAGGAAAAACTTTTACGCTGGTTTCTCAGTGTGTTTCCTAGTGCCGGTTTGAGGATCCTGCAGTTTTCACACTGAAACCGAGTTGGAGCTAGTACCTCCCCATATATATGTATGGAGTGGATTTTGCAAATGAAAAGAAAATTTGTGTTTCCAACAAGCTATGTGAAGGACTGCTTTCACACAATCTTATCCCTCAGAACTGAGCATGAGGTGAGACGTTCGTTCATCTAGCACAAAGGGAACGGGATGCAGGAGAAATTTTTACTCTTGTTTCTCAGTCTGTTTCCTAGTGCTGGTATGAAGTCCCTGCAGTTTTCACTGTAAAAAGATTTGGAGCTCGTACATCCCCATATATATGTATCGAGTGGAGTTTGCAACTGAAAAGAAAATTTTTGTTCCCAACAAGCTAGTTGAAGGACGGTTTTCATACACACTTATCTCTCAGAACGGAGCATGTGGAGAGACGATCGTTCATCTAGCACAAAGGGAACGGTTTGCAGGAGATACTTTTTCCCTGGTTTCTCAGTATTTTTCTAGTGCCGATTTGAAGTTCCTGTATTTTTTACGGTAAAACCTAGTTGGAGCTATTACCTCCCCATATATATGTATGAAGTGGAGTTTCCGACTGAAAAGAAACTTTGTGTTCCCTATAAGCAAAGTGAAGTACGGCTTTCACACACACTTTTCTCTCACAACTGAGCATGTAAAGAGACGTTTGTTCATCTAGCACAAACGAAACCGGTTGCAGGAAAACTTTTACTCTGGTTTCTCAGTGTGTTTCCTAGTGCCGGTTTGATGTTCCTGCAGTTTTCACACTGAAATCATGTTGGATCTAGTACCTCCCCATATATATTTATGGAGTGGAGTTTGCAAATGAAAAGAATCTTTGTGTTTCCAACAAGCTGTGTGAAGGACTGCTTTCACACAAACTTATCCCTCAGATCTGAGCATGAGGTGAGACGTTCTTTCATCTAGCACAAAAGGATCGGGTTGCAGGAGAAACATTTACTCTTGTTTCTCAGTCTGTTTCCTAGTGCTGGTATGAAGTTCCTGCAGTTTTCACTGTAAAACAGTTTTGGAGCTCGTACCTCCCCATATGTATTTAAGGTTGGAGTTTGCAACTGAAAAGAAACTTGGTGGTCCCAAGAATCGAGGTGCGGACGGCTTTCACACACACATAACTCTCAGAACTGAGCATGTGGAGAGACTTTCGTTCATCTAGCACAAAAGGAACGGATTACAGGGAAACTTTTACTCTGGTTTCTCAGTGTGTTTCCTAGTGCCGGTTTGAAGTTCCTGCAATTTTCACTGTAAAACCGATTTGAGGTTGTACCTCCCCATATATATTTATGGAGTGGTGTTTCCACCAAAAAGAAACTATGTGTTAACAAAAATCTAGTTGAAGGCGGCTTACACACACTTATCTCTCACAACTGAGCATGTAAAGAGACGTTTGTTCATCTAGCACAAACGGAACTGGTTGCAGGAAAAACTTTTACGCTGGTTTCTCAGTGTGTTTCCTAGTGCCGGTTTGAGGATCCTGCAGTTTTCACACTGAAACCGAGTTGGAGCTAGTACCTCCCCATATATATGTATGGAGTGGATTTTGCAAATGAAAAGAAAATTTGTGTTTCCAACAAGCTATGTGAAGGACTGCTTTCACACAATCTTATCCCTCAGAACTGAGCATGAGGTGAGACGTTCGTTCATCTAGCACAAAGGGAACGGGATGCAGGAGAAATTTTTACTCTTGTTTCTCAGTCTGTTTCCTAGTGCTGGTATGAAGTCCCTGCAGTTTTCACTGTAAAAAGATTTGGAGCTCGTACATCCCCATATATATGTATCGAGTGGAGTTTGCAACTGAAAAGAAAATTTTTGTTCCCAACAAGCTAGTTGAAGGACGGTTTTCATACACACTTATCTCTCAGAACGGAGCATGTGGAGAGACGATCGTTCATCTAGCACAAAGGGAACGGTTTGCAGGAGATACTTTTTCCCTGGTTTCTCAGTATTTTTCTAGTGCCGGTTTGAAGTTCCTGTATTTTTTACGGTAAAACCTAGTTGGAGCTATTACCTCCCCATATATATGTATGAAGTGGAGTTTCCGACTGAAAAGAAACTTTGTGTTCCCTATAAGCAAAGTGAAGTACGGCTTTCACACACACTTATCTCTCAGAAATGAGCATGTGGAGAGAGGTTATTTCATGTAGCACAAAGGGAACGTGTTGCAGGTGAAATTTTACTCTGGTTCTCAGTCTGTTTCCTAGTGCCGGTTTGAAGATCCTGCAGTTTTTATGGTAAAACTTATTTGGAGCTAGTACCTCCCCATATATATGTATGGATTGGAGTTTGCAACTGAAAAGGAACTTTGTGTTCTCAACAAGCTAGTTGAAGGGCGAGTTTCACACACACTTACCTCTCAGAACTGAGCATGTGGAGAGACGTTAGTTCATGTAGCACAAAGGGAACGTGTTGCAGGAGAAACATTTACTCTGGTTTCTCAGGGTGTTTCCAAGTGCCGGTTTGTATTTCATGCAGTTTTCACTGTAAAACAGATTTGGAGCTAGTACCTACCCATATATATGTATGGAGTGGAGTTTGCAACTGAAAAGAAACTTTGTGTCCAAAACAAGCTATTTGAAGGGCGGGTTTCACACACACTTACCTCCCAAAAATTATCATGTGGAGAGACGTTCGTTCATCTAACTTAAATGGAACGGGTTGCATGAGATACATTTTCTCTGGTTTCTCAGTGTGTTTCCAATTGCCGGTTTAATATTCCTGCAGTTTTCACTGTAAAACAGGGTTGGAGCTAATACCTCCCAATATATATGTGTGGATTGGATATTGCAACTGAAAAGAAACTTTGTGTTCCCAAAAAGATAGGTGAAGTACGGCATTCACACACACTTATCTCTCAGAAATGAGCATGTGGAGAGACATTCGTTCATCTAGCACAAAGGGAACGGGTTGCAGGAGAAACAATTACTCTGTTTTCTTAGTCTTTTTCCTAGTGCCGGTTTGAAGTTCGGGCAGTTTTTACTGTAAAACCAAGTTGGAGCTAGTATCTCCCCATATATATTTATGGAGTGGAGTTTGCAACTGAAAAGAAACTTTGTGTTTCCTACAAGCTATGTGAAGGACTGCTTTCACACAAAATTATCCCTCAGATCTGAGCATGAGGTGAGACGTTCGTTCATCTAGCACAAAAGGATCGGGTTGCAGGAGAAACATTTACTCTTGTTTCTCAGTCTGTTTCCTAGTGCTGGTATGAAGTTCCTGCAGTTTTCACTGTAAAACAGTTTTGGAGCTCGTACCTCCCCATATGTATTTAAGGTTGGAGTTTGCAACTGAAAAGAAACTTGGTGGTCCCAAGAATCGAGGTGCGGACGGCTTTCACACACACATAACTCTCAGAACTGAGCATGTGGAGAGACTTTCGTTCATCTAGCACAAAAGGAACGGATTACAGGGAAACTTTTACTCTGGTTTCTCAGTGTGTTTCCTAGTGCCGGTTTGAAGTTCCTGCAATTTTCACTGTAAAACCGATTTGAGGTTGTACCTCCCCATATATATTTATGGAGTGGTGTTTCCACCAAAAAGAAACTATGTGTTAACAAAAATCTAGTTGAAGGCGCCTTACACACACTTATCTCTCACAACTGAGCATGTAAAGAGACGTTTGTTCATCTAGCACAAACGGAACTGGTTGCAGGAAAAACTTTTACGCTGGTTTCTCAGTGTGTTTCCTAGTGCCGGTTTGAGGATCCTGCAGTTTTCACACTGAAACCGAGTTGGAGCTAGTACCTCCCCATATATATGTATGGAGTGTATTTTGCAAATGAAAAGAAAATTTGTGTTTCCAACAAGCTATGTGAAGGACTGCTTTCACACAATCTTATCCCTCAGAACTGAGCATGAGGTGAGACGTTCGTTCATCTAGCACAAAGGGAACGGGATGCAGGAGAAATTTTTACTCTTGTTTCTCAGTCTGTTTCCTAGTGCTGGTATGAAGTCCCTGCAGTTTTAACTGTAAAAAGATTTGGAGCTCGTACCTCCCCATATATATGTATCGAGTGGAGTTTGCAACTGAATAGAAAATTTTTGTTCCCAACAAGCTAGTTGAAGGACGGTTTTCATACACACTTATCTCTCAGAACGGAGCATGTGGAGAGACGATCGTTCATCTAGCACAAAGGGAACGGTTTGCAGGAGATACTTTTTCCCTGGTTTCTCAGTATTTTTCTAGTGCCGATTTGAAGTTCCTGTATTTTTTACGGTAAAACCTAGTTGGAGCTATTACCTCCCCATATATATGTATGAAGTGGAGTTTCCGACTGAAAAGAAACTTTGTGTTCCCTATAAGCAAAGTGAAGTACGGCTTTCACACACACTTATCTCTCAGAACTGAGCATGTGGAGAGACGTTATTTCATGTAGCGCAAAGGGAACGTGTTGCAGGTGAAATTTTACTCTGGTTCTCAGTCTGTTTCCTAGTGCCGGTTTGAAGATCCTGCAGTTTTTACGGTAAAACTTATTTGGAGCTAGTACCTCCCCATATATATGTATGGATTGGAGTTTGCAACTGAAAAGAAACTTTGTGTTACCAACAAGCTAGTTGAAGGAAGGCTTTCAATGCACTTCTCTCTCAGTACTGAGCATGTGGAGAGAAATTCGTTTATGTAGCACAAAGGGAACGGTTTTCAGGAGAAACATTTACTCTGGTTTCTCAGTGTGTTTCCTAGTGACGGTTTGAATTTCCTGCATTTTTCACTGTAAAACAGAGTTGGAGATGGTACCTCCCCATATATATGTATGGAGTGGAGATTGCCACTGAAAAGAATCTTTGTGTTCCCAAAAAGCTAGTTGAAGGAATGCTTTCACACACACTTTTCTCTCAGAACTGACCTTGTGGAGAGTCCTTCATTCATCTAGTACAAAGGGAATGGGTAGCAGGAGAAACTTTTACTCTGGTTTCTCACTGTGTTTCCTAGTGCCGGATTGAAATTCCTGCAGTTTTCACGGTTAAACCGAGTTTGAACTAGTACCTCACCATATATATGTATGGAGTAGTGTTTGCAACTGAAAAGAAACTTTGTGTTCTCAACAAGCTAGGTGAAGTACGGCTTTCACACACACTTATCTCTCAGAACTGATCATGTGGATAGAAGTTCGTTAACCTAGCACAAAGGGAACTTGTTGCAGTGGAAACTTTACTCTGGTTTCTCACAGTGTTTCCTAGTGCCGGTTTGAAGTCCCTGCAGTTTTTACTGTAAAACCGAGTTGGGTCTAGTATCTCCCCATATATATTTATGGAGTGAAGTAAGCAACTGAAAAGAAAGTTTGTGATTCCAACAAGAGAGGTGAAGGACGGCTTTCACAAAAAATTATCTCTCAGAACTGAGCATGTGCAGAGACATTCCTTCATTTAGCCAAAGGGAACGGGTAGCAGGAGAAACTATTACTCTGGTTTCTCACTGTGTTTCCTAGTGCTGGTTTGATGTTCCTGCAGTTTTCACTGTAAAACCGAGATGGAGCTAGTACCTCCCCATATATATGTGTGGAGTGGTGTATGCAACTGAAAAGAAACTTCGTGTTCCCAACAAGCTAGTTGAAGGACGGCTTTCACACACACATATCTCTCAGAACTGAGCTTGTGGAGAGACGATCGTTCATCTAGAACAAAGGGAAAGGTTTGCAGGAGAAACTTTTACTCTGGTTTCTCAGTGAGTTTAATAGAGCCGGTATGAAGTTCCTGCAGTTTTCACTGTAAAACCGAGTTGGAGCTGGTACCTCCCCATATATATGTATGGATTGGAGTTTGCAACTGAAAAGTAACTTTGTGTTCCCAAAAAGCTAGTTGAAGGACGGCTTTCACACACACTTATCTCTCAGAAATGACCATGTGGAGAGTCCTTCGTTCATCTAGAACAAAGGGAATGGGTAGCAGGAGAGACTTTTACTATGGTTTCTCACTGTGTTTCCTAGTGCCGGTTTGAATTTCCTGAATTTTTCACTGTAAAACAGAGTTGGGGCTAGAACCTACCAATATATATGTATGGAGTGGAGAATGCAACTGAAAAGAAACTTTTTGTTCCCAACAAGCTAGTTGAAGGAAGGCTTTCACACACACTTATCTCTCAGAACTGAGCATGTGGAGAGTCCTTCGTTCATCTAGCATAAAGGGAACGGGTTGCAGGAGAAACTTTTACTCTGGTTTCTCAGTCTGTTTCCTAGTGCCGGTTTGAAGTTCCTGAGTTATCAGTGAAAACAGTGTTGGAGCTATTACCTCCCCATATATATGTATGGAGTGGAGTTTGCAAATGAAAAGAAACTTTGTGTTCCCAACAAGCTAGGTGAAGGACGGCTTTCACACACACTTCCCTCTCAGAACTGAGCATGTGGAGACAAGTTCGTTCATCTAGCACAAAGGGAACGGGTTGCACGAGAAACTTTTACTCTGGTTTCTCATTCTGTTTTCTAGTGCCTGTTTGAAAATCCTGCAGTTTCCACTGTAAAACCGAGTTGGAGCTAGTCCCTACCCATTGATATGTATGGAGTGGAGTTTGTAAATGAAAAAAAACTTTGTGTTCCCAACAAGCGAGATGAAGGACGGCTTTCTCACATACTTATCTCTCAGAACTGAGCATGTGGAGAGACATTCGTTCATCTAGCACAAAGGGAACGGTTTGCAGGGGAAACTATTACTCTGGTTTCTCAGTCTGTTTCCTAGTGCCGGTTTGAAGTTCCTGCATTTTTCACTGTAAAATCGAGTTAGAGCTGCTACCACCCCATATATATGTATTGAATGGAGTTTGCAACTGAAAACAAATTTTGTGTTCCCAAAAAGCTATGTGAAGGACGGCTTTCATACACTCTTTTCTCTCAGAACTGAGCATGTGGAGAGACGTTCTCTCATCTTGCACAAAGGGAACGGGTGTCAGAAGAATCTTTATTCTTGTTTCTCACTTTTTTTCCTACTGCCGGTTTAAAGTACCTGCAGTTTTCAATGTAAAACCGAGTTGGAGCTACTACCTCCCCATATATATGTGTGCAGTAGAATTTGCAACTGAAAAGAAACTTTATGTTCTCAACAAGCATGTTGAAGTAAGGTTTTCACACACACTTATCTCTCAGAACTGAGTTTGTGCAGAGACGTTCGTTCATCTAGCACAAAAGGAACGGGTAGCAGGAGAAACTATTTCTCTGGTTTCTCAATGTGTTTCCTAGTGCCGGTGTGAATTTCCTGCAGTTTTCACTGTAAAACTGCGATGGAGCTAGTACCTCCCCATATATATGTGAGGATTGGAGTATGCAAATGAAAAGAAACTTTTTGTTCCCAACAAGCTTGGTGAGGTACGGTTTTCACACACACTTTTCTCGCACAACTGAGCATGTGGAGAGACGTTCGTTCATCTAGCACAAAGGAAACGGTTTGCAGGAGTAACTATTACACTGGTTTCTCATTGTTTTTCCAAGTGTCGGTTTGATGTTCCTGCAGTTTTCACTGTAAAACAGAGTTGGAACTATTACCTCCCCATATATATGTATGGAGTGGAGTACACAACTGAAAAGAAACTTTGTGTTCCCAATAAGCAAGTAGAAGAACGGCTTTCACAAACAAATATCTCTCAGAACTGAGCATGTGGAGAGACGTTCATTCATCTAGCACAAAGGGAATGATTTGCAGGAGAAACTTTTACTCTGGTTTCTCCGTCTGTTTCCTAGTGCCGGTTTGAAGTTCCTGCAGTTTCCAGTGTAAAACCGAGTTGGGTCTAGTAACTCCCCATATATATGTATGGAGTGGAGTATGCAAGTGAAAAGAAACTTTGTGTTCCCAATAAGATAGTTGAAGGACGGCTTTCACACACAATTATCTCTCAGAACTGAGCATGTGGAGAGAATTTCATTCATCTAGCACAAAGAGGATGGATAGCAAGGGAAAATTTACTCTGGTTTTAGACTGTGTTTCCTAGTGCCGGTTTGAAGTTAATGCAGTTTTCACTTTAAAACATAGTTGGAGCAAGTACCTCCACATTTATATGTATGGAGTGGAGTTTGCAACTGAAAAGAAACTTTGTTTTCCCAACAAGCTAGGTGAAGGACGGCTTTCACACACACTTATCTCTCAGTACTGAGCATGTGGAGAGACGTTCGTTCATCTAGCACAAAGGGAACGGGTTGCAGGAGAAACTTTTACTCTGGTTTCTCAGTGTGTTTAATAGTGCCGGTTTGAAGTTCCTGCAGTTTTCACTGTAAAACCGAGTTGGAGCATGTACCAGCCCATTTATATGTATGGAGTGGAGTTTGTAAATGAAAAGAAACTTTGTGTTCCCAACAAGCTAGTTGAAGGACGGCTTTCACACACACATATCTCTCAGAACTGAGCATTTGGAGAGACGTTCGTTCATCTAGCACAAAAGGAATGGTTTGCACGAGAAACTTTTACTGTGGTTTCTCACTGTGTTTCCTATTGCCGGTTTGAAGTTCCTGCAGTTTTCACTATAAACCCGATTTGGAGCTTGTACCTCCCCATATATATGTATGGAGTGGAGTTGGCATCTGAAAAGAAACTTTGTGTTCCCAATAAGCTAGGTGAAGGACGGCTTTCACACACAATTATCTCTCAGAAATGAGCATGTGGAGGGACGATCGTTCATCTAGCTCAAAGGGAACCGTTTGCAGAAGAAAATTTTAATCTGGTTTCTCACTTTGTTTCCTAGTGCTAGTTTGAAGTTCCTGCAGTTTTCAATGTAAAACCGAGTTGGGGCTACTACCTCCCCATATATATGTATGCAGTAGAATTTGCAACTGAAAAGAAACTTTGTGTTCTCAACAAGCAAGTTGAAGTACGGTTTTCACACACAGTTATCTCTCGGAACTGAGTTTGTGCAGAGACGTTCGTTCATCTAGCACAAAAGGAACGGGTAGCAGGAGAAACTATTTCTCTGGTTTCTCAATGTGTTTCCTAGTGCCGGTTTGATGTTCCTGCAATTTTCACTGTAAAACCGTGTTGGAGCTGGTACCACCGCATATATATGTATGGAGTGAAGTTTGCAACTGAAAAGAAACTTTGTGTTCCCAACAAGCTAGGTTACGGACGGCTTTAAAACACAATTATCTCTCAGAACTGAGCATGTGGAGAGACGTTCGTTCATCTAGCACAAAGGGAATGATTTGCAGGAGAAACTTTTACTCTGGTTTCTCCGTCTGTTTCCTAGTGCCGGTTTGAAATTCCTGCAGTTTTCAGTGTAAAACCGAGTTGGGTCTAGTAACTCCCCATATATATGTATGGAGTGGAGTATGCAAGTGAAAAGAATCTTTGTGTTCCCAATAAGATATTTGAAGGACGGCTTTCACACACAATTATCTCTCAGAACTGAGCATGTGGAGAGAATTTCATTCATCTAGCACAAAGGGGATGGATAGCAAGGGAAACTTTTTCTCTGGTTTCTCAGTGTATTTAATAGTGCTGCTTTGAAGTTCCTGCAGTTTTCACTGTAAAACAGATTTGGAGCTAGTACCTACCCTTATAAATGTATGGAGTGGAGTTTGCAACTGAAAAGAAACTTTGTGTCTCCAACAAGCTATGTGAAGGACTGCTTTCACACAAAATTATCCCTCAGAACTGAGCTTGAGGTGAGACGTTCGTTCATCTATCAGAAAGGGAACGGGTTGCAGGGGAAATTTTACTATGCTTTCTCAGTCTGTTTCCTAGTGCCGTTTTGAAGTTCCTGCAGTTTTCACTGTAAAACCGATTTGAGGGTGTACCTCTCCATATAAATATATGGAGTGGGGTTTGCAAACGAAAAGATACTATGTGTTCCCAACAATGCAGTTGAAAGCGGCTTTCACACACATTTTCTCTCACAACTGAGCATGTAAAGAGACGTTTGTTCATCTAACACAAACGAAACCGGTTGCATGAAAACTTTTACTCTGGTTTCTCAGTGTGTTTCCTAGTGCCGGTTTGATGTTCCTGCAGTTTTCACACTGAAATCGTGTTGGATCTAGTACCTCCCCATATATATTTATGGAGTGGAGTTTGCAAATGAAAAGAATCTATGTGTTTCCAACAAGCTGTGTGAAGGACTGCTTTCACACAAACTTATCCCTCAGATCTGAGCATGAGGTGAGACGTTCTTTCATCTAGCACAAACGGATCGGGTTGCAGGAGAAACATTTACTCTTGTTTCTCAGTCTGTTTCCTAGTGCTGGTATGAAGTTCCTGCAGTTTTCACTGTAAAACAGTTTTGGAGCTCGTACCTCCCCATATGTATGTATGGTTGGAGTTTGCAACTGAAAAGAAACTTGGTGGTCCCAAGAATCGAGGTGAAGGACGGCTTTCACACACACATAACTCTCAGAACTGAGCATGTGGAGAGACGTTCGTTCATCTAGCACAAAAGGAATGGATTACAGGGAATCTTTTACTCTGGTTTCTCAGTGTGTTTCCTAGTGCCGGTTTGAAGTTCCTGCAATTTTCACTGTAAAACCGATTTGAGGTTGTACCTCCCCATATATATTTATGGAGTGGAGTTTCCACCGAAAAGAAACTATGTGTTAACAAAAATCTAGTTGAAGGCGGCTTACACACACTTATCTCTCACAACTGAGCATGTAAAGAGACGTTTGTTCATCTAGCACAAACGGAACTGGTTGCAGGAAAAACTTTTACGCTGGTTTCTCAGTGTGTTTCCTAGTGCCGTTTTGAGGATCCTGCAGTTTTCACACTGAAACCGAGTTGGAGCTAATACCTCCCCATATATATGTATGGAGTGGATTTTGCAAATGAAAAGAAAATTTGTGTTTCCAACAAGCTATGTGAAGGACTGCTTTCACACAATCTTATCCCTCAGAACTGAGCATGATGTGAGACGTTCGTTCGTCTAGCACAAAGGGAACGGGATGCAGGAGTAATTTTTACTCTTGTTTCTCAGTCTGTTTCCTAGTGCTGGTATGAAGTCCCTGCAGTTTTCACTGTAAAAACATTTGGAGATCGTACCTACCCATATATATGTATCGAGTGGAGTTTGCAACTGAAAAGAAAATTTTTGTTCCCAACAAGCTAGTTGAAGGACGGTTTTCATACACACTTATCTCTCAGAACGAAGCATGTGGAGAGACGATCGTTCATCTAGCACAAAGGGAACGGTTTGCAGGAGATACTTTTTCTCTGGTTTCTCAGTATTTTTCTAGTGCCGGTTTGAATTTCCTGTATTTTTTACGGTAAAACCTAGTTGGAGCTATTACCTCCCCATATATATGTATGAAGTGGAGTTTCCGACTGAAAAGAAACTTTGTGTTCCCTATAAGCAAAGTGAAGTACGGCTTTCACAAACACTTATCTCTCAGAACTGAGCATGTGGAGAGACGTTATTTCATGTAGCGCAAAGGGAACGTGTTGCAGGTGAAATTTTACTCTGGTTCTCAGTCTGTTTCCTAGTGCCGGTTTGAAGATCCTACAGTTTTTACGGTAAAACTTATTTGGAGCTAGTACCTCCCCATATATATGTATGGATTGGAGTTTGCAACTGAAAAGGAACTTTGTGTTCTCAACAAGCTAGTTGAAGGGCGAGTTTCACACACACTTACCTCTCAGAACTGAGCATGTGGAGAGACGTTAGTTCATGTAGCACAAAGGGAACGTGTTGCAGGAGAAACTTTACTCTGGTTTCTCAGTCTGTTTCCTAGTGCCGGTTTGAAGTTCCTGCAGTTTTCACTGTAAAACCGAGTTGGAGCTAGAACCTCCCCTCATATATATGTATGGATTGGAGTTTGCAACTTAAAACAAACTTTGTGTTCCCAACAAGCTAGTTGAAGGACGGCTTTCACACACAAATTTCTCTCAGAACTGAGCATGTGGAGATACGTTCGTTCATCTAGCATAAAGGAACGTGATGCAGGAGAAACATTTACTCTGGTTTCTCAGGGTGTTTCCAAGTGCCGGTTTGTATTTCATGCAGTTTTCACTGTAAAACAGATTTGGAGCTAGTACCTACCCATATATATGTATGGAGTGGAGTTTGCAACTGAAAAGAAACTTTGTGTCCAAAACAAGCTATTTGAAGGGCGGGTTTCACACACACTTACCTCCCAAAAATTATCATGTGGAGAGACGTTCGTTCATCTAACTTAAATGGAACGGGTTTCATGAGATACTTTTTCTCTGGTTTCTCAGTGTGTTTCCAATTGCCGGTTTAATATTCCTGCAGTTTTCACTGTAAAACAGGGTTGGAGCTAATACCTCCCAATATATATGTGTGGATTGGATATTGCAACTGAAAAGAAACTTTGTGTTCCCAAAAAGATAGGTGAAGTACGGCATTCACACACACTTATCTCTCAGAAATGAGCATGTGGAGAGACATTCGTTCATCTAGCACAAAGGGAACGGGTTGCAGGAGAAACAATTACTCTGTTTTCTTAGTCTTTTTCCTAGTGCCGGTTTGAAGTTCGGGCAGTTTTTACTGTAAAACCAAGTTGGAGCTAGTATCTCCCCATATATATGTATGGAGTGGAGTTTGAAACTGAAAAGAAAATTTGTGTTCCCAACAAGCTAGGTGAAGTACGGCTTTCACACACACTTATCTCTCAGAATTAACATGTGGATAGACGTTCGTCCATTTAGCACAAAGGGAACGGTTTGCAGGAGAAACGTTTTCTCTGGTTTCTCAGTCTGTTTCCTAGTGCTGGTATGAAGTTCCTGCAGTTTTCACTGTAAAACAGATTTGGAGCTAGTACCTACCCTTATAAATGTATGGAGTGGAGTTTGCAACTGAAAAGAAACTTTGTGTTTCCAACAAGCTATGTGAAGGACTGCTTTCACACAAAATTATCCCTCAGATCTGAGCATGAGGTGAGACGTTCGTTCATCTATCACAAAGGGAACGGGTTGCAGGGGAAATTTTACTATGCTTTCTCAGTCTGTTTCCTAGTGCCGTTTTGAAGTTCCTGCAGTTTTCACTGTAAAACCGATTTGAGGGTGTACCTCTCCATATATATGTATGGAGTGGGGTTTGCAAACGAAAAGATACTATGTGTTCCCAACAAAGTAGTTGAAAGCGGCTTTCACACACACTTTTCTCTCACAACTGAGCATGTAAAGAGACGTTTGTTCATCTAGCACAAACGGAACTGGTTGCAGGAAAAACTTTTACGCTGGTTTCTCAGTGTGTTTCCTAGTGCCGGTTTGAGGATCCTGCAGTTTTCACACTGAAATCATGTTGGATCTAGTACCTCCCCATATATATTTATGGAGTGGAGTTTGCAAATGAAAAGAATCTTTGTGTTTCCAACAAGCTGTGTGAAGGACAGCTTTCACACAAAATTATCCCTCAGATCTGAGCATGAGGTGAGACGTTCTTTCATCTAGCACAAACGGATCGGGTTGCAGGAGAAACATTTACTCTTGTTTCTCAGTCTGTTTCCTAGTGCTGGTATGAAGTTCCTGCAGTTTCCACTGTAAAACAGTTTTGGAGCTCGTACCTCCCCATATGTATTTAAGGTTGGAGTTTGCAACTGAAAAGAAACTTGGTGGTCCCAAGAATCGAGGTGCGGACGGCTTTCACACACACATAACTCTCAGAACTGAGCATGTGGAGAGACTTTCGTTCATCTAGCACAAAAGGTACGGATTACAGGGAAACTTTTACTCTGGTTTCTCAGTGTGTTTCCTAGTGCCGTTTTGAAGTTCCTGCAATTTTCACTGTAAAACCGATTTGAGGTTGTACCTCCCCATATATATTTATGGAGTGGTGTTTCCACCAAAAAGAAACTATGTGTTAACAAAAATCTAGTTGAAGGCGGCTTACACACACTTATCTCTCACAACTGAGCATGTAAAGAGACGTTTGTTCATCTAGCACAAACGGAACTGGTTGCAGGAAAAACTTTTACGCTGGTTTCTCAGTGTGTTTCCTAGTGCCGGTTTGAGGATCCTGCAGTTTCACACTGAAACCGATTTGGAGCTAGTACCTCCCCATATATATGTATGGAGTGGATTTTGCAAATGAAAAGAAAAGGTCTGTTTCCAACAAGCTATGTGAAGGACTGCTTTCACACAATCTTATCACTCAGAACTGAGCATGAGGTGAGACGTTCGTTCATCTAGCACAAAGGGAACGGGATGCAGGAGAAATTTTTACTCTTGTTTCTCAGTCTGTTTCCTAGTGCTGGTATGAAGTCCCTGCAGTTTTCACTGTAAAAAGATTTGGAGCTCGTACCTCCCCATATATATGTATCGAGTGGAGTTTGCAACTGAAAAGAAATTTTTGTTCCCAACAAGCTAGTTGAAGGACGGTTTTCATACACACTTATCTCTCAGAACGGAGCATGTGGAGAGACGATCGTTCATCTAGCACAAAGGGAACGGTTTGCAGGAGATAATTTTTCCCTGGTTTCTCAGTATTTTTCTAGTGCCGGTTTGAAGTTCCTTTATTTTTTACGGTAAAACCTAGTTGGAGCTATTACCTCCCCATATATATGTATGAAGTGGAGTTTCCGACTGAAAAGAAACTTTGTGTTCCCTATAAGCAAAGTGAAGTACGGCTTTCACACACACTTGTCTCTCAGAACTGAGCATGTGGAGAGACGTTATTTCATGTAGCCCAAAGGGAACGTGTTGCAGGTGAAACTTTTACTCTGGTTCTCAGTCTGTTTCCTAGTGCCGGTTTGAAGATCCTTCAGTTTTTACGGTAAAACTTATTTGGAGCTAGTACCTCCCTATATATATGTATGGATTGGAGTTTGCAACTGAAAAGGAACTTTGTGTTCTCAACAAGCTAGTTGAAGGGCGAGTTCACACACACTTACCTCTCAGAACTGAGCCTGTGGAGAGACGTTAGTTCATGTAGCACAAAGGGAACGTGTTGCAGGAGAAACTTTACTCTGGTTTCTCAGTCTGTTTCCTAGTGCCGGTTTGAAGTTCCTGCAGTTTTCACTGTAAAACCGAGTTGGAGCTAGAATCTCCCCTCATATATATGTATGGATTGGAGTTTGCAACTTAAAACAAACTTTGTGTTCCCAACAAGCTAGTTGAAGGACGGCTTTCACACACAAATTTCTCTCAGAACTGAGCATGTGGAGATACGTTCGTTCATCTAGCATAAAGGAACGTGATGCAGGAGAAACATTTACTCTGGTTTCTCAGGGTGTTTCCAAGTGCCGGTTTGTATTTCATGCAGTTTTCACTGTAAAACCGAGTTGGAGCTAGTACCTACCCATATATATGTATGGAGTGGAGTTTGCAACTGAAAAGAATCTTTGTGTCCAAAACAAGCTATTTGAAGGGCGGGTTTCACACACACTTACCTCCCAAAAATTATCATGTGGAGAGACGTTCGTTCATCTAACTTAAATGGAACGGTTTGCATGAGATACTTTTTCTCTGGTTTCTCAGTGTGTTTCCAATTGCCGGTTTAATATTCCTGCAGTTTTCACTGTAAAACAGGGTTGGAGCTAATACCTCCCAATATATATGTGTGGATTGGATATTGCAACTGAAAAGAAACTTTGTGTTCCCAAAAAGATAGGTGAAGTACGGCATTCACACACACTTATCTCTCAGAAATGAGCATGTGGAGAGACATTCGTTCATCTAGCACAAAGGGAACGGGTTGCAGGAGAAACAATTACTCTGTTTTCTTAGTCTTTTTCCTAGTGCCGGTTTGAAGTTCGGGCAGTTTTTACTGTAAAACCAAGTTGGAGCTAGTATCTCCCCATATATATGTATGGAGTGGAGTTTGAAACTGAAAAGAAAATTTGTGTTCCCAACAAGCTAGGTGAAGTACGGCTTTCACACACACTTATCTCTCAGAATTAACATGTGGATAGACGTTCGTCCATTTAGCACAAAGGGAACGGTTTGCAGGAGAAACGTTTTCTCTGGTTTCTCAGTCTGTTTCCTAGTGCTGGTATGAAGTTCCTGCAGTTTTCACTGTAAAACAGATTTGGAGCTAGTACCTACCCTTATAAATGTATGGAGTGGAGTTTGCAACTGAAAAGAAACTTTGTGTTTCCAACAAGCTATGTGAAGGACTGCTTTCACACAAAATTATCCCTCAGATCTGAGCATGAGGTGAGACGTTCGTTCATCTATCACAAAGGGAACGGGTTGCAGGGGAAATTTTACTATGCTTTCTCAGTCTGTTTCCTAGTGCCGTTTTGAAGTTCCTGCAGTTTTCACTGTAAAACCGATTTGAGGGTGTACCTCTCCATATATATGTATGGAGTGGGGTTTGCAAACGAAAAGATACTATGTGTTCCCAACAATGTAGTTGAAAGCGGCTTTCACACACACTTTTCTCTCACAACTGAGCATGTAAAGAGACGTTTGTTCATCTAGCACAAACGGAACTGGTTGCAGGAAAAACTTTTACGCTGGTTTCTCAGTGTGTTTCCTAGTGCCGGTTTGAGGATCCTGCAGTTTTCACACTGAAATCATGTTGGATCTAGTACCTCCCCATATATATTTATGGAGTGGAGTTTGCAAATGAAAAGAATCTTTGTGTTTCCAACAAGCTGTGTGAAGGACAGCTTTCACACAAAATTATCCCTCAGATCTGAGCATGAGGTGAGACGTACTTTCATCTAGCACAAACGGATCGGGTTGCAGGAGAAACATTTACTCTTGTTTCTCAGTCTGTTTCCTAGTGCTGGTATGAAGTTCCTGCAGTTTCCACTGTAAAACAGTTTTGGAGCTCGTACCTCCCCATATGTATTTAAGGTTGGAGTTTGCAACTGAAAAGAAACTTGGTGGTCCCAAGAATCGAGGTGCGGACGGCTTTCACACACACATAACTCTCAGAACTGAGCATGTGGAGAGACTTTCGTTCATCTAGCACAAAAGGTACGGATTACAGGGAAACTTTTACTCTGGTTTCTCAGTGTGTTTCCTAGTGCCGTTTTGAAGTTCCTGCAATTTTCACTGTAAAACCGATTTGAGGTTGTACCTCCCCATATATATTTATGGAGTGGTGTTTCCACCAAAAAGAAACTATGTGTTAACAAAAATCTAGTTGAAGGCGGCTTACACACACTTATCTCTCACAACTGAGCATGTAAAGAGACGTTTGTTCATCTAGCACAAACGGAACTGGTTGCAGGAAAAACTTTTACGCTGGTTTCTCAGTGTGTTTCCTAGTGCCGGTTTGAGGATCCTGCAGTTTCACACTGAAACCGATTTGGAGCTAGTACCTCCCCATATATATGTATGGAGTGGATTTTGCAAATGAAAAGAAAAGGTCTGTTTCCAACAAGCTATGTGAAGGACTGCTTTCACACAATCTTATCACTCAGAACTGAGCATGAGGTGAGACGTTCGTTCATCTAGCACAAAGGGAACGGGATGCAGGAGAAATTTTTACTCTTGTTTCTCAGTCTGTTTCCTAGTGCTGGTATGAAGTCCCTGCAGTTTTCACTGTATAAAGATTTGGAGCTCGTACCTCCCCATATATATGTATCGAGTGGAGTTTGCAACTGAAAAGAAATTTTTGTTCCCAACAAGCTAGTTGAAGGACGGTTTTCATACACACTTATCTCTCAGAACGGAGCATGTGGAGAGACGATCGTTCATCTAGCACAAAGGGAACGGTTTGCAGGAGATAATTTTTCCCTGGTTTCTCAGTATTTTTCTAGTGCCGGTTTGAAGTTCCTTTATTTTTTACGGTAAAACCTAGTTGGAGCTATTACCTCCCCATATATATGTATGAAGTGGAGTTTCCGACTGAAAAGAAACTTTGTGTTCCCTATAAGCAAAGTGAAGTACGGCTTTCACACACACTTGTCTCTCAGAACTGAGCATGTGGAGAGACGTTATTTCATGTAGCCCAAAGGGAACGTGTTGCAGGTGAAACTTTTACTCTGGTTCTCAGTCTGTTTCCTAGTGCCGGTTTGAAGATCCTTCAGTTTTTACGGTAAAACTTATTTGGAGCTAGTACCTCCCTATATATATGTATGGATTGGAGTTTGCAACTGAAAAGGAACTTTGTGTTCTCAACAAGCTAGTTGAAGGGCGAGTTCACACACACTTACCTCTCAGAACTGAGCCTGTGGAGAGACGTTAGTTCATGTAGCACAAAGGGAACGTGTTGCAGGAGAAACTTTACTCTGGTTTCTCAGTCTGTTTCCTAGTGCCGGTTTGAAGTTCCTGCAGTTTTCACTGTAAAACCGAGTTGGAGCTAGAATCTCCCCTCATATATATGTATGGATTGGAGTTTGCAACTTAAAACAAACTTTGTGTTCCCAACAAGCTAGTTGAAGGACGGCTTTCACACACAAATTTCTCTCAGAACTGAGCATGTGGAGATACGTTCGTTCATCTAGCATAAAGGAACGTGATGCAGGAGAAACATTTACTCTGGTTTCTCAGGGTGTTTCCAAGTGCCGGTTTGTATTTCATGCAGTTTTCACTGTAAAACCGAGTTGGAGCTAGTACCTACCCATATATATGTATGGAGTGGAGTTTGCAACTGAAAAGAATCTTTGTGTCCAAAACAAGCTATTTGAAGGGCGGGTTTCACACACACTTACCTCCCAAAAATTATCATGTGGAGAGACGTTCATTCATCTAACTTAAATGGAACGGTTTGCATGAGATACTTTTTCTCTGGTTTCTCAGTGTGTTTCCAATTGCCGGTTTAATATTCCTGCAGTTTTCACTGTAAAACAGGGTTGGAGCTAATACCTCCCAATATATATGTGTGGATTGGATATTGCAACTGAAAAGAAACTTTGTGTTCCCAAAAAGATAGGTGAAGTACGGCATTCACACACACTTATCTCTCAGAAATGAGCATGTGGAGAGACATTCGTTCATCTAGCACAAAGGGAACGGGTTGCAGGAGAAACAATTACTCTGTTTTCTTAGTCTTTTTCCTAGTGCCGGTTTGAAGTTCGGGCAGTTTTTACTGTAAAACCAAGTTGGAGCTAGTATCTCCCCATATATATGTATGGAGTGGAGTTTGAAACTGAAAAGAAAATTTGTGTTCCCAACAAGCTAGGTGAAGTACGGCTTTCACACACACTTAACTCTCAGAATTAACATGTGGATAGACGTTCGTCCATTTAGCACAAAGGGAACGGTTTGCAGGAGAAACGTTTTCTCTGGTTTCTCAGTCTGTTTCCTAGTGCTGGTATGAAGTTCCTGCAGTTTTCACTGTAAAACAGATTTGGAGCTAGTACCTACCCTTATAAATGTATGGAGTGGAGTTTGCAACTGAAAAGAAACTTTGTGTTTCCAACAAGCTATGTGAAGGACTGCTTTCACACAAAATTATCCCTCAGATCTGAGCATGAGGTGAGACGTTCGTTCATCTATCACAAAGGGAACGGGTTGCAGGGGAAATTTTACTATGCTTTCTCAGTCTGTTTCCTAGTGCCGTTTTGAAGTTCCTGCAGTTTTCACTGTAAAACCGATTTGAGGGTGTACCTCTCCATATATATGTATGGAGTGGGGTTTGCAAACGAAAAGATACTATGTGTTCCCAACAATGTAGTTGAAAGCGGCTTTCACACACACTTTTCTCTCACAACTGAGCATGTAAAGAGACGTTTGTTCATCTAGCACAAACGGAACTGGTTGCAGGAAAAACTTTTACGCTGGTTTCTCAGTGTGTTTCCTAGTGCCGGTTTGAGGATCCTGCAGTTTTCACACTGAAATCATGTTGGATCTAGTACCTCCCCATATATATTTATGGAGTGGAGTTTGCAAATGAAAAGAATCTTTGTGTTTCCAACAAGCTGTGTGAAGGACAGCTTTCACACAAAATTATCCCTCAGATCTGAGCATGAGGTGAGACGTTCTTTCATCTAGCACAAACGGATCGGGTTGCAGGAGAAACATTTACTCTTGTTTCTCAGTCTGTTTCCTAGTGCTGGTATGAAGTTCCTGCAGTTTCCACTGTAAAACAGTTTTGGAGCTCGTACCTCCCCATATGTATTTAAGGTTGGAGTTTGCAACTGAAAAGAAACTTGGTGGTCCCAAGAATCGAGGTGCGGACGGCTTTCACACACACATAACTCTCAGAACTGAGCATGTGGAGAGACTTTCGTTCATCTAGCACAAAAGGTACGGATTACAGGGAAACTTTTACTCTGGTTTCTCAGTGTGTTTCCTAGTGCCGTTTTGAAGTTCCTGCAATTTTCACTGTAAAACCGATTTGAGGTTGTACCTCCCCATATATATTTATGGAGTGGTGTTTCCACCAAAAAGAAACTATGTGTTAACAAAAATCTAGTTGAAGGCGGCTTACACACACTTATCTCTCACAACTGAGCATGTAAAGAGACGTTTGTTCATCTAGCACAAACGGAACTGGTTGCAGGAAAAACTTTTACGCTGGTTTCTCAGTGTGTTTCCTAGTGCCGGTTTGAGGATCCTGCAGTTTCACACTGAAACCGATTTGGAGCTAGTACCTCCCCATATATATGTATGGAGTGGATTTTGCAAATGAAAAGAAAAGGTCTGTTTCCAACAAGCTATGTGAAGGACTGCTTTCACACAATTTTATCACTCAGAACTGAGCATGAGGTGAGACGTTCGTTCATCTAGCACAAAGGGAACGGGATGCAGGAGAAATTTTTACTCTTGTTTCTCAGTCTGTTTCCTAGTGCTGGTATGAAGTCCCTGCAGTTTTCACTGTAAAAAGATTTGGAGCTCGTACCTCCCCATATATATGTATCGAGTGGAGTTTGCAACTGAAAAGAAATTTTTGTTCCCAACAAGCTAGTTGAAGGACGGTTTTCATACACACTTATCTCTCAGAACGGAGCATGTGGAGAGACGATCGTTCATCTAGCACAAAGGGAACGGTTTGCAGGAGATAATTTTTCCCTGGTTTCTCAGTATTTTTCTAGTGCCGGTTTGAAGTTCCTTTATTTTTTACGGTAAAACCTAGTTGGAGCTATTACCTCCCCATATATATGTATGAAGTGGAGTTTCCGACTGAAAAGAAACTTTGTGTTCCCTATAAGCAAAGTGAAGTACGGCTTTCACACACACTTGTCTCTCAGAACTGAGCATGTGGAGAGACGTTATTTCATGTAGCCCAAAGGGAACGTGTTGCAGGTGAAACTTTTACTCTGGTTCTCAGTCTGTTTCCTAGTGCCGGTTTGAAGATCCTTCAGTTTTTACGGTAAAACTTATTTGGAGCTAGTACCTCCCTATATATATGTATGGATTGGAGTTTGCAACTGAAAAGGAACTTTGTGTTCTCAACAAGCTAGTTGAAGGGCGAGTTCACACACACTTACCTCTCAGAACTGAGCCTGTGGAGAGACGTTAGTTCATGTAGCACAAAGGGAACGTGTTGCAGGAGAAACTTTACTCTGGTTTCTCAGTCTGTTTCCTAGTGCCGGTTTGAAGTTCCTGCAGTTTTCACTGTAAAACCGAGTTGGAGCTAGAATCTCCCCTCATATATATGTATGGATTGGAGTTTGCAACTTAAAACAAACTTTGTGTTCCCAACAAGCTAGTTGAAGGACGGCTTTCACACACAAATTTCTCTCAGAACTGAGCATGTGGAGATACGTTCGTTCATCTAGCATAAAGGAACGTGATGCAGGAGAAACATTTACTCTGGTTTCTCAGGGTGTTTCCAAGTGCCGGTTTGTATTTCATGCAGTTTTCACTGTAAAACCGAGTTGGAGCTAGTACCTACCCATATATATGTATGGAGTGGAGTTTGCAACTGAAAAGAATCTTTGTGTCCAAAACAAGCTATTTGAAGGGCGGGTTTCACACACACTTACCTCCCAAAAATTATCATGTGGAGAGACGTTCATTCATCTAACTTAAATGGAACGGTTTGCATGAGATACTTTTTCTCTGGTTTCTCAGTGTGTTTCCAATTGCCGGTTTAATATTCCTGCAGTTTTCACTGTAAAACAGGGTTGGAGCTAATACCTCCCAATATATATGTGTGGATTGGATATTGCAACTGAAAAGAAACTTTGTGTTCCCAAAAAGATAGGTGAAGTACGGCATTCACACACACTTATCTCTCAGAAATGAGCATGTGGAGAGACATTCGTTCATCTAGCACAAAGGGAACGGGTTGCAGGAGAAACAATTACTCTGTTTTCTTAGTCTTTTTCCTAGTGCCGGTTTGAAGTTCGGGCAGTTTTTACTGTAAAACCAAGTTGGAGCTAGTATCTCCCCATATATATGTATGGAGTGGAGTTTGAAACTGAAAAGAAAATTTGTGTTCCCAACATGCTAGGTGAGGTACGGCTTTCACACACACTTATCTCTCAGAATTAACATGTGGATAGACGTTCGTCCATTTAGCACAAAGGGAACGGTTTGCAGGAGAAACGTTTTCTCTGGTTTCTCAGTCTGTTTCCTAGTGCTGGTATGAAGTTCCTGCAGTTTCCACTGTAAAACAGTTTTGGAGCTCGTACCTCCCCATATGTATTTAAGGTTGGAGTTTGCAACTGAAAAGAAACTTGGTGGTCCCAAGAATCGAGGTGCGGACGGCTTTCACACACACATAACTCTCAGAACTGAGCATGTGGAGAGACTTTCGTTCATCTAGCACAAAAGGTACGGATTACAGGGAAACTTTTACTCTGGTTTCTCAGTGTGTTTCCTAGTGCCGTTTTGAAGTTCCTGCAATTTTCACTGTAAAACCGATTTGAGGTTGTACCTCCCCATATATATTTATGGAGTGGTGTTTCCACCAAAAAGAAACTATGTGTTAACAAAAATCTAGTTGAAGGCGGCTTACACACACTTATCTCTCACAACTGAGCATGTAAAGAGACGTTTGTTCATCTAGCACAAACGGAACTGGTTGCAGGAAAAACTTTTACGCTGGTTTCTCAGTGTGTTTCCTAGTGCCGGTTTGAGGATCCTGCAGTTTCACACTGAAACCGATTTGGAGCTAGTACCTCCCCATATATATGTATGGAGTGGATTTTGCAAATGAAAAGAAAAGGTCTGTTTCCAACAAGCTATGTGAAGGACTGCTTTCACACAATCTTATCACTCAGAACTGAGCATGAGGTGAGACGTTCGTTCATCTAGCACAAAGGGAACGGGATGCAGGAGAAATTTTTACTCTTGTTTCTCAGTCTGTTTCCTAGTGCTGGTATGAAGTCCCTGCAGTTTTCACTGTAAAAAGATTTGGAGCTCGTACCTCCCCATATATATGTATCGAGTGGAGTTTGCAACTGAAAAGAAATTTTTGTTCCCAACAAGCTAGTTGAAGGACGGTTTTCATACACACTTATCTCTCAGAACGGAGCATGTGGAGAGACGATCGTTCATCTAGCACAAAGGGAACGGTTTGCAGGAGATAATTTTTCCCTGGTTTCTCAGTATTTTTCTAGTGCCGGTTTGAAGTTCCTTTATTTTTTACGGTAAAACCTAGTTGGAGCTATTACCTCCCCATATATATGTATGAAGTGGAGTTTCCGACTGAAAAGAAACTTTGTGTTCCCTATAAGCAAAGTGAAGTACGGCTTTCACACACACTTGTCTCTCAGAACTGAGCATGTGGAGAGACGTTATTTCATGTAGCCCAAAGGGAACGTGTTGCAGGTGAAACTTTTACTCTGGTTCTCAGTCTGTTTCCTAGTGCCGGTTTGAAGATCCTTCAGTTTTTACGGTAAAACTTATTTGGAGCTAGTACCTCCCTATATATATGTATGGATTGGAGTTTGCAACTGAAAAGGAACTTTGTGTTCTCAACAAGCTAGTTGAAGGGCGAGTTCACACACACTTACCTCTCAGAACTGAGCCTGTGGAGAGACGTTAGTTCATGTAGCACAAAGGGAACGTGTTGCAGGAGAAACTTTACTCTGGTTTCTCAGTCTGTTTCCTAGTGCCGGTTTGAAGTTCCTGCAGTTTTCACTGTAAAACCGAGTTGGAGCTAGAATCTCCCCTCATATATATGTATGGATTGGAGTTTGCAACTTAAAACAAACTTTGTGTTCCCAACAAGCTAGTTGAAGGACGGCTTTCACACACAAATTTCTCTCAGAACTGAGCATGTGGAGATACGTTCGTTCATCTAGCATAAAGGAACGTGATGCAGGAGAAACATTTACTCTGGTTTCTCAGGGTGTTTCCAAGTGCCGGTTTGTATTTCATGCAGTTTTCACTGTAAAACCGAGTTGGAGCTAGTACCTACCCATATATATGTATGGAGTGGAGTTTGCAACTGAAAAGAATCTTTGTGTCCAAAACAAGCTATTTGAAGGGCGGGTTTCACACACACTTACCTCCCAAAAATTATCATGTGGAGAGACGTTCATTCATCTAACTTAAATGGAACGGTTTGCATGAGATACTTTTTCTCTGGTTTCTCAGTGTGTTTCCAATTGCCGGTTTAATATTCCTGCAGTTTTCACTGTAAAACAGGGTTGGAGCTAATACCTCCCAATATATATGTGTGGATTGGATATTGCAACTGAAAAGAAACTTTGTGTTCCCAAAAAGATAGGTGAAGTACGGCATTCACACACACTTATCTCTCAGAAATGAGCATGTGGAGAGACATTCGTTCATCTAGCACAAAGGGAACGGGTTGCAGGAGAAACAATTACTCTGTTTTCTTAGTCTTTTTCCTAGTGCCGGTTTGAAGTTCGGGCAGTTTTTACTGTAAAACCAAGTTGGAGCTAGTATCTCCCCATATATATGTATGGAGTGGAGTTTGAAACTGAAAAGAAAATTTGTGTTCCCAACAAGCTAGGTGAAGTACGGCTTTCACACACACTTATCTCTCAGAATTAACATGTGGATAGACGTTCGTCCATTTAGCACAAAGGGAACGGTTTGCAGGAGAAACGTTTTCTCTGGTTTCTCAGTCTGTTTCCTAGTGCTGGTATGAAGTTCCTGCAGTTTTCACTGTAAAACAGATTTGGAGCTAGTACCTACCCTTATAAATGTATGGAGTGGAGTTTGCAACTGAAAAGAAACTTTGTGTTTCCAACAAGCTATGTGAAGGACTGCTTTCACACAAAATTATCCCTCAGATCTGAGCATGAGGTGAGACGTTCGTTCATCTATCACAAAGGGAACGGGTTGCAGGGGAAATTTTACTATGCTTTCTCAGTCTGTTTAATAGTGCCGTTTTGAAGTTCCTGCAGTTTTCACTGTAAAACCGATTTGAGGGTGTACCTCTCCATATATATGTATGGAGTGGGGTTTGCAAACGAAAAGATACTATGTGTTCCCAACAATGTAGTTGAAAGCGGCTTTCACACACACTTATCTCTCACAACTGAGCATGTAAAGAGACGTTTGTTCATCTAACACAAACGGAACTGGTTGCAGGAAAAACTTTTACGCTGGTTTCTCAGTGTGTTTCCTAGTGCCGGTTTGAGGATCCTGCAGTTTTCACACTGAAATCATGTTGGATCTAGTACCTCCCCATATATATTTATGGAGTGGAGTTTGCAAATGAAAAGAATCTTTGTGTTTCCAACAAGCTGTGTGAAGGACAGCTTTCACACAAAATTATCCCTCAGATCTGAGCATGAGGTGAGACGTTCTTTCATCTAGCACAAACGGATCGGGTTGCAGGAGAAACATTTACTCTTGTTTCTCAGTCTGTTTCCTAGTGCTTGTATGAAGTTCCTGCAGTTTCCACTGTAAAACAGTTTTGGAGCTCGTACCTCCCCATATGTATTTAAGGTTGGAGTTTGCAACTGAAAAGAAACTTGGTGGTCCCAAGAATCGAGGTGCGGACGGCTTTCACACACACATAACTCTCAGAACTGAGCATGTGGAGAGACTTTCGTTCATCTAGCACAAAAGGTACGGATTACAGGGAAACTTTTACTCTGGTTTCTCAGTGTGTTTCCTAGTGCCGTTTTGAAGTTCCTGCAATTTTCACTGTAAAACCGATTTGAGGTTGTACCTCCCCATATATATTTATGGAGTGGTGTTTCCACCAAAAAGAAACTATGTGTTAACAAAAATCTAGTTGAAGGCGGCTTACACACACTTATCTCTCACAACTGAGCATGTAAAGAGACGTTTGTTCATCTAGCACAAACGGAACTGGTTGCAGGAAAAACTTTTACGCTGGTTTCTCAGTGTGTTTCCTAGTGCCGGTTTGAGGATCCTGCAGTTTCACACTGAAACCGATTTGGAGCTAGTACCTCCCCATATATATGTATGGAGTGGATTTTGCAAATGAAAAGAAAAGGTCTGTTTCCAACAAGCTATGTGAAGGACTGCTTTCACACAATCTTATCACTCAGAACTGAGCATGAGGTGAGACGTTCGTTCATCTAGCACAAAGGGAACGGGATGCAGGAGAAATTTTTACTCTTGTTTCTCAGTCTGTTTCCTAGTGCTGGTATGAAGTCCCTGCAGTTTTCACTGTAAAAAGATTTGGAGCTCGTACCTCCCCATATATATGTATCGAGTGGAGTTTGCAACTGAAAAGAAATTTTTGTTCCCAACAAGCTAGTTGAAGGACGGTTTTCATACACACTTATCTCTCAGAACGGAGCATGTGGAGAGACGATCGTTCATCTAGCACAAAGGGAACGGTTTGCAGGAGATAATTTTTCCCTGGTTTCTCAGTATTTTTCTAGTGCCGGTTTGAAGTTCCTTTATTTTTTACGGTAAAACCTAGTTGGAGCTATTACCTCCCCATATATATGTATGAAGTGGAGTTTCCGACTGAAAAGAAACTTTGTGTTCCCTATAAGCAAAGTGAAGTACGGCTTTCACACACACTTGTCTCTCAGAACTGAGCATGTGGAGAGACGTTATTTCATGTAGCCCAAAGGGAACGTGTTGCAGGTGAAACTTTTACTCTGGTTCTCAGTCTGTTTCCTAGTGCCGGTTTGAAGATCCTTCAGTTTTTACGGTAAAACTTATTTGGAGCTAGTACCTCCCTATATATATGTATGGATTGGAGTTTGCAACTGAAAAGGAACTTTGTGTTCCCAACAAGCTAGTTGAAGGACGGCTTTCACACACAAATTTCTCTCAGAACTGAGCATGTGGAGATACGTTCGTTCATCTAGCATAAAGGAACGTGATGCAGGAGAAACATTTACTCTGGTTTCTCAGGGTGTTTCCAAGTGCCGGTTTGTATTTCATGCAGTTTTCACTGTAAAAACGAGTTGGAGCTAGTACCTACCCATATATATGTATGGAGTGGAGTTTGCAACTGAAAAGAATCTTTGTGTCCAAAACAAGCTATTTGAAGGGCGGGTTTCACACACACTTACCTCCCAAAAATTATCATGTGGAGAGACGTTCATTCATCTAACTTAAATGGAACGGTTTGCATGAGATACTTTTTCTCTGGTTTCTCAGTGTGTTTCCAATTGCCGGTTTAATATTCCTGCAGTTTTCACTGTAAAACAGGGTTGGAGCTAATACCTCCCAATATATATGTGTGGATTGGATATTGCAACTGAAAAGAAACTTTGTGTTCCCAAAAAGATAGGTGAAGTACGGCATTCACACACACTTATCTCTCAGAAATGAGCATGTGGAGAGACATTCGTTCATCTAGCACAAAGGGAACGGGTTGCAGGAGAAACAATTACTCTGTTTTCTTAGTCTTTTTCCTAGTGCCGGTTTGAAGTTCGGGCAGTTTTTACTGTAAAACCAAGTTGGAGCTAGTATCTCCCCATATATATGTATGGAGTGGAGTTTGAAACTGAAAAGAAAATTTGTGTTCCCAACAAGCTAGGTGAAGTACGGCTTTCACACACACTTATCTCTCAGAATTAACATGTGGATAGACGTTCGTCCATTTAGCACAAAGGGAACGGTTTGCAGGAGAAACGTTTTCTCTGGTTTCTCAGTCTGTTTCCTAGTGCTGGTATGAAGTTCCTGCAGTTTTCACTGTAAAACAGATTTGGAGCTAGTACCTACCCTTATAAATGTATGGAGTGGAGTTTGCAACTGAAAAGAAACTTTGTGTTTCCAACAAGCTATGTGAAGGACTGCTTTCACACAAAATTATCCCTCAGATCTGAGCATGAGGTGAGACGTTCGTTCATCTATCACAAAGGGAACGGGTTGCAGGGGAAATTTTACTATGCTTTCTCAGTCTGTTTCCTAGTGCCGTTTTGAAGTTCCTGCAGTTTTCACTGTAAAACCGATTTGAGGGTGTACCTCTCCATATATATGTATGGAGTGGGGTTTGCAAACGAAAAGATACTATGTGTTCCCAACAATGTAGTTGAAAGCGGCTTTCACACACACTTATCTCTCACAACTGAGCATGTAAAGAGACGTTTGTTCATCTAGCACAAACGGAACGGGTTGCAGGAGAAACTTTTACTCTTGTTTCTCAGTCTGTTTCCTAGTGCTGGTATGAAGTTCCTGCAGTTTTCACTGTAAAACAGATTTGGAGCTCTTTCCTCCCCATATGTATGTATGGAGTGGTGTTTGTTACTGAAAAGAAACTTTGTGTTCCTAACAAGATAGGTGAAGGACGTCTTACACACACACTTATCTCTCGAACTGAGCATGTGGAGAGACTTTCGTTCATCTAGCACAAAGGGAACGGTTTGCAGGAGAAATTTTACTCTCCTTTCTCAGTCTGTTTCCAAGTGCCGGTTTGAAGTTTCTACAGTTTTCACTGTAACCCGATTTGGTGCTAGTACCTCCCCATATATATGTATGCATTGGAGTTTGCAACTGAAAAGAAACTTTGTGTTCCCATCTAGCAAGTTGAAGAACGGCTTATACACACACCTATCTTTCAGAGATGAGCATGTGGTGAGACGTTCGTTCATCTAGCACAAAGGGAAAGGGTTTCAGGAAAAACTTTTACTCTGGTTTCCCAGGCTGTTTCCTAGTGCCAGTTTGAATTTCCTGCAGTTGTCACTGTAATACCGATTTGAGGGTGTACCTCCCCTTATATATGTATGGAGTGGTGTTTGCAACCGAAAAGTAACTATGTGTTCCAAACAAGGAAGTTGAAGGACGGCTTTCACACACACTTATCTCTCAGAACTGAGTATGGGAAGAGACGTTCGTTCATCTAGCACAAAGGGAACGGTTTGCAGGGGAAATTTCAGACTGGTTTCTCAGTGTGTTCCCAGTGCTGGTTTGGATTTCCTGCAGTTTTCACTGTAAAACAGAGTTGGAGCCAGTACTTACCCATATATATATGTGGATTGGAGTTTGCAAATGAAAAGAACCTTTGTGTTCCCATCTGGCTAGGTGAAGGACGGCTTTCACACACACATATCTCTCAGAGCTGAGCATTTGGTGAGACGTTCGTTCATCTAGCACAAAGGGAACGGGTTGAAGGAGAATCTTTTACTCTGGTTTCTCAGTCTGTTTCCTAGTAACGGTTTGATGTTCCTGCAGTTTTCAATCTGAAATCGAGTTGGAGCTAGTACCTCCCCATATATATGTATGGAGTGGAGTTTGCAAATGAAAAGAAACTTTGTGTTTCCAACAAGCTATGTGAAGGACTGCTTTCACACAAACTTATCCCTCAGATCTGAGCATGAGGTTACACGTTCGTTCATGTAGCACAAAGGGAACGTGTTGCACGGGAAACTTTTACTCTTGTTTCTCAGTCTGTTAACTAGTGCTGGTATGAAGTTCCTGCAGTTTTCATTGTAAAACAGATTTGGAGCTCGTACCTCCCCATTTATTTGTATGGAGTGGAGTTTGCAACAGAAAAGTACATGGTGGTCCCAAAAATCGAGGTGAAGGGCGGCTTTCACACACACATAACTCTCAGAACTGAGCATGTGAAGAGACGTTCCTTCATCTAGCACAAAATGAACGGGATGCAGGAGAAATTTTTACTCTGGTTTCTCAGTGTGTTTCCTAGTGCCGTTTTGAAGTTCCTGCAGTTTTCACTGTAAAACCGATTTGAGGGAATACCTCCGCATATATATGTATGTAGTGGAGTTTGCAAACGAAAAGAAACAATGTTTCCCAACAATCTAGTTGAACGACGGCTTTTACACACACTTATCTCTCACAACTGAGCATGTAGAGAGACTTTTGTTCATCTAGCAAAAATGGAACGGGTTGCAGGAAAAACTTTTCCTCTGGTTACTCAGACTTTTTCCTAGTGCCGTTTTCAGGATCCTGCAGTTTTCACTGTACCACCGATTTGGAGCTTGTACCTCCCCATTTATATGTATGGAGTGGAGTTTGCAACTGAAAAGAAACTTTGTTTTCCCAACAAGCTATATGAAGGATGGCTTACAAACATACGTATGTCTCAGAACTGAGCATGTGGGGATACGTTCGTTCATCTAGCACAAAGGGAACTGGTTGCAGGAGAAACTTTTACTCTGATTTCTCCATCTGTTTCCTAGTGCCGGTCTGAAATTCCTGCAGCTTTCACTGTAAAACTGAGTTGGGGCTAGAACCTCTGCATATATATGTATGGAGTGGAGCTTGCAAATGAAAAGAAAATTTGTGTTCCCAACAAGCAAGGTGAAGGACGGCTTTAAGACACACTCATTTCTCAGAACTTAGCTTGTGGAGAAACGTTCGTTCATTTAGCAAAAATGGAACGCGTTGCAGGGGAAACTTTTTCTCTGGATTCTCAGTTTGTTTCCTAGTGCCGGTTTGAAGTTCCTGCAATTTTCACTGTAAAACCGAGTTGGAGCTAATACCTCCCTTTATATATGTATCGAGTAGAGTATGCAACTGAAAAGAAACTTTTTGTTCACAATAAGCTAGGAGAAGGACGGCTTTCACACACAATTATCTCTCAGAATTGAGCAAGTGAGGAGAAGTTCGTTCATCTAGCACAAAGGGAATGGGTAGCAGCAGAAACTATTACTCTGGTTTCTCACTGTTTTTCCTTTGGCCGGTTTGAAGTTCATGCATTTTTCACTGTAAAACATTGTTGGAGCTTGTACCGCCCCATATATATGTATGGAGTGGAGTTTCCAACTGAAAAGAAACTTTGTATTCCCAACAAGCTAGGGGAAGTATGCTTTAACACACCCTTATCTCTCAGATCTGAGCATGTGGAGAGACGTTCGTTAATCTAGCACAAAGGGAATGGGTTGCAGGAGAAACTTTTACTCTGGTTTTCACTGTGTTTCCTAGTGCCGGATTGAATTTCCTGCAGTCTTCACTATAAAACAGAGTTGGAGCTGGAACCACCCCATATATATGTATGGAGTGGAGTTTGCAAATGAAAAGAAACTATGTGTTCTCCACAAGCTAGATGAAGGACGGCTTTCACACACACTTATCTCTCAGACATGAGCATGTGGATAGAATTTCGTTCACCTAGCACAAAGGGAACGTGTTGCAGTGGAAACTTTACTCTGGTTTCAATGTGTTTCCTAGTGCCGGTTGGAGGTTCCTGCAGTTTTCTATGTAAAACCGAGTTGCAGCTAATACCTCCCCATATATATGTATGGAGTGGGGTATGCATCTGAAAAGAAACTTTGTGTTCCCAAGAAGCTAGGTGAAGGACTGCTTTCACAAAAACTTATCTCTCAGAACTCAGCAAGTGCAGAGACTTTCGTTCATCTAGCACAAAGGGAACGGGTAGCAGGAGAAACTTTTACCCTGGTTTCTCACTGTGTTTCCTAGTGCCGGATAGAAGTTCCTGCAATTTTCACTGTAAAACCGAGTTGGAGCTAATACCTCCCCATATATATGTATGGAGTGAAGTATGCAACTTAAAAGAAAGTTTTTGTTCAAAATAAGCTAGGAGAATTACGGCTTTCACACACAATTATCTCTCAGAATTGAGCATGTGAGGAGACGTTCGTTCATCTAGCACAAAGGGAATGGGTAGCAGGAGAAACGTTTACTCTGGTTTCTCACTGTGTTTCCAATGGCCAGTTTGAAGTTCATGCAGTTTTCACTGTAAAACATAGTTGGAGCTTGTACCTCCCCATATATATGTATGGAGTGGAGATTACAACTGAAAAGAACTTTGTGTTCCCAACAAGCTAGGTGAAAAATGCTTTCACACACCCTTATCTCTCAGAACTGAGGATGTAGAGAGACGTTCGTTAATCTATCACAAAGGGAACGGGTTGCAGGCGAAACTTTTACTCTGGTTTTCACTGTGTTTCCTAGTGCCGGATTGAAGTACCTGCAGTTTTCACTGTAAAACCGAGTTGGAGCTGGAACCACCCCATATATATGTATGGAGTGGAGTTTGCAACTGAAAAGAAACTTTGTGTTCCAAACAACCTAGGTGAAGGACGGCTTTCACACACACTTATCTCTCAGAAATGAGCATGTGGATAGACATTCATTCATCTAGCACAAAGGGAATGATTTGCAGGAGAAACTTTTACACTGGTTTCTCAGTGTGTTTCCTACTGCCGGTTTGAAGTTCCTGCAGATTTCATGGTCAAACCGATTTGGAGCTAGTACCTCCCCATATATATGTATGGAGTAGAGTTTGCAACTGAAAAGAATCTTTGTGTTCCCAACAAGCTAGGCGAAGGACGGCTTTCACACACACTTATCTCTCAGAACTGAGCATCTGGAGAGAATTTCGCTCACCTAGCACAAAGGGAACGTGTTGCTGTGGAAACTTTTACTCTGTTTTCTCACTGTGTTTCCTAGTGCCGGTATGAAGTTCATGCAGTTTTCACTGTAAAATATAGATGGAGCTAGTATCTCCACATATATATGTATGGATTGGAGTTTGCAAATGAAAAGAATCTTTGTGTTCCCAACAAGCTAGGTGAAGGACGGCATTCACACACACGTATCTCTCGAAATGAGCATGTGGAGAGACGTTCGTTCATCTAGCACAAATGGAACGGGTTGCAGGGGAAACTTTTACTCTGTTTTCTCAGTCTGTTTCCTAGTGCGGGTTTGAAGTTCCTGCAGATTTCACGGTAAAACCGATTTGGAGCTAGTACCTCCCAATATATATGTATGGAGTAGGGTATGCAACTGAAAAGAAACTTTGTGTTCCCAACAAGCTAGGGGAAGGAAGGGTTTCAATGCACTTCTCTCTCAGAATTTAGCATGTGGAGAGAAATTCGTTCATGTAGCACAAGGGAATGTTTAGCAGGAGAAACTTATACTCTGGTTTCTCACTGTGTTTCTTAGTGCCGGTTTGAAGTTCCTGCAGTTTTCACTGTAAAATCGAGATGGAACAAGTACCTCCCCATATATATGTATGGAGTAGAGTTTGCAACTGAAAAGAAACTTTGTGTTCTCAACAAGCTAGGTGAAGTACGGCTTTCACACACACTTATCTCTCAGAACTGATCATGTGGAGAGAAGTCCGTTCAGCTAGCACAAAGGGAACCTGTTGCAGTGGAAAATTTACTCTGGGTTTTCACTGTGTTTCCTAGTGCCGGTTGGAAGTTCCTGCAGTTTTCACTGTAAAACCGAGTTGGAGCTGGTACCACCCCATATATATGTATGGAGTGGAGTTTGCAACGGAAAAGAATCTGTCTGTTCCCAACAAGCTATTTGAAGGACGGCTTTCAACACACTTATCCCTCAGAACTGAGCATGTGGAGAGACGTTCGTTCATCTATCACAAAGGGAACGGGTTGCAGGAGAAACTTTTTCTCTGATTTCTCAGTGTGTTTCCTAGTGCCGGTTTGAATTTAATGCAGTTTTCACGGTAAAACCGAGTTCGAGCTAGTACCAACCCATATATATGTACGGAGTGGAGAGTGCAACTGAAAAGAAAGTTTGTGTTCCCAATAAACTATGTGAATGATGGCTTTCATAGACACTTATCTCTGAGAACTGAGCATGTGGAGAGATGTTCGTTCATCTAGCACAAATGGAACGGATAGCAAGGGAAACTTTTACTCTGGTTTCTCACTGTATTTAATAGTGATGGTTTGAAGTTCCTGCAGTTTTCACTGTAAAACAGAGTTGGAGCTGGTACCTCCCCTTATAAATTTATGGAGTGGAGTTTGGAACTGAAAAGAAACATTGTGTTCCCAACAAGGTAGTTGAAGGACGGCTTTCAAGACAATTATTTCTCAGAAATGAGCATGTGGAGAGGCTTTCGTTCATCTGTCACAAAAGGAACGGGTAGCAGGAGAAACTATTACTCTGGTTTCTCACTGTGTTTCCTAGTGCCGGTTTGAAGTTCCTGCAGTTTTCACTGTAAAGCCGAGATGGACCTAGTACCTTCCCATATATATGTGTGGAGTGGAGTATGCAACTGAAAAGAAACTTTGTGTTCCCAACAAGCTAGGTGAAGGACGGCTTTCAACACACTTATCTCTCAGAAATGAGCATGTGGAGAGGCTTTCGTTCATCTGTCACAAAAGGAACGGGTAGCAGGAGAAACTATTACTCTGATTTCTCACTGTGTTTCCTAGTGCCGGTTTGAAGTTTCTGCAGTTTTCACTGTAAAACCGAGATGGATCTAGTACCTCCCCATATATATGTGTGGAGTGGAGTATGCAACTGAAAAGAAACTTTGTGTTCCCAACAAGCTAGGTGAAGGACGGCTTTCACACAAACTTATCACTCAGAACTGAGCATGTGGAGAGTCCTTCATTCATCCAGCACAAAAGGAATGGGTAGCAGGAGAAACTTTTACTCTGGTTTCTCACTGTGTTTCCTATGGCCGGTTTGAAGTTCATGCAGTTTTCACTGTAAAACATAGTTGGTGCTTATACCTCCCCATATATATGTATGGAGTGGAGTTTCCAACTGAAAAGAAACATTGTGTTCCCAACAAGCTAGGTGAAGGATGCTTTCACACACCCTTATCTCTCAGAACTGAGCATGTGGAGAGACGTTCATTAATCTAGCACAAAGGGAACGTGTTGTAGGAGAAACTTTTACTCTGGTTTTCACTGTGTTTCCTAGTGCCGGATTGAAGTTCCTGCAGTTTTCACTGTAAAACCGAGTTGGAGCTGGAACCACCCCAAATATATGTATGGAGTGGAGTTTGCAACTGAAAAGAAACTTTGTGTTCCCAACAAGCTAGGTGAAGGACGGCTTTCACAAACACTTTTCTCTAAGAAATGAGCATGTGGAGAGACGTTCGTTCATCTAGCACAAAGGGAATGATTTGCAGGAGAAACTTTTACTCTGGTTTCTCAGTGTGTTTCCTACTGCCGGTTTGAAGTTCCTGCAGATTTCACGGTCAAACCGATTTGGAGCTAGTACCTCCCCATATATATGTATGGAGTAGAGTTTGCAACTGATAAGAAACTTTGTGTTCTCAACAAGCTAGGTGAAGTACGGCTTTCACACACACTTATCTCTCAGAAGTGAGCATGTTTAGAGAATTTCGTTCACCTAGCACAAAGGGAACGTGTTGCAGTGGAAACATTTACTGTGGTTTCTCACTGTGTTTCCTAGTGCCGGTTTGAAGTTCATGCAGTTTTCACTGTAAAATATAGATGGAGCTAGTACCTCCCCATATATATATATGTATTGGAGTTGGCAATTGAAAAGAATTTTTGAGTTCCCAACAAGCTAGGTGAAGGACGGCTTTCACACACACTTGTCTCTCAGAACTGAACATGTGGATAGAATTTCGTTCATCTAGCAAAAGGGAACGGGTTGTAGGGGAAACATTTACTCTGGATTCTCATTGTGTTTCCTAGTGCCGGTATGAAATTCCTGCAGTTTTGACGGTAAAACCGTGGTGGAGCTGGTACCTCCCCATATATATCTATGGGGTGGAGTTTGCAACTGAAAAGAAACTTTGTGTTCCCAACAAGCTAGGTGAAGGACGGCTTTCACACACACTTATCACTCAGAACTGAGCATGTGGAGAGTCCTTCATTCATCCAGCACAAAAGGAATGGGTAGCAGGAGAAACTTTTACTCTGGTTTCTCACTGTGTTTCCTATGGCCGGTTTGAAGTTCATGCAGTTTTCACTGTAAAACATAGTTGGAGCTTGTACCTCCCCATATATATGTATGGAGTGGAGTTTCCAACTGAAAAGAAACATTGTGTTCCCAACAAGCTAGGTGAAGGATGCTTTCACACACCCTTATCTCTCAGAACTGAGCATGTGGAGAGACGTTCATTAATCTAGCACAAAGGGAACGTGTTGCAGGAGAAACTTTTACTCTGGTTTTCACTGTGTTTCCTAGTGCCGGATTGAAGTTCCTGCAGTTTTCACTGTAAAACCGAGTTGGAGCTGGAACCACCCCAAATATATGTATGTAGTGGAGTTTGCAACTGAAAAGAAACTTTGTGTTCCCAACAAGCTAGGTGAAGGACGGCTTTCACAAACACTTTTCTCTAAGAAATGAGCATGTGGAGAGACGTTCGTTCATCTAGCACAAAGGGAATGATTTGCAGGAGAAACTTTTACTCTGGATTCTCAGTGTGTTTCCTACTGCCGGTTTGAAGTTCCTGCAGATTTCACGGTCAAACCGATTTGGAGCTAGTACCTCCCCATATATATGTATGGAGTAGAGTTTGCAACTGATAAGAAACTTTGTGTTCTCAACAAGCTAGGTGAAGTACGGCTTTCACACACACTTATCTCTCAGAACTGAACATGTGGAGAGAATTTCGTTCATCTAGCAAAAGGGAACGGGTTGTAGGGGAAACATTTACTCTGGATTCTCATTGTGTTTCCTAGTGCCGGTATGAAATTCCTGCAGTTTTGACGGTAAAACCGTGGTGGAGCTGGTACCTCCTCATATATATCTCTGGGGTGGAGTTTGCAACTGAAAAAAACTTTGTGTTCCCAACAAGCTAGGTGAAGGACGGCTTTCAAACACAATTATCTCTCAGAATTGAGCATGTGGAGAGACGTTCGTTCATCTAGCACAAAGGAACAGATAGAAAGGGAAACTTTTACTCTGGTTTTTCAATGTGTTTCCTAGTGCCGGTTTGAAGTTCATGCAGTTTTCACTGTAAAACATAGTTGGAGATAGTACCTCCCCATATATATGTATGGAGTGGATTTTCCAACTGAAAGAAACTTTGTGTTCCCAACAATCTAGCTGAAGGATGCTTTCACACACACTTATCTCTCAGAACTGTGCATGTGGAGAGACGTTCGTTCATCTAGAACAAAGGGAACGGGTTGCAGGAGAAACTTTTACTCTGGTTTCTCAGTTTGTTTCCTAGTGCCGGTTTGAAGTTCCTGCAGTTTTCACTGTAAAACCGTGTTGGAGCTGATACCACCCCATATATATGTATGGAGTGTAGTTTGCAAAGAAAAGATTCTTTGTGTTCCCAACAAGCTAGGTGAAGGACGACATTCACACACACTTATCTCTCAGAAATGAGCATGTGGGGAGACGTTCGTTCATCTAGCACCAAGGGAACGGGTTGTAGGAGAAACTTTTACTCTGTTTTCTCAGTCTGTTTCCTAGTGCTGGTTTGAAGTTCCTGCAGTTTTCACGGTAAGACAGAGTTGGAGCTAGTATCTCCCCATATATATGTATGGGTTGGAGTATGCAACTGAAAAGAAACTTTTGTTCACAATAAGCTAGGAGAAGGACGGCTTTCACACACAATTATCTCTCAGAATTGTGCATGTGGAGAGACGTTCGTTCATCTAGCACAAAGGGAATGATTTGCAGGAGAAACTTTTACACTGGTTTCTCAGTGTGATTCCCACTGTCGGTTTGAAGTTCTTGCAGATTTCACGGTAAAACAGGTTTTCTAGCTAGTACCTCCCCATATATATGTATGGAGTAGAGTTTGCCACTGAAAAGACACTTTGTGTTCTCAACAAGCTAGGTGAAGTACGTCTTTCACAAACACTTATCTCTCAGAACTGAGCATGTGGAGAGAATTTCGTTCACGTAGCACAAGGGGAACGTGTTGCAGTGGAAACTTTTACTCTGGTTTCTCACTGTGTTTCCTAGTGCCGGTTTGAATTTCATGCAGTTTTCACTGTAAAATATAGATGGAGCTAGTACCTCCCCATGTATATTTATGGGGTGTAGTTTGCAACTGAAAAGAAACTTTGTATTCCCAACAAGCTAGGTGAAGGGCGCTTTCAAACACAATTATCTCTCAGAATTGAGCACGTGGAGAGACGTTCGTTCATCTAGCACAAAGGAACAGATAGAAAGGGAAACATTAACTCTGGTTTTTCAATATGTTTCCTAGTGCCGGTTTGAAGTTTATACAGTTTTCACTGTAAAACATAGTTGGAGCTTGTACCTCCCCATATATATGTATGGAGTGGAGTTTCCAAATGAAAAGAAACCTTGTGTTCCCAACAAGCTAGGTGAAGGATGCTTTCACACACACTTATCTCTCAGAACTGAGCATGTGGAGAGACGTTCGTTCATCTAGCACAAAGGGAACGGGTTGCAGGGGAAACTTTTACTCTGTTTTCTCAGTCTGTTTCGTAGTGCCGGTTTGAAGTTCCTGCAGATTTCACGGTAAAACCGATTTGGAGCTAGTACCTCCACATATATATGTATGGAGTGGGGTATGCAACTGAAAAGAAACTTTGTGTTCCCAACAAGCTAGTTGAAGGAAGGCTTTCAATGCACTTCTCTCTCAGTACTGAGCATGTGGAGAGAAATTCGTTCTTGTTGCACAAATGGAACGGTTTTCTGGAGAAACATTTACTCTGATTTCTCAGTGTGTTTCCTAGTGCCGGTTTGAAGTTCCTGCATTTTTCACTGTAAAACAGATTTGGAGATGGGACCTCCCCATATATATGTATGGAGTGGAGATTGCAACTGAAAAGAATCTTTGTGTTCCCAAAAAGCTAGTTGAAGGAATGCTTTCACACACACTTTTCTCTCAGAACTGACCTTGTGGAGAGTCCTTCATTCATGTAGTACAAAGGGAATGGGTAGCAGGAGAAACTTTTACTCTGGTTTCTCACTGTGTTTCCTAGTGCCGGATTGAAATTCCTGCAGTTTTCACGGTTAAACCGAGTTTGAACTAGTACCTCACCATATATATGTATGGAGTAGTGTTTGCAACTGAAAAGAAACTTTGTGTTCTCAACAAGCTAGGTGAAGTACGGCTTTCACACACACTTATCTCTCAGAACTGATCATGTGGATAGAAGTTCGTTCACCTAGCACAAAGGGAATTTGTTGCAGTGGAAACTTTACTCTGGTTTCTCACAGTGTTTCCTAGTGCCGGTTTGACGTCCCTGCAGTTTTTACTGTAAAACCGAGTTGGGTCTAGTATCTCCCCATATATATTTATGGAGTGGAGTAAGCAACTGAAAAGAAAGTTTGTGATTCCAACAAGAGAGGTGAAGGACGGCTTTCACAAAAAATTATCTCTCAGAACTGAGCATGTGCAGAGACGTTCCTTCATTTAGCCAAAGGGAACGGGTAGCAGGAGAAACTATTACTCTGGTTTCTCACTGTGTTTCCTAGTGCCGGTTTGATGTTCCTGCAGTTTTCACTGTAAAACCGAGATGGAGCTAGTACCTCCCCATATATATGTGTGGAGTGGTGTATGCAACTGAAAAGAAACTTTGTGTTCCCAACAAGCTAGTTGAAGGACGGCTTTCACACACACATATCTCTCAGAACTGAGCTTGTGGAGAGACGATCGTTCATCTAGAACAAAGGGAACGGTTTGCAGGAGAAACTTTTACTCTGGTTTCTCAGTGAGTTTAATAAAGCCGGTATGAAGTTCCTGCAGTTTTCACTGTAAAACCGAGTTGGAGCTGGTACCTCCCCATATATATGTACGGATTGGAGTTTGCAACTGAAAAGTAACTTTGTGTTCCCAAGAAGCTAGTTGAAGGACGGCTTTCACACACACTTATCTCTCAGAAATGACCATGTGGAGAGTCCTTCGTTCATCTAGAACAAAGGGAATGGGTAGCAGGAGAAACTTTTACTCTGGTTTCTCACTGTGTTTCCTAGTGCCGGTTTGAATTTCCTGAATTTTTCACTGTAAAACAGAGTTGGGGCTAGAACCTACCAATATATATGTATGGAGTGGAGAATGCAACTGAAAAGAAACTTTTTGTTCCCTACAAGCTAGGTGAAGGAAGGCTTTCACACACACTTATCTCTCAGAACTGAGCATGTGGAGAGTCCTTCGTTCATCTAGCACAAAGGGAACGGGTAGCCAGAGAAACTTTATTCTGGTTTCCCACTGTGTTTCCTAGCGCCGGTTTGTAGTTCCTGCAGTTTTCACTGTAAAACCGATTTGGAGCTACTACCTCCCCATATATATGTATGCAGTAGAGATTGCATCTGAAAAGAAATTTTGTGTTCTCAACAAGCTAGTTGAAGTAGGCTTTCACACAAACTTAACTCTCAGAACTGAGCATGTGGAGAGACTTTTGTTCATCTATCACAAAGGGAACGGGTAGCAGGAGAAACTATAACTCTGGTTTCTCAGTCTGTTTCCTAGTGCCGGTTTGAAGTTCCTGAGTTATCAGTGAAAACAGTGTTGGAGCTATTACCTCCCCATATATATGTATGGAGTGGAGTTTGCAAATGAAAAGAAACTTGTGTTCCCAACAAGCTAGGTGAAGGATGGCTTTCACACACACTTCCCTCTCAGAACTGAGCATGTGGAGAGACGTTCGTTCATCTAGCACAAAGGGAACGGGTTGCACGAGAAACTTTTACTCTGGTTTCTCATTCTGTTTTCTAGTGCCTGTTTGAAAATCCTGCAGTTTCCACTGTAAAACCGAGTTGGAGCTAGTCCCTACAAATTGATATGTATGGAGTGGAGTTTGTAAATGAAAAGAAACTTTGTGTTCCCAACAAGCGAGTTGAAGGACGGCTTTCTCACACACTTATCTCTCAGAACTGAGCATGTGGAGAGACATTCGTTCATCTAGCACAAAGGGAACGGTTTGCAGGGGAAACTATTACTCTGGTTTCTCAGTCTGTTTCCTAGTGCCGGTTTGAAGTTCCTGCAGTTTTCACTGTAAAACCGTGTTGGAGCTAGTACCTCCTATATATATGTATGGAGTGGAATTGTCAACTGAAAAGGAACATTGTGTTCCCAACAAGCTATGTGAAGGACGGATTTCACACACACTTATGTCACAGAACACATCATGTGGATATACGTTTGTTCATGTAGCACAAAGGGAACGGGTTGCAGAAGAAAATTTTTATCTGGTTTCTCACTTTGTTTCCTAGTGCCGGTTTGAAGTTCCTGCATTTTTCACTTTAAAATCGAGTTAGAGCTGCTACCACCCCATATATATGTATTGAATGGAGTTTGCAACTGAAAACAAATTTTGTGTTCCCAAAAAGCTATGTGAAGGACGGCTTTCATACACTCTTTTCTCTCAGAACTGAGCATGTGGAGAGACGTTCGCTCATCTTGCACAAAGGGAACGGGTGTCAGAAGAATCTTTATTCTTGTTTCTCACTTTTTTTCCTACTGCCGGTTTGAAGTTCCTGCAGTTTTCAATGTAAACCCGAGTTGGAGCTACTACCTCCCCATATATATGTGTGCAGTAGAATTTGCAACTTAAAAGAAACTTTATGTTCTCAACAAGCAAGTTGAAGTAAGGTTTTCACACACACTTATCTCTCAGAACTGAGTTTGTGCAGAGACGTTCGTTCATCTAGCACAAAAGGAACGGGTAGCAGGAGAAACTATTTCTCTGGTTTCTCAATGTGTTTCCTAGTGCCGGTGTGAATTTCCTGCAGTTTTCACTGTAAAACTGCGATGGAGCTAGTACCTCCCCATATATATGTGAGGATTGGAGTATGCTAATGAAAAGAAACTTTTTGTTCCCAACAAGCTTGGTGAAGTACGGTTTTCACACACACTTTTCTCGCACAACTGAGCATGTGGAGAGACGTTCGTTCATCTAGCACAAAGGAAACGGTTTGCAGGAGTAACTTTTACACTGGTTTCTCATTGTTTTTCCAAGTGTCGGTTTGATGTTCCTGCAGTTTTCACTGTAAAACAGAGTTGGAAATATTACCTCCCCATATATATGTATGGAGTGGTGTATGCAACTGAAAAGAAACTTTGTGTTCCCAATAAGCAAGTAGAAGAACGGCTTTCACAAACAAATATCTCTCAGAACTGAGCATGTGCAGAGACGTTCGTTCATCTAGCACAAAGGGAACGGGTTGCAGGAGAAACTTTTACTCTCGTTTATCAGTGTGTTTCCTAGGGCCGGTTTGAAGTTCCTGAATTTTCACGGTAAAAATGAGTAGGAGCTAGTATCTGCCCATATATATTTATGGAGTGGAGTATCCTACTGAAAAGAAACTTTGTGTTCCCAATAAGCTAGGTGAAGGACGGCTTTCACACACACTTATATCTCAGAACTGAGCATGTGGAGGGACGTTCGTTCATCTAGCAAAAAGGGAACGGGTTGCAGGAGAAACATTAACTCTGGTTTCTCAGTGTATTTCCTAGTGCCGGTTGGAAGTTCCTGCAGTTTTCACGGTAAAACCGATTTGGAGCTAGTACCTCCCCATATATATGTATGGAGTGGTGTATGCAAATGAAAAGAAACTTTGTGTTCCCAATAAGCTTGGTGTAGGACGGCTTTCACTCACAATAATCTCTCAGAACTGAGCATGTGGAGAGACGTTCGTTCATCTAGCACAAAGGGAACGGATAGCAAGGGAAACTATTACTATGTTTGTCAATATGTTTCCTAGTGCCGCTTTGAAGTTGCTGCAGTTTTCACTGTAAAACCGTGATGGAGTTTGTACCTCCCCATATATATGTATGGAGTGGAGTATGCAACTGAAAAGAAACATTGTGTTCCTAACAAGCTAGGTGAAGGAAGGCTTTCACAAAAACTTATCTCTCAGAACTTAGCATGTGGAGAGACGTTCGTTCATCTAGCACAAAGGGAACGGGTTGCAGGAGAAACATTAACTCTGGTTTCTCTTTGTGTTTCCTAGTGCCGGTTTGATGTTCCTGCAATTTTCACTGTAAAACCGTGTTGGAGCTGGTACCACCGCATATATATGTATGGAGTGAAGTTTGAAACTGAAAAGAAACTTTGTGTTCCCAACAAGCTAGGTGAAGGACGGCATTCAAACACACTTATCTCTCAGAACTGAGCATGTGGAGAGACGTTCGTTCATCTAGCACAAAGGGAATGATTTGCAGGAGAAACTTTTACTGTGGTTTCTCCGTCTGTTTCCTAGTGCCGGTTTGAAGTTCCTGCAGTTTCCAGTGTAAAACCGAGTTGGGTCTAGTAACTCCCCATATATATGTATGGAGTGGAGTATGCAAGTGAAAAGAAACTTTGTGTTCCCAATAAGATAGTTGAAGGACGGCTTTCACACACAATTATTTCTCAGAACTGAGCATGTGGAGAGAATTTCATTCATCTTGCACAAAGAGGATGGATAGCAAGGGAAACTTTTACTCTGGTTTTAGACTGTGTTTCCTAGTGCCGGTTTGAAGTTAATGCAGTTTTCACTTTAAAACATAGTTGGAGCTAGTACCTCCACATATATATGTATGGAGTGGAGTTTGCAACTGAAAAGAAACTTTGTTTTCCCAACAAGCTAGGTGAAGGTCGGCTTTCACACACACTTATCTCTCAGAACTGAGCATGTGGAGAGACGTTCGTTCATCTAGCACCAAGGGAACGGTTTGCAGTAGAAACTTTTACTCTGGTTTCTCAGTCTGTTTACTAGTGCCGATTTTAAGCTCCTGCAGTTTTCACTGTAAAAACGAGTTGGAGCTAGTATCTCCCCATATATATGTATGGGTTGGAGTATGCAACTGAAAAGAAACTTTTTGTTCACAATAAGCTAGGAGAAGGACAGCTTTCACACACAATTATCTCTCAGAATTGATAATGTGAGGAGACGTTCGTTCATCTAGCACAAAGGGAATGGGTAGCAGGAGAAACATTTACTCTGGTTTCTCACTGTGTTCCTATGGCTGGTTTGAAGTTCATGCAGTTTTCACTATAAAACATAGTTGGAGCTTGTACCTCCCCATATATATGTAAGGAGTGGATTTTCCAACTGAAAAGAAACATTGTGTTCCCAAAAAGCTAGGTGAAGGATGCTGTCACACACCCTTATCTCTCAGAACTGAGCATGTGGAGAGACGTTCGTTCATCTAGCACAAAGGGAACGGGTTGCAGGAGAAACTTTTACTCTGGTTTTCACTGTGTTTCCTAGTGCCGGATTGAAGTTCCTGCAGTTTTCACTGTAAAACCGAGTTGGAGCTGGAACCACCCCATATATATGTATGGAGTGGAGTTTGCAACTGAAAAGAAACTTTGTGTTCCCAACAAGCTAGGTGAAGGACGGCTTTCACACACACTTATCTCTCAGAAATGAGCATGTGGAGAGAATTTCGTTCACCTAGCACAAAGGGAACGTGTTGCAGTGGAAACTTTTCTGTGGTTTCTCACTGTGTTTCCTAGTGCCGGTTTGAAATTCATGCAGTTTTCACTGTAAAATATAGATGGAGCTAGTACCTCCCCATATATATATATGGATTGGAGTTGGCAACTGAAAAGAATCTTTGTGTTCCCAACAAGCTAGCTGAAGGACGGCTTTCACACACACTTATCTCTCAGAACTGAACATGTGGAGAGTATTTCGTTCATCTAGCAAAAGTGAAAGGTTTGTAGGAAAAACATTTACTCTGGATTCTCATTGTGTTTCCTAGTGCCGGTATGAAGTTCCTGCAGTTTTGACGGTAAAAACGTGGTGGAGCTGGTACCTCCCCATATATATGTATAGGGTGGAGTTTGCAACTGAAAAAAACTTTGTGTTCCCAACAAGCTAGGTGAAGGACGGCTTACAAACACAATTATCTCTCAGAATTGAGCATGTGGAGAGACGTTCCTTCATCTAGCACAAAGGAACAGATAGAAAGGGAAACTTTTACTCTGGTTTTTCAATGTGTTTCCTAGTGCCGGTTTGAAGTTCATGCAGTTTTCACTGAAAAACATAGTTGGAGATAGTACCTCCCCATATATATGTATGGAGTGGAGTTTCCAACTGAATAGAAACTTTGTGTTCCCAACAATCTAGGTGAAGAATCCTTTCACACACACTTATCTCTCAGAACTGAGCATGTGGAGAGACGTTCGTTCATCTAGCACAAAGGGAACGGGTTGCATGGGAAACTTTTACTCTGGTTTCTCAGTTTGTTTCCTAGTGCCGGTTTGAAGTTCCTGCAGTTTTCACGGTAAAACCGATTTGGAGCTAGTACCTCCACATATATATGTATGGAGTGGGGTATGCAACTGAAAAGAAACTTTGTGTTCCCAACAAGCTAGTTGAAAGAAGGCTTTCAATGCACTTCTCTCTCAGTACTGAGCATGTGGAGAGAAATTCGTTCATGTTGCACAAAGGGAACGGTTTTCTGGAGAAACATTTACTCTGGTTTCTCAGTGTGTTTCCTAGTGCCGGTTTGAAGTTCCTGCATTTTTCACTGTAAAACAGAGTTGGAGATGGGACCTCCCCATATATATGTATGGAGTGGAGATTGCAACTGAAAAGAATCTTTTTGTTCCCAAAAAGCTAGTTGAAGGAATGCTTTCACACACACTTTTCTCTCAGAACTGACCTTGTGGAGAGTCCTTCATTCATGTAGTACAAAGGGAATGGGTAGCAGGAGAAACTTTTACTCTGGTTTCTCACTGTGTTTCCTAGTGCCGGATTGAAATTCCTGCAGTTTTCACGGTTAAACCGAGTTTGAACTAGTACCTCACCATATATATGTATGGAGTAGTGTTTGCAACTGAAAAGAAACTTTGTGTTCTCAACAAGCTAGGTGAAGTACGGCTTTCACACACACTTATCTCTCAGAACTGATCATGTGTATAGAAGTTCGTTCACCTAGCACAAAGGGAATTTGTTGCAGTGGAAACTTTACTCTGGTTTCTCACAGTGTTTCCTAGTGCCGGTTTGACGTCCCTGCAGTTTTTACTGTAAAACCGAGTTGGGTCTAGTATCTCCCCATATATATTTATGGAGTGGAGTAAGCAACTGAAAAGAAAGTTTGTGATTCCAACAAGAGAGGTGAAGGACGGCTTTCACAAAAAATTATCTCTCAGAACTGAGCATGTGCAGAGACGTTCCTTCATTTAGCCAAAGGGAACGGGTAGCAGGAGAAACTATTACTCTGGTTTCTCACTGTGTTTCCTAGTGCCGGTTTGATGTTCCTGCAGTTTTCACTGTAAAACCGAGATGGAGCTAGTACCTCCCCATATATATGTGTGGAGTGGTGTATGCAACTGAAAAGAAACTTTGTGTTCCCAACAAGCTAGTTGAAGGACGGCTTTCACACACACATATCTCTCAGAACTGAGCTTGTGGAGAGACGATCGTTCATCTAGAACAAAGGGAACGGTTTGCAGGAGAAACTTTTACTCTGGTTTCTCAGTGAGTTTAATAGAGCCGGTATGAAGTTCCTGCAGTTTTCACTGTAAAACCGAGTTGGAGCTGGTACCTCCCCATATATATGTACGGATTGGAGTTTGCAACTGAAAAGTAACTTTGTGTTCCCAAGAAGCTAGTTGAAGGACGGCTTTCACACACACTTATCTCTCAGAAATGACCATGTGGAGAGTCCTTCGTTCATCTAGAACAAAGGGAATGGGTAGCAGGAGAAACTTTTACTCTGGTTTCTCACTGTGTTTCCTAGTGCCGGTTTGAATTTCCTGAATTTTTCACTGTAAAACAGAGTTGGGGCTAGAACCTACCAATATATATGTATGGAGTGGAGAATGCAACTGAAAAGAAACTTTTTGTTCCCTACAAGCTAGTTGAAGGAAGGCTTTCACACACACTTATCTCTCAGAACTGAGCATGTGGAGAGTCCTTCGTTCATCTAGCACAAAGGGAACGGGTAGCCAGAGAAACTTTATTCTGGTTTCCCACTGTGTTTCCTAGCGCCGGTTTGTAGTTCCTGCAGTTTTCACTGTAAAACCGATTTGGAGCTACTACCTCCCCATATATATGTATGCAGTAGAGATTGCATCTGAAAAGAAATTTTGTGTTCTCAACAAGCTAGTTGAAGTAGGCTTTCACACAAACTTAACTCTCAGAACTGAGCATGTGGAGAGACTTTTGTTCATCTATCACAAAGGGAACGGGTAGCAGGAGAAACTATAACTCTGGTTTCTCAGTCTGTTTCCTAGTGCCGGTTTGAAGTTCCTGAGTTATCAGTGAAAACAGTGTTGGAGCTATTACCTCCCCATATATATGTATGGAGTGGAGTTTGCAAATGAAAAGAAACTTGTGTTCCCAACAAGCTAGGTGAAGGATGGCTTTCACACACACTTCCCTCTCAGAACTGAGCATGTGGAGAGACGTTCGTTCATCTAGCACAAAGGGAACGGGTTGCACGAGAAACTTTTACTCTGGTTTCTCATTCTGTTTTCTAGTGCCTGTTTGAAAATCCTGCAGTTTCCACTGTAAAACCGAGTTGGAGCTAGTCCCTACAAATTGATATGTATGGAGTGGAGTTTGTAAATGAAAAGAAACTTTGTGTTCCCAACAAGCGAGTTGAAGGACGGCTTTCTCACACACTTATCTCTCAGAACTGAGCATGTGGAGAGACATTCGTTCATCTAGCACAAAGGGAACGGTTTGCAGGGGAAACTATTACTCTGGTTTCTCAGTCTGTTTCCTAGTGCCGGTTTGAAGTTCCTGCAGTTTTCACTGTAAAACCGTGTTGGAGCTAGTACCTCCTATATATATGTATGGAGTGGAATTGTCAACTGAAAAGGAACATTGTGTTCCCAACAAGCTATGTGAAGGACGGATTTCACACACACTTATGTCACAGAACACATCATGTGGATATACGTTTGTTCATGTAGCACAAAGGGAACGGGTTGCAGAAGAAAATTTTTATCTGGTTTCTCACTTTGTTTCCTAGTGCCGGTTTGAAGTTCCTGCATTTTTCACTTTAAAATCGAGTTAGAGCTGCTACCACCCCATATATATGTATTGAATGGAGTTTGCAACTGAAAACAAATTTTGTGTTCCCAAAAAGCTATGTGAAGGACGGCTTTCATACACTCTTTTCTCTCAGAACTGAGCATGTGGAGAGACGTTCGCTCATCTTGCACAAAGGGAACGGGTGTCAGAAGAATCTTTATTCTTGTTTCTCACTTTTTTTCCTACTGCCAGTTTGAAGTTCCTGCAGTTTTCAATGTAAACCAGAGTTGGAGCTACTACCTCCCCATATATATGTGTGCAGTAGAATTTGCAACTTAAAAGAAACTTTATGTTCTCAACAAGCAAGTTGAAGTAAGGTTTTCACACACACTTATCTCTCAGAACAGAGTTTGTGCAGAGACGTTCGTTCATCTAGCACAAAAGGAACGGGTAGCAGGAGAAACTATTTCTCTGGTTTCTCAGTGTGTTTCCTAGTGCCGGTTTGAAGTTCCTGCAGTTTTCACGGTAAATCAGTGTTGGAGCTAGTAACTCCCCATATATATGTATGGAGTGGAGTATGCAAATGAAAAGAAACTTTGTGTTCCCAATAAGCTTGGTGTAGGACGGCTTTCACTCACAATAATCTCTCAGAACTGAGCATGTGGAGAGACGTTCGTTCATCTAGCACAAAGGGAACGGATAGCAAGGGAAACTATTACTATGTTTGTCAATGTGTTTCCTAGTGCCGCTTTGAAGTTGCTGCAGTTTTCACTGTAAAACCGTGATGGAGTTTGTACCTCCCCATATATATGTATGGAGTGGAGTATGCAACTGAAAAGAAACATTGTGTTCCTAACAAGCTAGGTGAAGGAAGGCTTTCACAAAAACTTATCTCTCAGAACTTAGCATGTGGAGAGACGTTCGTTCATCTAGCACAAAGGGAACGGGTTGCAGGAGAAACTTTTACTCTGGATTCTCACTGTGTTTCCTAGTGCCGGTTTGATGTTCCTGCAATTTTCACTGTAAAACCGTGTTGGAGCTGGTACCACCGCATATATATGTATGGAGTGAAGTTTGAAACTGAAAAGAAACTTTGTGTTCCCAACAAGCTATGTGAAAGACGGCTTTCAAACACACTTATCTCTCAGAACTGAGCATGTGGAGAGACGTTCGTTCATCTAGCACAAAGGGAATGATTTGCAGGAGAAACTTTTACTCTGGTTTCTCCGTCTGTTTCCTAGTGCCGGTTTGAAGTTCCTGCAGTTTCCAGTGTAAAACCGAGTTGGGTCTAGTAACTCCCCATATATATGTATGGAGTGGAGTATGCAAGTGAAAAGAAACTTTGTGTTCCCAATAAGATAGTTGAAGGACGGCTTTCACACACAATTATTTCTCAGAACTGAGCATGTGGAGAGAATTTCATTCATCTTGCACAAAGAGGATGGATAGCAAGGGAAACTTTTACTCTGGTTTTAGACTGTGTTTCCTAGTGCCGGTTTGAAGTTAATGCAGTTTTCACTTTAAAACATAGTTGGAGCTAGTACCTCCACATATATATGTATGGAGTGGAGTTTGCAACTGAAAAGAAACTTTGTTTTCCCAACAAGATAGGTGAAGGACGGCTTTCACACACACTTATCTCTCAGAACTGAGCATGTGGAGAGACGTTCGTTCATCTAGCACCAAGGGAACGGTTTGCAGTAGAAACTTTTACTCTGGTTTCTCAGTTTGTTTACTAGTGCCGATTTGAAGCTCCTGCAGTTTTCACTGTAAAAACGAGTTGGAGCTAGTATCTCCCCATATATATGTATGGGTTGGAGTATGCAACTGAAAAGAAACTTTTTGTTCACAATAAGCTAGGAGAAGGACAGCTTTCACACACAATTATCTCTCAGAATTGATAATGTGAGGAGACGTTCGTTCATCTAGCACAAAGGGAATGGGTAGCAGGAGAAACATTTACTCTGGTTTCTCACTGTGTTCCTATGGCTGGTTTGAAGTTCATGCAGTTTTCACTGTAAAACATAGTTGGAGCTTGTACCTCCCCATATATATGTAAGGAGTGGATTTTCCAACTGAAAAGAAACATTGTGTTCCCAAAAAGCTAGGTGAAGGATGCTGTCACACACCCTTATCTCTCAGAACTGAGCATGTGGAGAGACGTTCGTTCATCTAGCACAAAGGGAACGGGTTGCAGGAGAAACTTTTACTCTGGTTTTCACTGTGTTTCCTAGTGCCGGATTGAAGTTCCTGCAGTTTTCACTGTAAAACCGAGTTGGAGCTGGAACCACCCCATATATATGTATGGAGTGGAGTTTGCAACTGAAAAGAAACTTTGTGTTCCCAACAAGCTAGGTGAAGGACGGCTTTCACACACACTTATCTCTCAGAAATGAGCATGTGGAGAGAATTTCGTTCACCTAGCACAAAGGGAACGTGTTGCAGTGGAAACTTTTACTGTGGTTTCTCACTGTGTTTCCTAGTGCCGGTTTGAAGTTCATGCAGTTTTCACTGTAAAATATAGATGGAGCTAGTACCTCCCCATATATATATATGGATTGGAGTTGGCAACTGAAAAGAATCTTTGTGTTCCCAACAAGCTAGCTGAAGGACGGCTTTCACACACACTTATCTCTCAGAACTGAACATGTGGAGAGTATTTCGTTCATCTAGCAAAAGTGAAAGGTTTGTAGGAAAAACATTTACTCTGGATTCTCATTGTGTTTCCTAGTGCCGGTATGAAGTTCCTGCAGTTTTGACGGTAAAAACGTGGTGGAGCTGGTACCTCCCCATATATATGTATAGGGTGGAGTTTGCAACTGAAAAAAACTTTGTGTTCCCAACAAGCTAGGTGAAGGAAGGCTTACAAACACAATTATCTCTCAGAACTGAGCATGTGGAGAGACGTTCCTTCATCTAGCACAAAGGAACAGATAGAAAGGGAAACTTTTACTCTGGTTTTTCAATGTGTTTCCTAGTGCCGGTTTGAAGTTCATGCAGTTTTCACTGAAAAACACAGTTGGAGATAGTACCTCCCCATATATATGTATGGAGTGGAGTTTCCAACTGAATAGAAACTTTGTGTTCCCAACAATCTAGGTGAAGAATGCTTTCACACACACTTATCTCTCAGAACTGAGCATGTGGAGAGACGTTCGTTCATCTAGCACAAAGGGAACGGGTTGCAGGAGAAACTTTTACTCTGGTTTCTCAGTTTGTTTCCTAGTGCCGGTTTGAAGTTCCTGCAGTTTTCACTGTAAAACCGTGTTGGAGCTGATACCACCCCATATATATGTATGGAGTGTAGTTTGCAAAGAAAAGATTCTTTGTGTTCCCAACAAGCTAGGTGAAGGACGGCTTTCACACACACTTATCTCTCAGAAATGAGCATGTGGGGAGACGTTCGTTCATCTAGCACCAAGGGAACGGGTTGCAGGAGAAACTTTTACTCTGTTTTCTCAGTCTGTTTCCTAGTGCTGGTTTGAAGTTCCTGCAGTTTTCACGGTAAAACAGAGTTGGAGCTAGTATCTCCCCATATATATGTATGGGTTGGAGTATGCAAATGAAAAGAAACTTTTTGTTCACAATAAGCTAGGAGAAGGACGGCTTTCACACACAATTATCTCTCAGAATTGTGCATGTGGAGAGACGTTCGTTCATCTAGCACAAAGGGAATGATTTGCAGGAGAAACTTTTACACTGCTTTCTCAGTGTGATTCCTACTGTCGGTTTGAAGTTTTTGCAGATTTCACGGTAAAACAGGTTTTCTAGCTAATACCTCCCCATATATATATATGGAGTAGAGTTTGCCACTGAAAAGACACTTTGTGTTCTCAACAAGCTAGGTGAAGTACGTCTTTCACAAACACTTATCTCTCAGAACTGAGCATGTGGAGAGAATTTCGTTCACCTAGCACAAGGGGAACGTGTTGCAGTGGAAACTTTTACTCTGGTTTCTCACTGTGTTTCCTAGTGCCGGTTTGAATTTCATGCAGTTTTCACTGTAAAATATAGATGGAGCTAGTACCACCCCATGTATATTTATGGGGTGTAGTTTGCAACTGAAAAGAATATTTGTATTCCCAACAAGCTAGGTGAAGGGCGCTTTAAACACAATTATCTCTCAGAATTGAGCACGTGGAGAGACGTTCGTTCATCTAGCACAAAGGAACAGATAGAAAGGGAAACATTAACTCTGGTTTTTCAATATGTTTCCTAGTGCCGGTTTGAAGTTTATGCAGTTTTCACTGTAAAACATAGTTGGAGCTTGTACCTCCCCATATATATGTATGGAGTGGAGTTTCCAAATGAAAAGAAACCTTGTGTTCCCAACAAGCTAGGTGAAGGATGCTTTCACACACACTTATCTCTCAGAACTGAGCATGTGGAGAGACGTTCGTTCATCTAGCACAAAGGGAACGGGTTGCAGGGGAAACTTTTACTCTGTTTTCTCAGTCTGTTTCGTAGTGCCGGTTTGAAGTTCCTGCAGATTTCACGGTAAAACCGATTTGGAGCTAGTACCTCCACATATATATGTTTGGAGTGGGGTATGCAACTGAAAAGAAACTTTGTGTTCCCAACAAGCTAGTTGAAGGAAGGCTTTCAATGCACTTCTCTCTCAGTACTGAGCATGTGGAGAGAAATTCGTTCATGTTGCACAAAGGGAACGGTTTTCTGGAGAAACATTTACTCTGGTTTCTCAGTGTGTTTCCTAGTGCCGGTTTGAAGTTCCTGCATTTTTCACTGTAAAACAGAGTTGGAGATGGGACCTCCCCATATATATGTATGGAGTGGAGATTGCAACTGAAAAGAATCTTTGTGTTCCCAAAAAGCTAGTTGAAGGAATGCTTTCACACACACTTTTCTCTCAGAACTGACCTTGTGGAGAGTCCTTCATTCATGTAGTACAAAGGGAATGGGTAGCAGGAGAAACTTTTACTCTGGTTTCTCACTGTGTTTCCTAGTGCCGGATTGAAATTCCTGCAGTTTTCACGGTTAAACCGAGTTTGAACTAGTACCTCACCATATATATGTATGGAGTAGTGTTTGCAACTGAAAAGAAACTTTGTGTTCTCAACAAGCTAGGTGAAGTACGGCTTTCACACACACTTATCTCTCAGAACTGATCATGTGGATAGAAGTTCGTTCACCTAGCACAAAGGGAATTTGTTGCAGTGGAAACTTTACTCTGGTTTCTCACAGTGTTTCCTAGTGCCGGTTTGACGTCCCTGCAGTTTTTACTGTAAAACCGAGTTGGGTCTAGTATCTCCCCATATATATTTATGGAGTGGAGTAAGCAACTGAAAAGAAAGTTTGTGATTCCAACAAGAGAGGTGAAGGACGGCTTTCACAAAAAATTATCTCTCAGAACTGAGCATGTGCAGAGACGTTCCTTCATTTAGCCAAAGGGAACGGGTAGCAGGAGAAACTATTACTCTGGTTTCTCACTGTGTTTCCTAGTGCCGGTTTGATGTTCCTGCAGTTTTCACTGTAAAACCGAGATGGAGCTAGTACCTCCCCATATATATGTGTGGAGTGGTGTATGCAACTGAAAAGAAACTTTGTGTTCCCAACAAGCTAGTTGAAGGACGGCTTTCACACACACATATCTCTCAGAACTGAGCTTGTGGAGAGACGATCGTTCATCTAGAACAAAGGGAACGGTTTGCAGGAGAAACTTTTACTCTGGTTTCTCAGTGAGTTTAATAGAGCCGGTATGAAGTTCCTGCAGTTTTCACTGTAAAACCGAGTTGGAGCTGGTACCTCCCCATATATATGTACGGATTGGAGTTTGCAACTGAAAAGTAACTTTGTGTTCCCAAGAAGCTAGTTGAAGGACGGCTTTCACACACACTTATCTCTCAGAAATGACCATGTGGAGAGTCCTTCGTTCATCTAGAACAAAGGGAATGGGTAGCAGGAGAAACTTTTACTCTGGTTTCTCACTGTGTTTCCTAGTGCCGGTTTGAATTTCCTGAATTTTTCACTGTAAAACAGAGTTGGGGCTAGAACCTACCAATATATATGTATGGAGTGGAGAATGCAACTGAAAAGAAACTTTTTGTTCCCTACAAGCTAGTTGAAGGAAGGCTTTCACACACACTTATCTCTCAGAACTGAGCATGTGGAGAGTCCTTCGTTCATCTAGCACAAAGGGAACGGGTAGCCAGAGAAACTTTATTCTGGTTTCCCACTGTGTTTCCTAGCGCCGGTTTGTAGTTCCTGCAGTTTTCACTGTAAAACCGATTTGGAGCTACTACCTCCCCATATATATGTATGCAGTAGAGATTGCATCTGAAAAGAAATTTTGTGTTCTCAACAAGCTAGTTGAAGTAGGCTTTCACACAAACTTAACTCTCAGAACTGAGCATGTGGAGAGACTTTTGTTCATCTATCACAAAGGGAACGGGTAGCAGGAGAAACTATAACTCTGGTTTCTCAGTCTGTTTCCTAGTGCCGGTTTGAAGTTCCTGAGTTATCAGTGAAAACAGTGTTGGAGCTATTACCTCCCCATATATATGTATGGAGTGGAGTTTGCAAATGAAAAGAAACTTGTGTTCCCAACAAGCTAGGTGAAGGATGGCTTTCACACACACTTCCCTCTCAGAACTGAGCATGTGGAGAGACGTTCGTTCATCTAGCACAAAGGGAACGGGTTGCACGAGAAACTTTTACTCTGGTTTCTCATTCTGTTTTCTAGTGCCTGTTTGAAAATCCTGCAGTTTCCACTGTAAAACCGAGTTGGAGCTAGTCCCTACAAATTGATATGTATGGAGTGGAGTTTGTAAATGAAAAGAAACTTTGTGTTCCCAACAAGCGAGATGAAGGACGGCTTTCTCACACACTTATCTCTCAGAACTGAGCATGTGGAGAGACATTCGTTCATCTAGCACAAAGGGAACGGTTTGCAGGGGAAACTATTACTCTGGTTTCTCAGTCTGTTTCCTAGTGCCGGTTTGAAGTTCCTGCAGTTTTCACTGTAAAACCGTGTTGGAGCTAGTACCTCCTATATATATGTTTGGAGTGGAATTGTCAACTGAAAAGGAACATTGTGTTCCCAACAAGCTATGTGAAGGACGGATTTCACACACACATATGTCACAGAACACATCATGTGGATATACGTTTGTTCATGTAGCACAAAGGGAACGGGTTGCAGAAGAAAATTTTTATCTGGTTTCTCACTTTGTTTCCTAGTGCCGGTTTGAAGTTCCTGCATTTTTCACTTTAAAATCGAGTTAGAGCTGCTACCACCCCATATATATGTATTGAATGGAGTTTGCAACTGAAAACAAATTTTGTGTTCCCAAAAAGCTATGTGAAGGACGGCTTTCATACACTCTTTTCTCTCAGAACTGAGCATGTGGAGAGACGTTCGCTCATCTTGCACAAAGGGAACGGGTGTCAGAAGAATCTTTATTCTTGTTTCTCACTTTTTTTCCTACTGCCGGTTTGAAGTTCCTGCAGTTTTCAATGTAAAACCGAGTTGGAGCTACTACCTCCCCATATATATGTGTGCAGTAGAATTTGCAACTTAAAAGAAACTTTATGTTCTCAACAAGCAAGTTGAAGTAAGGTTTTCACACACACTTATCTCTCAGAACTGAGTTTGTGCAGAGACGTTCGTTCATCTAGCACAAAAGGAACGGGTAGCAGGAGAAACTATTTCTCTGGTTTCTCAATGTGTTTCCTAGTGCCGGTGTGAATTTCCTGCAGTTTTCACTGTAAAACTGCGATGGAGCTAGTACCTCCCCATATATATGTGAGGTTTGGAGTATGCTAATGAAAAGAAACTTTTTGTTCCCAACAAGCTTGGTGAAGTACGGTTTTCACACACACTTTTCTCGCACAACTGAGCATGTGGAGAGACGTTCGTTCATCTAGCACAAAGGAAACGGTTTGCAGGAGTAACTTTTACACTGGTTTCTCATTGTTTTTCCAAGTGTCGGTTTGATGTTCCTGCAGTTTTCACTGTAAAACAGAGTTGGAAATATTACCTCCCCATATATATGTATGGAGTGGTGTATGCAACTGAAAAGAAACTTTGTGTTCCCAATAAGCAAGTAGAAGAACGGCTTTCACAAACAAATATCTCTCAGAACTGAGCATGTGCAGAGACGTTCGTTCATCTAGCAAAAAGGGAACGGGTTGCAGGAGAAACATTAACTCTGGTTTCTCAGTGTGTTTCCTAGTGCCGGTTGGAAGTTCCTGCAGTTTTCACGGTAAAACCGATTTGGAGCTAGTACCTCCCCATATATATGTATGGAGTGGAGTATGCAAATGAAAAGAAACTTTGTGTTCCCAATAAGCTTGGTGAAGGACGGCTTCACTCACAATAATCTCTCAGAACTGAGCATGTGGAGAGACGTTCGCTCATCTTGCACAAAGGGAACGGGTGTCAGAAGAATCTTTAATCTTGTTTCTCACTTTTTTTCCTACTGCCGGTTTGAAGTTCCTGCAGTTTTCAATGTAAAACCGAGTTGGAGCTACTACCTCCCCATATATATGTGTGCAGTAGAATTTGCAACTGAAAAGAAACTTTATGTTCTCAACAAGCAAGTTGAAGTAAGGTTTTCACACACACTTATCTCTCAGAACTGAGTTTGTGCAGAGACGTTCGTTCATCTAGCACAAAAGGAACGGGTAGCAGGAGAAACTATTTCTCTGGTTTCTCAGTGTGTTTCCTAGTGCCGGTGTGAATTTCCTGCAATTTTCACTGTAAAACTGCGATGGAGCTAGTACCTCCCCATATATATGTGAGGATTGGAGTATGCAAATGAAAAGAAACTTTTTGTTCCCAACAATCTTGGTGAAGTACGGTTTTCACACACACTTTTCTCGCACAACTGAGCATGTGGAGAGACGTTCGTTCATCTAGCACAAAGGAAACGGTTTGCAGGAGTAACTTTTACACTGGTTTCTCATTGTTTTTCCAAGTGTCGGTTTGATGTTCCTGCAGTTTTCACTGTAAAACAGAGTTGGAAGTATTACCTCCCCATATATATGTATGGAGTGGAGTATGCAACTGAAAAGAAACTTTGTGTTCCCAATAAGCAAGTAGAAGAACGGCTTTCACAAACAAATATCTCTCAGAACTGAGCATGTGCAGAGACGTTCATTCATCTAGCACAAAGGGAACGGGTTGCAGGAGAAACTTTTACTCTCGTTTATCAGTGTGTTTCCTAGGGCCGGTTTGAAGTTCCTGAATTTTCACGGTAAAAATGAGTAGGAGGTAGTATCTGCCCATATATATTTATGGAGTGGAGTATCCTACTGAAAAGAAACTTTGTGTTCCCAATAAGCTAGGTGAAGGACGCCTTTCACACACAATAATCTCTCAGAACTGATTATATGGAGAGACGTTCGTTCATCTAGCAAAAAGGGAACGGGTTGCAGGAGAAACATTAACTCTGGTTTCTCAGTGTGTTTCCTAGTGCCGGTTGGAAGTTCCTGCAGTTTTCACGGTAAAACTGATTTGGAGCTAGCACCTCCCCATATATATGTATGGAGAGGAGTATGCAACTAAAAAGAAACTTTGTGTTCCGAATAAGTTAGGTGAAGGACGGCTTTCACACACACTTATATCTCAGAACTGAGCATGTGGAGGGACGTTCGTTCATCTAGCACAAATGGAACGCGTAGCAGGAGAAAGTATTACTCTGGTTTCTCAGTGTGTTTCCTAGTGCCGGTTTGAAGTTCCTGCAGTTTTCACGGTAAAACCGTGTTGGAGCTAGTACCTCCCCATATATATGTATGGAGAGGAGTATGCAAATGAAAAGAAACTTTGTGTTCCCAATAAGCTTGGTGAAGGACGGCTTTCACTCACAATAATCTCTCAGAACTGAGCATGTGGAGAGACATTCGTTCATCTAGCACAAAGGGAACGGATAGCAAGTGAAACTATTACTTTGTTTGTCAATGTGTTTCCTAGTGCCGCTTTGAAGTTGCTGCAGTTTTCACTGCAAAACCGTGATGGAGTTTGTACCTCCCCATATATATCTATGGAGTGGAGTATGCAACTGAAAAGAAACATTGTGTTCCTAACAAGCTAGGTGAAGGAAGGCTTTCACAAAAACTTATCTCTCAGAACTTAGCATGTGGAGAGACGTTCGTTCATCTAGCACAAAGGGAACGGGTTGCAGGAGAAACATTAACTCTGGTTTCTCAGTGTGTTTCCTAGTGCCGGTTTGAAGTTCCTGCAGTTTTCACGGTAAAACCGATTTGGAGCTAGCACCTCCCCATATATATGTATGGAATGGAGTATGCAACAAAAAGAAACTTTGTGTTCCGAATAAGTTAGGTGAAGGACGGCTTTCACACACACTTATATCTCAGAACTGAGCATGTGGAGGGACGTTCGTTCATCTAGCACAAATGGAACGGGTTGCAGGAGAAACTTTTACACTGGATTCTCACTGTGTTTCCTAGTGCCGGTTTGATGTTCCTGCAATTTTCACTGTAAAACCGTGTTGGAGCTGGTACCACCGCATATATATGTATGGAGTGAAGTTTGAAACTGAAAAGAATCTTTGTGTTCCCAACAAGCTAGGTGAAGGACGGCTTTCAAACACACTTATCTCTCAGAACTGAGCATGTGGAGAGACGTTCGTTCATCTAGCACAAAGGAAACGGTTTGCAGGAGTAACTTTTACACTGGTTTCTCATTGTTTTTCCAAGTGTCGGTTTGATGTTCCTGCAGTTTTCACTGTAAAACAGAGTTGGAAGTATTACCTCCCCATAAATATGTATGGAGTGGAGTATGCAACTGAAAAGAAACTTTGTGTTCCCAATAAGCAAGTAGAAGAACGGCTTTCACAAACAAATATCTCCCAGAACTGAGCATGTGCAGAGACGTTCGTTCATCTAGCACAAAGGGAACGGGTTGCAGGAGAAACTTTTACTCTCGTTTATCAGTGTGTTTCCTAGGGCCGGTTTGAAGTTCCTGAATTTTCACGGTAAAAATGAGTAGGAGCTAGTATCTGCCCATATATATTTATGGAGTGGAGTATCCTACTGAAAAGAAACTTTGTGTTCCCAATAAGCTAGGTGAAGGACGGCTTTCTCACACAATAATCTCTCAGAACTGAGTATGTGGAGAGACGTTCGTTCATCTAGCAAAAAGGGAACGGGTTGCAGGAGAAACATTAACTCTGGTTTCTCAGTGTGTTTCCTAGTGTCGGTTGGAAGTTCCTGCAGTTTTCACGGTAAAACAGATTTGGAGCTAGTACCTCCCCATATATATGTATGGAGTGGAGTATTCAACTAAAAAGAAACTTTGTGTTCCGAATAAGTTAGGTGAAGGACGGCTTCACACACACTTATATCTCAGAACTGAGCATGTGGAGGGACGTTCGTTCATCTAGCACAAATGGAACGCGTAGCAGGAGAAAGTATTACTCTGGTTTCTCAGTGTGTTTCCTAGTGCCGGTTTGAAGTTCCTGCAGTTTTCACGGTAAAACCGTGTTGGAGCTAGTACCTCCCCATATATATGTATGGAGTGGAGTATGCAAATGAAAAGAAACTTTGTGTTCCCAATAAGCTTGGTGAAGGACGGCTTTCACTCACAATAATCTCTCAGAACAGAGCATGTGGAGAGACGTTCGTTCATCTAGCACAAAGGGAACGGATAGCAAGGGAAACTATTACTATGTTTGTCAATGTGTTTCCTAGTGCCGCTTTGAAGTTGCTGCAGTTTTCACTGTAAAACCGTGATGGAGTTTGTACCTCCCCATATATATGTATGGAGTGGAGTATGCAACTGAAAAGAAACATTGTGTTCCTAACAAGCTAGGTGAAGGAAGGCTTTCACAAAAACTTATCTCTCAGAACTTAGCATGTGGAGAGACGTTCGTTCATCTAGCACAAAGGGAACGGGTTGCAGGAGAAACTTTAACTCTGGTTTCTCAGTGTGTTTCCTAGTGCCGGATTGAAGTTCCTGCAGTTTTCACGGTAAAACAGATTTGGAGCTAGCACCTCCCCATATATATGTATGGAGTGGAGTATGCAACTAAAAAGAATCTTTGTGTTCCGAATAAGTTAGGTGAAGGACGGATTTCACACACACTTATATCTCAGAACTGAGCATGTGGAGGGACGTTCGTTCATCTAGCACAAATGGAACGGGTTGCAGGAAAAACTTTTACACTGGATTCTCACTGTGTTTCCTAGTGCCGGTTTGATATTCCTGCAATTTTCACTGTAAAACCGTGTTGGAGCTGGTACCACCGCATATATATGTATGGATTGAAGTTTGAAATTGAAAAGAATCTTTGTGTTCCCAACAAGCTAGGTGAAAGACGGCTTTCAAACACAATTATCTCTCAGAACTGAGCATGTGGAGATACGTTCGTTCATCTAGCACAAAGGGAATGATTTGCAGGAGAAACTTTTACTCTGGTTTCTCCGTCTGTTTCCTAGTGCCGGTTTGAAGTTCCTGCAGTTTCCAGTGTAAAACCGAGTTGGGTCTAGTAACTCCCCTTATATATGTATGGAGTGGAGTATGCAAGTGAAAAGAAACTTTGTGTTCCCAATAAGATAGTTGAAGGACGGCTTTCACACACAATTATTTCTCAGAACTGAGCATGTGGAGAGAATTTCATTCATCTAGCACAAAGAGGATGGATAGCAAGGGAAACTTTTACTCTGGTTTTAGACTGTGTTTCCTAGTGCCGGTTTGAAGTTAATGCAGTTTTCACTTTAAAACATAGTTGGAGCTAGTACCTCCACATATATATGTATGGAGTGGAGTTTGCAACTGAAAAGAAACTCTGTTTTCCCAACAAGCTAGGTGAACGACGGCTTTCACGCACACTTATCTCTCAGAACTGAGCATGTGGAGAGACGTTCGTTCATCTAGCACAAAGGGAACGAGTTGCAGGAGAAACTTTTACTGTGGTTTCTCAGTGTGTTTAATAGTGCCGGTTTGAATTCCTGCAGTTTTCACTGTAAAACCGATTTGGAGCATGTACCAGCCCATTTATATGTATGGAGTGGAGTTTGCAAATGAAAAGAAACTTTGTGTTCCCAACAAGCTAGTTGAAGGACGGCTTTCACACACACTTATCTCTCAGAACTGAGCATGTGGAGAGACGTTCGTTCATCTAGCACAAAGGGAACGGGTTGCAGGAGAAACTTTTACTCTGGTTTTCACTGTGTTTCCTAGTGCCGGATTGAAGTTCCTGCAGTTTTCACTGTAAAACCGAGTTGGAGCTGGAACCACCCCATATATATGTATGGAGTGGAGTTTGCACATGAAAAGAAACTTTGTGTTTCCAACAAGCTATGTGAAGGAATGCTTTCACACAAACTTATCCCTCAGATCTGAGCATGAGGTTACACGTTCGTTCATGTAGCACAAAGGGAACGTGTTGCACGGGAAACTTTTACTCTTGTTTCTCAGTCTGTTAACTAGTGCTGGTATGAAGTTCCTGCAGTTTTCATTGTAAAACAGATTTGGAGCTCGTACCTCCCCATTTATTTGTATGGAGTGGAGTTTGCAACAGAAAAGGTACATGGTGGTCCCAAAAATCGAGGTGAAGGGCGGCTTTCACACACACATAACTCTCAGAAATGAGCATGTGAAGAGACGTTCCTTCATCTAGCACAAAATGAACGGGATGCAGGAGAAATTTTTACTCTGGTTTCTCAGTGTGTTTCCTAGTGCCGTTTTGAAGTTCCTGCAGTTTTCACTGTAAAACCGATTTGAGGGTATACCTCCGCATATATATGTATGTAGTGGAGTTTGCAAACGAAAAGAAACAATGTTTCCCAACAATCTAGTTGAACGACGGCTTTTACACACACTTATCTCTCACAACTGAGCATGTAGAGAGACTTTTGTTCATCTAGCAAAAATGGAACGGGTTGCAGGAAAAACTTTTCCTCTGGTTTCTCAGACTTTTTCCTAGTGCCGTTTTCAGGATCCTGCAGTTTTCACTGTACCACCGAGTTGGAGCTTGTACCTCCCCATATATATGTATGGAGTGGAGTTTGCAACTGAAAAGAAACTTTGTTTTCCCAACAAGCTATGTGAAGGATGGCTTACAAACATACGTATGTCTCAGAACTGAGCATGTGGGGATACGTTCGTTCATCTAGCACAAAGGGAACTAGTTGCAGGAGAAACTTTTACTCTGGTTTCTCCATCTGTTTCCTAGTGCCGGTTTGAAATTCCTGCAGCTTTCACTGTAAAACTGAGTTGGGGCTAGAACCTCCGCATATATATGTATGGAGTGGAGCTTGCAAATGAAAAGAAAATTTGTGTTCCCAACAAGCAAGGTGAAGGACGGCTTTAAGACACACTCATTTCTCAGAACTTAGCTTGTGGAGAAACGTTCGTTCATTTAGCAAAAATGGAACGCGTTGAAGGGGAAACTTTTTCTCTGGTTTCTCAGTTTGTTTCCTAGTGCCGGTTTGAAGTTCCTGCAATTTTCACTGTAAAACCGAGTTGGAGCTAATACCTCCCTTTATATATGTATCGAGTAGAGTATGCAACTGAAAAGAAACTTTTTGTTCACAATAAGCTAGGAGAAGGACTGCTTTCACACACAATTATCTCTCAGAATTGAGCAAGTGAGGAGAAGTTCGTTCATCTAGCACAAAGGGAATGGGTAGCAGCAGAAAATTTTACTCTGGTTTCTCACTGTTTTTCCTTTGGCCGGTTTGAAGTTCATGAAGTTTTCACTGTAAAACATAGTTGGAGCTTGTACCTCCCCATATATATGTATGGAGTGGAGTTTCCAACTGAAAAGAAACTTTGTATTCCCAACAAGCTAGGTGAAGGATGCTTTAACACACCCTTATCTCTCAGATCTGAGCATGTGGAGAGACGTTCGTTAATCTAGCACAAAGGGAACGGGTTGCAGGAGAAACTTTTACTCTGGTTTTCACTGTGCTTCCTAGTGCCGGATTGAATTTCCTGCAGTCTTCACAGTAAAACAGAGTTGGAGCTGGAACCACCCCATATATATGTATGGAGTGGAGTTTGCAACTGAAAAGAAACTATGTGTTCTACACAAGCTAGGTGAAGGACGGCTTTCACACACACTTATCTCTCAGACATGAGCATGTGGATAGAATTTCGTTCACCTAGCACAAAGGGAACGTGTTGCAGTGGAAACTTTACTCTGGTTTTCAATGTGTTTCCTAGTGCCGGTTGGAGGTTCCTGCAGTTTTCACTGTAAAACCGAGTTGCAGCTAATACCTCCCCATATATATGTATGGAGTGGAGTATGCATCTGAAAAGAAACTTTGTGTTCCCAAGAAGCTAGGTGAAGGACGGCTTTCACAAAACTTATCTCTCAGAACTCAGCAAGTGCAGAGACTTTCGTTCATCTAGCACAAAGGGAATGATTTGCAGGAGAAACTTTTACACTGGTTTCTCAGTGTGTTTCCTACAGCCGGTTTGAAGTTCCTGCAGATTTCATGGTCAAACCGATTTGGAGCTAGTACCTCCCCATATATATATATGTATTGGAGTTGGCAACTGAAAAGAATCTTTGAGTTCCCAACAAGCTAGGTGAAGGACGGCTTTCACACACACTTTCTCTCAGAAATGAACATGTGCGGAGAATTTCGTTCATCTAGCAATAGGGAACGGGTTGTAGGAGAAACATTTACTCTGGATTCTCATTGTGTTTCCTAGTGCCGGTATGAAGTTCCTGCAGTTTTGACGGTAAAACCGTGGTGGAGCTAGTACCTCCCCATATATATGTATAGGGTGGAGATTGCAACTGATAAAACTTTGTTTTCCCAACAAGCTAGGTGAAGGACGGCTTTCAAACACAATTATCTCTCAGAATTGAGCATGTGGAGAGACGTTCGTTCATCTAGCACAAAGGGAACGGGTTGCAGGTGAAACTTTTACTCTGGTTTTCACTATGTTTCCTAGTGCCGGATTGAAGTTCCTGCAGTTTTCACTGTAAAACCGAGTTGGAGCTGGAACCACCCCATATATATGTATGGAGTGGAGTTTGCAACTGAAAAGAAACTTTGTGTTCCCAACAAGCTAGGTGAAGGACGGCTTTCACAAACACTTTTCTCTAAGAAATGAGCATGTGGAGAGACTTTCGTTCATCTAGCACAAAGGGAAAGATTTGCAGGAGAAACTTTTACTCTGGTTTCTCAGTGTGTTTCCTACTGCCGGTTTGAAGTTCCTGCACATTTCACGGTCAAACCGATTTGGAGCTAGTACCTCCCCATATATATGTATGGAGTAGAGTTTGCAACTGATAAGAAACTTTGTGTTCTCAACAAGCTAGGTGAAGTACAGCTTTCACACACACTTATCTCTCAGAAGTGAGCATGTGGAGAGAATTTCGTTAACCTAGCACAAAGGGAACGTGTTGCAGTGGAAACATTTACTGTGGTTTCTCACTGTGTTTCCTAGTGCCGGTATGAAGTTCATGCAGTTTTCACTGTAAAATATAGATGGAGCTAGTACCTCCCCATATATATATATGTATTGGAGTTGGCAACTGAAAAGAATTTTTGAGTTCCCAACAAGCAAGGTGAAGGACGGCTTTCACACACACTTTCTCTCAGAAATGAACATGTGCAGAGAATTTCGTTCATCTAGCAAAAGGGAACGAGTTGTAGGAGAAACATTTACTCTGGATTCTCATTGTGTTTCCTAGTGCCGGTATGAAGTTCCTGCAGTTTTGACGGTAAAACCGTGGTGGAGCTAGTACCTCCCCATATATATGTATAGGGTGGAGTTTGCAACTGAAAAAAACTTTGTTTTCAAAACAAGCTAGGTGAAGGACGGCTTTCAAACACAATTATCTCTCAGATTTGAGCATGTGGAGAGACGTTCGTTCATCTAGCACAAAGGAACAGATAGCAAGGGAAACTTTTACTCTGGTTTTTCAATGTGTTTCCTAGTGCCGGTTTGAAGTTCATGCAGTTTTCACTGTAAAACATAGTTGGAGATAGTACCTCCCCATATATATGTATGGAGTGGAGTTTCCAACTGAAAAGAAACTTTGTGTTCCCAACAAGCTAGGTGAAGGACGGCTTTCACACAAACTTATCTCTCAGAACTGAGCATGTGGAGAGACGTTCGTTCATCTAGCACCAAGGGAACGGGTTGCAGTAGAAACTTTTACTCTGGTTTCTCAGTCTGTTTCCTAGTGCCGATTTGAAGCTCCTGCAGTTTTCACTGTAAAAACGAGTTGGTGCTAGTATCTCCCCATATATATGTATGGGTTGGAGTATGCAACTGAAAAGTAACTTTTTCTTCCCAATAATCTAGGAGAAGGACAGCTTTCACACACAATTATCTCTCAGAACTGATCATGTGAGGAGACGTTCGTTCATCTAGCACAAAGGGAATGGGTAGCAGGAGAAACTTTTACTCTGGTTTCTCAGTGTGTTTCCTAGTGCCTGTTTGAAGTTCCTGCATTTTTCACGGTAAAACCGAGTTGGAGCCTAAACCTCCCCATATATATGTATGGATTGGAGTATGCAACTGAAAAAAATTTTGGTTCCCAATAAACTATGTGAAGGACGACTTTCACACACAATTATCTCTCAGAATTGAGCATGTGAGGAGACGTTCGTTCATCTAGCACAAAGGGAATGGGTAGCAGAAGAAACTTTTACTCTGGTTTCTCACTGTGTTTCCTATGGCCGGTTTGAAGTTCATGCAGTTTTCACTGTAAAACATAGTTGGAGCTTGTACCTCCCCATATATATGTATGGAGTGGAGTTTCCAACTGAAAAGAAACATTGTGTTCCCAACAAGCTAGGTGAAGGATGCCTTCACACACCCTTATCTCTCAGAAATGAGCATGTGGAGAGACGTTCGTTCATCTAGCACAAAGAGAACGGGTTGGAGGAGAAACTTTTACTCTGGTTTCTCAGTGTGTTTCCTAGTGCCGGTTTGAAGTTCCTGCAGATTTCACGGTAAAACCGATTTGGAGCTAGTACCTCCACATATATATGTATGGAGTGGGGTATGCAACTGAAAAGAAACTTTGTGTTCCCAACAAGCTAGTTGAAGGAAGGCTTTCAATGCACTTCTCTCTCAGTACTAAGCATGTGGAGAGAAATTCGTTCATGTAGCACAAAGGGAACGGTTTTCAGGAGAAACATTTACTCTGGTTTCTCAGTGTGTTTCCTAGTGCCGGTTTGAAGTTCCTGCATTTTTCACTGTAAAACAGAGTTGGAGATGGGACCTCCCCATATATATGTATGGAGTGGAGATTGCAACTGAAAAGAATCTTTGTGTTCCCAAAAAGCTAGTTGAAGGAATGCTTTCACACACACTTTTATCTCAGAATTGACCTTGTGGAGAGTCCTTCATTCATCTAGTACAAAGGGAATGGGTAGCAGGAGAAACTTTTACTCTGGTTTCTCACTGTGTTTCCTAGTGCCGGATTGAAATTCCTGCAGTTTTCACGGTTAAACCGAGTTTGAACTAGTACCTCACCATATATATGTATGGAGTAGTGTTTGCAACTGAAAAGAAACTTTGTGTTCTCAACAAGCTAGGTGAAGTACGGCTTTCACACACACTTATCTCTCAGAACGGATCATGTGGATAGAAGTTCGTTCACCTAGCACAAAGGGAACTTGTTGCAGTGGAAACTTTACGCTGGTTTCTCACAGTGTTTCATAGTGCCGGTTTGAAGTCCCTGCAGTTTTTACTATAAAACCGAGTTGGGTCTAGTATCTCCCCATATATATTTATGGAGTGGAGTAAGCAACTGAAAAGAAAGTTTGTGATTCCAACAAGAGAGGTGAAGGACGGCTTTCACAAAAAATTATCTCTCAGAACTGAGCATGAGCAGAGACGTTCCTTCATTTAGCCAAAGGGAACGGTAGCAGGAGAAACTATTACTCTGGTTTCTCACTGTGTTTCCTAGTGCCGGTTTGATGTTCCTGCAGTTTTCACTGTAAAACAGAGTTGGAAGTATTACCTCCCCATATATATGTATGGAGTGGAGTATGCAACTGAAAAGAAACTTTGTGTTCCCAATAAGCAAGTAGAAGAACGGCTTTCACAAACAAATATCTCTCAGAACTGAGCATGTGCAGAGACGTTCGTTCATCTAGCACAAAGGGAACGGGTTGCAGGAGAAACTTTTACTCTCGTTTATCAGTGTGTTTCCTAGGGCCGGTTTTAAGTTCCTGAATTTTCACGGTAAAAATGAGTAGGAGCTAGTATCTGCCCATATATATTTATGGAGTGGAGTATCCTACTGAAAAGAAACTTTGTGTTCCCAATAAGCTACGTGAAGGACGGCTTTCACACACAATAATCTCTCAGAACTGAGTATGTGGAGAGACGTTCGTTCATCTAGCAAAAAGGGAACGGGTTGCAGGAGAAAAATTAACTCTGGTTTCTCAGTGTGTTTCCTAGGGCCGGTTTGAAGTTCCTGCAATTTTCACGGTAAAACCGATTTGGAGCTAGTACCTCCCCATATATATGTATGGAGTGGAGTATTCAACTAAAAAGAAACTTTGTGTTCCGAATAAGTTAGGTGAAGGACGGCTTTCACACAAACTTATCTCTCAGAACTGAGCATGTGGAGAGACGTTCGTTCATCTAGCACCAAGGGAACGGGTTGCAGTAGAAACTTTTACTCTGGTTTCTCAGTCTGTTTCCTAGTGCCGATTTGAAGCTCCTGCAGTTTTCACTGTAAAAACGAGTTGGTGCTAGTATCTCCCCATATATATGTATGGGTTGGAGTATGCAACAGAAAAGTAACTTTATCTTCCCAATAATCTAGGAGAAGGACAGCTTTCACACACAATTATCTCTCAGAACTGATCATGTGAGGAGACGTTCGTTCATCTAGCACAAAGGGAATGGGTAGCAGGAGAAACTTTTACTCTGGTTTCTCAGTGTGTTTCCTAGTGCCTGTTTGAAGTTCCTGCATTTTTCACGGTAAATCCGAGTTGGAGCCTATACCTCCCCATATATATGTATGGAGTGGAGTATGCAACTGAAATAAATTTTGGTTCCCAATAAACTATGTGAAGGACGACTTTCACACACAATTATCTCTCAGAATTGAGCATGTGAGGAGACGTTCGTTCATCTAGCACAAAGGGAATGGGTAGCAGAAGAAACTTTTACTCTGGTTTCTCACTGTGTTTCCTATGGCCGGTTTGAAGTTCATGCAGTTTTCACTGTAAAACATAGTTGGAGCTTGTACCTCCCCATATATATGTATGGAGTGGAGTTTCCAACTGAAAAGAAACATTGTGTTCCCAACAAGCTAGGTGAAGGATGCCTTCACACACCCTTATCTCTCAGAAATGAGCATGTGGAGAGACGTTCATTAATCTAGCACAAAGAGAACGGGTTGGAGGAGAAACTTTTACTCTGGTTTTCACTGTGTTTCCTAGTGCCGGATTGAAGTTCCTGCAGTTTTCACTGTAAAACCGAGTTGGAGCTGATACCACCCCATATATATGTATGGAGTGGAGTTTGCAAAGGAAAAGAATCTTTGTGTTCCCAACAAGCTAGGTGAAGGACGGCTTTCACACAAACTTATCTCTCAGAACTGAGCATGTTTAGAGACGTTCGTTCATCTAGCACCAAGGGAACGGGTTGCAGTGGAAACTTTTACTCCGGTTTCTCACTGTATTTCCTAGTGCCGGTTTGAATTTCATGCAGTTTTCACTGTAAAATATAGATGGAGCTAGTACCTCCCCATGTATATTTATGGGGTGTAGTTTGCAACTGAAAACAAACTTTGTGTTCGCAACAAGCTAGGTGAAGGACGGCTTTCAAACACAATTATCTCTCAGAATTGAGCACGTGGAGAGACGTTCGTTCATCTAGCACAAAGGAACAGATAGAAAGGGAAACATTAACTCTGGTTTTTCAATATGTTTCCTAGTGCCGATTTGAAGTTCATGCAGTTTTCACTGTAAAACATAGTTGGAGCTTGTACCTCCCCATATATATGTATGGAGTGGAGTTTGCAACTGAAAAGAAACTCTGTTTTCCCAACAAGCTAGGTGAACGACGGCTTTCACGCACACTTATCTCTCAGAACTGAGCATGTGGAGAGACGTTCGTTCATCTAGCACAAAGGGAACGAGTTGCAGGAGAAACTTTTACTGTGGTTTCTCAGTGTGTTTAATAGTGCCGGTTTGAATTCCTGCAGTTTTCACTGTAAAACCGATTTGGAGCATGTACCAGCCCATTTATATGTATGGAGTGGAGTTTGCAAATGAAAAGAAACTTTGTGTTCCCAACAAGCTAGTTGAAGGACGGCTTTCACACACACTTATCTCTCAGAACTGAGCATGTGGAGAGACGTTCGTTCATCTAGCACAAAGGGAACGGGTTGCAGGAGAAACTTTTACTCTGGTTTTCACTGTGTTTCCTAGTGCCGGATTGAAGTTCCTGCAGTTTTCACTGTAAAACCGAGTTGGAGCTGGAACCACCCCATATATATGTATGGAGTGGAGTTTGCACATGAAAAGAAACTTTGTGTTTCCAACAAGCTATGTGAAGGAATGCTTTCACACAAACTTATCCCTCAGATCTGAGCATGAGGTTACACGTTCGTTCATGTAGCACAAAGGGAACGTGTTGCACGGGAAACTTTTACTCTTGTTTCTCAGTCTGTTAACTAGTGCTGGTATGAAGTTCCTGCAGTTTTCATTGTAAAACAGATTTGGAGCTCGTACCTCCCCATTTATTTGTATGGAGTGGAGTTTGCAACAGAAAAGGTACATGGTGGTCCCAAAAATCGAGGTGAAGGGCGGCTTTCACACACACATAACTCTCAGAAATGAGCATGTGAAGAGACGTTCCTTCATCTAGCACAAAATGAACGGGATGCAGGAGAAATTTTTACTCTGGTTTCTCAGTGTGTTTCCTAGTGCCGTTTTGAAGTTCCTGCAGTTTTCACTGTAAAACCGATTTGAGGGTATACCTCCGCATATATATGTATGTAGTGGAGTTTGCAAACGAAAAGAAACAATGTTTCCCAACAATCTAGTTGAACGACGGCTTTTACACACACTTATCTCTCACAACTGAGCATGTAGAGAGACTTTTGTTCATCTAGCAAAAATGGAACGGGTTGCAGGAAAAACTTTTCCTCTGGTTTCTCAGACTTTTTCCTAGTGCCGTTTTCAGGATCCTGCAGTTTTCACTGTACCACCGAGTTGGAGCTTGTACCTCCCCATATATATGTATGGAGTGGAGTTTGCAACTGAAAAGAAACTTTGTTTTCCCAACAAGCTATGTGAAGGATGGCTTACAAACATACGTATGTCTCAGAACTGAGCATGTGGGGATACGTTCGTTCATCTAGCACAAAGGGAACTAGTTGCAGGAGAAACTTTTACTCTGGTTTCTCCATCTGTTTCCTAGTGCCGGTTTGAAATTCCTGCAGCTTTCACTGTAAAACTGAGTTGGGGCTAGAACCTCCGCATATATATGTATGGAGTGGAGCTTGCAAATGAAAAGAAAATTTGTGTTCCCAACAAGCAAGGTGAAGGACGGCTTTAAGACACACTCATTTCTCAGAACTTAGCTTGTGGAGAAACGTTCGTTCATTTAGCAAAAATGGAACGCGTTGAAGGGGAAACTTTTTCTCTGGTTTCTCAGTTTGTTTCCTAGTGCCGGTTTGAAGTTCCTGCAATTTTCACTGTAAAACCGAGTTGGAGCTAATACCTCCCTTTATATATGTATCGAGTAGAGTATGCAACTGAAAAGAAACTTTTTGTTCACAATAAGCTAGGAGAAGGACTGCTTTCACACACAATTATCTCTCAGAATTGAGCAAGTGAGGAGAAGTTCGTTCATCTAGCACAAAGGGAATGGGTAGCAGCAGAAAATTTTACTCTGGTTTCTCACTGTTTTTCCTTTGGCCGGTTTGAAGTTCATGAAGTTTTCACTGTAAAACATAGTTGGAGCTTGTACCTCCCCATATATATGTATGGAGTGGAGTTTCCAACTGAAAAGAAACTTTGTATTCCCAACAAGCTAGGTGAAGGATGCTTTAACACACCCTTATCTCTCAGATCTGAGCATGTGGAGAGACGTTCGTTAATCTAGCACAAAGGGAACGGGTTGCAGGAGAAACTTTTACTCTGGTTTTCACTGTGCTTCCTAGTGCCGGATTGAATTTCCTGCAGTCTTCACAGTAAAACAGAGTTGGAGCTGGAACCACCCCATATATATGTATGGAGTGGAGTTTGCAACTGAAAAGAAACTATGTGTTCTACACAAGCTAGGTGAAGGACGGCTTTCACACACACTTATCTCTCAGACATGAGCATGTGGATAGAATTTCGTTCACCTAGCACAAAGGGAACGTGTTGCAGTGGAAACTTTACTCTGGTTTTCAATGTGTTTCCTAGTGCCGGTTGGAGGTTCCTGCAGTTTTCACTGTAAAACCGAGTTGCAGCTAATACCTCCCCATATATATGTATGGAGTGGAGTATGCATCTGAAAAGAAACTTTGTGTTCCCAAGAAGCTAGGTGAAGGACGGCTTTCACAAAACTTATCTCTCAGAACTCAGCAAGTGCAGAGACTTTCGTTCATCTAGCACAAAGGGAATGATTTGCAGGAGAAACTTTTACACTGGTTTCTCAGTGTGTTTCCTACAGCCGGTTTGAAGTTCCTGCAGATTTCATGGTCAAACCGATTTGGAGCTAGTACCTCCCCATATATATATATGTATTGGAGTTGGCAACTGAAAAGAATCTTTGAGTTCCCAACAAGCTAGGTGAAGGACGGCTTTCACACACACTTTCTCTCAGAAATGAACATGTGCGGAGAATTTCGTTCATCTAGCAATAGGGAACGGGTTGTAGGAGAAACATTTACTCTGGATTCTCATTGTGTTTCCTAGTGCCGGTATGAAGTTCCTGCAGTTTTGACGGTAAAACCGTGGTGGAGCTAGTACCTCCCCATATATATGTATAGGGTGGAGATTGCAACTGATAAAACTTTGTTTTCCCAACAAGCTAGGTGAAGGACGGCTTTCAAACACAATTATCTCTCAGAATTGAGCATGTGGAGAGACGTTCGTTCATCTAGCACAAAGGGAACGGGTTGCAGGTGAAACTTTTACTCTGGTTTTCACTATGTTTCCTAGTGCCGGATTGAAGTTCCTGCAGTTTTCACTGTAAAACCGAGTTGGAGCTGGAACCACCCCATATATATGTATGGAGTGGAGTTTGCAACTGAAAAGAAACTTTGTGTTCCCAACAAGCTAGGTGAAGGACGGCTTTCACAAACACTTTTCTCTAAGAAATGAGCATGTGGAGAGACTTTCGTTCATCTAGCACAAAGGGAAAGATTTGCAGGAGAAACTTTTACTCTGGTTTCTCAGTGTGTTTCCTACTGCCGGTTTGAAGTTCCTGCACATTTCACGGTCAAACCGATTTGGAGCTAGTACCTCCCCATATATATGTATGGAGTAGAGTTTGCAACTGATAAGAAACTTTGTGTTCTCAACAAGCTAGGTGAAGTACAGCTTTCACACACACTTATCTCTCAGAAGTGAGCATGTGGAGAGAATTTCGTTAACCTAGCACAAAGGGAACGTGTTGCAGTGGAAACATTTACTGTGGTTTCTCACTGTGTTTCCTAGTGCCGGTATGAAGTTCATGCAGTTTTCACTGTAAAATATAGATGGAGCTAGTACCTCCCCATATATATATATGTATTGGAGTTGGCAACTGAAAAGAATTTTTGAGTTCCCAACAAGCAAGGTGAAGGACGGCTTTCACACACACTTTCTCTCAGAAATGAACATGTGCAGAGAATTTCGTTCATCTAGCAAAAGGGAACGAGTTGTAGGAGAAACATTTACTCTGGATTCTCATTGTGTTTCCTAGTGCCGGTATGAAGTTCCTGCAGTTTTGACGGTAAAACCGTGGTGGAGCTAGTACCTCCCCATATATATGTATAGGGTGGAGTTTGCAACTGAAAAAAACTTTGTTTTCAAAACAAGCTAGGTGAAGGACGGCTTTCAAACACAATTATCTCTCAGATTTGAGCATGTGGAGAGACGTTCGTTCATCTAGCACAAAGGAACAGATAGCAAGGGAAACTTTTACTCTGGTTTTTCAATGTGTTTCCTAGTGCCGGTTTGAAGTTCATGCAGTTTTCACTGTAAAACATAGTTGGAGATAGTACCTCCCCATATATATGTATGGAGTGGAGTTTCCAACTGAAAAGAAACTTTGTGTTCCCAACAAGCTAGGTGAAGGACGGCTTTCACACAAACTTATCTCTCAGAACTGAGCATGTGGAGAGACGTTCGTTCATCTAGCACCAAGGGAACGGGTTGCAGTAGAAACTTTTACTCTGGTTTCTCAGTCTGTTTCCTAGTGCCGATTTGAAGCTCCTGCAGTTTTCACTGTAAAAACGAGTTGGTGCTAGTATCTCCCCATATATATGTATGGGTTGGAGTATGCAACTGAAAAGTAACTTTTTCTTCCCAATAATCTAGGAGAAGGACAGCTTTCACACACAATTATCTCTCAGAACTGATCATGTGAGGAGACGTTCGTTCATCTAGCACAAAGGGAATGGGTAGCAGGAGAAACTTTTACTCTGGTTTCTCAGTGTGTTTCCTAGTGCCTGTTTGAAGTTCCTGCATTTTTCACGGTAAAACCGAGTTGGAGCCTAAACCTCCCCATATATATGTATGGATTGGAGTATGCAACTGAAAAAAATTTTGGTTCCCAATAAACTATGTGAAGGACGACTTTCACACACAATTATCTCTCAGAATTGAGCATGTGAGGAGACGTTCGTTCATCTAGCACAAAGGGAATGGGTAGCAGAAGAAACTTTTACTCTGGTTTCTCACTGTGTTTCCTATGGCCGGTTTGAAGTTCATGCAGTTTTCACTGTAAAACATAGTTGGAGCTTGTACCTCCCCATATATATGTATGGAGTGGAGTTTCCAACTGAAAAGAAACATTGTGTTCCCAACAAGCTAGGTGAAGGATGCCTTCACACACCCTTATCTCTCAGAAATGAGCATGTGGAGAGACGTTCGTTCATCTAGCACAAAGAGAACGGGTTGGAGGAGAAACTTTTACTCTGGTTTCTCAGTGTGTTTCCTAGTGCCGGTTTGAAGTTCCTGCAGATTTCACGGTAAAACCGATTTGGAGCTAGTACCTCCACATATATATGTATGGAGTGGGGTATGCAACTGAAAAGAAACTTTGTGTTCCCAACAAGCTAGTTGAAGGAAGGCTTTCAATGCACTTCTCTCTCAGTACTAAGCATGTGGAGAGAAATTCGTTCATGTAGCACAAAGGGAACGGTTTTCAGGAGAAACATTTACTCTGGTTTCTCAGTGTGTTTCCTAGTGCCGGTTTGAAGTTCCTGCATTTTTCACTGTAAAACAGAGTTGGAGATGGGACCTCCCCATATATATGTATGGAGTGGAGATTGCAACTGAAAAGAATCTTTGTGTTCCCAAAAAGCTAGTTGAAGGAATGCTTTCACACACACTTTTATCTCAGAATTGACCTTGTGGAGAGTCCTTCATTCATCTAGTACAAAGGGAATGGGTAGCAGGAGAAACTTTTACTCTGGTTTCTCACTGTGTTTCCTAGTGCCGGATTGAAATTCCTGCAGTTTTCACGGTTAAACCGAGTTTGAACTAGTACCTCACCATATATATGTATGGAGTAGTGTTTGCAACTGAAAAGAAACTTTGTGTTCTCAACAAGCTAGGTGAAGTACGGCTTTCACACACACTTATCTCTCAGAACGGATCATGTGGATAGAAGTTCGTTCACCTAGCACAAAGGGAACTTGTTGCAGTGGAAACTTTACGCTGGTTTCTCACAGTGTTTCATAGTGCCGGTTTGAAGTCCCTGCAGTTTTTACTATAAAACCGAGTTGGGTCTAGTATCTCCCCATATATATTTATGGAGTGGAGTAAGCAACTGAAAAGAAAGTTTGTGATTCCAACAAGAGAGGTGAAGGACGGCTTTCACAAAAAATTATCTCTCAGAACTGAGCATGAGCAGAGACGTTCCTTCATTTAGCCAAAGGGAACGGTAGCAGGAGAAACTATTACTCTGGTTTCTCACTGTGTTTCCTAGTGCCGGTTTGATGTTCCTGCAGTTTTCACTGTAAAACAGAGTTGGAAGTATTACCTCCCCATATATATGTATGGAGTGGAGTATGCAACTGAAAAGAAACTTTGTGTTCCCAATAAGCAAGTAGAAGAACGGCTTTCACAAACAAATATCTCTCAGAACTGAGCATGTGCAGAGACGTTCGTTCATCTAGCACAAAGGGAACGGGTTGCAGGAGAAACTTTTACTCTCGTTTATCAGTGTGTTTCCTAGGGCCGGTTTTAAGTTCCTGAATTTTCACGGTAAAAATGAGTAGGAGCTAGTATCTGCCCATATATATTTATGGAGTGGAGTATCCTACTGAAAAGAAACTTTGTGTTCCCAATAAGCTACGTGAAGGACGGCTTTCACACACAATAATCTCTCAGAACTGAGTATGTGGAGAGACGTTCGTTCATCTAGCAAAAAGGGAACGGGTTGCAGGAGAAAAATTAACTCTGGTTTCTCAGTGTGTTTCCTAGGGCCGGTTTGAAGTTCCTGCAATTTTCACGGTAAAACCGATTTGGAGCTAGTACCTCCCCATATATATGTATGGAGTGGAGTATTCAACTAAAAAGAAACTTTGTGTTCCGAATAAGTTAGGTGAAGGACGGCTTTCACACAAACTTATCTCTCAGAACTGAGCATGTGGAGAGACGTTCGTTCATCTAGCACCAAGGGAACGGGTTGCAGTAGAAACTTTTACTCTGGTTTCTCAGTCTGTTTCCTAGTGCCGATTTGAAGCTCCTGCAGTTTTCACTGTAAAAACGAGTTGGTGCTAGTATCTCCCCATATATATGTATGGGTTGGAGTATGCAACAGAAAAGTAACTTTATCTTCCCAATAATCTAGGAGAAGGACAGCTTTCACACACAATTATCTCTCAGAACTGATCATGTGAGGAGACGTTCGTTCATCTAGCACAAAGGGAATGGGTAGCAGGAGAAACTTTTACTCTGGTTTCTCAGTGTGTTTCCTAGTGCCTGTTTGAAGTTCCTGCATTTTTCACGGTAAATCCGAGTTGGAGCCTATACCTCCCCATATATATGTATGGAGTGGAGTATGCAACTGAAATAAATTTTGGTTCCCAATAAACTATGTGAAGGACGACTTTCACACACAATTATCTCTCAGAATTGAGCATGTGAGGAGACGTTCGTTCATCTAGCACAAAGGGAATGGGTAGCAGAAGAAACTTTTACTCTGGTTTCTCACTGTGTTTCCTATGGCCGGTTTGAAGTTCATGCAGTTTTCACTGTAAAACATAGTTGGAGCTTGTACCTCCCCATATATATGTATGGAGTGGAGTTTCCAACTGAAAAGAAACATTGTGTTCCCAACAAGCTAGGTGAAGGATGCCTTCACACACCCTTATCTCTCAGAAATGAGCATGTGGAGAGACGTTCATTAATCTAGCACAAAGAGAACGGGTTGGAGGAGAAACTTTTACTCTGGTTTTCACTGTGTTTCCTAGTGCCGGATTGAAGTTCCTGCAGTTTTCACTGTAAAACCGAGTTGGAGCTGATACCACCCCATATATATGTATGGAGTGGAGTTTGCAAAGGAAAAGAATCTTTGTGTTCCCAACAAGCTAGGTGAAGGACGGCTTTCACACAAACTTATCTCTCAGAACTGAGCATGTTTAGAGACGTTCGTTCATCTAGCACCAAGGGAACGGGTTGCAGTGGAAACTTTTACTCCGGTTTCTCACTGTATTTCCTAGTGCCGGTTTGAATTTCATGCAGTTTTCACTGTAAAATATAGATGGAGCTAGTACCTCCCCATGTATATTTATGGGGTGTAGTTTGCAACTGAAAACAAACTTTGTGTTCGCAACAAGCTAGGTGAAGGACGGCTTTCAAACACAATTATCTCTCAGAATTGAGCACGTGGAGAGACGTTCGTTCATCTAGCACAAAGGAACAGATAGAAAGGGAAACATTAACTCTGGTTTTTCAATATGTTTCCTAGTGCCGATTTGAAGTTCATGCAGTTTTCACTGTAAAACATAGTTGGAGCTTGTACCTCCCCATATATATGTATGGAGTGGAGTTTCCAAATGAAAAGAAACCTTGTGTTCCCAACAAGCTAGGTGAAGGATGCTTTCACACACACTTATCTCTCAGAACTGAGCATGTGGAGAGACGTTCGTTCATCTAGCACAAAGGGAATGGGTTGCAGGAGAAACTTTTACTCTGTTTTCTCAGTCTGTTTCCTAGTGCTGGTTTGAAGTTCCTGCAGATTTCACGGTAAAACCGATTTGGAGCTAGTACCTCCACATATATATGTATGGAGTGGGGTATGCAACTGAAAAGAAACTTTGTGTTCCCAACAAGCTAGTTGAAGGAAGGCTTTCAATGCACTTCTCTCTCAGTACTAAGCATGTGGAGAGAAATTCGTTCATGTAGCACAAAGGGAACGGTTTTCAGGAGAAACATTTACTCTGGTTTCTCAGTGTGTTTCCTAGTGCCGGTTTGAAGTTCCTGCATTTTTCACTGTAAAACAGAGTTGGAGATGGGACCTCCCCATATATATGTATGGAGTGGAGATTGCAACTGAAAAGAATCTTTGTGTTCCCAAAAAGCTAGTTGAAGGAATGCTTTCACACACACTTTTATCTCAGAATTGACCTTGTGGAGAGTCCTTCATTCATCTAGTACAAAGGGAATGGGTAGCAGGAGAAACTTTTACTCTGGTTTCTCACTGTGTTTCCTAGTGCCGGATTGAAATTCCTGCAGTTTTCACGGTTAAACCGAGTTTGAACTAGTACCTCACCATATATATGTATGGAGTAGTGTTTGCAACTGAAAAGAAACTTTGTGTTCTCAACAAGCTAGGTGAAGTACGGCTTTCACACACACTTATCTCTCAGAACGGATCATGTGGATAGAAGTTCGTTCACCTAGCACAAAGGGAACTTGTTGCAGTGGAAACTTTACGCTGGTTTCTCACAGTGTTTCATAGTGCCGGTTTGAAGTCCCTGCAGTTTTTACTATAAAACCGAGTTGGGTCTAGTATCTCCCCATATATATTTATGGAGTGGAGTAAGCAACTGAAAAGAAAGTTTGTGATTCCAACAAGAGAGGTGAAGGACGGCTTTCACAAAAAATTATCTCTCAGAACTGAGCATGAGCAGAGACGTTCCTTCATTTAGCCAAAGGGAACGGTAGCAGGAGAAACTATTACTCTGGTTTCTCACTGTGTTTCCTAGTGCCGGTTTGATGTTCCTGCAGTTTTCACTGTAAAACAGAGTTGGAAGTATTACCTCCCCATATATATGTATGGAGTGGAGTATGCAACTGAAAAGAAACTTTGTGTTCCCAATAAGCAAGTAGAAGAACGGCTTTCACAAACAAATATCTCTCAGAACTGAGCATGTGCAGAGACGTTCGTTCATCTAGCACAAAGGGAACGGGTTGCAGGAGAAACTTTTACTCTCGTTTATCAGTGTGTTTCCTAGGGCCGGTTTTAAGTTCCTGAATTTTCACGGTAAAAATGAGTAGGAGCTAGTATCTGCCCATATATATTTATGGAGTGGAGTATCCTACTGAAAAGAAACTTTGTGTTCCCAATAAGCTAGGTGAAGGACGGCTTTCACACACACTTATATCTCAGAACTGAGCATGTGGAGGGACGTTCGTTCATCTAGCACAAATGGAACGCGTAGCAGGAGAAAGTATTACTCTGGTTTCTCAGTGTGTTTCCTAGTGCCGGTTTGAAGTTCCTGCAGTTTTCACGGTAAAACCGTGTTGGCGCTAGTACTCCCCAAATATATGTATGGAGTGGAGTATGCAAATGAAAAGAAACTTTGTGTTCCCAATAAGCAAGTAGAAGAACGGCTTTCACAAACAAATATCTCTCAGAACTGAGCATGTGCAGAGACGTTCGTTAATCTAGCACAAAGGGAACGGGTTGCAGGAGAAACTTTTACTCTCGTTTATCAGTGTGTTTCCTAGGGCCGGTTTGAAGTTCCTGAATTTTCACGGTAAAAATGAGTAGGAGCTAGTATCTGCCCATATATATTTATGGAGTGGAGTATCCTACTGAAAAGAAACTTTGTGTTCCCAATAAGCTAGGTGAAGGACGGCTTTCACACACAATAATCTCTCAGAACTGAGTATGTGGAGAGACGTTCGTTCATCTAGCAAAAAGGGAACGGGTTGCAGGAGAAACATTAACTCTGGTTTCTCAGTGTGTTTCCTAGTGCCGGTTGGAAGTTCCTGCAGTTTTCACGGTAAAACCGATTTGGAGCTAGTACCTCCCCATATATATGTATGGAGTGGAGTATGCAAATGAAAAGAAACTTTGTGTTCCCAATAAGCTTGGTGAAGGACGGCTTTCACTCACAATAATCTCTCAGAACTGAGCATGTGGAGAGACGTTCGCTCATCTTGCACAAAAGGAACGGGTGTCAGAAGAATCTTTAATCTTGTTTCTCACTTTTTTTCCTACTGCCGGTTTGAAGTTCCTGCAGTTTTCAATGTAAAACCGAGTTGGAGCTACTACCTCCCCATATATATGTGTGCAGTAGAATTTGCAACTGAAAAGAAACTTTATGTTCTCAACAAGCAAGTTGAAGTAAGGTTTTCACACACACTTATCTCTCAGAACTGAGTTTGTGCAGAGACGTTCGTTCATCTAGCACAAAAGGAACGGGTAGCAGGAGAAACTATTTCTCTGGTTTCTCAGTGTGTTTCCTAGTGCCGGTGTGAATTTCCTGCAATTTTCACTGTAAAACTGCGATGGAGCTAGTACCTCCCCATATATATGTGAGGATTGGAGTATGCAAATGAAAAGAAACTTTTTGTTCCCAACAATCTTGGTGAAGTACGGTTTTCACACACACTTTTCTCGCACAACTGAGCATGTGGAGAGACGTTCGTTCATCTAGCACAAAGGAAAAGGTTTGCAGGAGTAACTTTTACACTGGTTTCTCATTGTTTTTCCAAGTGTCGGATGGATGTTCCTGCAGTTTTCACTGTAAAACAGAGTTGGAAGTATTAACTCCCCATATATATGTATGGAGTGGAGTATGCAACTGAAAAGAAACTTTGTGTTCCCAATAAGCAAGTAGAAGAACGGCTTTCACAAACAAATATCTCTCAGAACTGAGCATGTGCAGAGACGTTCATTCATCTAGCACAAAGGGAACGGGTTGCAGGAGAAACTTTTACTCTCGTTTATCTGTGTGTTTCCTAGGGCCGGTTTGAAGTTCATGAATTTTCACGGTAAAAATGAGTAGGAGCTAGTATCTGCCCATATATATTTATGGAGTGGAGTATCCTACTGAAAAGAAACTTTGTGTTCCCAATAAGCTAGGTGAAGGACGGCTTTCACACACAATAATCTCTCAGAACTGATTATGTGGAGAGACGTTCGTTCATCTAGCAAAAAGGGAACGGGTTGCAGGAGAAACATTAACTCTGGTTTCTCAGTGTGTTTCCTAGTGCCGGTTGGAAGTTCCTGCAGTTTTCACGGTAAAACCGATTTGGAGCTAGCACCTCCCCATATATATGTATGGAGTGGAGTATGCAACTAAAAAGAAACTTTGTGTTCCGAATAAGTTAGGTGAAGGACGGCTTTCACACACACTTATATCTCAGAACTGAGCATGTGGAGGGACGTTCGTTCATCTAGCACAAATGGAACGCGTAGCAGGAGAAAGTATTACTCTGGTTTCTCAGTGTGTTTCCTAGTGCCGGTTTGAAGTTCCTGCAGTTTTCACGGTAAAACCGTGTTGGAGCTAGTACCTCCCCATATATATGTATGGAGTGGAGTATGCAAATGAAAAGAAACTTTGTGTTCCCAATAAGCTTGGTGAAGGACGGCTTTCACTCACAATAATCTCTCAGAACTGAGCATGTGGAGAGACATTCGTTCAACTAGCACAAAGGGAACGGATAGCAAGGGAAACTATTACTATGTTTGTGAATGTGTTTCCTAGTGCCGCTTTGAAGTTGCTGCAGTTTTCACTGTAAAACCGTGATGGAGTTTGTACCTCCCCATATATATGTATGGAGTGGAGTATGCAACTGAAAAGAAACATTGTGTTCCTAACAAGCTAGGTGAAGGAAGGCTTTCACAAAAACTTATCTCTCAGAACTTAGCATGTGGAGAGACGTTCGTTCATCTAGCACAAAGGGAACGGGTTGCAGGAGAAACATTAACTCTGGTTTCTCAGTGTGTTTCCTAGTGCCGGTTTGAAGATCCTGCAGTTTTCACGGTAAAACAGATTTGGAGCTAGCACCTCCCCATATATATGTATGGAATGGAGTATGCAACTAAAAAGAAACTTTGTGTTCCGAATAAGTTAGGTGAAGGTCGGCTTTCACACACACTTATATCTCAGAACTGAGCATGTGGAGGGACGTTCGTTCATCTAGCACAAATGGAACGGGTTGCAGGAGAAACTTTTACACTGGATTCTCACTGTGTTTCCTAGTGCCGGTTTGATGTTCCTGCAATTTTCACTGTAAAACCGTGTTGGAGCTGGTACCACCGCATATATATGTATGGAGTGAAGTTTGAAACTGAAAAGAATCTTTGTGTTCCCAACAAGCTAGGTGAAGGACGGCTTTCAAACACACTTATCTCTCAGAACTGAGCATGTGGAGAGACGTTCGTTCATCTAGCACAAAGGAAACGGTTTGCAGGAGTAACTTTTACACTTGTTTCTCATTGTTTTTCCAAGTGTCGGTTTGATGTTCCTGCAGTTTTCACTGTAAAACAGAGTTGGAAGTATTACCTCCCCATATATATGTATGGAGTGGAGTATGCAACTGAAAAGAAACTTTGTGTTCCCAATAAGCAAGTAGAAGAACGGCTTTCACAAACAAATATCTCTCAGAACTGAGCATGTGCAGAGACGTTCGTTCATCTAGCAAAAAGGGAACGGGTTGCAGGAGAAACATTAACTCTGGTTTCTCAGTGTGTTTCCTAGTGCCGGTTGGAAGTTCCTGCAGTTTTCACGGTAAAACAGATTTGGAGCTAGTACCTCCCCATATATATGTATGGAGTGGAGTATTCAACTAAAAAGAAACTTTGTGTTCCGAATAAGTTAGGTGAAGGACGGCTTTCACACACACTTATATCTCAGAACTGAGCATGTGGAGGGACGTTCGTTCATCTAGCACAAATGGAACGCGTAGCAGGAGAAAGTATTACTCTGGTTTCTCAGTGTGTTTCCTAGTGCCGGTTTGAAGTTCCTGCAGTTTTCACGGTAAAACCGTGTTGGAGCTAGTACCTCCCCATATATATGTATGGAGTGGAGTATGCAAATGAAAAGAAACTTTGTGTTCCCAATAAGCTTGGTGAAGGACGGCTTTCACTCACAATAATCTCTCAGAACTGAGCATGTGGAGAGACGTTCGTTCATCTAGCACAAAGGGAACGGATAGCAAGGGAAACTATTACTATGTTTGTCAATGTGTTTCCTAGTGCCGCTTTGAAGTTGCTGCAGTTTTCACTGTAAAACCGTGATGGAGTTTGTACCTCCCCATATATATGTATGGAGTGGAGTATGCAACTGAAAAGAAACATTGTGTTCCTAACAAGCTAGGTGAAGGAAGGCTTTCACAAAAACTTATCTCTCAGAACTTAGCATGTGGAGAGACGTTCGTTCATCTAGCACAAAGGGAACGGGTTGCAGGAGAAACATTAACTCTGGTTTCTCAGTGTGTTTCCTAGTGCCGGTTTGAAGATCCTGCAGTTTTCACGGTAAAACCGATTTGGAGCTAGCACCTCCCCATATATATGTATGGAGTGGAGTATGCAACTAAAAAGAAACTTTGTGTTCCGAATAAGTTAGGTGAAGGACGGCTTTCACACACACTTATATCTCAGAACTGAGCATGTGGAGGGACGTTCGTTCATCTAGCACAAATGGAACGGGTTGCAGGAAAAACTTTTACACTGGATTCTCACTGTGTTTCCTAGTGCCGGTTTGATGTTCCTGCAATTTTCACTGTAAAACCGTGTTGGAGCTGGTACCACCGCATATATATGTATGGAGTGAAGTTTGAAATTGAAAAGAATCTTTGTGTTCCCAACAAGCTAGGTGAAGGACGGCTTTCAAACACACTTATCTCTCAGAACTGAGCATGTGGAGAGACGTTCGTTCATCTAGCACAAAGGGAATGATTTGCAGGAGAAACTTTTACTCTGGTTTCTCCGTCTGTTTCCTAGTGCCGGTTTGAAGTTCCTGCAGTTTCCAGTGTAAAACCGAGTTGGGTCTAGTAACTCCCCTTATATATGTATGGAGTGGAGTATGCAAGTGAAAAGAAACTTTGTGTTCCCAATAAGATAGTTGAAGGACGGCTTTCACACACAATTATTTCTCAGAACTGAGCATGTGGAGAGAATTTCATTCATCTAGCACAAAGAGGATGGATAGCAAGGGAAACTTTTACTCTGGTTTTAGACTGTGTTTCCTAGTGCCGGTTTGAAGTTAATGCAATTTTCACTTTAAAACATAGTTGGAGCTAGTACCTCCACATATATATGTATGGAGTGGAGTTTGCAACTGAAAAGAAACTTTGTTTTCCCAACAAGCTAGGTGAAGGACGGCTTTCACACACACTTATCTCTCAGAACTGAGCATGTTTAGAGACGTTCGTTCATCTAGCACAAAAGGAATGGTTTGCAGGAGAAACTTTTACTGTGGTTTCTCACTGTGTTTCCTAGTGCCTGTTTGAAGTTCCTGCAGTTTTCACTGTAAACCCGATTTGGAGCTTGTACCTCCCCATATATATGTATGGAGTGGAGTTGGCATCTGAAAAGAAACTTTGTGTTCCCAATAAGCTAGGTGAAGGACGGCTTTCACACACAATTATCTCTCAGAACTGAGCACGTGGATGGACGATCGTTCATCTAGCTCAAAGGGAACGGTTTGCAGAAGAAAATTTTAATCTGGTTTCTCACTTTGTTTCCTAGTGCCGGTTTGAAGTTCCTGCAGTTTTCAATGTAAAACCGAGTTGGAGCTACTACCTCCCCATATATATGTATGCAGTAGAATTTGCAACTGAAAAGAAATTTTGTGTTCTCAACAAGCAAGTTGATGTACGGTTTTCACACACACTTATCTCTCAGAACTGAGTTTGTGCAGAGACGTTCGTTCATCTAGCACAAAAGGAACGGGTAGCAGGAGAAACTATTTCTCTGGTTTCTCAATGTCTTTCCTAGTGCCGGTGTGAATTTCCTGCGGTTTTCACTGTAAAACTGCGATGGAGCTTGTACCTCCCCATATATATGTGAGGATTGGAGTATGCAAATGAAAAGAAACTTTGTGTTCCCAACAAGCTTGGTGAGGTACGGTTTTCACACACACTTTTCTCGCAAAACTGAGCATGTGGAGAGACGTTCGTTCATCTAGCACAAAGGAAATGGTTTGCAGGAGTAACTTTTACACTGGTTTCTCATTGTTTTTCCAAGTGTCGTTTTGATGTTCCTGCAGTTTTCACTGTAAAAGAGTGTTGGAAGTATTACCTCCCCATATATATGTATGGAGTGGAGTATGCAACTGAAAAGAAACTTTGTGTTCCCAATAAGCAAGTAGAAGAACGGCATTCACAAACAAATATCTCTCAGAACTGAGCATGTGCAGAGACGTTCGTTCATCTAGCACAAAGGGAACGGGTTACAGGAAAAACTTTTACTCTGGTTTCTCAGGCTGTTTCCTAGTGCCAGTTTGAATTTCCTGCAGTTGTCACTGTAATACCGATTTGAGGGTGTACCTCCCCTTATATATGTATGGAGTGGTGTTTGCAACCGAAAAGAAACTATGTGTTCCAAACAAGGTAGTTGAAGGACGGCTTTCACACACACTTATCTCTCAGACCTGAGCATGGGAAGAGACGTTCGTTCATCTAGCACAAAGGGAACGGTTTGCAGGGGAAATTTCAGACTGGTTTCTCAGTGTGTTCCCAGTGCTGGTTTGGATTTCCTGCAGTTATCACTGTAAAACAGAGTTGGAGCCAGTACTTACCCATATATATATGTGGATTGGAGTTTGCAAATGAAAAGAACCTTTGTGTTCCCATCTGGCTAGGTGAAGGACGGCTTTCACACACACATATCTCTCAGAGCTGAGCATTTGGTGAGACGTTCGTTCATCTAGCACAAAGGGAATGGGTTGAAGGAGAATCTTTTACTCTGGTTTCTCAGTCTGTTTCCTAGTAACGGTTTGATGTTCCTGCAGTTTTCAATCTGAAATCGAGTTGGAGCTAGTACCTCCCCATATATATGTATGGAGTGGAGTTTGCACATGAAAAGAAACTTTGTGTTTCCAACAAGCTATGTGAAGGAATGCTTTCACACAAACTTATCCCTCAGATCTGAGCATGAGGTTACACGTTCGTTCATGTAGCACAAAGGGAACGTGTTGCACGGGAAACTTTTACTCTTGTTTCTCAGTCTGTTAACTAGTGCTGGTATGAAGTTCCTGCAGTTTTCATTGTAAAACAGATTTGGAGCTCGTACCTCCCCATTTATTTGTATGGAGTGGAGTTTGCAACAGAAAAGGTACATGGTGGTCCCAAAAATCGAGGTGAAGGGCGGCTTTCACACACACATAACTCTCAGAACTGAGCATGTGAAGAGACGTTCCTTCATCTAGCACAAAATGAACGGGATGCAGGAGAAATTTTTACTCTGGTTTCTCAGTGTGTTTCCTAGTGCCGTTTTGAAGTTCCTGCAGTTTTCACTGTAAAACCGATTTGAGGGTATACCTCCGCATATATATGTATGTAGTGGAGTTTGCAAACGAAAAGAAACAATGTTTCCCAACAATCTAGTTGAACGACGGCTTTTACACACACTTATCTCTCACAACTGAGCATGTAGAGAGACTTTTGTTCATCTAGCAAAAATGGAACGGGTTGCAGGAAAAACTTTTCCTCTGGTTTCTCAGACTTTTTCCTAGTGCCGTTTTCAGGATCCTGCAGTTTTCACTGTACCACCGAGTTGGAGCTTGTACCTCCCCATATATATGTATGGAGTGGAGTTTGCAACTGAAAAGAAACTTTGTTTTCCCAACAAGCTATGTGAAGGATGGCTTACAAACATACGTATGTCTCAGAACTGAGCATGTGGGGATACGTTCGTTCATCTAGCACAAAGGGAACTGGTTGCAGGAGAAACTTTTACTCTGGTTTCTCCATCTGTTTCCTAGTGCCGGTTTGAAATTCCTGCAGCTTTCACTGTAAAACTGAGTTGGGGCTAGAACCTCCGCATATATATGTATGGAGTGGAGCTTGCAAATGAAAAGAAAATTTGTGTTCCCAACAAGCAATTTGAAGGACGGCTTTAAGACACACTCATTTCTCAGAACTTAGCTTGTGGAGAAACGTTCGTTCATTTAGCAAAAATGGAACGCGTTGCAGGGGAAACTTTTTCTCTGGTTTCTCAGTTTGTTTCCTAGTGCCGGTTTGAAGTTCCTGCAATTTTCACTGTAAAACCGAGTTGGAGCTAATACCTCCCTTTATATATGTATCGAGTAGAGTATGCAACTGAAAAGAAACTTTTTGTTCACAATAAGCTAGGAGAAGGACAGCTTTCACACACAATTATCTCTCAGAATTGAGCAAGTGAGGAGAAGTTCGTTCATCTAGCACAAAGGGAATGGGTAGCAGCAGAAACTTTTACTCTGGTTTCTCACTGTTTTTCCTTTGGCCGGTTTGAAGTTTATGCAGTTTTCACTGTAAAACATAGTTGGAGCTTGTACCTCCCCATATATATGTATGGAGTGGAGTTTCCAACTGAAAAGAAACTTTGTATTCCCAACAAGCTAGGTGAAGGATGCTTTAACACACCCTTATCTCTCAGATCTGAGCATGTGGAGAGACGTTCGTTAATCTAGAACAAAGGGAACGGGTTGCAGGAGAAACTTTTACTCTGGTTTTCACTGTGTTTCCTAGTGCCGGATTGAATTTCCTGCAGTCTTCACTGTAAAACAGAGTTGGATCTGGAACCACCCCATATATATGTATGGAGTGGAGTATGCATCTGAAAAGAAACTTTGTGTTCCCAAGAAGCTAGGTGAAGGACTGCTTTCACAAAAACTTATCTCTCAGAACTCAGCAAGTGCAGAGACTTTCGTTCATCTAGCACAAAGGGAACGGGTAGCAGGAGAAAGTATTACTCTGGTTTCTCAGTGTGTTTCCTAGTGCCGGTTTGAAGTTCCTGCAGTTTTCACGGTAAAACCGTTTTGGAGCTAGTACCTCCCCATATATATTTATGGAGTGGAGTATGCAACTGAAAAGAAACTTTGTGTTCATAATAAGCTAGGTGAAGGACGGCTTTCACACACAATAATCTCTCAGAACTGAGCATGTGGAGAGACGTTCGTTCATCTAGCACAAAGGGAAAGGGTTGCAGGAGAAACTTTAACTCTGGTTTCTCAGTGTGTTTCCTAGTGCCGGATTGAAGTTCCTGCAGTTTTCACGGTAAAACCGATTTGGAGCTAGTACCTCCCCATATATATTTATGGAGTGGAGTATGCAACCTAAAATAAACTTTGTGTTCTGAATAAGTTAACTGAAGGACGGCTTTCACACACACTTATATCTCAGAACTGAGCATGTGGAGGGACGTTCGTTCATCTAGCACAAATGGAATGGTTTGCAGGAGAAACTTTTACTCTGGATTCTCACTGTGTTTCCTAGTGCCGGTTTGATGTTCCTGCAATTTTCACTGTAAAACCGTGTTGGAGCTGGTACCACCGCATATATATGTATGGAGTGAAGTTTGCAACTGAAAAGAAACTTTGTGTTCCCAACAAGCTAGGTGACGGACGGCTTTCAAACACACTTATCTCTCAGAACTGAGCATGTGGAGAGACGTTCGTTCATCTAGCACAAAGGGAATGATTTGCAGGAGAAACTTTTACTCTGGTTTCTCCGTCTGTTTCCTAGTGCCGGTTTGAAGTTCCTGCAGTTTTCAGTGTAAAACCGAGTTGGGTCTAGTAACTCCCCATATATATGTATGGAGTGGAGTATGCAAGTGAAAAGAAACTTTGTGTTCCCAATAAGATATTTGAAGGACGGCTTTCACACACAATTATCTCTCAGAATTGAGCAAGTGAGGAGAAGTTCGTTCATCTAGCACAAAGGGAATGGGTAGCAGCAGAAACTTTTACTCTGGTTTCTCACTGTTTTTCCTTTGGCCGGTTTGAAGTTTATGCAGTTTTCACTGTAAAACATAGTTGGAGCTTGTACCTCCCCATATATAAGTATGGAGTGGAGTTTCCAACTGAAAAGAAACTTTGTATTCCCAACAAGCTAGGTGAAGGATGCTTTAACACACCCTTATCTCTCAGATCTGAGCATGTGGAGAGACGTTCGTTAATCTAGCACAAAGGGAACGGGTTGCAGGAGAAACTTTTACTCTGGTTTTCACTGTGTTTCCTAGTGCCGGATTGAATTTCCTGCAGTCTTCACTGTAAAACAGAGTTGGATCTGGAACCACCCCATATATATGTATGGAGTGGAGTATGCATCTGAAAAGAAACTTTGTGTTCCCAAGAAGCTATGTGAAGGACTGCTTTCACAAAAACTTATCTCTCAGAACTCAGCAAGTGCAGAGACGTTCGTTCATCTAGCACAAAGGGAACGGGTAGCAGGAGAAAGTATTACTCTGGTTTCTCAGTGTGTTTCCTAGTGCCGGTTTGAAGTTCCTGCAGTTTTCACGGTAAAACCGTTTTGGAGCTAGTACCTCCCCATATATATTTATGGAGTGGAGTATGCAACTGAAAAGAAACTTTGTGTTCCCAATAAGCTAGGTGAAGGACGGCTTTCACACTCAATAATCTCTCAGAACTGAGCATGTGGAGAGACGTTCGTTCATCTAGCACAAAGGGAACGGGTTGCAGGAGAAACTTTAACTCTGGTTTCTCAGTGTGTTTCCTAGTGCCGGATTGAAGTTCCTGCAGTTTTCACGGTAAAACCGATTTGGAGCTAGTACCTCCCCATATATACTTATGGAGTGGAGTATGCAACTAAAAAGAAACTTTGTGTTCTGAATAAGTTAACTGAAGGACGGCTTTCACACACACTTATATCTCAGAACTGAGCATGTGGAGGGACGTTCGTTCATCTAGCACAAATGGAACGGTTTGCAGGAGAAACTTTTACTCTGGATTCTCACTGTGTTTCTTAGTGCCGGTTTGATGTTCCTGCAATTTTCACTGTAAAACCCTGTTGGAGCTGGTACCACCGCATATATATGTATGGAGTGAAGTTTGCAACTGAAAAGAAACTTTGTGTTCCCAACAAGCTAGGTGACGGACGGCTTTCAAACACACTTATCTCTCAGAACTGAGCATGTGGAGAGACGTTCGTTCATCTAGCACAAAGGGAATGATTTGCAGGAGAAACTTTTACTCTGGTTTCTCCGTCTGTTTCCTAGTGCCGGTTTGAAGTTCCTGCAGTTTTCAGTGTAAAACCGAGTTGGGTCTAGTAACTCCCCATATATATGTATGGAGTGGAGTATGCAAGTGAAAAGAAACATTGTGTTCCCAATAAGATATTTGAAGGACGGCTTTCACACACAATTATCTCTCAGAACTGAGCATGTGGAGAGAATTTCATTCATCTAGCACAAAGGGGATGGATAGCAAGGGAAACTTTTACTCTGGTTTTAGACTGTGTTTCCTAGTGCCGGTTTGAAGTTCATGCAGTTTTCACTTTAAAACAAAGTTGGAGCTAGCACCTCCACATATATATGTATGGAGTGGAGTTTGCAACTGAAAAGAAACTTTGTTTTCCAAACAAGCTAGGTGAAGAACGGCTTTCACACACACTTATCTCTCAGAACTGAGCATTTGGAGAGATGTTCGTTCATCTAGCACAAAGGGAACGGGTTGCAGGAGAAACTTTTACTGTGGTTTCTCTGTGTGTTTAATAGTGCCGGTTTGAAGTTCCTGCAGTTTTCACTGTAAAACTGAGTTGGAGCTTGTACCACCCCATATATATGTATGGAGTGGAGTTTGCAACTGAAAAGAAACTTTGTGTTCCCAACAAGCTAGGTGAAGAATGGCTTTCAACACACTTATCTCTCAGAACTGAGCATGTGGAGAGACGTTCGTTCATCTAGCACAAATGGAACGGTTTGCAGGATATACTTTTACTCTGGTTTCTCACTGTGTTTCCTAGTGCCGTATGAAGCTCCTGCAATTTTCACGGTAAAACCGAGTTGGGGCTAGTACATCACCATATATATGTATGGTGTGGAGTATGCAACTGAAAAGAAACTTTGTGTTCCCAAAATGGTAGTTGAAGGATGGCTTTCACACACAATTATCTCTCAGAACTGAGCATGTGGAGGGACGTTCGTTCATCTAGCACAAGGGAACCGACAGCAAGGGAAACTTTTACTCTGATTTTTCACTGTGTTTCCCAGGGCCGGTTTGAAGTTCAAGCAGTTTTCACTGTAAAACATATTTGGAGTTAATACCTCCCCATATATATGTATTGAGTGGATTTGGCAACTGAAAAGAATCTTTGTGTTCTCAACAATCTAACTGAAGTACGGCCTTCACACACACTTATCTCTCAGAACTTAGCATGTGGAGAGAAGTACGTTCATCTAGCACAAATGGAACGGGTAGCAGGAGAAACTATTACTCTGGTTTCTCACTGTGTTTCCTAGTGCCGGTTTGATGTTCCTGCAATTTTCACTGTAAAACCGTGTTGGAGCTGGTACCAACGCATATATATGTATGGAGTGAAGTTTGCAACTGAAAAGAAACTTTGTGTTCCCAACAAGCTAGGTGAAGGACGGCTTTCAAACACACTTATCTCTCAGAACTGAGCATGTGGAGAGACGTTCGTTCATCTAGCACAAAGGGAATTATTTGCAGGAGAAACTTTTACCCTGGTTTCTCCGTCTGTTTCCTAGTGCCGGTTTGAAGTTCCTGCAGTTTTCAGTGTAAAACCGAGTTGGGTCTAGTAACTCCCCATATATATGTATGGAGTGGAGTATGCAAGTGAAAAGAAACTTTGTGTTCCCAATAATATTGTTGAAGGACGGCTTTCACACACAATTATCTCTCAGAACTGAGCATGTGGAGAGAATTTCATTCATCTAGCACAAAGGGGATGGATAGCAAGGGAAATTTTACTCTGGTTTTAGACTGTGTTTCCTAGTGCCGGTTTGAAGTTCATGCAGTTTTCACTTTAAAACATATTTGGAGCTAGTACCTCCACATATATATGTATGGAAAGGAGTTTGCAACTGAAAAGAAACTTTGTTTTCCCAACAAGCTAGGTGAAGGACGGCTTTCACACACACTTATCTCTCAGAACTGAGCATGTGGAGAGCCGTTCGTTCATCTAGCACAAAGGGAACGAATAGCAAAGGAAACTATTACTCTGGTTTTTCAATATGTTACCTAGTGCCGCTTTGAAGTTGCTGCAGTTTTCACTGTAAAACCGAGTTGGAGCTAGTACCTTCCCATATATATGTATGAAGTAGAGTTTGCAAATGAAAAGAAACTTTGTGTTCTCAACAAGCTAACTGAAATACGGCTTTCACACACACTTATCTCTCAGAACTGAGCATGTGGAGAGAAGTTCATTCATCTAGCACAAACGGAATGGATACCAAGGGAAACATTTACTCTGGATTTTCACAGTGTTTCTTAGTGCCGGATTGAAGTTCATGCAGTTTTCACTGTAAAACTTAGTTGGAGCTAGTACTTCCACATATATATGTATGGAGTGGAGTTTGCAACTGAAAATAATCTTTGTGTTCCCAACAACCTAGGTGAAGTACGGCTTTCAAACACACTTATCTCTAAGAACTGAGCATGTGGAGAGTCGTTCGTTCATCTAGCACAAATGGAACGGGTTGCAGGAGAAACTTTTACTCTGGAATCTCACTGTGTTTCCTAGTGCTTGTTTGAATTTCCTGCAGTTTTCACCGTAAAATCGAGTTGGAGCTAGTACCGCCCCATATATATGTATGGAGTGGAGTATGCAACTGAAAAGAAACTTTGTGTTCCCAGTAAGGTAGGTGAAAGTTGGCTTTCACACCCAATTATCTCTCAGAACTGAGCATGTGGAGGGACGTTCGTTCATCTAGCAAAAAGGGAACGGGTTGTAGGAGAAACATTTACTCTGGATTCTCATTGTGTTTCCTAGTGCTGGTATGAAGTTCCTGCAGTTTTGACGGTAAAACCGTGGTGGAGCTAGTACCTCCCCATATATATGTATGGGGTGGAGTTTGCAACTGAAAAAAACTTTGTGTTCCCAACAAGCTAGGTTAAGGACAGCTTTCAAACACAATTATCTCTCAGAATTGAGCATGTGGAGAGACGTTGGTTCATCTAGCACAAAGGAACAGATAGAAAGTTAAACTTTTACTCTGGTTTTTCAATGTGTTTCCTAGTGCCGGTTTGAAGTTCATGCAGTTTTCACTGTAAAACATAGTTGGAGATAGTACCTCCCCATATATATGTATGGAGTGGAGTTTCCAACTGAAAAGAAACTTTGTGTTCCCAACAATCTACGTGAAATATGCTTTCACACACACTTATCTCTCAGAAATGAGCATGAGGAGAGACGTTCGTTCATCTAGCACAAAGGGAACGGGTTGCAGGAGAAACTTTTACTCTGGTTTCTCAGTGTGTTTCCTAGTGCCGGTTTGATGTTCCTGCAGTTTTCACTGTAAAAACGATTTGGAGCAGATACCACCCCATATATATGTATTGAGTGGAGTTTGCAAAGGAAAAGAATCTATGTGTTCCCAACAAGCTAGGTGAAGGACGGCTTTCACACACACATATCTCTCAGAACTGAGCATGTGGAGAGACTTCCGTTCATCTAGCACCAAGGGAATGGGTTGCAGTAAAACTTTTACTCTGGTTTCTCAGTCTGTTTCCTAGTGCCGAATTGAAGTTCCTGCAGTTTTCACGGTAAAACAGAGTTGGAGCTAGTATCTCCCCATATATATGTATGGGTTGGAGTATGCAACTGAAAAGAAAATTTTTGTTCACTATAAGCTAGGAGAAGGACGGCTTTCACACACAATTATCTCTCAGAATTGAGCATGTGGAGAGACGTTCGTTCATCTAGCACAAAGGGAATGATTTACAGGAGAAACTTTTACACTGGTTTCTCAGTGTGTTTCCTACTGTCGGTTTGAAGTTCCTGCATATTTCACGGTAAAACCGGTTTTCTAGCTAGTACTTCCCCATATATATGTATGGAGTAAATTTTGCCACTGAAAAGACACTTTGTGTTCTCAACAAGCTAAGTGAAGTACGGCTTTCACAAACACTTATCTCTCAGAACTGAGCATGTGGAGAGAATTTCGTTCACATAGCACAAAGGAACGTGTTGCAGTGGAAACTTTTACTCTGGTATCTCACTGTTTTTCCTAGTGCCGGTTAGAAGTTCATGCATTTTTCACTGTAAAATATAGATGGAGCTAGTACCACCCCATATATTTGTATGGGGTGTAGTTTGCAACTGAAAAGAAACTTTGTGTTCCCAACAAGTTAGGTGAAGGACGGCTTTCAAACACAATTATCTCTCAGAATTGAGCATGTGGAGAAACGTTCGTTCATCTAGCACAAAGTAACAGATAGCAAGGGAAACATTTACTCTGGTTTTTCAATGTGTTTCCTAGTGCCGGTTTGAAGTTCATGCAGTTTTCACTGTAAAATATAGTTGGAGCTTGTACCTCCCCATATATATGTATGGATTGGAGTTTCCAAATGAAAAGAAACTTTGTGTTCCCAACAAGCTAGGTGAAGGATGCTTTCACACACACTTATCTCTCAGAACTGAGCATGTGGAGAGACGTTCGTTCATCTAGCACAAAGGGAACGGGTTGCAGGAGAAACTTTACTCTGTTTTCTCAGTCTGTTTCCTAGTGCCGTTTTGAAGTTCCTGCAGGTTTCACGGTAAAACCGATTTGGAGCTAGTACCTCCACATATATATGTATGGAGTGGGGTATGGAACTGAAAAGAAACTTTGTGTTCCCAACAAGCTAGTTGAAGGAAGGCTTTCAATGCACTTCTCTCTCAGTACTGAGCATGTGGAGAGAAATTCGTTCATGTAGCACAAAGGGAACGGTTTTCAAGAGAAACATTTACTCTGGTTTCTCAGTGTGTTTCCTAGTGCCGGTTTGAAGTTCCTGCAGTTTTCACTGTAAAACAGAGTTGGAGATGGGACCTCCCCATATATATGTATGGAGTGGAGATTGCAACTGAAAAGAAACTTTGTGTTCCCAACAAGCTAGGTGAAGGACGGCTTTAAGACACACTAATTTCTCAGAACTTAGCTTGTGGAGAAACGTTCGTTCATTTAGCAAAAATGAAACGCGTTGCAGGGGAAACTTTTTCTCTGGTTTCTCAGTTTGTTTCCTAGTGCCGGTTTGAAGTTCCTGCAATTTTCACTGTAAAACCGAGTTGGAGCTAATACCTCCCTTTATATATGTATCGAGTAGAGTATGCAACTGAAAAGAAACTTTTTGTTCACAATAAGCTAGGAGAAGGACGGCTTTCACACACAATTATCTCTCAGAATTGAGCAAGTGAGGACAAGTTCGTTCATCTAGCACAAAGGGAATGGGTAGCAGCAGAAACTTTTACTCTGGTTTCTCACTGTTTTTCCTTTGGCCGGTTTGAAGTTCATGCAGTTTTCACTGTAAAACATAGTTGGAGCTTGTACCTCCCCATATATATGTATGGAGTGGAGTTTCCAACTGAAAAGAAACTTTGTATTCCCAACAAGCTAGGTGAAGGATGCTGTAACACACCCTTATCTCTCAGATCTGAGCATGTGGAGAGACGTTCGTTAATCTAGCACAAAGGGAACGGGTTGCAGGAGAAACTTTTACTCTGGTTTTCACTGTGTTTCCTAGTGCTGGATTGAATTTCCTGCAGTCTTCACTGTAAAACAGAGTTGGAGCTGGAACCACCCCATATATATGTATGGAGTGGAGTTTGCAACTGAAAAGAAACTATGTGTTCTCCACAAGCTAGGTGAAGGACGGCTTTCACACACACTTATCTCTCAGACATGAACATGTGGATTGAATTTCGTTCACCTAGCACAAAGGGAACGTGTTGCAGTGGAAACTTTACTCTGGTTTTCAATGTGTTTCCTAGTGCCGGTTGGAGGTTCCTGCAATTTTCACTGTAAAACCGATTTGGAGCTTATACCTCCCTTTATATATGTATCGAGTAGAGTATGCAACTGAAAAGAAACTTTTTGTTCACAATAAGCTAGGAGAAGGACAGCTTTCACACACAATTATCTCTCAGAATTGAGCAAGTGAGGAGAAGTTCGTTCATCTAGCACAAAGGGAATGGGTAGCAGCAGAAACTTTTACTCTGGTTTCTCACAGTTTCTCCTTTGGCCGGTTTGAAGTTTATTCAGTTTTCACTGTAAAACATAGTTGGAGCTTGTACCTCCCCATATATATGTATGGAGTGGAGTTTCCAACTGAAAAGAAACTTTGTATTCCCAACAAGCTAGGTGAAGGATGCTTTAACACACCCTTATCTCTCAGATCTGAGCATGTGGAGAGACGTTCGTTCATCTAGCACAAAGGGAACGGGTTGCAGGAGAAACTTTTACTCTGGTTTTCACTGTGTTTCCTAGTGCCGGATTGAATTTCCTGCAGTCTTCACTGTAAAACAGAGTTGGATCTGGAACCACCCCATATATACGTATGGAGTGGAGTATGCATCTGAAAAGAAACTTTGTGTTCCCAAGAAGCTAGGTGAAGGACTGCTTTCACAAAAACTTATCTCTCAGAACTCAGCAAGTGCAGAGACTTTCGTTCATCTAGCACAAAGGGAACGGGTAGCAGGAGAAAGTATTACTCTGGTTTCTCAGTGTGTTTCCTAGTGCCGGTTTGAAGTTCCTGCAGTTTTCACGGTAAAACCGTTTTGGAGCTAGTACCTCCCCATATATATTTATGGAGTGGAGTATGCAACTGAAAAGAAACTTTGTGTTCCCAATAAGCTACGTGAAGGACGGCTTTCACACACAATAATCTCTCAGAACTGAGCATGTGGAGAGACGTTCGTTCATCTAGCACAAAGGGAACGGGTTGTAGGAGAAACTTTAACTCTGGTTTCTCAGTGTGTTTCCTAGTGCCGGATTGAAGTTCCTGCAGTTTTCACTGTAAAAACGATATGGAGCTAGTACCTCCCCATATATATTTATGGAGTGGAGTATGCAACTAAAAAGAAACTTTGTGTTCTGAATAAGTTAACTGAAGGACGGCTTTCACACACACTTATATCTCAGAACTGAGCATGTGGAGAGACGTTCGTTCATCTAGCACAAAGGGAATGATTTGCAGGAGAAACTTTTACTCTGGTTTCTCCATCTGTTTCCTAGTGCCGGTTTGAAGTTCCTGCAGTTTTCAGTGTAAAACCGAGTTGGGTCTAGTAACTCCCCATATATATGTATGGAGTGGAGTATGCAAGTGAAAAGAAACTTTGTGTTCCCAATAAGATATTTGAAGGACGGCTTTCACACACAATTATCTCTCAGAATTGAGCAAGTGAGGAGAAGTTCGTTCATCTAGCACAAAGGGAATGGGTAGCAGCAGAAACTTTTACTCTGGTTTCTCACTGTTTTTCCTTTGGCCGGTTTGAAGTTTATGCAGTTTTCACTGTAAAACATAGTTGGAGCTTGTACCTCCACATATATATGTATGGAGTGGAGTTTCCAACTGAAAATAAACTTTGTATTCCCAACAAGCTAGGTGAAGGATGCTTTAACACACCCTTATCTCTCAGATCTGAGCATGTGGAGAGACGTTCGTTAATCTAGCACAAAGGGAACGGGTTGCAGGAGAAACTTTTACTCTGGTTTTCACTGTGTTTCCTAGTGCCGGATTGAATTTCCTGCAGTCTTCACTGTAAAACAGAGTTGGATCTGGAACCACCCCATATATATGTATGGAGTGGAGTATGCATCTGAAAAGAAACTTTGTGTTCTGAATAAGTTAACTGAAGGACGGCTTTCACACACACTTATATCTCAGAACTGAGCATGTGGAGGGACGTTCGTTCATCTAGCACAAATGGAACGGTTTGCAGGAGAAACTTTTACTCTGGATTCTCACTGTGTTTCCTAGTGCCGGTTTGATGTTCCTGCAATTTTCACTGTAAAACCGTGTTGGAGCTGGTACCACCGCATATATATGTATGGAGTGAAGTTTGCAACTGAAAAGAAACTTTGTGTTCCCAACTAGCTAGGTGACGGACGGCTTTCAAACACACTTATCTCTCAGAACTGAGCATGTGGAGAGACGTTCGTTCATCTAGCACAAAGGGAATGATTTGCAGGAGAAACTTTTACTCTGGTTTCTCCGTCTGTTTCCTAGTGCCGGTTTGAAGTTCCTGCAGTTTTCAGTGTAAAACCGAGTTGGGTATAGTAACTCCCCAAATATGTGTATGGAGTGGAGTATGCAAGTGAAAAGAATCTTTGTGTTCCCAATAAGATATTTGAAGGACGGCTTTCACACACAATTATCTCTCAGAACTGAGCATGTGGAGAGAATTTCATTCATCTAGCACAAAGGGGATGGATAGCAAGGGAAACTTTTACTCTGGTTTTAGACTGTGTTTCCTAGTGCCGGTTTGAAGTTCATGCAGTTTTCACTTTAAAACAAAGTTGGAGCTAGCACCTCCACATATATATGTATGGAGTGGAGTTTGCAACTGAAAAGAAACTTTGTTTTCCAAACAAGCTAGGTGAAGAACGGCTTTCACACACACTTATCTCTCAGAACTGAGCATTTGGAGAGATGTTCGTTCATCTAGCACAAAGGGAACGGGTTGCAGGAGAAACTTTTACTGTGGTTTCTCTGTGTGTTTAATAGTGCCGGTTTGAAGTTCCTGCAGTTTTCACTGTAAAACACAGTTGGAGCTTGTACCTCCCCATATATATGTATGGAGTGGAGTTTCCAACTGAAAAGAAACTTTGTATTCCCAACAAGCTAGGTGAAGGATGCTTTAACACACCCTTATCTCTCAGATCTGAGCATGTGGAGAGACGTTCGTTAATCTAGCACAAAGGGAACGGGTTGCAGGAGAAACTTTTACTCAGGTTTTCACTGTGTTTCCTAGTGCCGGATTGAATTTCCTGCAGTCTTCACTGTAAAACAGAGTTGGATCTGGAACCACCCCATATATATGTATGGAGTGAAGTATGCATCTGAAAAGAAACTTTGTGTTCCCAAGAAGCTAGGTGAAGGACTGCTTTCACAAAAACTTATCTCTCAGAATTCAGCAAGTGCAGAGACTTTCGTTCATCTAGCACAAAGGGAACGGGTAGCAGGAGAAAGTATTACTCTGGTTTCTCAGTGTGTTTCCTAGTGCCGGTTTGAAGTTCCTGCAGTTTTCACGGTAAAACCGTTTTGGAGCTAGTACCTCCCCATATATATTTATGGAGTGGAGTATGCAACTGAAAAGAAACTTTGTGTTCCCAATAAGCTAGGTGAAGGAAGGCTTTCACACACAATAATCTCTCAGAACTGAGCATGTGGAGAGACGTTCGTTCATCTAGCACAAAGGGAACGGGTTGCAGGAGAAACTTTAACTCTGGTTTCTCAGTGTGTTTCCTAGTGCCGGATTGAAGATCCTGCAGTTTTCACTGTAAAACCGATTTGGAGCTAGTACCTCCCCATATATATTTATGGAGTGGAGTATGCAACTAAAAAGAAACTTTGTGTTCTGAATAAGTTAACTGAAGGACGGCTTTCACACACACTTATATCTCAGAACTGAGCATGTGGAGGGACGTTCGTTCATCTAGCACAAATGGAACGGTTTGCAGGAGAAACTTTTACTCTGGATTCTCACTGTGTTTCCTAGTGCCGGTTTGATGTTCCTGCAATTTTCACTGTAAAACCGTGTTGGAGCTGGTACCACCGCATATATATGTATGGAGTGAAGTTTGCAACTGAAAAGAAACTTTGTGTTCCCAACTAGCTAGGTGACGGACGGCTTTCAAACACACTTATCTCTCAGAACTGAGCATGTGGAGAGACGTTCGTTCATCTAGCACAAAGGGAATGATTTGCAGGAGAAACTTTTACTCTGGTTTCTCCGTCTGTTTCCTAGTGCCGGTTTGAAGTTCCTGCAGTTTTCAGTGTAAAACCGAGTTGGGTCTAGTAACTCCCCATATATATGTATGGAGTGGAGTATGCAAGTGAAAAGAAACTTTGTGTTCCCAATAAGATATTTGAAGGACGGCTTTCACACACAATTATCTCTCAGAACTGAGCATGTGGAGAGAATTTCATTCATCTAGCACAAAGGGGATGGATAGCAAGGGAAACTTTTACTCTGCTTTTAGACTGTGTTTCCTAGTGCCGGTTTGAAGTTCATGCAGTTTTCACTTTAAAACAAAGTTGGAGCTAGCACCTCCACATATATATGTATGGAGTGGAGTTTGCAACTGAAAAGAAACTTTGTTTTCCAAACAAGCTAGGTGAAGAACGGCTTTCACACTCACTTATCTCTCAGAACTGAGCATTTGGAGAGATGTTCGTTCATCTAGCACAAAGGGAACGGGTTGCAGGAGAAACTTTTACTGTGGTTCTCTGTGTGTTTAATAGTGCCGGTTTGAAGTTCCTGCAGTTTTCACTGTAAAACTGAGTTGGAGCTTGAACCACCCCATATATATGTATGGAGTGGAGTTTGCAACTGAAAAGGAACTTTGTGTTCCCAACAAGCTAGGTGAAGAATGGCTTTCAACACACTTATCTCTCAGAACTGAGCATGTGGAGAGACGTTCGTTCATCTAGCACAAATGGAACGGTTTGCAGGATATACTTTTACTCTGGTTTCTCACTGTGTTTCCTAGTGCCGTTTGAAGCTCCTGCAATTTTCACGGTAAAACCGAGTTGGGGCTAGTACATCACCATATATATGTATGGTGTGGAGTATGCAACTGAAAAGAAACTTTGTGTTCCCAAAATGGTAGTTGAAGGATGGCTTTCACACACAATTATCTCTCAGAACTGAGCATGTGGAGGGACGTTCGTTCATCTAGCACAAGGGAACCGACAGCAAGGGAAACTTTTACTCTGATTTTTCACTGTGTTTCCCAGGGCCGGTTTGAAGATCAAGCAGTTTTCACTGTAAAACATATTTGGAGCTAATACCTCCCCATATATATGTATGGAGTGGATTTGGCAACTGAAAAGAATCTTTGTGTTCTCAACAATCTAACTGAAGTACGGCCTTCACACACACTTATCTCTCAGAACTAAGCATGTGGAGAGAAGTACGTTCATCTAGCACAAATGGAACGGGTAGCAGGAGAAACTATTACTCTGGTTTCTCACTGTTTTTCCTAGTGCCAGTTTGATGTTCCTGCAATTTTCACTGTAAAACCGTGTTGGAGCTGGTACCAACGCATATATATGTATGGAGTGAAGTTTGCAACTGAAAAGAAACTTTGTGTTCCCAACAAGCTAGGTGAAGGACGGCTTTCAAACACACTTATCTCTCAGAACTGAGCATGTGGAGAGACGTTCGTTCATCTAGCACAAAGGGAATGATTTGCAGGAGAAACTTTTACTCTGGTTTCTCCGTCTGTTTCCTAGTGCCGGTTTGAAGTTCCTGCAGTTTTCAGTGTAAAACCGAGTTGGGTCTAGTAACTCCCCATATATATGTATGGAGTGGAGTATGCAAGTGAAAAGAAACTTTGTGTTCCCAATAATATAGTTGAAGGACGGCTTTCACACACAATTATCTCTCAGAACTGAGCATGTGGAGAGAATTTCATTCATCTAGCACAAAGGGGATGGATAGCAAGGGAAATTTTACTCTGGTTTTAGACTGTGTTTCCTAGTGCCGGTTTGAAGTTCATGCAGTTTTCACTTTAAAACATAGTTGGAGCTAGTACCTCCACATATATATGTATGGAAAGGAGTTTGCAACTGAAAAGAAACTTTGTTTTCCCAACAAGCTAGGTGAAGGACGGCTTTCACACACACTTATCTCTCAGAACTGAGCATGTGGAGAGCCGTTCATTCATTTAGCACAAAGGGAACGAATAGCAAAGGAAACTATTACTCTGGTTTTTCAATATGTTACCTAGTGCCGCTTTGAAGTTGCTGCAGTTTTCACTGTAAAACCGAGTTGGAGCTAGTACCTTCCCATATATATGTATGAAGTAGAGTTTGCAAATGAAAATAAACTTTGTGTTCTCAACAAGCTAACTGAAATACGGCTTTCACACACACTTATCTCTCAGAACTGAGCATGTGGAGAGAAGTTCATTCATCTAGCACAAACGGAATGGATACCAAGGGAAACATTTACTCTGGTTTTTCACAGTGTTTCTTAGTGCCGGATTGAAGTTCATGCAGTTTTCACTGTAAAACATAGTTGGAGCTATTACTTCCACATATATATGTATGGAGTGGAGTTTGCAACTGAAAATAATCTTTGTGTTCCCAACAAACTAGGTGAAGTACGGCTTTCAAACACACTTATCTCTCAGAACTGAGCATGTGGAGAGTCGTTCGTTCATCTAGCACAAATGGAACGGGTTGCAGGAGAAACTTTTACTCTGGAATCTCACTGTGTTTCCTAGTGCTGGTTTGAATTTCCTGCAGTTTTCACCGTAAAATCGAGTTGGAGATAGTACCGCCCCATATATATGTATGGAGTGGAGTATGCAACTGAAAAGAAACTTTGTGTTCCCAGTACGGTAGGTGAAAGTTGGCTTTCACACCCAATTATCTCTCAGAACTGAGCATGTGGAGGGACGTTCGTTCATCTAGCACAAAGGGAACGGGTTGTAGGAGAAACATTTACTCTGGATTCTCATTGTGTTTCCTAGTGCCGGTATGAAGTTCCTGCAGTTTTGACGGTAAAACCGTGGTGGAGCTAGTACCTCCCCATATATATGTATGGGGTGGAGTTTGCAACTGAAAAAAACTTTGTGTTCCCAACAAGCTAGGTGAAGGACAGCTTTCAAACACAATTATCTCTCAGAATTGAGCATGTGGAGAGACGTTGGTTCATCTAGCACAAAGGAACAGATAGAAAGGGAAACTTTTACTCTGGTTTTTCAATGTGTTTCCTTGTGCCGGTTTGAAGTTCATGCAGTTTTCACTGTAAATCATAGTTGGAGATAGTACCTCCCCATATATATGTATGGAGTGGAGTTTCCAACTGAAAAGAAACTTTGTGTTCCCAACAATCTAGGTGAAAATGCTTTCACACACACATATCTCTCAGAACTGAGCATGAGGAGAGACGTTCGTTCATCTAGCACAAAGGGAACGGGTTGCAGGAGAAACTTTTACTCTGGTTTCTCAGTGTGTTTCCTAGTGCCGGTTTGATGTTCCTGCAGTTTTCACTGTAAAACCGATTTGGAGCAGACACCACCCCATATATATGTATTGAGTGGAGTTTGCAAAGGAAAAGAATCTATGTGTTCCCAACAAGCTAGGTGAAGGACGGCTTTCACACACACATATCTCTCAGAACTGAGCATGTGGAGAGACTTCCGTTCATCTAGCACCAAGGGAATGGGTTGCAGTAAAACTTTTACTCTGGTTTCTCAGTCTGTTTCCTAGTGCCGATTTGAAGTTCCTGCAGTTTTCACGGTAAAACAGAGTTGGAGCTAGTATCTCCCCATATATATGTATGGGTTGGAGTATGCAACTGAAAAGAAAATTTTTGTTCACTATAAGCTAGGAGAAGGACGGCTTTCACACACAATTATCTCTCAGAATTGAGCATGTGGAGAGACGTTCGTTAATCTAGCACAAAGGGAATGATTTACAGGAGAAACTTTTACACTGGTTTCTCAGTGTGTTTCCTACTGTCGGTTTGAAGTTCCTGCATATTTCACGGTAAAACCGGTTTTCTAGCTAGTACTTCCCCATATATATGTATGGAGTAGAGTTTGCCACTGAAAAGACACTTTGTGTTCTCAACAAGCTAAGTGAAGTACGGCTTTCACAAACACTTATCTCTCAGAACTGAGCATGTGGAGAGAATTTCGTTCACATAGCACAAAGGAACGTGTTGCAGTGGAAACTTTTACTCTGGTATGTCACTGTTTTTCCTAGTGCCGGTTAGAAGTTCATGCATTTTTCACTGTAAAATATAGATGGAGCTACTACCACCCCATATATATGTATGGGGTGTAGTTTGCAACTGAAAAGAAACTTTGTGTTCCCAACAAGTTAGGTGAAGGAGGGCTTTCAAATACAATTATCTCTCAGAATTGAGCATGTGGAGAAACGTTCGTTCATCTAGCACAAAGTAACAGATAGCAAGGGAAACATTTACTCTGGTTTTTCAATGTGTTTCCTAGTGCCGGTTTGAAGTTCATGCAGTTTTCACTGTAAAATATAGTTGGAGCTTGTACCTCCCCATATATATGTATGGAGTGGAGTTTCCAAATGAAAAGAAACTTTGTGTTCCCAACAAGCTAGGTGAAGGATGCTTTCACACACACTTATCTCTCAGAACTGAGCATGTGGAGAGACGTTCGTTCATCTAGCACAAAGGGAACGGGTTGCAGGAGAAACTTTACTCTGTTTTCTCAGTCTGTTTCCTAGTGCCGTTTTGAAGTTCCTGCAGGTTTCACGGTAAAACCGATTTGGAGCTAGTACCTCCACATATATATGTATGGAGTGGGGTATGGAACTGAAAAGAAACTTTGTGTTCCCAACAAGCTAGTTGAAGGAAGGCTTTCAATGCACTTCTCTCTCAGTACTGAGCATGTGGAGAGAAATTCGTTCATGTAGCACAAAGGGAACGGTTTTCAAGAGAAACATTTACTCTGGTTTCTCAGTGTGTTTCCTAGTGCCGGTTTGAAGTTCCTGCAGTTTTCACTGTAAAACAGAGTTGGAGATGGGACCACCCCATATATATGTATGGAGTGGAGATTGCAACTGAAAAGAAACTTTGTGTTCCCAACAAGCTAGGTGAAGGACGGCTTTAAGACACACTCATTTCTCAGAACTTAGCTTGTGGAGAAACGTTCGTTCATTTAGCAAAAATGAAACGCGTTGCAGGGGATACTTTTTCTCTGGTTTCTCAGTTTGTTTCCAAGTGCCGGTTTGAAGTTCCTGCAATTTTCACTGTAAAACCGAGTTGGAGCTAATACCTCCCTTTATATATGTATCTAGTAGAGTATGCAACTGAAAAGAAACTTTTTGTTCACAATAAGCTAGGAGAAGGACGGCTTTCACACACAATTATCTCTCAGAATTGAGCAAGTGAGGACAAGTTCGTTCATCTAGCACAAAGGGAATGGGTAGCAGCAGAAACTTTTACTCTGGTTTCTCACTGTTTTTCCTTTGGCCGGTTTGAAGTTCATGCAGTTTTCACTGTAAAACATAGTTGGAGCTTGTACCTCCCCATATATATGTATGGAGTGGAGTTTCCAACTGAAAAGAAACTTTGTATTCCCAACAAGCTAGGTGAAGGATGCTTTAACACACCCTTATCTCTCAGATCTGAGCATGTGGAGAGACGTTCGTTAATCTAGCACAAAGGGAACGGGTTGCAGGAGAAACTTTTACTCTGGTTTTCACTGTGTTTCCTAGTGCCGGATTGAATTTCCTGCAGTCTTCACTGTAAAACAGAGTTGGAGCTGGAACCACCCCATATATATGTATGGAGTGGAGTTTGCAACTGAAAAGAAACTATGTGTTCTCCACAAGCTAGGTGAAGGACGGCTTTCACACACACTTATCTCTCAGACATGAACATGTGGATTGAATTTCGTTCACCTAGCACAAAGGGAACGTGTTGCAGTGGAAACTTTACTCTGGTTTTCAATGTGTTTCCTAGTGCCGGTTGGAGGTTCCTGCAGTTTTCACTGTAAAATCGAGTTGCAGCTAATACCTCCCCATATATATGTATGGAGTGGAGTATGCATCTGAAAAGAAACTTTGTGTTCCCAAGAAGCTAGGTGAAGGACTGCTTTCACAAAAAATTATCTCTCAGAATTCAGCAAGTGCAGAGACTTTCGTTCATCTAGCACAAAGGGAACGGGTAGCAGGAGAAAGTATTACTCTGGTTTCTCAGTGTGTTTCCTAGTGCTGGTTTGAAGTTCCTGCAGTTTTCACGGTAAAACCGTTTTGGAGCTAGTACCTCCCCATATATATTTATGGAGTGGAGTATGCAACTGAAAAGAAACTTTGTGTTCCCAATAAGCTAGGTGAAGGACGGCTTTCACACACAATAATCTCTCAGAACTGAGCATGTGGAGAGACGTTCGTTCATCTAGCACAAAGGGAACGGGTTGCAGGAGAAACTTTAACTCTGGTTTCTCAGTGTGTTTCCTAGTGCCGGATTGAAGTTCCTGCAGTTTTCACTGTAAAACCGATTTGGAGCAAGTACCTCCCCATATATATTTATGGAGTGGAGTATGCAACTAAAAAGAAACTTTGTGTTCCGAATAAGTTAACTGAAGGACGGCTTTCACACACACTTATATCTCAGAACTGAGCATGTGGAGGGACGTTCGTTCATCCAGCACAAATGGAACGGTTTGCAGGAGAAACTTTTACTCTGGATTCTCACTGTGTTTCCTAGTGCCGGTTTGATGTTCCTGCAATTTTCACTGTAAAACCGTGTTGGAGCTGGTACCACCGCATATATATGTATGGAGTGAAGTTTGCAACTGAAAAGAAACTTTGTGTTCCCAACAAGCTAGGTGAAGGACGGCTTTCAAACACACTTATCTCTCAGAACTGATCATGTGGAGAGACGTTCGTTCATCTAGCACAAAGGGAATGATTTGCAGGAGAAACTTTTACTCTGGTTTCTCCGTCTGTTTCCTAGTGCCGGTTTGAAGTTCCTGCAGTTTTCAGTGTAAAACCGAGTTGGGTCTAGTAACTCCCCATATATATGTATGGAGTGGAGTATGCAAGTGAATAGAAACATTGTGTTCCCAATAAGATATTTGAAGGATGGCTTTCACACACAATTATCTCTCAGAACTGAGCATGTGGAGAGAATTTCATTCATCTAGCACAAAGGGGATGGATAGCAAGGGAAACTTTTACTCTGGTTTTAGACTGTGTTTCCTAGTGCCGGTTTGAAGTTCATGCAGTTTTCACTTTAAAACAAAGTTGGAGCTAGCACCTCCACATATATATGTATGGAGTGGAGTTTGCACTGAAAAGAAACTTTGTTTTCCAAACAAGCTAGGTGAAGAACGGCTTTCACACACACTTCTCTCTCAGAACTGAGCATGTGGAGACAAGTTCGTTCATCTAGCACAAAGGGAACGGGATGCAGGAGAATCTTTTACTGTGGTTTCTCTGTGTGTTTAATAGTGCCGGTTTGAAGTTCCTGCAGTTTTCACTGTAAAACTGAGTTGGAGCTTGTACCACCCCATATATATGTATGGAGTGGAGTTTGCAATTGAGAAGAAACTTTGTGTTCCCAACAAGCTAGGTGAAGAATGGCTTTCAACACACTTATCTCTCAGAACTGAGCATGTGGAGAGACGTTCGTTCATCTAGCACAAATGGAACGGGTTGCAGGACATACTTTTACTCTGGTTTCTCACTGTGTTTCCTAGTGCCGTTTGAAGCTCCTGCAATTTTCACGGTAAAACCGAGTTGGGGCTAGTACATCACCATATATATGTATGGTGTGGAGTATGCAACTGAAAAGAAACTTTGTGTTCCCAAAAAGGTAGGTAAAGGATGGCTTTCACACACAATTATCTCTCAGAACTGAGCATGTGGAGGGACGTTCGTTCATCTAGCACAAGGGAACCGACAGCAAGGGAAACTTTTACACTGATTTTTCACTGTGTTTCCCAGGGCCGGTTTGAATTTCAAGCAGTTTTCACTGTAAAACATATTTGGAGCTAATACCTCCCCATATATATGTATGGAGTGGATTTGGCAACTGAAAAGAATCTTTGTGTTCTCAACAATCTAACTGAAGTACGGCCTTCACACACACTTATTTCTCAGAACTTAGCATGTGGAGAGAAGTACGTTCATCTAGCACAAATGGAACGGGTAGCAGGAGAATCTATTACTCTGGTTTCTCACTGTGTTTCCTAGTGCCGGTTTGATGTTACTGCAATTTTCACTGTAAAACCGTGTTGGAGCTGGTACCAACGCATATATATGTATGGAGTGAAGTTTGCAACTGAAAAGATACATTGTGTTCCCAACAAGCTAGGTGAAGGACGGCTTTCAAACACACTTATCTCTCAGAACTGAGCATGTGGAGAGACGTTCGTTCATCTAGCACAAAGGGAATGATTTGCAGGAGAAACTTTTACTCTGGTTTCTCCGTCTGTTTCCTAGTGCCGGTTTGAAGTTCCTGCAGTTTTCAGTGTAAAACCGAGTTGGGTCTAGTAACTCCCCATATATATGTATGGAGTGGAGTATGCAAGTGAAAAGAAACTTTGTGTTCCCAATAATATAGTTGAAGGACGGCTTTCACACACAATTATCTCTCAGAACTGAGCATGTGGAGAGAATTTCATTCATCTAGCACAAAGGGGATGGATAGCAAGGGAAATTTTACTCTGGTTTTAGACTGTGTTTCCTAGTGCCGGTTTGAAGTTCATGCAGTTTTCACTTTAAAACATAGTTGGAGCTAGTACCTCCACATATATATGTATGGAGAGGAGTTTGCAACTGAAAAGAAACTTTGTTTTCCCAACAAGCTAGGTGAAGGACGGCTTTCACACACACTTATCTCTCAGAACTGAGCATGTGGAGAGCCGTTCGTTCATCTAGCACAAAGGGAACGAATAGCAAAGGAAACTATTACTCTGGTTTTTCAATATGTTACCTAGTGTCGCTTTGAAGTTGCTGCAGTTTTCACTGTAAAACCGAGTTGGAGCTAGTACCTTCCCATATATATGTATGGAGTAGAGTTTGCAAATGAAAAGAAACTTTGTGTTCTCAACAAGCTAACTGAAATACGGCTTTCACACACACTTATCTCTCAGAACTGAGCATGTGGAGAGAAGTTCATTCATCTAGCACAAACGGAATGGATACCAAGGGAAACATTTATTCTGGTTTTTCACAGTGTTTGTTAGTGCCGGATTGAAGTTCATGCAGTTTTCACTGTAAAACAAAGTTGGAGCTAGTACTTCCACATATATATGTATGGAATGGAGTTTGCAACTGAAAATAATCTTTGTGTTCCCAACAAACTAGGTGAAGTACGGCTTTCAAACACACTTATCTCTCAGAACTGAGCATGTGGAGAGACGTTCGTTCATCTAGCACAAATGGAACGGGTTGCAGGAGAAACTTTTACTCTGGAATCTCACTGTGTTTCCTAGTGCTGGTTTGAATTTCCTGCAGTTTTCACCGTAAAATCGAGTTGGAGCTAGTACCGCCCCATATATATGTATGGAGTGGAGTATGCAACTGAAAAGAAACTTTGTGTTCCCAGTAAGGTAGGTGAAAGTTGGCTTTCACACCCAATTATCTCTCAGAACTGAGCATGTGGAGGGACGTTCGTTCATCTAGCACAAAGGGAACAGGTTGTAGGAGAAACATTTACTGTGGTTTCTCATTGTGTTTCCTAGTGCTGGTATGAAGTTCCTTCAGTTTTGACGGTAAAACCGTGGTGGAGCTAGTACCTCCCCATATATATGTATGGGGTGGAGTATGCAACTGAAAAAAACTTTGTGTTCCCAACAAGCTAGGTGAAGGACAGCTTTCAAACACAATTATCTCTCAGAATTGAGCATGTGGAGAGACGTTGGTTCATCTAGCACAAAGGAACAGATAGAAAGGTAAACTTTTACTCTGGTTTTTCAATGTGTTTCCTAGTGCCGGTTTGAAGTTCATGCAGTTTTCACTGTAAAACATAGTTGGAGATAGTACCTCCCCATATATATGTATGGAGTGGAGTTTCCAACTGAAAAGAAACTTTGTGTTCCCAACAATCTAGGTGAAAGATGTTTTCACACACACTTATCTCTCAGAACTGAGCATGAGGAGAGACGTTCGTTCATCTAGCACAAAGGGAACGGGTTGCAGGAGAAACTTTTACTCTGGTTTCTCAGTGTGTTTCCTAGTGCCGGTTTGATGTTCCTGCAGTTTTCACTGTAAAACCGAGTTGGAGGTGATACCAACCCATATATATGTATTGAGTGGAGTTTGCAAAGGAAAAGAATCTATGTGTTCCCAACAAGCTAGGTGAAGGACGGCTTTCACACACACATATCTCTCAGAACTGAGCATGTGGAGAGACTTCCGTTCATCTAGCACCAAGGGAACGGGTTGCAGTAAAACTTTTACTCTGGTTTCTCAGTCTGTTTCCTAGTGCCGATTTGAAGTTCCTGCAGTTTTCACAGTAAAACAGAGTTGGAGCTAGTATCTCCCCATATATATGTATGGGTTGTATTATGCAACTGAAAAGAAAATTTTTGTTCACTATAAGCTAGGAGAAGGACGGCTTTCACACACAATTATCTCTCAGAATTGAGCATGTGGAGAGACGTTCGTTCATCTAGCACAAAGGGAATGATTTACAGGAGAAACTTTTACACTGGTTTCTCAGTGTGTTTCCTACTGTCGGTTTGAAGTTCCTGCATATTTCACGGTAAAACCGGTTTTCTAGCTAGTACTTCCCCATATATATGTATGGAGTAGAGTTTGCCACTGAAAAGACACTTTGTGTTCTCAACAAGCTAGGTGAAGTACGGCATTCACAAACACTTATCTCCCAGAACTGAGTATGTGGAGAGAATTTCGTTCACATAGCAGAAAGGAACGTGTTGCAGTGGAAACTTTTACTCTGGTTTCTCACTGTTTTTCCTAGTGCCGGTTAGAATTTCATGCATTTTTCACTGTAAAATATAGATGGAGCTAGTACCTCCCCATATATATTTATGGGGTGTAGTTTGCAACTGAAAAGAAACTTTGTGTTCCCAACAAGTTAGGTGAAGGACGGCTTTCAAATCAATTATCTCTCAGAATTGAGCATGTGGAGAAACGTTCGTTCATCTAGCACAAAGTAACAGATAGCAAGGGAAACATTTACTCTGGTTTTTCAATGTGTTTCCTAGTGTCGGTTTGAAGTTCATGCAGTTTTCACTGTAAAACATAGTTGGAGCTTGTGCCTCCCCATATATATGTATGGAGTGGAGTTTCCAAATGAAAAGAAACTTTGTGTTCCCAACAAGCTAGGTGAAGGATGCTTTCACACACACTTATCTCTCAGAACTGAGCATGTGGAGAGACGTTCGTTCATCTAGCACAAAGGGAACGGTTTTCAAGAGAAACATTTACTCTGGTTTCTCAGTGTGTTTCCTAGTGCCGGTTTGAAGTTCCTGCAGTTTTCACTGTAAAACAGAGTTGGAAATGGGACCTCCCCATATATATGTATGGAGTGGAGATTGCAACTGAAAAGAAACTTTGTGTTCCCAAAAAGCTAGGTGAAGGACGGCTTTCAACACACTTATCTCTCAGAACTGAGCATGTGGAGAGAATTTCGTTCATCTAGCAGAAAGGGAACGTGTTGCAGGAGAAATATTTTCTCTGGTTCTCAGTGTGTTTTCTAGTGCCGGTTTGAATTTCCTGCAGGTTTCACCGTAAAATCGAGTTGGAGTTAGAACCGCTCCATATATATGTATGGAGTGGTGTATGCAAATGAAAAGAAACTTTGTGTTCCTAGTAAGATAGGTGAAGGACGGCTTTCACACACAATTAACTCTCAGAACTGAGCATGTGGAGAGACGTTCGTTCATGTAGCCCAAAGGGAACCGACAGCAAGAGAAACTTTTCCTCTAGTTTTTCACTGTGTTTCCCAGTGCCGGTTTGAATCTCAAGCAGTTTTCACTGTAAAATATAGTTGGAGCTAGTACCTCCCCATATATATGTATGGAATGGTGTTTGCAACTGAAAAGAAACTTTGTATTCCCAACAAGCTAGGTGAAGGACGGCTTTCACACACACTTATCTCTCAGAACTGAGCATGTGGAGAGAATTTCGTTCATCTAGCACAAAGGGAACGGGTTGCAGGAGAAACATTTATTCTGGTTTCTAAGTGTGTTTCCTAGTGCCGGTTTGAAGCTCCTGCAATTTTCACGGTAAAACCGAGTTGGAGCTAGTACCTCCCCATATATATGTATGGGCTGGAGTATGCAAGTGAAAAGAAACTTTGTGTTCCCAATAAGAAATTTGAAGTACGGCTTTCACACAAAATTATCTCTCAGAACTGAGCATGTGGAGAGAAGTTCATTCATCTAGCACAAACGGAATGGATACCAAGGGAAACTTTTACTCTGGTTTTTCACAGTGTTTCTTAGTGCCGGATTGAAGTTCATGCAGTTTTCACTGTAAAACATATTTGGAGCTAGTACCTCCACATATATATGTATGGAGTTGAGTTTGCAACTGAAAAGAATCTTTGTGTTCCCAACAACCTAGTTGAAGGACAGCTTTCAAACACACTTATCACTCAGAAATGAGCATGTGGAGAGACGTTCGTTCATCTGGCACAAATGGAACGGGTTGCAGGAGAAACTTTTACTCTGGAATCTCACTGTGTTTCCTAGTGCCGGTTTGAATTTCCTGCAGTTTTCACCGTAAAATCGAGTTGGAGCTAGTACCGCCACATATATATGTATGGAGTGGAGTATGCAACTGAAAAGAAACTTTGTGTTCCCAGTAAGGTAGGTGAAAGATGGCTTTTACATACAATTATCTCTCAGAACTGAGCATGTGGAGGGACGTTCGTTCATCTAGCACAAAGGGAACGGGTTGTAGAGGAAACATTTACTCTGGATTCTCATTGTGTTTCCTAGTGCTGGTATGAAGTTCCTGCAATTTTGACGGTAAAACCGTGGTGGAGCTAGTACCTCCCCATATATATGTATGGGGTGGAGTTTGCAACTGAAAAAAAGTTTGTGTTCCCAACAAGCTAGGTGAAGGACGGCTTTCAAACACAATTATCTCTCAGAATTGAGCATGTGGAGAGACTTTCGTTCATCCAGCACAAAGGAACAGATAGCAAGGGAAACTTTTACTCAGGTTTTTCAATGTGTTTCCTAGTGCCGGTTTGAAGTTCATGCAGATTTCACTGTAAAACATATTTGGAGATATAACCTCCCCATATATATGTATGGAGTGGAGATTCCAACTGAAAAGAAACTTTGTGTTCCCAACAAGCTAGGTGAAGAACGGCTTTCACACACACTTGTCTCTCAGAAATGAGCATGTGGAGAAAAGTTCGTTCATCTAGAACAAAGGGAATGATTTGCAGGAAAAACTTTTACACTGGTTTCTCAGTGTGTTTCCTACTGCCGGTTTGAAGTTCCTGCAGATTTCACGGTAAAACTGATTTGGAGTTAGTACCTCCCCATATAAATGTATGGAGTAGAGTTTCCAACTGAAAAGAAACTTTGTGTTCCCAACAATCTAGGTGAAAGATGCTTTCACACACACTTATCTCTCAGAATTGAGCATGTGGAGAGACGTTCGTTCATCTAGCACAAAGGGAAAGGGTTGCAGGAGAAACTTTTACTCTGGTTTCTCAGTGTGTTTCCTAGTGCCGGGTTGAAGTTCCTGCAGTTTTCACTGTAAAACCGATTTGGAGCAGATACCAACCCATATATATGTATTGAGTGGAGTTTGCAAAGGAAAAGAATCTATGTGTTCCCAACAAGCTAGGTGAAGGACGGCTTTCACACACACATATCTCTCAGAACTGAGCATGTGGAGAGACTTCCGTTCATCTAGCACCAAGGGAACGGGTTGCAGTAGAAACTTTTACTCTGGTTTCTCAGTCTGTTTCCTAGTGCCGATTTGAATTTCCTGCAGTTTTCACGGTAAAACAGAGTTGGAGCTAGTATCTCCCCATATATATGTATGGGTTGGAGTATGCAACTGAAAAGAAAATTTTTGTTCACCATAAGCTAGGAGAAGGACGGCTTTCACACACAATTATCTCTCAGAATTGAGCATGTGGAGAGACTTTCGTTCATCTAGCACAAAGGGAATGATTTGCAGGAGAAACTTTTACACTGGTTTCTCAGTGTGTTTCCTACTGTCGGTTTGAAGTTCCTGCAGATTTCACGGTAAAACCGGTTTTCTAGCTAGTACCTCCCCATATATATGTATGGAGTAGAGTTTGCCACTGAAAAGACACTTTGTGTTCTCAACAAGCTAGGTGAAGCACGGCTTTCACAAACACTTATCTCTCAGAACTGAGCACGTGGAGAAAATTTCGTTCACCTAGCACAAAGGAAAGTGTTGCAGTGGAAACTTTTACTCTGGTTTCTCATTGTGTTTCCTAGTGCCGGTTTGAAGTTCATGCAGTTTTCACTGTAAAATATAGATGGAGCTAGTACCTCCCCATATATTTGTATGGGGTGTAGTTTGCAACTGAAAAGAAACTTTGTGTTCCCAACAAGTTATGTGAAGGACGGCTTTCAAACACAATTATCTCTCAGAATTGAGCATGTGGAGAAACGTTCGTTCATCTAGCACAAACTAACAGATAGCAAGGGGAACATTTACTCTGGTTTTTCAATGTGTTTCCTAGTGCCGGTTTGAAGTTCATGCAGTTTTCACTGTAAAACATAGTTGGAGCTTGTACCTCCCCATATATATGTATGGAGTGGAGTTTCCAAATGAAAAGAAACTTTGTGTTCCCAACAAGCTAGGTGAAGGATGCTTTCACACACACTTATCTCTCAGAACTGAGCATGTGGAGAGACGTTCGTTCATCTAGCACAAAGGGAACGGGTTGCAGGAGAAACTTTACTCTGTTTTCTCAGTCTGTTTCCTAGTGCCGTTTTGAAGTTCCTGCAGATTTCACGGTAACACTGATTTGGAGCTAGTACCTCCACATATATATGTATGGAGTGGTGTATGCAACTGAAAAGAAACTTTGTGTTGCCAACAAGCTAGTTGAAGGAAGGCTTTCAATGCACTTCTCTCTCAGTACTGAGCATGTGGAGAGAAATTCGTTCATGTAGCAAAAAGGGAACGGTTTACAGGAGAAACATTTACTCTGGTTTCTCAGTGTGTTTCCTAGTGCCGGTTTGAAGTTCCTGCAGTTTTCACTGTAAAACAGAGTTGGAGATGGGACCTCCCCATATATATGTATGGAGTGGAGATTGCAACTGAAAAGAATCTTTGTGTTCCCAAAAAGCTAGGTGAAGGACTGCTTTCACACACAATTATCTCTCAGAACTGACCTTGTGGAGAGTCCTTCATTCATCTAGCACTAAGGGAATGGGTAGCAGGAGAAACTTTTACTCTGGTTTCTCACTGTGTTTCCTAGTGCCGGTTTGAAATTCCTGCAGTTTTCACGGTAAAACCGAGTTGGAACTAGTACCTCACCATATATATGTATGGAGTAGTGTTTGCAACTGAAAAGAAACTTTGTGTTCTCAACAAGCTAGGTGAAGTACGGCTTTCACACACACTTATCTCTCAGAACAGATCATGTGGAGAGAAGTTCGTTCACCTAGCACAAAGGGAACTTGTTGCAGTTGAAACTTTACTCTGGTTTCTCCCAGTGTTTCCTAGTGCCGGTTTGTAGTCCCTGCAGTTTTTACTGTAAAACCGAGTTGGAGCTAGTATCTCCCCATATATATTTATGGAGTGGATTAAGCAACTGAAAAGAAAGTTTGTGTTCCCAACAAGATAGGTGAAGGACGGCTTTCACAAAAATTATCTCTCACAACTGAGCATGTGCAGAGACGTTCCTTCATTTAGCCTAAGGGAACGGGTAGCAGGAGAAACTATTACTCTTGTTTCTCACTGTGTTTCCTAGTGCCGGTTTGAAGTTCCTGCAGTTTTCACTGTAAAACCGAGATGGACTTAGTACCTCCCCATATATATGTGTGGAGTGGTATATGCAACTGAAAAGAAACTTTGTGTTCCCAACAAGCTAGTTGAAGGACGGCTTTCACACACACATATCTCTCAGAACTGAGCTTGTGGAGAGACGATCGTTCATCTAGAACAAAGGGAACGGTTTGCAGGAGAAACTTTTACTCTGGTTTCTCAGTGAGTTTAATAGAGCCGGTAAGAAGTTCCTGCAATTTTCACTGTAAAACCGAGTTGGAGCTGGTACCTCCCCATATATATGTATCGATTGGAGTTTGCAACTGAAAAGTAACTTTGTGTTCCCAAGAAGCTAGTTGAAGGACGGCTTTCACACACACTTATCTCTCAGAAATGACCGTGTGGAGAGTCCTTCATTCATCTAGAACAAAGGGAATGGGTAGCAGTAGAAACTTTTACTCTGGTTTCTCACTTTGTTTCCTAGTGCCGGTTTGAATTTCCTGAATTATTCACTGTAAAACATAGTTGGGTCTAGAACCTACCTATATATATATATATGGATTGGAGAATGCAACTGAAAAGAAACTTTGTGTTCCCAACAAGCTAGGTGAAGGAAGGCTTTCACACACACTTATCTCTCAGAACTGAGCATGTGGAGAGTCCTTCGTTCATCTAGCACAAAGGGAACGGATAGCAGGAGAAACTTTATTCTGGTTTCCCACTGTGTTTCCTAGTGCCGGTTTGTAGTTCCTGCAGTTTTCACTGTAAAACTGATTTGGAGCTACTACCTCCCCTTATATATGTATGCAGTAGAGATTGCATCTGAAAAGAAATTTTGTGTTCTCAACAAGCTAGTTGAAGTAGGCTTTCACACAAACTTAACTCTCAGAATTGAGCATGTTGAGAGACTTTTGTTCATCTATCACAAAGGGAACGGGTAGCAGGAGAAACTATACCTCTAGTTTCTCACTGTGTTTCCTAGTGCCAGTTTGAAGTTCCTGCAGTTTTCACTGTAAAACCGAGATGGAGCTAAAACCTCCCCATATATATGTGTGGGGTGGACTATGCAACTGAAAAGAAACTTTGTGTTCCCAACAAGCTAGGTGAAGGAAGGCTTTCACACACACTTGTCTCTCAGAAATGAGCATGTGGAGAGACGTTCGTTCATCTAGCACAAAGGGAAGTATTTGCAGGAGAAACTTTTACAGTGGTTTCTCAGTGTGTTTCCTACTGCCGGTTTGAAGTTCCTGCAGATTTCACGGTAAAACCGATTTGGAGCTAGTACCTCCCCATATAAATGTATGGAGTAGAGTTTGCAACTGAAAAGAAACTTTGTGTTCTCAACAAGCTAGGTGAAGTACAGCTTTCACACACACTTATCTCTCAGAAATGAGCTTGTGGAGAGAATTTCGTTCACCTAGCACAAAGGAACAGATTGAAAGGGAAACTTTTACTCTGGTATTTCAATGTGTTTCCTAGTGCCGGTTTGAAGTTCATGCAGTTTTCACTGTAAAACATAGTTGGAGATAGTACCTCCCTATATATATGTATGGATTGGAGTTTCCAACTGAAAAGAAACTTTGTGTTCCCAACAATCTAGGTGAAGGATGCTTTCACACACACTTATCTCTCAGAACTGAGCATGTGGAGAGACGTTCGTTCATCTAGCACAAAGGGAACGTTTTGCAGGAGAAATTTTACTCTGGTTTCTCACTGTGTTTCCTATGGCCGGTTTGAAGTTCATGCAGTTTTCACTGTAAAACATAGTTGGAGCTTGTACCTCCCCATATATATATATGGAGTGGAGTTTCCAACTTAAAAGAAACATTGTGTTCCCAACAAGCTAGGTGAAGGATGCTTTCACACACCCTTATCTCTCAGAACTGAGCATGTGGAGAGACGTTCGTTAATCTAGAACAAAGGGAACTTGTTGCAGGGGAAACTTTTACTCTGTTTTCTCAGTCTGTTTCCTAGTGCCGGTTTGAAGTTCCTGCAGTTTTCACATTAAAACAGAGTTGGAGCTAGTATCTCCCCATATATATGTATGGGTTGGACTATGCAACTGAAAAGAAACTTTTTGTTCACAATAAGCTAGGAAAAGGACGGCTTTCACACACAATTATCTCTCAGAATTGAGCATGTGGAGAGACGTTCGTTCATCTAGCACAAAGGGAATGATTTGCAGGAGAAACTTTTACACTGGTTTCTCAGTGTGTTTGCTACTGTCGGTTTGAATTTCCTGCAGATTTCACGGTAAAACCGGTTTTCTAGCTAGTACCTACCCATATATATGTATGGAGTAGAGTTTGCCACTGAAAAGACACTTTGTGTTCTCAACAAGCTAGGTGAAGTACGGCTTTCACAAACACTTATCTCTCAGAACTGAGCATGTGGAGAGAATTTCGTTCACCTAGCACAAAGGGAACGTGTTGCAGTTGAAACTTTTACTCTGGTTTTTCACAGTGTTTCTTAGTGCCGGATTGAAGTTCATGCAGTTTTCACTGTAAAACATATTTGGAGCTAGTACCTCCACATATATATGTATGGAGTTGAGTTTGCAACTGAAAAGAATCTTTGTGTTCCCAACAACCTAGTTGAAGGACAGCTTTCAAACACACTTATCACTCAGAAATGAGCATGTGGAGAGACGTTCGTTCATCTGGCACAAATGGAACGGGTTGCAGGAGAAACTTTTACTCTGGAATCTCACTGTGTTTCCTAGTGCCGGTTTGAATTTCCTGCAGTTTTCACCGTAAAATCGAGTTGGAGCTAGTACCGCCACATATATATGTATGGAGTGGAGTATGCAACTGAAAAGAAACTTTGTGTTCCCAGTAAGGTAGGTGAAAGATGGCTTTTACATACAATTATCTCTCAGAACTGAGCATGTGGAGGGACGTTCGTTCATCTAGCACAAAGGGAACGGGTTGTAGAGGAAACATTTACTCTGGATTCTCATTGTGTTTCCTAGTGCTGGTATGAATTTCCTGCAGTTTTGACGGTAAAACCGTGGTGGAGCTAGTACCTCCCCATATATATGTATGGGGTGGAGTATGCAACTGAAAAAAACTTTGTGTTCCCAACAAGCTAGGTGAAGGACAGCTTTCAAACACAATTATCTCTCAGAATTGAGCATGTGGAGAGACGTTGGTTCATCTAGCACAAAAGAACAGATAGAAAGGTAAACTTTTACTCTGGTTTTTCAATGTGTTTCCTAGTGCCGGTTTGAAGTTCATGCAGTTTTCACTGTAAAACATAGTTGGAGATAGTACCTCCCCATATATATGTATGGAGTGGAGTTTCCAACTGAAAAGAAACTTTGTGTTCCCAACAATCTAGGTGAAAGATGTTTTCACACACACTTATCTCTCAGAACTGAGCATGAGGAGAGACGTTCGTTCATCTAGCACAAAGGGAACGGGTTGCAGGAGAAACTTTTACTCTGGTTTCTCAGTGTGTTTCCTAGTGCCGGTTTGATGTTCCTGCAGTTTTCACTGTAAAACCGAGTTGGAGGTGATACCAACCCATATATATGTATTGAGTGGAGTTTGCAAAGGAAAAGAATCTATGTGTTCCCAACAAGCTAGGTGAAGGACGGCTTTCACACACACATATCTCTCAGAACTGAGCATGTGGAGAGACTTCCGTTCATCTAGCACCAAGGGAACGGGTTGCAGTAAAACTTTTACTCTGGTTTCTCAGTCTGTTTCCTAGTGCCGATTTGAAGTTCCTGCAGTTTTCACGGTAAAACAGAGTTGGAGCTAGTATCTCCCCATATATATGTATGGGTTGTATTATGCAACTGAAAAGAAAATTTTTGTTCACTATAAGCTAGGAGAAGGACGGCTTTCACACACAATTATCTCTCAGAATTGAGCATGTGGAGAGACGTTCGTTCATCTAGCACAAAGGGAATGATTTACAGGAGAAACTTTTACACTGGTTTCTCAGTGTGTTTCCTACTGTCGGTTTGAAGTTCCTGCATATTTCACGGTAAAACCGGTTTTCTAGCTAGTACTTCCCCATATATATGTATGGAGTAGAGTTTGCCACTGAAAAGACACTTTGTGTTCTCAACAAGCTAGGTGAAGTACGGCATTCACAAACACTTATCTCCCAGAACTGAGTATGTGGAGAGAATTTCGTTCACATAGCAGAAAGGAACGTGTTGCAGTGGAAACTTTTACTCTGGTTTCTCACTGTTTTTCCTAGTGCCGGTTAGAATTTCATGCATTTTTCACTGTAAAATATAGATGGAGCTAGTACCTCCCCATATATATTTATGGGGTGTAGTTTGCAACTGAAAAGAAACTTTGTGTTCCCAACAAGTTAGGTGAAGGACGGCTTTCAAATCAATTATCTCTCAGAATTGAGCATGTGGAGAAACGTTCGTTCATCTAGCACAAAGTAACAGATAGCAAGGGAAACATTTACTCTGGTTTTTCAATGTGTTTCCTAGTGTCGGTTTGAAGTTCATGCAGTTTTCACTGTAAAACATAGTTGGAGCTTGTGCCTCCCCATATATATGTATGGAGTGGAGTTTCCAAATGAAAAGAAACTTTGTGTTCCCAACAAGCTAGGTGAAGGATGCTTTCACACACACTTATCTCTCAGAACTGAGCATGTGGAGAGACGTTCGTTCATCTAGCACAAAGGGAACGGTTTTCAAGAGAAACATTTACTCTGGTTTCTCAGTGTGTTTCCTAGTGCCGGTTTGAAGTTCCTGCAGTTTTCACTGTAAAACAGAGTTGGAAATGGGACCTCCCCATATATATGTATGGAGTGGAGATTGCAACTGAAAAGAAACTTTGTGTTCCCAAAAAGCTAGGTGAAGGACGGCTTTCAACACACTTATCTCTCAGAACTGAGCATGTGGAGAGAATTTCGTTCATCTAGCAGAAAGGGAACGTGTTGCAGGAGAAATATTTTCTCTGGTTCTCAGTGTGTTTTCTAGTGCCGGTTTGAATTTCCTGCAGGTTTCACCGTAAAATCGAGTTGGAGTTAGAACCGCTCCATATATATGTATGGAGTGGTGTATGCAAATGAAAAGAAACTTTGTGTTCCTAGTAAGATAGGTGAAGGACGGCTTTCACACACAATTAACTCTCAGAACTGAGCATGTGGAGAGACGTTCGTTCATGTAGCCCAAAGGGAACCGACAGCAAGAGAAACTTTTCCTCTAGTTTTTCACTGTGTTTCCCAGTGCCGGTTTGAATCTCAAGCAGTTTTCACTGTAAAATATAGTTGGAGCTAGTACCTCCCCATATATATGTATGGAATGGTGTTTGCAACTGAAAAGAAACTTTGTATTCCCAACAAGCTAGGTGAAGGACGGCTTTCACACACACTTATCTCTCAGAACTGAGCATGTGGAGAGAATTTCGTTCATCTAGCACAAAGGGAACGGGTTGCAGGAGAAACATTTATTCTGGTTTCTAAGTGTGTTTCCTAGTGCCGGTTTGAAGCTCCTGCAATTTTCACGGTAAAACCGAGTTGGAGCTAGTACCTCCCCATATATATGTATGGGCTGGAGTATGCAAGTGAAAAGAAACTTTGTGTTCCCAATAAGAAATTTGAAGTACGGCTTTCACACAAAATTATCTCTCAGAACTGAGCATGTGGAGAGAAGTTCATTCATCTAGCACAAACGGAATGGATACCAAGGGAAACTTTTACTCTGGTTTTTCACAGTGTTTCTTAGTGCCGGATTGAAGTTCATGCAGTTTTCACTGTAAAACATATTTGGAGCTAGTACCTCCACATATATATGTATGGAGTTGAGTTTGCAACTGAAAAGAATCTTTGTGTTCCCAACAACCTAGTTGAAGGACAGCTTTCAAACACACTTATCACTCAGAAATGAGCATGTGGAGAGACGTTCGTTCATCTGGCACAAATGGAACGGGTTGCAGGAGAAACTTTTACTCTGGAATCTCACTGTGTTTCCTAGTGCCGGTTTGAATTTCCTGCAGTTTTCACCGTAAAATCGAGTTGGAGCTAGTACCGCCACATATATATGTATGGAGTGGAGTATGCAACTGAAAAGAAACTTTGTGTTCCCAGTAAGGTAGGTGAAAGATGGCTTTTACATACAATTATCTCTCAGAACTGAGCATGTGGAGGGACGTTCGTTCATCTAGCACAAAGGGAACGGGTTGTAGAGGAAACATTTACTCTGGATTCTCATTGTGTTTCCTAGTGCTGGTATGAAGTTCCTGCAATTTTGACGGTAAAACCGTGGTGGAGCTAGTACCTCCCCATATATATGTATGGGGTGGAGTTTGCAACTGAAAAAAAGTTTGTGTTCCCAACAAGCTAGGTGAAGGACGGCTTTCAAACACAATTATCTCTCAGAATTGAGCATCTGGAGAGACTTTCGTTCATCCAGCACAAAGGAACAGATAGCAAGGGAAACTTTTACTCAGGTTTTTCAATGTGTTTCCTAGTGCCGGTTTGAAGTTCATGCAGATTTCACTGTAAAACATATTTGGAGATATAACCTCCCCATATATATGTATGGAGTGGAGATTCCAACTGAAAAGAAACTTTGTGTTCCCAACAAGCTAGGTGAAGAACGGCTTTCACACACACTTGTCTCTCAGAAATGAGCATGTGGAGAAAAGTTCGTTCATCTAGAACAAAGGGAATGATTTGCAGGAAAAACTTTTACACTGGTTTCTCAGTGTGTTTCCTACTGCCGGTTTGAAGTTCCTGCAGATTTCACGGTAAAACTGATTTGGAGTTAGTACCTCCCCATATAAATGTATGGAGTAGAGTTTGCAACTGAAAAGAAACTTTGTGTTCTCAACAAGCTAGGTGAAGTACGGCTTTCACACACACTTATCTGTGAGAAATGAGCATGTGGAGAGAATTTCGTTCACCTAGCACAAAGGGAACGTTTTGCAGTGGAAACTTTTACTGTGGTTTCTCACTGTGTTTCCTAGTGCCGGTTTGAAGTTCATGCAGTTTTCAGTGTAAAATATAGATGGAGCTAGTTCCTCCCCATGTATATATATGGATTGGGGTTGGCAACTGAAAAGAATCTTTGTGTTCCCAACAAGCTAGGTGAAGGACGGCTTTCACACACACTTATCTCTCAGAACTGAGCATGTGGAGAGACTTCCGTTCATCTAGCACCAAGGGAACGGGTTGCAGGAGGAACTTTTACTCTGGTTTCTCAGTCTGTTTCCTAGTGCCGGTGTGAAGTTCCTGCAGTTTTCACTGTAAAACCGATTTGGAGCAGATACCAACCCATATATATGTATTGAGTGGAGTTTGCAAAGGAAAAGAATCTATGTGTTCCCAACAAGCTAGGTGAAGGACGGCTTTCACACACACATATCTCTCAGAACTGAGCATGTGGAGAGACTTCCGTTCATCTAGCACCAAGGGAACGGGTTGCAGTAGAAACTTTTACTCTGGTTTCTCAGTCTGTTTCCTAGTGCCGATTTGAATTTCCTGCAGTTTTCACGGTAAAACAGAGTTGGAGCTAGTATCTCCCCATATATATGTATGGGTTGGAGTATGCAACTGAAAAGAAAATTTTTGTTCACCATAAGCTAGGAGAAGGACGGCTTTCACACACAATTATCTCTCAGAATTGAGCATGTGGAGAGACTTTCGTTCATCTAGCACAAAGGGAATGATTTGCAGGAGAAACTTTTACACTGGTTTCTCAGTGTGTTTCCTACTGTCGGTTTGAAGTTCCTGCAGATTTCACGGTAAAACCGGTTTTCTAGCTAGTACCTCCCCATATATATGTATGGAGTAGAGTTTGCCACTGAAAAGACACTTTGTGTTCTCAACAAGCTAGGTGAAGCACGGCTTTCACAAACACTTATCTCTCAGAACTGAGCACGTGGAGAAAATTTCGTTCACCTAGCACAAAGGAAAGTGTTGCAGTGGAAACTTTTACTCTGGTTTCTCATTGTGTTTCCTAGTGCCGGTTTGAAGTTCATGCAGTTTTCACTGTAAAATATAGATGGAGCTAGTACCTCCCCATATATTTGTATGGGGTGTAGTTTGCAACTGAAAAGAAACTTTGTGTTCCCAACAAGTTATGTGAAGGACGGCTTTCAAACACAATTATCTCTCAGAATTGAGCATGTGGAGAAACGTTCGTTCATCTAGCACAAACTAACAGATAGCAAGGGGAACATTTACTCTGGTTTTTCAATGTGTTTCCTAGTGCCGGTTTGAAGTTCATGCAGTTTTCACTGTAAAACATAGTTGGAGCTTGTACCTCCCCATATATATGTATGGAGTGGAGTTTCCAAATGAAAAGAAACTTTGTGTTCCCAACAAGCTAGGTGAAGGATGCTTTCACACACACTTATCTCTCAGAACTGAGCATGTGGAGAGACGTTCGTTCATCTAGCACAAAGGGAACGGGTTGCAGGAGAAACTTTACTCTGTTTTCTCAGTCTGTTTCCTAGTGCCGTTTTGAAGTTCCTGCAGATTTCACGGTAACACTGATTTGGAGCTAGTACCTCCACATATATATGTATGGAGTGGTGTATGCAACTGAAAAGAAACTTTGTGTTGCCAACAAGCTAGTTGAAGGAAGGCTTTCAATGCACTTCTCTCTCAGTACTGAGCATGTGGAGAGAAATTCGTTCATGTAGCAAAAAGGGAACGGTTTACAGGAGAAACATTTACTCTGGTTTCTCAGTGTGTTTCCTAGTGCCGGTTTGAAGTTCCTGCAGTTTTCACTGTAAAACAGAGTTGGAGATGGGACCTCCCCATATATATGTATGGAGTGGAGATTGCAACTGAAAAGAATCTTTGTGTTCCCAAAAAGCTAGGTGAAGGACTGCTTTCACACACAATTATCTCTCAGAACTGACCTTGTGGAGAGTCCTTCATTCATCTAGCACTAAGGGAATGGGTAGCAGGAGAAACTTTTACTCTGGTTTCTCACTGTGTTTCCTAGTGCCGGTTTGAAATTCCTGCAGTTTTCACGGTAAAACCGAGTTGGAACTAGTACCTCACCATATATATGTATGGAGTAGTGTTTGCAACTGAAAAGAAACTTTGTGTTCTCAACAAGCTAGGTGAAGTACGGCTTTCACACACACTTATCTCTCAGAACAGATCATGTGGAGAGAAGTTCGTTCACCTAGCACAAAGGGAACTTGTTGCAGTTGAAACTTTACTCTGGTTTCTCCCAGTGTTTCCTAGTGCCGGTTTGTAGTCCCTGCAGTTTTTACTGTAAAACCGAGTTGGAGCTAGTATCTCCCCATATATATTTATGGAGTGGATTAAGCAACTGAAAAGAAAGTTTGTGTTCCCAACAAGATAGGTGAAGGACGGCTTTCACAAAAATTATCTCTCACAACTGAGCATGTGCAGAGACGTTCCTTCATTTAGCCTAAGGGAACGGGTAGCAGGAGAAACTATTACTCTTGTTTCTCACTGTGTTTCCTAGTGCCGGTTTGAAGTTCCTGCAGTTTTCACTGTAAAACCGAGATGGACTTAGTACCTCCCCATATATATGTGTGGAGTGGTATATGCAACTGAAAAGAAACTTTGTGTTCCCAACAAGCTAGTTGAAGGACGGCTTTCACACACACATATCTCTCAGAACTGAGCTTGTGGAGAGACGATCGTTCATCTAGAACAAAGGGAACGGTTTGCAGGAGAAACTTTTACTCTGGTTTCTCAGTGAGTTTAATAGAGCCGGTAAGAAGTTCCTGCAATTTTCACTGTAAAACCGAGTTGGAGCTGGTACCTCCCCATATATATGTATCGATTGGAGTTTGCAACTGAAAAGTAACTTTGTGTTCCCAAGAAGCTAGTTGAAGGACGGCTTTCACACACACTTATCTCTCAGAAATGACCGTGTGGAGAGTCCTTCATTCATCTAGAACAAAGGGAATGGGTAGCAGTAGAAACTTTTACTCTGGTTTCTCACTTTGTTTCCTAGTGCCGGTTTGAATTTCCTGAATTATTCACTGTAAAACATAGTTGGGTCTAGAACCTACCTATATATATATATATGGATTGGAGAATGCAACTGAAAAGAAACTTTGTGTTCCCAACAAGCTAGGTGAAGGAAGGCTTTCACACACACTTATCTCTCAGAACTGAGCATGTGGAGAGTCCTTCGTTCATCTAGCACAAAGGGAAAGGATAGCAGGAGAAACTTTATTCTGGTTTCCCACTGTGTTTCCTAGTGCCGGTTTGTAGTTCCTGCAGTTTTCACTGTAAAACTGATTTGGAGCTACTACCTCCCCTTATATATGTATGCAGTAGAGATTGCATCTGAAAAGAAATTTTGTGTTCTCAACAAGCTAGTTGAAGTAGGCTTTCACACAAACTTAACTCTCAGAATTGAGCATGTTGAGAGACTTTTGTTCATCTATCACAAAGGGAACGGGTAGCAGGAGAAACTATACCTCTAGTTTCTCACTGTGTTTCCTAGTGCCAGTTTGAAGTTCCTGCAGTTTTCACTGTAAAACCGAGATGGAGCTAAAACCTCCCCATATATATGTGTGGGGTGGACTATGCAACTGAAAAGAAACTTTGTGTTCCCAACAAGCTAGGTGAAGGAAGGCTTTCACACACACTTGTCTCTCAGAAATGAGCATGTGGAGAGACGTTCGTTCATCTAGCACAAAGGGAAGTATTTGCAGGAGAAACTTTTACAGTGGTTTCTCAGTGTGTTTCCTACTGCCGGTTTGAAGTTCCTGCAGATTTCACGGTAAAACCGATTTGGAGCTAGTACCTCCCCATATAAATGTATGGAGTAGAGTTTGCAACTGAAAAGAAACTTTGTGTTCTCAACAAGCTAGGTGAAGTACAGCTTTCACACACACTTATCTCTCAGAAATGAGCTTGTGGAGAGAATTTCGTTCACCTAGCACAAAGGAACAGATTGAAAGGGAAACTTTTACTCTGGTATTTCAATGTGTTTCCTAGTGCCGGTTTGAAGTTCATGCAGTTTTCACTGTAAAACATAGTTGGAGATAGTACCTCCCTATATATATGTATGGATTGGAGTTTCCAACTGAAAAGAAACTTTGTGTTCCCAACAATCTAGGTGAAGGATGCTTTCACACACACTTATCTCTCAGAACTGAGCATGTGGAGAGACGTTCGTTCATCTAGCACAAAGGGAACGTTTTGCAGGAGAAATTTTACTCTGGTTTCTCACTGTGTTTCCTATGGCCGGTTTGAAGTTCATGCAGTTTTCACTGTAAAACATAGTTGGAGCTTGTACCTCCCCATATATATATATGGAGTGGAGTTTCCAACTTAAAAGAAACATTGTGTTCCCAACAAGCTAGGTGAAGGATGCTTTCACACACCCTTATCTCTCAGAACTGAGCATGTGGAGAGACGTTCGTTAATCTAGAACAAAGGGAACTTGTTGCAGGGGAAAATTTTACTCTGTTTTCTCAGTCTGTTTCCTAGTGCCGGTTTGAAGTTCCTGCAGTTTTCACATTAAAACAGAGTTGGAGCTAGTATCTCCCCATATATATGTATGGGTTGGACTATGCAACTGAAAAGAAACTTTTTGTTCACAATAAGCTAGGAAAAGGACGGCTTTCACACACAATTATCTCTCAGAATTGAGCATGTGGAGAGACGTTCGTTCATCTAGCACAAAGGGAATGATTTGCAGGAGAAACTTTTACACTGGTTTCTCAGTGTGTTTGCTACTGTCGGTTTGAATTTCCTGCAGATTTCACGGTAAAACCGGTTTTCTAGCTAGTACCTACCCATATATATGTATGGAGTAGAGTTTGCCACTGAAAAGACACTTTGTGTTCTCAACAAGCTAGGTGAAGTACGGCTTTCACAAACACTTATCTCTCAGAACTGAGCATGTGGAGAGAATTTCGTTCACCTAGCACAAAGGGAACGTGTTGCAGTTGAAACTTTTACTCTGGTTTTTCACAGTGTTTCTTAGTGCCGGATTGAAGTTCATGCAGTTTTCACTGTAAAACATATTTGGAGCTAGTACCTCCACATATATATGTATGGAGTTGAGTTTGCAACTGAAAAGAATCTTTGTGTTCCCAACAACCTAGTTGAAGGACAGCTTTCAAACACACTTATCACTCAGAAATGAGCACGTGGAGAGACGTTCGTTCATCTGGCACAAATGGAACGGGTTGCAGGAGAAACTTTTACTCTGGAATCTCACTGTGTTTCCTAGTGCCGGTTTGAATTTCCTGCAGTTTTCACCGTAAAATCGAGTTGGAGCTAGTACCGCCACATATATATGTATGGAGTGGAGTATGCAACTGAAAAGAAACTTTGTGTTCCCAGTAAGGTAGGTGAAAGATGGCTTTTACATACAATTATCTCTCAGAACTGAGCATGTGGAGGGACGTTCGTTCATCTAGCACAAAGGGAACGGGTTGTAGAGGAAACATTTACTCTGGATTCTCATTGTGTTTCCTAGTGCTGGTATGAAGTTCCTGCAATTTTGACGGTAAAACCGTGGTGGAGCTAGTACCTCCCCATATATATGTATGGGGTGGAGTTTGCAACTGAAAAAAAGTTTGTGTTCCCAACAAGCTAGGTGAAGGACGGCTTTCAAACACAATTATCTCTCAGAATTGAGCATGTGGAGAGACTTTCGTTCATCCAGCACAAAGGAACAGATAGCAAGGGAAACTTTTACTCAGGTTTTTCAATGTGTTTCCTAGTGCCGGTTTGAAGTTCATGCAGATTTCACTGTAAAACATATTTGGAGATATAACCTCCCCATATATATGTATGGAGTGGAGATTCCAACTGAAAAGAAACTTTGTGTTCCCAACAAGCTAGGTGAAGAACGGCTTTCACACACACTTGTCTCTCAGAAATGAGCATGTGGAGAAAAGTTCGTTCATCTAGAACAAAGGGAATGATTTGCAGGAAAAACTTTTACACTGGTTTCTCAGTGTGTTTCCTACTGCCGGTTTGAAGTTCCTGCAGATTTCACGGTAAAACTGATTTGGAGTTAGTACCTCCCCATATAAATATATGGAGTAGAGTTTGCAACTGAAAAGAAACTTTGTGTTCTCAACAAGCTAGGTGAAGTACGGCTTTCACACACACTTATCTGTGAGAAATGAGCATGTGGAGAGAATTTCGTTCACCCAGCACAAAGGGAACGTTTTGCAGTGGAAACTTTTACTGTGGTTTCTCACTGTGTTTCCTAGTGCCGGTTTGAAGTTCATGCAGTTTTCAGTGTAAAATATAGATGGAGCTAGTTCCTCCCCATGTATATATATGGATTGGGGTTGGCAACTGAAAAGAATCTTTGTGTTCCCAACAAGCTAGGTGAAGGACGGCTTTCACACACACTTATCTCTCAGAACTGAACATGTGGAGAGAATTTCGTTCATCTAGCAAAAGGGAACGGGTTGTAGGAGAAACATTTACTCTGGATTCTCATTGTGTTTCCTAGTGCCGGTATGAAGTTCCTGCAGTTTTGACGGTAAAACAGTGGTGGAGCTAGTACTTCCCCATATATATGTATGGGGTGGAGTTTGCAACTGAAAAAAACTTTGTGTTCCCAAAAAGCTAGGTGAAGGACAGCTTTCAAACACAATTATCTCTCAGAATTGAGCATGTGGAGAGACGTTGGTTCATCTAGCACAAAGGAACAGATAGAAAGGTAAACTTTTACTCTGGTTTTTCAATGTGTTTCCTAGTGCCGGTTTGAAGTTCATGCAGTTTTCACAGTAAAACATAGTTGGAGATAGTACCTCCCCATATATATGTATGGAGTGGAGTTTCCAACTGAAAAGAAACTTTGTGTTCCCAACAATCTAGGTGAAAGATGCTTTCACACACACTTATCTCTCAGAATTGAGCATGTGGAGAGACGTTCGTTCATCTAGCACAAAGGGAAAGGGTTGCAGGAGAAACTTTTACTCTGGTTTCTCAGTGTGTTTCCTAGTGCCGGGTTGAAGTTCCTGCAGTTTTCACTGTAAAACCGATTTGGAGCAGATACCAACCCATATATATGTATTGAGTGGAGTTTGCAAAGGAAAAGAATCTATGTGTTCCCAACAAGCTAGGTGAAGGACGGCTTTCACACACACATATCTCTCAGAACTGAGCATGTGGAGAGACTTCCGTTCATCTAGCACCAAGGGAACGGGTTGCAGTAGAAACTTTTACTCTGGTTTCTCAGTCTGTTTCCTAGTGCCGATTTGAATTTCCTGCAGTTTTCACGGTAAAACAGAGTTGGAGCTAGTATCTCCCCATATATATGTATGGGTTGGAGTATGCAACTGAAAAGAAAATTTTTGTTCACCATAAGCTAGGAGAAGGACGGCTTTCACACACAATTATCTCTCAGAATTGAGCATGTGGAGAGACTTTCGTTCATCTAGCACAAAGGGAATGATTTGCAGGAGAAACTTTTACACTGGTTTCTCAGTGTGTTTCCTACTGTCGGTTTGAAGTTCCTGCAGATTTCACGGTAAAACCGGTTTTCTAGCTAGTACCTCCCCATATATATGTATGGAGTAGAGTTTGCCACTGAAAAGACACTTTGTGTTCTCAACAAGCTAGGTGAAGCACGGCTTTCACAAACACTTATCTCTCAGAACTGAGCACGTGGAGAAAATTTCGTTCACCTAGCACAAAGGAAAGTGTTGCAGTGGAAACTTTTACTCTGGTTTCTCATTGTGTTTCCTAGTGCCGGTTTGAAGTTCATGCAGTTTTCACTGTAAAATATAGATGGAGCTAGTACCTCCCCATATATTTGTATGGGGTGTAGTTTGCAACTGAAAAGAAACTTTGTGTTCCCAACAAGTTATGTGAAGGACGGCTTTCAAACACAATTATCTCTCAGAATTGAGCATGTGGAGAAACGTTCGTTCATCTAGCACAAACTAACAGATAGCAAGGGGAACATTTACTCTGGTTTTTCAATGTGTTTCCTAGTGCCGGTTTGAAGTTCATGCAGTTTTCACTGTAAAACATAGTTGGAGCTTGTACCTCCCCATATATATGTATGGAGTGGAGTTTCCAAATGAAAAGAAACTTTGTGTTCCCAACAAGCTAGGTGAAGGATGCTTTCACACACACTTATCTCTCAGAACTGAGCATGTGGAGAGACGTTCGTTCATCTAGCACAAAGGGAACGGGTTGCAGGAGAAACTTTACTCTGTTTTCTCAGTCTGTTTCCTAGTGCCGTTTTGAAGTTCCTGCAGATTTCACGGTAACACTGATTTGGAGCTAGTACCTCCACATATATATGTATGGAGTGGTGTATGCAACTGAAAAGAAACTTTGTGTTGCCAACAAGCTAGTTGAAGGAAGGCTTTCAATGCACTTCTCTCTCAGTACTGAGCATGTGGAGAGAAATTCGTTCATGTAGCAAAAAGGGAACGGTTTACAGGAGAAACATTTACTCTGGTTTCTCAGTGTGTTTCCTAGTGCCGGTTTGAAGTTCCTGCAGTTTTCACTGTAAAACAGAGTTGGAGATGGGACCTCCCCATATATATGTATGGAGTGGAGATTGCAACTGAAAAGAATCTTTGTGTTCCCAAAAAGCTAGGTGAAGGACTGCTTTCACACACAATTATCTCTCAGAACTGACCTTGTGGAGAGTCCTTCATTCATCTAGCACTAAGGGAATGGGTAGCAGGAGAAACTTTTACTCTGGTTTCTCACTGTGTTTCCTAGTGCCGGTTTGAAATTCCTGCAGTTTTCACGGTAAAACCGAGTTGGAACTAGTACCTCACCATATATATGTATGGAGTAGTGTTTGCAACTGAAAAGAAACTTTGTGTTCTCAACAAGCTAGGTGAAGTACGGCTTTCACACACACTTATCTCTCAGAACAGATCATGTGGAGAGAAGTTCGTTCACCTAGCACAAAGGGAACTTGTTGCAGTTGAAACTTTACTCTGGTTTCTCCCAGTGTTTCCTAGTGCCGGTTTGTAGTCCCTGCAGTTTTTACTGTAAAACCGAGTTGGAGCTAGTATCTCCCCATATATATTTATGGAGTGGATTAAGCAACTGAAAAGAAAGTTTGTGTTCCCAACAAGATAGGTGAAGGACGGCTTTCACAAAAATTATCTCTCACAACTGAGCATGTGCAGAGACGTTCCTTCATTTAGCCTAAGGGAACGGGTAGCAGGAGAAACTATTACTCTTGTTTCTCACTGTGTTTCCTAGTGCCGGTTTGAAGTTCCTGCAGTTTTCACTGTAAAACCGAGATGGACTTAGTACCTCCCCATATATATGTGTGGAGTGGTATATGCAACTGAAAAGAAACTTTGTGTTCCCAACAAGCTAGTTGAAGGACGGCTTTCACACACACATATCTCTCAGAACTGAGCTTGTGGAGAGACGATCGTTCATCTAGAACAAAGGGAACGGTTTGCAGGAGAAACTTTTACTCTGGTTTCTCAGTGAGTTTAATAGAGCCGGTAAGAAGTTCCTGCAATTTTCACTGTAAAACCGAGTTGGAGCTGGTACCTCCCCATATATATGTATCGATTGGAGTTTGCAACTGAAAAGTAACTTTGTGTTCCCAAGAAGCTAGTTGAAGGACGGCTTTCACACACACTTATCTCTCAGAAATGACCGTGTGGAGAGTCCTTCATTCATCTAGAACAAAGGGAATGGGTAGCAGTAGAAACTTTTACTCTGGTTTCTCACTTTGTTTCCTAGTGCCGGTTTGAATTTCCTGAATTATTCACTGTAAAACATAGTTGGGTCTAGAACCTACCTATATATATATATATGGATTGGAGAATGCAACTGAAAAGAAACTTTGTGTTCCCAACAAGCTAGGTGAAGGAAGGCTTTCACACACACTTATCTCTCAGAACTGAGCATGTGGAGAGTCCTTCGTTCATCTAGCACAAAGGGAACGGATAGCAGGAGAAACTTTATTCTGGTTTCCCACTGTGTTTCCTAGTGCCGGTTTGTAGTTCCTGCAGTTTTCACTGTAAAACTGATTTGGAGCTACTACCTCCCCTTATATATGTATGCAGTAGAGATTGCATCTGAAAAGAAATTTTGTGTTCTCAACAAGCTAGTTGAAGTAGGCTTTCACACAAACTTAACTCTCAGAATTGAGCATGTTGAGAGACTTTTGTTCATCTATCACAAAGGGAACGGGTAGCAGGAGAAACTATTACTCTTGTTTCTCACTGTGTTTCCTAGTGCCGGTTTGAAGTTCCTGCAGTTTTCACTGTAAAACCGAGATGGACTTAGTACCTCCCCATATATATGTGTGGGGTGGACTATGCAACTGAAAAGAAACTTTGTGTTCCCAACAAGCTAGGTGAAGGAAGGCTTTCACACACACTTGTCTCTCAGAAATGAGCATGTGGAGAGACGTTCGTTCATCTAGCACAAAGGGAAGTATTTGCAGGAGAAACTTTTACAGTGGTTTCTCAGTGTGTTTCCTACTGCCGGTTTGAAGTTCCTGCAGATTTCACGGTAAAACCGATTTGGAGCTAGTACCTCCCCATATAAATGTATGGAGTAGAGTTTGCAACTGAAAAGAAACTTTGTGTTCTCAACAAGCTAGGTGAAGTACAGCTTTCACACACACTTATCTCTCAGAAATGAGCTTGTGGAGAGAATTTCGTTCACCTAGCACAAAGGAACAGATTGAAAGGGAAACTTTTACTCTGGTATTTCAATGTGTTTCCTAGTGCCGGTTTGAAGTTCATGCAGTTTTCACTGTAAAACATAGTTGGAGATAGTACCTCCCTATATATATGTATGGATTGGAGTTTCCAACTGAAAAGAAACTTTGTGTTCCCAACAATCTAGGTGAAGGATGCTTTCACACACACTTATCTCTCAGAACTGAGCATGTGGAGAGACGTTCGTTCATCTAGCACAAAGGGAACGTTTTGCAGGAGAAATTTTACTCTGGTTTCTCACTGTGTTTCCTATGGCCGGTTTGAAGTTCATGCAGTTTTCACTGTAAAACATAGTTGGAGCTTGTACCTCCCCATATATATATATGGAGTGGAGTTTCCAACTTAAAAGAAACATTGTGTTCCCAACAAGCTAGGTGAAGGATGCTTTCACACACCCTTATCTCTCAGAACTGAGCATGTGGAGAGACGTTCGTTAATCTAGAACAAAGGGAACTTGTTGCAGGGGAAACTTTTACTCTGTTTTCTCAGTCTGTTTCCTAGTGCCGGTTTGAAGTTCCTGCAGTTTTCACATTAAAACAGAGTTGGAGCTAGTATCTCCCCATATATATGTATGGGTTGGACTATGCAACTGAAAAGAAACTTTTTGTTCACAATAAGCTAGGAAAAGGACGGCTTTCACACACAATTATCTCTCAGAATTGAGCATGTGGAGAGACGTTCGTTCATCTAGCACAAAGGGAATGATTTGCAGGAGAAACTTTTACACTGGTTTCTCAGTGTGTTTGCTACTGTCGGTTTGAATTTCCTGCAGATTTCACGGTAAAACCGGTTTTCTAGCTAGTACCTACCCATATATATGTATGGAGTAGAGTTTGCCACTGAAAAGACACTTTGTGTTCTCAACAAGCTAGGTGAAGTACGGCTTTCACAAACACTTATCTCTCAGAACTGAGCATGTGGAGAGAATTTCGTTCACCTAGCACAAAGGGAACGTGTTGCAGTTGAAACTTTTACTCTGGTTTCTCACTGTGTTTCCTAGTGCCGGTTTGAAGTTCATGCAGTTTTCACTGTAAAATATAGATGGAGCTAGTACCTCCCCATATATATGTATGGGGTGTAGATTGCAACTGAAAAGAAACTTTGTGTTCCCAACAAGCTTGTTGAAGGAAGGCTTTCAATGCACTTCTCTCTCAGTACTGAGCATGTGGAGAGAAATTCGTTCATGTAGCAAAAAGGGAACGGTTTTCAGGAGAAACATTTACTCTGGTTTCTCAGTGTGTTTCCTAGTGCCGGTTTGAAGTTCCTGCAGTTTTCACTGTAAAACCAAGATGGAGCTAATACCTCCCCATATATATGGGTGGGGTGGACAAGGAAACTGAAAACAAACTTTGTGTTCCCAACAAGCTAGGTTAAGGACGGCTTTCAAACACACTTATCTCTCAGAACTGAGCATGTAGAGAGACGTTCATTCATCTAGCACAAAGGGAACGGTTTGCAGGAATAACTTTTAGTCTTCTTTCTCAGTGTGTTTCGTAGTGCCGGTTTGAATTTCCTGAAGTTTTCACGGTAAAACCGTGTTGGAGCTAGTACCTCCCCATGTATATCTATGGAGTGTAGTATGGAACTGAAAAGAAACTTTGTGTTCCCAACAAGCTAGGTGAAGGATGGCTGTCACACAATCTTATCTCTCTGAACTGAGCATGTGGAGAAAGTTTCGCTCATTTAGCACAAAGGGAACGGGTTGCAGGGGAAATTTTTCTCCGGTTTCTCAGTGTATTTAATAGTGCCGGTTTGAAGTTCCTGCAGTTTTCACTGTAAAATCGAGTTGGAGCTGGAACCACCCCATATATATGTATGGAGTGGAGTTTGCAGCTGAAAAGAAACTTTGTGTTCCCAACAAGCTAGGTGAAGGACGGCTTTCACACACACTTGTTTCTCAGAAATGAGCATGTGGAGAGACGTTCGTTCATCTAGCACAAAGGAACAGATAGAAAGGGAAACTTTTACTCTGGTTTTTCAATGTGTTTCCTAGTGCCGTTTTGAAGTTCATGCAGTTTTTACTGTAAAACATAGTTGGAGATAGTACCTCCCCATATATATGTATGGAGTGGAGTTCCCAACTGAAAAGAAACTTTGTGTTCCCAACAATCTAGGTGAAAGATGCTTTCACACACACTTATCTCTCAGAACTGAGCATGTGGAGAGACGTTCGTTCATCTAGCACTAAGGGAACGGGTTGCAGGAGAAACTTTTACTCTGGTTTCTCAGTGTGTTTCCTAGTGCCGGCTTGAAGTTCCTGCAGTTTTCACTTTAAAACCGAGTTGGAGCAGATACCACCCCATATATATGTATGGAGTGGAGTTTGCAAAGGAAAAGAATCTTTGTGTTCCCAACAAGCTAGGTGAAGTAAGGCTTTCACACACACTTATCTCTCAGAACTGAGCATGTGGAGAGACGTTCGTTCATCTAGCACCAAGGAACGGGTTGCAGTAGAAACTTTTACTCTGGTTTCTCAGTCTGTTTCCTAGTGCCGATTTGAAGCTCCTGCAGTTTTCACTGTAAAAACGAGTTGGAGCTAGTATCTCCCCATATATATATATGGGTTGGAGTATGCAACTGAAAAGAAACTTTTTGTTCACAATAAGCTAGTAGAAGGACAGCTTTCACACACAATTATCTCTCAGAATTGATCATGTGAGGAGACGTTTGTTCATCTAGCACAAAGGGAATGGGTAGCAGGAGGAACTTTTTCTCTGGTTTCTCAGTGTGTTTCCTAGTGCCGGTTTGAAGTTCCTGCAGTTTTCACGGTAAAACCTAGTTGGAGCCTGTACCTCCCCATATATATGTATGGAGTGGAGTATGCAACTGAAAAGAAACTTTGGTTCCCAATAAACTATGTGAAGGACGACATTCACACACAATTATCTCTCAGAATTGAGCATGTGAGGAGATGTTCGTTCATCTAGCACAAAGGGAATGGGTAGCAGGAGAAACTTTTACTCTGGTTTCTCACTGTGTTTCCTATGGCCGGTTTGAAGTTCATGCAGTTTTCACTGTAAAACATAGTTGGAGCTTGTACCTCCCCATATATATGTATGGAGTGGAGTTTCCAACTGAAAAGAAACATTGTGTTACCAACAAGCTAGTTGAAGGATGCTTTCACACACCCTTATCTCTCAGAACTGAGCATGTGGAGAGAAGTTCGTTCACCTAGCACAAAGGGAACTTGTTGCAGTTGAAACTTTACTCTGGTTTCTCCCAGTGTTTCCTAGTGCCGGTTTGTAGTCCCTGCAGTTTTTACTGTAAAACCGAGTTGGAGCTAGTATCTCCCCATATATATTTATGGAGTGGATTAAGCAACTGAAAAGAAAGTTTGTGTTCCCAACAAGATAGGTGAAGGACGGCTTTCACAAAAATTATCTCTCACAACTGAGCATGTGCAGAGACGTTCCTTCATTTAGCCTAAGGGAACGGGTAGCAGGAGAAACTATTACTCTTGTTTCTCACTGTGTTTCCTAGTGCCGGTTTGAAGTTCCTGCAGTTTTCACTGTAAAACCGAGATGGACTTAGTACCTCCCCATATATATGTGTGGAGTGGTATATGCAACTGAAAAGAAACTTTGTGTTCCCAACAAGCTAGTTGAAGGACGGCTTTCACACACACATATCTCTCAGAACTGAGCTTGTGGAGAGACGATCGTTCATCTAGAACAAAGGGAACGGTTTGCAGGAGAAACTTTTACTCTGGTTTCTCAGTGAGTTTAATAGAGCCGGTAAGAAGTTCCTGCAATTTTCACTGTAAAACCGAGTTGGAGCTGGTACCTCCCCATATATATGTATCGATTGGAGTTTGCAACTGAAAAGTAACTTTGTGTTCCCAAGAAGCTAGTTGAAGGACGGCTTTCACACACACTTATCTCTCAGAAATGACCGTGTGGAGAGTCCTTCGTTCATCTAGAAAAAAGGGAATGGGTAGCAGTAGAAACTTTTACTCTGGTTTCTCACTTTGTTTCCTAGTGCCGGTTTGAATTTCCTGAATTATTCACTGTAAAACATAGTTGGGTCTAGAACCTACCTATATATATATATATGGATTGGAGAATGCAACTGAAAAGAAACTTTGTGTTCCCAACAAGCTAGGTGAAGGAAGGCTTTCACACACACTTATCTCTCAGAACTGAGCATGTGGAGAGTCCTTCGTTCATCTAGCACAAAGGGAACGGATAGCAGGAGAAACTTTATTCTGGTTTCCCACTGTGTTTCCTAGTGCCGGTTTGTAGTTCCTGCAGTTTTCACTGTAAAACTGATTTGGAGCTACTACCTCCCCTTATATATGTATGCAGTAGAGATTGCATCTGAAAAGAAATTTTGTGTTCTCAACAAGCTAGTTGAAGTAGGCTTTCACACAAACTTAACTCTCAGAATTGAGCATGTTGAGAGACTTTTGTTCATCTATCACAAAGGGAACGGGTAGCAGGAGAAACTATACCTCTAGTTTCTCACTGTGTTTCCTAGTGCCGGTTTGAAGTTCCTGCAGTTTTCACTGTAAAACCGAGATGGAGCTAAAACCTCCCCATATATATGTGTGGGGTGGACTATGCAACTGAAAAGAAACTTTGTGTTCCCAACAAGCTAGGTGAAGGAAGTCTTTCACACACACTTGTCTCTCAGAAATGAGCATGTGGAGAGACGTTCGTTCATCTAGCACAAAGGGAAGTATTTGCAGGAGAAACTTTTACAGTGGTTTCTCAGTGTGTTTCCTACTGCCGGTTTGAAGTTCCTGCAGATTTCACGGTAAAACCGATTTGGAGCTAGTACCTCCCCATATAAATGTATGGAGTAGAGTTTGCAACTGAAAAGAAACTTTGTGTTCTCAACAAGCTAGGTGAAGTACAGCTTTCACACACACTTATCTCTCAGAAATGAGCTTGTGGAGAGAATTTCGTTCACCTAGCACAAAGGAACAGATTGAAAGGGAAACTTTTACTCTGGTATTTCAATGTGTTTCCTAGTGCCGGTTTGAAGTTCATGCAGTTTTCACTGTAAAACATAGTTGGAGATAGTACCTCCCTATATATATGTATGGATTGGAGTTTCCAACTGAAAAGAAACTTTGTGTTCCCAACAATCTAGGTGAAGGATGCTTTCACACACACTTATCTCTCAGAACTGAGCATGTGGAGAGACGTTCGTTCATCTAGCACAAAGGGAACGTTTTGCAGGAGAAATTTTACTCTGGTTTCTCACTGTGTTTCCTATGGCCGGTTTGAAGTTCATGCAGTTTTCACTGTAAAACATAGTTGGAGCTTGTACCTCCCCATATATATATATGGAGTGGAGTTTCCAACTTAAAAGAAACATTGTGTTCCCAACAAGCTAGGTGAAGGATGCTTTCACACACCCTTATCTCTCAGAACTGAGCATGTGGAGAGACGTTCGTTAATCTAGAACAAAGGGAACTTGTTGCAGGGGAAACTTTTACTCTGTTTTCTCAGTCTGTTTCCTAGTGCCGGTTTGAAGTTCCTGCAGTTTTCACATTAAAACAGAGTTGGAGCTAGTATCTCCCCATATATATGTATGGGTTGGACTATGCAACTGAAAAGAAACTTTTTGTTCACAATAAGCTAGGAAAAGGACGGCTTTCACACACAATTATCTCTCAGAATTGAGCATGTGGAGAGACGTTCGTTCATCTAGCACAAAGGGAATGATTTGCAGGAGAAACTTTTACACTGGTTTCTCAGTGTGTTTGCTACTGTCGGTTTGAATTTCCTGCAGATTTCACGGTAAAACCGGTTTTCTAGCTAGTACCTACCCATATATATGTATGGAGTAGAGTTTGCCACTGAAAAGACACTTTGTGTTCTCAACAAGCTAGGTGAAGTACGGCTTTCACAAACACTTATCTCTCAGAACTGAGCATGTGGAGAGAATTTCGTTCACCTAGCACAAAGGGAACGTGTTGCAGTTGAAACTTTTACTCTGGTTTCTCACTGTGTTTCCTAGTGCCGGTTTGAAGTTCATGCAGTTTTCACTGTAAAATATAGATGGAGCTAGTACCTCCCCATATATATGTATGGGGTGTAGATTGCAACTGAAAAGAAACTTTGTGTTCCCAACAAGCTTGTTGAAGGAAGGCTTTCAATGCACTTCTCTCTCAGTACTGAGCATGTGGAGAGAAATTCGTTCATGTAGCAAAAAGGGAACGGTTTTCAGGAGAAACATTTACTCTGGTTTCTCAGTGTGTTTCCTAGTGCCGGTTTGAAGTTCCTGCAGTTTTCACTGTAAAACCAAGATGGAGCTAATACCTCCCCATATATATGGGTGGGGTGGACAAGGAAACTGAAAACAAACTTTGTGTTCCCAACAAGCTAGGTTAAGGACGGCTTTCAAACACACTTATCTCTCAGAACTGAGCATGTAGAGAGACGTTCATTCATCTAGCACAAAGGGAACGGTTTGCAGGAATAACTTTTAGTCTTCTTTCTCAGTGTGTTTCGTAGTGCCGGTTTGAATTTCCTGAAGTTTTCACGGTAAAACCGTGTTGGAGCTAGTACCTCCCCATGTATATCTATGGAGTGTAGTATGGAACTGAAAAGAAACTTTGTGTTCCCAACAAGCTAGGTGAAGGATGGCTGTCACACAATCTTATCTCTCTGAACTGAGCATGTGGAGAGAGGTTCGCTCATTTAGCACAAAGGGAACGGGTTGCAGGGGAAATTTTTCTCCGGTTTCTCAGTGTATTTAATAGTGCCGGTTTGAAGTTCCTGCAGTTTTCACTGTAAAACCGAGTTGGAGCTGGAACCACCCCATATATATGTATGGAGTGGAGTTTGCAGCTGAAAAGAAACTTTGTGTTCCCAACAAGCTAGGTGAAGGACGGCTTTCACACACACTTGTTTCTCAGAAATGAGCATGTGGAGAGACGTTCGTTCATCTAGCACAAAGGAACAGATAGAAAGGGAAACTTTTACTCTGGTTTTTCAATGTGTTTCCTAGTGCCGTTTTGAAGTTCATGCAGTTTTTACTGTAAAACATAGTTGGAGATAGTACCTCCCCATATATATGTATGGAGTGGAGTTCCCAACTGAAAAGAAACTTTGTGTTCCCAACAATCTAGGTGAAAGATGCTTTCACACACACTTATCTCTCAGAACTGAGCATGTGGAGAGACGTTCGTTCATCTAGCACTAAGGGAACGGGTTGCAGGAGAAACTTTTACTCTGGTTTCTCAGTGTGTTTCCTAGTGCCGGTTTGAAGTTCCTGCAGTTTTCACTTTAAAACCGAGTTGGAGAAGATACCACCCCATATATATGTATGGAGTGGAGTTTGCAAAGGAAAAGAATCTTTGTGTTCCCAACAAGCTAGGTGAAATAAGGCTTTCACACACACTTATCTCTCAGAACTGAGCATGTGGAGAGACGTTCGTTCATCTAGCACCAAGGAACGGGTTGCAGTAGAAACTTTTACTCTGGTTTCTCAGTCTGTTTCCTAGTGCCGATTTGAAGCTCCTGCAGTTTTCACTGTAAAAACGAGTTGGAGCTAGTATCTCCCCATATATATATATGGGTTGGAGTATGCAACTGAAAAGAAACTTTTTGTTCACAATAAGCTAGTAGAAGGACAGCTTTCACACACAATTATCTCTCAGAATTGATCATGTGAGGAGACGTTCGTTCATCTAGCACAAAGGGAATGGGTAGCAGGAGGAACTTTTTCTCTGGTTTCTCAGTGTGTTTCCTAGTGCCGGTTTGAAGTTCCTGCAGTTTTCACGGTAAAACCTAGTTGGAGCCTGTACCTCCCCATATATATGTATGGAGTGGAGTATGCAACTGAAAAGAAACTTTGGTTCCCAATAAACTATGTGAAGGACGACATTCACACACAATTATCTCTCAGAATTGAGCATGTGAGGAGATGTTCGTTCATCTAGCACAAAGGGAATGGGTAGCAGGAGAAACTTTTACTCTGGTTTCTCACTGTGTTTCCTATGGCCGGTTTGAAGTTCATGCAGTTTTCACTGTAAAACATAGTTGGAGCTTGTACCTCCCCATATATATGTATGGAGTGGAGTTTCCAACTGAAAAGAAACATTGTGTTACCAACAAGCAAGTTGAAGGATGCTTTCACACACCCTTATCTCTCAGAACTGAGCATGTGGAGAGACGTTCGTTAATCTAGCACAAAGGGAACGGGTTGCAGGAGAAACTTTTACTCTGGTTTTCACTGTGTTTCCTAGTGCCGGAGTGAAGTTCTTGCAGTTATCACTGTAAAACCGAGTTGGAGCTGGTACCACCCCATATATATGTATGGAGTGGAGTTTGCAACTGAAAAGAAACTTTGTGTTCCCAACAAGCTAGGTGAAGGACGGCTTTCACACACACATATCTCTCAGAACTGAGCATGTGGAAAGAATTTCGTTCACCTAGCACAAAGGGAAGGTGTTGCAGTGGAAACTTTTACTGTGGTTTCTCACTGTGTTTCCTAGTGCCGGTTTGAAGTTCATGCAGTTTTCACTGTTAAATATAGATGGAGCTAGTACCTCCCCATATATATTTATGGATTGGAGTTGGCAAATGAAAAGAATCTTTGTGTTCCCAACAAGGTAGGTGAAGGATGCTTTCACACACACTTATCTCTCAGAACTGAACATGTGGAGAGAATTTCGTTCATCTAGCAAAAGGGAACGGGTTGTAGGAGAAACATTTACTCTGGATTCTCATTGTGTTTCCTAGTGCCGGTATGAAGTTCCTGTAGTTTTGACGGTAAAACCGTGGTGGAGCTAGTACCTCCCCATATATATGTATGAGGTGGAGTTTGCAACTGAAAAAAACTTTGTGTTCCCAACAACCTAGGAGAAGGACGGCTTTCAAACACAATTATCTCTCAGAATTGAGCATGTGGAGAGACGTTCGTTCATCTAGCACAAAGAACAGATAGAAAGGGAAACTTTTACTCTGGTTTTTCAATGTTTTTCCTAGTGCCGGTTTGAAGTTCATGCAGTTTTCACTGTAAAACATAGTTGGAGATAGTACCTCCCCATATATATGTATGGAGTGGAGTTTCCAACTGAAAAGAAACTTTGTGTTCCCAACAATCTAGGTGAAGGATGCTTTCACACACACTTATCTCTCAGAACTGAGCATGTGGAGAGACGTTCTTTCATCTAGCACAAAGGGAATGGGTTGCAGGAGAAACTTTTACTCTGGTTTCTCAGTGTGTTTCCTAGTGCCGGTTTTATGTTCCTGAATTTTCACAGTAAAAATGAGTAGGAGCTTGTACCTCCCCATATATATGTATGGAGTGTAGTTGGTAACTGAAAAGAATCTTTGTGTTCTCAACAAGCTAGTTGAAGTACGTATTTCACACACACTTATCTCTCAAAAGAGAGCATGTGGAGAGACGTTCGTTCATCTAGCACAAAGGGAATGGATAGCAAGGGAAACCATTACTCTGGATTCTCAATGTGTTTCCTAGTGCCGCTTTGAAGTTGCTGCATTTTTCACTGTAAAACCGAGTTGGAGCTAGGACCTTCTCATATATATGTATGGAGTGTAGTTTGTTAATGAAAAGAAACTTTGTGTTCCCAACAAGCTAGGTGAAGGACGGCTTTCACACACACTTCTCTCTCAGAACTGAGCATGTGGAGAGACGTTCGTTCATCTAGCATATAGGGAACGGGTTGCAGGAGAAATTATACTCTGGTTTCTCAGTCTGTTTCCTAGTGCCGGTTAGAAGTTCCTGCAGTTTTCACTGTAAAACCGAGTTGCAGCTACTACTTCCCCATATATATGTATGGATTGGACTTGGCAAATGAAAAGGAACTTTGTGTTCCCAACAAGCTAGGTGAAGGACGGCTTTCACACACAATTTTCTCTCAGAACTGAGCATGTGGAGAGACGTTCGTTCATCTAGCATAAAGGGAAAGGGTTGCAGGAGAAACATTTACTCTGGTTTCTCAGTCTGTTTCCTAGTGCCGGTTTGAAGTTCCTGAGTTATCAGTGAAAACCGTGTTGGAGCTATTACGTCCCCATATATATGTATGGAGTGGAGTTTGCAACTGAAAAGAAACTATGTGTTCCCAACAAGCTAGGTGAAGGACGGCTTTCACACACACTTCTCTCTCAGAACTGACCATGTGGAGAGACGTTCGTTCATCTAGCACAAAGGGAACGGGTTGCAGGAAAAATTTTACCCTGGTTTCACAGTCTGTTTCCTAGTGCCGGTTAGAAGTTCCTGCAGTTTTCACTGTAAAACCGAGTTGCAGCTAGTACCACCATATATATATGTATGGAGTGGAATTGTCAACTGAAAAGGAACATTGTGTTCCCAACAATCTATGTGAAGTACGGATTTTACACACACTTATCTCACAGAACAGAGCATGTGGATATACCTTTGTTCATCTAGCACAAAGGGAACGGGTTGCAGGAGAAACTTTTACTCTGGTTTCTCAGTCTGTTTCCTAATGCCGGAATGAAGTTCCTGAGTTTTCAGTGTAAAACGGAGTTGGAGATAGTACCTCCCCATATATTTGTATGGAGTGGAGTTTGCAAGTGAAAAGAATCTTTGTGTTCCCAAAGCTAGGTGAAGGACGGCTTTCACACACAATTATCCCTCAGAACTGAGCATGTGGAGAGACGTTCGTTCATCTAGAACAAATGGAACTGGTTGCAGGAGAAACTTTTACTCTGGTTTCTCAGACCGTTTCCTTGTGCCGGTTAGACGTTCCTGCAGTTTTCACTGTAAAACCGAGTTGGAGCTAGTACATCCCCATATATATGTATGGATTGTTGTTGGCAACTGAAACGATACTTTGTGTTCCCAACAATCTATTTGAAGGATGGCTTTCACACACACTTATTTCTCAGAAATGAGCATGTGGAAAGACGTTCGTTCATCTAGCAGAAAGGGAAAGGAAAGCAAGGGAAACTTTTACTCTGGTTTCTCAGTGTCTTTCCTAGTGCCGGTTTGAAGATCCTGCAGTTTTCACGGTAAAACCGAGTTGGAGCTAGAACCACCCCATATATATGTACGGAGTGGAGTTTGCAACTGAAAAGAAAGTTTTTGTTCCCAATAAGCTAGTTGAATGACGGCTTTCACACACACTTATCCTTGAGAAATGAGCATGTGGAGAGACGTTCGTTCATCTAGCACAAAGGGACCGGGTAGCAAGGGAAACTATTACACTGGTTTATCAGTGTTTTTCCTAGTGCCGGTTTGAAGTTCCTGCAGTTTTCACGGTAAAACCGTGTTGGGGCTAGTACCTCCCCATATATATGTATGGAGTGGATTATGCAACTGAAAAGAAACTTTGTGTTCCCAATAAGCTAGAAGAAGGGCGGTTTTCACACACAATTATCTCTCAGAACTGATCATGTGCAGAGACATTCGTTTATCTAGCCCAAATGGAACGGATAGCAAGGGAAACGTTTACTCTTGTATTTCACTGTGTTTCCTAGTGCCGGTTTGAACTTCCTGCAGTTTTCACAGAAAAACATAGTTGGAGCTAGTACCTCCCCATATATATGTATGGAGTGGAGTTAGCAAGTGAAAAGAAAGTTTGTTTTCCCAACAAGCTATGTGAAGGACGGCTTTAACACACACTTATCTCTCAGAACTGAGCATGTGGAGAGACGTTCGTTCATCTAGCACAAAGGAACAGATAGCAAGGGAAACATTTACTCTGGTTTTTCAATGTGTTTCCTAGTGCCGGTTTGAAGTTCATGAAATTTTCACTGTAAATCATAGTTGGAGCTTGTACCTCCCCATATGTATGTATGTAGTGGAGTTTCCAAATGAAAAGAAACTGTGTTCCCAACAAGCTAGGTGAAGGATGCTTTCACACACACTTATCTCTCAGAACTGAGCATGTGGAGAGACGTTCGTTCATCTAGCACAAAGGGAACGGGTTGCAGGGGAAACTTTTACTCTGTTTTCTCAGTCTGTTTCCTAGTGCCGGTTTGAAGTTCCTGCAGATTTCACGGTAAAACCGATTTGGAGCTAGTACCTCCACATATATATGTTTGGAGTGGGGTATGCAACTGAAAAGAAACTTTGTGTTCCCAACAAGCTTGTTGAAGGAAGGCTTTCAATGCACTTCTCTCTCAGTACAGAGCATGTGGAGAGAAATTCGTTCATGTAGCACAAAGGGAACGGTTTTCAGGAGAAACATTTACTCTGGTTTCTCAGTGTGTTTCCTAGTGCCGGGTTGAAGTTCCTGCAGTTTTCACTGTAAAACAGAGTTGGAGATGGGACCTCCCCATATATATGTCTGGAGTGGAGATTGCAACTGAAAAGAATCTTTGTGTTCCCAAAAAGCTAGGTGAAGGACTGCTTTCACACACACTTATCTCTCAGAACTGACCTTGTGGAGAGTCATTCATTCATCTAGCACAAAGGGAATGGGTAGCAGGAGAAACTTTTACTCTGGTTTCTCACTGTGTTTCCTAGTGCCGGTTTGAAATTCCTGCAGTTTTCATGGTAAAACCGTGTTGGAATTAGTACCTCACCATATATATGTATGGAGTAGTGTTTGCAACTGAAAAGAAACTTTGTGTTCTCAACAAGCTAGGTGAAGTACGGCTTTCACACACACTTATCTCTCAGAACTGATCATGTGGAGAGAAGTTCGTTCACCTAGCACAAAGGGAATTGTTGCAGTGGAAACTTTACTCTGGTTTCTCACAGTGTTTCCTAGTGCCGGTTTGAAGTCCCTGCAGTTTTTACTGTAAAACCGAGTTGGAGCTAGTATCTCCCCATATATATTTATGGAGTGGAGTAAGCAACTGAAAGGAAAGTTTGTGTTCCCAACAAGATAGGTGAAGGACGGCTTTCACAAAAAATTATCTCTCAGAACTGAGCATGCGCAGAAACGTTCCTTCATTTAGCCAAAGGGAACGGGTAGCAGGAGAAACTATTACTCTGGTTTCTCACTGTGTTTCCTAGTGCCGGTTAGAAGTTCCTGCAGTTTTCACTGTAAAAGCGAGATGGAGTTAGTACCTCCCCATATATATGTGTGGAGTGGTGTATGCAACTGAAAAGAAACTTTTTGTTCCCAACAACCTAGTTGAAGGACGGCTTTCACACACACATATCTCTCAGAACTGAGCTTGTGGAGAGACGATCGTTCATCTAGAACAAAGGGAACTGTTTGAAGAAGAAACTTTTACTCTGGTTTCTCAGTGAGTTTAATAGAGCCGGTATGAAGTTCCTGCAGTTTTCACTGTAAAACCGAGTTGGAGCTGGTACCTCCCCATATATATGTATGGATTGGAGTTTGTAACTGAAAAGTAACTTTGTGTTCCCAAGAAGCTAGGTGAAGGAAGGCTTTCACACACACTTATCTCTCAGAACTGAGCATGTGGAGAGTCCTTCGTTCATCTAGCACAAAGGGAACGGGTAGCAGGAGAAACCTTATTCTGGTTTCCCACTGTGTTTCCTAGTGCCGGTTCGTAGTTCCTGCAGTTTTCACTGTAAAACCGATTTGGAGCTACTACCTCCCCATATATATGTATGCAGTAGAGATTGCATCTGAAAAGAAATTTTGTGTTCTCAACAAGCTAGTTGAAGTAGGCTTTCACACATACTTAACTCTCAGAACTTAGCATGTGGAGAGACTTTTGTTCATCTATCACAAAGGGAACGGGTAGCAGGAGAAACTATATCTCTGGTTTCTCAGTGTGTTTCCTAGTGCCGGTTTGAAGTTCCTGCAGTTTTCACGGTAAAACCTAGTTGGAGCCTGTACCTCCCCATATATATGTATGGAGTGGAGTATGCAACTGAAAAGAAACTTTGGTTCCCAATAAACTATGTGAAGGACGACATTCACACACAATTATCTCTCAGAATTGAGCATGTGAGGAGATGTTCGTTCATCTAGCACAAAGGGAATGGGTAGCAGGAGAAACTTTTACTCTGGTTTCTCACTGTGTTTCCTATGGCCGGTTTGAAGTTCATGCAGTTATCACTGTAAAACCGAGTTGGAGCTTGTACCACCCCATATATATGTATGGAGTGGAGTTTGCAACTGAAAAGAAACTTTGTGTTCCCAACAAGCTAGGTGAAGGACGGCTTTCACACACACATATCTCTCAGAACTGAGCATGTGGAAAGAATTTCGTTCACCTAGCACAAAGGGAAGGTGTTGCAGTGGAAACTTTTACTGTGGTTTCTCACTGTGTTTCCTAGTGCCGGTTTGAAGTTCATGCAGTTTTCACTGTTAAATATAGATGGAGCTAGTACCTCCCCATATATATATATGGATTGGAGTTGGCAAATGAAAAGAATCTTTGTGTTCCCAACAAGGTAGGTGAAGGATGCTTTCACACACACTTATCTCTCAGAACTGAACATGTGGAGAGAATTTCGTTCATCTAGCAAAAGGGAACGGGTTGTAGGAGAAACATTTACTCTGGATTCTCATTGTGTTTCCTAGTGCCGGTATGAAGTTCCTGTAGATTTGACGGTAAAACCGTGGTGGAGCTAGTACCTCCCCATATATATGTATGAGGTGGAGTTTGCAACTGAAAAAAACTTTGTGTTCCCAACAACCTAGGAGAAGGACGGCTTTCAAACACAATTATCTCTCAGAATTGAGCATGTGGAGAGACGTTCGTTCATCTAGCACAAAGAACAGATAGAAAGGGAAACTTTTACTCTGGTTTTTCAATGTTTTTCCTAGTGCCGGTTTGAAGTTCATGCAGTTTTCACTGTAAAACATAGTTGGAGATAGTACCTCCCCATATATATGTATGGAGTGGAGTTTCCAACTGAAAAGAAACTTTGTGTTCCCAACAATCTAGGTGAAGGATGCTTTCACACACACTTATCTCTCAGAACTGAGCATGTGGAGAGACGTTCTTTCATCTAGCACAAAGGGAATGGGTTGCAGGAGAAACTTTTACTCTGGTTTCTCAGTGTGTTTCCTAGTGCCGGTTTTATGTTCCTGAATTTTCACGGTAAAAATGAGTAGGAGCTTGTACCTCCCCATATATATGTATGGAGTGTAGTTGGTAACTGAAAAGAATCTTTGTGTTCTCAACAAGCTAGTTGAAGTACGTATTTCACACACACTTATCTCTCAAAAGAGAGCATGTGGAGAGACGTTCGTTCATCTAGCACAAAGGGAATGGATAGCAAGGGAAACCATTACTCTGGATTCTCAATGTGTTTCCTAGTGCCGCTTTGAAGTTGCTGCATTTTTCACTGTAAAACCGAGTTGGAGCTAGGACCTTCTCATATATATGTATGGAGTGTAGTTTGTTAATGAAAAGAAACTTTGTGTTCCCAACAAGCTAGGTGAAGGACGGCTTTCACACACACTTCTCTCTCAGAACTGAGCATGTGGAGAGACGTTCGTTCATCTAGCATATAGGGAACGGGTTGCAGGAGAAATTATACTCTGGTTTCTCAGTCTGTTTCCTAGTGCCGGTTAGAAGTTCCTGCAGTTTTCACTGTAAAACCGAGTTGCAGCTACTACTTCCCCATATATATGTATGGATTGGACTTGGCAAATGAAAAGGAACTTTGTGTTCCCAACAAGCTAGGTGAAGGACGGCTTTCACACACAATTTTCTCTCAGAACTGAGCATGTGGAGAGACGTTCGTTCATCTAGCATAAAGGGAAAGGGTTGCAGGAGAAACATTTACTCTGGTTTCTCAGTCTGTTTCCTAGTGCCGGTTTGAAGTTCCTGAGTTATCAGTGAAAACCGTGTTGGAGCTATTACGTCCCCATATATATGTATGGAGTGGAGTTTGCAACTGAAAAGAAACTATGTGTTCCCAACAAGCTAGGTGAAGGACGGCTTTCACACACACTTCTCTCTCAGAACTGACCATGTGGAGAGACGTTCGTTCATCTAGCACAAAGGGAACGGGTTGCAGGAAAAATTTTACCCTGGTTTCACAGTCTGTTTCCTAGTGCCGGTTAGAAGTTCCTGCAGTTTTCACTGTAAAACCGAGTTGCAGCTAGTACCACCATATATATATGTATGGAGTGGAATTGTCAACTGAAAAGGAACATTGTGTTCCCAACAATCTATGTGAAGTACGGATTTTACACACACTTATCTCACAGAACAGAGCATGTGGATATACCTTTGTTCATCTAGCACAAAGGGAACGGGTTGCAGGAGAAACTTTTACTCTGGTTTCTCAGTCTGTTTCCTAATGCCGGAATGAAGTTCCTGAGTTTTCAGTGTAAAACGGAGTTGGAGATAGTACCTCCCCATATATTTGTATGGAGTGGAGTTTGCAAGTGAAAAGAATCTTTGTGTTCCCAAAGCTAGGTGAAGGACGGCTTTCACACACAATTATCCCTCAGAACTGAGCATGTGGAGAGACGTTCGTTCATCTAGAACAAATGGAACTGGTTGCAGGAGAAACTTTTACTCTGGTTTCTCAGACCGTTTCCTTGTGCCGGTTAGACGTTCCTGCAGTTTTCACTGTAAAACCGAGTTGGAGCTAGTACATCCCCATATATATGTATGGATTGTTGTTGGCAACTGAAACGATACTTTGTGTTCCCAACAATCTATTTGAAGGATGGCTTTCACACACACTTATTTCTCAGAAATGAGCATGTGGAAAGACGTTCGTTCATCTAGCAGAAAGGGAAAGGAAAGCAAGGGAAACTTTTACTCTGGTTTCTCAGTGTCTTTCCTAGTGCCGGTTTGAAGATCCTGCAGTTTTCACGGTAAAACCGAGTTGGAGCTAGAACCACCCCATATATATGTACGGAGTGGAGTTTGCAACTGAAAAGAAAGTTTTTGTTCCCAATAAGCTAGTTGAATGACGGCTTTCACACACACTTATCCTTGAGAAATGAGCATGTGGAGAGACGTTCGTTCATCTAGCACAAAGGGACCGGGTAGCAAGGGAAACTATTACACTGGTTTATCAGTGTTTTTCCTAGTGCCGGTTTGAAGTTCCTGCAGTTTTCACGGTAAAACCGTGTTGGGGCTAGTACCTCCCCATATATATGTATGGAGTGGATTATGCAACTGAAAAGAAACTTTGTGTTCCCAATAAGCTAGAAGAAGGGCGGTTTTCACACACAATTATCTCTCAGAACTGATCATGTGCAGAGACATTCGTTTATCTAGCCCAAATGGAACGGATAGCAAGGGAAACGTTTACTCTTGTATTTCACTGTGTTTCCTAGTGCCGGTTTGAACTTCCTGCAGTTTTCACAGAAAAACATAGTTGGAGCTAGTACCTCCCCATATATATGTATGGAGTGGAGTTAGCAAGTGAAAAGAAAGTTTGTTTTCCCAACAAGCTATGTGAAGGACGGCTTTAACACACACTTATCTCTCAGAACTGAGCATGTGGAGAGACGTTCGTTCATCTAGCACAAAGGAACAGATAGCAAGGGAAACATTTACTCTGGTTTTTCAATGTGTTTCCTAGTGCCGGTTTGAAGTTCATGAAATTTTCACTGTAAATCATAGTTGGAGCTTGTACCTCCCCATATGTATGTATGTAGTGGAGTTTCCAAATGAAAAGAAACTGTGTTCCCAACAAGCTAGGTGAAGGATGCTTTCACACACACTTATCTCTCAGAACTGAGCATGTGGAGAGACGTTCGTTCATCTAGCACAAAGGGAACGGGTTGCAGGGGAAACTTTTACTCTGTTTTCTCAGTCTGTTTCCTAGTGCCGGTTTGAAGTTCCTGCAGATTTCACGGTAAAACCGATTTGGAGCTAGTAACTCCACATATATATGTTTGGAGTGGGGTATGCAACTGAAAAGAAACTTTGTGTTCCCAACAAGCTTGTTGAAGGAAGGCTTTCAATGCACTTCTCTCTCAGTACAGAGCATGTGGAGAGAAATTCGTTCATGTAGCACAAAGGGAACGGTTTTCAGGAGAAACATTTACTCTGGTTTCTCAGTGTGTTTCCTAGTGCCGGGTTGAAGTTCCTGCAGTTTTCACTGTAAAACAGAGTTGGAGATGGGACCTCCCCATATATATGTCTGGAGTGGAGATTGCAACTGAAAAGAATCTTTGTGTTCCCAAAAAGCTAGGTGAAGGACTGCTTTCACACACACTTATCTCTCAGAACTGACCTTGTGGAGAGTCATTCATTCATCTAGCACAAAGGGAATGGGTAGCAGGAGAAACTTTTACTCTGGTTTCTCACTGTGTTTCCTAGTGCCGGTTTGAAATTCCTGCAGTTTTCATGGTAAAACCGTGTTGGAATTAGTACCTCACCATATATATGTATGGAGTAGTGTTTGCAACTGAAAAGAAACTTTGTGTTCTCAACAAGCTAGGTGAAGTACGGCTTTCACACACACTTATCTCTCAGAAATGATCATGTGGAGAGAAGTTCGTTCACCTAGCACAAAGGGAATTGTTGCAGTGGAAACTTTACTCTGGTTTCTCACAGTGTTTCCTAGTGCCGGTTTGAAGTCCCTGCAGTTTTTACTGTAAAACCGAGTTGGAGCTAGTATCTCCCCATATATATTTATGGAGGTGAGTAAGCAACTGAAAGGAAAGTTTGTGTTCCCAACAAGCTAGGTGAAGGACGGCTTTCACAAAAAATTATCTCTCAGAACTGAGCATGCGCAGAAACGTTCCTTCATTTAGCCAAAGGGAACGGTTTGCAGGGGAAACTTTTTCTCCGGTTTCTCAGTGTATTTAATAGTGCGGGTTTGAAGTTCCTGCAGTTTCCACTGTAAAATATAGTTGGAGATAGTACCTCCCCATATATATGTATGGAGTGGAGATTACAACTGAAAAGAAACTTTGTGTTCCCAACAATCTACGTGAAGGATGCTTTCACACACACTTTTCTCTCAGAACTGAGCATGTGGAGAGACGTTCGTTCATCTAGCACAAAGGGAACGGGTTGCAGGAGAAACTTTTACTCTGGTTTTCACAGTGTTTCCTAGTGCCGAATAGAAGTTCCTGCAGTTTTCACTGTAAAACCGAGTTGGAGCTGGAACCACCCCATATATATATATGGAGTGGAGTTTGCAACTGAAAAGAAACTTTGTGTTCCCAACAAGCTAGGTGAAGGACGGCTTTCACACACACTTGTCTCTCAGAAATGAGCATGTGGAGAGACGTTCGTTCATCTAGCACAAAGGGAAGGATTTGCAGGAGAAACTATTACACTGGTTTCTCAGTGTGTTTCCTAGTGCCGGTATGAAGTTCCTGCAGTTTTGACGGTAAAACCGTGGTGGAGCTAGTACCTCCCCATATATATGTATGGGGTGGAGTTTGCAACTGAAAAAAACTTTGTGTTCCCAACAAGCTAGGTGAAGGACGGCTTTCAAACAGAATTATCTCTCAGAATTGAGCATGTGGAGAGACGTTCGTTCATCTAGCACAAAGGAACAGATAGAATGGGAAACTTTTACTCTGGTTTTTCAATGTGTTTCCTAGTGCCGTTTTAAAGTTCATGCAGTTTTTACTGTAAAACATAGTTGGAGATAGTACCTCCCCATATATATGTATGGAGTGAAGTTTCCAACAGAAAAAAACTTTGTGTTCCCAAAAATCTAGGTGAAGGATGCTTTCACACACACTTATCTCTCAGAACTGAGCATGTGGAGAGACGTTCGTTCATCTAGCACAAAGGGAACGGGTTGCAGGAGAAACTTTTACTCTGGTTTCTCAGTGTGTTTCCTAGTGCCGGTTTGAAGTTCCTGCAGTTTTTACTGTAAAATCGAGTTGGAGCTGATACCACCCCATATATATGTATGGAGTGGAGTTTGCAAAGGAAAAGAATCTTTGTGTTCCCAACAAGCTAGGTGAAGGACAGCTTTCACACACACTTATCTCTCAGAACTGAGCATGTGGAGAGACATTCATTCATCTAGCACCAAGGGAACGGGTTGCAGTAGAAACTATTACTCTGGTCTCTCAGTCTGTTTCCTAGTGCCGATTTGAAGCTCCTGCAGTTTTCACTGTAAAAACGAGTTGGAGCCTGTACCTCCCCATGTATATGTATGGAGTGCAGTATGCAACTGAAAAGAAACTTTGGTTCCCAATAAACTATGTGAAGGACGACTTTCACACACAATTATCTCTCAGAATTGAGCATGTGAGGAGACGTTCGTTCAACTAGCACAAAGGGAATGGGTAGCAGGAGAAACTTTTACTCTGGTTTCTCACTGTGTTTCCTATGGCCGGTTTGAAGTTCATGCAGTTTTCACTGTAAAACATAGTTGGAGCTTGTACCTCCCCATATATATGTATGGAGTGGAGTTTCCATCTGAAAAGAAACATTGTGTTCCCAACAAGCTAGGTGAAGGATGCTTTCACACACCCTTATCTCTCAGATCTGAGCATGTGGAGAGACGTTCGTTCATCTAGCACAGAGGGAACGGGTTGCAGGAGAAACTTTTACTCTGGTTTACCCTGTGTTTCCTAGTGCCGGATTGAAGTTCCTGCAGTTTTCACTGTAAAACCGAGTTGGACCTGAAACCACCCCATATATATGTATGGAGTGGAATTTGCAATTGAAAAGAAACTTTGTGTTCCCAACAAGCTAGGTGAAGGACGGCTTTCACACACACTTATCTCTCAGAAATGAGCATGTGGAGAGAATTTCGTTCACCTAGCACAAAGGGAACGTGTTGCAGTGGAAACTTTTACTGTGGTTTCTCACTGTGTTTCCTAGTGCCGGTTTGAAGTTCATGCAGTTTTCACTGTAAAATGTAGATGGAGCTAATACCTCCCCATATATATATATGGATTGGAGTTGGCAACTGAAAAGAATCTATGTGTTCCCAACAAGCTAGTTGAAGGATGCTTTCACACACACTTATCTCTCAGAACTGAACATGTGGAGAGAATTTCGTTCAACTAGCAAAAGGGAACGGGTTGTAGGAGAAACATTTACTCTGGATTCTCATTGTGTTTCCTAGTGCCGGTATGAAGTTCCTGCAGTTTTGACGGTAAAACCGTGGTGGAGCTAGTACCTCCCCATATATATGTATGGGGTGGAGTTTGCAACTGAAAAAAACTTTGTGTTCCCAACAAGCTAGGTGAAGGACGGCTTTCAAACACAATTATCTGTCAGAATTGAGCATGTGGAGAGACTTTCGTTCATCTAGCACAAAGGAACAGATAGAAAGGGAAATTTTACTCTGGTTTTTCAATGTGTTTCCTAGTGCCGGTTTGAAGTTCATGCAGTTTTCACTGTAAAACATAGTTGGAGATAGTACCTCCCCATATATATATGGATTGGTGTTGGCAACTGAAAAGATTCTATGTGTTCCCAACAAGCTATTTGAAGGACGGCTTTCACACACACTTATCTCTCAGAACTGAGCATGTGGAGAGACGTTCGTTCATCTAGCACCAAGGGAACGGGTTGCAGTAGAAACTTTTACTCTGGTTTCTCAGTCTGTTTCCTAGTGCCGTTATGAAGCTCCTGCAGTTTTCACTCTAAAAACGAGTTGGAGCTAGTATCTCCCCATATATATGTATGGGTTGGAGTATGCAACTGAAAAGAAACTTTTTTTCACAATAAGCTAGGAGAAGGACAGCTTTCACACACAATTATCTCTCAGAATTTATCATGTGAGGAGACGTTCGTTCATCTAGCACAAAGGGAATGGGTAGCAGGAGAAACATTTTCTCTGGTTTTTCAGTGTGTTTCCTAGTGCCGGTTTGAAGTTCCTGCAGGTTTCACGGTAAAACCGAGTTGGAGCCTGTACCTCCCCTTATATATGTATGGAGTGGAGTATGCAACTGAAAAGAAACTTTGGTTCCCAATAAACTATGTGAAATACGACTTTCACACACAATTATCTCTCAGAATTCAGCATGTGAGGAGACGTTCGTTCATCTAGCACAAAGGGAATGGGTAGCAGGAGAAATTTTTACTCTGGTTTCTGACTGTGTTTCCTATTTCCGGTATGAAGTTCATGCAGTTTTCACTATAAAACATAGTTTGAGCTTGAACCTCCCCATATATATGTATGGAGTGGAGTTTCCAACTGAAAAGAAACATTGTTTTCCCAACAAGCTAGGTGAAGAATGCTTTCACACACCCTTATCTCTCAGAACTGAGCATGTGGAGAGACGTTCGTTAATCTAGCACAAAGGGAATGGGTTGCAGGAGAATCTTTTACTCTGGTTTTCACTGTGTTTCCTAGTGCCGGATTGAAGTTCCTGCAGTTTTCACTGTAAAACCGAGTTGGAGCTGGAACCACCCCATATATATGTATGGAGTGGAGTTTGCAACTGAAAAGAAACTTTGTGTTCCCAACAAGCTAGGTGAAGGACGGCTTTCACACACACTTATCTCTGAGAAATGAGCATGTGGAGAGAATTTCGTTCACATAGCACAAAGGGAACGTGTTGCAGTGGAAACTTTTACTGTGGTTTCTCACTGTTTCCTAGTGCCGGTTTGAAGTTCATGCAGTTTTCACTGTAAAATGTAGATGGATCTAGTATCTCCCCATATATATATATGGATTGGAGTTCGCAACTGAAAAGAATATATGTGTTCCCAACAAGCTAGTTGAAGGACGGCTTTCACACACACTTATCTCTCAGAACTGAACATGTGGAGAGAATTTCATTCATCTAGCACAAAGGGGATGGATAGCAAGGGAAACTTTTACTCTGGTTTTAGACTGTGTTTCCTAGTGCCGGTTTGAAGTTCATGCAGTTTTCACTTTAAAATATATTTGGAGCTAGTACCTCCACATATATATGTATGGAGTGGGGTTTGCAACTGAAAAGAATCTTTGTTTTCCCAACAAGCTAGGTGAAGGACGGCTTTCACACACACTTATCTCTCAGAACTGAGCATGTGGAGAGACGTTCGTTCATCTAGCACAATTGGAACGGGTTGCAGGAGAAACTTTTACTGTGGTTTCTCAGTGTGTTTAATAGTGCCGGTTTGAACTTCCTGCAGTTTTCACTGTAAAACCGAGTTGGAACTGGAACCACCCCATATATATGTATGGAGTGGAGTTTGCAACTGAAAAGAAACTTTGTGTTCTCAACAAGCTATGTGAAGGACGGCTTTCAACACACATATCTCTCAGAACTGAGCATGTGGAGAGACGTTCGTTCATCTAGCACAAATGGAATGGGTTGCAGGAGATACTTTTACTCTGGTTTCTCACTGTGTTTCCTAGTGCCGGTTTGATGCTCCTGCAATTTTCACGGTAAAACCGAGTTGGAGATAGTACATCCCCATATATATGTATGGGGTGGAGTATGCAACTGAAAAGAAACTTTGTGTTCCCAATAAGGTAGGTGAAGGATGGCTTTCACACAAAATTATCTCTCAGAACTGAGCATGTGGAGGGACGTTCGTTCATCTAGCACAAGGGAACCGACAGCAAGGGAAACATTTACTCTGATTTTTCACTGTGTTTCCCAGGGCCGGTTTGAAGTTCAAGCAGTTTTCACTGTAAAACATAGTTGGAGCTAGTACCTCCCCATATATATGTATGGAGTGGATTTGGCAACTGAAAAGAATTTTTGTGTTCTCAACAATCTAACTGAAGTACGGCCTTCACACACACATATCTCTCAGAACATAGCATGTGGAGAGAAGTACGTTCATCTAGCACAAATGGAACGGGTAGCAGGAGAAAGTATTACTCTGGTTTCTAAGTGTGTTTCCTAGTGCCGGTTTGAAGTTCCTGCAGTTTTCACGGTAAAATCGTGTTGGAGCTAGTACCTCCCCATATATATGTATGGAGTGGAGTATGCACCTGAAAAGAAACTTTGTGTTCCCAATAAGCTAGGTGAAGTACGGCTTTCACACACAATAATCTCTCAGAACTGAGCATGTGGAGAGACGATCGTTCATCTAGCACAAAAGGAACGGATAGCAAGGGAAACTTTTACTCTGTTTGTCAATGTGTTTCCTAGTGCCGCTTTGAAGTTGCTGCAGTTTTCACTGTAAAACCGAGATGGAGTTTGTACCACCCCATATATATGTATGGAGTGGAGTATGCAACTAAAAAGAAACTTTGTGTTCCAAATAAGCTAGGTGAAGGACGGCTTTCAAACACACTTATCTCTCAGAACTGAGCATGTGGAGAGACGTTCGTTCATCTAGTACAAAGGAACGGATAGCAAGGGAAACTATTACTCTGGTTTCTCAATGTGTTTCCTAGTGCCGGTTTGAAGTTCCTGCAGTTTTCACTGTAAAACCGTGTTGCAGCAAGTAACTCCCCATATATATGTATGGAGTGGAGTATGCAACTGAAAAGAATATTAGTTTTCCTAGTAAGGTAGGTGAAGGGCGGCTTTCACACACACTTATCTCTCAGAACTGAGCATGTGGAGAGAATTTCGTTCATCTAGCACAAAGGGAACGGGTTGCAGGAGAAACATTTACTCTGGTTTCTAAGTGTGTTTCCTAGTGCCGGTTTGAAGCTCCTGCAATTTTCACGGTAAAACCGAGTTGGGGCTAGTACCTCCCCATATATATGTATGGGCTGGAGTATGCAAGTGAAAAGATACTTTGTGTTCCCAATAAGAAAGTTGAAGGACGGCTTTCACATAAAATTATCTCTCAGATCTGAGCATGTGGAGAGAAGTTCATTCATCTAACACAAACGAAATGGATACCAAGGGAAACTTTTACTCTGGGTTTTCACTGTGTTTCTTAGTGCCGGTTTGAAGTTCATGCAGTTTTCACTGTAAAATATAGTTGGAGCTAGTACCTCCACATATATATGTATGGAGTGGAGTTTGCAACTGAAAAGAAACTTTGTGTTCCCAACAAGCTAGGTGAAGGGCGGCTTTCACACACACTTATCTCTCAGAACTGAGCATGTGGAGAGACGTTCGTTCATCTAGCACAAAAGGAACGGGTTGCAGGAGAAAATTTACTGTGGTTTCTCAGTGTGTTTAATACTGCCGGTTTGAAGTTCCTGCAGTTTTCACTGTAAAATCGAGTTGGAGCTGGTACCACAACATATATATGTATGGACTGGGGTTTGCAACTGAAAAGAAACTTTGTGTTCCCAACAAGCTAGGTGAAGGAAGACTTTCAAACACACTTATCTCTCAGAACTGAGCATGTGGAGGGAGGTTCGTTCATCTAGCACAAATGGAACGGGTTGCAGGAGAAACTTTTACTCTGGAATCTCACTGTGTTTCCTAGTGCCGGTTTGATGTTCCTGCAGTTTTCACTGTAAAACAGAGTTGGAGCTGGTACCACCGCATATATATGTATGGATTTGAGTTTGCAACTGAAAAGAAACTTTGTGTTCCCAACAAGCTATGTGAAGGACGGCTTTCAACACTCTTATCTCTCAGAACTGAGCATGTGGAGAGAATTTCGTTCATCTAGCACAAAGGGAACGGGTTGCAGGAGAAACATTTACTCTGGTTTCTCAGTGTGTTTCCTAGTGCCGGTTTGAATTTCCTGCAGTTATCACCGTAAAATCGTGTTGGAGCTTTCACCGCCCCATATATATGTATGGAGTGGAATATGCAACTGAAAAGGAACTTTGTGTTCCCTGTAAGGTAGGTGAAGGATGGCTTTCACACACAATTATCTCTCAGAACTGAGCATGTGGAGGGACGTTCGTTCATCTAGCAAAACGGGAACGAATAGCAAGGGAAACTATTACTCTGGTTTCTCAATATGTTACCTAGTGCCGCTTTGAAGTTGCTGAAAGTTTCACTGTAAAAACGAGATGGAGCTAGTACCTTCCCTAATTTATATATGGAGTAGAGTTTGCAACTGAAAAGAAACTTTGTGTTTTCAACAAGCTAACTGAAGTACGGCTTTCACACACACTTATCTCTCAGAACGGAGCATGTGCAGAGGCTTTCGTTCATCTAGCACAAAGGGAACGCGTAGCAAGGGAAACTTTTGCTCTGGTTTTTCAATGTGTTTCCTAGTGCCGGTTTGAAGTTCATGCAGTTTTCACTGTAAAACTTATTTGGAGCTAGTACTTACCCTTATATATATATGGATTGGAGTTTGCAACTGAAAAGAAACTTTGTGTTCCAAACAAGCTAGGTGAATTTCGGCTTTCACACACACATAGCTATCAGAACTGAGCATGTGCAGAGAATTTCGTTCATCTAGCATAAAGGGAACGGGTTGCAAGAGAAACATTTACTCTGGTTTCTGAGTGTGTTTCCTAGTGCCGATTTGAATTTCCTGCACATTTCACGGTAAAACCGTGTTGGAGCTAGTACCTCCCCTATAAATGTATGGGGTGGAGTATGCAACTGAAAAGAATCTTTGTGTTCCCAACAAGCTAGGTAAAGGGCGGCTTTCACACAAAATTATGTCTCAGAACTGAGCATGTGGTGAGACGTTCGTTCATCTTGCACAAATGGAACGGGTGGCAGGAGATACTTTTACTCTGGTTTCTCACTGTGTTTCCTAGTGCCGGTTTGAAGCTCCTTCAATTTTCACGGTAAAACCGAGTTGGAGCTAGTACATCCCCATATATATGTATGGGGTGGAGTATGCAACTGAAAAGAAACTTTGTGTTCCCAGTAAGGTAGGTGAAGGATGGCTTTCACACACAATTATCTCTCAGAACTGAGCATGTGGAGGGACGTTCGTTCATCTAGCACAAGGGAACCGACAGCAATTGAAACTTTTTCTCTGATTTTTCACTGTGTTTCCCAGGGCCGGTTAGAAGTTCAAGCAGTTTTCACTGTAAAACATAGTTGGAGTTAGTACCTCCCCATATATATGTATGGAGTGGATTTGGCAACTGAAAAGAATCTTTGTGTTCTCAACAATCTAACTGAAGTACGGCCTTCACACACACTTATCTCTCAGAACTTAGCATGTGGAGAGAAGTACGTTCATCTAGCACAAATGGAACGGGTAGCAGGAGAAACTATTACTCTGGTTTCTCAGTGTGTTTTCTAGTGCTGGTTTGAATTTCCTGCAGATTTCACCGTAAAATCGAGTAGGAGTTAGTACCGCCCCATATATATGTATGGAGTGGTGTATGCAACTGAAAAGAAACTTTGTGTTCCTAGTAAGGTAGGTGAAGGACGTCTTTCACACACAATTAACTCTCAGAACTGAGCATGTGGAGACGTTCGTTCATGTAGCCCAAAGGGAACCGACAGCAAGGGAAACTTTCCCTCTAGTTTTTCACTGTCTTTCCCAGTGCCGGTTTGAATCTCAAGCAGTTTTCACTGTAAAACATAGTTGGAGCTAGTACCTCCCCATATATACGTATGGGGTGGAGTAAGCAAATGAAAAGAAACTTTGTGTTCCCAACAAGCTAGGTGAAGGACGGCTTTCACACACACTTATCTCTCAGAACTGAGCATGTGGAGAGAATTTCGTTCATCTAGCAGAAAGGGAACGGGTTGCAGGAGAAACATTTACTCTGGTTTCTCAGTGTGTTTTCTAGTGCTGGTTTGAATTTCCTGCAGGTTTCACCGTAAAATAGAGTAGGATTTAGTACCGCCCCATATATATGTATGGAGTGGTGTATGCAACTGAAAAGAAACTTTGTGTTCCTAGTAAGGTAGGTGAAGGACGTCTTTCACACACAATTAACTCTCAGAACTGAGCATGTGGAGAGACGTTCGTTCATGTAGCCCAAAGGGAACCGACAGCAAGGGAAACTTTCCCTCTAGTTTTTCACTGTCTTTCCCAGTGCCGGTTTGAATCTCAAGCAGTTTTCACTGTAAAACATAGTTGGAGCTAGTACCTCCCCATATATACGTATGGGGTGGATTAAGCAAATGAAAAGAAACTTTGTGTTCCCAACAAGCTAGGTGAAGGACGGCTTTCACACACACTTATCTCTCAGAACTGAGCATGTGGAGAGACGTTCGTTCATCTAGCACAAAGGGAACGGGTTGCAGGAGAAACTTTACTCTGGTTTCTCCGTTTCCTAGTGCCGGTTTGACGTTCCTGCAGTTTTCAGTGTAAAACCGAGTTGGGTCTAGTAACTCCCCATATATATGTTTGGAGTGGAGTATGCAACTGAAAACAAATTTGTGTTCCCAATAAGCTAGGTGAAGGACGGCTTTCAAACACAATAATCTCTCAGAACTCAGCATGTGGAGAGACGTTCGTTCATCTAGCACAAAGGGAACGGATAGCAAAGGAAACTATTACTCTGGTTTTTCAATGTGTTACCTAGTGCCGCTTTGAATTTGCTGCAGTTTTCACTGTAAAACCGAGTTGGAGCTTGTACCTTCCCATATATATGTATGGAGTAGAGTTTGCAAATGAAAAGAAACTGCGTGTTCTCAACAAGCTAACTGAAATACGGCTTTCACACACACTTATCTCTCAGAACAGAGCATGTGGAGAGACGTTCGTTCATCTAGCACAAAGGGAATGATTTGCAGGTGAAACTTTTACTCTGGTTTCTCCGTCTGTTTCCTAGTGCCGGTTTGAAGTTCCTGCAGTTTTCAGTGTAAAATTGAGGTGGGTCTAGTAACCCCCCATATATATGTATGGAGTGGAGTATGCAACTGAAAAGAAACTTTGTGTTCCCAACAAGCTAGGTGAAGGACGGCTTTCAACACACTTATCTCTCAGAACTGAGCATGTTGAGAGAATTTCGTTCATCTAGCAGAAAGGGAACGGGTTGCAGGAGAAACATTTACTCTGGTTTCTCAGTGTGTTTTCTAGTGCTGGTTTGAATTTCCTGCAGGTTTCACCGTAAAATAGAGTAGGATTTAGTACCGCCCCATATATATGTATGGAGTGGTGTATGCAACTGAAAAGAAACTTTGTGTTCCTAGTAAGGTAGGTGAAGGACGTCTTTCACACACAATTAACTCTCAGAACTGAGCATGTGGAGAGACGTTCGTTCATGTAGCCCAAAGGGAACCGACAGCAAGGGAAACTTTCCCTCTAGTTTTTCACTGTCTTTCCCAGTGCCGGTTTGAATCTCAAGCAGTTTTCACTGTAAAACATAGTTGGAGCTAGTACCTCCCCATATATACGTATGGGGTGGATTAAGCAAATGAAAAGAAACTTTGTGTTCCCAACAAGCTAGGTGAAGGACGGCTTTCACACACACTTATCTCTCAGAACTGAGCATGTGGAGAGACGTTCGTTCATCTAGCACAAAGGGAACGGGTTGCAGGAGAAACTTTACTCTGGTTTCTCCGTTTCCTAGTGCCGGTTTGACGTTCCTGCAGTTTTCAGTGTAAAACCGAGTTGGGTCTAGTAACTCCCCATATATATGTTTGGAGTGGAGTATGCAACTGAAAACAAATTTGTGTTCCCAATAAGCTAGGTGAAGGACGGCTTTCAAACACAATAATCTCTCAGAACTCAGCATGTGGAGAGACGTTCGTTCATCTAGCACAAAGGGAACGGATAGCAAAGGAAACTATTACTCTGGTTTTTCAATGTGTTACCTAGTGCCGCTTTGAATTTGCTGCAGTTTTCACTGTAAAACCGAGTTGGAGCTTGTACCTTCCCATATATATGTATGGAGTAGAGTTTGCAAATGAAAAGAAACTGCGTGTTCTCAACAAGCTAACTGAAATACGGCTTTCACACACACTTATCTCTCAGAACAGAGCATGTGGAGAGACGTTCGTTCATCTAGCACAAAGGGAATGATTTGCAGGTGAAACTTTTACTCTGGTTTCTCCGTCTGTTTCCTAGTGCCGGTTTGAAGTTCCTGCAGTTTTCAGTGTAAAATTGAGGTGGGTCTAGTAACCCCCCATATATATGTATGGAGTGGAGTATGCAACTGAAAAGAAACTTTGTGTTCCCAACAAGCTAGGTGAAGGACGGCTTTCAACACACTTATCTCTCAGAACTGAGCATGTTGAGAGAATTTCGTTCATCTAGCAGAAAGGGAACGGGTTGCAGGAGAAACATTTACTCTGGTTTCTCAGTGTGTTTTCTAGTGCTGGTTTGAATTTCCTGCAGGTTTCACCGTAAAATCGTGTAGGAGTTAGTCCCGCCCCATATATATGTATGGAGTGGTGTATGCAACTGAAAAGAAACTTTGTGTTCCTAGTAAGGTAGGTGAAGGACGTCTTTCACACACAATTAACTCTCAGAACTGAGCATGTGGAGAGACGTTCGTTCATGTAGCCCAAAGGGAACCGACAGCAAGGGAAACTTTCCCTCTAGTTTTTCACTGTCTTTCCCAGTGCCGGTTTGAATCTCAAGCAGTTTTCACTGTAAAACATAGTTGGAGCTAGTACCTCCCCATATATACGTATGGGGTGGAGTAAGCAAATGAAAAGAAACTTTGTGTTCCCAACAGGCTAGGTGAAGGACGGCTTTCACACACACTTATCTCTCAGAACTGAGCATGTGGAGAGACGTTCGTTCATCTAGCACAAAGGGAACGGGTTGCAGGAGAAACTTTTACTGTGGTTTCTCAGTGTGGTTAATAGTGCCGGTTTGAAGTTCCTGCAGTTTTCACTGTAAAATCGAGTTGGAGCTGGTACCACATAATATATATATGTATGGACTGGGGTTTGCAACTGAAAAGAAACTTTGTGTTCCCAACAAGCTAGGTGAAGGAAGGCTTTCAATCACACTTATCTCTCAGAACTGAGCATGTGGAGGGACGTTCGTTCATCTAGCACAAATGGAACGGGTTGCAGGAGAAACTTTTACTCTGGAATCACACTGTGTTTCCTAGTGCCGGTTTGATGTTCCTGCAGTTTTCACTGTAAAACCGAGTTGGAGCTGGTACCACCGCATATATATGTATGGTTTGGAGTTTGCAACTGAAAAGAAACTTTGTGTTCCCAACAAGCTATGTGAAGGACGGCTTTCAACACACTTATCTCTCAGAACTGAGCATGTGGAGAGACGTTCGTTCATCTAGCACAAAGGGAACGGGTTGCAGGAGAAACTTTTACTGTGGTTTCTCAGTGTGGTTAATAGTGCCGGTTTGAAGTTCCTGCAGTTTTCACTGTAAAATCGAGTTGGAGCTGGTACCACATAATATATATATGTATGGACTGGGGTTTGCAACTGAAAAGAAACTTTGTGTTCCCAACAAGCTAGGTGAAGGAAGGCTTTCAATCACACTTATCTCTCAGAACTGAGCATGTGGAGGGACGTTCGTTCATCTAGCACAAATGGAACGGGTTGCAGGAGAAACTTTTACTCTGGAATCACACTGTGTTTCCTAGTGCCGGTTTGATGTTCCTGCAGTTTTCACTGTAAAACCGAGTTGGAGCTGGTACCACCGCATATATATGTATGGTTTGGAGTTTGCAACTGAAAAGAAACTTTGTGTTCCCAACAAGCTATGTGAAGGACGGCTTTCAACACTCTTATCTCTCAGAACTGAGCATGTGGAGAGAATTTCGTTCATTTAGCACAAAGGGAACGGGTTGCAGGAGTAACATTTACTCTGGTTTCTCAGTGTGTTTCCTAGTGCCGGTTTGAATTTCCTGCAGTTTTCACCGTAAAATCGAGTTGGAGCTAGTACCGCCCCATATATATGTATGGAGTGGAGTATGCAACTGAAAAGAAACTTTGTGTTCCCTGTAAGGTAGGTGAAGGATGGCTTTCACACACAATTATCTCTCAGAACTGAGCATGTGGAGGGACGTTCGTTCATCTAGCACAACGGGAACGAATAGCAAGGGAAACTATTACTCTGGTTTCTCAATGTGTTACCTAGTGCCGCTTTGAAGTTGCTGAAGGTTTCACTGTAAAACCGAGATGGAGCTAGTACCTTCCCTAATATATGTATGGAGTAGAGTTTGCAACTGAAAAGAAACTTTGTGTTTTCAACAAGCTAACTGAAGTACGGCTTTCACACACACTTATCTCTCAGAACGGAGCATGTGCAGAGGCGTTCGTTCATCTAGCACAAAGGGAACGCATAGCAAGGGAAACATTTGCTCTGGTTTTTCAATGTGTTTCCTAGTGTCGGGTTGAAATTCATGCAGTTTTCACTGTAAAACTTATTTGGAGCTAGTACCTACCCATATATATATATGGATTGGAGTTTGCAACTGAAAAGAAACTTTGTGTTCCAAACAAGCTAGGTGAATTTCGGCTTTCACACACACATATCTATCAGAACTGAGCATGTGGAGAGAATTTCGTTCATCTAGCATAAAGGGAACGGGTTGCAAGAGAAACATTTACTCTGGTTTCTGAGTGTGTTTCCTAGTGCCGATTTGAATTTCCTGCACATTTCACGGTAAAACCGTGTTGGAGCTAGTACCTCCCCTATAAATGTATGGGGTGGAGTATGCAACTGAAAAGAAACTTTGTGTTCCCAACAAGCTAGGTAAAGGACGGCTTTCACACAAAATTATCTCTCAGAATTGAGCATGTGGAGAGACATTCGTTCATATAGCAAAAAGGGAACGGGTTGCAGGGGAAACTTTTACTGTGGTTTCTCAGTGTGTTTAATAGTGCCGGTTTGAAGTTCCTGCAGTTTTCACTGTAAAACCGAGTTGGAACTGGTACCACCCCATATATATGTATGGAGTGAAGTTTGCAACTGAAAAGAAACTTTGTGTTCCCAATAAGCTAGGTGAAGGACGGCTTTCAACACACTTATCTCTCAGAACTGAGCATGTGGAGAGACGTTCGTTCATCTTGCACAAATGGAACGGTTTGCAGGAGATACTTTTACTCTGGTTTCTCACTGTGTTTCCTAGTGCCGGTTTGAAGCTCCTTCAATTTTCACGGTAAAACCGTGTTGGAGCTAGTACATCCCCATATATATGTATGGGGTGGAGTATGCAACTGAAAAGAAACTTTGTGTTCCCAGTAAGGTAGGTGAATGATGGCTTTCACACACAATTATCTCTCAGAACTGAGCATGTGGAGGGACGTTCGTTCATCTAGCACAAGGGAACCGACAGCAATTGAAACTTTTACTCTGATTTTTCACTGTGTTTCCCAGGGCCGGTTTGAAGTTCAAGCAGTTTTCACTGTAAAACATATTTGGAGCTAGTACCTCCCCATATATATGTATGGAGTGGATTTGGCAACTGAAAAGAATATTTGTGTTCTCAACAATCTAACTGAAGTACGGCCTTCACACACACTTATCTCTCAGAACTTAGCATGTGGAGAGAAGTACGTTCATCTAGCACAAATGGAACGAGTAGCAGGAGAAACTATTACTCTGGTTTCTCACTTTGTTTCCTAGTGCCGGTTTGATGTTTCTGCAATTTTCACTGTAAAACCGTGTTGGAGCTGGTACCACTGCATATACATGTATGGAGTGAAGTTTGCAACTGAAAAGAAACTTTGTGTTCCCAACAAGCTAGGTGAAGGACGGCTTTCAAACACACTTATCTCTCAGAACTGAGCATGTGGAGGGACGTTCGTTCATCTAGCTCAAAGGGAATGATTTGCAGGAGAAACTTTTACTCTGGTTTCTCCGTTTCCTAGTGCCGGTTTGACATTCCTGCAGTTTTCAGTTTAAAACCGAGTTGGGTCTAGTAACTCCCCATATATATGTTTGGAGTGGAGTATGCAACTGAAAACAAATTTGTGTTCCCAATAAGCTAGGTGAAGGACGGCTTTCAAACTCAATAATCTCTCAGAACTCAGCATGTGGAGAGACGTTCGTTCATCTAGCACAAAGGGAACGGATAGCAAAGGAAACTATTACTCTGGTTTTTCAATGTGTTACCTAGTGCCGCTTTGAAGTTGCTGCAGTTTTCACTGTAAAACCGAGTTGGAGCTGGTACCTTCCCATATATATGTATGGAGTAGAGTTTGCAAATGAAAAGACACTGCGTGTTCTCAACAAGCTAACTGAAATACGGCTTTCACACACACTTATCTCTCAGAACAGAGCATGTGGAGAGACGTTCGTTCATCTAGCACAAAGGGAATGATTTGCAGGTGAAACTTTTACTCTGGTTTCTCCGTCTGTTTCCTAGTGCCGGTTTGAAGTTCCTGCAGTTTTCAGTGTAAAATTGAGGTGGGTCTAGTAACCCCCCATATATATGTATGGAGTGGAGTATGCAACTGAAAAGAAACTTTGTGTTCCCAACAAGTTAGGTGAAGGACGGCTTTCAACACACTTATCTCTCAGAACTGAGCATGTGGAGAGAATTTCGTTCATCTAGCAGAAAGGGAACGGGTTGCAGGAGAAACATTTACTCTGGATTCTCAGTGTGTTTTCTAGTGCTGGTTTGAATTTCCTGCAGGTTTCACCGTAAAATCGAGTAGGAGTTAGTCCCGCCCCATATGTATGTATGGAGTGGTGTATGCAACTGGAAAGAAACTTTGTGTTCCTAGTAAGGTAGGTGAAGGACGTCTTTCACACACAATTAACTCTCAGAACTGAGCATGTGGAGAGACGTTCGTTCATGTAGCCCAAAGGGAACCGACAGCAAGGGAAACTTTCCCTCTAGTTTTTCACTGTCTTTCCCAGTGCCGGTTTGAATCTCAAGCAGTTTTCACTGTAAAACATAGTTGGAGCTAGTACCTCCCCATATATACGTATGGGGTGGAGTAAGCAAATGAAAAGAAACTTTGTGTTCCCAACAAGCTAGGTGAAGGACGGCTTTCACACACACTTATCTCTCAGAACTGAGCATGTGGAGAGACGTTCGTTCATCTAGCACAAAGGGAACGGGTTGCAGGAGAAACTTTACTCTGGTTTCTCCGTTTCCTAGTGCCGGTTTGACGTTCCTGCAGTTTTCAGTGTAAAACCGAGTTGGGTCTAGTAACTCCCCATATATATGTTTGGAGTGGAGTATGCAACTGAAAACAAATTTGTGTTCCCAATAAGCTAGGTGAAGGACGGCTTTCAAACACAATAATCTCTCAGAACTCAGCATGTGGAGAGACGTTCGTTCATCTAGCACAAAGGGAACGGATAGCAAAGGAAACTATTACTCTGGTTTTTCAATGTGTTACCTAGTGCCGCTTTGAATTTGCTGCAGTTTTCACTGTAAAACCGAGTTGGAGCTGGTACCTTCCCATGTATATGTATGGAGTAGAGTTTGCAAATGAAAAGAAACTGCGTGTTCTCAACAAGCTAACTGAAATACGGCTTTCACACACACTTATCTCTCAGAACAGAGCATGTGGAGAGACGTTCGTTCATCTAGCACAAAGGGAATGATTTGCAGGTGAAACTTTTACTCTGGTTTCTCCGTCTGTTTCCTAGTGCCGGTTTGAAGTTCCTGCAGTTTTCAGTGTAAAATTGAGGTGGGTCTAGTAACCCCCCATATATATGTATGGAGTGGGGTATGCAACTGAAAAGAAACTTTGTGTTCCCAACAAGCTAGTGAAGGACGGCTTTCAACACACTTATCTCTCAGAACTGAGCATGTGGAGAGAATTTCGTTCATCTAGCAGAAAGGGAACGGGTTGCAGGAGAAACATTTACTCTGGTTTCTCAGTGTGCTTTCTAGTGCTGGTTTGAATTTCCTGCAGGTTTCACCGTAAAATCGTGTAGGAGTTAGTCCCGCCCCATATATATGTATGGAGTGGTGTATGCAACTGAAAAGAAACTTTGTGTTCCTAGTAAGGTAGGTGAAGGACGTCGTTCACACACAATTAACTCTCAGAACTGAGCATGTGGAGAGACGTTCGTTCATGTAGCCCAAATGGAACCGACAGCAAGGGAAACTTTCCCTCTAGTTTTTCACTGTCTTTCCCAGTGCCGGTTTGAATCTCAAGCAGTTTTCACTGTAAAACATAGTTGGAGCTAGTACATCCCCATATATACTTATGGGGTGGAGTAAGCAAATGAAAAGAAACTTTGTGTTCCCAACAGGCTAGGTGAAGGACGGCTTTCACACACACTTATCTCTCAGAACTGAGCATGTGGAGAGACGTTCGTTCATCTAGCACAAATGGAACGGGTTGCAGGAGAAACTTTTACTGTGGTTTCTCAGTGTGGTTAATAGTGCCGGTTTGAAGTTCCTGCAGTTTTCACTGTAAAATCGAGTTGGAGCTGGTACCACCGCATATATATGTATGGTTTGGAGTTTGCAACTGAAAAGAAACTTTGTGTTCCCAACAAGCTATGTGAAGGACGGCTTTCAACACTCTTATCTCTCAGAACTGAGCATGTGGAGAGAATTTCGTTCATTTAGCACAAAGGGAACGGGTTGCAGGAGTAACATTTACTCTGGTTTCTCAGTGTGTTTCCTAGTGCCGGTTTGAATTTCCTGCAGTTTTCACCGTAAAATCGAGTTGGAGCTTGTACCGCCCCATATATATGTATGGAGTGGAGTATGCAACTGAAAAGAATCTTTGTGTTCCCAGTAAGGTAGGTGAAGGATGGCTTTCACACACAATTATCTCTCAGAACTGAGCATGTGGAGGGACGTTCGTTCATCTAGCACAACGGGAACGAATAGCAAGGGAAACTATTACTCTGGTTTCTCAATGTGTTACCTAGTGCCGCTTTGAAGTTGCTGAAGGTTTCACTGTAAAACCGAGATGGAGCTAGTACCTTCCCTAATATATGTATGGAGTAGAGTTTGCAACTGATAAGAAACTTTGTGTTTTCAACAAGCTAACTGAAGTACGGCTTTCACACACACTTATCTCTCAGAACGGAGCATGTGCAGAGGCGTTCGTTCATCTAGCACAAAGGGAACGCATAGCAAGGGAAACTTTTGCTCTGGTTTTTCAATGTGTTTCCTAGTGTCGGGTTGAAATTCATGCAGTTTTCACTGTAAAACTTATTTGGAGCTAGTACCTACCCATATATATATATGGATTGGAGTTTGCAACTGAAAAGAAACTTTGTGTTCCAAACAAGCTAGGTGAATTTCGGCTTTCACACACACATATCTATCAGAACTGAGCATGTGGAGAGAATTTCGTTCATCTAGCATAAAGGGAACGGGTTGCAAGAGAAACATTTACTCTGGTTTCTGAGTGTGTTTCCTAGTGCCGATTTGAATTTCCTGCACATTTCACGGTAAAACCGTGTTGGAGCTAGTACCTCCCCTATAAATGTATGGGGTGGAGTATGCAACTGAAAAGAAACTTTGTGTTCCCAACAAGCTAGGTAAAGGACGGCTTTCACACAAAATTATCTCTCAGAATTGAGCATGTGGAGAGACATTCGTTCATATAGCAAAAAGGGAACGGGTTGCAGGAGAAACTTTTACTGTGGTTTCTCAGTGTGTTTAATAGTGCCGGTTTGAAGTTCCTGCAGTTTTCACTGTAAAACCGAGTTGGAACTGGTACCACCCCATATATATGTATGGAGTGGAGTTTGCAACTGAAAAGAAACTTTGTGTTCCCAATAAGCTAGGTGAAGGACGGCTTTCAACACACTTATCTCTCAGAACTGAGCATGTGGAGAGACGTTCGTTCATCTTGCACAAATGGAACGGGTTGCAGGAGATACTTTTACTCTGGTTTCTCACTGTGTTTCCTAGTGCCGGTTTGAAGCTCCTTCAATTTTCACGGTAAAACCGTGTTGGAGCTAGTACATCCCCATATATATGTATGGGGTGGAGTATGCAACTGAAAAGAAACTTTGTGTTCCCAGTAAGGTAGGTGAATGATGGCTTTCACACACAATTATCTCTCAGAACTGAGCATGTGGAGGGACGTTCGTTCATCTAGCACAAGGGAACCGACAGCAATTGAAACTTTTACTCTGATTTTTCACTGTGTTTCCCAGGGCCGGTTTGAAGTTCAAGCAGTTTTCACTGTAAAACATAGTTGGAGCTAGTACCTCCCCATATATATGTATGGAGTGGATTTGGCAACTGAAAAGAATATTTGTGTTCTCAACAATCTAACTGAAGTACGGCCTTCACACACACTTATCTCTCAGAACTTAGCATGTGGAGAGAAGTACGTTCATCTAGCACAAATGGAACGAGTAGCAGGAGAAACTATTACTCTGGTTTCTCAATTTGTTTCCTAGTGCCGGTTTGATGTTCCTGCAATTTTCACTGTAAACCGTGTTGGAGCTGGTACCAATGCATATATATGTATGGAGTGAAGTTTGCAACTGAAAAGAAACTTTGTGTTCCCAACAAGCTAGGTGAAGGACGGCTTTCAAACACACTTATCACTCAGAACTGAGCATGTGGAGGGACGTTCGTTCATCTAGCTCAAAGGGAATGATTTGCAGGAGAAACTTTTACTCTGGTTTCTCCGTTTCCTAGTGCCGGTTTGACATTCCTGCAGTTTTCAGTTTAAAACCGAGTTGGGTCTAGTAACTCCCCATATATATGTTTGGAGTGGAGTATGCAACTGAAAACAAATTTGTGTTCCCAATAAGCTAGGTGAAGGACGGCTTTCAAACACAATAATCTCTCAGAACTCAGCATGTGGAGAGACGTTCGTTCATCTAGCACAAAGGGAACGGATAGCAAAGGAAACTATTACTCTGGTTTTTCAATGTGTTACCTAGTGCCGCTTTGAAGTTGCTGCAGTTTTCACTGTAAAACCGAGTTGGAGCTGGTAACTTCCCATATATATGTATGGAGTAGAGTTTGCAAATGAAAAGACACTGCGTGTTCTCAACAAGCTAACTGAAATACGGCTTTCACACACACTTATCTCTCAGAACAGAGCATGTGGAGAGACTTTCGTTCATCTAGCACAAAGGGAATGATTTGCAGGTGAAACTTTTACTCTGGTTTCTCCGTCTGTTTCCTAGTGCCGGTTTGAAGTTCCTGCAGTTTTCAGTGTAAAATTGAGGTGGGTCTAGTAACCCCCCATATATATGTATGGAGTGGAGTATGCAACTGAAAAGAAACTTTGTGTTCCCAACAAGTTAGGTGAAGGACGGCTTTCAACACACTTATCTCTCAGAACTGAGCATGTGGAGAGAATTTCGTTCATCTAGCAGAAAGGGAACGGGTTGCAGGAGAAACATTTACTCTGGATTCTCAGTGTGTTTTCTAGTGCTGGTTTGAATTTCCTGCAGGTTTCACCGTAAAATCGAGTAGGAGTTAGTCCCGCCCCATATATATGTATGGAGTGGTGTATGCAACTGAAAAGAAACTTTGTGTTCCTAGTAAGGTAGGTGAAGGACGTCTTTCACACACAATTAACTCTCAGAACTGAGCATGTGGAGAGACGTTCGTTCATGTAGCCCAAAGGGAACCGACAGCAAGGGAAACTTTCCCTCTAGTTTTTCACTGTCTTTCCCAGTGCCGGTTTGAATCTCAAGCAGTTTTCACTGTAAAACATAGTTGGAGCTAGTACATCCCCATATATACGTATGGGGTGGAGTAAGCAAATGAAAAGAAACTTTGTGTTCCCAACAAGCTAGGTGAAGGTAGGCTTTCAATCACACTTATCTCTCAGAACTGAGCATGTGGAGGGACGTTCGTTCATCTAGCACAAATGGAACGGGTTGCAGGAGAAACTTTTACTCTGGAATCTCACTGTGTTTCCTAGTGCCGGTTTGATGTTCCTGCAGTTTCACTGTAAAACCGAGTTGGAGCTGGTACCACCGCATATATATGTATGGATTGGAGTTTGCAACTGAAAAGAAACTTTGTGTTCCCAACAAGCTATGTGAAGGACGGCTTTCAACACTCTTATCTCTCAGAACTGAGCATGTGGAGAGAATTTCGTTCATTTAGCACAAAGGGAACGGGTTGCAGGAGTAACATTTACTCTGGTTTCTCAGTGTGTTTCCTAGTGCCGGTTTGAATTTCCTGCAGTTTTCACTGTAAAATCGAGTTGGAGCAAGTACCGCCCCATATATATGTATGGAGTGGAGTATGCAACTGAAAAGAAACTTTGTGTTCCCAGTAAGGTAGGTGAAGGATGGCTTTCACACACAATTATCTCTCAGAACTGAGCATGTGGAGGGACGTTCGTTCATCTAGCACAACGGGAACGAATAGCAAGGGAAACTATTACTCTGGTTTCTCAATGTGTTACCTAGTGCCGCTTTGAAGTTGCTGAAGGTTTCACTGTAAAACCGAGATGGAGCTAGTACCTTCCCTAATATATGTATGGAGTAGAGTTTGCAACTGAAAAGAAACTTTGTGTTTTCAACAAGCTAACTGAAGTACGGCTTTCACACACACTTATCTCTCAGAACGGAGCATGTGCAGAGGCGTTCGTTCATCTAGCACAAAGGGAACGCATAGCAAGGGAAACATTTGCTCTGGTTTTTCAATGTGTTTCCTAGTGCCGGTTTGATGTTCATGCAGTTTTCACTGTAAAACTTATTTGGAGCTAGTACCTACCCATATATATATATGGATTGGAGTTTGCAACTGAAAGAAACTTTGTGTTCCAAACAAGCTAGGTGAATTTCGGCTTTCACACACACATATCTATCAGAACTGAGCATGTGGAGAGAATTTCGTTCATCTAGCATAAAGGGAACGGGTTGCAAGAGAAACATTTACTCTGGTTTCTGAGTGTGTTTCCTAGTGCCGATTTGAATTTCCTGCACATTTCACGGTAAAACCGTGTTGGAGCTAGTACCTCCCCTATAAATGTATGGGGTTGAGTATGCAACTGAAAAGAAACTTTGTGTTCCCAACAAGCTAGGTAAAGAACGGCTTTCACACAAAATTATCTCTCAGAATTGAGCATGTGGAGAGACGTTCTTTCATATAGCAAAAAGGGAACGGGTTGCAGGAGAAACTTTTACTGTGGTTTCTCAGTGTGTTTAATAGTGCCGGTTTGAAGTTCCTGCAGTTTTCACTGCAAAACCGAGTTGGAACTGGTACCACCCCATATATATGTATGGAGTGGAGTTTGCAACTGAAAAGAATCTTTGTGTTCCCAATAAGCTAGGTGAAGGATGGCTTTCAACACACTTATCTCTCAGAACTGAGCATGTGGAGGGACGTTCGTTCATCTAGCACAAATGGAACGGGTTGCAGGAGAAACTTTTACTCTGGAATCTCACTGTGTTTCCTAGTGCCGGTTTGATGTTCCTGCAGTTTTCACTGTAAAACCGAGTTGGAGCTGGTACCACCGCATATATATGTATGGATTGGAGTTTGCAACTGAAAAGAAACTTTGTGTTCCCAACAAGCTATGTGAAGGATGGCTTTCAACACTCTTATCTCTCAGAACTGAGCATGTGGAGAGAATTTCGTTCATTTAGCACAAAGGGAACGGGTTGCAGGAGTAACATTTACTCTGGTTTCTCAGTGTGTTTCCTAGTGCCGGTTTGAATTTCCTGCAGTTTTCACTGTAAAATCGAGTTGGAGCTAGAACCGCCCCATATATATGTATGGAGTGGAGTATGCAACTGAAAAGAAACTTTGTGTTCCCAGTAAGGTAGGTGAAGGATGGCTTTCACACACAATTATCTCTCAGAACTGAGCATGTGGAGGGACGTTCGTTCATCTAGCACAACGGGAACGAATAGCAAGGGAAACTATTACTCTGGTTTCTCAATGTGTTACCTAGTGCCGCTTTGAAGTTGCTGAAGGTTTCACTGTAAAACCGAGATGGAGCTAGTACCTTCCCTAATATATGTATGGAGTAGAGTTTGCAACTGAAAAGAAACTTTGTGTTTTCAACAAGCTAACTGAAGTACGGCTTTCACACACACTTATCTCTCAGAACGGAGCATGTGCAGAGGCGTTCGTTCATCTAGCACAAAGGGAACGCATAGCAAGGGAAACTTTTGCTCTGGTTTTTCAATGTGTTTCCTAGTGCCGGTTTGAAGTTCATGCAGTTTTCACTGTAAAATTTATTTGGAGCTAGTACCTACCCATATATATATACGGATTGGAGTTTGCAACTGAAAAGAAACTTTGTGTTCCAAACAAGCTAGGTGAATTTCGGCTTTCACACACACATATCTATCAGAACTGAGCATGTGGAGAGAATTTCGTTCATCTAGCATAAAGGGAACGGGTTGCAAGAGAAACATTTACTCTGGTTTCTGAGTGTGTTTCCTAGTGCCGATTTGAATTTCCTGCACATTTCACGGTAAAACCGTGTTGGAGCTAGTACCTCCCCTATAAATGTATGGGGTGGAGTATGCAACTGAAAAGAAACTTTGTGTTCCCAACAAGCTAGGTAAAGAACGGCTTTCACACAAAATTATCTCTCAGAATTGAGCATGTGGAGAGACGTTCTTTCATATAGCAAAAAGGGAACGGGTTGCAGGAGAAACTTTTACTGTGGTTTCTCAGTGTGTTTAATAGTGCCGGTTTGAAGTTCCTGCAGTTTTCACTGTAAAACCGAGTTGGAACTGGTACCACCCCATATATATGTATGGAGTGGAGTTTGCAACTGAAAAGAATCTTTGTGTTCCCAATAAGCTAGGTGAAGGATGGCTTTCAACACACTTATCTCTCAGAACTGAGCATGTGGAGAGACGTTCGTTCATCTTGCACAAATGGAACGGGTTGCAGGAGATACTTTTACTCTGGTTTCTCACTGTGTTTCCTAGTGCCGGTTTGAAGCTCCTTCAATTTTCACGGTAAAACCGAGTTGGAGCTAGTACATCCCCATATATATGTATGGGGAGGAGTATGCAACTGAAAAGAAACTTTGTGTTCCCAATAAGGTAGGTGAAGAATGGCTTTCACACACAATTATCTCTCAGAACTGAGCATGTGGAGGGACTTTCGTTCATCTAGCACAAGGGAACCAACAGCAATTGAAACTTTTACTCTTATTTTTCAATGTGTTTCCCAGGGCCGGTTTGAAGTTCAAGCAGTTTTCACTGTAAAACATAGTTGGAGTTAGTACCTCCCCATATATATGTATGGAGTGGATTTGGCAACTGAAAAGAATCTTTGTGTTCTCAAAAATCTAACTGAAGTACGGCCTTCACACACACTTATCTCTCAGAAATTAGCATGTGGAGAGAAGTACGTTCATCTAGCACAAATGGAACGGGTAGCAGGAGAAACTATTACTCTGGTTTCTCACTGTGTTTCCTAGTGCCGGTTTGATGTTCCTGCAATTTTCACTGTAAAACCGTGTTGGAGCTGGTACCACTGCATATATATGTATGGAGTGAATTTTGCAACTGAAAAAAACTTTGTGTTCCCAACAAGCTAGGTGAAGGACGGCTTTCAAACACACTTATCTCTCAGAACTGAGCATGTGGAGAGACGTTCGTTCATCTAGCACAAAGGGAATGATTTGCAGGAGAAACTTTTACTCTGGTTTCTCCGTTTCCTTGTGCCGGTTTGAAGTTCCTGCAGTTTTCAGTGTAAAACCGAGTTGGGTCTTGTAACTCCCCATATATATGTTTGGAGTGGAGTATGCAACTGAAAACAAATTTGTGTTCCCAATAAGCTAGGTGAAGGACGGCTTTCAAACACAATAATCTCTCAGAACTCAGCATGTGGAGAGAAGTTCGTTCATCTAGCACAAAGGGAACGAATAGCAAAGGAAACTATTACTCTGGATTTTCAATGTGTTACCAAGTGCCGCTTTGAAGTTGCTGCAGTTTTCACTGTAAAACCGAGTTGGAGCTGGTACCTTCCCATATATATGTATGGAGTAGGGTTTGCAAATGAAAAGAAACTGCGTGTTCTCAACAAGCTAACTGAAATACGGCTTTCACACACACTTATCTCTCAGAACAGAGCATGTGGAGAGACGTTCGTTCATCTAGCACAAAGGGAATGATTTGCAGGAGAAACTTTTACTCTGGTTTCTCCGTCTGTTTCCTAGTGCCGGTTTGAAGTTCCTGCAGTTTTCAGTGTAAAATTGAGGTGGGTCTAGTACCCCCCCATATATATGTATGGAGTGGAGTATGCAACTGAAAAGAAACTTTGTGTTCCCAACAAGCTAGTTGAAGGACGGCTTTCAACACACTTATCTCTCAGAACTGAGCATGTGGAGAGAATTTCGTTCATCTAGCAGAAAGGGAACGGGTTGCAGGAGAAACATTTACTCTTTGTTCTCAGTGTGTTTTCTAGTGCCGGTTTGAATTTCCTGCAGGTTTCACCGTAAAATCGAGTTGGAGTTAGTACCGCCCCATATATATGTATGGAGTGGTGTATGCAACTGAAAAGAAACTTTGTGTTCCTAGTAAGGTAGGTGAAGGGCGTCTTTCACACACAATTAAATCTCAGAACTGAGCATGTGGAGAGACGTTCGTTCTTGTAGCCCAAAGGGAACCGACAGCAAGGGAAACTTTCCCTCTAGTTTTTCACTGTGTTTCCCAGTGCCGGTTTGAATCTCAAGCAGTTTTCACTGTAAAACATAGTTGGAGTTAGTACCTCCCCATATATATGTATGGAATGGTGTTTGCAACTGAAAAGAAACTTTGTATTCCCAAAAGCTAGGTGAAGGACGGCTTTCACACACACTTATCTCTCAGAACTGAGCATGTGGAGAGAATTTCGTTCATCTAGCACAAAGGGAATGGTTTGCAGGAGAAACATTTACTCTGGGTTCTAAGTGTGTTTCCTAGTGCCGGTTTGAAGCTCCTGCAATTTTCACGGTAAAACCGAGTTGGAGCTAGTACCTCCCCATATATATGTATGGGCTGGAGTATGCAAGTGAAAAGATACTTTGTGTTCCCAATAAGAAAGTTGAAGTACGGCTTTCACACAAAATTATCTCTCAGAACTGAGCATGTGGAGAGAAGTTCATTCATCTAACACAAACGAAATGGATAACAAGGGAAACTTTTACTCTGGGTTTTCACTGTGTTTCTTAATGCCGGTTTGAAGTTCATGCAGTTTTCACTGTAAAATATAGTTGGAGCTAGTACCTCCACATATATATGTATGGAGTGGAGTTTGCAACTGAAAAGAAACTTTGTGTTCCCAACAAGCTAGGTGAAGGACGGCTTTCACACACACTTATCTCTCAGAACTGAGCATGTGGAGAGACGTTCGTTCATCTAGCACAAAGGGAACGGGTTGCAGGAGAAACTTTTACTGTGGTTTCTCAGTGTGTTTAATAGTGCCGTTTTGAAGTTCCTGCAGTTTTCCCTGTAAAACCGAGTTGGAGCTGGTAGCACCGCATATATATGTATGGATTGGAGTTTGCAACTGAAAAGAAACTTTGTGTTCCCAACAAGCTATGTGAAGGACGGCTTTCAACACACTTATCTCTCAGAACTGAGCATGTGGAGAGAATTTCGTTCATCTAGCAAAAAGGGAACGGGTTGCAGGAGAAACATTTACTCTGGTTTCTCAGTGTGTTTCCTAGTGCCGATTTGAATTTCCTGCACATTTCACGGTAATACCATGTTGGAGCTAGTACCTCCCCTATAAATATATGGGGTGGAGTATGCAACTGAAAAGAAACTTTGTGTTCCCTACAAGCTAGGTAAAGTACGTCTTTCACACAAAATTATCTCTCAGAATTGAGCATGTGGAGACACGTTCGTTCATCTAGCACAAAGGGAACGTGTAGCAAGGTAAACTTTTACTCTGGTTTTCCACTGTGTTTCAAGTGCCGGTTTGAAGTTCATGCTGTTTTCACTGTAAAAACTTGTTGGAGCTAGTACCTCCCCATATATATGTATGGAGTGGATTATGCAACTGAAAAGAACCTTAGTGTTCCCAATAAGATAGGTGAAGGACGGCTTTCACACACACTTATCTCTCAGAACTGAACATGTGGAGAGACGTTCGTTCATCTAGCACAAAGGGAATGATTTGCAGGAGAAACTTTTACTCTGGTTTCTCAGGGTGATTCCTACTGCCTGTGTGAAGTTCCTACAGATTTCACGGTAAAACCGAGTTCGAGCTAGTACTTCCCTATATATATATATGGAGTGGAGTATGCAACTGAAAAGAAACTTTGTGTTCCCTACAAACTATGTGAAGGACGGATTTCAACACACTTATCTCTCAGAACTGAGCATGTGGAGAGACGTTCGTTCATCTAGCACAAAGGGAACGGACAGCAAGGGAAACATTAGCTCTGGTTTTTCAATGTGTTTCCTAGTGCCGTTTTGAAGTTCATGCAGTTTTCACTGTAAAACATTCTTGGAGCTAGTACTTCTCCATATATATGTATGGATTGGACTTTGCAACTGAAAAGAAACTTTGTGTTCCTAACAAGCTAGGTGATGGACGACTTTCACACACACATATCTCTCAGAACTGAGCATGTGGAGAGACGTTCGTTCATCTAGCACAAAGGGAACGGGTTGCAGGGAAACATTTACTCTGGTTTCTAAGTGTGTTTATTAGTGCCGGTTTGAAGTTCCTGCAGTTTTCACTGTAAAACCGTGTTGGAGCAAGTAACACCCCATATATATGTATGGAGTGGAGTATTCAACTGAAAAGAATATTTGTGTTCCTAGTAAGGTCGGTGAAGGGCGGCTTTCACACACACTTATCTCTCAGAATTTAGCATGTGGAGAGAAGTACGTTCATCTAGCACAAATGGAAATGGTAGCAGGAGAAACTATTACTCTGGTTTCTCACTGTGTTTCCTAGTGCCGGTTTGAAGTTGCTGCAGTTTCAACTGTAAAATCGAGTTGGAGCTAGTACCTTCCCATATATATGTATGGAGGAGAATTTGCAACTGAAAAGAATCTTTGTGTTCTCAACAAGCTAACTGAAGTACGGCTTTCACACACACTTTTCTCTCAGAACTGAGCATGTGCAGAGACTTTCGTTCATCTAACATAAAGGGAACGCGTAGCATGGGAAACTTTTACTCTGGTTTCTTACACTGTTTCTTAGTGCCAGTTTGAAGTTCAAGCAGTTTTCACTGTAAAACCTAGTTGGAGCTAGTATCTACCCATATATATGTATGGAGTGGAGTTGGCAACTGAAAAGAAACTTTGTGTTCCCAACAAGCTAGTTGAAGGACGGCTTTCACACACAATTATCTCTCAGAATTGAGCATGTGGAGAGACGTTCGTTCATCTAGCACAAAGGGAACGGGTAGCAAGGGAAAATTTTACTCTGGTTTTCCACTGTGTTTCAAGTGCTGGTTTGAAGTTCATGCTGTTTTCACTGTAAAATATTGTTGGAGCTTGTACCTCCCCATATATATGTATGGAGTGGATTATGCAACTGAAAAGAAACTTTGTGTTCCCAATAAGCTAGGTGAAGTACGGCTTTCACACACAATTATCTCTCAGAACTGAACATGTGGAGAGAATTTCGTTCATCTAGCACAAAGGGAATGCGTAGCAAGGGAAATTTTTCTCTGGTTTTCACTGTGTTTCCTAGTGCCGGTTTGAAGTTCATGCAGTTTTCACTGTAAAACCGAGTTGGAGCTAGTACCATCCCATATATAAGTATGGAGTAGAATTTGCAACTGAAAAGAAACTTTGTGTTCTCAACAAGCTAACTGAACTACGGCTTTCACACACAATTATCTCTCAGAACTGATCATGTGTAGAAAAGTTTGTTCATCTAGCATAAAGGGAACGCGTAGCAAGGGAAACTTTTACTCTGGTTTTTACACTGTTTCTTAGTGCGAGTTTGAAGTTCATGCAGTTTTCACTGTAAAACCTAGTTGGAGCTAGTACCTACCCATATATATGTATGGAGTGGAGTTGGCAACTGAAAAGAAACTTTCTGTTCCCAATAAGCTAGGTGAAGGACGGCTTTCACACACAATTATCTCTCAGAACTGAGCATGTGGAGGGACGTTCGTTCATCTAGTACAAAGGGAACGGGTTGCAGAAGAAACTTTTAATCTGGTTTCTCACTGTGTTTCCTAGTGCCGGTTTGAAGTTCCTACATTTTTCATTGTAAAACCGAGTTGGAGATTCTACCACCCCATATATATGTATGGAGTGGAGTTTGCAACTGAAAACAAACTTTGTGTTCCCAACAAGCTATGTGAAGGACGGCTTTCATACACACTTTTCTCTCAGAACTGAGCATGTGGAGAGACGTTCGTTCATCTAGCACAAAGGGAACGGAAAGCAAGGGAAACTTTGCTCTGGTTTTTCACTGTGTTTCCTAGTGCCGGTTTGAAGTTCATGCAGTTTTCACTCTAAAACTAATTTGGAGCTAGTACCTCCCCATATATATGTATGGATTGGAGTTTGCAACTGAAAAGAAACTTTGTGTTCCTAACAAGCTAGGTGAAGTTCGGCTTTCACACACACATATCTATCAGAACTGAGCATGTGGAGAGAATTTCGTTCATCTAGCATAAAGGGAACGGGTTGCAAGAGAAACATTTACTCTGGTTTCTGAGTGTGTTTCCTAGTGCCGATTTGAATTTCCTGCACATTTCACGGTAAAACCGTGTTGGAGCTAGTACCTCCCCATATAAATGTATGGGGTGGAGTATGCAACTGAAAAGAAACTTTGTGTTCCCTACAAGCGAGGTGAAGGACGGCTTCAACACACAATTATCTCTCAGAATTGAGCATGTCGAGAGACGTTCGTTCATCTAGCACTAAGGGAACGGGTAGCAAGGGAATCTTTTACTCTGGTTTTCCACTGTGTTTCAAGTGCCAGTTTGAAGTTCATGATATTTTCACTGTAAAACTTGGTTGGAGCTAGTAACTCCCCATATATATGTATGGAGTGGAGTATGCAACTGAAAAGAAACTTTGTGTTCCCAATAAGCTAGGTGAAGGACGGCTTTCAAACACAATAATCTCTCAGAACTGAGCATGTGGAGAGACGTTCGTTCATCTAGCACAAAGGAACGGATAGCAAGGGAAACTAATACTCTGGTTTCTCAATGTGTTTCCTAGTGCCGGTTTGAAGTTCCTGCCGTTTTCACTGTAAAACCGTGTTGCAGCAAGTAACTCCCCATATATATGTATGGAGTGGAGAATGCAACTGAAAAGAATATTTGTTTTCCTAGTAAGGTAGGTGAAGGGCGGCTTTCACACACACTTATCTCTCAGAACTTAGCATGTGGAGAGAAGTACGTTCATCTAGCACAAATGGAACGGGTAGCAGGAGAAACTATTACTCTTGTTTCTCACTGTGTTTCCTAGTGCCGGTTTGAAGTTCCTGCAGTTTTTTCGGTAAAACCGTGTTGGATCTAGTACCTCCACATATATATATATGGAGTGGAGTATGCAACTGAAAAGAAACTTTGTGTTCCCAATAAGCTAGGTGAAGGACGGCTTTCAAACACAATAATCTCTCAGAACTGAGCATGTGGAGAGACGTTCATTCATCTAGCACCAAGGGAATGGATAGCAAGGGAAACTATTACTCTGGTTTCTTAATGTGTTTCCTAGTGCCGCTTTGATGTTGCTGCAGTTTTCACTGTAAAACCGAGTTGGAGCTATTACTTTCCGATATATATATGTATGGAGTAGAATTTGCAACTGAAAAGAAACTTTGTGTTCTCAACAAGCTAACTGAAGTACGGCTTTCACACCCACTTATCTCTCAGAACTGAGCATGTGCAGAGACATTCGTTCATCTAGCATAAAGGGAACGCGTAGCAAGGGAAACTTTTACTCTGATTTCTTACAATGTTTCTTAGTGCCAGTTTGAAGTTCATGCAGTTTTCACTGTAAAACCTAGTTGGAGCTAGTACCTACCCATATATATGTATGGAGTGTAGTTGGCAAATGAAAAGAAACTTTCTGTTCCCAATAAGCTAGGTGAAGGACGGCTTTCACACACAATTATCTCTCAGAACTGAGCATGTGGATGGACGTTCGTTTATCGAGTACAAAGGGAACGGGTTGCAGAAGAAACTTTTAATCTGTTTTCTCACTGTGTTTCCTGGTGCCGGTTTGAAGTTCCTGCATTTTTCATTGTAAAAACGAGTTGGAGCTTCTACCACCCCATATATATGTATGGAGTGGAGTTTGCTACTGAAAACAAACTTTGTGTTCCCAAAAAGCTATGTGAAGGACGGCTTTCATACACACTTTTCTCTCAGAACTGAGCATGTGGAGAGACGTTCGTTCATCTAGCACAAAGGGAACACGTAGCAAGGGAAACTTTTACTCTGGTTTTCACTGTGTTTCCTAGTGCCTGTTTGAAGTTCATGCAGTTTTCACTGTAAAACCGAGTTGGAGTTGGTACCTCCCCATATATATGTATGGAGTGGATTTTGCAACTGAAAAGAAAGTTTGTGTTCCCAACAAGCTAGGTGAAGGACGGCTTTCACACACACATATCTCTCAGAACTGAGCATGTGAAGAGACGTTCGTTCATCTAGCACAAATGGAACGGGTTGCAGGAGAAACATTTACTCTGGTTTCTAAGTGTGTTTCCTAGGGCCGGTTTTAAGTTCCTGCAGTTTTCACTTTAAAACCGTGTTGGAGCAAGTTACTCCACATATATATGTATGGAGTTTAGTATGCAACTGAAAAGAATATTTGTGTTCCTAGTAAGGTAACTGAAGTACGGCTTTCACACACACTTATCTCTCAGAACTTAGCATGTGGAGAGAAGTACGTTCATCTAGCACAAATGGAATGGGTAGCAGGAGAAACTATTACTCTGGTTTCTCAATGTGTTTCCTAGTGCCGCTTTGAAGTTGCTGCAGTTTTCACTGTAAAACCGAGTTGGAGCTAGTAACTTCCCATATATATGTATGGAGTAGAATTTGCAACTGAAAAGAAACTTTGTGTTCTAAACAAGCTAACTTAATTACGGCTTTCACACACACTTATCTCTCAGAACTGAGCATGTGCAGAGACGTTCGTTCATCTGGCACAAAGGGAACGGGTAGCAAGGGAAACTTTTACTCTGGTTTCTCAGTGTGTTTCCTAGTTCCGGTTTGAAGTTCCTGCAGTTTTCACTGTAAAACCGAATTGGGGCTAGTACCACCCCATATATATGTATGGAGTGGAGTTTGATACTGAAAAGAAACTTTGTGTTCCCAACAAGCTAGGTGAAGGACGGCTTTCACAAACACTTATCTCTCAGAACTGAGTATGTGTAGAGACGTTCGTTCATCTAGCACAAATGGAACGGTTTGCAGGAAAACATTTACTCTGATTTCTCAGTGTGTTTCCCAGTGCCGGTATGAAGTTCCTGCATTTTTCACTGTAAAACCGAGTTGGAGCCGGTACCTCCTCATATATATGAATGGATTGGAGTTTGCAACTGAAAAGAAACTTTGTGTTCCCAACAAGCTATATGAATGACGGCTTTCACACACACTTATCTCTCAGAACTGAGCATGTGGAAAGACGTACGTTCATCTAGCACAAAGGGAACGAGTTGCAGGAGAAACTTTTACTCTGGTTCTCAGTGTGTTTCCTAGAGACGGTTTGAAGTTCAACCAGTTTTCACAGTAAAACATAGTTGGAACTAGGGCCTCCCCATATATATGTATGAATTGGTGTTTGCAACTGAAAAGAATCTTTGTATTCCCAACAAGCTAGGTGAAGGACGGCTTTCACACACAATTATCTCTCAGAACTGAGCATGTGGAGAGAATTTCGTTCACCTAGCACAAGGGGAACGGGTTGCAGGAGAAACATTTACTCTGGTTTCTCAGTGTGTTTCCTAGTGCCTTTTTGAAGCTCCTGCAATTTTCACGGTAAGACCGAGTTGGAGCTAATACCTCCCCATATATATGTATGGAGTGGAGTATGCAACTGAAAAGAAACTTTGTGTTCCTAGTAAGGTAGGTGAAGGACAGCTTTCAACACAATTTTCTCTCAGAACTGAGCATGTGGAGAGACGTTCGTTCATGTAGCACAAAGGGAACCGACAGCAAGGGAAACTTTTCCTCTGGTTTTTCACTGTGTTTCAACTTGCCGGTTTGAAGTTCATGCTGTTTTCACTGTAAAACCGAGTTGGAGCTAGTACCTCCCCATATATATGTATGGAATGGATTATGCAACTGAAAAGAAACTTTGTGTTCCCAACAAGCTAGGTGAAGGACGGCTTACTCACACACTTACATCTCAGAACTGAGCATGTGAGACACGTTCGTTCATCTAGCACAAAGGGAATGATTTGCAGGAGAAACTTTTACTCTGGTTTTTCATTGTGTTTCGTAGTGCTGGTTTGAAGTTCCGGCAGATTTCACGGTAAAACCGAGTTGGATCTAGTACCTCCCCATATATATGTATGGAGTGGAGTATGCAACTGAAAAGAATCTTTGTGTTCCCAACAAGCTAGGTGAAGGACGGCTTTCACACACACTTATCTCTCAGAACAGAGCATGTGTAGAGACGTTCGTTCATCTAGCACAAAGGGAATGATTTGCAGGAGAAACTTTTACTCAGGTTCTCAGTGTGTTTCCTAGAGACGGTTTGAAGTTCAACCAGTTTTCACAGTAAAACATAGTTGGAACTAGGGCCTCCCCATATATATGTATGAATTGGTGTTTGCAACTGAAAAGAATCTTTGTATTCCCAACAAGCTAGGTGAAGGACGGCTTTCACACACAATTATCTCTCAGAACTGAGCATGTGGAGAGAATTTCGTTCACCTAGCACAAGGGGAACGGGTTGCAGGAGAAACATTTACTCTGGTTTCTCAGTGTGTTTCCTAGTGCCTTTTTGAAGCTCCTGCAATTTTCACGGTAAGACCGAGTTGGAGCTAATACCTCCCCATATATATGTATGGAGTGGAGTATGCAACTGAAAAGAAACTTTGTGTTCCTAGTAAGGTAGGTGAAGGACAGCTTTCAACACAATTTTCTCTCAGAACTGAGCATGTGGAGAGACGTTCGTTCATGTAGCACAAAGGGAACCGACAGCAAGGGAAACTTTTCCTCTGGTTTTTCACTGTGTTTCAACTTGCCGGTTTGAAGTTCATGCTGTTTTCACTGTAAAACCGAGTTGGAGCTAGTACCTCCCCATATATATGTATGGAATGGATTATGCAACTGAAAAGAAACTTTGTGTTCCCAACAAGCTAGGTGAAGGACGGCTTACTCACACACTTACATCTCAGAACTGAGCATGTGAGACACGTTCGTTCATCTAGCACAAAGGGAATGATTTGCAGGAGAAACTTTTACTCTGGTTTTTCATTGTGTTTCGTAGTGCTGGTTTGAAGTTCCGGCAGATTTCACGGTAAAACCGAGTTGGATCTAGTACCTCCCCATATATATGTATGGAGTGGAGTATGCAACTGAAAAGAATCTTTGTGTTCCCAACAAGCTAGGTGAAGGACGGCTTTCACACACACTTATCTCTCAGAACAGAGCATGTGTAGAGACGTTCGTTCATCTAGCACAAAGGGAATGATTTGCAGGAGAAACTTTTACTCAGGTTTCTCAGTGTGATTCCTAGTGCCGGTTTGAAGTTCCTGCAGATTTCACGGTAAAACCGAGCTGGAGCTAGTACTTCCCCGTATATATATATGGAGTGGAGTATGCAACTGAAAATAAACTTTGTGTTCCCAACAAACTAGGTGAAGGACTGCTTTCAACACACTTATCTCTCAGAACTGAGCATGTGGAGAGTCGTTCGTTCATCTAGCACAAAGGGAACTGGTTGCAGGAGAAACTCTTACTCTGGTTTCTCTGTGTGTTTCCTAGTGCCTTTTTGAAGCTCCTGCAATTTTCACGGTAAGACCGAGTTGGAGCTAATACCTCCCCATATATATGTATGGAGTGGAGTATGCAACTGAAAAGAAACTTTGTGTTCCTAGTAAGGAAGGTGAAGGACAGCTTTCACACACAATTGTCTCTCAGAACTGAGCATGCGGACAGACGTTCGTTCATGTAGCACAAAGGGAACCGACAGCAAGGGAAACTTTTCCTCTGGTTTTTCACTGTGTTTCAACGTGCCGGTTTGAAGTTCATGCTGTTTTCACTGTAAAACCGAGTTGGAGCTAGTACCTCCCCATATATATGTATGGAATGGATTATGAAACTGAAAAGAATCTTTGTGTTCCCAACAAGCTAGTTGAAGGACGGCTTTCACACACACTTATATCTCAGAAGTGAGCATGTGGAGAGACGTTCGTTCATGTAGCACAAAGGGAATGATTTGCAGGAGAAACTTTTACTCTGGTTTCTCAGTGTGTTTCGTAGTGCCGGTTTGAATTTCCGGCAGATTTCACGGTAATACCGAGTTGGATCTAGTACCTCACCATATATATGTATGGAGTAGAGTATGCAAATGAAAAGAATCTTTGTGTTCCCAACAAGCTAGGTGAAGGACGGCTTTCACACACACTTATCTCTCTGAACTGAGCATGTGGAGAGACGTTCGTTCATCTAGCACAAAGGGAATGATTTGCAGGAGAAACTTTTACTCTGGTTTCTCAGTGTGTTTCGTAGTGCCGGTTTGAATTTCCGGCAGATTTCACGGTAAAACCGAGTTGGATCTAGTACCTCCCCATATATATGTATGGAGTGGAGTATGCAAATGAAAAGAATCTTTGTGTTCCCAACAAGCTAGGTGAAGGACGTCTTTCAACACACTTATCTCTCAGAACTGAGCATGTGGAGAGAATTTCGTTCATCTAGCAGAAAGAGAACGGGTAGCAAGGGAAACTTTTACTCTGGTTTTTCACTGTGTTTCAAAGTGCCGGTTTGAAGTTCATGCTGTTTTCACTGTAAAACCTAGTTGGAGCTAATAACTCCCCATATATATGTATGGAGTGGATTATGCAACTGAAAAGAAACTTTGTGTTCCCAATAAGCTAGGTTAAGGACGGCTTTCACACACAAATAACTCTCAGAACTGAACATGTGGAGAGAAGTTCGTTCATCTAGCACAAAGGGAACGGGTAGCAAGTCAAACTTTTACTCTGATTTTCACTGTGTTTCCTAGTGCCGGTTTGAAATTCATGCAGTTTTCACTGTAAAACCGAGTAGGAGGTGTTACCTCCCCATATATATATATGGAGAGGATTTTGCAACTGAAAATAAACTTTGTGTTCCCAGTAAGCTAGGTGAAGGACGGCTTTTACACACAATTATCTCTCAGAACTGAGCATGTGGAGAGAAGTTCGTTCATCTAGCACAAAGGGAAAAGTTTGCAGGAGAAACATTAACTCAGGTTTCTGAGTGTGTTTCCTACGTCCGGTTTGAATTTCATGCAGTTTTCACTGTAAAACATAGTTGGAGCTAGTACCTCCACATATATATGTATGGAGTGGAGTTTGCAACTGAAAAGAAACTTTGTGTTCCCAACAAGCTAGGTGAAGGACGGCTTTCACACACTCTTATCTCTAAGAACTGAGCATGTGGAGAGAATTTCGTTCATCTAGCACAAAGGGAAAGGTTTGCAGGAGAAACTTTTACTCTGCTTTCTCAGTGTGTTTCCTAGTGCCGCTTTGAAGCTCCTGAATTTTTCACTGTAAAACCGCGTTGGAGCTAGTACCTCCCCATATATATGTATGGGGTGCAGTATGCAACTGAAAAGAAACTTTTTGTTCCCAAAAAGCTAAGTGAATTACAGCTTTCACACACAATTATCTCTCAGAAATGAGCATGTGGGGAGACGTTCATTCATCTAGCACAAAGGGAACGGATAGCAATGGAAACTTTTACTCTGGTTTCTCACTGTGTTTCCTAGTTCCGGTTTGAAGTTCATGCAGTTTTCACTGTAAAACATAGTTGGAGCTAGTACATCCCCCTATATATGTATGGAGAGGAGTTTGCACCTGAAAAGCAACTTTGTGTTCCCAACAAGGTAGGTGAAGGACGGCTTTCACACACACTTATTTGTCAGAAGTTACCATGTTGAGAGACTTTCGTTCATCTAGCACAAATGGAATGATTTTCAGGAGAAACATTTACTCTGGTTTCTCAGTGTGTTTCCTAGTGCCCGTTAGAACTTCCTTCAGATTTCACGGTAAAACAGAGTTGGATCTAGTACCACCCCATATATATGTATGGAGTGGAGTATGCAACTGAAAGAAACTTTGTGTTCCCAACAAGCAAGGTGAAGGACGGCTTTCACACACACTTATCTCTCAGAAATGAGCATGTGAAGAGACGTTCGTTCATCTAGCACAAAGGGAACGGGCTGCAGGAGAAACATTTACTCTGGTTTCTCAGTGTGTTTCCTAGTGCTGGTTTGATGTTCCTGCAGTTTTCACGGTAAAAACGTGTTGGAGCTATTACCTCCCCTTATATACATATGGAGTGGAGTATGCAACTGAAAAGAAACTTTGTGTTCCCAATAAGCTAGGTGAAGAACGGCTTTCACACACAATTATCTCTCAGAACTGAGCATGTGGAGAGACGTTCGTTCATGTAGCACAAAGGGAACCGACAGCAAGGGAAACTTTTACTCTGATTTTTCACTGTTTTTCCAAGTGTCGGTTTGAAGTTCAAGCAGTTTTCACTGTAAAAGATAGTTGGAGAGAGTACCTCACCATATATTTGTATGGAATGGTGTTTGCAACTGAAAAGAAACTTTGTATTCCCAACAAGCGAGGTGAAGGGCGGCTTTCACACACACTGATCTCTCAGAACTGAGCATGTGGAGAGAAATTCGTTCATCTAGCACAAGGGGAACGGGTTGCAGGTGAAACTTTTACTCAGGTTTCTCAGTGTGATTCCTAGTGCCGGTTTGAATTTAATGCAGATTTCACGGTAAAACCGAGTTGGAGCTAGTACTTCCCCATATATATATATGGAGTAGAGTATGCAAATGAAAATAAACTTTGTGTTCCCAACAACCTAGGTGAAGGATGGCTTTCAACACACTTATCTCTCAGAACTGAGCATGTGGAGAGACGTTCGTTCATCTAGCACAAAGGGAACGGACAGCAAGGGAAAGTTTTGCTCTGGTTTTTCACTGTGTTTCCTAGAGCTGCTTTGAAGTACATGCAGTTTTCACTGTAAAATATATTTGGAGCTAGTACCTCCCCATATATATGTATGGATTGGAGTTTACAACTGAAAAGAAACTTTGTTTTCCAAACAAGCTAGGTGAACGTCGGCTTTCACACAAACTTATCTCTCAGAACTGAGCATGTGGAGAAAACTTCGTTCATCTAGCATAAATGTAACGGGTTGCAAGAGAAACATTTACTCTGGTTTCTCAGTTTGTTTCCTAGTGCCGGTTTGAATTTCCTGCACATTTCACGGTAAAATTTGTTGGAGCTTGTACCACCCCATATATATGTATGGGTTGGAGTATGCAAATGAAAAGAAACTTTGTGTTCCCAACAAGCTAGGTGAAGGACGGCTTTCACACACAATTATCTCTCAGAACTGAGCATGTGGAGAGATGTTCGTTCATCTTGCACAAAGGGAACCGGTAGCAAGTGAAAATTTTACTCTGGTTTTTCAATGTTTCAAAGTGCCGGTTTGAAGTTCATGCAGTTTTCACTGTAAAACATATTTGGAGCTAGTACCTCCCCATATATATGTGTGGATTGGAGATTGCAACTGAAAAGAAACTTTTTGTTCCCAACAAGCTAGGTGAAGGACGGCTTTCACACACACTTATCTCTCAGAAATGAGCATGTGGAGAGACATTCTTTCATCTAGCACAAAGTTAATGATTTGCAGGAGAAACTTTTACTCTGTTTTCTCAGTGTGTTTCCTAGTGCCGGTTTGAAGTTCCTGCAGATTTCACAGTAAAACCGAGTTGGAGCTAGTACATCCCCATATAAATGTATGGAGTGGAGTATGCATGTTAAAAGAAACTTTGTGTTCCCAACAAGCTAAGTGAAGGACGGCTTTCACACACAATTATCTCTCAGAACTGAGCATGTGGAGAGACGCTCGTTCATCTACCACAAAGGGAACGTGTAGCAAGGAAACTTTTACACTGGTTTTTCACTGTGTTTCAAAGTGCCGGTTTGAAGATCATGCAGTTTTCACTTTAAAACCTAGTTGGAGCTAGTACCTCCCCATATATATGTATGGAATGGAGATTGCAACTGAAAAGAAACCTTGTGTTCCCAACAAGCTAGGTCAAGGACGGCTTTCACACACACATAAGTCTCAGAACTGAGCATGTGGAGAGACTTTCGTTCATCTAGCACAAAGGGAACGGGTTGCAGGAGAAACTTTTACTCTGGTTTCTCATTGTGTTTCCTAGTGCCAGTTTGAAGTTCCTGCCGTTTTCACTGTAAAACCGTGTTGGAGCTTGTACCTCCCCATATATATGTATGGATTGGAGTTTGCCACTGGAAAGAAGCGTTGTGTTCCCAACAAGCTAGTTGAAGGACGGCTTTCACACACAATTATGTCTCAGAACTGAGCATGTGGAGAGATGTTCGTTCTTCTAGCACAAAGTGAACGGGTTGCAGGGAAAATTTTACACTGGTTTCTCATTGTGTTTCTTAGTGCCGGTTTGAATTTCCTGCCGATTTCATTGTAAAACCGAGTTGGAGCTAGTACATCGCCATATATATGTATGGATTGGAGTTTGCAACTGAAAAGAAACTTTGTGTTCCCAACAATCTAGGTTAAGGTCGGCATTCACACACACTTATCTCTCAGAACGGAGCATGTGGAGAGACGTTCGTTCATCTAGCACAAAGGGAACTGTTTGCAGGAGAAATTTTCACTCTGGTTTCTCAGTCTGTTTCCTAGTGCCGGTTTGAAGTTCCTGCAGTTTTCACTGTAAAACCGATTTGAGGGTGTACCTCCCCATATATATGTTTGGAGTTGGGTTTGCAACCGAAAAGATACTATGTGTTCCCAACAATCTAGTTGAAGGCGGCTTTCACACACACTTATCTCTCACAACTGAGCATGTAGAGAGACGTTTCTTCATCTAGCCCAAACGGAATATTTTGCATGAAAAACATTTACTCGGGTTTCTCAGTGTGTTTCCTAGTGCCTGTTTGAGGTTCCTTCAGTTTTCACTCTGGACCCGAGTTGGAGCTAGTACCTCCCCATATATATGTATGGAGTAGAGTTTTCAAATTAAAAGAAACTTTGTGTTTCCAACAAGCTATGTGAATGACTGCTTTCACACAATATTTTCCCTCAGAACTGAGCATGAGTTGAGAGTTTCTTTCATCTAGCACAAAGGGAACGAGTTGCAGGAGAAACTTTTTCTCTTGTTTCTCAGTCTGTCTCCTAGTGCTGGTATGAATTTCCTGTAGTTTTCACTTTAAAACAGCTTTGGAGCTATACTTCCCCATATATATGTATGGAGTGGAGTTTGCAACTGAAAAGTAACTTTGGGTTTAAAACAAGCTATGTGAACTTCGGCTTTCACACACTTTTCCCTCAGAACTGAGCATGTGGAGAGACGTTCGTTCATCTAGCATAAAGGGAACGGGTTGCAGGAGAAACTTTTACTCTGGTTTCTCATTCTGTTTCCTAGTGCTGGTATGAAGTTCCTGCAGTTCCCACTGTAAAACAGATTTGGAGCTAGTACCTCCCCATATATATGTATGGAGTGGAGTTTTCAACTGAAAAGGAACTATGTGTTCCCAACAATCTAGTTGAAGGACGGCTTTCACACACACTTATCTCTCACAACTGAGCATGTAGAGAGATTTTGTTCATCTAGCAAAAATGGAACGGGTTGCAGGATAAACTTTAACTCTGGTTTCTCAGACTTTTTCCTAGTGCCGGTTTGAGGATCCTGCAGTTTTCACTGTAAAACCGAGTTGGAGCTAGTACTTCCCCATATATATGTATGGAATTGGTGTTTGCAACTGTAAAGAAACTTTGTGTTCCCAACAAGCAAGGTGAAGGACGTGTTTCACACACACTTATCTCTCCGAACTGAGCATGTGGAGACACGTTCGTTTATCTAGCAAAAGGGAACTGGTTGCAGGAGAAACTTTCAGAAAGTTTTCTCAGTCTGTTTCCTAGTGCCGGATTGAAGTTCCTGCATTTTGCACTGTAAAACAGTGTTGGAGCTAGTACCTCCCCATATATATGTTTGGAATGGATTTTGCAACTTAAAATAAACTTTGTGTTCCCAACAAGCTATGTGACGTACGGCTTTAACACACACTTATGTCTCAAAAATGAGCATGTTGAGGGACGTTTGTTCATCTAGCACAATGGGAACTGGTTGCAGGGGAAACTATTACTCTGGTTTCTCAGTCTGTTTCCTAGTGCCGGTTTGAATTTCCTGCAGTTTTCACTGTAAAACCGAGTTGGAGCTAGTACCTGCCCATATATATGTATGGAGTGGAGCTTGCAAATGAAAAGAAAATTTTTGTTCCCAACAAGCTAGGTGAAGGATGGCTTTTACACATACTTTTCTCTCAGAACTGAGCTTGTGGAGAGACGTCCTTCATTTAGCAAAAAGGCAACGTGTTGCAGGAGATACTTTTACACTGGTTCTCAATTTGTTTCCTAGAGCCGGTTTGAAGTTCCTGCAGTTTTCACTGTAAAACCGAGATGGAGCTAGAAACTCCCCGTATATAATTTTGGAGTGGAGTTTGCAACTTAAAAGAAACTTTGTGTTCCCAACAAGCTAGTTGAAGGACGGGTTTCAAACAAACTTATCTCTCAGAACGGAGCATGTGGAGAGACGATCGTTCATCTAGCACAAAGGGAACGGTTTGCAGGAGATACTTTTCTCCGGTTTCTCAGTATTTATCCTAGTGCCAGTTTGAAGTTCCTGTATTTTTTACGGTAAAACATAGTTGGAGCTAGTACTTCCCCATATATAATATGGTGTGGATTTTGCAACTGAAAAGAAACTTTGTGTTCAAAACAAGCTATTTGAAATGCGGATTTCACACACACTTACATCTCAGAACTGAGCATATAGAGAGACGTTCGGTCATCTAGCACAAATGGAACGGGTTGCAGGAGGAATTTTTTCTCTGGTTTCTCAGTCTGTTTCCTAGTGCCGGTTTGAAGTTCCTGCAATTTCCACTGTAAAACCGAGTTTTAGCTAGAACTTCCCCTTATATATGTATGGAGTGGTTTTTGCAACTTAAAAGAAACTTTGTGTTCCCAACAACCTAGGTGAAGGACGGGTTTCAAACACACTGATTTCTCAGAACTGAGCATGTGGCGAGCTGTTCGTTCATGTAGCACAAAGGGAACGGGTTGTAGGAGAAACTCTTACTCTGGTTTCTCAGGGTGTTTCCTACTGCCGGATTGAAGTTCCTGTAGTTATTACTGTAAAACATACTTGGAGTTAGTTCCTCCCCATATATATGTATGGAGTGGAGTTTGCAACTGAAAAGAATCTTTGTGTTCCCAATAAGCTAGGTGAAGTACGGCTTTCACACACACTTACCTCTCAGAACTGAACATGTCTAGAGATGTTCGTTCATCTAGCACAAAAGGAACGGGTTGCAGGAGAAACATTTACTCTGGTTTCTCTTTCTGTTTCCTAGTGCCGGTTTGAAGTTCCTGCAGTTTTCACAGTAAAACAGAGTTGGATCTAGTACCTCCCCATATATATTTTTGGATTGGTGTTTGCAACTGAAAAGAAACTTTGTGTTCCCATCTAGCTAGTTGAAGGACGGCTTTCACACACACATATCTCTCAGATCTGAGCATATGGAGAGACGTTCGTTCATCTAGCACAAAGGGAACGGGTTGCAGGGGAAATTTTACACTGTTTTCTCAGTGTGTTTCCTAGTGCCGGTTGGATATTCCTGCAGGTTTCACTGTAAAATCGAGTTGGATCTAGTACCACTCAATATATATGTATGGACTGGAGATTGCAACTGAAAAGAAACTTTGTGTTCCCAACAATCTTGGTGAAGTATGGTTTTCACACACACATATCCCTCAAAACTGAGCAAGTTTTGAGACGTTCGTTCATCTAGGACAAAGGGAACGGTTTACAGAAGAAACTTTTACTCTGGTTCTTCAGTCTGTTTCCTAGTGCCGGTTTGATGATCCTGCAGTTTCACTGTAAAACAGATATGGAGCTAATACCTCCCCAAATATAGGTATGGAGTGGAGATTTCAAATGAAAAGAAATTTTGTGTTCCCAACATGATAGTTTAAGACGGCTTTCACACACACTTATCTCTCAGAACTGAGCATGTGGAGAGACGTTCGTTCATCTAGCACAAAAGGAACGGGTTACAGGGGAAATTTTACTCTGGTTTTTCAGTTTGTTTCATAGTGCCGGTTTGAAGTTCCTGCAGTTTTCACTGTAAAAATTATTTGAGGATGGACCTCCCAATATAAATATATGGAATGGCGTTTGCAACTGAAAATATAGTATGTGTTCCCAACAATCTAGTTGAAAGACGGCATTCACACACACTATTCTCTCACAAATGAGCATGTAGAGAGACGTTGGTTCATCTAGCACAAACGGATCGGGTTGCAGGAAAAACTTTTACTCTGGTTTCTGAGTCTTTTTCCTAGTGCCAGTTTGAGGTTCCTGCAGTTATCACTGTAAAACCGACTTGGATTTAGTACCTCCCCATATATATGTATGGAGTGGAGTTTGCCAATGAAAGGAAATTTTGTGCTCCAAACAAGCTAGGTTAAGGACGACTTTCACACACACTTATCTCTCAGAACTGAGCATGTAGAGAGACATTTGTTCATCTAGCACAAATGGAACGGGTTGCAGGAAAAACTTTTACTCTGGTTTCTCAGTATTTTTCCTAGTGCCGGTTTGAGGTTCCTGCAGTTATCACTGTAAAACCGACTTGGAGTTAGTACCTCCCCATATATATGTATGGAGTTGAGTTTGTAACTGAAAAAAACTTTGTGTTTCCAACAAGCTATGTGAAGTTCGGCTTTTACACACACTTAACCTCAGAACTGAGCATGAGGTGAGACGATCGTTCATCTAGCACAAAGGGAACGGTCTGCAGGGTAACTTTTACTCTTTTTCTCAGACTGTTTCCTAGTGCCTGTTAGATGTTCCTGCAGTTTTCACTGTAAAAAATTTTGGAGCTAGTACCGCCCCATATATATGTATGGAGTGGAGTTTGCAAATGAAATGATATTTTGTGTTCCCAACATGCTAGGTTAAGGATGGCTTTCACACACACTTATCTCTCAGACCTGAGTATGTGGAGAGTCGTTCGTTCATGTAGCACAAAGGGAATGGGTTGCAGGAGAAGCTTTTACACTGGATTCTCAATGTTTTTCCTAGTGCCAGTTTGAAGTTCCTGCAGTTTTCACTCTAAAACCGAGTTGGAGCTAGTACCTACCCATATATATGTATGGAGTGTGATTTGCATCTTAAAAGAAACTTTGTGTTCCCAACAAGCTAGGTGAAGGAAGGCTTTCACACACAATTACCCTCAGAACTGAGCATGTGGACAGACGTTCGTTCATCTAGCACAATGGGAACGGGTTGCAGGAGAAACTTTTACTCTGGTTTCTCAGTCTATTTCCGAGTACTGATATGAAGTTCCTGCAGTTTTCACTGTAAAACAGATTTGGGGCTAGTACTTCCAATATATATGTATGATGTGGAGTTTGCAACTTAAAAGAAACTATGTGTTCCCAACAATCTAGTTGAAGGACGGCTTTCACACACACTTATCTCTCACAACTGATTATGTAGAGAGATTTTGTTCATCTAGCAAAAACGGAACGGGTTGCAGGAAAAACATTTACTCTGGTATCTCAGATATTTTCCTAGTGCCGGTTTGAGGATCCTGCAGTTTTCACTGTAAAACATAGTTGGAGCTATTACCTCCCCATATATATGTATGGATTGGAGTTGGCAACTGAAAAGAAACTTTGTGTTCCCAACAAGCTAGGTGAAGGACGGCATTTACACACACTTATCACTCAGAACTGAGCATGTGGAGAGAAGTTCGTTTATCTAGCAAAAAGGGAAGTGGTTGCAAGAGAAACTTTTACACTGGTTTCTCAGTGTGTTTCCTAGTGCCAGTTTGAAGTTCCTGCAGTTTTCACTGTAAATCCGAGTTGTAGCTTGTACCTCCCCATATATATGTATGGAGTGGAGTTTGCAACTGGAAAGTAACTTTGAGTTCCCAACAAGCTATTTGAAGGACGGCTTTCACACACACATATCTCTCAGAACTGAGCATGTGGAGAGACGTTCGTTCATCTAGCACAAATGGAACGGGTTGCAGGAGAAACTTTTACACTGGTTTCTCAGTCTGTTTCCTAGTGCCAGTTTGAAGTTCCTGCAATTTTCACTGTAATAACGAGTTGGAGCTTGTACCTCCCCATATATATGTATGGACTGGTGTTTGCAAATGGAAAGAAACTTTGTGTTTCCAACAATCTAGGTTAAGGATGGCATTCACACACACTTATCTCTCAGAACTGAGCATGTGGAGAGACGTTCGTTCATCTAGCACAATGGGAAAGGTTTGCAGGTGAAACTTTAACTCTGGTTTCTCAGTCTGTTTCCTAGTGCCAGTTTGAAGTTCCTGCAGTTTTCACTGTAAAACCGATTAGAGAGTGTACCTCCCCATATATATGTATGGAGTGGGGTTTGCAACCGAAAAGATACTATGTGTTCCCAACAATCAAGTTGAAGGCGGCTTTCACACACACTTATCTCTCACAACTGAGCATGTAGAGAGACGTTTGTTCATCTAGCACAAACGGAATTGTTTGTAGGAAAACATTTACTCTGGATTCTCAGGGTGTTTCCTAGTGCCTGTTTGATGTTCCTGCAGTTTTCACTCTGGAACCGAGTTGTAGCTAGTTCCTCCCCATATATATGTAAGGAGTAGAGTTTGCAAATTAAAAGAAACTTTGTGTTTCCAACAAGCTATGTGAAGGACAGCTTTCACACAATATTTTCCCTCAGAACTGAGCATGAGTTGAGACGTTCTTTCATCTAGCACAAAGGGAACGTGTTGCAGGAGAAAGTTTTACTCTTGTTTCTCAGTCTGTTTCCTAGTTCTGGTATGAAGTTCAAGCACTTTTCACTGTAAAACAGATTTGGAGCTCCTACCTCCCCATATATATGTATGGAGTGGAGTTTGCAACTGAAAAGAAACTTTGTGGTCCCAAAAACCTTGGTTTAAATACGGCTTTCACACACACCTATCTCTCAAAATTGAGCATGTGGAGAGACATTCGTTCATCTACCAGAAAGGGAACGGGATGCAGGGGAATGGTTTTCTCTAGTTTCTCAGTCTGTTTCCTAGTGCCATTTTGAAGTTCCTGCAATTTTCACTGTAAAACCGAGTTGGAGCTTGTACCTCCCCATAGATATGTATGGATTGTAGTTTGCAACTGAAAAGAAACTTTGTGTTCCCAACATGCTAGTTGAAAGACGGCTTTCACACACACTTATCTCTCAGAAATGAGCATGTGGTGAGTCGTCTGTTCATCTAGCAGAAAGGGAACGGTGTGCAGGAGAAAATTTTACTCTGGTTTCTCAGTGTGTTTCCTAGTGCCGGTTAGAAGTTCCTGCAGTTTTTACTGTAAAAAAGTTTTGGAGCTAGTACCTACCCTTATATATGTATGGAGTGTGGTTTGCAACTTAAAAGAAACTTTGTGTTCCCAACAAGCTAGGTGAAGGACGGCATTCACACACACTTATCCCTCAGGACTGAGCATGTGGAGAGAAGTTCGTTCATTTAGCACAAAGGGAATGGGTTGCAGGAGAAACTTTTACTCTGGTTTCTCAGTCTGTTTCCTAGTGCTGGTATGAAGTTCCTGCAGTTTTCACTGTAAAACCGATTTGGTGCTAGTACTTCCCCTATATATGTATGAAATGGAGTTAGCAACTTAAAAGAAACTATGTGTTCCCAACAATCTAGTTGAAGGACGGCTCTCACACACACTTATCTCTCAGAACTGAGCATGTGGATAGACGTTCGTTCATCTAGCAAAAATAACTGGTTGCAGGAGAAACATTTACTTTGGTATCTCAGTCTGTTTCCTAGTGCCGGTTTGAGGTTACTGCACTTTTTACTGTAAAACATATTTGGAGATATTACCTCCCCATATATTTGTATGGAATTGGATTTTGCTACTGTAAAGAAACTTAGTGTTCCCAACAAGCAAGGTGAAGGACGGCTTTCACACACACTGATCTCTCAGAACTGAGCAAGTGGAGAGACGTTTGATCATCTAGGACAAAGGAACGGTTTACAGGAGAAACTTTTTCTCTGGTTTCTCAGACTGTTTCCTAGTGCCGGTTTGATGTTCCTGCAGTTTTCACTGTAAAACAGATTTGGAGCTATTACCTCCCCATATGTATGTATGGAGTGGAGTTTGCAAATGAAAAGAAATTTTGTGTTCCCAACATGCTAGGTTAAGGACGGCTTTCACACACACTTATCTCTCACAACTGAGCATGTAGAGAGACGTTGGTTCATCTAGCACAAACGGAACGGTTTGCAGGAAAAACTTTTACTCTGGATTTTCAGTCTTTTTCCTAGTACCGGTTTTAGGTTCCTGCGGTTATCACTGTAAACCCGAGTAGGAGCTAGTAGCTCCGCATATATAAGTATGGAGTGGAGTTTGCAACTGAAAAGTAACTTTGTGTTTAAATCAAGCTATGTGAAGTTCGGCTTTCACACACACTTTTCCTCTGAACTGAGCATGTGGAGAGACGTTCGTTCATCTAGCACAAAAGGAACGGGTTGCAGGAGAAACTTTTACTCTGGTTTCTCATTCTGTTTCCTAGTGCTGGTATGAAGTTCCTGCAGTTCACACTGTAAAACAGATTTGGAGCTAGTACCTGCCCATATATATGTATGGAGTGGAGTTTTCAACTGAAAAGAAACTATGTGTTCCCAACAATCTTGTTGAAGGACGGCTTTCACACACACTTATCTCTCAGAACTGAGCATGTAGAGAGACTTTTGTTCATCTAGTAAAAACGGAACTGGTTGCAGGAAAAACTTTATCTCTAGTTTCTCAGAATTTTTCCTAGTGCCGTTTTGAAGTTCCTGCAGTTTTCACTGTAAAACCGAGTTGGAGCTAGTACCTCCCCATTTATATGTATGGAGTGGAGTTTGCAACTGAAAAGAAACTAAGTGTTCCCAACAACCTAGGTGAAGGACGGCTTTCACACACACATATATCTCAGAACTGAGCATGTGGAGAGACGTTCGTTCATCTAGCACAAAGAACTGTTTGCAGGAGATACTTTACTCTGGTTTCTCAGTCTGTTTCCTAGTGCCGGTTTGAAGTTCCTGCACTTTTTACTGTAAAACATATTTGGAGCTAGTACCTCCCCATATATATGTTTGCATTGGAGATTGCAACTTAAAAGAAACTTTGTGTTCCCAACAAGCTATATGACGTACGGCTTTAACACAATTATGTCTCAAAAATTAGCATGTGGAGGGACATTTGTTCATCTAGCACAAAGGGATCGGGTTGCAGGGGAAACTATTACTCTGGTTTCTCAGTCTGTTTACTAGTGCCGGTTTGAATTTCATGCAGTTTACACTGTAAACCCGAGTTGGAGCTAGTACCTGCCCATATATATGTATGGAGTGGAGCTTGCAATTTAAAAGAAAATTTGTGTTCCCAACAAGCTAGGTGAAGGATGGCTGTTATACAGAGTATCTCTCAGAACTGAGCTTGTGGAGAGACGTCCTTCATTTAACAAAAAGGGAACGGGTTTCAGGAGAAACTTTTACACTGGTTCTCAGTTTGTTTCCAAGAGCCGGTTTGAAGTTCCTGCAGTTTTCACTGTAAAACCGAGTTAGAGCTAGAACCTCCCCTCATATATATGTATGGAGTGGAGTTTGCAAATTAAAAGTAACTATGTGTTCCCAACCAGGTAGGTTAAGGACGTGTTTCAAACACCCTTATCTCTCAGAACGGAGCATGTATACAGACGATCGTTCATCTAGCACAAAGGGAACGGGTTGAAGGAGGAAATTTTCTCTGGTTTCTCAGTCTGTTTCCTAGTGCTGGTAAGAAGTTCCTGCAGTTTTCACTGTAAAACAAATTTGGAGCTAGTACTTCCCATATATATGTATGAAATGGAGTTTGCAACTTAAAAGAAACTATGTGTTCCCAACAATCTAGTTGAAGGACGGCTCTCACACACACTTATCTCTCAGAACTTAGCATGTTGAGAGACGTTCGTTCATCTAGCACAAATAACTGGTTGCAGGAGAAACTTTTAACCTGGTTTCTCAGTCTGTTTCCTAGTGAGGGTTGGATGTTCCAGCATTTTTCACTGTAAAACCGAGTTGGAGCTAGTACCTCCCCATATATATGTATGGATTGGAGTTTGCCAATGAAAGGAAATTTTGTGCTTCCAACAAGCTATTTTATGGACGGCTTTCACAAACACTTATCTCTCAGAACTGAGTATGTGGAGAGATGATCGTTCATTTAGCACAAAGGGAAAGGTTTGCAGGGAAAGTTATACTCTGGTTTCTCAGTCTGTTTTCTAGTGCCGGTTTGAAGTTCCTGCAGTTTTCACTGTAAAACCTAATTGAGGGTGAACCTCCCCATATAAATGTATGGGGTGGCGTTTTCAACCGAAAAGATACTATGTGTTCCCAACAATGTAGATGAAGGTCGGCTTTCACACACACTTTTCTCTCACAACTGAGCATGTAGAGAGACGTTTTTTCATCTAGCACAAACGGAACGGGTTGCAGGAAAAACTTTTACTCTGGTTTCTCAGTCGTTTTCCTAGTGCCTGTTTGAGGTTCCTGCGGTTATCACTGTAAAACCGAGTTGGAGCTAGTACCCCCGCATATATAAGTATGGAGTGGAGTTTGCAACTGAAAAGTAACTTTGAGTTTAAAACAAGCTATGTGAACTTCGGCTTTCACACACTTTTCCCTCAGAACTGAGCATGTGGAGAGACGTTCGTTCATCTAGCATAAAGGGAACGGGTTGCAGGAGAAACTTTTACTCTGGTTTCTCATTCTGTTTCCTAGTGCTGGTATGAAGTTCCTGCAGTTCACACTGTAAAACAGATTTGGAGCTAGTACCTCCCCATATATATGTATGGAGTGGAGTTTGCAAATGAAAAGAAACTTTGTGTTACCAACAAGCTAGTTGAAGGACGGCTTTCACATACACATATCTCTCAGAACTGAGCATGTGGAGAGACGTTCGTTCATCTAGCACAAAGGGAACGTGTTGCAGGAGGAACTTTTACTCTGGTTTCTCAGTCTGTTTCCTAGTGCCGGTTTGAGGATCCTGCAGTTTTCACTGTAAAACCGAGTTGGAGCTAGTACTTCCCCATATATATGTATGGAATTGGTGTTTGCAACTGTAAAGAAACTTTGTGTTCCCAACAAGCAATGTGAAGGACGTGTTTCACACACACTTATCACTCAGAACTGAGCATGTGGAGACACGTTCGTTTATCTAGCATAAGGGAACTGGTTGCAGGAGAAACTTTCAGAATGTTTTCTCAGACTGTTTCCTAGTGCCGGATTGAAGTTCCTGCATTTTGCACTGTAAAACCGTGTTGGAGCTAGTACCTCCCCATATATATGTTAGGAATGGATTTTGCAACTTAAAATAAACTTTGTGTTCCCAACAAGCTATGTGATGTACGGCTTTAACACACACTTATGTCTCAAAAATGAGCATGTTGAGGGACGTTTGTTCATCTAGCACAATGGGAACGGGTTGCAGGGGAAACTATTACTCTGGTTTCTCAGTCTGTTTCCTAGTGCCGGTTTGAATTTCCTGCAGTTTTCAATGTAAAACCGAGTTGGAGCTAGTACCTGCCCATATATATGTATGGAGTGGAGCTTGCAAATGAAAAGAAAATTTGTGTTCCCAACAAGCTAGGTGAAGGATGGCTTTTACACATACTTTTCTCTCAGAACTGAGCTTGTGGAGAGACGTCCTTCATTTAGCAAAAAGGCAACGTGTTGCAGGAGATACTTTTACACTGGTCCTCAATTTATTTCCTAGAGCCGGTTTGAAGATCCTGCAGTTTTCACTGTAAAACCGAGATGGAGCTAGAAACTCCCCGTATATAATTTTGGAGTGGAGTTTGCAACTTAAAAGAAACTTTGTGTTCCCAACAAGCTAGTTGAAGGACGGGTTTCAAACAAACTTATCTCTCAGAACGGAGCATGTGGAGAGACGATCGTTCATCTAGCACAAAGGGAACGGTTTGCAGGAGATACTTTTCTCCGGTTTCTCAGTATTTATCCTAGTGCCAGTTTGAAGTTCCTGTATTTTTTACGGTAAAACATAGTTGGAGCTAGTACTTCCCCATATATAATATGGTGTGGATTTTGCAACTGAAAAGAAACTTTGTGTTCAAAACAAGCTATTTGAAATGCGGATTTCACACACACTTACATCTCAGAACTGAGCATATAGAGAGACGTTCGGTCATCTAGCACAAATGGAACGGGTTGCAGGAGGAATTTTTTTCTCTGGTTTCTCAGTCTGTTTCCTAGTGCCGGTTTGAAGTTCCTGCAATTTCCACTGTAAAACCGAGTTTTAGCTAGAACTTCCCCTTATATATGTATGGAGTGGTTTTTGCAACTTAAAAGAAACTTTGTGTTCCCAACAACCTAGGTGAAGGACGGGTTTCAAACACACTGATTTCTCAGAACTGAGCATGTGGCGAGCTGTTCGTTCATGTAGCACAAAGGGAACGGGTTGTAGGAGAAACTCTTACTCTGGTTTCTCAGGGTGTTTCCTACTGCCGGATTGAAGTTCCTGTAGTTATTACTGTAAAACCTACTTGGAGTTAGTTCCTCCCCATATATATGTATGGAGTGGAGTTTGCAACTGAAAAGAATCTTTGTGTTCCCAATAAGCTAGGTGAAGTACGGCTTTCACACACACTTACCTCTCAGAACTGAACATGTCTAGAGATGTTCGTTCATCTAGCACAAAAGGAACGGGTTGCAGGAGAAACATTTACTCTGGTTTCTCTTTCTGTTTCCTAGTGCCGGTTTGAAGTTCCTGCAGTTTTCACAGTAAAACAGAGTTGGATCTAGTACCTCCCCATATATATTTTTGGATTGGTGTTTGCAACTGAAAAGAAACTTTGTGTTCCCATCTATCTAGTTGAAGGACGGCTTTCACACACACATATCTCTCAGAACTGAGCATATGGAGAGACGTTCGTTCATCTAGCACAAAGGGAACGGGTTGCAGGGGAAATTTTACACTGTTTTCTCAGTGTGTTTCCTAGTGCCGGTTGGATATTCCTGCAGGTTTCACTGTAAAATCGAGTTGGATCTAGTACCACTCAATATATATGTATGGACTGGAGATTGCAACTGAAAAGAAACTTTGTGTTCCCAACAATCTTGGTGAAGTATGGTTTTCACACACACATATCCCTCAAAACTGAGCAAGTTTTGAGACGTTCGTTCATCTAGGACAAAGGGAACGGTTTACAGAAGAAACTTTTACTCTGGTTCTTCAGTCTGTTTCCTAGTGCCGGTTTGATGATCCTGCAGTTTCACTGTAAAACAGATATGGAGCTAATACCTCCCCAAATATAGGTATGGAGTGGAGATTTCAAATGAAAAGAAATTTTGTGTTCCCAACATGCTAGTTTAAGACGGCTTTCACACACACTTATCTCTCAGAACTGAGCATGTGGAGAGACGTTCGTTCATCTAGCACAAAAGGAACGGGTTACAGGGGAAATTTTACTCTGGTTTTTCAGTTTGTTTCATAGTGCCGGTTTGAAGTTCCTGCAGTTTTCACTGTAAAAATTATTTGAGGATGGACCTCCCAATATAAATATATGGAATGGCGTTTGCAACTGAAAATATAGTATGTGTTCCCAACAATCTAGTTGAAAGACGGCATTCACACACACTATTCTCTCACAAATGAGCATGTAGAGAGACGTTGGTTCATCTAGCACAAACGGATCGGGTTGCAGGAAAAACTTTTACTCTGGTTTCTGAGTCTTTTTCCTAGTGCCGGTTTGAGGTTCCTGCAGTTATCACTGTAAAACCGACTTGGATTTAGTACCTCCCCATATATATGTATGGAGTGGAGTTTGCCAATGAAAGGAAATTTTGTGCTCCAAACAAGCTAGGTTAAGGACGACTTTCACACACACTTATCTCTCAGAACTGAGCATGTAGAGAGACATTTGTTCATCTAGCACAAATGGAACGGGTTGCAGGAAAAACTTTTACTCTGGTTTCTCAGTATTTTTCCTAGTGCCGGTTTGAGGTTCCTGCAGTTATCACTGTAAAACCGACTTGGAGTTAGTACCTCCCCATATATATGTATGGAGTTGAGTTTGTAACTGAAAAAAACTTTGTGTTTCCAACAAGCTATGTGAAGTTCGGCTTTTACACACACTTAACCTCAGAACTGAGCATGAGGTGAGACGATCGTTCATCTAGCACAAAGGGAACGGTCTGCAGGGTAACTTTTACTCTTTTTTCTCAGACTGTTTCCTAGTGCCTGTTAGATGTTCCTGCAGTTTTCACTGTAAAAAATTTTGGAGCTAGTACCGCCCCATATATATGTATGGAGTGGAGTTTGCAAATGAAATGATATTTTGTGTTCCCAACATGCTAGGTTAAGGACGGCTTTCACACACACTTATCTCTCAGACCTGAGTATGTGGAGAGTCGTTCGTTCATCTAGCACAAAGGGAATGGGTTGCAGGAGAAGCATTTACACTGGATTCTCAATGTTTTTCATAGTGCCAGTTTGAAGTTCCTGCAGTTTTCACTCTAAAACCGAGTTGGAGCTAGTACCTACCCATATATATGTATGGAGTGTGATTTTGCATCTTAAAAGAAACTTTGTGTTCCCAACAAGCTAGGTGAAGGAAGGCTTTCACACACAATTACCATCAGAAGTGAGCATGTGGACAGATGTTCGTTCATCTAGCACAATGGGAACGGGTTGCAGGAGAAACTTTTACTCTGGTTTCTCAGTCTATTTCCTAGTACTGGTATGAAGTTCCTGCAGTTTTCACTGTAAAACAGATTTGGGGCTAGTACTTCCAATATATATGTATGATGTGGAGTTTGCAACTTAAAAGAAACTATGTGTTCCCAACAATCTAGTTGAAGGACGGCTTTCACACACACTTATCTCTCACAACTGATTATGTAGAGAGATTTTGTTCATCTAGCAAAAACGGAACGGGTTGCAGGAAAAACATTTACTCTGGTATCTCAGATATTTTCCTAGTGCCGGTTTGAGGATCCTGCAGTTTTCACTGTAAAACATAGTTGGAGCTATTACCTCCCCATATATATGTATGGATTGGAGTTGGCAACTGAAAAGAAACTTTGTGTTCCCAACAAGCTAGGTGAAGGACGGCATTTACACACACTTATCTCTCAGAACTGAGCATGTGGAGAGACGTTCGTTCATCTAGCACAAATATCTGGTTGCAGTAGTTATTTTAGAATGGTTTCTCAGTCTGTTTCCTAGTGCCGGATTGAAGTTCCTGAATTTTGCACTGTAAAACAGTGTTGGAGCTAGTACCTCCCCCTATATATGTTTGGAATGGATTTTGCAACTTAAAAGAAACTATGTGTTCCCAACAAGTTAGGTGACGTACGGCTTTCACATACACTTATGTCTCCGAAATTAGCATGTGGAGGGACTTTCCTTCATCTAGCACAAAGGGAATCGGTTGCAGGAGAAACTTTTACACTGGTTTCTCAGTGTTTTTCCTAGTGCCGGTTTGAAGTTCCTGCAATTTTCACAGTAAAATCGATTTGCAGGTAGTACCTCCCCATATATATATATGGATTGGAGTTTGCAACATAAAAGAAACTTTGTGTTCCCAACATTCTAAGTTAAGTACGGTTTTCACACACACTTATCCCTCAGAACTGAGCATATGGAGAGACGTTTGTTCATCTAGCACAAAGGGAACTGGTTGCAGGGGCAACTATTACTCTGGTTTCTCAGTCTGTTTCCTAGTGCCGGTTTGAAGTTCCTGCAGTTTTCACTGTAAAACCGATTTGAGGGTGTACCTCCCCATATATATGTATGGAGTGGGGTTTGCAACCAAAAGTATACTATGTGTTCCCCACAATCAAGTTGAAGGTGGCTTTCACATACACTTAAATCTCACAACTGAGAATGTAGAGAGACGTTTGTTCATCTAGCACAAACGGAACGGTTTGCAGGAAAAACTTTTACTCTGGTTTCTCAGTGTGTTTCCTAGTGCCGGTATGAGGATCCTGCAGTTTTCACTGTAAAATCGTGTTGGATCTAGTACCTACCCATATATATGTATGGATTGGAGTTTGCAACTGAAAAGAGTCTTTGTATTCCCAACAAGCTAGGTGAAGGACGGCTTTCACACACACTTAACTCTCAGTACTGAGCATGTTGATACACGTTCGTTCATCTAGAACAAAGTGAACGGGTTGCAGGAGAAAATTTACACTGGTTTCTCACTGTGTTTCCTAGTGCCGTTTTAAATTTCCTGCAGTTTTCAATGTAAAACCGAGTTGGAGCTAGTACATCGCCATATATATATATGGATTGGAGTTTGCAAATGAAAAGAATCTTTGTGTTCCCAACATGCTAGTTGAAAGACGGCTTTCACACACACTTATCTCTCAGAACTGAGCATGTGGAGAGACGTCCGTTCATCTAGCAGAAAGGGAACGGGTTGCAGGAGAAACTTTTACTCTGGTTTCTCAGTCTGTTTCCTAGTGCCGGTTAGAAGTTCCTGCAGTTTTCACTGTAAAACCAATTTGAGGATGTACATCCCCATATATTGTATGGAGTGGAGATTTCAACCGAAAAGAAACAATGTGTTCCCAACAATCTAGTTGAAGGACGGCTTTCACACACACTTATCTCTCACAACTTATCATATAGAGAGACATTTGTTCATCTAACAAAAACGCAAACGGTTGCAGGAAAAACTTTTACTCTGGTTTCTCAGACTTTTTCCTAGTGCCCGTTCGAGGATCCTGCAGGTTTCACTGTAAAACCGAGTTAGAGCTAATACCTTCCCATATATAAGTATGGAGTGGAGTTTGCAACTGAAAAGTAACTTTGTGTTTAAAAGAAGCTATGTGAAGTTCGACTTTCACACACACATTTCCCTCAGAACTGTGCATGTGGAGAGACTTTCGTTCATCTAGCAAAAAGGGAACGGGTTGCAGGAGAAACTTTTACTCTGGTTTCTCAGTCTGTTTCCTAGTGCTGGTATGAAGTTCCTGCAGTTCTCACTGTAAAACAGATTTGGAGCTTGTACCTCCCCATATATATGTATGGAGTGGAGTTTTCAACTGAAAAGAAACTATGTGTTCCCAACAATCTAGTTAAAGGACGGCTTTCACACACAGTTATCTCTCACAACTGAGCATGTAGAGAGACTTTTGTTCATCTAGCAAAAACGGAACGGGTTGCAGGGAAAATTTTACTCTGGTTTCTCAGATTTTTCCTAGTGCCAGATTGAGGATCCTGAATTTTTCACTGTAAAACCGAGTTGGAGCTAGTACCTCCCCATATATAAGTATGGAGTGGAGTTTGCAACTGAAAAGTAACTTTATTTAAAAGAAGCTATGTGAAGTTCGGCTTTCACACACACTTTTCCCTCAGACCTGAGCATGTGGAGAGACGTTCGTTCATCTAGCAAAAAGGGAACGGGTTGCAGGAGAAAATTTTACTCTGGTTTCTCAGTCTGTTTCCTAGTGCCGGTTTGAAGTTCCTGCAGTTTTCACTGTAAATCCGAGTTGGAGCTTGTACTTCCCCATATATATGTATGGAGTGGAGTTTGCAACTGGAAAGAAACTTTGAGTTCCCATCAAGCTAGTAGAAGGACGGCTTTCACACACACTTATCTCTCAGAATTGAGCATGTGGAGAGACGTTCGTTCATCTAGCACAAAGGGAACGGGTTGCAGGGGAAATTTTACACTGTTTTCTCAGTGTGTTTCCTAGTGCCGGTTGGATATTCCTGCAGGTTTCACTGTAAAATCGAGTTGGATCTAGTACCACTCAATATATATGTATGGACTGGAGATTGCAACTGAAAAGAAACTTTGTGTTCCCAACAATCTTGGTGAAGTATGGTTTTCACACACACATATCCCTCAAAACTGAGCAAGTTTTGAGACGTTCGTTCATCTAGGACAAAGGGAACGGTTTACAGAAGAAACTTTTACTCTGGTTCTTCAGTCTGTTTCCTAGTGCCGGTTTGATGATCCTGCAGTTTCACTGTAAAACAGATATGGAGCTAATACCTCCCCAAATATAGGTATGGAGTGGAGATTTCAAATGAAAAGGAATTTTGTGTTCCCAACATGCTAGTTTAAGACGGCTTTCACACACACTTATCTCTCAGAACTGAGCATGTGGAGAGACGTTCGTTCATCTAGCACAAAAGGAACGGGTTACAGGGGAAATTTTACTCTGGTTTTTCAGTTTGTTTCATAGTGCCGGTTTGAAGTTCCTGCAGTTTTCACTGTAAAAATTATTTGAGGATGGACCTCCCAATATAAACATATGGAATGGCGTTTGCAACTGAAAATATAGTATGTGTTCCCAACAATCTAGTTGAAAGACGGCATTCACACACACTATTCTCTCACAAATGAGCATGTAGAGAGACGTTGGTTCATCTAGCACAAACGGATCGGGTTGCAGGAAAAACTTTTACTCTGGTTTCTGAGTCTTTTTCCTAGTGCCGGTTTGAGGTTCCTGCAGTTATCACTGTAAAACCGACTTGGATTTAGTACCTCCCCATATATATGTATGGAGTGGAGTTTGCCAATGAAAGGAAATTTTGTGCTCCAAACAAGCTAGGTTAAGGACGACTTTCACACACACTTATCTCTCAGAACTGAGCATGTAGAGAGACATTTGTTCATCTAGCACAAATGGAACGGGTTGCAGGAAAAACTTTTACTCTGGTTTCTCAGTATTTTTCCTAGTGCCGGTTTGAGGTTCCTGCAGTTATCACTGTAAAACCGACTTGGAGTTAGTACCTCCCCATATATATGTATGGAGTTGAGTTTGTAACTGAAAAAAACTTTGTGTTTCCAACAAGCTATGTGAAGTTCGGCTTTTACACACACTTAACCTCAGAACTGAGCATGAGGTGAGACGATCGTTCATCTAGCACAAAGGGAACGGTCTGCAGGGTAACTTTTACTCTTTTTTCTCAGACTGTTTCCTAGTGCCTGTTAGATGTTCCTGCAGTTTTCACTGTAAAAAATTTTGGAGCTAGTACCGCCCCATATATATGTATGGAGTGGAGTTTGCAAATGAAATGATATTTTGTGTTCCCAACATGCTAGGTTAAGGACGGCTTTCACACACACTTATCTCTCAGACCTGAGTATGTGGAGAGTCGTTCGTTCATCTAGCACAAAGGGAATGGGTTGCAGGAGAAGCATTTACACTGGATTCTCAATGTTTTTCATAGTGCCAGTTTGAAGTTCCTGCAGTTTTCACTCTAAAACCGAGTTGGAGCTAGTACCTACCCATATATATGTATGGAGTGTGATTTTGCATCTTAAAAGAAACTTTGTGTTCCCAACAAGCTAGGTGAAGGAAGGCTTTCACACACAATTACCATCAGAAGTGAGCATGTGGACAGATGTTCGTTCATCTAGCACAATGGGAACGGGTTGCAGGAGAAACTTTTACTCTGGTTTCTCAGTCTATTTCCTAGTACTGGTATGAAGTTCCTGCAGTTTTCACTGTAAAACAGATTTGGGGCTAGTACTTCCAATATATATGTATGATGTGGAGTTTGCAACTTAAAAGAAACTATGTGTTCCCAACAATCTAGTTGAAGGACGGCTTTCACACACACTTATCTCTCACAACTGATTATGTAGAGAGATTTTGTTCATCTAGCAAAAACGGAACGGGTTGCAGGAAAAACATTTACTCTGGTATCTCAGATATTTTCCTAGTGCCGGTTTGAGGATCCTGCAGTTTTCACTGTAAAACATAGTTGGAGCTATTACCTCCCCATATATATGTATGGATTGGAGTTGGCAACTGAAAAGAAACTTTGTGTTCCCAACAAGCTAGGTGAAGGACGGCATTTACACACACTTATCTCTCAGAACTGAGCATGTGGAGAGACGTTCGTTCATCTAGCACAAATATCTGGTTGCAGTAGTTATTTTAGAATGGTTTCTCAGTCTGTTTCCTAGTGCCGGATTGAAGTTCCTGAATTTTGCACTGTAAAACAGTGTTGGAGCTAGTACCTCCCCCTATATATGTTTGGAATGGATTTTGCAACTTAAAAGAAACTATGTGTTCCCAACAAGTTAGGTGACGTACGGCTTTCACATACACTTATGTCTCCGAAATTAGCATGTGGAGGGACTTTCCTTCATCTAGCACAAAGGGAATCGGTTGCAGGAGAAACTTTTACACTGGTTTCTCAGTGTTTTTCCTAGTGCCGGTTTGAAGTTCCTGCAATTTTCACAGTAAAATCGATTTGCAGGTAGTACCTCCCCATATATATATATGGATTGGAGTTTGCAACATAAAAGAAACTTTGTGTTCCCAACATTCTAAGTTAAGTACGGTTTTCACACACACTTATCCCTCAGAACTGAGCATATGGAGAGACGTTTGTTCATCTAGCACAAAGGGAACTGGTTGCAGGGGCAACTATTACTCTGGTTTCTCAGTCTGTTTCCTAGTGCCGGTTTGAAGTTCCTGCAGTTTTCACTGTAAAACCGATTTGAGGGTGTACCTCCCCATATATATGTATGGAGTGGGGTTTGCAACCAAAAGTATACTATGTGTTCCCCACAATCAAGTTGAAGGTGGCTTTCACATACACTTAAATCTCACAACTGAGAATGTAGAGAGACGTTTGTTCATCTAGCACAAACGGAACGGTTTGCAGGAAAAACTTTTACTCTGGTTTCTCAGTGTGTTTCCTAGTGCCGGTATGAGGATCCTGCAGTTTTCACTGTAAAATCGTGTTGGATCTAGTACCTACCCATATATATGTATGGATTGGAGTTTGCAACTGAAAAGAGTCTTTGTATTCCCAACAAGCTAGGTGAAGGACGGCTTTCACACACACTTAACTCTCAGTACTGAGCATGTTGATACACGTTCGTTCATCTAGAACAAAGTGAACGGGTTGCAGGAGAAAATTTACACTGGTTTCTCACTGTGTTTCCTAGTGCCGTTTTAAATTTCCTGCAGTTTTCAATGTAAAACCGAGTTGGAGCTAGTACATCGCCATATATATATATGGATTGGAGTTTGCAAATGAAAAGAATCTTTGTGTTCCCAACATGCTAGTTGAAAGACGGCTTTCACACACACTTATCTCTCAGAACTGAGCATGTGGAGAGACGTCCGTTCATCTAGCAGAAAGGGAACGGGTTGCAGGAGAAACTTTTACTCTGGTTTCTCAGTCTGTTTCCTAGTGCCGGTTAGAAGTTCCTGCAGTTTTCACTGTAAAACCAATTTGAGGATGTACATCCCCATATATTGTATGGAGTGGAGATTTCAACCGAAAAGAAACAATGTGTTCCCAACAATCTAGTTGAAGGACGGCTTTCACACACACTTATCTCTCACAACTTATCATATAGAGAGACATTTGTTCATCTAACAAAAACGCAAACGGTTGCAGGAAAAACTTTTACTCTGGTTTCTCAGACTTTTTCCTAGTGCCCGTTCGAGGATCCTGCAGGTTTCACTGTAAAACCGAGTTAGAGCTAATACCTTCCCATATATAAGTATGGAGTGGAGTTTGCAACTGAAAAGTAACTTTGTGTTTAAAAGAAGCTATGTGAAGATCGACTTTCACACACACATTTCCCTCAGAACTGTGCATGTGGAGAGACTTTCGTTCATCTAGCAAAAAGGGAACGGGTTGCAGGAGAAACTTTTACTCTGGTTTCTCAGTCTGTTTCCTAGTGCTGGTATGAAGTTCCTGCAGTTCTCACTGTAAAACAGATTTGGAGCTTGTACCTCCCCATATATATGTATGGAGTGGAGTTTTCAACTGAAAAGAAACTATGTGTTCCCAACAATCTAGTTAAAGGACGGCTTTCACACACAGTTATCTCTCACAACTGAGCATGTAGAGAGACTTTTGTTCATCTAGCAAAAACGGAACGGGTTGCAGGGAAAATTTTACTCTGGTTTCTCAGATTTTTCCTAGTGCCAGATTGAGGATCCTGAATTTTTCACTGTAAAACCGAGTTGGAGCTAGTACCTCCCCATATATAAGTATGGAGTGGAGTTTGCAACTGAAAAGTAACTTTATTTAAAAGAAGCTATGTGAAGTTCGGCTTTCACACACACTTTTCCCTCAGACCTGAGCATGTGGAGAGACGTTCGTTCATCTAGCAAAAAGGGAACGGGTTGCAGGAGAAAATTTTACTCTGGTTTCTCAGTCTGTTTCCTAGTGCCGGTTTGAAGTTCCTGCAGTTTTCACTGTAAATCCGAGTTGGAGATTGTACTACCCCATATATATGTATGGAGTGGAGTTTGCAACTGGAAAGAAACTTTGAGTTCCCATCAAGCTAGTAGAAGGACGGCTTTCACACACACTTATCTCTCAGAATTGAGCATGTGGAGAGACGTTCGTTCATCTAGCACAAATGGAACGGTTTGCAGGAGAAACTTTCACTCTAGTTTCTCGTTGTGTTTCCTAGTGCCAGTTTGATGTTCCTGCAGTTTTCACTCTGGAACCGAGTTGGAGCTAGTACCTCCCCATATATATGTATGGAGTAGAAATTTCAAATTAAAAGAAACTTTGTGTTTCCAACAAGCTATGTGAAGGACTGCTTTCACACAATCTTTTCCCTCAGAACTGAGCATGAGTTGAGACATTCTTTCGTCTTGCACAAAGGGAACGGGTTGCAGGAGAAACTTTTACTCTGGTTTTTCAGTCTGTTTCCTAGTCCTGGTATGAATTTCCTGCATTTTTCACTTTAAAACAGATTTGGAGCTAGTACCTCCCCATATATATTTATGGAGTGGAGTTTGCAACTGAAAAGAAATTTTGTGGTCAAAAAACCCTAGGTGAATTATGGCTTTCACCCACACTTATCCCTCAGAACTGAGCAAGTGGAGAGACGTTCGTTCATCTAGGAAAAAGGGAACGGGTTACAGGAGAAACTTTTCCATTGTTTTCTCAGTGTGTTTCTAGTGCCGGTTTGATGTTCCGGCAGATTTCACTGTAAAACAGATTTGGAGCTAGTACCTCCCCATATATATGTATGGAGTGGATTTTGCAAATGAAAAGAAATTTTGTGTTCTCAAAAAGCTAGTTTAAGGACGGCTTTCACAACCACTTATCTCTCAGAACTGAGTATGTGGAGAGAAGTTCGTTCATCTATCAGAAAGGGAACGGGTTGCAGGAAAAACTTTTACTCTGGTTTTTCTGTCTGTTACCTAGTGCCGGTTTGAAGTTCCTGCAGTTTTCACTGTAAAACCTATTTGAGGGTGAACATCCCCATATAAATTTATTGAGTGGAGTTTTCAACCGAAAGGATAGTATGTGTTCCCAACAATCTAGTTGAAGGTCGGCTTTCACAAACATTTATCTCTCACAACTGAGCATGTAGAGAGACGTTTGTTCATCTAGCACAAAAGGAACGGGTTGCAGGAAAAACTTTTACTCTGGTTTCTCAGAATTTTTCCTAGTGCCGGTTTGATGTTCTTGCGGTTATCACTGTAAAACCGAGTTGGAGTTAATACCTCCCCATATATATGTATGGAATTGGAGTTTGCAACTGTAAAGAAAATTTGTGTTCCCAACAAGCAATGTGAATTATGGCTTTCACACACTCTGATCTCTCAGAACTGAGCATGTGGAGAGACGTTCGTTTATCTAGAAAAAGGGAACTGGTTGCATGAGAAACATTTACCTTGGTTTCTCAGTGTGTTTCCTAGTGCCGGTTTGAAGTTCTGCAGTTTTCACTGTAAATCCGAGTTGGAGCTTGTACTTCCCCATATATATGTATGGAGTGGAGTTTGCAACTGGAAAGAAACTTTGAGTTCCCAACAAGCTAGTTGAAGGACGGCTTTCACACACACACATCTCTCAGAACTGAGCATGTGGAGAGACGTTCGTTCATCTAGCACAAATGGAACGGGTTGCAGGAGAAACTTTCACTCTGGTTTCTCGTTGTGTTTCCTAGTGCCAGTTTGATGTTACTGCAGTTTTCACTGTAAAACCGATTTGAGGGTGTACCTCCCCATATATATGTATGGAGTGGGGTTTGCAACCAAAAAGATACTATGTGTTCCCAACAATCAAGTTGAAGGCGGCTTTCACACACACTTATCTCTCACAACTGAGCATGTAGAGAGACGTTTGTTCATCTAGCACAAACGGAATTTTTTGCAGGAATACATTTACTCTGGATTCTCAGTGTGTTTCCTAGTGCCTGTTTGATGTTCCTGCAGTTTTCACACTAGAACCGAGTTGGAGCTAGATCCTCCCCATATATATGTATGGAGTAGAGTTTGTAAATTAAAAGAAACTTTGTGTTTCCAACAAGCTATGTGAAGGACAGCTTTCACACAATCTTTTCCCTCAGAACTGAGCATGAGTCGAGACGTTCTTTCATCTAGCACAAAGGGAACGGTTTGCAGGAAAAACTTTTACTGTTGTTTCTCAGTCTGTTTCCTAGTTCTGGTATGAAGTTCAAGCAGTTTTCACTGTAAAACAGATTTGGAGCTCGTAAGTCCCCATATATATGTATGGAGTGGATTTTGCCACTGAAAAGAAACTTTGTGGTCCCAAAAATCTTGGTTAAAGACGGCTTTCACATACACCAATCTCTCAGAATTGAGCATGTAGAGAGACTTTTGTTCATCCAGCAAAAACTGAACGGGTTGCAGGAAAAAATTTTACTCTGTTTTCTCAGATTTTTCCTAGTGCCAGTTTGAGGATCCTGCAGTTTTCACTGTAAAACCGAGTTGGAGCTAGTACCTCCCCATATATATGTTTGGATTGGATTTTGCAACTTAAAAGAAACTTTGTGTTCCCAACAAGCTAGGTGACGTACTGCTTTCACACACACTTATGTCTCAGAAATTAGCATGTGGAGGGTCGTTCCTTCATCTAGCAGAAAGGGAATGTGTTGCAGGAGAAATTTTTACACTGGTTTCTCAGTCAGTTTCCTAGTGCCGGTTTGATGTTCCTGCAGTTTTCACTGTAAAACCGAGTTGGATCTAGTTCTTCCCCATATATATGTATGGATTGGAATTTGCAAATGAAAAGAAATTTTGTGTTCCCAACAAGCTAGGTTAAGGACGGCTTTCACACACACTTATCTCTCAGATCTGAGCATGTGGAGAGACGTTCGTTCATCTAGCACAAAGAACTGGTTGCAGGAGAAACATTTACTTTGGTATCTCAGTCTGTTTCCTAGTGCCGGTTTGAGGTTCCTGAACTTTTTACTGTAAAACATATTAGGAGCTATTACCTCCCCATATATTTGTATGGAATTGGAGTTTGCTACTGTAAAGAAACTTTGTGTTCCCAACAAGCAAGGTGAAGGAAGGCTTTCACACACACTGATCTCTCAGAACTGAGCATGTGGAGAGACTTTCGTTTATCTAGCAAACAGGGAACTGGTTGCAGGTGAAACTTTTAGAATGTTTTGTCAGTCTGTTTCCTAGTGCCGGACTGAAGTTCCTGCATTTTGCACTGTAAAACAGTGTTGGAGCTAGTACCTCCCCATATATATGTTTGGATTGGATTTTGCAACTTACAAGAAACTTTGTTTTCCCAACAAGCTAGGTGACGTACGGCTTTCACACACACATATGTCTCAGAAATTAGCAAGTGGAGGGACGTTCCTTCATCTAGCACAAAGGGAACGGGTTGCAGGAAGAACTTTTACTCTGGTTTTTCAGTCTGTTTCCTAGTGCCGGTATAAAGTTCCTGCAGTTTTCACTGTAAAATATATTTGAGGGTGAACCTCCCCATATATATGTATGGAGTGGGGTTTGCAACCGAAAAGATACTATGTGTTCCCAACAATCTAGTTGAAGGAGGCTTTCACACACACATTTCTCTCACAACTGAGCATGTAGAGAGACTTTTGTTCATCTAGAACAAACGGAATGGTTTGCAGGAAAAGCATTTAGTCTGTTTTCTCAGTGTGTTTCCTAGTGCCAGTATGAGGTTCCTGCATTTTTCACTCTGGAACCTAATTGTAGCTAGTACCTCCCCATATATATGTTTGGAGTAGAGTTTTCAAATTAAAAGAAACTTTGTGTTCCCAACAAGCAATGTGAATTACGGCTTTCACACACTCTGATCTCTCAGAACTGAGCATGTGGAGAGACGTTCGTTTATCTAGAAAAAGGGAAATGTTTGCATGGGAAATATTTACACTGGTTTCTCAGTGTGTTTCCTAGTGCCGGTTTGAAGTTCCTGCAGTTTCACTGTAAATCCGAGCTGGAGTTTGTACCTCCCCATATATATGTATTTAGTGGAGTTTGCAACTGGAAAGAAACTTTGAGTTCCCAACAAGCTAGTTGAAGGACGGCTTTCACACACACATATCTCTCAGAACTGAGCATGTGGATAGAAGTTCGTTCATTTGGCACAAATGGAACGGGTTGCAAGAGAAACTTTCACTCTGGTTTCTCGTTGTGTTTCCTAGTGCCAGTTTGATGTTCCTGCAGTTTTCACTGTAAAACCGATTTGAGGGTGTACTTCCCCATATATATGTATGGAGTGGGGTTTGCAACCAAAAAGATACTATGTGTTCCCAACAATCAAGTTGAAGGCGGCTTTCACACACACTTATCTCTCACAACTGAGCATGTAGAGAGACGTTTGTTCATCTAGCACAAACGGAATTTTTTGCAGGAATACATTTACTCTGGATTCTTAGTGTGTTTCCTACTGCCTGTTTGATGTTCCTGCAGTTTTCACTCTGGATCCATGTTGGAGCTAGGTCCTCCCCATATATATGTATGGAGTAGAGTTTGCAAATTAAAAGAAACTTTGTGTTTCCAACAAGCTATGTGAAGGACAGCTTTCACACAATATTTTCCCTCAGAACTGAGCATGAGTTGAGACGTTCTTTCATCTAGCACAAAGGGAACGGTTTGCAGGAAAAACTTTTACTCTGGTTTCTCAGTCTGTTTCCTAGTTCTGGTATGAAGTTCAAGCAGTTTTCACTCTAAAACAGATTTGGAGCTATTACCTCCCCATATATATGTATGGAGTGGAGTTTGCAACTGAAAAGAAACTTTGTGGTCCCAAAAATCTTGGTTAAAGATGGCTTTCACATACACCTATCTCTCAGAATTGAGCATGTAGAGAGAATTTTGTTCATTTAGCAAAAACGGAACGGGTTGCAGGAAAAACTTTTACTCTGGTTTCTCAGATTTTTCCTAGTGCCAGTTTGAGGATCCTGCAGTTTTCACTGTAAAACCGAGTTGGAGCTAGTACCTCCCCATATATATGTTTGGATTGGATTTTGCAACTTAAAAGAAACTTTGTGTTCCCAACAAGCTAGGTGACGTACTGCTTTCACACACACACTTATGTCTCAGAAATTAGCATGTGGAGGGACGTTCCTTCATCTAGCAGAAAGGGAATGTGTTGCAGGAGAAATTTTTACACTGGTTTCTCAGTCAGTTTCCTAGTGCCGGTTTGATGTTCCTGCAGTTTTCACTGTAAAACCGAGTTGGATCTAGTTCTTCCCCATATATATGTATGGATTGGAATTTGCAAATGAAAAGAAATTTTGTGTTCCCAACAAGCTAGGTTAAGTACGGCTTTCACACACACTTATCTCTCAGAACTGAGCATGTGGAGAGACGTTCGTTCATCTAGCACAAAGAACTGGTTGCAGGAGAAACATTTACTTTGGTATCTCAGTCTGTTTCCTAGTGCCGGTTTGAGATTCCTGCACTTTTTACTGTAAAACATATTTGGAGCTATTACCTCCCCATATATTTGTATGGAATTGGAATTTGCTAATGTAAAGAAACTTTGTGTTCCCAACAAGCAAGGTGAAGGAAGGCTTTCACACACACTGATCTCTCAGAACTGAGCATGTGGAGAGACTTTCGTTTATCTAGCAAACTGGGAACTGGTTGCAGGAGAAACTATTAGAATGTTTTCTCAGTCTGTTTCCTAGTGCCGGTTTGAAGTTCCTGCATTTTGCACTGTAAAACAGTGTTGGAGCTAGTACCTCCCCATATATATGTTAGGATTGGATTTTGCAACTTACAAGAAACTTTGTTTTCCCAACAAGCTAGGTGACGTACGGCTTTCACACACACATATGTCTCAGATATTAGCATGTGGAGGGACGTTCCTTCATCTAGCACAAAGGGAATGGGTTGCAGGAGAAACGTTTACACTGGTTTCACAGTGTGTTTCCTAGTGCCGGTTTGAAGTTTCTGCAATTTTCACAGTAAAATCGAGTTGGTTCTAGTACCTCCCCATATTTATATATGGATTGGAGTTTGTAAGTTAAAAGAAACTTTGTGTTCTCAACATTCTAAGTGAAGTACGGTTTTCACACACAATTATCCCTTAGAACTGAGCATGTGGAGAGACTTTCGTTCATCTAGCAGAAAGGGAACGGGTTGCAGGAAGAAATTTTACTCTGGTTTATCAGTCTGTTTCCTAGTGCCAGTATGAATTTCCTGCAGTTTTCACTGTAAAACATATTTGAGCTTGAACCTCCCCATATATATTTATGGAGTGGGGTTTGCAACCGAAAAGATACTATGTGTTCCCAACAATCTAATTGAAGGCGGCTTTCACACGCACTTTTCTCTCACAACTGAGCATGTAGAGAGACGTTTGTTCATCTAGCACAAACGGAACTGGTTGCAGGAAAAACTATTACTCTGGTTTCTCAGTTTTTTTCCTAGTGCCGGTTTGAAGTACCTGCGGTTATCACTGTAAAACCGAGTTGGAGCTAGTACCTCCCCATATATATGTATGGAAATGGAGTTTGCAACTGTAAAGAAAATTTGTGTTCCCAACAAGCAATGTGACTTACGGCTTTCACACACTAGGATCTCTCAGAACTGAGCATGTGGAGAGACGTTCGTTTATCTAGCAAAAAGGGAAGTGGTTGCAAGAGAAACTTTTACACTGGTTTCTCAGTGTGTTTCCTAGTGCCGGTTTGAAGTTCCTGCAGTTTTCACTGTAAATCCGAGTTGTAGCTTGTACCTCCCCATATATATGTATGGAGTGGAGTTTGCAACTGGAAAGTAACTTTGAGTTCCCAACAAGCTATTTGAAGGACGGCTTTCACACACACATATCTCTCAGAACTGAGCATGTGGAGAGACGTTCGTTCATCTAGCACAAATGGAACGGGTTGCAGGAGAAACATTTACTCTTGTTTCTCATTGTGTTTCCTAGTGCCAGTTTGAAGTTCCTGCAAATTTCACTGTAATAACGAGTTGGAGCTTGTACCTCCCCATATATATGTATGGACTGGTGTTTGCAACTGGAAAGAAACTTTGTGTTTCCAACAATCTAGGTTAAGGATGGCATTCACACACACTTATCTCTCAGAACTGAGCATGTGGAGAGACGTTCGTTCATCTAGCACAATGGGAAAGGTTTGCAGGCGAAACTTTAACCCTGGTTTCTCAGTCTGTTTCCTAGTGCCAGTTTGAAGTTCCTGCAGTTTTCAATGTAAAACCGATTAGAGGGTGTACCTCCCCATATATATCTATGGAGTGGGGTTTGCAACCGAAAAGATACTATGTGTTCCCAACAATCAAGTTGAAGGCGGCTTTCACACACACTTATCTCTCACAACTGAGCATGTAGAGAGACGTTTGTTCATCTAGCACAAACGGAATTGTTTGCAGGAAAACATTTACTCTGGATTCTCAGGGTGTTTCCTAGTGCCTGTTTGATGTTCCTGCAGTTTTCACTCTGGAACCGAGTTGTAGCTAGTTCCTCCCCATATATATGTAAGGAGTAGAGTTTGCAAATTAAAAGAAACTTTGTGTTTCCAACAAGCTATGTGAAGGACAGCTTTCACACAATATTTTCCCTCAGAACTGAGCATGAGTTGAGACGTTCTTTCATCTAGCACAAAGGGAACGTGTTGCAGGAGAAAGTTTTACTCTTGTTTCTCAGTCTGTTTCCTAGTTCTGGTATGAAGTTCAAGCAGTTTTCACTGTAAAACAGATTTGGAGCTCGTACCTCCCCATATATATGTATGGAGTGGAGTTTGCAACTGAAAAGAAACTTTGTGGTCCCAAAAACCTTGGTTTAAAGACGGCTTTCACACACACCTATCTCTCAAAATTGAGCATGTGGAGAGACATTCGTTCATCTACCAGAAAGGGAACGGGATGCAGGGGAATGGTTTTCTCTGGTTTCTCAGTCTGTTTCCTAGTGCCGTTTTGAAGTTCCTGCAGTTTTCACTGTAAAACCGAGTTGGAGCTTGTACCTCCCCATAGATATGTATGGATTGTAGTTTGCAACTGAAAAGAAACTTTGTGTTCCCAACATGCTAGTTGAAGGACGGCTCTCACACACACTTATCTCTCAGAACTGAGCATGTGGAGAGACGTTCGTTCATCTAGCAAAAATAACTGGTTGCAGGAGAAACATTTACTTTGGTATCTCAGTCTGTTTCCTATTGCCGGTTTGAAGTTACTGCACTTTTTACTGTAAAACAGATTTGGAGATATTACCTCCCCATATATATGTATGGAGTGGAGTTTGCAAATGAAAAGAAATTTTGTGTTCCCAACATGCTAGGTTAAGGACGGCTTTCACACACACTTATCTCTCACAACTGAGCATGTAGAGAGACGTTGGTTCATCTAGCACAAACGGAACGGGTTGCAGGAAAAACTTTTACTCTGGATTCTCAGTCTTTTTCCTAGTGCCAGTTTTAGGTTCCTGCGGTTATCACTGTAAAACCGAGTAGGAGCTAGTAGCTCCGCATATATAAGTATGGAGTGGAGTTTGCAACTGAAAAGTAACTTTGTGTTTAAATAAAGCTATGTGAAGTTCGGCTTTCACACACACTTTTCCTCTGAACTGAGCATGTGGAGAGACGTTCGTTCATCTAGCACATAAGGAACGGGTTGCAGGAGAAACTTTTACTCTGGTTTCTCATTCTGTTTCCTAGTGCTGGTATGAAGTTCCTGCAGTTCACACTGTAAAACAGATTTGGAGCTAGTACCTACCCATATATATGTATGGAGTGGAGTTTTCAACTGAAAAGAAACTATGTGTTCCCAACAATCTTGTTGAAGGACGGCTTTCACACACACTTATCTATCCGAACTGAGCATGTAGAGAGACTTTTGTTCATCTAGCAAAAACGGAACTGGTTGCAGGAGAAACTTTATCTCTGGTTTCTCAGAATTTTTCCTAGTGCCGTTTTGAAGTTCCTGCAGTTTTCACTGTAAAACCGAGTTGGAGCTAGTACCTCCCCATTTATATGTATGGAGTGGAGTTTGCAACTGAAAAGAAACTAAGTGTTCCCAACAACCTAGGTGAAGGACGGCTTTCACACACACATATGTCTCAGAACTGAGCATGTGGAGAGACGTTCGTTCATCTAGCACAAAGAACTGGTTGCAGGAGATATTTTACTCTGCTTTCTCAGTCTGTTTCCTAGTGCCGGTTTGAAGTTCCTGCACTTTTTACTGTAAAACTTATTTGGAGCTAGTACCTCCCCATATATATGTTTGGATTGGAGATTGCAACTTAAAAGAAACTTTGTGTTCCCAACAAGCTATATGACGTACGGCTCTAACACACTTATGTCTCAAAAATTAGCATGTGGAGGGACATTTGTTCATCTAGCACAAAGGGATCGGTTTGCAGGGGAAACTATTACTCTGGTTTCTCAGTCTGTTTACTAGTGCCGGTTTGAATTTCATGCAGTTTACACTGTAAACCCGAGTTGGAGCTAGTACCTGCCCATATATATGTATGGAGTGGAGCTTGCAATTTAAAAGAAAATTTGTGTTCCCAACAAGCTAGGTGAAGAATGGCTGTTATACACAGTGTCTCTCAGATCTGAGCTTGTGGAGAGACGTCCTTCATTTAACCAAAAGGGAACGGGTTTCAGGAGAAACTTTTACACGGGTTCTCAGTTTGTTTCCAAGAGCCGGTTTGAAGTTCCTGCAGTTTTCACTGTAAAACCGAGTTGGAGCTAGTACCTCCCCATTTATATGTATGGAGTGGAGTTTGCAACTGAAAAGAAACTAAGTGTTCCCAACAACCTAGGTGAAGGACGGCTTTCACACACACATATGTCTCAGAACTGAGCATGTGGAGAGACGTTCGTTCATCTAGCACAAAGAACTGGTTGCAGGAGATATTTTACTCTGCTTTCTCAGTCTGTTTCCTAGTGCCGGTTTGAAGTTCCTGCACTTTTTACTGTAAAACATATTTGGAGCTAGTACCTCCCCATATATATGTTTGGATTGGAGATTGCAACTTAAAAGAAACTTTGTGTTCCCAACAAGCTATATGACGTACGGCTCTAACACACTTATGTCTCAAAAATTAGCATGTGGAGGGACATTTGTTCATCTAGCACAAAGGGATCGGTTTGCAGGGGAAACTATTACTCTGGTTTCTCAGTCTGTTTACTAGTGCCGGTTTGAATTTCATGCAGTTTACACTGTAAACCCGAGTTGGAGCTAGTACCTGCCCATATATATGTATGGAGTGGAGCTTGCAATTTAAAAGAAAATTTGTGTTCCCAACAATCTAGGTGAAGGATGGCTGTTATACACAGTGTCTCTCAGATCTGAGCTTGTGGAGAGACGTCCTTCATTTAACCAAAAGGGAACGGGTTTCAGGAGAAACTTTTACACTGGTTCTCAGTTTGTTTCCAAGAGCCGGTTTGAAGTTCCTGCAGTTTTCACTGTAAAACCGAGTTAGAGCTAGAACCTCCCCTCATATATATGTATGGAGTGGAGTTTGCAAATTAAAAGTAACTATGTGTTCCCAACAAGCTAGGTTAAGGACGTGTTTCAAACACCCTTATCTCTCAGAACGGAGCATGTAGACAGACGATCGTTCATCTAGCACAAAATGAACGGTTTGCAGGAGAAACTTTACTCAGGTTTCTCAGTCTTTTTCCTAGTGCCGGTTTGATGTTCCTGCGGTTATCACTGTAAAACCGAGTTGGAGCTAGTACCTCCACATATATATGTATGGAATTGGAGTTTTCAACTGTAAAGAAACTTTGTGTTCCCAACAAGCAATGTGTATTATGGCTTTCACACACTCTGATCTCTCAGAACTGAGCATGTGGAGAGACGTTCGTTTATCTAGCAAAAAGGGAACTGGTTGCAGGAGAAACTTTTACTCTGGTTTCTCATTGTGTTTCCTAATGCCTGTTTGAGGTTCCTGCAGTTTTCAATCTGGAACCGAGTTGTAGCTAGTTCCTCCCCATATATATGTAAGGAGTAGAGTTTGCAAATTAAAAGAAACTTTCTGTTTCCAACAAGCTATGTGAAGGACAGGTTTCACACAATATTTTCCCTCAGAACTGAGCATGAGTTGAGACGTTCTTTCATCTAGCACAAAGGGAAAGGGTGGCAGGAGAAACTTTTACTCTTGTTTCTCAGTCTGTTTCCTAGTTCTGGTATGAAGTTCAAGCAGTTTTCACTGTAAAACAGATTTGGAGCTCGTACCTCCCCATATATATGTATGGAGTGGAGTTTGCAACTGAAAAGAAACTTTGTGTTCCCAAAAACCTTGGTTTAAAGATGGCTTTCACACACACCTATCTCCTAGAAATGAGCATGTGGAGAGACGTTCGTTCATCTACCAGAAAGGGAACGGGATGCAGGGGAATGGTTTTTTCTGGTTTCTCAGTCTGTTTCCTAGTGCCGTGTTGAAGTTCCTGCAGTTTTCACAGTAAAATCGATTTGGAGCTTGTACCTACCCATAGATATGTATGGATTGTAGTTTGCAAGTGAAAAGAAAATTTGTGTTCCCAACATCCTAGTTTAAAGACGGCTTTCACACACAATTATCTCTCAAAACTGAGCATGTGGAGAGACGTCCATTCATCTAGCAGAAAGGGAACGTGTTGCAGTAGAAACTTTTACTTTGGTTTCTCAGTGTGTTTCCTACTGCCGGTTAGAAGTTCCTGCAGTTTTCACTGTAAAAATGTTTTGTAGCTAGTACCTACCCTTATATATGTATGGAGTGTGGTTTGCAACTTAAAAGAAACTTTGTGTTCCCAACAAGCTAGTTGAAGGTCGGCATTCACACACACTTATCCCTCAGAACTGAGCATGTGGAGGGACGTTCGTTCATCTAGCACAAAGGGAACGGGTTGAAGGAGAAACTTTTACTCTGGTTTCTCAGTCTGTTTCCTAGTGCTGGTAAGAAGTTCCTGCAGTTTTCACTGTAAAACAAATTTGGAGCTAGTACTTCCCATATATATGTATGAAATGGAGTTTGCAACTTAAAAGAAACTATGTGTTCCCAACAATCTAGTTGAAGGACGGCTCTCACACACACTTATCTCTCAGAACTTAGCATGTTGAGAGACGTTCGTTCATCTAGCACAAATAACTGGTTGCAGGAGAAACTTTTAACCTGGTTTCTCAGTCTGTTTCCTAGTGAGGGTTGGATGTTCCAGCATTTTTCACTGTAAAACCGAGTTGGAGCTAGTACCTCCCCATATATATGTATGGATTGGAGTTTGCCAATGAAAGGAAATTTTGTGCTCCCAACAAGCTATTTTATGGACGGCTTTCACAAACACTTATCTCTCAGAACTGAGTATGTGGAGAGATGATCGTTCATTTAGCACAAAGGGAAAGGTTTGCAGGGGAAAGTTTTACTCTGGTTTCTCAGTCTGTTTCCTAGTGCTGGTTTGAAGTTCCTGCAGTTTTCACTGTAAAACCTAATTGAGGGTGAACCTCCCCATATATATGTATGGAGTGGCGTTTTCAACCGAAAAGATACTATGTGTTCCCAACAATGAAGATGAAGGTCGGCTTTCACACACACTTTTCTCTCACAACTGAGCATGTAGAGAGACGTTTGTTCATCTAGCACAAACGGAACGGTTTGCAGGAAAAACTTTTACTCTGGTTTCTCAGTCATTTTCCTAGTGCCGGTTTGAGGATCCTGCAGTTTTCACTGTAAAACCGAGTTGGAGCTAGTACCTCCCCATTTATATGTATGGAGTGGAGTTTGCAACTTAAGAGAAACTATGTGATCCCAACAACCTAGGTGAAGGACGGCTTTCACACACACATATGTCTCAGAACTGAGCATGTGGAGAGACGTTCGTTCATCTAGCACAAAGAACTGGTTGCAGGAGAAACTTTTACTATGGTTTCTCAGTCGTTTTCCTAGTGCCTGTTTGAGGTTCCTGCGGTTATCACTGTAAAACCGAGTTGGAGCTAGTACCCCCGCATATATAAGTATGGAGTGGAGTTTGCAACTGAAAAGTAACTTTGGGTTTAAAACAAGCTATGTGAACTTCGGCTTTCACACACTTTTCCCTCAGAAATGAGCATGTGGAGAGACGTTCGTTCATCTAGCATAAAGGGAACGGGTTGCAGGAGAAACTTTTACTCTGGTTTCTCATTCTGTTTCCTAGTGCTGGTATGAAGTTCCTGCAGTTCACACTGTAAAACAGATTTGGAGCTAGTACCTCCCCATATATATGTATGGAGTGGAGTTTTCAACTGAAAAGGAACTATGTGTTCCCAACAATCTAGTTGAAGGACGGCTTTCACACACACTTATCTCTCACAACTGAGCATGTAGAGAGACTTTTGTTCATCTAGCAAAAATGGAACGGGTTGCAGGATAAACTTTATCTCTGGTTTCTCAGACTTTTTCCTAGTGCCGGTTTGAGGATCCTGCAGTTTTCACTGTAAAACCGAGTTGGAGCTAGTACCTCCCCATTTATATGTATGGAGTGGAGTTTGCAACTTAAGAGAAACTATGTGATCCCAACAACCTAGGTGAAGGACGGCTTCACACACACATATTTCTCAGAACTGAGCATGTGGAGAGACGTTCGTTCATCTAGCACAAAGAACTGGTTGCAGGAGAAACTTTTCCTATGGTTTCTCAGTCTGTTTCCTAGTGCCGGTTTGAGGTTCCTGCACTTTTTACTGTAAAACATATTTGGAGCTAGTACCTCCCCATATATATGTATGGAATTGGTGTTTGCAACTGTAAAGAAACTTTGTGTTCCCAACAAGCAAGGTGAAGGACGTCTTTCACACACACTTATCTCTCAGAACTGAGCATGTGGAGAGACGTTCGTTTATCTAGCAAAAAGGGAACTGGTTGCAGGAGAAACTTTTAGAATGCTTTCTCAGTCTGTTTCCTAGTGCCGGATTGAAGTTCCTGCATTTTGCACTGTAATACAGTGTTGGAGCTAGTACCTCCCCATATATATGTTTGGAATGGATTTTGCAACTTAAAATAAACTTTGTGTTCCCAACAAGCTATGTGACGTACGGCTTTAACACACACTTATGTCTCAAAAATGAGCATGTTGAGGGACGTTTGTTCATCTAGCACAATGGGAACGCGTTGCAGGGGAAACTATTACTCTGGTTTCTCAGTCTGTTTCCTAGTGCCGGTTTGAATTTCCTGCAGTTTTCACTGTAAAACCGAGTTGGAGCTAGTACCTGCCCATATATATGTATGGATTGGAGCTTGCAAATGAAAAGAAAATTTGTGTTCCCAACAAGCTAGGTGAAGGATGGCTTTTACACACACTTTTCTCTCAGAACTGAGCTTGTGGAGAGACGTCCTTCATTTACCAAAAAGGCAACGTGTTGCAGGAGATACTTTTACACTGGTTCTCAGTTTGTTTCCTAGAGCCGGTTTGAAGTTCCTGCAGTTTTCACTGTAAAACCGAGATGGAGCTAGAAACTCCCCGTACATAAGTTTGGAGTGGAGTTTGCAACTTAAAAGAAACTTTGTGTTCCCAACAAGCTAGTTGAAGGACGGGTTTCAAACAAACTTATCTCTCAGAACGGAGCATGTGGAGAGACGATCGTTCATCTAGCACAAAGGGAACGGTTTGCAGGAGATACTTTTCTCCGGTTTCTCAGTATTTATCCTAGTGCCAGTTTGAAGTTCCTGTATTTTTTACGGTAAAACATAGTTGGAGCTAGTACTTCCCCATATATAATATGGTGTGGATTTTGCAACTGAAAAGAAACTTTGTGTTCAAAACAGGCTATTTGAAAGGCGGGTTTCACACACACTTACATCTCAGAACTGAGCATATAGAGAGACGTCCGTTCATCTAGCACAAATGGAACGGTTTGCAGGAGGAATTTTTTCTCTGGTTTCTCAGTCTGTTTCCTAGTGCCGGTTTGAAGTTCCTGCAATTTCCACTGTAAAACCGAGTTTTAGCTAGAACTTCCCCTTATATATGTATGGAGTGGTTTTTGCAACTTAAAAGAAACTTTGTGTTCCCAACAACCTAGGTGAAGGACGGGTTTCAAACACACATGTGGCGAGCTGTTCGTTCATGTAGCACAAAGGGAACGGGTTGTAGGAGAAACTCTTACTCTGGTTTCTCAGGGTGTTTCCTACTGCCGGATTGAAGTTCCTGTAGTTATTACTGTAAAACCTACTTGGAGTTAGTTCCTCCCCATATATATTTATGGAGTGGAGTTTGCAACTGAAAAGAATCTTTGTGTTCCCAATAAGCTAGGTGATGTACGGCTTTCACACACACTTACCTCTCAGAACTGAACATGTCTAGAGATGTTCGTTCATCTAGCACAAAAGGAACGGGTTGCAGGAGAAACATTTACTCTGGTTTCTCTTTCTGTTTCCTAGTGCCGGTTTGAAGTTCCTGCAGTTTTCACAGTAAAACAGAGTTGGATCTAGTGCCTCCCCATATATATTTTTGGATTGGTGTTTGCAACTGAAAAGAAACTTTGTGTTCCCATCTAGCTAGTTGAAGGACGGCTTTCACACACACATATCTCTCAGAACTGAGCATATGGAGAGACGTTCGTTCATCTAGCACAAAGGGAACGGGTTGCAGGGGAAATTTTACACTGTTTTCTCAGTGTGTTTCCTAGTGCCGGTTGGATATTCCTGCAGGTTTCACTGTAAAATCGAGTTGGATCTAGTACCACTCAATATATATGTATGGACTGGAGATTGCAACTGAAAAGAAACTTTGTGTTCCCAACAATCTTGGTGAAGTATGGTTTTCACACACACATATCCCTCAAAACTGAGCAAGTTTTGAGACGTTCGTTCATCTAGGACAAAGGGAACGGTTTACAGAAGAATCTTTTACTCTGGTTCTTCAGTCTGTTTCCTAGTGCCGGTTTGATGATCCTGCAGTTTCACTGTAAAACAGATATGGAGCTAATACCTCCCCAAATATAGGTATGGAGTGGAGATTTCAAATGAAAAGAAATTTTGTGTTCCAATCATGCTAGTTTAAGACGGCTTTCACACACACTTATCTCTCAGAACTGAGCATGTGGAGAGACGTTCGTTCATCTAGCACAAAAGGAACGGGTTACAGGGGAAATTTTACTCTGGTTTTTCAGTTTGTTTCATAGTGCCGGTTTGAAGTTCCTGCAGTTTTCACTGTAAAAATTATTTGAGGGTGTACCTCCCCATATAAATATATGGAATGGCGTTTGCAACTGAAAATATAGTATGTGTTCCCAACAATCTAGTTGAAAGACGGCATTCACACACACTATTCTCTCACAAATGAGCATGTAGAGAGACGTTGGTTCATCTAGCACAAACGGAACGGGTTGCAGGAAAAACTTTTACTCTGGTTTCTCAGTCTTTTTCCTAGTGCCGGTTTGAGGTTCCTGCAGTTATCACTGTAAAACCGACTTGGATTTACTACCTCCCCATATATATGTAGGGAGTGGAGTTTGCCAATGAAAGGAAATTTTGTGCTCCAAACAAGCTAGGTTAAGGACGACTTTCACACACACTTATCTCTCAGAACTGAGCATGTAGAGAGACATTTGTTCATCTAGCACAAACGGAACGGGTTGCAGGAAAAACTTTTACTCTGGTTTCTCAGTATTTTTCCTAGTGCCGGTTTGAGGTTCCTGCAGTTATCACTGTAAAACCGACTTGGAGTTAGTACCTCCCCATATATATGTATGGAGTTGAGTTTGTAACTGAAAAAAACTTTGTGTTTCCAACAAGCTATGTGAAGTTCGGCTTTTACACACACTTAACCTCAGAACTGAGCATGAGGTGAGACGATCGTTCATCTAGCACAAAGGGAACGGGTTGCAGGAGAAACTTTTACTCTGGTTTCTCAGTCTGTTTCCTAGTGCTGGTATGAAGTTCCAGCAGTTTTCACTGTAAAACAGATGTGGAGCTAGTAATTCCCATAAATATGTATGGAATTGAGTTTGCAAATGAAATGATATTTTGTGTTCCCAACATGCTAGGTGAAGGACGGCTTTCACACACAGTTATCTCTCAGAACTGAGTATGTGGAGAGACGTTCGTTCATCTAGCACAAAGGGAACGGTCTGCAGGGTAACTTTTACTCTGGTTTCTCAGACTGTTTCCTAGTGCCTGTTATATGTTCCTGCAGTTTTCACTGTAAAAAAAATTGGAGCTAGTACCGCCCCATATATATGTATGGAGTGGAGTTTGCAAATGAAATGATATTTTGTGTTCCCAACATGCTAGGTTAAGGACGGCTTTCACACACACTTATCTCTCAGAACTTAGCATGTTGAGAGACGTTCGTTCATCTAGCACAAATAACTGGTTGCAGGAGAAACTTTTAACCTGGTTTCTCAGTCTGTTTCCTAGTGAGGGTTGGATGTTCCAGCATTTTTCACTGTAAAACCGAGTTGGAGCTAGTACCTCCCCATATATATGTATGGATTGGTGTTTGCCAATGAAAGGAAATTTTGTGCTCCCAACAAGCTATTTTATGGACGGCTTTCACAAACACTTATCTCTCAGAACTGAGTATGTGGAGAGATGATCGTTCATTTAGCACAAAGGGAAAGGTTTGCAGGGGAAAGTTTTACTCTGTTTTCTCAGTCTGTTTCCTAGTGCTGGTTTGAAGTTCCTGCAGTTTTCACTGTAAAACCTAATTGAGGGTGAACCTCCCCATATATATGTATGGAGTGGCGTTTTCAACCGAAAAGATACTATGTGTTCCCAACAATGAAGATGAAGGTCGGCTTTCACACACACTTTTCTCTCACAACTGAGCATGTAGAGAGACGTTTGTTCATCTAGCACAAACGGAACGGTTTGCAGGAAAAACTTTTACTCTGGTTTCTCAGTCATTTTCCTAGTGCCGGTTTGAGGATCCTGCAGTTTTCACTGTAAAACCGAGTTGGAGCTAGTACCTCCCCATTTATATGTATGGAGTGGAGTTTGCAACTTAAGAGAAACTATGTGATCCCAACAACCTAGGTGAAGGACGGCTTTCACACACACATATGTCTCAGAACTGAGCATGTGGAGAGACGTTCGTTCATCTAGCACAAAGAACTGGTTGCAGGAGAAACTTTTACTATGGTTTCTCAGTCGTTTTCCTAGTGCCTGTTTGAGGTTCCTGCGGTTATCACTGTAAAACCGAGTTGGAGCTAGTACCCCCGCATATATAAGTATGGAGTGGAGTTTGCAACTGAAAAGTAACTTTGGGTTTAAAACAAGCTATGTGAACTTCGGCTTTCACACACTTTTCCCTCAGAAATGAGCATGTGGAGAGACGTTCGTTCATCTAGCATAAAGGGAACGGGTTGCAGGAGAAACTTTTACTCTGGTTTCTCATTCTGTTTCCTAGTGCTGGTATGAAGTTCCTGCAGTTCACACTGTAAAACAGATTTGGAGCTAGTACCTCCCCATATATATGTATGGAGTGGAGTTTTCAACTGAAAAGGAACTATGTGTTCCCAACAATCTAGTTGAAGGACGGCTTTCACACACACTTATCTCTCACAACTGAGCATGTAGAGAGACTTTTGTTCATCTAGCAAAAATGGAACGGGTTGCAGGATAAACTTTATCTCTGGTTTCTCAGACTTTTTCCTAGTGCCGGTTTGAGGATCCTGCAGTTTTCACTGTAAAACCGAGTTGGAGCTAGTACCTCCCCATTTATATGTATGGAGTGGAGTTTGCAACTTAAGAGAAACTATGTGATCCCAACAACCTAGGTGAAGGACGGCTTCACACACACATATTTCTCAGAACTGAGCATGTGGAGAGACGTTCGTTCATCTAGCACAAAGAACTGGTTGCAGGAGAAACTTTTCCTATGGTTTCTCAGTCTGTTTCCTAGTGCCGGTTTGAGGTTCCTGCACTTTTTACTGTAAAACATATTTGGAGCTAGTACCTCCCCATATATATGTATGGAATTGGTGTTTGCAACTGTAAAGAAACTTTGTGTTCCCAACAAGCAAGGTGAAGGACGTCTTTCACACACACTTATCTCTCAGAACTGAGCATGTGGAGAGACGTTCGTTTATCTAGCAAAAAGGGAACTGGTTGCAGGAGAAACTTTTAGAATGCTTTCTCAGTCTGTTTCCTAGTGCCGGATTGAAGTTCCTGCATTTTGCACTGTAATACAGTGTTGGAGCTAGTACCTCCCCATATATATGTTTGGAATGGATTTTGCAACTTAAAATAAACTTTGTGTTCCCAACAAGCTATGTGACGTACGGCTTTAACACACACTTATGTCTCAAAAATGAGCATGTTGAGGGACGTTTGTTCATCTAGCACAATGGGAACGCGTTGCAGGGGAAACTATTACTCTGGTTTCTCAGTCTGTTTCCTAGTGCCGGTTTGAATTTCCTGCAGTTTTCACTGTAAAACCGAGTTGGAGCTAGTACCTGCCCATATATATGTATGGATTGGAGCTTGCAAATGAAAAGAAAATTTGTGTTCCCAACAAGCTAGGTGAAGGATGGCTTTTACACACACTTTTCTCTCAGAACTGAGCTTGTGGAGAGACGTCCTTCATTTACCAAAAAGGCAACGTGTTGCAGGAGATACTTTTACACTGGTTCTCAGTTTGTTTCCTAGAGCCGGTTTGAAGTTCCTGCAGTTTTCACTGTAAAACCGAGATGGAGCTAGAAACTCCCCGTACATAAGTTTGGAGTGGAGTTTGCAACTTAAAAGAAACTTTGTGTTCCCAACAAGCTAGTTGAAGGACGGGTTTCAAACAAACTTATCTCTCAGAACGGAGCATGTGGAGAGACGATCGTTCATCTAGCACAAAGGGAACGGTTTGCAGGAGATACTTTTCTCCGGTTTCTCAGTATTTATCCTAGTGCCAGTTTGAAGTTCCTGTATTTTTTACGGTAAAACATAGTTGGAGCTAGTACTTCCCCATATATAATATGGTGTGGATTTTGCAACTGAAAAGAAACTTTGTGTTCAAAACAGGCTATTTGAAAGGCGGGTTTCACACACACTTACATCTCAGAACTGAGCATATAGAGAGACGTCCGTTCATCTAGCACAAATGGAACGGTTTGCAGGAGGAATTTTTTCTCTGGTTTCTCAGTCTGTTTCCTAGTGCCGGTTTGAAGTTCCTGCAATTTCCACTGTAAAACCGAGTTTTAGCTAGAACTTCCCCTTATATATGTATGGAGTGGTTTTTGCAACTTAAAAGAAACTTTGTGTTCCCAACAACCTAGGTGAAGGACGGGTTTCAAACACACATGTGGCGAGCTGTTCGTTCATGTAGCACAAAGGGAACGGGTTGTAGGAGAAACTCTTACTCTGGTTTCTCAGGGTGTTTCCTACTGCCGGATTGAAGTTCCTGTAGTTATTACTGTAAAACCTACTTGGAGTTAGTTCCTCCCCATATATATTTATGGAGTGGAGTTTGCAACTGAAAAGAATCTTTGTGTTCCCAATAAGCTAGGTGATGTACGGCTTTCACACACACTTACCTCTCAGAACTGAACATGTCTAGAGATGTTCGTTCATCTAGCACAAAAGGAACGGGTTGCAGGAGAAACATTTACTCTGGTTTCTCTTTCTGTTTCCTAGTGCCGGTTTGAAGTTCCTGCAGTTTTCACAGTAAAACAGAGTTGGATCTAGTACCTCCCCATATATATTTTTGGATTGGTGTTTGCAACTGAAAAGAAACTTTGTGTTCCCATCTAGCTAGTTGAAGGACGGCTTTCACACACACATATCTCTCAGAACTGAGCATATGGAGAGACGTTCGTTCATCTAGCACAAAGGGAACGGGTTGCAGGGGAAATTTTACACTGTTTTCTCAGTGTGTTTCCTAGTGCCGGTTGGATATTCCTGCAGGTTTCACTGTAAAATCGAGTTGGATCTAGTACCACTCAATATATATGTATGGACTGGAGATTGCAACTGAAAAGAAACTTTGTGTTCCCAACAATCTTGGTGAAGTATGGTTTTCACACACACATATCCCTCAAAACTGAGCAAGTTTTGAGACGTTCGTTCATCTAGGACAAAGGGAACGGTTTACAGAAGAATCTTTTACTCTGGTTCTTCAGTCTGTTTCCTAGTGCCGGTTTGATGATCCTGCAGTTTCACTGTAAAACAGATATGGAGCTAATACCTCCCCAAATATAGGTATGGAGTGGAGATTTCAAATGAAAAGAAATTTTGTGTTCCAATCATGCTAGTTTAAGACGGCTTTCACACACACTTATCTCTCAGAACTGAGCATGTGGAGAGACGTTCGTTCATCTAGCACAAAAGGAACGGGTTACAGGGGAAATTTTACTCTGGTTTTTCAGTTTGTTTCATAGTGCCGGTTTGAAGTTCCTGCAGTTTTCACTGTAAAAATTATTTGAGGGTGTACCTCCCCATATAAATATATGGAATGGCGTTTGCAACTGAAAATATAGTATGTGTTCCCAACAATCTAGTTGAAAGACGGCATTCACACACACTATTCTCTCACAAATGAGCATGTAGAGAGACGTTGGTTCATCTAGCACAAACGGAACGGGTTGCAGGAAAAACTTTTACTCTGGTTTCTCAGTCTTTTTCCTAGTGCCGGTTTGAGGTTCCTGCAGTTATCACTGTAAAACCGACTTGGATTTACTACCTCCCCATATATATGTAGGGAGTGGAGTTTGCCAATGAAAGGAAATTTTGTGCTCCAAACAAGCTAGGTTAAGGACGACTTTCACACACACTTATCTCTCAGAACTGAGCATGTAGAGAGACATTTGTTCATCTAGCACAAACGGAACGGGTTGCAGGAAAAACTTTTACTCTGGTTTCTCAGTATTTTTCCTAGTGCCGGTTTGAGGTTCCTGCAGTTATCACTGTAAAACCGACTTGGAGTTAGTACCTCCCCATATATATGTATGGAGTTGAGTTTGTAACTGAAAAAAACTTTGTGTTTCCAACAAGCTATGTGAAGTTCGGCTTTTACACACACTTAACCTCAGAACTGAGCATGAGGTGAGACGATCGTTCATCTAGCACAAAGGGAACGGGTTGCAGGAGAAACTTTTACTCTGGTTTCTCAGTCTGTTTCCTAGTGCTGGTATGAAGTTCCAGCAGTTTTCACTGTAAAACAGATGTGGAGCTAGTAATTCCCATAAATATGTATGGAATTGAGTTTGCAAATGAAATGATATTTTGTGTTCCCAACATGCTAGGTGAAGGACGGCTTTCACACACAGTTATCTCTCAGAACTGAGTATGTGGAGAGACGTTCGTTCATCTAGCACAAAGGGAACGGTCTGCAGGGTAACTTTTACTCTGGTTTCTCAGACTGTTTCCTAGTGCCTGTTATATGTTCCTGCAGTTTTCACTGTAAAAAAAATTGGAGCTAGTACCGCCCCATATATATGTATGGAGTGGAGTTTGCAAATGAAATGATATTTTGTGTTCCCAACATGCTAGGTTAAGGACGGCTTTCACACACACTTATCTCTCAGAACTGAGTATGTGGAGAGACGTTCGTTCATCTAGCACGAAGGGAACGGGTTGCAGGAGAAGCTTTTACACTGGATTCTCAATTTTTTTCCTAGTGCCAGTTTGAAGTTCCTGCAGTTTTCACTCTGGAACCGAGTTGGAGCTAGTACCTCCCCATATATATGTATGGAGTAGAAATTTCAAATTAAAAGAAACTTTGTGTTTCCAACAAGCTATGTGAAGGACAGCTTTCACACAATCTTTTCCCTCAGAACTGAGCATGAGGTGAGACGTTCTTTCGTCTTGCACAAAGGGAACGGGTTGCAGGAGAAACTTTTACTCTGGTTTCTCAGTCTGTTTCTTAGTGCTGGTATGAATTTCCTGCATTTTTCACTTTAAAACAGATTTGGAGTTAGTACCTCCCCATATATATATATGGATTGGAGTTTGCAACTGAAAAGAAATTTTGTGGTCAAAAAAACCTAGGTGCATTATGGCTTTCACCCACACTTATCCCTGAGAACTGAGCAAGTGGAGAGACGTTCGTTCATCTAGGAAAAAGGGAACGGGTTACAGGAGAAACTTTTCCATTGTTTTCTCAGTGTGTTTCCTAGTGCCGGTTTGATGTTCCTGCAGATTTCACGGTAAAACAGATTTGGAGCTAGTACCTCCCTATATATATGTATGGAGTGGATTTTGCAAATGAAAAGAAATTTTGTGTTCTCAAAAAGCTAGTTTAAGGACGGCTTTCACAACCACTTATCTCTCAGAACTGAGTATGTGGAGAGAAGTTCGTTCATCTAGCACAAAGGGAACGGGTTGCAGGAAAAACTTTTACTCTGGTTTTTCTGTCTGTTACCTAGTGCCGGTTTGAAGTTCCTGCAGTTTTCACTGTAAACCTATTTGAGGGTGAACATCCCCATATAAATTTATTGAGTGGCGTTTTCAACCGAAAGGATACTCTGTGTTCCCAACAATCTAGTTGAAGGTCGGCTTTCACAAACAATTATCTGTCACAACTGAGCATGTAGAGAGACGTTTGTTCATCTAGCACAAAAGGAACGGGTTGCAGGAAAAACTTTTACTCTGGTTTCTCAGTCTTTTTCCTAGTGCCAGTTTGAGGTTCTTGCGGTTATCACTGTAAAACCGAGTTGGAGTTAATACCTCCCCATATATATGTATGGAATTGGAGTTTGCAACTGTAAAGAAAATTTGTGTTCCCAACAAGCAATGTGAATTATGGCTTTCACACACTCTGATCTCTCAGAACTGAGCATGTGGAGAGACGTTCGTTTATCTAGAAAAAGGGAACTGGTTGCATGAGAAATATTTACCTTGGTTTCTCAGTGTGTTTCCTAGTGCCGGTTTGAAGTTCTGCAGTTTTCACTGTAAATCCGAGTTGGAGCTTGTACTTCCCCATATATATGTATGGAGTGGAGTTTGCAACTGGAAAGAAACTTTGAGTTCCCAACAAGCTAGTTGAAGGACGGCTTTTACACACACATATCTCTCAGAACTGAGCATGTGGAGAGACGTTCGTTCATCTAGCACAAATGGAACGGGTTGCAGGAGAAACTTTCACTCTGGTTTCTCGTTGTGTTTCCTAGTGCCAGTTTGATGTTACTGCAGTTTTCACTGTAAATCCGATTTGAGGGTGTACCTCCCCATATATATGTATGGAGTGGGGTTTGCAACCAAAAAGATACTATGTGTTCCCAACAATCAAGTTGAAGGCGGCTTTCACACACACTTATCTCTCACAACTGAGCATGTAGAGAGACGTTTGTTCATCTAGCACAAACGGAATTTTTTGCAGGAATACATTTACTCTGGATTCTCAGTGTGTTTCCTAGTGCCTGTTTGATGTTCCTGCAGTTTTCACTCTAGAACCGAGTTGGAGCTAGATCCTCCCCATATATATGTATGGGGTAGAGTTTGTAAATTAAAAGAAACTTTGTGTTTCCAACAAGCTATGTGAAGGACAGCTTTCACACAATCTTTTCCCTCAGAACTGAGCATGAGTCGAGACGTTCTTTCATCTAGCACAAAGGGAACAATTTGCAGGGAAAATTTTTACTCTTGTTTCTCAGTCTGTTTCCTAGTTCTGGTATGAAGTTCAAGCAGTTTTCACTGTAAAACAGATTTGGAGCTCGTACCTCCCCATATATATGTATGGAGTGGAGTTTGCCACTGAAAAGAAACTTTGTGGTCCCAAAAATCTTGGTTAAAGACGGCTTACACATACACCTATCTCTCAGAATTGAGCATGTAGAGAGACTTTTGTTCATCTAGCAAAAACTGAACGGGTTGCAGGAAAAAATTTTACTCTGTTTTCTCAGATTTTTCCTAGTGCCAGTTTGAGGATCCTGCAGTTTTCACTGTAAAACTGAGTTGGGGCTAGTACCTCCCCATATATATGTTTGGATTGGATTTTGCAACTTAAAAGAAACTTTGTGTTCCCAACAAGCTAGGTGACGTACTGCTTTCACACACAATTATGTCTCAGAAATTAGTATGTGGAGGGACGTTCCTTCATCTAGCAGAAAGGGAATGTGTTGCAGGAGAAATTTTTACACTGGTTTCTCAGTCAGTTTCCTAGTGCCGGTTTGATGTTCCTGCAGTTTTCACTGTAAAACCGAGTTGGATCTAGTTGTTCCCCATATATAAGTATGGATTGGAATTTGCAAATGAAAAGAAATTTTGTGTTCCCAACAAGCTAGGTTAAGGACGGATTTCACACACACTTATCTCTCAGATCTGAGCATGTGGAGAGACGTTCGTTCATCTAGCACAAAGAACTGGTTGCAGGAGAAACATTTACTTTGGTATCTCAGTCTGTTTCCTAGTGCCGGTATGAGGTTCCTGCACTTTTTACTGTAAAACATATTTGAAGCTATTACCTCCCCATATATTTGTATGGAATTGGAGTTTGCAACTGTAAAGAAACTTTGTGTTATCAAGAAGCAATGTGAAAGACGGCTTTCACACACACTGATGTCTCAGAACTGAGCATGTGGAGAGACGTTCGTTTATGTAGCAAAAAGGGAACTGGTTGCAGGAGAAAGTTTTAGAATGGTTTCTCAGTCTGTTTCCTGGTGCCGGATTGAAGTTCCTGCATTTTGCACTGTAAAACAGTGTTGCAGCTAGTACCTCCCCATATATATGTTTGGATTTGATTTTGCAACTTAAAAGAAACTTTGTGTTCCCAACAAGCTAGGTGACGTACTGCTTTCACACACACTTATGTCTCAGAATTTAGCATATGGAGAGACGTTCCTTCATCTAGCACAAAGGGAATGTGTTGCAGGAGAAATTTTTACACTGGTTTCTCAGTGTGTTTCCTAGTGCCGGTTTGATGTTCCTGCAATTTTCACAGTAAAACCGAGTTGGAGCTACTATATCCACATATATATATATAGATTGGAGTTTGGAACTTAAAAGAAACTTTGTTTTCCCAACATTCTATGTGAAGTACGGTTTTCACACACACTTATCCCTCAGAACTGAGCATGTGGAGAGAAGTTCGTTCATCTAGCACAAAGGGAACGTGTTGCAGTTGAAACATTTACTCTGGTTTCTCAGTCAGTTTCCTAGTGCCGGTTTGATGTTCCTGCTGTTTTCACTGTAAAACCGAGTTGGAGCTAGTTCTTCCCCATATATATGTATGGAGTGGAATTTGCAAATGAAAAGAAATTTTGTGTTCCCAACAAGCTAGGTTAAGGACGGCTTTCACACACACTTATCTCTCAGGACTGAGCATGTGGGGGACGTTTGTTCATCTAGCACAAAGGGAACGGGTTGCAGGAAAACTTTTACTCTGGTTTCTCAGTGTGTTTCCTAGTGCCGGTTTGAGGATCCTGCAGTTTTCACTCTGGAACCGAGTTGGAGCTAGTACCACCCCATAAATATGTATGGATTGGAGTTTGCAACTGAAAAGAATCTTTGTGTTCCCAACAAGCTAGTTGAAGGACGGCTTTCACACACACATATCTCTCAGAACTGAGCATGTGGAGAGACGTTCGTTCATCTAGCACAAATGGAACGGGTTGCAGGAGAAACTTTCACTCTGGTTTCTCGTTGTGTTTCCTAGTGCCAGTTTGATGTTACTGCAGTTTTCACTGTAAATCCGATTTGAGGGTGTACCTCCCCATATATATGTATGGAGTGGGGTTTGCAACCAAAAAGATACTATGTGTTCCAAACAATCAAGTTGAAGGCGGCTTTCACACACACTTATCTCTCACAACTGAGCATGTAGAGAGACGTTTGTTCATCTAGCACAAACGGAATTTTTTGCAGGAATACATTTACTCTGGATTCTCAGTGTGTTTCCTAGTGCCTGTTTGATGTTCCTGCAGTTTTCACTCTAGAACCGAGTTGGAGCTAGATCCTCCCCATATATATGTATGGGGTAGAGTTTGTAAATTAAAAGAAACTTTGTGTTTCCAACAAGCTATGTGAAGGACAGCTTTCACACAATCTTTTCCCTCAGAACTGAGCATGAGTCGAGACGTTCTTTCATCTAGCACAAAGGGAACGATTTGCAGGGAAAATTTTTACTCTTGTTTCTCAGTCTGTTTCCTAGTTCTGGTATGAAGTTCAAGCAGTTTTCACTGTAAAACAGATTTGGAGCTCGTACCTCCCCATATATATGTATGGAGTGGAGTTTGCCACTGAAAAGAAACTTTGTGGTCCCAAAAATCTTGGTTAAAGACGGCTTACACATACACCTATCTCTCAGAATTGAGCATGTAGAGAGACTTTTGTTCATCTAGCAAAAACTGAACGGGTTGCAGGAAAAAATTTTACTCTGTTTTCTCAGATTTTTCCTAGTGCCAGTTTGAGGATCCTGCAGTTTTCACTGTAAAACTGAGTTGGGGCTAGTACCTCCCCATATATATGTTTGGATTGGATTTTGCAACTTAAAAGAAACTTTGTGTTCCCAACAAGCTAGGTGACGTACTGCTTTCACACACAATTATGTCTCAGAAATTAGTATGTGGAGGGACGTTCCTTCATCTAGCAGAAAGGGAATGTGTTGCAGGAGAAATTTTTACACTGGTTTCTCAGTCAGTTTCCTAGTGCCGGTTTGATGTTCCTGCAGTTTTCACTGTAAAACCGAGCTGGATCTAGTTGTTCCCCATATATAAGTATGGATTGGAATTTGCAAATGAAAAGAAATTTTGTGTTCCCAACAAGCTAGGTTAAGGACGGATTTCACACACACTTATCTCTCAGATCTGAGCATGTGGAGAGACGTTCGTTCATCTAGCACAAAGAACTGGTTGCAGGAGAAACATTTACTTTGGTATCTCCGTCTGTTTCCTAGTGCCGGTTTGAGGTTCCTGCACTTTTTACTGTAAAACATATTTGGAGCTATTACCTCCCCATATATTTGTATGGAATTGGAGTTTGCTACTGTAAAGAAACTTTGTGTTCCCAACAAGCAAGGTGAAGGAAGGCTTTCACACACACTGATGTCTCAGAACTGAGCATGTGGAGAGACTTTCGTTTATCTACCAAACAGGGAACTGGTAGCAGGAGAAACTTTTAGAATGTTTTGCCAGTCTGTTTCCTAGTGCCGGATTGAAGTTCCTGCATTTTGCACTGTAAAACAGTGTTGGAGCTAGTACCTCCCCATATATATGTTTGGATTGGATTTTGCAACTTACAAGAAACTTTGTTATCCCAACAAGCTAGGTGACGTACGGCTTTCACACACACATATATCTCAGAAATTAGCAAGTGGAGGGACGTTCCTTCATCTAGCACAAAGGGAACGGGTTGCAGGAAGAACTTTTACTCTGGTTTTTCAGTCTGTTTCCTAGTGCCGGTATGAAGTTCCTGCAGTTTTCACTGTAAAACATATTTGAGGGTGAACCTCCCCATATATATGTATGGAGTGGAGTTTGCTACAGAAAAGAAATTTTGAGGTCAAATAAACCTAGGTGAAGTATGGCTTTCACCCACACTTATCCCTCAGAGCTGAGCAAGGGTAGAGATGTTCGTTCATCTAGGAAAAAGGGAACGGGTTACAGGAGAAACTTTTTCTTTGGTTTCTCAGTGTGTTTCCTAGTGCCGGTTTGATGTTCCTGCAGATTTCACTGTAAAACAGATTTGGAGCTACTACCTCCCCATATATATGTACGGAGTGGAGTTTGCAAATGAAAAGAAATTTTGTGTTCTCAAAAAGCTATTTTAAGGATGGCTTTCACAAACACTTATCTCTCAGAACTGAGTATGTGGAGAGACGTTCGTTCATCTAGCACAAAGGGAACGGGTTGCAGGAAAAACTTTTACTCTGGATTTTCAGTCTGTTTCCTAGTACCGTTTTGAAGTTCCTGCAGTTTTCACTGTAAAACCGAGTTGGAGATTGTACTTCCCCATAGATATGTATGGATTGTAGTTTGCAACTGAAAAGAAACTTTGTGTTCCCAACATGCTAGTTGAAAGACGGCTTTCACACACACTTATCTCTCAGTACTGAGCATGTGGAGAGACGACCGTTCATCTAGCAGAAAGGGAAAGGGTTGCAGGGAAACTTTTACTCTGGTTTCTCAGTGTGTTTCCTAGTGCTGGTTAGAAGTTCCTGCCGTTTTCACTGTAAAACCGATTTGAGGATGTACCTCCCCATATATTGTATGGAGTGGAGATTGCAAACGAAAAGAAACAATGTGTTCCCAAAAATCTAGTTGAAGGACGGCTTTCACACACACTTATCTTTCACAACTTATCATATAGAGAGACATTTGTTCATCTAACCAACACGGAACCGGTTGCAGGAAAAGCTTTTACTATGGGTTCTCAGTCTGTTTCCTAGTGCTGGTATGAAGTTCCTGCAGTTCTCTCCTTAAAACAGATTTGGGGCTAGTACCTCTCCATATATAAGTATGGAGTGGAGTTTGCAACTGAAAAGTAACTTTGTGTTTAAAAGAAGCTATGTGAAGTTCGGCTTTCACACACACTTTTCCCTCAGAACTGAGCATGTGGAGAGAAGTTCGTTCATCAAGCACAAAGGGTACAAGTTGCAGGAGAAACTTTTACTCTGGTTTCTCAGTCTGTTTCCTAGTGCTGTTATGAAGTTCCTGCAGTTCTCACCTTAAAACATATTTGGAGCTAGTACCTCCCCATATATATGTATGGAGTGGAGTGATCAACTGAAAAGAATCTATGTGTTCCCAACAATCTATTTGAAGAACGGCTTTCACACACAGTTATCTCTCACAACTGAGCATGTGGAGAGACGTTCGTTCATCTAGCAGAAAGAACTGGTTGCAGGAGAAACTTTTACTCTGTTTTCTCAGTCTCTTTCCTAGTGCCGGTTTGAGGTTCCTGCACTTTTTACTGTAAAACATATTTGGAGCTAGTACTTCCTCATATATATGTATGGAATTGGAGTTTGCTACTGTAAAGAAACTTTGTGTTATCAAGAAGCAATGTGAAAGACGGCTTTCACACACACTGATCTCTCAGAACTGAGCATGTGGAGAGACGTTCGTTTATGTAGCAAAAAGGGAACTGGTTGCAGGAGAAAGTTTTAGAATGGTTTCTCAGTCTGTTTCCTGGTGCCGGATTGAAGTTCCTGCATTTTGCACTGTAAAACAGTGTTGCAGCTAGTACCTCCCCATATATATGTTTGGATTTGATTTTGCAACTTAAAAGAAACTTTGTGTTCCCAACAAGCTAGGTGACGTACTGCTTTCACACACACTTATGTCTCAGAATTTAGCATATGGAGAGACGTTCCTTCATCTAGCACAAAGGGAATGTGTTGCAGGAGAAATTTTTACACTGGTTTCTCAGTGTGTTTCCTAGTGCCGGTTTGATGTTCCTGCAATTTTCACAGTAAAACCGAGTTGGAGCTACTATATCCACATATATATATATAGATTGGAGTTTGGAACTTAAAAGAAACTTTGTTTTCCCAACATTCTATGTGAAGTACGGTTTTCACACACACTTATCCCTCAGAACTGAGCATGTGGAGAGAAGTTCGTTCATCTAGCACAAAGGGAACGTGTTGCAGTTGAAACATTTACTCTGGTTTCTCAGTCAGTTTCCTAGTGCCGGTTTGATGTTCCTGCTGTTTTCACTGTAAAACCGAGTTGGAGCTAGTTCTTCCCCATATATATGTATGGAGTGGAATTTGCAAATGAAAAGAAATTTTGTGTTCCCAACAAGCTAGGTTAAGGACGGCTTTCACACACACTTATCTCTCAGAACTGAGCATGTGGGGGACGTTTGTTCATCTAGCACAAAGGGAACGGGTTGCAGGAAAACTTTTACTCTGGTTTCTCAGTGTGTTTCCTAGTGCCGGTTTGAGGATCCTGCAGTTTTCACTCTGGAACCGAGTTGGAGCTAGTACCACCCCATAAATATGTATGGATTGGAGTTTGCAACTGAAAAGAATCTTTGTGTTCCCAACAAGCTAGTTGAAGGACGGCTTTCACACACACATATCTCTCAGAACTGAGCATGTGGAGAGACGTTCGTTCATCTAGCACAAATGGAACGGGTTGCAGGAGAAACTTTCACTCTGGTTTCTCGTTGTGTTTCCTAGTGCCAGTTTGATGTTACTGCAGTTTTCACTGTAAATCCGATTTGAGGGTGTACCTCCCCATATATATGTATGGAGTGGGGTTTGCAACCAAAAAGATACTATGTGTTCCCAACAATCAAGTTGAAGGCGGCTTTCACACACACTTATCTCTCACAACTGAGCATGTAGAGAGACGTTTGTTCATCTAGCACAAACGGAATTTTTTGCAGGAATACATTTACTCTGGATTCTCAGTGTGTTTCCTAGTGCCTGTTTGATGTTCCTGCAGTTTTCACTCTAGAACCGAGTTGGAGCTAGATCCTCCCCATATATATGTATGGGGTAGAGTTTGTAAATTAAAAGAAACTTTGTGTTTCCAACAAGCTATGTGAAGGACAGCTTTCACACAATCTTTTCCCTCAGAACTGAGCATGAGTCGAGACGTTCTTTCATCTAGCACAAAGGGAACGATTTGCAGGGAAAATTTTTACTCTTGTTTCTCAGTCTGTTTCCTAGTTCTGGTATGAAGTTCAAGCAGTTTTCACTGTAAAACAGATTTGGAGCTCGTACCTCCCCATATATATGTATGGAGTGGAGTTTGCCACTGAAAAGAAACTTTGTGGTCCCAAAAATCTTGGTTAAAGACGGCTTACACATACACCTATCTCTCAGAATTGAGCATGTAGAGAGACTTTTGTTCATCTAGCAAAAACTGAACGGGTTGCAGGAAAAAATTTTACTCTGTTTTCTCAGATTTTTCCTAGTGCCAGTTTGAGGATCCTGCAGTTTTCACTGTAAAACTGAGTTGGGGCTAGTACCTCCCCATATATATGTTTGGATTGGATTTTGCAACTTAAAAGAAACTTTGTGTTCCCAACAAGCTAGGTGACGTACTGCTTTCACACACAATTATGTCTCAGAAATTAGTATGTGGAGGGACGTTCCTTCATCTAGCAGAAAGGGAATGTGTTGCAGGAGAAATTTTTACACTGGTTTCTCAGTCAGTTTCCTAGTGCCGGTTTGATGTTCCTGCAGTTTTCACTGTAAAACCGAGTTGGATCTAGTTGTTCCCCATATATAAGTATGGATTGGAATTTGCAAATGAAAAGAAATTTTGTGTTCCCAACAAGCTAGGTTAAGGACGGCTTTCACACACACTTATCTCTCAGAACTGAGCATGTGGGGGACGTTTGTTCATCTAGCACAAAGGGAACGGGTTGCAGGAAAACTTTAACTCTGGTTTCTCAGTGTGTTTCCTAGTGCCGGTTTGAGGATCCTGCAGTTTTCACTCTGCAACCGAGTTGGAGCTAGTACCACCCCATAAATATGTATGGATTGGAGTTTGCAACTGAAAAGAATCTTTGTGTTCCCAACAAGCTAGTTGAAGGACGGCTTTCACACACACATATCTCTCAGAACTGAGCATGTGGAGAGACGTTCGTTCATCTAGCACAAATGGAACGGGTTGCAGGAGAAACTTTCACTCTGGTTTCTCGTTGTGTTTCCTAGTGCCAGTTTGATGTTACTGCAGTTTTCACTGTAAATCCGATTTGAGGGTGTACCTCCCCATATATATGTATGGAGTGGGGTTTGCAACCAAAAAGATACTATGTGTTCCCAACAATCAAGTTGAAGGCGGCTTTCACACACAGTTATCTCTCACAACTGAGCATGTAGAGAGACGTTCGTTCATCTAGCAGAAAGAACTGGTTGCAGGAGAAACTTTTACTCTGTTTTCTCAGTCTCTTTCCTAGTGCCGGTTTGAGGTTCCTGCACTTTTTACTGTAAAACATATTTGGAGCTAGTACTTCCTCATATATATGTATGGAATTGGAGTTTGCAACTGTAAAGAAACTTTGTGTTATCAAGAAGCAATGTGAAAGACGGCTTTCACACACACTGATCTCTCAGAACTGAGCATGTGGAGAGACGTTCGTTTATGTAGCAAAAAGGGAACTGGTTGCAGGAGAAAGTTTTAGAATGGTTTCTCAGTCTGTTTCCTGGTGCCGGATTGAAGTTCCTGCATTTTGCACTGTAAAACAGTGTTGCAGCTAGTACCTCCCCATATATATGTTTGGATTTGATTTTGCAACTTAAAAGAAACTTTGTGTTCCCAACAAGCTAGGTGACGTACTGCTTTCACACACACTTATGTCTCAGAATTTAGCATATGGAGAGACGTTCCTTCATCTAGCACAAAGGGAATGTGTTGCAGGAGAAATTTTTACACTGGTTTCTCAGTGTGTTTCCTAGTGCCGGTTTGATGTTCCTGCAATTTTCACAGTAAAACCGAGTTGGAGCTACTATATCCACATATATATATATAGATTGGAGTTTGGAACTTAAAAGAAACTTTGTTTTCCCAACATTCTATGTGAAGTACGGTTTTCACACACACTTATCCCTCAGAACTGAGCATGTGGAGAGAAGTTCGTTCATCTAGCACAAAGGGAACGTGTTGCAGTTGAAACATTTACTCTGGTTTCTCAGTCAGTTTCCTAGTGCCGGTTTGATGTTCCTGCTGTTTTCACTGTAAAACCGAGTTGGAGCTAGTTCTTCCCCATATATATGTATGGAGTGGAATTTGCAAATGAAAAGAAATTTTGTGTTCCCAACAAGCTAGGTTAAGGACGGCTTTCACACACACTTATCTCTCAGAACTGAGCATGTGGGGGACGTTTGTTCATCTAGCACAAAGGGAACGGGTTGCAGGAAAACTTTTACTCTGGTTTCTCAGTGTGTTTCCTAGTGCCGGTTTGAGGATCCTGCAGTTTTCACTCTGGAACCGAGTTGGAGCTAGTACCACCCCATAAATATGTATGGATTGGAGTTTGCAACTGAAAAGAATCTTTGTGTTCCCAACAAGCTAGTTGAAGGACGGCTTTCACACACACATATCTCTCAGAACTGAGCATGTGGAGAGACGTTCGTTCATCTAGCACAAATGGAACGGGTTGCAGGAGAAACTTTCACTCTGGTTTCTCGTTGTGTTTCCTAGTGCCAGTTTGATGTTACTGCAGTTTTCACTGTAAATCCGATTTGAGGGTGTACCTCCCCATATATATGTATGGAGTGGGGTTTGCAACCAAAAAGATACTATGTGTTCCCAACAATCAAGTTGAAGGCGGCTTTCACACACACTTATCTCTCACAACTGAGCATGTAGAGAGACGTTTGTTCATCTAGCACAAACGGAATTTTTTGCAGGAATACATTTACTCTGGATTCTCAGTGTGTTTCCTAGTGCCTGTTTGATGTTCCTGCAGTTTTCACTCTAGAACCGAGTTGGAGCTAGATCCTCCCCATATATATGTATGGGGTAGAGTTTGTAAATTAAAAGAAACTTTGTGTTTCCAACAAGCTATGTGAAGGACAGCTTTCACACAATCTTTTCCCTCAGAACTGAGCATGAGTCGAGACGTTCTTTCATCTAGCACAAAGGGAACGATTTGCAGGGAAAATTTTTACTCTTGTTTCTCAGTCTGTTTCCTAGTTCTGGTATGAAGTTCAAGCAGTTTTCACTGTAAAACAGATTTGGAGCTCGTACCTCCCCATATATATGTATGGAGTGGAGTTTGCCACTGAAAAGAAACTTTGTGGTCCCAAAAATCTTGGTTAAAGACGGCTTACACATACACCTATCTCTCAGAATTGAGCATGTAGAGAGACTTTTGTTCATCTAGCAAAAACTGAACGGGTTGCAGGAAAAAATTTTACTCTGTTTTCTCAGATTTTTCCTAGTGCCAGTTTGAGGATCCTGCAGTTTTCACTGTAAAACTGAGTTGGGGCTAGTACCTCCCCATATATATGTTTGGATTGGATTTTGCAACTTAAAAGAAACTTTGTGTTCCCAACAAGCTAGGTGACGTACTGCTTTCACACACAATTATGTCTCAGAAATTAGTATGTGGAGGGACGTTCCTTCATCTAGCAGAAAGGGAATGTGTTGCAGGAGAAATTTTTACACTGGTTTCTCAGTCAGTTTCCTAGTGCCGGTTTGATGTTCCTGCAGTTTTCACTGTAAAACCGAGTTGGATCTAGTTGTTCCCCATATATAAGTATGGATTGGAATTTGCAAATGAAAAGAAATTTTGTGTTCCCAACAAGCTAGGTTAAGGACGGCTTTCACACACACTTATCTCTCAGAACTGAGCATGTGGGGGACGTTTGTTCATCTAGCACAAAGGGAACGGGTTGCAGGAAAACTTTAACTCTGGTTTCTCAGTGTGTTTCCTAGTGCCGGTTTGAGGATCCTGCAGTTTTCACTCTGCAACCGAGTTGGAGCTAGTACCACCCCATAAATATGTATGGATTGGAGTTTGCAACTGAAAAGAATCTTTGTGTTCCCAACAAGCTAGTTGAAGGACGGCTTTCACACACACATATCTCTCAGAACTGAGCATGTGGAGAGACGTTCGTTCATCTAGCACAAATGGAACGGGTTGCAGGAGAAACTTTCACTCTGGTTTCTCGTTGTGTTTCCTAGTGCCAGTTTGATGTTACTGCAGTTTTCACTGTAAATCCGATTTGAGGGTGTACCTCCCCATATATATGTATGGAGTGGGGTTTGCAACCAAAAAGATACTATGTGTTCCCAACAATCAAGTTGAAGGCGGCTTTCACACACAGTTATCTCTCACAACTGAGCATGTAGAGAGACGTTCGTTCATCTAGCAGAAAGAACTGGTTGCAGGAGAAACTTTTACTCTGTTTTCTCAGTCTCTTTCCTAGTGCCGGTTTGAGGTTCCTGCACTTTTTACTGTAAAACATATTTGGAGCTAGTACTTCCTCATATATATGTATGGAATTGGAGTTTGCAACTGTAAAGAAACTTTGTGTTATCAAGAAGCAATGTGAAAGACGGCTTTCACACACACTGATCTCTCAGAACTGAGCATGTGGAGAGACGTTCGTTTATGTAGCAAAAAGGGAACTGGTTGCAGGAGAAAGTTTTAGAATGGTTTCTCAGTCTGTTTCCTGGTGCCGGATTGAAGTTCCTGCATTTTGCACTGTAAAACAGTGTTGCAGCTAGTACCTCCCCATATATATGTTTGGATTTGATTTTGCAACTTAAAAGAAACTTTGTGTTCCCAACAAGCTAGGTGACGTACTGCTTTCACACACACTTATGTCTCAGAATTTAGCATATGGAGAGACGTTCCTTCATCTAGCACAAAGGGAATGTGTTGCAGGAGAAATTTTTACACTGGTTTCTCAGTGTGTTTCCTAGTGCCGGTTTGATGTTCCTGCAATTTTCACAGTAAAACCGAGTTGGAGCTACTATATCCACATATATATATATAGATTGGAGTTTGGAACTTAAAAGAAACTTTGTTTTCCCAACATTCTATGTGAAGTACGGTTTTCACACACACTTATCCCTCAGAACTGAGCATGTGGAGAGAAGTTCGTTCATCTAGCACAAAGGGAACGTGTTGCAGTTGAAACATTTACTCTGGTTTCTCAGTCAGTTTCCTAGTGCCGGTTTGATGTTCCTGCTGTTTTCACTGTAAAACCGAGTTGGAGCTAGTTCTTCCCCATATATATGTATGGAGTGGAATTTGCAAATGAAAAGAAATTTTGTGTTCCCAACAAGCTAGGTTAAGGACGGCTTTCACACACACTTATCTCTCAGAACTGAGCATGTGGGGGACGTTTGTTCATCTAGCACAAAGGGAACGGGTTGCAGGAAAACTTTTACTCTGGTTTCTCAGTGTGTTTCCTAGTGCCGGTTTGAGGATCCTGCAGTTTTCACTCTGGAACCGAGTTGGAGCTAGTACCACCCCATAAATATGTATGGATTGGAGTTTGCAACTGAAAAGAATCTTTGTGTTCCCAACAAGCTAGTTGAAGGACGGCTTTCACACACACATATCTCTCAGAACTGAGCATGTGGAGAGACGTTCGTTCATCTAGCACAAATGGAACGGGTTGCAGGAGAAACTTTCACTCTGGTTTCTCGTTGTGTTTCCTAGTGCCAGTTTGATGTTACTGCAGTTTTCACTGTAAATCCGATTTGAGGGTGTACCTCCCCATATATATGTATGGAGTGGGGTTTGCAACCAAAAAGATACTATGTGTTCCCAACAATCAAGTTGAAGGCGGCTTTCACACACACTTATCTCTCACAACTGAGCATGTAGAGAGACGTTTGTTCATCTAGCACAAACGGAATTTTTTGCAGGAATACATTTACTCTGGATTCTCAGTGTGTTTCCTAGTGCCTGTTTGATGTTCCTGCAGTTTTCACTCTAGAACCGAGTTGGAGCTAGATCCTCCCCATATATATGTATGGGGTAGAGTTTGTAAATTAAAAGAAACTTTGTGTTTCCAACAAGCTATGTGAAGGACAGCTTTCACACAATCTTTTCCCTCAGAACTGAGCATGAGTCGAGACGTTCTTTCATCTAGCACAAAGGGAACGATTTGCAGGGAAAATTTTTACTCTTGTTTCTCAGTCTGTTTCCTAGTTCTGGTATGAAGTTCAAGCAGTTTTCACTGTAAAACAGATTTGGAGCTCGTACCTCCCCATATATATGTATGGAGTGGAGTTTGCCACTGAAAAGAAACTTTGTGGTCCCAAAAATCTTGGTTAAAGACGGCTTACACATACACCTATCTCTCAGAATTGAGCATGTAGAGAGACTTTTGTTCATCTAGCAAAAACTGAACGGGTTGCAGGAAAAAATTTTACTCTGTTTTCTCAGATTTTTCCTAGTGCCAGTTTGAGGATCCTGCAGTTTTCACTGTAAAACTGAGTTGGGGCTAGTACCTCCCCATATATATGTTTGGATTGGATTTTGCAACTTAAAAGAAACTTTGTGTTCCCAACAAGCTAGGTGACGTACTGCTTTCACACACAATTATGTCTCAGAAATTAGTATGTGGAGGGACGTTCCTTCATCTAGCAGAAAGGGAATGTGTTGCAGGAGAAATTTTTACACTGGTTTCTCAGTCAGTTTCCTAGTGCCGGTTTGATGTTCCTGCAGTTTTCACTGTAAAACCGAGTTGGATCTAGTTGTTCCCCATATATAAGTATGGATTGGAATTTGCAAATGAAAAGAAATTTTGTGTTCCCAACAAGCTAGGTTAAGGACGGATTTCACACACACTTATCTCTCAGATCTGAGCATGTGGAGAGACGTTCGTTCATCTAGCACAAAGAACTGGTTGCAGGAGAAACATTTACTTTGGTATCTCAGTCTGTTTCCTAGTGCCGGTTTGAGGTTCCTGCACTTTTTACTGTAAAACATATTTGGAGCTATTACCTCCCCATATATTTGTATGGAATTGGAGTTTGCTACTGTAAAGAAACTTTGTGTTCCCAACAAGCAAGGTGAAGGAAGGCTTTCACACACACTGATGTCTCAGAACTGAGCATGTGGAGAGACTTTCGTTTATCTAGCAAACAGGGAACTGGTAGCAGGAGAAACTTTTAGAATGTTTTGCCAGTCTGTTTCCTAGTGCCGGATTGAAGTTCCTGCATTTTGCACTGTAAAACAGTGTTGGAGCTAGTACCTCCCCATATATATGTTTGGATTGGATTTTGCAACTTACAAGAAACTTTGTTATCCCAACAAGCTAGGTGACGTACGGCTTTCACACACACATATATCTCAGAAATTAGCAAGTGGAGGGACGTTCCTTCATCTAGCACAAAGGGAACGGGTTGCAGGAAGAACTTTTACTCTGGTTTTTCAGTCTGTTTCCTAGTGCCGGTATGAAGTTCCTGCAGTTTTCACTGTAAAACATATTTGAGGGTGAACCTCCCCATATATATGTATGGAGTGGAGTTTGCTACAGAAAAGAAATTTTGAGGTCAAATAAACCTAGGTGAAGTATGGCTTTCACCCACACTTATCCCTCAGAGCTGAGCAAGGGTAGAGATGTTCGTTCATCTAGGAAAAAGGGAACGGGTTACAGGAGAAACTTTTTCTTTGGTTTCTCAGTGTGTTTCCTAGTGCCGGTTTGATGTTCCTGCAGATTTCACTGTAAAACAGATTTGGAGCTACTACCTCCCCATATATATGTACGGAGTGGAGTTTGCAAATGAAAAGAAATTTTGTGTTCTCAAAAAGCTATTTTAAGGACGGCTTTCACAAACACTTATCTCTCAGAACTGAGTATGTGGAGAGACGTTCGTTCATCTAGCACAAAGGGAACGGGTTGCAGGAAAAACTTTTACTCTGGATTTTCAGTCTGTTTCCTAGTACCGTTTTGAAGTTCCTGCAGTTTTCACTGTAAAACCGAGTTGGAGATTGTACTTCCCCATAGATATGTATGGATTGTAGTTTGCAACTGAAAAGAAACTTTGTGTTCCCAACATGCTAGTTGAAAGACGGCTTTCACACACACTTATCTCTCAGTACTGAGCATGTGGAGAGACGACCGTTCATCTAGCAGAAAGGGAAAGGGTTGCAGGGAAACTTTTACTCTGGTTTCTCAGTGTGTTTCCTAGTGCCGGTTAGAAGTTCCTGCCGTTTTCACTGTAAAACCGATTTGAGGATGTACCTCCCCATATATTGTATGGAGTGGAGATTGCAAACGAAAAGAAACAATGTGTTCCCAAAAATCTAGTTGAAGGACGGCTTTCACACACACTTATCTTTCACAACTTATCATATAGAGAGACATTTGTTCATCTAACCAACACGGAACCGGTTGCAGGAAAAACTTTTACTATGGTTTCTCAGTCTGTTTCCTAGTGCTGGTATGAAGTTCCTGCAGTTCTCTCCTTAAAACAGATTTGGGGCTAGTACCTCTCCATATATAAGTATGGAGTGGAGTTTGCAACTGAAAAGTAACTTTGTGTTTAAAAGAAGCTATGTGAAGTTCGGCTTTCACACACACTTTTCCCTCAGAACTGAGCATGTGGAGAGAAGTTCGTTCATCAAGCACAAAGGGTACAAGTTGCAGGAGAAACTTTTACTCTGGTTTCTCAGTCTGTTTCCTAGTGCTGGTATGAAGTTCCTGCAGTTCTCACCTTAAAACATATTTGGAGCTAGTACCTCCCCATATATATGTATGGAGTGGAGTGATCAACTGAAAAGAATCTATGTGTTCCCAACAATCTATTTGAAGAACGGCTTTCACACACAGTTATCTCTCACAACTGAGCATGTGGAGAGACGTTCGTTCATCTAGCAGAAAGAACTGGTTGCAGGAGAAACTTTTACTCTGTTTTCTCAGTCTCTTTCCTAGTGCCGGTTTGAGGTTCCTGCACTTTTTACTGTAAAACATATTTGGAGCTAGTACTTCCTCATATATATGTATGGAATTGGAGTTTGCAACTGTAAAGAAACTTTGTGTTATCAAGAAGCAATGTGAAAGACGGCTTTCACACACACTGATCTCTCAGAACTGAGCATGTGGAGAGACGTTCGTTTATGTAGCAAAAAGGGAACTGGTTGCAGGAGAAAGTTTTAGAATGGTTTCTCAGTCTGTTTCCTGGTGCCGGATTGAAGTTCCTGCATTTTGCACTGTAAAACAGTGTTGCAGCTAGTACCTCCCCATATATATGTTTGGATTTGATTTTGCAACTTAAAAGAAACTTTGTGTTCCCAACAAGCTAGGTGACGTACTGCTTTCACACACACTTATGTCTCAGAAATTAGCATATGGAGAGACGTTCCTTCATCTAGCACAAAGGGAATGTGTTGCAGGAGAAATTTTTACACTGGTTTCTCAGTGTGTTTCCTAGTGCCGGTTTGATGTTCCTGCAATTTTCACAGTAAAACCGAGTTGGAGCTACTATATCCACATATATATATATAGATTGGAGTTTGGAACTTAAAAGAAACTTTGTTTTCCCAACATTCTATGTGAAGTACGGTTTTCACACACACTTATCCCTCAGAACTGAGCATGTGGAGAGAAGTTCGTTCATCTAGCACAAAGGGAACGTGTTGCAGTTGAAACATTTACTCTGGTTTCTCAGTCAGTTTCCTAGTGCCGGTTTGATGTTCCTGCTGTTTTCACTGTAAAACCGAGTTGGAGCTAGTTCTTCCCCATATATATGTATGGAGTGGAATTTGCAAATGAAAAGAAATTTTGTGTTCCCAACAAGCTAGGTTAAGGACGGCTTTCACACACACTTATCTCTCAGAACTGAGCATGTGGGGGACGTTTGTTCATCTAGCACAAAGGGAACGGGTTGCAGGAAAACTTTTACTCTGGTTTCTCAGTGTGTTTCCTAGTGCCGGTTTGAGGATCCTGCAGTTTTCACTCTGCAACCGAGTTGGAGCTAGTACCACCCCATAAATATGTATGGATTGGAGTTTGCAACTGAAAAGAATCTTTGTGTTCCCAACAAGCTAGTTGAAGGACGGCTTTCACACACACATATCTCTCAGAACTGAGCATGTGGAGAGACGTTCGTTCATCTAGCACAAATGGAACGGGTTGCAGGAGAAACTTTCACTCTGGTTTCTCGTTGTGTTTCCTAGTGCCAGTTTGATGTTACTGCAGTTTTCACTGTAAATCCGATTTGAGGGTGTACCTCCCCATATATATGTATGGAGTGGGGTTTGCAACCAAAAAGATACTATGTGTTCCCAACAATCAAGTTGAAGGCGGCTTTCACACACAGTTATCTCTCACAACTGAGCATGTAGAGAGACGTTCGTTCATCTAGCAGAAAGAACTGGTTGCAGGAGAAACTTTTACTCTGTTTTCTCAGTCTCTTTCCTAGTGCCGGTTTGAGGTTCCTGCACTTTTTACTGTAAAACATATTTGGAGCTAGTACTTCCTCATATATATGTATGGAATTGGAGTTTGCAACTGTAAAGAAACTTTGTGTTATCAAGAAGCAATGTGAAAGACGGCTTTCACACACACTGATCTCTCAGAACTGAGCATGTGGAGAGACGTTCGTTTATGTAGCAAAAAGGGAACTGGTTGCAGGAGAAAGTTTTAGAATGGTTTCTCAGTCTGTTTCCTGGTGCCGGATTGAAGTTCCTGCATTTTGCACTGTAAAACAGTGTTGCAGCTAGTACCTCCCCATATATATGTTTGGATTTGATTTTGCAACTTAAAAGAAACTTTGTGTTCCCAACAAGCTAGGTGACGTACTGCTTTCACACACACTTATGTCTCAGAATTTAGCATATGGAGAGACGTTCCTTCATCTAGCACAAAGGGAATGTGTTGCAGGAGAAATTTTTACACTGGTTTCTCAGTGTGTTTCCTAGTGCCGGTTTGATGTTCCTGCAATTTTCACAGTAAAACCGAGTTGGAGCTACTATATCCACATATATATATATAGATTGGAGTTTGGAACTTAAAAGAAACTTTGTTTTCCCAACATTCTATGTGAAGTACGGTTTTCACACACACTTATCCCTCAGAACTGAGCATGTGGAGAGAAGTTCGTTCATCTAGCACAAAGGGAACGTGTTGCAGTTGAAACATTTACTCTGGTTTCTCAGTCAGTTTCCTAGTGCCGGTTTGATGTTCCTGCTGTTTTCACTGTAAAACCGAGTTGGAGCTAGTTCTTCCCCATATATATGTATGGAGTGGAATTTGCAAATGAAAAGAAATTTTGTGTTCCCAACAAGCTAGGTTAAGGACGGCTTTCACACACACTTATCTCTCAGAACTGAGCATGTGGGGGACGTTTGTTCATCTAGCACAAAGGGAACGGGTTGCAGGAAAACTTTTACTCTGGTTTCTCAGTGTGTTTCCTAGTGCCGGTTTGAGGATCCTGCAGTTTTCACTCTGGAACCGAGTTGGAGCTAGTACCACCCCATAAATATGTATGGATTGGAGTTTGCAACTGAAAAGAATCTTTGTGTTCCCAACAAGCTAGTTGAAGGACGGCTTTCACACACACATATCTCTCAGAACTGAGCATGTGGAGAGACGTTCGTTCATCTAGCACAAATGGAACGGGTTGCAGGAGAAACTTTCACTCTGGTTTCTCGTTGTGTTTCCTAGTGCCAGTTTGATGTTACTGCAATTTTCACTGTAAATCCGATTTGAGGGTGTACCTCCCCATATATATGTATGGAGTGGGGTTTGCAACCAAAAAGATACTATGTGTTCCCAACAATCAAGTTGAAGGCGGCTTTCACACACACTTATCTCTCACAACTGAGCATGTAGAGAGACGTTTGTTCATCTAGCACAAACGGAATTTTTTGCAGGAATACATTTACTCTGGATTCTCAGTGTGTTTCCTAGTGCCTGTTTGATGTTCCTGCAGTTTTCACTCTAGAACCGAGTTGGAGCTAGATCCTCCCCATATATATGTATGGGGTAGAGTTTGTAAATTAAAAGAAACTTTGTGTTTCCAACAAGCTATGTGAAGGACAGCTTTCACACAATCTTTTCCCTCAGAACTGAGCATGAGTCGAGACGTTCTTTCATCTAGCACAAAGGGAACGATTTGCAGGGAAAATTTTTACTCTTGTTTCTCAGTCTGTTTCCTAGTTCTGGTATGAAGTTCAAGCAGTTTTCACTGTAAAACAGATTTGGAGCTCGTACCTCCCCATATATATGTATGGAGTGGAGTTTGCCACTGAAAAGAAACTTTGTGGTCCCAAAAATCTTGGTTAAAGACGGCTTACACATACACCTATCTCTCAGAATTGAGCATGTAGAGAGACTTTTGTTCATCTAGCAAAAACTGAACGGGTTGCAGGAAAAAATTTTACTCTGTTTTCTCAGATTTTTCCTAGTGCCAGTTTGAGGATCCTGCAGTTTTCACTGTAAAACTGAGTTGGGGCTAGTACCTCCCCATATATATGTTTGGATTGGATTTTGCAACTTAAAAGAAACTTTGTGTTCCCAACAAGCTAGGTGACGTACTGCTTTCACACACAATTATGTCTCAGAAATTAGTATGTGGAGGGACGTTCCTTCATCTAGCAGAAAGGGAATGTGTTGCAGGAGAAATTTTTACACTGGTTTCTCAGTCAGTTTCCTAGTGCCGGTTTGATGTTCCTGCAGTTTTCACTGTAAAACCGAGTTGGATCTAGTTGTTCCCCATATATAAGTATGGATTGGAATTTGCAAATGAAAAGAAATTTTGTGTTCCCAACAAGCTAGGTTAAGGACGGATTTCACACACACTTATCTCTCAGATCTGAGCATGTGGAGAGACGTTCGTTCATCTAGCACAAAGAACTGGTTGCAGGAGAAACATTTACTTTGGTATCTCAGTCTGTTTCCTAGTGCCGGTTTGAGGTTCCTGCACTTTTTACTGTAAAACATATTTGGAGCTATTACCTCCCCATATATTTGTATGGAATTGGAGTTTGCTACTGTAAAGAAACTTTGTGTTCCCAACAAGCAAGGTGAAGGAAGGCTTTCACACACACTGATGTCTCAGAACTGAGCATGTGGAGAGACTTTCGTTTATCTAGCAAACAGGGAACTGGTAGCAGGAGAAACTTTTAGAATGTTTTGCCAGTCTGTTTCCTAGTGCCGGATTGAAGTTCCTGCATTTTGCACTGTAAAACAGTGTTGGAGCTAGTACCTCCCCATATATATGTTTGGATTGGATTTTGCAACTTACAAGAAACTTTGTTATCCCAACAAGCTAGGTGACGTACGGCTTTCACACACACATATATCTCAGAAATTAGCAAGTGGAGGGACGTTCCTTCATCTAGCACAAAGGGAACGGGTTGCAGGAAGAACTTTTACTCTGGTTTTTCAGTCTGTTTCCTAGTGCCGGTATGAAGTTCCTGCAGTTTTCACTGTAAAACATATTTGAGGGTGAACCTCCCCATATATATGTATGGAGTGGAGTTTGCTACAGAAAAGAAATTTTGAGGTCAAATAAACCTAGGTGAAGTATGGCTTTCACCCACACTTATCCCTCAGAGCTGAGCAAGGGTAGAGATGTTCATTCATCTAGGAAAAAGGGAACGGGTTACAGGAGAAACTTTTTCTTTGGTTTCTCAGTGTGTTTCCTAGTGCCGGTTTGATGTTCCTGCAGATTTCACTGTAAAACAGATTTGGAGCTACTACCTCCCCATATATATGTACGGAGTGGAGTTTGCAAATGAAAAGAAATTTTGTGTTCTCAAAAAGCTATTTTAAGGACGGCTTTCACAAACACTTATCTCTCAGAACTGAGTATGTGGAGAGACGTTCGTTCATCTAGCACAAAGGGAACGGGTTGCAGGAAAAACTTTTACTCTGGATTTTCAGTCTGTTTCCTAGTACCGTTTTGAAGTTCCTGCAGTTTTCACTGTAAAACCGAGTTGGAGATTGTACTTCCCCATAGATATGTATGGATTGTAGTTTGCAACTGAAAAGAAACTTTGTGTTCCCAACATGCTAGTTGAAAGACGGCTTTCACACACACTTATCTCTCAGTACTGAGCATGTGGAGAGACGACCGTTCATCTAGCAGAAAGGGAAAGGGTTGCAGGGAAACTTTTACTCTGGTTTCTCAGTGTGTTTCCTAGTGCCGGTTAGAAGTTCCTGCCGTTTTCACTGTAAAACCGATTTGAGGATGTACCTCCCCATATATTGTATGGAGTGGAGATTGCAAACGAAAAGAAACAATGTGTTCCCAAAAATCTAGTTGAAGGACGGCTTTCACACACACTTATCTTTCACAACTTATCATATAGAGAGACATTTGTTCATCTAACCAACACGGAACCGGTTGCAGGAAAAACTTTTACTATGGTTTCTCAGTCTGTTTCCTAGTGCTGGTATGAAGTTCCTGCAGTTCTCTCCTTAAAACAGATTTGGGGCTAGTACCTCTCCATATATAAGTATGGAGTGGAGTTTGCAACTGAAAAGTAACTTTGTGTTTAAAAGAAGCTATGTGAAGTTCGGCTTTCACACACACTTTTCCCTCAGAACTGAGCATGTGGAGAGAAGTTCGTTCATCAAGCACAAAGGGTACAAGTTGCAGGAGAAACTTTTACTCTGGTTTCTCAGTCTGTTTCCTAGTGCTGGTATGAAGTTCCTGCAGTTCTCACCTTAAAACATATTTGGAGCTAGTACCTCCCCATATATATGTATGGAGTGGAGTGATCAACTGAAAAGAATCTATGTGTTCCCAACAATCTATTTGAAGAACGGCTTTCACACACAGTTATCTCTCACAACTGAGCATGTGGAGAGACGTTCGTTCATCTAGCAGAAAGAACTGGTTGCAGGAGAAACTTTTACTCTGTTTTCTCAGTCTCTTTCCTAGTGCCGGTTTGAGGTTCCTGCACTTTTTACTGTAAAACATATTTGGAGCTAGTACTTCCTCATATATATGTATGGAATTGGAGTTTGCAACTGTAAAGAAACTTTGTGTTATCAAGAAGCAATGTGAAAGACGGCTTTCACACACACTGATCTCTCAGAACTGAGCATGTGGAGAGACGTTCGTTTATGTAGCAAAAAGGGAACTGGTTGCAGGAGAAAGTTTTAGAATGGTTTCTCAGTCTGTTTCCTGGTGCCGGATTGAAGTTCCTGCATTTTGCACTGTAAAACAGTGTTGCAGCTAGTACCTCCCCATATATATGTTTGGATTTGATTTTGCAACTTAAAAGAAACTTTGTGTTCCCAACAAGCTAGGTGACGTACTGCTTTCACACACACTTATGTCTCAGAATTTAGCATATGGAGAGACGTTCCTTCATCTAGCACAAAGGGAATGTGTTGCAGGAGAAATTTTTACACTGGTTTCTCAGTGTGTTTCCTAGTGCCGGTTTGATGTTCCTGCAATTTTCACAGTAAAACCGAGTTGGAGCTACTATATCCACATATATATATATAGATTGGAGTTTGGAACTTAAAAGAAACTTTGTTTTCCCAACATTCTATGTGAAGTACGGTTTTCACACACACTTATCCCTCAGAACTGAGCATGTGGAGAGAAGTTCGTTCATCTAGCACAAAGGGAACGTGTTGCAGTTGAAACATTTACTCTGGTTTCTCAGTCAGTTTCCTAGTGCCGGTTTGATGTTCCTGCTGTTTTCACTGTAAAACCGAGTTGGAGCTAGTTCTTCCCCATATATATGTATGGAGTGGAATTTGCAAATGAAAAGAAATTTTGTGTTCCCAACAAGCTAGGTTAAGGACGGCTTTCACACACACTTATCTCTCAGAACTGAGCATGTGGGGGACGTTTGTTCATCTAGCACAAAGGGAACGGGTTGCAGGAAAACTTTTACTCTGGTTTCTCAGTGTGTTTCCTAGTGCCGGTTTGAGGATCCTGCAGTTTTCACTCTGGAACCGAGTTGGAGCTAGTACCACCCCATAAATATGTATGGATTGGAGTTTGCAACTGAAAAGAATCTTTGTGTTCCCAACAAGCTAGTTGAAGGACGGCTTTCACACACACATATCTCTCAGAACTGAGCATGTGGAGAGACGTTCGTTCATCTAGCACAAATGGAACGGGTTGCAGGAGAAACTTTCACTCTGGTTTCTCGTTGTGTTTCCTAGTGCCAGTTTGATGTTACTGCAGTTTTCACTGTAAATCCGATTTGAGGGTGTACCTCCCCATATATATGTATGGAGTGGGGTTTGCAACCAAAAAGATACTATGTGTTCCCAACAATCAAGTTGAAGGCGGCTTTCACACACACTTATCTCTCACAACTGAGCATGTAGAGAGACGTTTGTTCATCTAGCACAAACGGAATTTTTTGCAGGAATACATTTACTCTGGATTCTCAGTGTGTTTCCTAGTGCCTGTTTGATGTTCCTGCAGTTTTCACTCTAGAACCGAGTTGGAGCTAGATCCTCCCCATATATATGTATGGGGTAGAGTTTGTAAATTAAAAGAAACTTTGTGTTTCCAACAAGCTATGTGAAGGACAGCTTTCACACAATCTTTTCCCTCAGAACTGAGCATGAGTCGAGACGTTCTTTCATCTAGCACAAAGGGAACGATTTGCAGGGAAAATTTTTACTCTTGTTTCTCAGTCTGTTTCCTAGTTCTGGTATGAAGTTCAAGCAGTTTTCACTGTAAAACAGATTTGGAGCTCGTACCTCCCCATATATATGTATGGAGTGGAGTTTGCCACTGAAAAGAAACTTTGTGGTCCCAAAAATCTTGGTTAAAGACGGCTTACACATACACCTATCTCTCAGAATTGAGCATGTAGAGAGACTTTTGTTCATCTAGCAAAAACTGAACGGGTTGCAGGAAAAAATTTTACTCTGTTTTCTCAGATTTTTCCTAGTGCCAGTTTGAGGATCCTGCAGTTTTCACTGTAAAACTGAGTTGGGGCTAGTACCTCCCCATATATATGTTTGGATTGGATTTTGCAACTTAAAAGAAACTTTGTGTTCCCAACAAGCTAGGTGACGTACTGCTTTCACACACAATTATGTCTCAGAAATTAGTATGTGGAGGGACGTTCCTTCATCTAGCAGAAAGGGAATGTGTTGCAGGAGAAATTTTTACACTGGTTTCTCAGTCAGTTTCCTAGTGCCGGTTTGATGTTCCTGCAGTTTTCACTGTAAAACCGAGTTGGATCTAGTTGTTCCCCATATATAAGTATGGATTGGAATTTGCAAATGAAAAGAAATTTTGTGTTCCCAACAAGCTAGGTTAAGGACGGATTTCACACACACTTATCTCTCAGATCTGAGCATGTGGAGAGACGTTCGTTCATCTAGCACAAAGAACTGGTTGCAGGAGAAACATTTACTTTGGTATCTCAGTCTGTTTCCTAGTGCCGGTTTGAGGTTCCTGCACTTTTTACTGTAAAACATATTTGGAGCTATTACCTCCCCATATATTTGTATGGAATTGGAGTTTGCTACTGTAAAGAAACTTTGTGTTCCCAACAAGCAAGGTGAAGGAAGGCTTTCACACACACTGATGTCTCAGAACTGAGCATGTGGAGAGACTTTCGTTTATCTAGCAAACAGGGAACTGGTAGCAGGAGAAACTTTTAGAATGTTTTGCCAGTCTGTTTCCTAGTGCCGGATTGAAGTTCCTGCATTTTGCACTGTAAAACAGTGTTGGAGCTAGTACCTCCCCATATATATGTTTGGATTGGATTTTGCAACTTACAAGAAACTTTGTTATCCCAACAAGCTAGGTGACGTACGGCTTTCACACACACATATATCTCAGAAATTAGCAAGTGGAGGGACGTTCCTTCATCTAGCACAAAGGGAACGGGTTGCAGGAAGAACTTTTACTCTGGTTTTTCAGTCTGTTTCCTAGTGCCGGTATGAAGTTCCTGCAGTTTTCACTGTAAAACATATTTGAGGGTGAACCTCCCCATATATATGTATGGAGTGGAGTTTGCTACAGAAAAGAAATTTTGAGGTCAAATAAACCTAGGTGAAGTATGGCTTTCACCCACACTTATCCCTCAGAGCTGAGCAAGGGTAGAGATGTTCGTTCATCTAGGAAAAAGGGAACGGGTTACAGGAGAAACTTTTTCTTTGGTTTCTCAGTGTGTTTCCTAGTGCCGGTTTGATGTTCCTGCAGATTTCACTGTAAAACAGATTTGGAGCTACTACCTCCCCATATATATGTACGGAGTGGAGTTTGCAAATGAAAAGAAATTTTGTGTTCTCAAAAAGCTATTTTAAGGACGGCTTTCACAAACACTTATCTCTCAGAACTGAGTATGTGGAGAGACGTTCGTTCATCTAGCACAAAGGGAACGGGTTGCAGGAAAAACTTTTACTCTGGATTTTCAGTCTGTTTCCTAGTACCGTTTTGAAGTTCCTGCAGTTTTCACTGTAAAACCGAGTTGGAGATTGTACTTCCCCATAGATATGTATGGATTGTAGTTTGCAACTGAAAAGAAACTTTGTGTTCCCAACATGCTAGTTGAAAGACGGCTTTCACACACACTTATCTCTCAGTACTGAGCATGTGGAGAGACGACCGTTCATCTAGCAGAAAGGGAAAGGGTTGCAGGGAAACTTTTACTCTGGTTTCTCAGTGTGTTTCCTAGTGCCGGTTAGAAGTTCCTGCCGTTTTCACTGTAAAACCGATTTGAGGATGTACCTCCCCATATATTGTATGGAGTGGAGATTGCAAACGAAAAGAAACAATGTGTTCCCAAAAATCTAGTTGAAGGACGGCTTTCACACACACTTATCTTTCACAACTTATCATATAGAGAGACATTTGTTCATCTAACCAACACGGAACCGGTTGCAGGAAAAGCTTTTACTATGGTTTCTCAGTCTGTTTCCTAGTGCTGGTATGAAGTTCCTGCAGTTCTCTCCTTAAAACAGATTTGGGGCTAGTACCTCTCCATATATAAGTATGGAGTGGAGTTTGCAACTGAAAAGTAACTTTGTGTTTAAAAGAAGCTATGTGAAGTTCGGCTTTCACACACACTTTACCCTCAGAACTGAGCATGTGGAGAGAAGTTCGTTCATCAAGCACAAAGGGTACAAGTTGCAGGAGAAACTTTTACTCTGGTTTCTCAGTCTGTTTCCTAGTGCTGGTATGAAGTTCCTGCAGTTCTCACCTTAAAACATATTTGGAGCTAGTACCTCCCCATATATATGTATGGAGTGGAGTGATCAACTGAAAAGAATCTATGTGTTCCCAACAATCTATTTGAAGAACGGCTTTCACACACAGTTATCTCTCACAACTGAGCATGTGGAGAGACGTTCGTTCATCTAGCAGAAAGAACTGGTTGCAGGAGAAACTTTTACTCTGTTTTCTCAGTCTCTTTCCTAGTGCCGGTTTGAGGTTCCTGCACTTTTTACTGTAAAACATATTTGGAGCTAGTACTTCCTCATATATATGTATGGAATTGGAGTTTGCAACTGTAAAGAAACTTTGTGTTATCAAGAAGCAATGTGAAAGACGGCTTTCACACACACTGATCTCTCAGAACTGAGCATGTGGAGAGACGTTCGTTTATGTAGCAAAAAGGGAACTGGTTGCAGGAGAAAGTTTTAGAATGGTTTCTCAGTCTGTTTCCTGGTGCCGGATTGAAGTTCCTGCATTTTGCACTGTAAAACAGTGTTGCAGCTAGTACCTCCCCATATATATGTTTGGATTTGATTTTGCAACTTAAAAGAAACTTTGTGTTCCCAACAAGCTAGGTGACGTACTGCTTTCACACACACTTATGTCTCAGAATTTAGCATATGGAGAGACGTTCCTTCATCTAGCACAAAGGGAATGTGTTGCAGGAGAAATTTTTACACTGGTTTCTCAGTGTGTTTCCTAGTGCCGGTTTGATGTTCCTGCAATTTTCACAGTAAAACCGAGTTGGAGCTACTATATCCACATATATATATATAGATTGGAGTTTGGAACTTAAAAGAAACTTTGTTTTCCCAACATTCTATGTGAAGTACGGTTTTCACACACACTTATCCCTCAGAACTGAGCATGTGGAGAGAAGTTCGTTCATCTAGCACAAAGGGAACGTGTTGCAGTTGAAACATTTACTCTGGTTTCTCAGTCAGTTTCCTAGTGCCGGTTTGATGTTCCTGCTGTTTTCACTGTAAAACCGAGTTGGAGCTAGTTCTTCCCCATATATATGTATGGAGTGGAATTTGCAAATGAAAAGAAATTTTGTGTTCCCAACAAGCTAGGTTAAGGACGGCTTTCACACACACTTATCTCTCAGAACTGAGCATGTGGGGGACGTTTGTTCATCTAGCACAAAGGGAACGGGTTGCAGGAAAACTTTTACTCTGGTTTCTCAGTGTGTTTCCTAGTGCCGGTTTGAGGATCCTGCAGTTTTCACTCTGGAACCGAGTTGGAGCTAGTACCACCCCATAAATATGTATGGATTGGAGTTTGCAACTGAAAAGAATCTTTGTGTTCCCAACAAGCTAGTTGAAGGACGGCTTTCACACACACATATCTCTCAGAACTGAGCATGTGGAGAGACGTTCGTTCATCTAGCACAAATGGAACGGGTTGCAGGAGAAACTTTCACTCTGGTTTCTCGTTGTGTTTCCTAGTGCCAGTTTGATGTTACTGCAGTTTTCACTGTAAATCCGATTTGAGGGTGTACCTCCCCATATATATGTATGGAGTGGGGTTTGCAACCAAAAAGATACTATGTGTTCCCAACAATCAAGTTGAAGGCGGCTTTCACACACACTTATCTCTCACAACTGAGCATGTAGAGAGACGTTTGTTCATCTAGCACAAACGGAATTTTTTGCAGGAATACATTTACTCTGGATTCTCAGTGTGTTTCCTAGTGCCTGTTTGATGTTCCTGCAGTTTTCACTCTAGAACCGAGTTGGAGCTAGATCCTCCCCATATATATGTATGGGGTAGAGTTTGTAAATTAAAAGAAACTTTGTGTTTCCAACAAGCTATGTGAAGGACAGCTTTCACACAATCTTTTCCCTCAGAACTGAGCATGAGTCGAGACGTTCTTTCATCTAGCACAAAGGGAACGATTTGCAGGGAAAATTTTTACTCTTGTTTCTCAGTCTGTTTCCTAGTTCTGGTATGAAGTTCAAGCAGTTTTCACTGTAAAACAGATTTGGAGCTCGTACCTCCCCATATATATGTATGGAGTGGAGTTTGCCACTGAAAAGAAACTTTGTGGTCCCAAAAATCTTGGTTAAAGACGGCTTACACATACACCTATCTCTCAGAATTGAGCATGTAGAGAGACTTTTGTTCATCTAGCAAAAACTGAACGGGTTGCAGGAAAAAATTTTACTCTGTTTTCTCAGATTTTTCCTAGTGCCAGTTTGAGGATCCTGCAGTTTTCACTGTAAAACTGAGTTGGGGCTAGTACCTCCCCATATATATGTTTGGATTGGATTTTGCAACTTAAAAGAAACTTTGTGTTCCCAACAAGCTAGGTGACGTACTGCTTTCACACACAATTATGTCTCAGAAATTAGTATGTGGAGGGACGTTCCTTCATCTAGCAGAAAGGGAATGTGTTGCAGGAGAAATTTTTACACTGGTTTCTCAGTCAGTTTCCTAGTGCCGGTTTGATGTTCCTGCAGTTTTCACTGTAAAACCGAGTTGGATCTAGTTGTTCCCCATATATAAGTATGGATTGGAATTTGCAAATGAAAAGAAATTTTGTGTTCCCAACAAGCTAGGTTAAGGACGGATTTCACACACACTTATCTCTCAGATCTGAGCATGTGGAGAGACGTTCGTTCATCTAGCACAAAGAACTGGTTGCAGGAGAAACATTTACTTTGGTATCTCAGTCTGTTTCCTAGTGCCGGTTTGAGGTTCCTGCACTTTTTACTGTAAAACATATTTGGAGCTATTACCTCCCCATATATTTGTATGGAATTGGAGTTTGCTACTGTAAAGAAACTTTGTGTTCCCAACAAGCAAGGTGAAGGAAGGCTTTCACACACACTGATGTCTCAGAACTGAGCATGTGGAGAGACTTTCGTTTATCTAGCAAACAGGGAACTGGTAGCAGGAGAAACTTTTAGAATGTTTTGCCAGTCTGTTTCCTAGTGCCGGATTGAAGTTCCTGCATTTTGCACTGTAAAACAGTGTTGGAGCTAGTACCTCCCCATATATATGTTTGGATTGGATTTTGCAACTTACAAGAAACTTTGTTATCCCAACAAGCTAGGTGACGTACGGCTTTCACACACACATATATCTCAGAAATTAGCAAGTGGAGGGACGTTCCTTCATCTAGCACAAAGGGAACGGGTTGCAGGAAGAACTTTTACTCTGGTTTTTCAGTCTGTTTCCTAGTGCCGGTATGAAGTTCCTGCAGTTTTCACTGTAAAACATATTTGAGGGTGAACCTCCCCATATATATGTATGGAGTGGAGTTTGCTACAGAAAAGAAATTTTGAGGTCAAATAAACCTAGGTGAAGTATGGCTTTCACCCACACTTATCCCTCAGAGCTGAGCAAGGGTAGAGATGTTCGTTCATCTAGGAAAAAGGGAACGGGTTACAGGAGAAACTTTTTCTTTGGTTTCTCAGTGTGTTTCCTAGTGCCGGTTTGATGTTCCTGCAGATTTCACTGTAAAACAGATTTGGAGCTACTACCTCCCCATATATATGTACGGAGTGGAGTTTGCAAATGAAAAGAAATTTTGTGTTCTCAAAAAGCTATTTTAAGGATGGCTTTCACAAACACTTATCTCTCAGAACTGAGTATGTGGAGAGACGTTCGTTCATCTAGCACAAAGGGAACGGGTTGCAGGAAAACTTTTACTCTGGTTTCTCAGTGTGTTTCCTAGTGCCGGTTTGAGGATCCTGCAGTTTTCACTCTGGAACCGAGTTGGAGCTAGTACCACCCCATAAATATGTATGGATTGGAGTTTGCAACTGAAAAGAATCTTTGTGTTCCCAACAAGCTAGTTGAAGGACGGCTTTCACACACACATATCTCTCAGAACTGAGCATGTGGAGAGACGTTCGTTCATCTAGCACAAATGGAACGGGTTGCAGGAGAAACTTTCACTCTGGTTTCTCGTTGTGTTTCCTAGTGCCAGTTTGATGTTACTGCAGTTTTCACTGTAAATCCGATTTGAGGGTGTACCTCCCCATATATATGTATGGAGTGGGGTTTGCAACCAAAAAGATACTATGTGTTCCCAACAATCAAGTTGAAGGCGGCTTTCACACACACTTATCTCTCACAACTGAGCATGTAGAGAGACGTTTGTTCATCTAGCACAAACGGAATTTTTTGCAGGAATACATTTACTCTGGATTCTCAGTGTGTTTCCTAGTGCCTGTTTGATGTTCCTGCAGTTTTCACTCTAGAACCGAGTTGGAGCTAGATCCTCCCCATATATATGTATGGGGTAGAGTTTGTAAATTAAAAGAAACTTTGTGTTTCCAACAAGCTATGTGAAGGACAGCTTTCACACAATCTTTTCCCTCAGAACTGAGCATGAGTCGAGACGTTCTTTCATCTAGCACAAAGGGAACGATTTGCAGGGAAAATTTTTACTCTTGTTTCTCAGTCTGTTTCCTAGTTCTGGTATGAAGTTCAAGCAGTTTTCACTGTAAAACAGATTTGGAGCTCGTACCTCCCCATATATATGTATGGAGTGGAGTTTGCCACTGAAAAGAAACTTTGTGGTCCCAAAAATCTTGGTTAAAGACGGCTTACACATACACCTATCTCTCAGAATTGAGCATGTAGAGAGACTTTTGTTCATCTAGCAAAAACTGAACGGGTTGCAGGAAAAAATTTTACTCTGTTTTCTCAGATTTTTCCTAGTGCCAGTTTGAGGATCCTGCAGTTTTCACTGTAAAACTGAGTTGGGGCTAGTACCTCCCCATATATATGTTTGGATTGGATTTTGCAACTTAAAAGAAACTTTGTGTTCCCAACAAGCTAGGTGACGTACTGCTTTCACACACAATTATGTCTCAGAAATTAGTATGTGGAGGGACGTTCCTTCATCTAGCAGAAAGGGAATGTGTTGCAGGAGAAATTTTTACACTGGTTTCTCAGTCAGTTTCCTAGTGCCGGTTTGATGTTCCTGCAGTTTTCACTGTAAAACCGAGTTGGATCTAGTTGTTCCCCATATATAAGTATGGATTGGAATTTGCAAATGAAAAGAAATTTTGTGTTCCCAACAAGCTAGGTTAAGGACGGATTTCACACACACTTATCTCTCAGATCTGAGCATGTGGAGAGACGTTCGTTCATCTAGCACAAAGAACTGGTTGCAGGAGAAACATTTACTTTGGTATCTCAGTCTGTTTCCTAGTGCCGGTTTGAGGTTCCTGCACTTTTTACTGTAAAACATATTTGGAGCTATTACCTCCCCATATATTTGTATGGAATTGGAGTTTGCTACTGTAAAGAAACTTTGTGTTCCCAACAAGCAAGGTGAAGGAAGGCTTTCACACACACTGATGTCTCAGAACTGAGCATGTGGAGAGACTTTCGTTTATCTAGCAAACAGGGAACTGGTAGCAGGAGAAACTTTTAGAATGTTTTGCCAGTCTGTTTCCTAGTGCCGGATTGAAGTTCCTGCATTTTGCACTGTAAAACAGTGTTGGAGCTAGTACCTCCCCATATATATGTTTGGATTGGATTTTGCAACTTACAAGAAACTTTGTTATCCCAACAAGCTAGGTGACGTACGGCTTTCACACACACATATATCTCAGAAATTAGCAAGTGGAGGGACGTTCCTTCATCTAGCACAAAGGGAACGGGTTGCAGGAAGAACTTTTACTCTGGTTTTTCAGTCTGTTTCCTAGTGCCGGTATGAAGTTCCTGCAGTTTTCACTGTAAAACATATTTGAGGGTGAACCTCCCCATATATATGTATGGAGTGGAGTTTGCTACAGAAAAGAAATTTTGAGGTCAAATAAACCTAGGTGAAGTATGGCTTTCACCCACACTTATCCCTCAGAGCTGAGCAAGGGTAGAGATGTTCGTTCATCTAGGAAAAAGGGAACGGGTTACAGGAGAAACTTTTTCTTTGGTTTCTCAGTGTGTTTCCTAGTGCCGGTTTGATGTTCCTGCAGATTTCACTGTAAAACAGATTTGGAGCTACTACCTCCCCATATATATGTACGGAGTGGAGTTTGCAAATGAAAAGAAATTTTGTGTTCTCAAAAAGCTATTTTAAGGACGGCTTTCACAAACACTTATCTCTCAGAACTGAGTATGTGGAGAGACGTTCGTTCATCTAGCACAAAGGGAACGGGTTGCAGGAAAAACTTTTACTCTGGATTTTCAGTCTGTTTCCTAGTACCGTTTTGAAGTTCCTGCAGTTTTCACTGTAAAACCGAGTTGGAGATTGTACTTCCCCATAGATATGTATGGATTGTAGTTTGCAACTGAAAAGAAACTTTGTGTTCCCAACATGCTAGTTGAAAGACGGCTTTCACACACACTTATCTCTCAGTACTGAGCATGTGGAGAGACGACCGTTCATCTAGCAGAAAGGGAAAGGGTTGCAGGGAAACTTTTACTCTGGTTTCTCAGTGTGTTTCCTAGTGCCGGTTAGAAGTTCCTGCCGTTTTCACTGTAAAACCGATTTGAGGATGTACCTCCCCATATATTGTATGGAGTGGAGATTGCAAACGAAAAGAAACAATGTGTTCCCAAAAATCTAGTTGAAGGACGGCTTTCACACACACTTATCTTTCACAACTTATCATATAGAGAGACATTTGTTCATCTAACCAACACGGAACCGGTTGCAGGAAAAACTTTTACTATGGTTTCTCAGTCTGTTTCCTAGTGCTGGTATGAAGTTCCTGCAGTTCTCTCCTTAAAACAGATTTGGGGCTAGTACCTCTCCATATATAAGTATGGAGTGGAGTTTGCAACTGAAAAGTAACTTTGTGTTTAAAAGAAGCTATGTGAAGTTCGGCTTTCACACACACTTTTCCCTCAGAACTGAGCATGTGGAGAGACTTTCGTTCATCTAGCACAAAGGGAATGGGTTGCAGGAGAAACTTTTACTCTGGTTTCTCAGTCTGTTTCCTAGTGCTGGTATGAAGTTCCTGCAGTTCTCACTGTAAAACAGATTTGGAGCTAGTACCTCCCCATATATATGTATGGAGTGGAGTTTTCAACTGAAAAGAAACTATGTGTTCGCAACAATCTATTTAAAGGACGGCTTTCACACACAGTTATCTCTCACAACTGAGCACGTAGAGAGACTTTTGTTCATCTAGCACAAACGGAATGGTTCGCAGGGAAAACTATTACACTGGTTTCTCAGATTTTTCCTAGTGCCAGTTTGAGGATCCTTCAGATTTCACTGTAAAACCGAGTTGGAGCTAGTACCTCCCCATATATAAGTATGGAGTGTAGTTTGCAACTGAAAAGAATGTATGTGTTCCCAACAACCAAGGTGAAGTACGGTTTTCACACACACATATGTCTCAGAACTGAGCATGTGGAGAGACTTTCGTTCATCTAGCACAAAGAACTGTTTGCAGGAGAAACTTTTACTCTCGTTTCTCAGTCTGTTTCCTAGTGCCGGTTTGAGGTTCCTGCACTTTTTACTGTAAAAAAAATTTGGAGCTAGTATCTCCCCATATTTATATATGGATTGGAGTTTGCAACTTAAAGGAAACTTTGTGTTCCCAACATTCTAATTGAAGTACGGTTTTCACACAAAATTATCCCTCAGAACTGAGCATGTGGAAAGACGTTCGTTCATCTAGCACAAAGGGAACGGGTTGCAGGTTAAACTTTTACTCTGGTTTCTCAGTCAGTTTCCTAGTGCCGGTTTGATATTCCTGCAGTTTTCACTGTAAAACCGAGTTGGAGCTAGTACTTCCCCATATATATGTATTGTGTGGAGTTTGCAAATGAAAAGAAATTTTGTGTTCCCAACAAGCTAGTTTAAGAACGGCTTTCACACACATTTATCTCTCAGAACTGAGCATGTGGGGAGACGTTTGTTCATCTATCACAAAGGGAAAGGTTAGCAGGGGAAACTATTACTCTGGATTATCAGTCTGTTTCCTAGTGCCGGTATGAAGTTCCTGCAGTTTTCACTGTAAAACCGATTTGAGGGTGTAACTCCCCATATATATGTATGGAGTGGGGTTTTCAACCAAAAAGATACTAAGTATTTCCAGCAATCTAGTTGAAGGCGGCTTTCACACACACATATCTCTCAAAACTGAGCATGTAGAGAGACGTTTGTTCATCTAGCACAAACGGAATGGGTTGCAGGGAACACATTTACTCTGGTTTCTCAGTGTGTTTCCTAGTGCCAGTATGAGGTTCCTGCAGTTTCTACTCTGGAACCTAGTTGGAGCTAGTACCTCCCCATATATATGTATGGAGTAGAGTTTTCAAATTAAAAGAAACTTTGTGTTTCCAACAAGCTATGTGAAGGACTGCTTTCACACAATCTTTTCCCTCAGAACTGAGCATGAGGTGAGACTTTCGTTCATCTAGGAAAAAGAGAACGGGTTACAGGAGAAACTTTTCCTTTGGTTTTTTCAGTGTGTTTCCTAGTGCCGGTTGGATGTTCCTGCAGATTTCACTTTAAAACAGATTTGGAGCTAGTACCTCCCCATATATATATATGGAGGGGAGTTTGCAAATGAAAAGAAATTTTGTGTTCTCAAAAAGCTAGTTTAAGGACGGCTTTCACAACCACTTATCTCTCAGAACTGAGTATGTGGAGAGAAGTTCGTTCATCTAGCACAAATGGAACGGGTTGCAGGAAAAACTTTTACTCTGGTTTTTCAGTCTGTTTCCTAGTACCGGTTTGAAGTTCCTTCAGCTTTCACTGTAAAACCTATTTGAGGGTGAACCTTCACATATAAATTTATGGAGTGGCGTTTTCAACCAAAAGGATACGATGTGTTCCCAACAATCTAGTTGAAGGTCGGCTTTCACACAGACTTATCTCTCACAACTGAGCATGTAGAGAGACGTTTGTTCATCTAGCACAAACGGAACGGGTTGCAGGAAAAACTTTTTCTCTGGTTTCTCAGTCTTTTTCCTAGTGCCGGTTTGAGGTTCCTGCGGTTATCACTGTAAAACCGAGTTGGAGCTAGTACCTCCCCATATATATGTATGGAATTGGAGTTTGCAACTGTAAAGAAAATTTGTGTCCCCAACAAGCAATGTGAATTACGGCTTTAACACACTCTGATCTCTCAGAACTGAGCATGTGGTGAGACGTTCGTTTATATAGAAAAAGGGAACTGGTTGCATGAGAAACATTTACACTGGTTTCTCAGTGTGTTTCCTAGTGCCGGTTTGAAGTTCCTGCAGTTTTCACTGTAAATTCGAGTTGGAGCTTGTACCTCCCCATATATATGTATGGAGTGGAGATTGCAACTGGAAAGAAACTGAGTTCCCAAGAAGCTAGTTGAAGGACGGCTTTCACACACACATAGCTCTCAGAACAGAGCATGTGGATAGACGTTCGTTCATCTAGCACAAATGGAACGGGTTGCAGGAGAAACTTTCACTCTGGTTACACGTTGTGTTTCCTAGTGCCAGTTTGAACTTCCTGCAGTTTTCACTGTAAAACGGATTTGAGGGTGTACCTCCCCATATATATGTATGGAGTGGGATTTGCAACCTAAAGATACTTTGTGGTCCCAAAAATCTTGGTTAAAGACGGCTCTCACACACGCTGATCTCTCAGAACTGAGCAATTGGAGATTCTTTCGTTTATCTAGCAATCAGGGAACTGGTTGCAGGAGAAACTTTTAGAATGTTTTCTCAGTCTGTTTCCTAGTGCCGGATTGAAGTTCCTGCATTTTGCAATGTAAAACAGTGTTGGAGCTAGTACCTCCCCATATATATGTTTGGATTGGATTTTGCAACTTACAAGAAACTTTGTTTTCCCAACAAGCTAGGTGACGTACGGCTTTCACACACACATATGTCTCAGAAGTTAGCATGTGGAGGGACGTTCCTTCATCTAGCACAAAGGGAATGGGTTGCAGGAGAAACTTTTACACTGGGTTCTCAGTGTGTTTCCTAGTGCCGGTTTGAATTTCCTGCAATTTTCACAGTAAAATCGAGTTGGTTCTAGTACCTCCCCATATTTATATATGGATTGGAGTTTGCAACTTAAAAGAAACATTGTGTTCCCAACATTGTAAGTGAAGTACGTTTTTCACACACAATTATCCCTCAGAACTGAGCATGTGGAAAGACGTTCGTTCATCTAGCACAAAGGGAACGGGTTGCTGGTGAAACTTTTACTCTGTTTTCTCAGTCAGTTTCCTAGTGCCGGTTTGATATTCCTGTAGTATTCAGTGTAAAACCGAGTTGGAGCTAGTACTTCCCCATATATATCTATTGTGTGGAGTTTGCAAATGAAAAGAAATTTTGTGTTCCCAACAAGCTAGTTTAAGGATGGCTTTCACACACACTTATCTCTCAGAACTGAGCATGTGGGGAGACGTTTGTTCTTCTAGCACAAATGGAACGGGTTGCAGGGGAAACTATTACTCTGGTTTATCAGTCTGTTTCCTAGTGCCGGTTTGAAGTTCCTGCAGTTTTCACTGTAAAACCGATTTGAGGGTGTACCTCCCCATACATATGTATGGAGTGGAGTTTGCAACCGAAAAGATACTATGTGTTCCCAACAATCTAGTTGAATGCGGCTTTCACATACACTTATCTCTCACAACTGAGCATGTAGAGAGACGTTTGTTCATCTAGCACAAACGGAATGGGTTGCAGGAAAAACATTTACTCTGGATTCTCAGTGTGTTTCCTAGTGCCTGTTTGATGTTCCTGCAGTTTTCACTCAGGAACCGAGTTGGAGCTAGTTCCTCCCCATATATATGTATGGAGTAGAGTTTGCAAATTAAAAGAAACTTTGTGTTTCCAACAAGCTATGTGAAGGACAGCTTTCACACAATCTTTTCCCTCAGAACTGAGCATGAGTCGAGACGTTCTTTCATCTAGCACAAAGGGAACGGTTTGCAGGAAAAACTTTTAATCTTGTTTCTCAGTCTGTTTCCTAGTTCTGTTATGAAGTTCAAGCAGTTTTCACTGTAAAACAGATTTGGAGCTCGTACCTCCCCATATATATGTATGGAGTGGAGTTTGCAACTGAAAAGATACTTTGTGGTCCCAAAAATCTTGGTTAAACACGGCTTTCACATACACCTATCTCTCAGAATTGAGCATGTAGAGAGACATTTGTTCATCTAGCAAAAACGGAACGGGTTGCAGGAAAAACTTTTACTCTGGTTTCTCAGATTTTTCCTAGTGCCACTTTGAGGATCCTGCAGTTTTCACTGCAAAACCGAGTTGGAGCTAGTACCTCCCCATATATATGTTTGGATTAGATTTTGCAACTTAAAAGAAACTTTGTGTTCCCAACAAGCTAGGTGACGTACTGCTTTCACACACACTTATGTCTCAGAAATTAGCATGTGGAGGGACTTTCCTTCATCTAGCAGAAAGGGAATGTGTTGCAGGAGAAATTTTTCACTGGTTTCTCTGTCAGTTTCCTAGTGCCGGTTTGATGTTCCTGCAGTTTTCACTGTAAAACCGAGTTGGATCTAGTTGTTCCCCATATATATGTATGGATTGGAATTTGCAAATGAAAAGAAATTTTGTGTTCCCAACAAGCTAGGTTAAGGACGGCTTTCACACACACTTATCTCTCAGAACTGAGCATGTGGAGAGACGTTCGTTCATCTAGCACAAAGAACTGGTTGCAGGAGAAACTTTTACTTTGGTATCTCAGTCTGTTTCCTAGTGCCGGTTTGAGGTTCCTGCACTTTTTACTGTAAAACATATTTGGAGCTATTACCTCCCCATATATTTGTATGGAATTGGAGTTTGCTACTGTAAAGAAACTTTGTGTTCCCAACAAGCAAGGTGAAAGACGGCTTTCACACACACTGATCTCTCAGAACTGAGCAAATGGAGATTCTTTCGTTTATCTAGCAATCAGGGAACTGGTTGCAGGAGAAACTTTTACAATGTTTTCTCAGTCTGTTTCCTAGTGCCGGATTGAAGTTCCTGCATTTTGCACTGTAAAACAGTGTTGGAGCTAGTACCTCCCCATATATATGTTTGGATTGGATTTTGCAACTTACAAGAAACTTTGTTTTCCCAACAAGCTAGGTGACGTACGGCTTTCACACACACATTTGTCGCAGAACTGAGCATGTGGAGATATGTTCGTTCAAATAGCACAATGTGAACGGGTTGCATGTGAAATTTTACACTGGTTTCTCATTGTGTTTCCTAGTGCCGGTTTGGAATTCCTGCTGTTTTCACTGTAAAACCGAGTTGGAGCTAGTACATCCCCATATATATGTATGGATTGGAGTTTGCAACTGAAAAGAAACTTTGTGTTCCCAACAATCTAGGTTAAGGGCGGCATTCACACACACTTATCTCTCAGAACTGAGCATGTGGAGAGACTTTCATTCAACTAGCAAAAAGGGAACCGTTTGCAGGGGAATATTTCACTCTGGTTTCTCAGTCTGTTTCCTAGTGCTTTTTTGAAGTTCCTGCAGTTTTCACTGTAAAACCGATTTGAGGGTGTACCTCCCCATATATATGTATGGAGTGGGGTTTGCAACCGAAAAGATACTATGTGTTCCCAACAATCTATTTGAAGGCGGCTTTCACACACAATTAACTCTCACAACTGAGCATGTAGAGAGACGTTTGTTCATCTAGCACAAATGGAAAGGGTTGCAGGAGAAAATTTAGAGTGGTTTCTCAGTGTGTTTCCTTGTGCCGCATTGAATTTCCTGAAGTTTTCTCTTAAAACAGAGTTGGAGTTAGTAACTACCCATATATATATGTGGAATGGAATTTGCAACTAAAAAGAAACTTTGTGTTCCCATCTAGCTAGGTGAAGGACGGCTTTCAAACACACATATCTCTCAGAACTGAGCATGTGGAGAGACGTTCGTTCATCTAGCATAAAGGGAACGGGTTGCAGGAGAAACTTTTACTCTGGTTTCTCAGTGTGTTTCCTAGTGCCGGTTTGAAGTTCCTGCAGTTTTCACTGTAAAACCGAGTTGGAGCTAGTACATCCCCATATATATGTATGGATTGGAGTTTGCAACTGAAAAGAAACTTTGTGTTCCCAACAATCTAGGTTAAGTGCGGCATTCACACACACTTATCTCTCAGAACTGAGCATGTGGAGAGACTTTCATTCAACTAGCAAAAAGGGAACCGTTTGCAGGGGAATATTTCACTCTGGTTTCTCAGTCTGTTTCCTAGTGCTTTTTTGAAGTTCCTGCAGTTTTCACTGTAAAACCGATTTGAGGGTGTACCTCCCCATATATATGTATGGAGTGGGGTTTGCAACCGAAAAGATACTATGTGTTCCCAACAATCTATTTGAAGGCGGCTTTCACACACAATTAACTCTCACAACTGAGCATGTAGAGAGACGTTTGTTCATCTAGCACAAATGGAAAGGGTTGCAGGAGAAAATTTAGAGTGGTTTCTCAGTATGTTTCCTTGTGCCGCATTGAATTTCCTGAAGTTTTCTCTTAAAACAGAGTTGGAGTTAGTAACTACCCATATATATATGTGGAATGGAATTTGCAACTAAAAAGAAACTTTGTGTTCCCATCTAGCTTAGTGAAGGACGGCTTTCAAACACACATATCTCTCAGAACTGAGCATGTGGAGAGACGTTCGTTCATCTAGCATAAAGGGAACGGGTTGCAGGAGAAACTTTTACTCTGGTTTCTCAGTGTGTTTCCTAGTGCCGGTTTGAAGTTCCTGCAGTGTTCACTGTAAAACCGAGTTGGAGCTAGTACATCCCCATATATATGTATGGATTGGAGTTTGCAACTGAAAAGAAACTTTGTGTTCCCAACAATCTAGGTTAAGTGCGGCATTCACACACACTTATCTCTCAGAACTGAGCATGTGGAGAGACTTTCATTCAACTAGCAAAAAGGGAACCGTTTGCAGGGGAATATTTCACTCTGGTTTCTCAGTCTGTTTCCTAGTGCTTTTTTGAAGTTCCTGCAGTTTTCACTGTAAAACCGATTTGAGGGTGTACCTCCCCATATATATGTATGGAGTGGGGTTTGCAACCGAAAAGATACTATGTGTTCCCAACAATCTATTTGAAGGCGGCTTTCACACACAATTAACTCTCACAACTGAGCATGTAGAGAGACGTTTGTTCATCTAGCACAAATGGAAAGGGTTGCAGGAGAAAATTTAGAGTGGTTTCTCAGTGTGTTTCCTTGTGCCGCATTGAATTTCCTGAAGTTTTCTCTTAAAACCGAGTTGGAGTTAGTAACTACCCATATATATATGTGGAATGGAATTTGCAACTGAAAAGAAACTTTGTGTTCCCATCTATCTATGTGAAGGACGGCTTTCAAACACACATATCTCTCAGAACTGAGCATGTGGAGAGACGTTCGTTCATCTAGCATAAAGGGAACGGGTTGCAGGAGAAACTTTTACTCTGGTTTCTCATTGTGTTTCCTAGTGCCAGTTTGAAGTTCCTGCCGTTTTCACTGTAAAACCGAGTTGGAGCTAGTACCTCCCCTTATATATTTATGGAGTGGAGTTTGCAACTGGAAAGAAACATTGTGTTCCATTTATGGAAGTTGAAGGACGGCTTTCAAACAAAATTATGTCTCAAAACAGAGCATGTGGAGATATGTTCGTTCAAATAGCACAATGTGAACGGGTTGCAGGTGAAATTTTACACTGGTTTCTCATTGTGTTTCCTAGTGCCGGTTTGAAATTCCTGCAGTTTTCACTGTAAAACTGAGTTGGAGCTATTACATCTCCATATATATGTATGGATTGGAGTTTGCAACTGAAAAGAAACTTTGTGTTCCCAACAATCTAGGTTAAGGACGGCTTTCACACACACTTATCTCTCAGAACTGAGCATGTGGAGAGACTTTCGTTCATCTAGCAAAAAGGGAACCGTTTGCAGGGGAATATTTCACTCTGGTTTCTCAGTCTGTTTCCTAGTGCCGGTTTGATGTACCTGCGGTTATCACTGTAAAACCGAGTTGGAGCTAATACCTCCCCATATATATGTATGGAATTGGAGTTTGCAACTGAAAAGAAACTTTGTGTTCAAATCTATGTAGGTGAAGGACGGCTTTCACACACACATATCTCTCAGAACTGAGCATGTGGAGAGACGTTCGTTCATCTAGCACAAAGGGAACAGGTTGCAGGAGAAACTTTTACTCTGGTTTCTCACTGTGTTTCCTAGTGCCGGTTTGAAATACCTGCAGTTTTCACTGTAAAACCGAGTTGGAGCTAGTACATCGCCATATATATGGATGGATTGGAGTTTGCAAATGAAAAGAATCTTTGTTTTCCCAACAATCTAGGTTAAGGACGGCATTCACACACACTTACCTCTCAGAATTGAGCATGCGGATAGACGTTCGTTCGTCTAGCAGAAAGGGAAAGGTTTGCAGGGAAACTTTCATTCTGGTTTCTCAGTCTGTTTCCTAGTGCCGGTTTGAAGTTCCTGCAGTTTTCACTGTAAAACCGATTTGAGGGTGTACCTCCCCATATATATTTATGGAGTGGGGTTTGCAACCGAAATGATACTATGTATTCCCAACAATCTAGTTAAAGGCGGCTATCACACACAATTATCTCTCACAACTGAGCATGTAGAGAGACGTTTGTTCATCTAGCACAAACGGAATGGGTTGCAGGAAAGACATTTACTCTGGTTTCTCAGTGTGTTTCCTACTGCCAGTATGAGGTTCCTGCAGTTTTCACTCTGGAACCGATTTGAAGCTAGTACCTCCTCATATATATGTATGGAGTGGACTTTTCAACTGAAAAGAAAATTTGTTGTCAAAAAAACCTAGGTGAAATATGGCTTTCACCCACCCTTATCCCTCAGAACTGAGCATGTGGTGAGACGTTCGTTCATCTAGGAAAATGGGAACGGGTTGCAGGAGAAACTTTTTCTTTGGTTTCTCAGTCTGTTTCCTAGTTCCGGTTTGATGTTCCTGCAGATTTCACTGTAAAACAGATATGGAGCTAGAACCTCCCCATATATATGTATGGAGTGGCGTTTTCAACAGAAAATATACTATGTGTTCCCAACAATATATTTGAAGATCTGTTTTCACACACTTATATCTCACAACTGAGCATGTAAAGAGACTTTTGGTCATCTAGCACAAACGGAACGGGTTGCAGGAAAAACATATACTCTGGTTTCTCAGTCTTTTTCCTAGTGCCGGTTTGATGTACCTGCAGTTATCACTGTAAAACCGAGTTGGAGCTAGTACCTCCCCATATATATGTATGGAATTGCAGTTTGCAACTGAAAAGAAACTTTGTGTTCAAATCTAGCTAGGTGAAGGACGGCTTTCACACATACATATCACTCAGAACTGAGCATGTGGAGAGACGTTCGATCATCTAGCACAAAGGGAACGGGTTGCAGGAGAAACTTTCACTCTGGTTTCTCACTGTGTTTCCTAGTGCCGGATTAAGTTCCTGCAGTTTTCACTGTAAAACCGATTTGAGGGTGTAACTCCCCATATATATGTATGGAGTTGGGTTTGCAACCGAAAAGATACTATTTGTTCCCAACAATCTAGTTGATGGCGGCTTTAACACACACTTATCTCTCACAACTGAGCATGTAGAGAGACGTTTTTTTATCTAGCACAAATGGAATGGGTTGCAGGAAAAACATTTACTCTGGTTTCTCAGTGTGTTTCCTAGTGCCAGTATGAGGTTCCTGCAGTATTCACTCTGGAACCGAGTTGGAGCTAGTACCTCCCCATATATATGCATGGAGTGGAGTTTGCAACTGAAAAGAAACTTTGTTGTCAAAAAAACCTAGGTGAAGTATGGCTTTCACCCACACTTATCCCTCAGAACTGAGCATGTGGAGAGCGTTTGTTCATCTAGGACAAACGGAACGGGTTGCAGGAGAAACTTTTTCTCTGGTTTCTCAGTCTGTTTCCTAGTTCCGGTTTGATGTTCCTGCAGATTTCACTGTAAAACAGATATGGAGCGAGTACCTCCCCATATATATGTATGGAGTGCAGTTTGCAAATGAAAAGATATTTTGTGTTCTCAACAAGCTACTTTAAGGACGTCTTTCACAAACACTTTTCTCTCAGAACTGAGTATGTGGAAAGACGTTCGTTCATGTAGCACAAAGTGAACGGGTTGCAGGAGAAACTTTTACTCTGGTTTTTCAGTCTTTTTCCTAGTGCCGGTTTGAAGTTCCTGCAGTTTTCACTGTAAAAAGTTTTTGAGGGTTAACCTCCCCATATATATGTATGGAGTGGCGTTTCCAACCGAAAAGATACTATGTGTTCCCAACAATCTAGGTGAAGATCGGTTTTCCCACACACTTATCTCTCACAATTGAGCATGTAAAGAGACTTTTGTTCATCTAGCACAAACGGAACGGGTTGCAGGAAAAACTTTTACTCTGGTTTCTCAGTCTTTTTCCTAGTGCCGGTTTGATTTTCTTGCGGTTATCACTGTAAAACCGAGTTGGAGCTAGTACCTCCCCATATATATGTATGGAATTGGAGTTTGCAACGGAAAAGAAACTATGTGTTCCCAACTACCAAGTTGAAGGACGGCTTTCACACACACATATGTCTCAGAACTGAGCATGTGGGGAGACGTTCGTTCATCTAGCACAAAGTACTGGTTGCAGGAGAAACTTTTACTCTGGATTCTCAGTCTGTTTCTAGTGCCGGTTTGATGTTCCTGCAGTTTTCACTGTAAAACTGATTTGAGGGTGTACCTCCCCATATATATGTATGGAGTGGAGTTTGCAACCGAAAAGATACTATGTGTTCCCAACAATCTAGTTGAAGGTGGCATTCACACACAGTTAACTCTCACAACTGAGCATATAGAGAGACGTTTGTTCATCTAGCAAAAACGGAACGGGTTGCAGGAAAAATTTTACTCTGGTTTCTCAGTGTGATTCCTAATGCTGGTTTGAGGATCCTGAAGTTTTCACTGTAAAACCAAGTTGGAGCTACTACCTCCCCATATATATGTATGGAATGGAGTTTGCAACTTAAAGAAACTTTGTGTTCCCAAAAATCTAGGTGAAGGACGGCTTTCACACACACATATCTCTCAGAACTGAGCATGTGGTGAGACGTTCGTTCATCTAGCATAAAGTGAATGGGTTGCAGGGGAAATTTTGCACTTGTTTCTCACTGTGTTTTCTAGTGCCGGTTTTAAATTCCTGCAGTTTTCACAGTAAAACCGAGTTGGATCTAGAACCTCCCCATATATAAGTATGGATTGGAGTTTGCAACTGTAAAGAAACTTTGTGTTATCAACAAGCAAGTAAAGGACGGCTTTCACACACACTGATATCTCAGAACTGTGCATGTGGAGAGACGTTCATTCATCTAGCAAAAAGGGAACTGGTTGCAGGAGAAATTTTTAGACTGGTTTCTCAGTCTTTTTCCTAGTGCCGGATTGAAGTTCCTGCAGTTTGCACTGTAAAACCGAGTTGGAGCTACTACCTCCCCATATATATGTTTGGAGTGGATTTTGCAACTTTAAAGAAACTTTGTGTTACCAACAAGCTAGCTGAAGTACGGCTTTCACACACACTGATATCTCAGAACTGAGCATGTGGAGAGACATTTATTGATCTAGCACAAATGGAACGGGTTGCAGGTGAAAGTTTTACTCTGGTTTCTCAGTGAGTTTCCTAGTGCCAGTTTGAGGTTCCTGCAGTTTTCACTCTGGAACTGAGTTGGAGCTTGTAGCTCCCCATATATATGTATGGAGTAGAGTTTGATAATTAAAAGAAACTTTGTGTTTCCAACAAGCTGTGTGAAGGTCTGCTTTCACACAATCTTTTCCCTCAGACCTGAGTATGAGGTGAGACGTTCTTTCATGTAGCACAAAGGGAACGGGTTGCAGGAGAAACTTTTACTCTTGTTTCTCAGTCTGTTTCCTAGTGCTGGTATGAAGTTCAAGCAGTTTTCACTGTAAAACAGATTTGGAGCTCGTACCTCCCCATATATATGTATGGAGTGGAGTTTGCAACCGAAAAGATACTATGTGTTCCCAACAATCTAGTTGAAGGCGGCTTTCACACACACTTATCTCTCAGAACTGAGCATGCGGATAGACGTTCGTTCAACTAGCAAAGAGGGAACGGATTGCAGGAGAAACTTTTACTCTTGTATCTCAGCCTGTTTCCTAGTGCTGGTATGAAGTTCAAGCAGTTTTCACTGTAAAAAAGATTTGGAGTTCGTACCTCCCCATTTATATGTATGGAGTGGTGTTTCCAACCGAAAAGTTACTATGTGTTCCCAACAATCTAGTTGAAGGCGGCTTTCACACACACTTAACTCTCACAACTGAGCATGTAGAGAGACGTTTGTTCATCTAGCACAAAGGGAAATGGTTGCAGGAGAAAATTTAGAGTGGTTTCTCAGTGTCTTTCCTAGTGCCACTTTGAATTTCCTGAAGTTTTCTCTGTAAAACCGAGTTGGAGCTAGTACATCGCCAGATATATGTATGGATTGGAGTTTGCAAACGAAAAGAAACTTTGTTTTCCCAACAATCAAGGTTAAGGATGGCATTCACATACGCTTATCTCTCAGAACTGAGCATGCGGATAGACGTTCGTTCATCTAGCACAAAGTGATAGGTTTTCAGGAGAAACTTTCACTCTGGTTTCTCAGTCTGTTTCCTAGTGCCGGTTTGAAGTTCCTGCAGTTTTCACTGTAAAACCGATTTGAGGGTGTACCTCCCCATATATATGTATGGAGTTGGGTTTGCAACCGAAAATATACTATGTGTTCCCAACAATCTAGTTGAAGGCGGCTTTCACACACACTTATCTCTCACAACTGAGCATGTAAAGAGACGTTTGTTCATCGAGCACAAACGGAACTGGTTGCAGGAAAAACTTTTACGCTGGTTTCTCAGTGTGTTTCCTAGTGCCGGTTTGAGGATCCTGCAGTTTTCACACTGAAACCGAGTTGGAGCTAGTACCTCCCCATATATATGTATGGAGTGGATTTTGCAAATGAAAAGAAAATTTGTGTTTCCAACAAGCTATGTGAAGGAACAGCTTTCACACAATCTTATCACTCAGAACTGAGCATGAGGTGAGACGTTCGTTCATCTAGCACAAAGGGAACGGGATGCAGGAGAAATTTTTACTCTTGTTTCTCAGTCTGTTTCCTAGTGCTGGTATGAAGTCCCTGCAGTTTTCACTGTAAAAAGATTTGGAGCTTTTACCTCCCCATATATATGTATCGAGTGGAGTTTGCAACTGAAAACAAAATTTTTGTTCCCAACAAGCTAGTTGAAGGACGGTTTTCATACACACTTATCTCTCAGAACGGAGCATGTGGAGAGACGATCGTTCATCTAGCACAAAGGGAACGGTTTGCAGGAGATACTTTTTCTCTGGTTTCTCAGTATTTTTCTAGTGCCGGTTTGAAGTTCCTGTATTTTTTACGGTAAAACCTTGTTGGAGCTATTACCTACCCTTATATATGTATGAAGTGGAGTTTCCGACTGAAAAGAAACTTTGTGTTCCCTATAAGCAAAGTGAAGTACGGCTTTCACACACACTTGTCTCTCAGAACTGAGCATGTGGAGAGACGTTATTTCATGTAGCCCAAAGGGAACGTGTTGCAGGTGAAATTTTACTCTGGTTCTCAGTCTGTTTCCTAGTGCCGGTTTGAAGATCCTGCAGTTTTTACGGTAAAACTTATTTGGAGCTAGTACCTCCCCATATATATGTATGGATTGGAGTTTGCAACTGAAAAGGAACTTTGTGTTCTCAACAAGCTAGTTGAAGGGCGAGTTTCACACACACTTACCTCTCAGAACTGAGCCTGTGGAGAGACGTTAGTTCATGTAGCACAAAGGGAACGTGTTGCAGGAGAAACTTTACTCTGGTTTCTCAGTCTGTTTCCTAGTGCCGGTTTGAAGTTCCTGCAGTTTTCACTGTAAAACCGAGTTGGAGCTAGAACCTCCCCTCATATATATGTATGGATTGGAGTTTGCAACTTAAAACAAACTTTGTGTTCCCAACAAGCTAGTTGAAGGACGGCTTACACACACACTTATATCTCACAACTGAGCATGTAGAGAGACTTTTGTTCATCTAGCAAAAACGGAACTGGTTGCAGGAAAAGTTTACTCTGGTTTCTCAGATATTTTCCTAGTGCCGGTTTGATGTTCCTGAACTTTTTACTGTAAAACTTATTTGGAGCTAGTATCTCCCCATATATATGTATGGAATTGGACTTTGCAAATGTAAAGAAACTTTGTGTTCCCAACAAGCATGGTGAAGGACTACTTTCACACACACTGATCTCTCAGAACTGAGCATGTGGAGAGACTTTCGTTTATATAGCAAAAACGGAACTGGTTGCTGGAGAAAATTTTACTCTGGTTTCTCAGACATTTTCCTAGTGCCAGTTTGAATTTCCTGCAATTTTCACTGTAAAACCGATTTGAAGGTGTACCTCCCCATATATATATATGGAGTGGAGTTTGCAACCGAAATTATACTATGTGTTCCCAACCATCTAGTTGAAGGCGGCTTTCACACACACTTAACTCTCATAACTGAGCATGTAGAGAGACGTTTGTTCATCTAGCACAAAGGGAAAGGGTTGCAGGAGAAAATTTAGAGTGGTTTCTCAGTGTGTTTCCTAGTGCCGCTTTGAATTTCCTGAAGTTTTCTCTGTAAAACCGAGTTGGATTTAGTACGTACCCATATATATATGTGGAATGGAATTTGCAAGTGAAAAGAAACTTTGTGTTCCCATCTAGCTAGGTGAAGGACGGCTTTCACACACACATATCTCTCAGAACTGAGCATGTGGAGAGACGTTCGTTCATCTAGCACAAAGTGAACGGGTTGCAGGGGAAACTTTTACTCTGGTTTCTCATTGTGTTTCCTAGTGCCAGTTTGAAGTTCCTGCCGTTTTCACTGTAAAACCTAGTTGGAGCTTGTACCTCCCCATATATATTTATGGATTGGAGTTTGCAGCTGGAAAGAAACATTGTTTTCCCAACATGCTAGTTTAAGGACGTCTTTCACACACAATTATGTCTCAGAACTGAGCATGTGGAGATATGTTCGTTCACCTAGCACAAAGTGAACGTGTTGCAGGGGAAATTTTACACTGGGTTCTCATTGTGTTTCCTAGTGCCGGTTTGAAATTCCTGCAGTTTTCACTGTAAAACCGAGTTGGAGCTAGTACTTCCCCATATATATGTATGCATTGGAGTTTGCAACTTAAAAGAAACTTTGTGTTCCCAACAATCTAGGTTAAGGACGGCATTCACACACACTTATCTCTCAGAACTGAGCATATGGAGAGACTTTCGTTCATCTAGCAAAAAGGGAACCGGTTGCAGGGGAATATTTCACTCTGGTTTCTCAGTCTGTTTCCTAGTGCCAGTTTGAATTTCCTGCAGTTTTCACTGTAGAACCGATTTGAGGTTGTACCTCCCCATATATATGTATGGGGTGGGGTTTGCAACCGAATAAATTCTATGTGTTCCCAACAATCTAGTTGAAGGCGGCTTTCACACACACTTATCTCTCACAACTGATCATGTAGAGAGACGTTAGTTCATCTAGCACAAACGGAATGAGTTGAAGGAAAAACATATACTCTGGTTTCTCAGTGTGTTTCCTAGTGCCAGTTTGAGGTTCCTGCAGTTTTCACTCTGGAACAGAGTTGGATCTAATACCTCCCCATATATATGTATGGAGTAGTGTTTGCAAATTAAAAGAAACTTTGTGTTTCCAACAAGCTATGTGAAGGAGTGCTTTCACACAATATTTTCCCTCAGAAATGAGCATGAGTTGAGACGTTCTTTCATGTAGCACAAAGGGAACGGTTTGCAGGAGAAACTTTTACACTTGTTTCTCAGTCTGTTTCCTAGTGCTGGTATGATGTTCCTGCAGTTTTCACTGTAAAACAGAATTGGAGCTCGTACCTCCCAATATATATGTATGGAGTGGAGTTTTCAAATGAAAAGAAACTTTGTGGTCCCAAAAATGTACGTGAAGGATCGCTTTCACACACACTTATCTCTCACAACTGAGCATGTAGAAAGACTTTTGTTCATCTAGCAAAAACGGAACGGGTTGCAGGAAAAACTTTTACTCTGGTTTCTCAGACTTTTTCCTAGTGCCGGTTTGAATTTCCTGCAGTTATCATTGTAAAACAGAGTTGGAGCTAGTACCACCCCATATATATGTATGGAGTGGAATTTGCAACTGAAAAGAAAGTTTGTGTTCCCATCAAGCTAGGTGAAGGACGGGTTTCAAACACACTTACCTCTCAGAACGGAGCATGTGGAGAGACGATCGTTCATCAAGCAAAAAGGGAACCGTTTGCAGGAGATATTTTTCTCTCTTTTCTCGGTCTTTTTCCAAGTGCCGTTTTGAAGTTCCTGCAGTATTTACGGTAAAACCTTGTTGGACCTAGTACCTACCCATATATATATATATGGAATTGGTTTTGCAACTTAAAAGAATCTTTGTGTTCCCTATAAGCAAGGTGAATGTCGGCTTTCACACACACTTGTCTCTCAGAACTGAGCATGTGGAGAGACGTTCATTCATGAAGCAGAAAGGGAACGGGTTGCAGGAGAAACTTTTACACTGGTTTCTCAGTCTGTGTCCTAGTGCCGGTTTGAGGTTCCTGCACTTTTTACTGTAAAACATATTTGGAGCTAGTACCTCCCCAGATATATGTATGGAATTGGAGTTTGCAACTGTAAAGAAACTTTGTGTTTCCAACAAGCAAGGTGAAAGACGGCTTTCACACACACTGATCTCTCAGAACTGAGCATGAGGAGAGACGTTAGTTCATGTAGCACAAAGGGAACGTGTTGCAGGAGAAACTTTACTCTGGTTTCTCAGTCTGTTTCCTAGTGCCGGTTTGAGGTTCCTGCAGTTTTCACTGTAAAACCGAGTTGGAGCTAGAACCTCCCCTCATATATATGTATGGATTTGAGTTTGCAACTTAAAACAAACTTTGTGTTCCCAACAAGCTAGTTGAAGGACGGCTTTCACACACAAATTTCTCTCAGAACTGAGAATGTGGAGATACGTTCGTTCATCTAGCATAAATGAACGTGTTGCAGGAGAAACATTTACTCTGGTTTCTCAGGGTGTTTCCAAGTGCCGGTTTGTATTTCATGCAGTTTTCACTGTAAAACAGATTTGGAGCTAGTACCTACCCATATATATGTATGGAGTGGAGTTTGCAACTGAAAAGAAACTTTGTGTCCAAAACAAGCTATTTGAAGGGCGGGTTGCACACACTTACCTCCCAAAAATTATCATGTGGAGAGACGTTCGTTCATCTAACTTAATTGGAACGGGTTGCATGAGATACATTTTCTCTGGTTTCTCAGTGTGTTTCCAATTGCCGGTTTAATATTCCTGCAGTTTTCACTTTAAAACAGGGTTGGAGCTAATACCTCCCAATATATATGTGTGGATTGGATTTTGCAACTGAAAAGAAACTTTGTGTTCCCAAAAAGATAGGTGAAGTACGGCATTCACACACACTTATCTCTCAGAACTGAGCATGTGGAGAGACATTCGTTCATCTAGCACAAAGGGAACGGGTTGCAGGAGAAACAATTACTCTGTTCTCTTAGTCTTTTTCCTAGTGCCGGTTTGAAGTTCGGGCAGTTTTTACTGTAAAACCAAGTTGGAGCTAGTATCTCCCCATATATATGTGTGGAGTGGAGTTTGAAACTGAAAAGAAAATTTGTGTTCCCAACAAGCTAGGTGAAGTACGGCTTTCACACACACTTATCTCTCAGAATTAACATGTGGATAGACGTTCGTCCATTTAGCACAAAGGGAACGGTTTTCAGGAGAAAAGTTTTCTCTGGTTTCTCAGTCTGTTTCCTAGTGCTGGTATGAAGTTCCTGCAGTTTTCACTGTAAAACAGATTTGGAGATCGTACCTCCCCATATGTATGTATGGTTGGATTTTGCAAATGAAAAAAAACTTGGTGGTCCCAAGAATCGAGGTGAAGGACAGCTTTCACACACACATAACTCTCAGAACTGAGCATGTGGAGAGACGTTCGTTCATCTAGCACAAAAGGAATGGATTACAGGGAAACTTTTACTCTGGTTTCTCAGTGTGTTTCCTAGTGCCGGTTTGAAGTTCCTGCAATTTTCACTGTAAAACCGATTTGAGGTTTTACCTCAGCATATATATTTATGGAGTGGAGATTCCAACGAAAAGAAACTATGTGTTAACAAAAATCTAGTTGAAGGCGGCTTACACAAACTTATCTCTCACAACTGAGCATGTAAAGAGACGTTTGTTCATCTAGCACAAACGGAACTGGTTGCAGGAAAAACTTTTACGCTGGTTTCTCAGTGTGTTTCCTAGTGCCGTTTTGAGGATCCTGCAGTTTTCACACTGAAACCGAGTTGGAGCTAGTACCTCCCCATATATATGTATGGAGTGGATTTTGCAAATGAAAAGAAAATTTGTGTTTCCAACAAGCTATGTGAAGGACTGCTTTCACACAATCTTTTCCCTCAGAACTGAGCATGAGGTGAGACGTTCGTTCATCTAGCACAAAGGGAACGGGATGCAGGAGAAATTTTTACTCTTGTTTCTCAGTCTGTTTCCTAGTGCTGGTATGAAGTCCCTGCAGTTTTCACTGTAAAAAAATTTGGAGCTCGTACCTCCCCATATATATGTATCGAGTGGAGTTTGCAACTGAAAAGAAAATTTTTGTTCCCAACAAGCTAGTTGAAGGACGGTTTTCATACACAATTATCTCTCAGAACGGAGCATGTGGAGAGACGATCGTTCATCTAGCACAAAGGAACGGTTTGCAGGAGATACTTTTTCTCTGGTTTCTCAGTATTTTTCTAGTGCCGGTTTGAAGTTCCTGTATTTTTTACGGTAAAACCTAGTTGGAGCTATTACCTCCCCATATATATGTATGAAGTGGAGTTTCCGACTGAAAAGAAACTTTGTGTTCCCTATAAGCAAAGTGAAGTACGGCTTTCACACACACTTATCTCTCAGAACTGAGCATGTGGAGAGAAGTTATTTCATGTAGCACAAAGGGAACGTGTTGCAGGTGAAATTTTACTCTGGTTCTCAGTCTGTTTCCTAGTGCCGGTTTGAAGATCCTGCAGTTTTTACGGTAAAACTTATTTGGAGCTAGTACCTCCCCATATATATGTATGGATTGGAGTTTGCAACTGAAAAGGAACTTTGTGTTCTCAACAAGCTAGTTGAAGGGCGAGTTTCACACACACTTACCTCTCAGAACTGAGCATGTGGAGAGACGTTAGTTCATGTAGCACAAAGGGAACGTGTTGCAGGAGAAACTTTACTCTGGTTTCTCAGTCTGTTTCCTAGTGCCGGTTTGAAGTTCCTGCAGTTTTCACTGTAAAACCGAGTTGGAGCTAGAACCTCCCCTCATATATATGTATGGATTTGAGTTTGCAGCTTAAAACAAACTTTGTGTTCCCAACAAGCTAGTTGAAGGACGGCTTTCACACACAAATTTCTCTCAGAACTGAGCATGTGGAGATACGTTCGTTCATCTAGCATAAAGGAACGTGATGCAGGAGAAACATATACTCTGGTTTCTCAGGGTGTTTCCAAGTGCCGGTTTTTATTTCATGCAGTTTTCACTGTAAAACAGATTTGGAGCTAGTACCTACCCATATATATGTATGGAGTGGAGTTTGCAACTGAAAAGAAACTTTGTGTCCAAAACAAGCTATTTGAAGGGCGGGTTTCACACACACTTACCTCCCAAAAATTATCATGTGGAGAGACGTTCGTTCATCTAACTTAAATGGAACGGGTTGCATGAGATACATTTTCTCTGGTTTCTCAGTGTGTTTCCAATTGCCGGTTTAATATTCCTGCAGTTTTCACTGTAAAACAGGGTTGGAGCTAATACCTCCCAATATATATGTGTGGATTGGATATTGCAACTGAAAAGAAACTTTGTGTTCCCAAAAAGATAGGTGAAGTACGGCATTCACACACACTTATCTCTCAGAAATGAGCATGTGGAGAGACATTCGTTCATCTAGCACAAAGGGAACGGGTTGCAGGAGAAACAGTTACTCAGTTTTCTTAGTCTATTTCCTAGTGCCGGTTTGAAGTTCGGGCAGTTTTTACTGTAAAACCAAGTTGGAGCTAGTATCTCCCCATATATATGTATGGAGTGGAGTTTGAAACTGAAAAGAAAATTTGTGTTCCCAACAAGCTAGGTGAAGTATGGCTTTCACACACACTTATCTCTCAGAATTAACATGTGGATAGACGTTCGTCCATTTAGCACAAAGGGAACGGTTTTCAGGAGAAAAGTTTTCTCTGGTTTCTCAGTCTGTTTCCTAGTGCTGGTATGAAGTTCCTGCAGTTTTCACTGTAAAACAGATTTGGAGATCGTACCTCCCCATATGTATGTATGGTTGGATTTTGCAAATGAAAAAAAACTTGGTGGTCCCAAGAATCTATGTGAAGGACAGCTTTCACACACACATAACTCTCAGAACTGAGCATGTGGAGAGACGTTCGTTCATCTAGCACAAAAGGAATGGATTACAGGGAAACTTTTACTCTGGTTTCTCAGTGTGTTTCCTAGTGCCGGTTTGAAGTTCCTGCAATTTTCACTGTAAAACCGATTTGAGGTTTTACCTCAGCATATATATTTATGGAGTGGAGTTTCCAACGAAAAGAAACTATGTGTTAACAAAAATCTAGTTGAAGGCGGCTTACACACACTTATCTCTCACAACTGAGCATGTAAAGAGACGTTTGTTCATCTAGCACAAACGGAACTGGTTGCAGGAAAAACTTTTACGCTGGTTTCTCAGTGTGTTTCCTAGTGCCGTTTTGAGGATCCTGCAGTTTTCACACTGAAACCGAGTTGGAGCTAGTACCTCCCCATATATATGTATGGAGTGGATTTTGCAAATGAAAAGAAAATTTGTGTTTCCAACAAGCTATGTGAAGGACTGCTTTCACACAATCTTTTCCCTCAGAACTGAGCATGAGGTGAGACGTTCGTTCATCTAGCACAAAGGGAACGGGATGCAGGAGAAATTTTTACTCTTGTTTCTCAGTCTGTTTCCTAGTGCTGGTATGAAGTCCCTGCAGTTTTCACTGTAAAAAAATTTGGAGCTCGTACCTCCCCATATATATGTATCGAGTGGAGTTTGCAACTGAAAAGAAAATTTTTGTTCCCAACAAGCTAGTTGAAGGACGGTTTTCATACACAATTATCTCTCAGAACGGAGCATGTGGAGAGACGATCGTTCATCTAGCACAAAGGAACGGTTTGCAGGAGATACTTTTTCTCTAGTTTCTCAGTATTTTTCTAGTGCCGGTTTGAAGTTCCTGTATTTTTTACGGTAAAACCTAGTTGGAGCTATTACCTCCCCATATATATGTATGAAGTGGAGTTTCCGACTGAAAAGAAACTTTGTGTTCCCTATAAGCAAAGTGAAGTACGGCTTTCACACACACTTATCTCTCAGAACTGAGCATGTGGAGAGACGTTATTTCATGTAGCACAAAGGGAACGTGTTGCAGGTGAAATTTTACTCTGGTTCTCAGTCTGTTTCCTAGTGCCGGTTTGAAGATCCTGCAGTTTTTACGGTAAAACTTATTTGGAGCTAGTACCTCCCCATATATATGTATGGATTGGAGTTTGCAACTGAAAAGGAACTTTGTGTTCTCAACAAGCTAGTTGAAGGGCGAGTTTCACACACACTTACCTCTCAGAACTGAGCATGTGGAGAGATGTTAGTTCATGTAGCACAAAGGGAACGTGTTGCAGGAGAAACTTTACTCTGGTTTCTCAGTCTGTTTCCTAGTGCCGGTTTGAAGTTCCTGCAGTTTTCACTGTAAAACCGAGTTGGAGCTAGAACCTCCCCTCATATATATGTATGGATTTGAGTTTGCAGCTTAAAACAAACTTTGTGTTCCCAACAAGCTAGTTGAAGGACGGCTTTCACACACAAATTTCTCTCAGAACTGAGCATGTGGAGATACGTTCGTTCATCTAGCATAAAGGAACGTGATGCAGGAGAAACATATACTCTGGTTTCTCAGGGTGTTTCCAAGTGCCGGTTTGTATTTCATGCAGTTTTCACTGTAAAACAGATTTGGAGCTAGTACCTACCCATATATATGTATGGAGTGGAGTTTGCAACTGAAAAGAAACTTTGTGTCCAAAACAAGCTATTTGAAGGGCGGGTTTCACACACACTTACCTCCCAAAAATTATCATGTGGAGAGACGTTCGTTCATCTAACTTAAATGGAACGGGTTGCATGAGATACATTTTCTCTGGTTTCTCAGTGTGTTTCCAATTGCCGGTTTAATATTCCTGCAGTTTTCACTGTAAAACAGGGTTGGAGCTAATACCTCCCAATATATATGTGTGGATTGGATATTGCAACTGAAAAGAAACTTTGTGTTCCCAAAAAGATAGGTGAAGTACGGCATTCACACACACTTATCTCTCAGAAATGAGCATGTGGAGAGACATTCGTTCATCTAGCACAAAGGGAACGGGTTGCAGGAGAAACAGTTACTCAGTTTTCTTAGTCTTTTTCCTAGTGCCGGTTTGAAGTTCGGGCAGTTTTTACTGTAAAACCAAGTTGGAGCTAGTATCTCCCCATATATATGTATGGAGTGGAGTTTGAAACTGAAAAGAAAATTTGTGTTCCCAACAAGCTAGGTGAAGTACGGCTTTCACACACACTTATCTCTCAGAATTAACATGTGGATAGACGTTCGTCCATTTAGCACAAAGGAACGGTTTGCAGGAGATACTTTTTCTCTGGTTTCTCAGTATTTTTCTAGTGCCGGTTTGAAGTTCCTGTATTTTTTACGGTAAAACCTAGTTGGAGCTATTACCTCCCCATATATATGTATGAAGTGGAGTTTCCGACTGAAAAGAAACTTTGTGTTCCCTATAAGCAAAGTGAAGTACGGCTTTCACACACACTTATCTCTCAGAACTGAGCATGTGGAGAGACGTTATTTCATGTAGCGCAAAGGGAACGTGTTGCAGGTGAAATTTTACTCTGGTTCTCAGTCTGTTTCCTAGTGCCGGTTTGAAGATCCTGCAGTTTTTACGTAAAACTTATTTGGAGCTAGTACCTCCCCATATATATGTATGGATTGGAGTTTGCAACTGAAAAGGAACTTTGTGTTCTCAACAAGCTAGTTGAAGGGCGAGTTTCACACACACTTACCTCTCAGAACTGAGCCTGTGGAGAGACGTTAGTTCATGTAGCACAAAGGGAACCTGTTGCAGGAGAAACTTTACTCTGATTTCTCAGTCTGTTTCCTAGTGCCGGTTTGAAGTTCCTGCAGTTTTCACTGTAAAACCGAGTTGGAGCTAGAACCTCCCCTCATATATATGTATGGATTGGAGTTTGCAACTTAAAACAAACTTTGTGTTCCCAACAAGCTAGTTGAAGGACGGCTTCCACACACACTTATATCTCACAACTGAGCATGTAGAGAGACTTTTGTTCATCTAGCAAAAACGGAACTGGTTGCAGGAAAAATTTACTCTGGTTTCTCAGATATTTTCCTAGTGCCGGTTTGATGTTCCTGAACTTTTTACTGTAAAACTTATTTGGAGCTAGTATCTCCCCATATATATGTATGGAATTGGACTTTGCAACTGTAAAGAAACTTTGTGTTCCCAACAAGCATGGTGAAGGACTACTTTCACACACACTGATCTCTCAGAACTGAGCATGTGGAGAGACTTTCGTTTATATAGCAAAAACGGAACTGGTTGCTGGAGAAAATTTTACTCTGGTTTCTCAGAGTTTTTCCTAGTGCCGGTTTGATGTTCCTGAACTTTTTACTGTAAAACAGAGTTGGAGCTATTACCTCCCCATATATATGTTTGGAATGGAGTTTGGAAATGAAAAGAAACTTTGTGTTCCCAACAATCTAGGTGAAGGACGGCTTTCACACACACTTATATCTCAGAACTGAGCTTGTGGAGAGACGTTCGTTCATCTAGCACAAAGGGAACAGGTTGCAGGAGAAAATTTTACACTGTTTTATCAGTCTGTTTCCTAGTGCCGGTTTGATGTTCCTGCAGTTTTCACTGTAAAACTGAGTTGGAACTAGTACCTCCCCATATATATGTATGGAGTGGAGTTTTCAAAGGAAAAGAAATTTTGTGTTCCCAACAAGCTAGATTAATTACGGATTTCACACACACTTTTATGTCAGAACTGAGCATGTGGGGAGACGTTCGTTCATCTAGCACAAAGGGAACGGTTTGCAGGGGAAACTTTCACTCTGGATTCTCATTCTGTTTCCTAGTGCCAGTTTGAAGTTCCTGCAGTTTTCACTGTAAAACCTATTTGAGGGTGTACCCACACATATATATTTATGGAGTGGGGTTTGCAACCTAAAAGATACTATGTGTTCCCAACAATCAATTTGAAGGCGGCTTTCACACACACTTATCCCTCACAACTGAGCATGTACTGAGACGTTTGTTCATCTAGCACAAACGGAACGATTTGCAGCAAAAACTTTTAGTCTGGTTTCTCAGTGTGTTTCCTAGAGCCATTTTGAGGTTCCTGCAGTTTTCATACTGAAACCGATTTGGAGCTAGTACCTCCCCATATATATGTATGGAGTGGAGTTTGCAAATGAAAAGAAACTTTGTGTTTCCAACAAGCTATGTGAAGGACTGCTTTCACACAATCTTATCGCTCAGAACTGAGCATGAGGTGAGACGTTCGTTCATCTAGCACAAAGTGAATGGTTTGCAGGAGAAACTTTTACTCTTGTTTCTCAGTCTGTTTCCTAGTGCTGGTATGAAGTTCAAGCAGTTTTCACTATAAAACAGATTTGGAGCTCGTACCTCCCCATATATATTTATGGAGTGGAGTTTGCAACCGAAATTATACTATGTGTTCCCAACCATCTAGTTGAAGGCGGCTTCACACACACTTAACTCTCACAACTGAGCATGTAGAGAGACGTTTGTTCATCTAGCACAAAGGGAAAGGGTTGCAGGAGAAAATTTAGAGTGGTTTCTCAGTGTGTTTCCTAGTGCCGCTTTGAATTTCCTGAAGTTTTCTCTGTAAAACCGAGTTGGAGTTAGTACGTACCCATATATATATGTGGAATGGAATTTGCAAGTGAAAAGAAACTTTGTGTTCCCATCTAGCTAGGTGAAGGACGGCTTTCACACACACATATCTCTCAGAACTGAGCATGTGGAGAGACGTTCGTTCATCTAGCACAAAGTGAACGGGTTGCAGGGGAAACTTTTACTCTGGTTTCTCATTGTGTTTCCTAGTGCCAGTTTGAAGTTCCTGCCGTTTTCACTGTAAAACCTAGTTGGAGCTTGTACCTCCCCATATATATTTATGGATTGGAGTTTGCAGCTGGAAAGAAACATTGTTTTCCCAACATGCTAGTTGAAGGACGTCTTTCACACACAATTATGTCTCAGAACTGAGCATGTGGAGATATGTTCGTTCACCTAGCACAAAGTGAACGTGTTGCAGGGGAAATTTTACACTGGGTTCTCATTGTGTTTCCTAGTGCCGGTTTGAAATTCCTGCAGTTTTCACTGTAAAACCGAGTTGGAGCTAGTACTTCCCCATATATATGTATGCATTGGAGTTTGCAACTTAAAAGAAACTTTGTGTTCCCAACAATCTAGGTTAAGGACGGCATTCACACACACTTATCTCTCAGAACTGAGCATATGGAGAGACTTTCGTTCATCTAGCAAAAAGGGAACCGGTTGCAGGGGAATATTTCACTCTGGTTTCTCAGTCTGTTTCCTAGTGCCAGTTTGAATTTCCTGCAGTTTTCACTGTAAAACCGATTTGAGGGTGTACCTCCCCATCTATATATATGGAGTGGGGTTTGCAACCGAATAAATTCTATGTGTTCCCAACAATCTAGTTGAAGGCGGCTTTCACACACACTTATCTCTCACAACTGAGCATGTAGAGAGACGTTAGTTCATCTAGCACAATCGGAATGGGTTGAAGGAAAAATATTTAATCTGGTTTCTCAGTGTGTTTTCTAGTGCCAGTTTGAGGTTCCTGCAGTTTTCACTCTGGAACAGAGTTGGATCTAGTACCTCCCCATATATATGTATGGAGTAGTGTTTGCAAATTAAAAGAAACTTTGTGTTTCCAACAAGCTATGTGAAGGAGTGCTTTCACACAATATTTTCCCTCAGAAATGAGCATGAGTTGAGACGTTCTTTCATGTAGCACAAAGGAAACGGTTTGCAGGAGTAACTTTTACACTTGTTTCTCAGTCTGTTTCCTAGTGCTGGTATGATGTTCCTGCAGTTTTCACTGTAAAACAGATTTGGAGCTCGTACCTCCCAATATATATGTATGGAGTGGAGTGTTCAACTGAAAAGAAACTTTGTGGTCCCAAAAATCTAGGTGAAGGACCGCTTTCACACACACTTATCTCTCACAACTGAGCATGTAGAGAGACTTTTGTTCATCTAGCAAAAACGGAACGGGTTGCAGGAAAAACTTTTACTCTGGTTTCTCAGACTTTTTCCTAGTGCCGGTTTGAATTTCCTGCAGTTATCATTGTAAAACAGAGTTGGAGCTAGTACCACCCCATATATATGTATGGAGTGGAGTTTGCAACTGAAAAGAAAGTTTGTGTTCCCATCAAGCTAGGTGAAGTAAGGCATTCACACACACTTATCTCTCAGAACTGAGCATGTGGAGAGATATTTGTTCATCTAGCACAAAGGGAACGGGTTGCAGGGGAAACAATTACTCTGTTTTCTTAGTCTTTTTCCTAGTGCCGGTTTGAATTTCGGGCAGTTTTTACTGTAAAACCAAGTTGGAGCTAGTATCTCCCCATATATATGTATGGAGTGGAGTTTGAAACTGAAAAGAAAATTTGTGTTCCCAACAAGCTAGGTGAAGTACGGCTTTCACACACACTTATCTCTCAGAATTAACATGTGGATAGACGTTCGTCCATTTAGCACAAAGGGAACGGTTTGCAGGAGAAACTTTTTCTCTGATTTCTCAGTCTGTTTCCTAGTGCTCTTATGAAGTTCCTGCAGTTTTCACTGTAAAACAGATTTGGAGCTAGTACCTACCCATATAAATGTATGGAGTGGTGTTTGCAACTGAAAAGAAACTTTGTGTTTCCAACAAGCTATGTGAAGGACTGCTTTCACACAAAATTATCCCTCAGAACTGAGCATGAGTTGAGACGTTCGTTCATCTATCACAAAGTGAACGGGTTGCAGGGGAAACTTTTACTATGCTTTCTCAGTCTGTTTCCTAGTGCCGTTTTGAAGTTCCTGCAGTTTTCACTGTAAAACCGATTTGAGGGTGTACCTCTCCATATATATGTATGGAGTGAGGTTTGCAAACGAAAAGATACTATGTGTTCCCAACAATGTAGTTGAAAGCGGCTTTCACACACACTTTTCTCTCACAACTGAGCATGTAAAGAGACGTTTGTTCATCTAGCACAAACGAAACCGGTTGCAGGAAAACTTTTACTCTGGTTTCTCAGTGTGTTTCCTAGTGCCGGTTTGATGTTCCTGCAGTTTTCACACTGAAATCGTGTTGGATCTAGTACCTCCCCATATATATTTATGGAGTAGAGTTTGCAAATGAAAAGAATCTTTGTGTTTCCAAAAAGCTGTGTGAAGGACTGCTTTCACACAAACTTATCCCTCAGATCTGAGCATGAGGTGAGACGTTCTTTCATCTAGCACAAACGGATCGGGTTGCAGGAGAAACATTTACTCTTGTTTCTCAGTCTGTTTCCTACTGCTGGTATGAAGTTCCTGCAGTTTTCACTGTAAAATAGTTTTGGAGCTCGTACCTCCCCATATGTATGTATGGTTGTAGTTTGCAACTGAAAAGAAATTTGGTGGTCCCAAGAATCGAGGTGAAGAACGGCTTTCACACACACTTAACTCTCAGAACTGAGCATGTGGAGAGAGGTTCGTTCATCTAGCACAAATGGATCGGATTACAGGGAAACTTTTACTCTGGTTTCTCAGTATGTTTCCTACTGCCGGTTTGAAGTTCCTGCAATTTTCACTGTAAAACAGATTTGAGGTTGTACCTCCCCATATATATTTATGGAGTGGAGTTTCCACCGAAAAGAAAATATGTGTTCCCAACAATCTAGTTGAAGGCGGCTTACACACACTTATCTCTCACAACTGAGCATGTAAAGAGACGTTTGTTCATCTAGCACAAACGGAACTGGTTGCAGGAAAAACTTTTACGCTGGTTTCTCAGTGTGTTTCCTAGTGCCGGTTTGAGGATCCTGCAGTTTTCACACTGAAACCGAGTTGGAGCTAGTACCTCCCCATATATATGTATGGAGTGGATTTTGCAAATGAAAAGAAAATTTTTGTTTCCAACTAGCTATGTGAAGGACTGCTTTCACACAATCTTATCCCTCAGAACTGAGCATGAGGTGATACGTTCGTTCATCTAGCACAAAGGGAACGGGATGCAGGAGAAATTTTTACTCTTGTTTCTCAGTCTGTTTCCTAGTGCTGGTATGAAGTCCCTGCAGTTTTCACTGTAAAAAGATTTGTAGCTCGTACCTCCCCATATATATGTATCGAGTGGTGTTTGCAACTGAAAAGAAAATTTTTGTTCCCAACAAGCTAGTTGAAGGACGGTTTTCATACACACTTATCTCTCAGAACGGAGCATGTGGAGAGACGATCGTTCATCTAGCACAAAGGAACGGTTTGCAGGAGATACTTTTTCTCTGGTTTCTCAGTATTTTTCTAGTGCCGGTTTGAAGTTCCTGTATTTTTTACGGTAAAACCTAGTTGGAGCTATTACCTCCCCATATATATGTATGAAGTGGAGTTTCCGACTGAAAAGAAACTTTGTGTTCCCTATAAGCAAAGTGAAGTACGGCTTTCACACACACTTATCTCTCAGAACTGAGCATGTGGAGAGACGTTATTTCATGTAGCGCAAAGGGAACGTGTTGCCGGTGAAATTTTACTGTGGTTCTCAGTCTGTTTCCTAGTGCCGGTTTGAAGATCCTGCAGTTTTTACGTAAAACTTATTTGGAGCTAGTACCTCCCCATATATATGTATGGATTGGAGTTTGCAACTGAAAAGGAACTTTGTGTTCTCAACAAGCTAGTTGAAGGGCGAGTTTCACACACACTTACCTCTCAGAACTGAGCCTGTGGAGAGACGTTAGTTCATGTAGCACAAAGGGAACGTGTTGCAGGAGAAACTTTACTCTAGTTTCTCAGTCTGTTTCCTAGTGCCGGTTTGAAGTTCCTGCAGTTTTCACTGTAAAACCGAGTTGGAGCTAGAACCTCCCCTCATATATATGTATGGATTGGAGTTTGCAACTTAAAACAAACTTTGTGTTCCCAACAAGCTAGTTGAAGGACGGCTTTCACACACACTTATATCTCACAACTGAGCATGTAGAGAGACTTTTGTTCATCTAGCAAAAACGGAACTGGTTGCAGGAAAAATTTACTCTGGTTTCTCAGATATTTTCCTAGTGCCGGTTTGATGTTCCTGAACTTTTTACTGTAAAACTTATTTGGAGCTAGTATCTCCCCATATATATGTATGGAATTGGACTTTGCAACTGTAAAGAAACTTTGTGTTCCCAACAAGCATGGTGAAGGACTACTTTCACACACACTGATCTCTCAGAACTGAGCATGTGGAGAGACTTTCGTTTATATAGCAAAAACGGAACTGGTTGCTGGAGAAATTTTACTCTGGTTTCTCAGACTTTTTCCTAGTGCCGGTTTGATGTTCCTGAACTTTTTACTGTAAAACAGAGTTGGAGCTATTACCTCCCCATATATATGTTTGGAATGGAGTTTGGAAATGAAAAGAAACTTTGTGTTCCCAACAATCTAGGTGAAGGACGGCTTTCACACACACTTATATCTCAGAAATGAGCTTGTGGAGAGACGTTCGTTCATCTAGCACAAAGGGAACAGGTTGCAGGAGAAAATTTTACACTGTTTTATCAGTCTGTTTCCTAGTGCCGGTTTGATGTTCCTGCAGTTTTCACTGTAAAACTGAGTTGGAACTAGTACCTCCCCATATATATGTATGGAGTGGAGTTTTCAAAGGAAAAGAAATTTTGTGTTCCCAACAAGCTAGATTAATTATGGATTTCACACACAATTTTCTGTCAGAACTGAGCATGTGGGGAGACGTTCGTTCATCTAGCACAAAGGGAACGGTTTGCAGGGGAAACTTTCACTCTGGATTCTCATTCTGTTTCCTAGTGCCAGTTTGAAGTTCCTGCAGTTTTCACTGTAAAACCTATTTGAGGGTGTACCCACACATATATATTTATGGAGTGGGGTTTGCAACCTAAAAGATACTATGTGTTCCCAACAATCAATTTGAAGGCGGCTTTCACACACACTTATCCCTCACAACTGAGCATGTACTGAGACGTTTGTTCATCTAGCACAAACGGAACGATTTGCAGCAAAAACTTTTAGTCTGGTTTCTCAGTGTGTTTCCTAGAGCCATTTTGAGGTTCCTGCAGTTTTCATACTGAAACCGATTTGGAGCTAGTACCTCCCCATATATATGTATGGAGTGGAGTTTGCAAATGAAAAGAAACTTTGTGTTTCCAACAAGCTATGTGAAGGACTGCTTTCACACAATCTTATCGCTCAGAACTGAGCATGAGGTGAGACGTTCGTTCATCTAGCACAAAGTGAATGGTTTGCAGGAGAAACTTTTACTCTTGTTTCTCAGTCTGTTTCCTAGTGCTGGTATGAAGTTCAAGCAGTTTTCACTATAAAACAGATTTGGAGCTCGTACCTCCCCGTATATATTTATGGAGTGGAGTTTGCAACCGAAATTATACTATGTGTTCCCAACCATCTAGTTGAAGGCGGCTTTCACACACACTTAACTCTCACAACTGAGCATGTAGAGAGACGTTTGTTCATCTAGCACAAAGGGAAAGGTTTGCAGGAGAAAATTTAGAGTGGTTTCTCAGTGTGTTTCCTAGTGCCGCTTTGAATTTCCTGAAGTTTTCTCTGTAAAACCGAGTTGGAGTTAGTACGTACCCATATATATATGTGGAATGGAATTTGCAAGTGAAAAGAAACTTTGTGTTCCCATCTAGCTAGGTGAAGGACGGCTTTCACACACACATATCTCTCAGAACTGAGCATGTGGAGAGACGTTCGTTCATATAGCACAAAGTGAACGTGTTGCAGGGGAAATTTTACACTGGGTTCTCATTGTGTTTCCTAGTGCCGGTTTGAAATTCCTGCAGTTTTCACTGTAAAACCGAGTTGGAGCTAGTACTTCCCCATATATATGTATGGATTGGAGTTTGCAACTGAAAAGAAACTTTGTGTTCCCAACAATCTAGGTTTAGGACGGCATTCACACACACTTATCTCTCAGAACTGAGCATATGGAGAGACTTTCGTTCATCTAGCAAAAAGGGAACCGGTTGCAGGGGAATATTTCACTCTGGTTTCTCAGTCTGTTTCCTAGTGCCAGTTTGAATTTCCTGCAGTTTTCACTGTAAAACCGATTTGAGGGTGTATCTCCCCATCTATATATATGGAGTGGGGTTTGCAACCGAATAAATTCTATGTGTTCCCAACAATCTAGTTGAAGGCGGCTTTCACACACACTTATCTCTCACAACTGAGCATGTAGAGAGACGTTAGTTCATCTAGCAAAATCGGAATGGGTTGAAGGAAAAATATTTACTCTGGTCTCTCATTGTGTTTCCTAGTGCCAGTTTGAGGTTCCTGCAGTTTTCACTCTGGAACAGAGTTGGATCTAGTACCTCCCCATATATATGTATGGAGTAGTGTTTGCAAATTAAAAGAAACTTTGTGTTTCCAACAAGCTATGTGAAGGAGTGCTTTCACACAATATTTTCCCTCAGAAATGAGCATGAGTTGAGACGTTCTTTCATGTAGCACAAAGGGAACGGTTTGCAGGAGAAACTTTTACACTTGTTTCTCAGTCTGTTTCCTAGTGCTTGTATGATGTTCCTGCAGTTTTCACTGTAAAACAGATTTGGAGCTCGTACTTCCCAATATATATGTATGGAGTGGAGTGTTCAACTGAAAAGAAACTTTGTGGTCCCAAAAATCTAGGTGAAGGACCGCTTTCACACACACTTATCTCTCACAACTGAGCATGTAGAGAGACTTTTGTTCATCTAGCAATAACGGAACGGGTTGCAGGAAAAACTTTTCTCTGGTTTCTCAGACTTTTTCCTAATGCCGGTTTGAATTTCCTGCAGTTATCATTGTAAAACAGAGTTGGAGCTAGTACCACCCCATATATATGTATGGAGTGGAGTTTGCAACTTAAAATAAAGTTTGTGTTCCCATCAAGCTAGGTGAAGGACGGGTTTCAAACACACTTACCTCTCAGAACGGAGCATGTGGAGAGACGATCGTTCATCAAGCAAAAAGGGAACCGTTTGCAGGAGATATTTTTCTCTCATTTCTCGGTCTTTTTCCAAGTGCCGTTTTGAAGTTCCTGCAGTTTTTACGGTAAAACCTTGTTGGACCTAGTACCTACCCATATATATATATATGGAATGGGTTTTGCAACTTAAAAGAATCTTTGTGTTCCCTATAAGCAAGGTGAATGTCGGCTTTCACACACACTTGTCTCTCAGAACTGAGCATGTGGAGAGACGTTCGTTCATGAAGCAGAAAGGGAACGGGTTGCAGGAGAAATTTTTACACTGGTTTCTCAGTCTGTGTCCTAGTGCCAGTTTGAGGTTCCTGCACTTTTTACTGTAAAACATATTTGGAGCTAGTACCTCCACAGATATATATATGGAATTGGAGTTTGCAACTGTAAAGAAACTTTGTGTTCCCTACAAGCAAGGTGAAAGACGGCTTTCACACACACTGATCTCTCAGAACTGAGCATGAGGAGAGACGTTAGTTCATGTAGCACAAAGGGAACGTGTTGCAGGAGAAACTTTACTCTGGTTTCTCAGTCTGTTTCCTAGTGCCGGTTTGAGGTTCCTGCAGTTTTCACTGTAAAACCGAGTTGGAGCTAGAACCTCCCCTCATATATATGTATGGATTTGAGTTTGCAACTTAAAACAAACTTTGTGTTCCCAACAAGCTAGTTGAAGGACGGCTTTCACACACAAATTTCTCTCAGAACTGAGCATGTGGAGAGACTTTCATTCAACTAGCAAAAAGGGAACCGTTTGCAGGGGAATATTTCACTCTGGTTTCTCAGTCTGTTTCCTAGTGCTTTTTTGAAGTTCCTGCAGTTTTCACTGTAAAACCGATTTGAGGGTGTACCTCCCCATATATATGTATGGAGTGGGGTTTGCAACCGAAAAGATACTATGTGTTCCCAACAATCTATTTGAAGGCGGCTTTCACACACAATTAACTCTCACAACTGAGCATGTAGAGAGACGTTTGTTCATCTAGCACAAATGGAAAGGGTTGCAGGAGAAAATTTAGAGTGGTTTCTCAGTATGTTTCCTTGTGCCGCATTGAATTTCCTGAAGTTTTCTCTTAAAACAGAGTTGGAGTTAGTAACTACCCATATATATATGTGGAATGGAATTTGCAACTAAAAAGAAACTTTGTGTTCCCATCTAGCTTAGTGAAGGACGGCTTTCAAACACACATATCTCTCAGAACTGAGCATGTGGAGAGACGTTCGTTCATCTAGCATAAAGGGAACGGGTTGCAGGAGAAACTTTTACTCTGGTTTCTCAGTGTGTTTCCTAGTGCCGGTTTGAAGTTCCTGCAGTGTTCACTGTAAAACCGAGTTGGAGCTAGTACATCCCCATATATATGTATGGATTGGAGTTTGCAACTGAAAAGAAACTTTGTGTTCCCAACAATCTAGGTTAAGTGCGGCATTCACACACACTTATCTCTCAGAACTGAGCATGTGGAGAGACTTTCATTCAACTAGCAAAAAGGGAACCGTTTGCAGGGGAATATTTCACTCTGGTTTCTCAGTCTGTTTCCTAGTGCTTTTTTGAAGTTCCTGCAGTTTTCACTGTAAAACCGATTTGAGGGTGTACCTCCCCATATATATGTATGGAGTGGGGTTTGCAACCGAAAAGATACTATGTGTTCCCAACAATCTATTTGAAGGCGGCTTTCACACACAATTAACTCTCACAACTGAGCATGTAGAGAGACGTTTGTTCATCTAGCACAAATGGAAAGGGTTGCAGGAGAAAATTTAGAGTGGTTTCTCAGTGTGTTTCCTTGTGCCGCATTGAATTTCCTGAAGTTTTCTCTTAAAACCGAGTTGGAGTTAGTAACTACCCATATATATATGTGGAATGGAATTTGCAACTGAAAAGAAACTTTGTGTTCCCATCTATCTATGTGAAGGACGGCTTTCAAACACACATATCTCTCAGAACTGAGCATGTGGAGAGACGTTCGTTCATCTAGCATAAAGGGAACGGGTTGCAGGAGAAACTTTTACTCTGGTTTCTCATTGTGTTTCCTAGTGCCAGTTTGAAGTTCCTGCCGTTTTCACTGTAAAACCGAGTTGGAGCTAGTACCTCCCCTTATATATTTATGGAGTGGAGTTTGCAACTGGAAAGAAACATTGTGTTCCATTTATGGAAGTTGAAGGACGGCTTTCAAACAAAATTATGTCTCAAAACAGAGCATGTGGAGATATGTTCGTTCAAATAGCACAATGTGAACGGGTTGCAGGTGAAATTTTACACTGGTTTCTCATTGTGTTTCCTAGTGCCGGTTTGAAATTCCTGCAGTTTTCACTGTAAAACTGAGTTGGAGCTATTACATCTCCATATATATGTATGGATTGGAGTTTGCAACTGAAAAGAAACTTTGTGTTCCCAACAATCTAGGTTAAGGACGGCTTTCACACACACTTATCTCTCAGAACTGAGCATGTGGAGAGACTTTCGTTCATCTAGCAAAAAGGGAACCGTTTGCAGGGGAATATTTCACTCTGGTTTCTCAGTCTGTTTCCTAGTGCCGGTTTGATGTACCTGCGGTTATCACTGTAAAACCGAGTTGGAGCTAATACCTCCCCATATATATGTATGGAATTGGAGTTTGCAACTGAAAAGAAACTTTGTGTTCAAATCTATGTAGGTGAAGGACGGCTTTCACACACACATATCTCTCAGAACTGAGCATGTGGAGAGACGTTCGTTCATCTAGCACAAAGGGAACAGGTTGCAGGAGAAACTTTTACTCTGGTTTCTCACTGTGTTTCCTAGTGCCGGTTTGAAATACCTGCAGTTTTCACTGTAAAACCGAGTTGGAGCTAGTACATCGCCATATATATGGATGGATTGGAGTTTGCAAATGAAAAGAATCTTTGTTTTCCCAACAATCTAGGTTAAGGACGGCATTCACACACACTTACCTCTCAGAATTGAGCATGCGGATAGACGTTCGTTCGTCTAGCAGAAAGGGAAAGGTTTGCAGGGAAACTTTCATTCTGGTTTCTCAGTCTGTTTCCTAGTGCCGGTTTGAAGTTCCTGCAGTTTTCACTGTAAAACCGATTTGAGGGTGTACCTCCCCATATATATTTATGGAGTGGGGTTTGCAACCGAAATGATACTATGTATTCCCAACAATCTAGTTAAAGGCGGCTATCACACACAATTATCTCTCACAACTGAGCATGTAGAGAGACGTTTGTTCATCTAGCACAAACGGAATGGGTTGCAGGAAAGACATTTACTCTGGTTTCTCAGTGTGTTTCCTACTGCCAGTATGAGGTTCCTGCAGTTTTCACTCTGGAACCGATTTGAAGCTAGTACCTCCTCATATATATGTATGGAGTGGACTTTTCAACTGAAAAGAAAATTTGTTGTCAAAAAAACCTAGGTGAAATATGGCTTTCACCCACCCTTATCCCTCAGAACTGAGCATGTGGTGAGACGTTCGTTCATCTAGGAAAATGGGAACGGGTTGCAGGAGAAACTTTTTCTTTGGTTTCTCAGTCTGTTTCCTAGTTCCGGTTTGATGTTCCTGCAGATTTCACTGTAAAACAGATATGGAGCTAGAACCTCCCCATATATATGTATGGAGTGGCGTTTTCAACAGAAAATATACTATGTGTTCCCAACAATATATTTGAAGATCTGTTTTCACACACTTATATCTCACAACTGAGCATGTAAAGAGACTTTTGGTCATCTAGCACAAACGGAACGGGTTGCAGGAAAAACATATACTCTGGTTTCTCAGTCTTTTTCCTAGTGCCGGTTTGATGTACCTGCAGTTATCACTGTAAAACCGAGTTGGAGCTAGTACCTCCCCATATATATGTATGGAATTGCAGTTTGCAACTGAAAAGAAACTTTGTGTTCAAATCTAGCTAGGTGAAGGACGGCTTTCACACATACATATCACTCAGAACTGAGCATGTGGAGAGACGTTCGATCATCTAGCACAAAGGGAACGGGTTGCAGGAGAAACTTTCACTCTGGTTTCTCACTGTGTTTCCTAGTGCCGGATTAAGTTCCTGCAGTTTTCACTGTAAAACCGATTTGAGGGTGTAACTCCCCATATATATGTATGGAGTTGGGTTTGCAACCGAAAAGATACTATTTGTTCCCAACAATCTAGTTGATGGCGGCTTTAACACACACTTATCTCTCACAACTGAGCATGTAGAGAGACGTTTTTTTATCTAGCACAAATGGAATGGGTTGCAGGAAAAACATTTACTCTGGTTTCTCAGTGTGTTTCCTAGTGCCAGTATGAGGTTCCTGCAGTATTCACTCTGGAACCGAGTTGGAGCTAGTACCTCCCCATATATATGCATGGAGTGGAGTTTGCAACTGAAAAGAAACTTTGTTGTCAAAAAAACCTAGGTGAAGTATGGCTTTCACCCACACTTATCCCTCAGAACTGAGCATGTGGAGAGCGTTTGTTCATCTAGGACAAACGGAACGGGTTGCAGGAGAAACTTTTTCTCTGGTTTCTCAGTCTGTTTCCTAGTTCCGGTTTGATGTTCCTGCAGATTTCACTGTAAAACAGATATGGAGCGAGTACCTCCCCATATATATGTATGGAGTGCAGTTTGCAAATGAAAAGATATTTTGTGTTCTCAACAAGCTACTTTAAGGACGTCTTTCACAAACACTTTTCTCTCAGAACTGAGTATGTGGAAAGACGTTCGTTCATGTAGCACAAAGTGAACGGGTTGCAGGAGAAACTTTTACTCTGGTTTTTCAGTCTTTTTCCTAGTGCCGGTTTGAAGTTCCTGCAGTTTTCACTGTAAAAAGTTTTTGAGGGTTAACCTCCCCATATATATGTATGGAGTGGCGTTTCCAACCGAAAAGATACTATGTGTTCCCAACAATCTAGGTGAAGATCGGTTTTCCCACACACTTATCTCTCACAATTGAGCATGTAAAGAGACTTTTGTTCATCTAGCACAAACGGAACGGGTTGCAGGAAAAACTTTTACTCTGGTTTCTCAGTCTTTTTCCTAGTGCCGGTTTGATTTTCTTGCGGTTATCACTGTAAAACCGAGTTGGAGCTAGTACCTCCCCATATATATGTATGGAATTGGAGTTTGCAACGGAAAAGAAACTATGTGTTCCCAACTACCAAGTTGAAGGACGGCTTTCACACACACATATGTCTCAGAACTGAGCATGTGGGGAGACGTTCGTTCATCTAGCACAAAGTACTGGTTGCAGGAGAAACTTTTACTCTGGATTCTCAGTCTGTTTCTAGTGCCGGTTTGATGTTCCTGCAGTTTTCACTGTAAAACTGATTTGAGGGTGTACCTCCCCATATATATGTATGGAGTGGAGTTTGCAACCGAAAAGATACTATGTGTTCCCAACAATCTAGTTGAAGGTGGCATTCACACACAGTTAACTCTCACAACTGAGCATATAGAGAGACGTTTGTTCATCTAGCAAAAACGGAACGGGTTGCAGGAAAAATTTTACTCTGGTTTCTCAGTGTGATTCCTAATGCTGGTTTGAGGATCCTGAAGTTTTCACTGTAAAACCAAGTTGGAGCTACTACCTCCACATATATATGTATGGAATGGAGTTTGCAACTTAAAGAAACTTTGTGTTCCCAAAAATCTAGGTGAAGGACGGCTTTCACACACACATATCTCTCAGAACTGAGCATGTGGTGAGACGTTCGTTCATCTAGCATAAAGTGAATGGGTTGCAGGGGAAATTTTGCACTTGTTTCTCACTGTGTTTTCTAGTGCCGGTTTTAAATTCCTGCAGTTTTCACAGTAAAACCGAGTTGGATCTAGAACCTCCCCATATATAAGTATGGATTGGAGTTTGCAACTGTAAAGAAACTTTGTGTTATCAACAAGCAAGTAAAGGACGGCTTTCACACACACTGATATCTCAGAACTGTGCATGTGGAGAGACGTTCATTCATCTAGCAAAAAGGGAACTGGTTGCAGGAGAAATTTTTAGACTGGTTTCTCAGTCTTTTTCCTAGTGCCGGATTGAAGTTCCTGCAGTTTGCACTGTAAAACCGAGTTGGAGCTACTACCTCCCCATATATATGTTTGGAGTGGATTTTGCAACTTTAAAGAAACTTTGTGTTACCAACAAGCTAGCTGAAGTACGGCTTTCACACACACTGATATCTCAGAACTGAGCATGTGGAGAGACATTTATTGATCTAGCACAAATGGAACGGGTTGCAGGTGAAAGTTTTACTCTGGTTTCTCAGTGAGTTTCCTAGTGCCAGTTTGAGGTTCCTGCAGTTTTCACTCTGGAACTGAGTTGGAGCTTGTAGCTCCCCATATATATGTATGGAGTAGAGTTTGATAATTAAAAGAAACTTTGTGTTTCCAACAAGCTGTGTGAAGGTCTGCTTTCACACAATCTTTTCCCTCAGACCTGAGTATGAGGTGAGACGTTCTTTCATCTAGCACAAAGGGAACGGGTTGCAGGAGAAACTTTTACTCTTGTTTCTCAGTCTGTTTCCTAGTGCTGGTATGAAGTTCAAGCAGTTTTCACTGTAAAACAGATTTGGAGCTCGTACCTCCCCATATATATGTATGGAGTGGAGTTTGCAACCGAAAAGATACTATGTGTTCCCAACAATCTAGTTGAAGGCGGCTTTCACACACACTTATCTCTCAGAACTGAGCATGCGGATAGACGTTCGTTCAACTAGCAAAGAGGGAACGGATTGCAGGAGAAACTTTTACTCTTGTATCTCAGCCTGTTTCCTAGTGCTGGTATGAAGTTCAAGCAGTTTTCACTGTAAAAAAGATTTGGAGTTCGTACCTCCCCATTTATATGTATGGAGTGGTGTTTCCAACCGAAAAGTTACTATGTGTTCCCAACAATCTAGTTGAAGGCGGCTTTCACACACACTTAACTCTCACAACTGAGCATGTAGAGAGACGTTTGTTCATCTAGCACAAAGGGAAATGGTTGCAGGAGAAAATTTAGAGTGGTTTCTCAGTGTCTTTCCTAGTGCCACTTTGAATTTCCTGAAGTTTTCTCTGTAAAACCGAGTTGGAGCTAGTACATCGCCAGATATATGTATGGATTGGAGTTTGCAAATGAAAAGAAACTTTGTTTTCCCAACAATCAAGGTTAAGGATGGCATTCACATACGCTTATCTCTCAGAACTGAGCATGCGGATAGACGTTCGTTCATCTAGCACAAAGTGATAGGTTTTCAGGAGAAACTTTCACTCTGGTTTCTCAGTCTGTTTCCTAGTGCCGGTTTGAAGTTCCTGCAGTTTTCACTGTAAAACCGATTTGAGGGTGTACCTCCCCATATATATGTATGGAGTTGGGTTTGCAACCGAAAATATACTATGTGTTCCCAACAATCTAGTTGAAGGCGGCTTTCACACACACTTATCTCTCACAACTGAGCATGTAAAGAGACGTTTGTTCATCGAGCACAAACGGAACTGGTTGCAGGAAAAACTTTTACGCTGGTTTCTCAGTGTGTTTCCTAGTGCCGGTTTGAGGATCCTGCAGTTTTCACACTGAAACCGAGTTGGAGCTAGTACCTCCCCATATATATGTATGGAGTGGATTTTGCAAATGAAAAGAAAATTTGTGTTTCCAACAAGCTATGTGAAGGAACAGCTTTCACACAATCTTATCACTCAGAACTGAGCATGAGGTGAGACGTTCGTTCATCTAGCACAAAGGGAACGGGATGCAGGAGAAATTTTTACTCTTGTTTCTCAGTCTGTTTCCTAGTGCTGGTATGAAGTCCCTGCAGTTTTCACTGTAAAAAGATTTGGAGCTTTTACCTCCCCATATATATGTATCGAGTGGAGTTTGCAACTGAAAACAAAATTTTTGTTCCCAACAAGCTAGTTGAAGGACGGTTTTCATACACACTTATCTCTCAGAACGGAGCATGTGGAGAGACGATCGTTCATCTAGCACAAAGGGAACGGTTTGCAGGAGATACTTTTTCTCTGGTTTCTCAGTATTTTTCTAGTGCCGGTTTGAAGTTCCTGTATTTTTTATGGTAAAACCTTGTTGGAGCTATTACCTACCCTTATATATGTATGAAGTGGAGTTTCCGACTGAAAAGAAACTTTGTGTTCCCTATAAGCAAAGTGAAGTACGGCTTTCACACACACTTGTCTCTCAGAACTGAGCATGTGGAGAGACGTTATTTCATGTAGCCCAAAGGGAACGTGTTGCAGGTGAAATTTTACTCTGGTTCTCAGTCTGTTTCCTAGTGCCGGTTTGAAGATCCTGCAGTTTTTACGGTAAAACTTATTTGGAGCTAGTACCTCCCCATATATATGTATGGATTGGAGTTTGCAACTGAAAAGGAACTTTGTGTTCTCAACAAGCTAGTTGAAGGGCGAGTTTCACACACACTTACCTCTCAGAACTGAGCCTGTGGAGAGACGTTAGTTCATGTAGCACAAAGGGAACGTGTTGCAGGAGAAACTTTACTCTGGTTTCTCAGTCTGTTTCCTAGTGCCGGTTTGAAGTTCCTGCAGTTTTCACTGTAAAACCGAGTTGGAGCTAGAACCTCCCCTCATATATATGTATGGATTGGAGTTTGCAACTTAAAACAAACTTTGTGTTCCCAACAAGCTAGTTGAAGGACGGCTTACACACACACTTATATCTCACAACTGAGCATGTAGAGAGACTTTTGTTCATCTAGCAAAAACGGAACTGGTTGCAGGAAAAGTTTACTCTGGTTTCTCAGATATTTTCCTAGTGCCGGTTTGATGTTCCTGAACTTTTTACTGTAAAACTTATTTGGAGCTAGTATCTCCCCATATATATGTATGGAATTGGACTTTGCAAATGTAAAGAAACTTTGTGTTCCCAACAAGCATGGTGAAGGACTACTTTCACACACACTGATCTCTCAGAACTGAGCATGTGGAGAGACTTTCGTTTATATAGCAAAAACGGAACTGGTTGCTGGAGAAAATTTTACTCTGGTTTCTCAGACATTTTCCTAGTGCCAGTTTGAATTTCCTGCAATTTTCACTGTAAAACCGATTTGAAGGTGTACCTCCCCATATATATATATGGAGTGGAGTTTGCAACCGAAATTATACTATGTGTTCCCAACCATCTAGTTGAAGGCGGCTTTCACACACACTTAACTCTCATAACTGAGCATGTAGAGAGACGTTTGTTCATCTAGCACAAAGGGAAAGGGTTGCAGGAGAAAATTTAGAGTGGTTTCTCAGTGTGTTTCCTAGTGCCGCTTTGAATTTCCTGAAGTTTTCTCTGTAAAACCGAGTTGGATTTAGTACGTACCCATATATATATGTGGAATGGAATTTGCAAGTGAAAAGAAACTTTGTGTTCCCATCTAGCTAGGTGAAGGACGGCTTTCACACACACATATCTCTCAGAACTGAGCATGTGGAGAGACGTTCGTTCATCTAGCACAAAGTGAACGGGTTGCAGGGGAAACTTTTACTCTGGTTTCTCATTGTGTTTCCTAGTGCCAGTTTGAAGTTCCTGCCGTTTTCACTGTAAAACCTAGTTGGAGCTTGTACCTCCCCATATATATTTATGGATTGGAGTTTGCAGCTGGAAAGAAACATTGTTTTCCCAACATGCTAGTTTAAGGACGTCTTTCACACACAATTATGTCTCAGAACTGAGCATGTGGAGATATGTTCGTTCACCTAGCACAAAGTGAACGTGTTGCAGGGGAAATTTTACACTGGGTTCTCATTGTGTTTCCTAGTGCCGGTTTGAAATTCCTGCAGTTTTCACTGTAAAACCGAGTTGGAGCTAGTACTTCCCCATATATATGTATGCATTGGAGTTTGCAAATTAAAAGAAACTTTGTGTTCCCAACAATCTAGGTTAAGGACGGCATTCACACACACTTATCTCTCAGAACTGAGCATATGGAGAGACTTTCGTTCATCTAGCAAAAAGGGAACCGGTTGCAGGGGAATATTTCACTCTGGTTTCTCAGTCTGTTTCCTAGTGCCAGTTTGAATTTCCTGCAGTTTTCACTGTAGAACCGATTTGAGGTTGTACCTCCCCATATATATGTATGGGGTGGGGTTTGCAACCGAATAAATTCTATGTGTTCCCAACAATCTAGTTGAAGGCGGCTTTCACACACACTTATCTCTCACAACTGATCATGTAGAGAGACTTTAGTTCATCTAGCACAAACGGAATGAGTTGAAGGAAAAACATATACTCTGGTTTCTCAGTGTGTTTCCTAGTGCCAGTTTGAGGTTCCTGCAGTTTTCACTCTGGAACAGAGTTGGATCTAATACCTCCCCATATATATGTATGGAGTAGTGTTTGCAAATTAAAAGAAACTTTGTGTTTCCAACAAGCTATGTGAAGGAGTGCTTTCACACAATATTTTCCCTCAGAAATGAGCATGAGTTGAGACGTCCTTTCATGTAGCACAAAGGGAACGGTTTGCAGGAGAAACTTTTACACTTGTTTCTCAGTCTGTTTCCTAGTGCTGGTATGATGTTCCTGCAGTTTTCACTGTAAAACAGAATTGGAGCTCGTACCTCCCAATATATATGTATGGAGTGGAGTTTTCAAATGAAAAGAAACTTTGTGGTCCCAAAAATGTACGTGAAGGATCGCTTTCACACACACTTATCTCTCACAACTGAGCATGTAGAAAGACTTTTGTTCATCTAGCAAAAACGGAACGGGTTGCAGGAAAAACTTTTACTCTGGTTTCTCAGACTTTTTCCTAGTGCCGGTTTGAATTTCCTGCAGTTATCATTGTAAAACAGAGTTGGAGCTAGTACCACCCCATATATATGTATGGAGTGGAATTTGCAACTGAAAAGAAAGTTTGTGTTCCCATCAAGCTAGGTGAAGGACGGGTTTCAAACACACTTACCTCTCAGAACGGAGCATGTGGAGAGACGATCGTTCATCAAGCAAAAAGGGAACCGTTTGCAGGAGATATTTTTCTCTCTTTTCTCGGTCTTTTTCCAAGTGCCGTTTTGAAGTTCCTGCAGTATTTACGGTAAAACCTTGTTGGACCTAGTACCTACCCATATATATATATATGGAATTGGTTTTGCAACTTAAAAGAATCTTTGTGTTCCCTATAAGCAAGGTGAATGTCGGCTTTCACACACACTTGTCTCTCAGAACTGAGCATGTGGAGAGACGTTCGTTCATGAAGCAGAAAGGGAACGGGTTGCAGGAGAAACTTTTACACTGGTTTCTCAGTCTGTGTCCTAGTGCCGGTTTGAGGTTCCTGCACTTTTTACTGTAAAACATATTTGGAGCTAGTACCTCCCCAGATATATGTATGGAATTGGAGTTTGCAACTGTAAAGAAACTTTGTGTTTCCAACAAGCAAGGTGAAAGACGGCTTTCACACACACTGATCTCTCAGAACTGAGCATGAGGAGAGACGTTAGTTCATGTAGCACAAAGGGAACGTGTTGCAGGAGAAACTTTACTCTGGTTTCTCAGTCTGTTTCCTAGTGCCGGTTTGAGGTTCCTGCAGTTTTCACTGTAAAACCGAGTTGGAGCTAGAACCTCCCCTCATATATATGTATGGATTTGAGTTTGCAACTTAAAACAAACTTTGTGTTCCCAACAAGCTAGTTGAAGGACGGCTTTCACACACAAATTTCTCTCAGAACTGAGAATGTGGAGATACGTTCGTTCATCTAGCATAAATGAACGTGTTGCAGGAGAAACATTTACTCTGGTTTCTCAGGGTGTTTCCAAGTGCCGGTTTTTATTTCATGCAGTTTTCACTGTAAAACAGATTTGGAGCTAGTACCTACCCATATATATGTATGGAGTGGAGTTTGCAACTGAAAAGAAACTTTGTGTCCAAAACAAGCTATTTGAAGGGCGGGTTGCACACACTTACCTCCCAAAAATTATCATGTGGAGAGACGTTCGTTCATCTAACTTAATTGGAACGGGTTGCATGAGATACATTTTCTCTGGTTTCTCAGTGTGTTTCCAATTGCCGGTTTAATATTCCTGCAGTTTTCACTTTAAAACAGGGTTGGAGCTAATACCTCCCAATATATATGTGTGGATTGGATTTTGCAACTGAAAAGAAACTTTGTGTTCCCAAAAAGATAGGTGAAGTACGGCATTCACACACACTTATCTCTCAGAACTGAGCATGTGGAGAGACATTCGTTCATCTAGCACAAAGGGAACGGGTTGCAGGAGAAACAATTACTCTGTTCTCTTAGTCTTTTTCCTAGTGCCGGTTTGAAGTTCGGGCAGTTTTTACTGTAAAACCAAGTTGGAGCTAGTATCTCCCCATATATATGTGTGGAGTGGAGTTTGAAACTGAAAAGAAAATTTGTGTTCCCAACAAGCTAGGTGAAGTACGGCTTTCACACACACTTATCTCTCAGAATTAACATGTGGATAGACGTTCGTCCATTTAGCACAAAGGGAACGGTTTTCAGGAGAAAAGTTTTCTCTGGTTTCTCAGTCTGTTTCCTAGTGCTGGTATGAAGTTCCTGCAGTTTTCACTGTAAAACAGATTTGGAGATCGTACCTCCCCATATGTATATATGGTTGGATTTTGCAAATGAAAAAAAACTTGGTGGTCCCAAGAATCGAGGTGAAGGACAGCTTTCACACACACATAACTCTCAGAACTGAGCATGTGGAGAGACGTTCGTTCATCTAGCACAAAAGGAATGGATTACAGGGAAACTTTTACTCTGGTTTCTCAGTGTGTTTCCTAGTGCCGGTTTGAAGTTCCTGCAATTTTCACTGTAAAACCGATTTGAGGTTTTACCTCAGCATATATATTTATGGAGTGGAGTTTCCAACGAAAAGAAACTATGTGTTAACAAAAATCTAGTTGAAGGCGGCTTACACAAACTTATCTCTCACAACTGAGCATGTAAAGAGACGTTTGTTCATCTAGCACAAACGGAACTGGTTGCAGGAAAAACTTTTACGCTGGTTTCTCAGTGTGTTTCCTAGTGCCGTTTTGAGGATCCTGCAGTTTTCACACTGAAACCGAGTTGGAGCTAGTACCTCCCCATATATATGTATGGAGTGGATTTTGCAAATGAAAAGAAAATTTGTGTTTCCAACAAGCTATGTGAAGGACTGCTTTCACACAATCTTTTCCCTCAGAACTGAGCATGAGGTGAGACGTTCGTTCATCTAGCACAAAGGGAACGGGATGCAGGAGAAATTTTTACTCTTGTTTCTCAGTCTGTTTCCTAGTGCTGGTATGAAGTCCCTGCAGTTTTCACTGTAAAAAAATTTGGAGCTCGTACCTCCCCATATATATGTATCGAGTGGAGTTTGCAACTGAAAAGAAAATTTTTGTTCCCAACAAGCTAGTTGAAGGACGGTTTTCATACACAATTATCTCTCAGAACGGAGCATGTGGAGAGACGATCGTTCATCTAGCACAAAGGAACGGTTTGCAGGAGATACTTTTTCTCTGGTTTCTCAGTATTTTTCTAGTGCCGGTTTGAAGTTCCTGTATTTTTTACGGTAAAACCTAGTTGGAGCTATTACCTCCCCATATATATGTATGAAGTGGAGTTTCCGACTGAAAAGAAACTTTGTGTTCCCTATAAGCAAAGTGAAGTACGGCTTTCACACACACTTATCTCTCAGAACTGAGCATGTGGAGAGAAGTTATTTCATGTAGCACAAAGGGAACGTGTTGCAGGTGAAATTTTACTCTGGTTCTCAGTCTGTTTCCTAGTGCCGGTTTGAAGATCCTGCAGTTTTTACGGTAAAACTTATTTGGAGCTAGTACCTCCCCATATATATGTATGGATTGGAGTTTGCAACTGAAAAGGAACTTTGTGTTCTCAACAAGCTAGTTGAAGGGCGAGTTTCACACACACTTACCTCTCAGAACTGAGCATGTGGAGAGACGTTAGTTCATGTAGCACAAAGGGAACGTGTTGCAGGAGAAACTTTACTCTGGTTTCTCAGTCTGTTTCCTAGTGCCGGTTTGAAGTTCCTGCAGTTTTCACTGTAAAACCGAGTTGGAGCTAGAACCTCCCCTCATATATATGTATGGATTTGAGTTTGCAGCTTAAAACAAACTTTGTGTTCCCAACAAGCTAGTTGAAGGACGGCTTTCACACACAAATTTCTCTCAGAACTGAGCATGTGGAGATACGTTCGTTCATCTAGCATAAAGGAACGTGATGCAGGAGAAACATATACTCTGGTTTCTCAGGGTGTTTCCAAGTGCCGGTTTTTATTTCATGCAGTTTTCACTGTAAAACAGATTTGGAGCTAGTACCTACCCATATATATGTATGGAGTGGAGTTTGCAACTGAAAAGAAACTTTGTGTCCAAAACAAGCTATTTGAAGGGCGGGTTTCACACACACTTACCTCCCAAAAATTATCATGTGGAGAGACGTTCGTTCATCTAACTTAAATGGAACGGGTTGCATGAGATACATTTTCTCTGGTTTCTCAGTGTGTTTCCAATTGCCGGTTTAATATTCCTGCAGTTTTCACTGTAAAACAGGGTTGGAGCTAATACCTCCCAATATATATGTGTGGATTGGATATTGCAACTGAAAAGAAACTTTGTGTTCCCAAAAAGATAGGTGAAGTACGGCATTCACACACACTTATCTCTCAGAAATGAGCATGTGGAGAGACATTCGTTCATCTAGCACAAAGGGAACGGGTTGCAGGAGAAACAGTTACTCAGTTTTCTTAGTCTATTTCCTAGTGCCGGTTTGAAGTTCGGGCAGTTTTTACTGTAAAACCAAGTTGGAGCTAGTATCTCCCCATATATATGTATGGAGTGGAGTTTGAAACTGAAAAGAAAATTTGTGTTCCCAACAAGCTAGGTGAAGTATGGCTTTCACACACACTTATCTCTCAGAATTAACATGTGGATAGACGTTCGTCCATTTAGCACAAAGGGAACGGTTTTCAGGAGAAAAGTTTTCTCTGGTTTCTCAGTCTGTTTCCTAGTGCTGGTATGAAGTTCCTGCAGTTTTCACTGTAAAACAGATTTGGAGATCGTACCTCCCCATATGTATGTATGGTTGGATTTTGCAAATGAAAAAAAACTTGGTGGTCCCAAGAATCTATGTGAAGGACAGCTTTCACACACACATAACTCTCAGAACTGAGCATGTGGAGAGACGTTCGTTCATCTAGCACAAAAGGAATGGATTACAGGGAAACTTTTACTCTGGTTTCTCAGTGTGTTTCCTAGTGCCGGTTTGAAGTTCCTGCAATTTTCACTGTAAAACCGATTTGAGGTTTTACCTCAGCATATATATTTATGGAGTGGAGTTTCCAACGAAAAGAAACTATGTGTTAACAAAAATCTAGTTGAAGGCGGCTTACACACACTTATCTCTCACAACTGAGCATGTAAAGAGACGTTTGTTCATCTAGCACAAACGGAACTGGTTGCAGGAAAAACTTTTACGCTGGTTTCTCAGTGTGTTTCCTAGTGCCGTTTTGAGGATCCTGCAGTTTTCACACTGAAACCGAGTTGGAGCTAGTACCTCCCCATATATATGTATGGAGTGGATTTTGCAAATGAAAAGAAAATTTGTGTTTCCAACAAGCTATGTGAAGGACTGCTTTCACACAATCTTTTCCCTCAGAACTGAGCATGAGGTGAGACGTTCGTTCATCTAGCACAAAGGGAACGGGATGCAGGAGAAATTTTTACTCTTGTTTCTCAGTCTGTTTCCTAGTGCTGGTATGAAGTCCCTGCAGTTTTCACTGTAAAAAAATTTGGAGCTCGTACCTCCCCATATATATGTATCGAGTGGAGTTTGCAACTGAAAAGAAAATTTTTGTTCCCAACAAGCTAGTTGAAGGACGGTTTTCATACACAATTATCTCTCAGAACGGAGCATGTGGAGAGACGATCGTTCATCTAGCACAAAGGAACGGTTTGCAGGAGATACTTTTTCTCTAGTTTCTCAGTATTTTTCTAGTGCCGGTTTGAAGTTCCTGTATTTTTTACGGTAAAACCTAGTTGGAGCTATTACCTCCCCATATATATGTATGAAGTGGAGTTTCCGACTGAAAAGAAACTTTGTGTTCCCTATAAGCAAAGTGAACTACGGCTTTCACACACACTTATCTCTCAGAACTGAGCATGTGGAGAGACGTTATTTCATGTAGCACAAAGGGAACGTGTTGCAGGTGAAATTTTACTCTGGTTCTCAGTCTGTTTCCTAGTGCCGGTTTGAAGATCCTGCAGTTTTTACGGTAAAACTTATTTGGAGCTAGTACCTCCCCATATATATGTATGGATTGGAGTTTGCAACTGAAAAGGAACTTTGTGTTCTCAACAAGCTAGTTGAAGGGCGAGTTTCACACACACTTACCTCTCAGAACTGAGCATGTGGAGAGATGTTAGTTCATGTAGCACAAAGGGAACGTGTTGCAGGAGAAACTTTACTCTGGTTTCTCAGTCTGTTTCCTAGTGCCGGTTTGAAGTTCCTGCAGTTTTCACTGTAAAACCGAGTTGGAGCTAGAACCTCCCCTCATATATATGTATGGATTTGAGTTTGCAGCTTAAAACAAACTTTGTGTTCCCAACAAGCTAGTTGAAGGACGGCTTTCACACAGAAATTTCTCTCAGAACTGAGCATGTGGAGATACGTTCGTTCATCTAGCATAAAGGAACGTGATGCAGGAGAAACATATACTCTGGTTTCTCAGGGTGTTTCCAAGTGCCGGTTTGTATTTCATGCAGTTTTCACTGTAAAGCAGATTTGGAGCTAGTACCTACCCATATATATGTATGGAGTGGAGTTTGCAACTGAAAAGAAACTTTGTGTCCAAAACAAGCTATTTGAAGGGCGGGTTTCACACACACTTACCTCCCAAAAATTATCATGTGGAGAGACGTTCGTTCATCTAACTTAAATGGAACGGGTTGCATGAGATACATTTTCTCTGGTTTCTCAGTGTGTTTCCAATTGCCGGTTTAATATTCCTGCAGTTTTCACTGTAAAACAGGGTTGGAGCTAATACCTCCCAATATATATGTGTGGATTGGATATTGCAACTGAAAAGAAACTTTGTGTTCCCAAAAAGATAGGTGAAGTACGGCATTCACACACACTTATCTCTCAGAAATGAGCATGTGGAGAGACATTCGTTCATCTAGCACAAAGGGAACGGGTTGCAGGAGAAACAGTTACTCAGTTTTCTTAGTCTTTTTCCTAGTGCCGGTTTGAAGTTCGGGCAGTTTTTACTGTAAAACCAAGTTGGAGCTAGTATCTCCCCATATATATGTATGGAGTGGAGTTTGAAACTGAAAAGAAAATTTGTGTTCCCAACAAGCTAGGTGAAGTACGGCTTTCACACACACTTATCTCTCAGAATTAACATGTGGATAGACGTTCGTCCATTTAGCACAAAGGGAACGGTTTGCAGGAGATACTTTTTCTCTGGTTTCTCAGTATTTTTCTAGTGCCGGTTTGAAGTTCCTGTATTTTTTACGGTAAAACCTAGTTGGAGCTATTACCTCCCCATATATATGTATGAAGTGGAGTTTCCGACTGAAAAGAAACTTTGTGTTCCCTATAAGCAAAGTGAAGTACGGCTTTCACACACACTTATCTCTCAGAACTGAGCATGTGGAGAGACGTTATTTCATGTAGCGCAAAGGGAACGTGTTGCAGGTGAAATTTTACTCTGGTTCTCAGTCTGTTTCCTAGTGCCGGTTTGAAGATCCTGCAGTTTTTACGTAAAACTTATTTGGAGCTAGTACCTCCCCATATATATGTATGGATTGGAGTTTGCAACTGAAAAGGAACTTTGTGTTCTCAACAAGCTAGTTGAAGGGCGAGTTTCACACACACTTACCTCTCAGAACTGAGCCTGTGGAGAGACGTTAGTTCATGTAGCACAAAGGGAACCTGTTGCAGGAGAAACTTTACTCTGATTTCTCAGTCTGTTTCCTAGTGCCGGTTTGAAGTTCCTGCAGTTTTCACTGTAAAACCGAGTTGGAGCTAGAACCTCCCCTCATATATATGTATGGATTGGAGTTTGCAACTTAAAACAAACTTTGTGTTCCCAACAAGCTAGTTGAAGGACGGCTTCCACACACACTTATATCTCACAACTGAGCATGTAGAGAGACTTTTGTTCATCTAGCAAAAACGGAACTGGTTGCAGGAAAAATTTACTCTGGTTTCTCAGATATTTTCCTAGTGCCGGTTTGATGTTCCTGAACTTTTTACTGTAAAACTTATTTGGAGCTAGTATCTCCCCATATATATGTATGGAATTGGACTTTGCAACTGTAAAGAAACTTTGTGTTCCCAACAAGCATGGTGAAGGACTACTTTCACACACACTGATCTCTCAGAACTGAGCATGTGGAGAGACTTTCGTTTATATAGCAAAAACGGAACTGGTTGCTGGAGAAAATTTTACTCTGGTTTCTCAGAGTTTTTCCTAGTGCCGGTTTGATGTTCCTGAACTTTTTACTGTAAAACAGAGTTGGAGCTATTACCTCCCCATATATATGTTTGGAATGGAGTTTGGAAATGAAAAGAAACTTTGTGTTCCCAACAATCTAGGTGAAGGACGGCTTTCACACACACTTATATCTCAGAACTGAGCTTGTGGAGAGACGTTCGTTCATCTAGCACAAAGGGAACAGGTTGCAGGAGAAAATTTTACACTGTTTTATCAGTCTGTTTCCTAGTGCCGGTTTGATGTTCCTGCAGTTTTCACTGTAAAACTGAGTTGGAACTAGTACCTCCCCATATATATGTATGGAGTGGAGTTTTCAAAGGAAAAGAAATTTTGTGTTCCCAACAAGCTAGATTAATTACGGATTTCACACACACTTTTATGTCAGAACTGAGCATGTGGGGAGACGTTCGTTCATCTAGCACAAAGGGAACGGTTTGCAGGGGAAACTTTCACTCTGGATTCTCATTCTGTTTCCTAGTGCCAGTTTGAAGTTCCTGCAGTTTTCACTGTAAAACCTATTTGAGGGTGTACCCACACATATATATTTATGGAGTGGGGTTTGCAACCTAAAAGATACTATGTGTTCCCAACAATCAATTTGAAGGCGGCTTTCACACACACTTATCCCTCACAACTGAGCATGTACTGAGACGTTTGTTCATCTAGCACAAACGGAACGATTTGCAGCAAAAACTTTTAGTCTGGTTTCTCAGTGTGTTTCCTAGAGCCATTTTGAGGTTCCTGCAGTTTTCATACTGAAACCGATTTGGAGCTAGTACCTCCCCATATATATGTATGGAGTGGAGTTTGCAAATGAAAAGAAACTTTGTGTTTCCAACAAGCTATGTGAAGGACTGCTTTCACACAATCTTATCGCTCAGAACTGAGCATGAGGTGAGACGTTCGTTCATCTAGCACAAAGTGAATGGTTTGCAGGAGAAACTTTTACTCTTGTTTCTCAGTCTGTTTCCTAGTGCTGGTATGAAGTTCAAGCAGTTTTCACTATAAAACAGATTTGGAGCTCGTACCTCCCCATATATATTTATGGAGTGGAGTTTGCAACCGAAATTATACTATGTGTTCCCAACCATCTAGTTGAAGGCGGCTTCACACACACTTAACTCTCACAACTGAGCATGTAGAGAGACGTTTGTTCATCTAGCACAAAGGGAAAGGGTTGCAGGAGAAAATTTAGAGTGGTTTCTCAGTGTGTTTCCTAGTGCCGCTTTGAATTTCCTGAAGTTTTCTCTGTAAAACCGAGTTGGAGTTAGTACGTACCCATATATATATGTGGAATGGAATTTGCAAGTGAAAAGAAACTTTGTGTTCCCATCTAGCTAGGTGAAGGACGGCTTTCACACACACATATCTCTCAGAACTGAGCATGTGGAGAGACGTTCGTTCATCTAGCACAAAGTGAACGGGTTGCAGGGGAAACTTTTACTCTGGTTTCTCATTGTGTTTCCTAGTGCCAGTTTGAAGTTCCTGCCGTTTTCACTGTAAAACCTAGTTGGAGCTTGTACCTCCCCATATATATTTATGGATTGAAGTTTGCAGCTGGAAAGAAACATTGTTTTCCCAACATGCTAGTTGAAGGACGTCTTTCACACACAATTATGTCTCAGAACTGAGCATGTGGAGATATGTTCGTTCACCTAGCACAAAGTGAACGTGTTGCAGGGGAAATTTTACACTGGGTTCTCATTGTGTTTCCTAGTGCCGGTTTGAAATTCCTGCAGTTTTCACTGTAAAACCGAGTTGGAGCTAGTACTTCCCCATATATATGTATGCATTGGAGTTTGCAACTTAAAAGAAACTTTGTGTTCCCAACAATCTAGGTTAAGGACGGCATTCACACACACTTATCTCTCAGAACTGAGCATATGGAGAGACTTTCGTTCATCTAGCAAAAAGGGAACCGGTTGCAGGGGAATATTTCACTCTGGTTTCTCAGTCTGTTTCCTAGTGCCAGTTTGAATTTCCTGCAGTTTTCACTGTAAAACCGATTTGAGGGTGTACCTCCCCATCTATATATATGGAGTGGGGTTTGCAACCGAATAAATTCTATGTGTTCCCAACAATCTAGTTGAAGGCGGCTTTCACACACACTTATCTCTCACAACTGAGCATGTAGAGAGACGTTAGTTCATCTAGCACAATCGGAATGGGTTGAAGGAAAAATATTTAATCTGGTTTCTCAGTGTGTTTTCTAGTGCCAGTTTGAGGTTCCTGCAGTTTTCACTCTGGAACAGAGTTGGATCTAGTACCTCCCCATATATATGTATGGAGTAGTGTTTGCAAATTAAAAGAAACTTTGTGTTTCCAACAAGCTATGTGAAGGAGTGCTTTCACACAATATTTTCCCTCAGAAATGAGCATGAGTTGAGACGTTCTTTCATGTAGCACAAAGGAAACGGTTTGCAGGAGTAACTTTTACACTTGTTTCTCAGTCTGTTTCCTAGTGCTGGTATGATGTTCCTGCAGTTTTCACTGTAAAACAGATTTGGAGCTCGTACCTCCCAATATATATGTATGGAGTGGAGTGTTCAACTGAAAAGAAACTTTGTGGTCCCAAAAATCTAGGTGAAGGACCGCTTTCACACACACTTATCTCTCACAACTGAGCATGTAGAGAGACTTTTGTTCATCTAGCAAAAACGGAACGGGTTGCAGGAAAAACTTTTACTCTGGTTTCTCAGACTTTTTCCTAGTGCCGGTTTGAATTTCCTGCAGTTATCATTGTAAAACAGAGTTGGAGCTAGTACCACCCCATATATATGTATGGAGTGGAGTTTGCAACTGAAAAGAAAGTTTGTGTTCCCATCAAGCTAGGTGAAGTAAGGCATTCACACACACTTATCTCTCAGAACTGAGCATGTGGAGAGATATTTGTTCATCTAGCACAAAGGGAACGGGTTGCAGGGGAAACAATTACTCTGTTTTCTTAGTCTTTTTCCTAGTGCCGGTTTGAATTTCGGGCAGTTTTTACTGTAAAACCAAGTTGGAGCTAGTATCTCCCCATATATATGTATGGAGTGGAGTTTGAAACTGAAAAGAAAATTTGTGTTCCCAACAAGCTAGGTGAAGTACGGCTTTCACACACACTTATCTCTCAGAATTAACATGTGGATAGACGTTCGTCCATTTAGCACAAAGGGAACGGTTTGCAGGAGAAACTTTTTCTCTGATTTCTCAGTCTGTTTCCTAGTGCTCTTATGAAGTTCCTGCAGTTTTCACTGTAAAACAGATTTGGAGCTAGTACCTACCCATATAAATGTATGGAGTGGTGTTTGCAACTGAAAAGAAACTTTGTGTTTCCAACAAGCTATGTGAAGGACTGCTTTCACACAAAATTATCCCTCAGAACTGAGCATGAGTTGAGACGTTCGTTCATCTATCACAAAGTGAACGGGTTGCAGGGGAAACTTTTACTATGCTTTCTCAGTCTGTTTCCTAGTGCCGTTTTGAAGTTCCTGCAGTTTTCACTGTAAAACCGATTTGAGGGTGTACCTCTCCATATATATGTATGGAGTGAGGTTTGCAAACGAAAAGATACTATGTGTTCCCAACAATGTAGTTGAAAGCGGCTTTCACACACACTTTTCTCTCACAACTGAGCATGTAAAGAGACGTTTGTTCATCTAGCACAAACGAAACCGGTTGCAGGAAAACTTTTACTCTGGTTTCTCAGTGTGTTTCCTAGTGCCGGTTTGATGTTCCTGCAGTTTTCACACTGAAATCGTGTTGGATCTAGTACCTCCCCATATATATTTATGGAGTAGAGTTTGCAAATGAAAAGAATCTTTGTGTTTCCAAAAAGCTGTGTGAAGGACTGCTTTCACAAAAACTTATCCCTCAGATCTGAGCATGAGGTGAGACGTTCTTTCATCTAGCACAAACGGATCGGGTTGCAGGAGAAACATTTACTCTTGTTTCTCAGTCTGTTTCCTAGTGCTGGTATGAAGTCCCTGCAGTTTTCACTGTAAAAAGATTTCTAGCTCGTACCTACCCATATATATGTATCGAGTGGTGTTTGCAACTGAAAAGAAAATTTTTGTTCCCAACAAGCTAGTTGAAGGACGGTTTTCATACACACTTATCTCTCAGAACGGAGCATGTGGAGAGACGATCGTTCATCTAGCACAAAGGGAACGGTTTGCAGGAGATACTTTTTCTCTGGTTTCTCAGTATTTTTCTAGTGCCGGTTTGAAGTTCCTGTATTTTTTACGGTAAAACCTAGTTGGAGCTATTACCTCCCCATATATATGTATGAAGTGGAGTTTCCGACTGAAAAGAAACTTTGTGTTCCCTATAAGCAAAGTGAAGTACGGCTTTCACACACACTTATCTCTCAGAACTGAGCATGTGGAGAGACGTTATTTCATGTAGCGCAAAGGGAACGTGTTGCCGGTGAAATTTTACTGTGGTTCTCAGTCTGTTTCCTAGTGCCGGTTTGAAGATCCTGCAGTTTTTACGTAAAACTTATTTGGAGCTAGTACCTCCCCATATATATGTATGGATTGGAGTTTGCAACTGAAAAGGAACTTTGTGTTCTCAACAAGCTAGTTGAAGGGCGAGTTTCACACACACTTACCTCTCAGAACTGAGCCTGTGGAGAGACGTTAGTTCATGTAGCACAAAGGGAACGTGTTGCAGGAGAAACTTTACTCTAGTTTCTCAGTCTGTTTCCTAGTGCCGGTTTGAAGTTCCTGCAGTTTTCACTGTAAAACCGAGTTGGAGCTAGAACCTCCCCTCATATATATGTATGGATTGGAGTTTGCAACTTAAAACAAACTTTGTGTTCCCAACAAGCTAGTTGAAGGACGGCTTTCACACACACTTATATCTCACAACTGAGCATGTAGAGAGACTTTTGTTCATCTAGCAAAAACGGAACTGGTTGCAGGAAAAATTTACTCTGGTTTCTCAGATATTTTCCTAGTGCCGGTTTGATGTTCCTGAACTTTTTACTGTAAAACTTATTTGGAGCTAGTATCTCCCCATATATATGTATGGAATTGGACTTTGCAACTGTAAAGAAACTTTGTGTTCCCAACAAGCATGGTGAAGGACTACTTTCACACACACTGATCTCTCAGAACTGAGCATGTGGAGAGACTTTCGTTTATATAGCAAAAACGGAACTGGTTGCTGGAGAAATTTTACTCTGGTTTCTCAGACTTTTTCCTAGTGCCGGTTTGATGTTCCTGAACTTTTTACTGTAAAACAGAGTTGGAGCTATTACCTCCCCATATATATGTTTGGAATGGAGTTTGGAAATGAAAAGAAACTTTGTGTTCCCAACAATCTAGGTGAAGGACGGCTTTCACACACACTTATATCTCAGAAATGAGCTTGTGGAGAGACGTTCGTTCATCTAGCACAAAGGGAACAGGTTGCAGGAGAAAATTTTACACTGTTTTATCAGTCTGTTTCCTAGTGCCGGTTTGATGTTCCTGCAGTTTTCACTGTAAAACTGAGTTGGAACTAGTACCTCCCCATATATATGTATGGAGTGGAGTTTTCAAAGGAAAAGAAATTTTGTGTTCCCAACAAGCTAGATTAATTATGGATTTCACACACAATTTTCTGTCAGAACTGAGCATGTGGGGAGACGTTCGTTCATCTAGCACAAAGGGAACGGTTTGCAGGGGAAACTTTCACTCTGGATTCTCATTCTGTTTCCTAGTGCCAGTTTGAAGTTCCTGCAGTTTTCACTGTAAAACCTATTTGAGGGTGTACCCACACATATATATTTATGGAGTGGGGTTTGCAACCTAAAAGATACTATGTGTTCCCAACAATCAATTTGAAGGCGGCTTTCACACACACTTATCCCTCACAACTGAGCATGTACTGAGACGTTTGTTCATCTAGCACAAACGGAACGATTTGCAGCAAAAACTTTTAGTCTGGTTTCTCAGTGTGTTTCCTAGAGCCATTTTGAGGTTCCTGCAGTTTTCATACTGAAACCGATTTGGAGCTAGTACCTCCCCATATATATGTATGGAGTGGAGTTTGCAAATGAAAAGAAACTTTGTGTTTCCAACAAGCTATGTGAAGGACTGCTTTCACACAATCTTATCGCTCAGAACTGAGCATGAGGTGAGACGTTCGTTCATCTAGCACAAAGTGAATGGTTTGCAGGAGAAACTTTTACTCTTGTTTCTCAGTCTGTTTCCTAGTGCTGGTATGAAGTTCAAGCAGTTTTCACTATAAAACAGATTTGGAGCTCGTACCTCCCCGTATATATTTATGGAGTGGAGTTTGCAACCGAAATTATACTATGTGTTCCCAACCATCTAGTTGAAGGCGGCTTTCACACACACTTAACTCTCACAACTGAGCATGTAGAGACACGTTTGTTCATCTAGCACAAAGGGAAAGGTTTGCAGGAGAAAATTTAGAGTGGTTTCTCAGTGTGTTTCCTAGTGCCGCTTTGAATTTCCTGAAGTTTTCTCTGTAAAACCGAGTTGGAGTTAGTACGTACCCATATATATATGTGGAATGGAATTTGCAAGTGAAAAGAAACTTTGTGTTCCCATCTAGCTAGGTGAAGGACGGCTTTCACACACACATATCTCTCAGAACTGAGCATGTGGAGAGACGTTCGTTCATATAGCACAAAGTGAACGTGTTGCAGGGGAAATTTTACACTGGGTTCTCATTGTGTTTCCTAGTGCCGGTTTGAAATTCCTGCAGTTTTCACTGTAAAACCGAGTTGGAGCTAGTACTTCCCCATATATATGTATGGATTGGAGTTTGCAACTGAAAAGAAACTTTGTGTTCCCAACAATCTAGGTTTAGGACGGCATTCACACACACTTATCTCTCAGAACTGAGCATATGGAGAGACTTTCGTTCATCTAGCAAAAAGGGAACCGGTTGCAGGGGAATATTTCACTCTGGTTTCTCAGTCTGTTTCCTAGTGCCAGTTTGAATTTCCTGCAGTTTTCACTGTAAAACCGATTTGAGGGTGTATCTCCCCATCTATATATATGGAGTGGGGTTTGCAACCGAATAAATTCTATGTGTTCCCAACAATCTAGTTGAAGGCGGCTTTCACACACACTTATCTCTCACAACTGAGCATGTAGAGAGACGTTAGTTCATCTAGCAAAATCGGAATGGGTTGAAGGAAAAATATTTACTCTGGTCTCTCATTGTGTTTCCTAGTGCCAGTTTGAGGTTCCTGCAGTTTTCACTCTGGAACAGAGTTGGATCTAGTACCTCCCCATATATATGTATGGAGTAGTGTTTGCAAATTAAAAGAAACTTTGTGTTTCCAACAAGCTATGTGAAGGAGTGCTTTCACACAATATTTTCCCTCAGAAATGAGCATGAGTTGAGACGTTCTTTCATGTAGCACAAAGGGAACGGTTTGCAGGAGAAACTTTTACACTTGTTTCTCAGTCTGTTTCCTAGTGCTTGTATGATGTTCCTGCAGTTTTCACTGTAAAACAGATTTGGAGCTCGTACTTCCCAATATATATGTATGGAGTGGAGTGTTCAACTGAAAAGAAACTTTGTGGTCCCAAAAATCTAGGTGAAGGACCGCTTTCACACACACTTATCTCTCACAACTGAGCATGTAGAGAGACTTTTGTTCATCTAGCAATAACGGAACGGGTTGCAGGAAAAACTTTTCTCTGGTTTCTCAGACTTTTTCCTAATGCCGGTTTGAATTTCCTGCAGTTATCATTGTAAAACAGAGTTGGAGCTAGTACCACCCCATATATATGTATGGAGTGGAGTTTGCAACTTAAAATAAAGTTTGTGTTCCCATCAAGCTAGGTGAAGGACGGGTTTCAAACACACTTACCTCTCAGAACGGAGCATGTGGAGAGACGATCGTTCATCAAGCAAAAAGGGAACCGTTTGCAGGAGATATTTTTCTCTCATTTCTCGGTCTTTTTCCAAGTGCCGTTTTGAAGTTCCTGCAGTTTTTACGGTAAAACCTTGTTGGACCTAGTACCTACCCATATATATATATATGGAATGGGTTTTGCAACTTAAAAGAATCTTTGTGTTCCCTATAAGCAAGGTGAATGTCGGCTTTCACACACACTTGTCTCTCAGAACTGAGCATGTGGAGAGACGTTCGTTCATGAAGCAGAAAGGGAACGGGTTGCAGGAGAAATTTTTACACTGGTTTCTCAGTCTGTGTCCTAGTGCCAGTTTGAGGTTCCTGCACTTTTTACTGTAAAACATATTTGGAGCTAGTACCTCCACAGATATATATATGGAATTGGAGTTTGCAACTGTAAAGAAACTTTGTGTTCCCTACAAGCAAGGTGAAAGACGGCTTTCACACACACTGATCTCTCAGAACTGAGCATGAGGAGAGACGTTAGTTCATGTAGCACAAAGGGAACGTGTTGCAGGAGAAACTTTACTCTGGTTTCTCAGTCTGTTTCCTAGTGCCGGTTTGAGGTTCCTGCAGTTTTCACTGTAAAACCGAGTTGGAGCTAGAACCTCCCCTCATATATATGTATGGATTTGAGTTTGCAACTTAAAACAAACTTTGTGTTCCCAACAAGCTAGTTGAAGGACGGCTTTCACACACAAATTTCTCTCAGAACTGAGAATGTGGAGATACGTTCGTTCATCTAGCATAAATGAACGTGTTGCAGGAGAAACATTTACTCTGGTTTCTCAGGGTGTTTCCAAGTGCCTGTTTGTATTTCATGCAGTTTTCACTGTAAAACAAATTTGGAGCTAGTACCTACCCATATATATGTATGGAGTGGAGTTTGCAACTGAAAAGAAACTTTGTGTCCAAAACAAGCTATTTGAAGGGCGGGTTACACACACTTACCTCCCAAAAATTATCATGTGGAGAGACGTTCGTTCATCTAACTTAATTGGAACGGGTTGCATGAGATACATTTTCTCTGGTTTCTCAGTGTGTTTCCAATTGCCGGTTTAATATTCCTGCAGTTTTCACTATAAAACAGGGTTGGAGCTAATACCTCCCAATATATATGTGTGGATTGGATTTTGCAACTGAAAAGAATCTTTGTGTTCCCAAAAAGATAGGTGAAGTACGGCATTCACACACACTTATCTCTCAGTACTGAGCATGTGGAGAGACATTCGTTCATCTAGCACAAAGGGAACGGGTTGCAGGAGAAACAATTACTCTGTTTTCTTAGTCTTTTTCCTAGTGCCGGTTTGAAGTTCGGGCAGTTTTTACTGTAAAACCAAGTTGGAGCTAGTATCTCCCCATATATATGTATGGAGTGGAGTTTGAAACTGAAAAGAAAATTTGTGTTCCCAACAAGCTAGGTGAAGTACGGCTTTCACACACACTTATCTCTCAGAATTAACATGTGGATAGACGTTCGTCCATTTAGCACAAAGGGAACGGTTTTCAGGAGAAAAGTTTTCTCTGGTTTCTCAGTGTGTTTCCTAGTGCTGGAATGAAGTTCCTGCAGTTTTCACTGTAAAACAGATTTGGAGATCGTACCTCCCCATATGTATGTATGGTTGGATTTTGCAAATGAAAAAAAACTTGGTGGTCCCAAGAATCTATGTGAAGGACAGCTTTCACACACACATAACTCTCAGAACTGAGCATGTGGAGAGACGTTCGTTCATCTAGCACAAAAGGAACGGATTAAAGGAGAAACTTTTACTCTGGTTTCTCAGTGTGTTTCTTAGTGCCGGTTTGAAGTTCCTGCAATTTTCACTGTAAAACCGATTTGAGGGTTTACCTCCCCATATATATTTATGGAGTGTAGTTTCCACCAAAAAGAAACTATGTGTTCCCAACAATCTAGTTGAAGGCGGCTTACACACACTTATCTCTCACAACTGAGCATGTAAAGAGACGTTTGTTCATCTAGCACAAACGGAACCGGTTGCAGGAAAAACTATTATGCTGGTTTCTCAGTGTGTTTCCTAGTGCTGGTTTGAGGATCCTGCATTTTTCACACTGAAACCGAGTTGGAGCTAGTACCTCCCCATATATATGTATGGAGTGGAGTTTGCAACTGAAAAGAAACTTTGTGTTTCCAACAAGCTATGTGAAGGACTGCTTTCACACAATCATATCCCTCAGAACTGAGCATGAGGTGAGACGTTCGTTCATCTAGCACAAAGGGAACGGGTTGCAGGAGAAACAATTACTCTGTTTTCTTAGTCTTTTTCCTAGTGCCGGTTTGAAGTTCGGGCAGTTTTAACTGTAAAACCAAGTTGGAGCTAGTATCTCCCCATATATATGTATGGAGTGGAGTTTGAAACTGAAAAGAAAATTTGTGTTCCCAAGAAGCTAGGTGAAGTACGGCTTTCACACACACTTATCTCTCAGAATTAACATGTGGATAGACGTTCGTCCATTTAGCACAAAGGGAACGGTTTGCAGGAGAAACGTTTTCTCTGGTTTCTCAGTCTTTTTCCTAGTGCTGGTATGAAGTTCCTGCAGTTTTCACGGTAAAACAGATTTGGAGCTAGTACCTACCCTTATAAATGTATGGAGTGGAGTTTGCAACTGAAAAGAAACTTTGTGTTTCCAACAAGCTATGTGAAGTACTGCTTTCACACAAAATTATCCCTCAGAACTGAGCATGAGGTGAGACGTTCGTTCATCTATCACAAAGGGAACGGGTTGCAGGGGAAACTTTTACTATGCTTTCTCAGTCTGTTTCCTAGTGCCGTTTTGAAGTTCCTGCAGTTTTCACTGTAAAACCGATTTGAGGGTGTACCTCTCCATATATATGTATGGAGTGGGGTTTGCAAACGAAAAGATACTATGTGTTCCCAACAATGTAGTTGAAAGCGGCTTTCACACACACTTTTCTCTCACAACTGAGCATGTAAAGAGACGTTTGTTCATCTAGCACAAACGAAACCGGTTGCATGAAAACTTTTACTCTGGTTTCTCAGTGTGTTTCCTAGTGCCGGTTTGATGTTCCTGCAGTTTTCACACTGAAATCGTGTTGGATCTAGTACCTCCCCATATATATTTATGGAGTAGAGTTTGCAAATGAAAAGAATCTTTGTGTTTCCAACAAGCTGTGTGAAGGACTGCTTTCACACAAACTTATCCCTCAGATCTGAGCATGAGGTGAGACGTTCTTTCATCTAGCACAAACGGATCGGGTTGCAGGAGAAACATTTACTCCTGTTTCTCAGTCTGTTTCCTAGTGCTGGTATGAAGTTCCTGCAGTTTTCACTGTAAAACAGTTTTGGAGCTCGTACCTCCGCATATGTATGTATGGTTGGAGTTTGCAACTGAAAAGAAACATGGTGGTCCCAAGAATCGAGGTGAAGGACGGCTTTCACACACACATAACTCTCAGAACTGAGCATGTGGAGAGACGTTCATTCATCTAGCACAAAAGGAATGGATTACAGGGAAACTTTACTCTGGTTTCTCAGTGTGTTTCCTAGTGCCGGTTTGAAGTTCCTGCAATTTTCACTGTAAAACCGATTTGAGGTTTTACCTCAGCATATATATTTATGGAGTGGAGTTTCCAACGAAAAGAAACTATGTGTTAACAAAAATCTAGTTGAAGGCGGCATACACACACTTATCTCTCACAACTGAGCATGTAAAGAGACGTTTGTTCATCTAGCACAAACGGAACTGGTTGCAGGAATAACTTTTACGCTGGTTTCTCAGTGTGTTTCCTAGTGCCGTTTTGAGGATCCTGCAGTTTTCACACTGAAACCGAGTTGGAGCTAGTACCTCCCCATATATATGTATGGAGTGGATTTTGCAAATGAAAAGAAAATTTGTGTTTCCAACAAGCTATGTGAAGGACTGCTTTCACACAATCTTATCCCTCAGAACTGAGCATGAGGTGAGACGTTCGTTCATCTAGCACAAAGGGAACGGGATGCAGGAGAAATTTTTACTCTTGTTTCTCAGTCTGTTTCCTAGTGCTGGTATGAAGTCCCTGCAGTTTTCACTGTAAAAAAATTTGGAGCTCGTACCTCCCCATATATATGTATCGAGTGGAGTTTGCAACTGAAAAGAAAATTTTTGTTCCCAACAAGCTAGTTGAAGGACGGTTTTCATACACACTTATCTCTCAGAACGGAGCATGTGGAGAGACGATCGTTCATCTAGCACAAAGGGAACGGTTTGCAGGAGATACTTTTTCTCTGGTTTCTCAGTATTTTTCTAGTACCGGTTTGAAGTTCCTGTATTTTTTACGGTAAAACCTAGTTGGAGCTATTACCTCCCCATATATATGTATGAAGTGGAGTTTCCGACTGAAAAGAAACTTTGTGTTCCCTATAAGCAAAGTGAAGTACGGCTTTCACACACACTTATCTCTCAGAACTGAGCATGTGGAGAGACGTTATTTCATGTAGCGCAAAGGGAACGTGTTGCAGGTGAAATTTTACTCTGGTTCTCAGTCTGTTTCCTTGTGCCGGTTTGAAGATCCTGCAGTTTTTACGGTAAAACTTATTTGGAGCTAGTACCTCCCCATATATATGTATGGATTGGAGTTTGCAACTGAAAGGGAACTTTGTGTTCTCAACAAGCTAGTTGAAGGTCGAGTTTCACACACACTTACCTCTCAGAACTGAGCATGTGGAGAGACGTTAGTTCATGTAGCACAAAGGGAACGTGTTGCAGGAGAAACTTTACTCTGGTTTCTCAGTCTGTTTCCTAGTGCCGGTTTGAAGTTCCTGCAGTTCTCACTGTAAAACCGAGTTGGAGCTAGAACCTCCCCTCATATATATGTATGGATTGGAGTTTGCAACTTAAAACAAACTTTGTGTTCCCAACAAGCTAGTTGAAGGACGGCTTTCACACACAAATTTCTCTCAGAACTGAGCATGTGGAGATACGTTCGTTCATCTAGCATAAAGGAACGTGATGCAGGAGAAACATTTACTCTGGTTTCTCAGGGTGTTTCCAAGTGCCGGTTTGTATTTCATGCAGTTTTCACTGTAAAACAGATTTGGAGCTAGTACCTACCCATATATATGTATGGAGTGGAGTTTGCAACTGAAAAGAATCTTTGTGTCCAAAACAAGCTATTTGAAGGGCGGGTTTCACACACAATTACCTCCCAAAAATTATCATGTGGAGAGACGTTCGTTCATCTAACTTAAATGGAACGGGTTGCATGAGATACATTTTCTCTGGTTTCTCAGTGTGTTTCCAATTGCCGGTTAAATATTCCTGCAGTTTTCACTGTAAAACAGGGTTGGAGCTAATACCTCCCAATATATATGTGTGGATTGGATATTGCAAATGAAAAGAAACTTTGTGTTTCCAAAAAGATAGGTGAAGGACTGCTTTCACACAATCTTATCGCTCAGAACTGAGCATGAGGTGAGACGTTCGTTCATCTAGCACAAAGTGAATGGTTTGCAGGAGAAACTTTTACTCTTGTTTCTCAGTCTGTTTCCTAGTGCTGGTATGAAGTTCAAGCAGTTTTCACTATAAAACAGATTTGGAGCTCGTACCTCCCCATATATATTTATGGAGTGGAGTTTGCAACCGAAATTATACTATGTGTTCCCAACCATCTAGTTGAAGGCGGCTTCACACACACTTAACTCTCACAACTGAGCATGTAGAGAGACGTTTGTTCATCTAGCACAAATGGAAAGGGTTGCAGGAGAAAATTTAGAGTGGTTTCTCAGTGTGTTTCCTAGTGCCGCTTTGAATTTCCTGAAGTTTTCTCTGTAAAACCGAGTTGGAGTTAGTACGTACCCATATATATATGTGGAATGGAATTTGCAAGTGAAAAGAAACTTTGTGTTCCCATCTAGCTAGGTGAAGGAAGGCTTTCACACACACATATCTCTCAGAACTGAGCATGTGGAGAGACGTTCGTTCATCTAGCACAAAGTGAACGGGTTGCAGGGGAAACTTTTACTCTGGTTTCTCATTGTGTTTCCTAGTGCCAGTTTGAAGTTCCTGCCGTTTTCACTGTAAAACCTAGTTGGAACTTGTACCTCCCCATATATATTTATTAATTGGAGTTTGCAGCTGGAAAGAAACATTGTTTTCCCAACATGCTAGTTGAAGGACGTCTTTCACACACAATTATGTCTCAGAACTGAGCATGTGGAGATATGTTCGTTCACCTAGCACAAAGTGAACGTGTTGCAGGGGAAATTTTACACTGGGTTCTCATTGTGTTTCCTAGTGCCGGTTTGAAATTCCTGCAGTTTTCACTGTAAAACCGAGTTGGAGCTAGTACTTCCCCATATATATGTATGGATTGGAGTTTGCAACTGAAAAGAAACTTTGTGTTCCCAACAATCTAGGTTAAGGACGGCATTCACACACACTTATCTCTCAGAACTGAGCATATGGAGAGACTTTCGTTCATCTAGCAAAATGGGAACCGGTTGCAGGGGAATATTTCACTCTGGATTCTCAGTCTGTTTCCTAGTGCCAGTTTGAATTTCCTGCAGTTTTCACTGTAAAACCGATTTGAGGGTGTACCTCCCCATATATATATATGGAGTGGGGTTTGCAACCGAATAAATTCAAAGTGTTCCCAACAATCTAGTTGAAGGCGGCTTTCACACACACTTATCTCTCACAACTGAGCATGTAGAGAGACGTTAGTTCATCTAGCACAATCGGAATGGGTTGAAGGAAAAATATTTAATCTGGTTTCTCAGTGTGTTTCCTAGTGCCAGTTTGAGGTTCCTGCAGTTTTCACTCTGGAACAGAGTTGGATCTAGTACCTCCCCATATATATGTATGGAGTAGTGTTTGCAAATTAAAAGAAACTTTGTGTTTCCAACAAGCTATGTGAAGGAGTGCTTTCACACAATATTTTCCCTCAGAAATGAGCATGAGTTGAGACGTTCTTTCATGTAGCACAAAGGGAACGGTTTGCAGGAGAAACTTTTACACTTGTTTCTCAGTCTGTTTCCTAGTGCTGGTATGATGTTCCTGCAGTTTTCACTGTAAAACAGATTTGGAGCTCGTACCTCCCAATATATATGTATGGAGTGGAGTGTTCAACTGAAAAGAAACTTTGTGGTCCCAAAAATCTAGGTGAAGGACCGCTTTCACACACAATTATCTCTCACAACTGAGCATGTAGAGAGACTTTTGTTCATCTAGCAAAAACGGAACGGGTTGCAGGAAAAACTTTTACTCTGGTTTCTCAGACTTTTTCCTAGTGCCGGTTTGAATTTCCTGCAGTTATCATTGTAAAACAGAGTTGGAGCTAGTACCACCCCATATATATGTATGGAGTGGAGTTTGCAACTGAAAAGAAAGTTTGTGTTCCCATCAAGCTATGTGAAGTAAGGCATTCACACACACTTATCTCTCAGAACTGAGCATGTGGAGAGACATTTGTTCATCTAGCACAAAGGGAACGGGTTGCAGGGGAAACAATTACTCTGTTTTCTTAGTCTTTTTCCTAGTGCCGGTTTGAATTTCGGGCAGTTTTTACTGTAAAACCAAGTTGGAGCTAGTATCTCCCCATATATATGTATGGAGTGGAGTTTGAAACTGAAAAGAAAATTTGTGTTCCCAACAAGCTAGGTGAAGTACGGCTTTCACACACACTTATCTCTCAGAATTAACATGTGGATAGACGTTCGTCCATTTAGCACAAAGGGAACGGTTTGCAGGAGTAACTTTTTCTCTGATTTCTCAGTCTGTTTCCTAGTGCTCTTATGAAGTTCCTGCTGTTTTCACTGTAAAACAGATTTGGAGCTAGTACCTACCCATATAAATGTATGGAGTGGTGTTTGCAACTGAAAAGAAACTTTGTGATTCCAACAAGCTATGTGAAGGACTGCTTTCACACAAAATTATCCCTCAGATCTGAGCATGAGGTGAGACGTTCGTTCATCTATCACAAAGTGAACGGGTTGCAGGGGAAACTTTTACTATGCTTTCTCAGTCTGTTTCCTAGTGCCGTTTTGAAGTTCCTGCAGTTTTCACTGTAAAACCGATTTGAGGATGTACCTCTCCATATATATGTATGGAGTGAGGTTTGCAAACGAAAAGATACTATGTGTTCCCAACAATGTAGTTGAAAGCGGCTTTCACACACACTTTTCTCTCACAACTGAGCATGTAAAGAGACGTTTGTTCATCTAGCACAAACGAAACCGGTTGCAGGAAAACTTTTACTCTGGTTTCTCAGTGTGTTTCCTAGTGCCGGTTTGATGTTCCTGCAGTTTTCACACTGAAATCGTGTTGGATCTAGTACCTCCCCATATATATTTATGGAGTAGAGTTTGCAAATGAAAAGAATCTTTGTGTTTCCAAAAAGCTGTGTGAAGGACTGCTTTCACAAAAACTTATCCCTCAGATCTGAGCATGAGGTGAGACGTTCTTTCATCTAGCACAAACGGATCGGGTTGCAGGAGAAACATTTACTCTTGTTTCTCAGTCTGTTTCCTACTGCTGGCATGAAGTTCCTGCAGTTTTCACTGTAAAATAGTTTTGGAGCTCGTACCTCCCCATATGTATGTATGGTTGTATTTTGCAACTGAAAAGAAATTTGGTGGTCCCAAGAATCGAGGTGAAGGACGGCTTTCACACACACTTAACTCTCAGAACTGAGCATGTGGAGAGACGTTCGTTCATCTAGCACAAATGGATCGGATTACAGGGAAACTTTTACTCTGGTTTCTCAGTATGTTTCCTAGTGCCGGTTTGAAGTTCCTGCAATTTTCACTGTAAAACAGATTTGAGGTTGTACCTCCCCATATATATTTATGGAGTGGAGTTTCCACCGAAAAGAAACTATGTGTTCCCAACAATCTAGTTGAAGGCGGCTTACACACACTTATCTCTCACAACTGAGCATGTAAAGAGACGTTTGTTCATCTAGCACAAACGGAACTGGTTGCAGGAAAAACTTTTACGCTGGTTTCTCAGTGTGTTTCCTAGTGCCGGTTTGAGGATCCTGCAGTTTTCAAACTGAAACCGAGTTGGAGCTAGTACCTCCCCATATATATGTATGGAGTGGATTTTGCAAATGAAAAGAAAATTTTTGTTTCCAACTAGCTATGTGAAGGACTGCTTTCACACAATCTTATCCCTCAGAACTGAGCATGATGTGAGACGTTCGTTCATCTAGCACAAAGGGAACGGGATGCAGGAGAAATTTTTACTCTTGTTTCTCAGTCTGTTTCCTAGTGCTGGTATGAAATCCCTGCAGTTTTCACTGTAAAAAGATTTGTAGCTCGTACCTCCCCATATATATGTATCGAGTGGTGTTTGCAACTGAAAAGAAAATTTTTGTTCCCAACAAGCTAGTTGAAGGACGGTTTTCATACACACTTATCTCTCAGAACGGAGCATGTGGAGAGACGATCGTTCATCTAGCACAAAGGGAACGGTTTGCAGGAGATACTTTTTCTCTGGTTTCTCAGTATTTTTCTAGTGCCGGTTTGAAGTTCCTGTATTTTTTACGGTAAAACCTAGTTGGAGCTATTACCTCCCCATATATATGTATGAAGTGGAGTTTCCGACTGAAAAGAAACTTTGTGTTCCCTATAAGCAAAGTGAAGTACGGCTTTCACACACACTTATCTCTCAGAACTGAGCATGTGGAGAGACGTTATTTCATGTAGCGCAAAGGGAACGTGTTGCAGGTGAAATTTTACTCTGGTTCTCAGTCTGTTTCCTAGTGCCGGTTTGAAGATCCTGCAGTTTTTACGTAAAACTTATTTGGAGCTAGTACCTCCCCATATATATGTATGGATTGGAGTTTGCAACTGAAAAGGAACTTTGTGTTCTCAACAAGCTAGTTGAAGGGCGAGTTTCACACACACTTACCTCTCAGAACTGAGCCTGTGGAGAGACGTTAGTTCATGTAGCACAAAGGGAACCTGTTGCAGGAGAAATTTTACTCTGATTTCTCAGTCTGTTTCCTAGTGCCGGTTTGAAGTTCCTGCAGTTTTCACTGTAAAACCGAGTTGGAGCTAGAACCTCCCCTCATATATATGTATGGATTGGAGTTTGCAACTTAAAACAAACTTTGTGTTCCCAACAAGCTAGTTGAAGGACGGCTTTCACACACACTTATATCTCACAACTGAGCATGTAGAGAGACTTTTGTTCATCTAGCAAAAACGGAACTGGTTGCAGGAAAAATTTACTCTGGTTTCTCAGATATTTTCCTAGTGCCGGTTTGATGTTCCTGAACTTTTTACTGTAAAACTTATTTGGAGCTAGTATCTCCCCATATATATGTATGGAATTGGACTTTGCAACTGTAAAGAAACTTTGTGTTCCCAACAAGCATGGTGAAGGACTACTTTCACACACACTGATCTCTCAGAACTGAGCATGTGGAGAGACTTTCGTTTATATAGCAAAAACGGAACTGGTTGCTGGAGAAAATTTTACTCTGGTTTCTCAGAGTTTTTCCTAGTGCCGGTTTGATGTTCCTGAACTTTTTACTGTAAAACAGAGTTGGAGCTATTACCTCCCCATATATATGTTTGGAATGGAGTTTGGAAATGAAAAGAAACTTTGTGTTCCCAACAATCTAGGTGAAGGACGGCTTTCACACACACTTATATCTCAGAACTGAGCTTGTGGAGAGACGTTCGTTCATCTAGCACAAAGGGAACAGGTTGCAGGAGAAAATTTTACACTGTTTTATCAGTCTGTTTCCTAGTGCCGGTTTGATGTTCCTGCAGTTTTCACTGTAAAACTGAGTTGGAACTAGTACCTCCCCATATATATGTATGGAGTGGAGTTTTCAAAGGAAAAGAAATTTTGTGTTCCCAACAAGCTAGATTAATTATGGATTTCACACACAATTTTCTGTCAGAACTGAGCATGTGGGGAGACGTTCGTTCATCTAGCACAAAGGGAACGGTTTGCAGGGGAAACTTTCACTCTGGATTCTCATTCTGTTTCCTAGTGCCAGTTTGAAGTTCCTGCAGTTTTCACTGTAAAACCTATTTGAGGGTGTACCCACACATATATATTTATGGAGTGGGGTTTGCAACCTAAAAGATACTATGTGTTCCCAACAATCAATTTGAAGGCGGCTTTCACACACACTTATCCCTCACAACTGAGCATGTACTGAGACGTTTGTTCATCTAGCACAAACGGAACGATTTGCAGCAAAAACTTTTAGTCTGGTTTCTCAGTGTGTTTCCTAGAGCCATTTTGAGGTTCCTGCAGTTTTCATACTGAAACCGATTTGGAGCTAGTACCTCCCCATATATATGTATGGAGTGGAGTTTGCAAATGAAAAGAAACTTTGTGTTTCCAACAAGCTATGTGAAGGACTGCTTTCACACAATCTTATCGCTCAGAACTGAGCATGAGGTGAGACGTTCGTTCATCTAGCACAAAGTGAATGGTTTGCAGGAGAAACTTTTACTCTTGTTTCTCAGTCTGTTTCCTAGTGCTGGTATGAAGTTCAAGCAGTTTTCACTATAAAACAGATTTGGAGCTCGTACCTCCCCATATATATTTATGGAGTGGAGTTTGCAACCGAATTTATACTATGTGTTCCCAACCATCTAGTTGAAGGCGGCTTTCACACACACTTAACTCTCACAACTGAGCATGTAGAGAGACGTTTGTTCATCTAGCACAAAGGGAAAGGGTTGCAGGAGAAAATTTAGAGTGGTTTCTCAGTGTGTTTCCTAGTGCCGCTTTGAATTTCCTGAAGTTTTCTCTGTAAAACCGAGTTGGAGTTACTACGTACCCATATATATATGTGGAATGGAATTTGCAAGTGAAAAGAAACTTTGTGTTCCCATCTAGCTAGGTGAAGGACGGCTTTCACACACACATATCTCTCAGAACTGAGCATGTGGAGAGACGTTCGTTCATCTAGCACAAAGTGAACGGGTTGCAGGGGAAACATTTACTCTGGTCTCTCATTGTGTTTCCTAGTGCCAGTTTGAAGTTCCTGCCGTTTTCACTGTAAAACCTAGTTGGAGCTTGTACCTCCCCATATATATTTATGGATTGGAGTTTGCAGCTGGAAAGAAACATTGTTTTCCCAACATGCTAGTTGAAGGACGTCTTTCACACACAATTATGTCTCAGAACTGAGCATGTGGAGATATGTTCGTTCACCTAGCACAAAGTGAACGTGTTGCAGGGGAAATTTTACACTGGGTTCTCATTGTGTTTCCTAGTGCCGGTTTGAAATTCCTGCAGTTTTCACTGTAAAACCGAGTTGGAGCTAGTACTTCCCCATATATATGTATGGATTGGAGTTTGCAACTGAAAAGAAACTTTGTGTTCCCAACAATCTAGGTTAAGGACGGCATTCACACACACTTATCTCTCAGAACTGAGCATATGGAGAGACTTTCGTTCATCTAGCAAAAAGGGAACCGGTTGCAGGGGAATATTTCACTCTGGTTTCTCAGTCTGTTTCCTAGTGCCAGTTTGAATTTCCTGCAGTTTTCACTGTAAAACCAATTTGAGGGTGTACCTCCCCATCTATATATATGGAGTGGGGTTTGCAACCGAATAAATTCTATGTGTTCCCAACAATCTAGTTGAAGGCGGCTTTCACACACACTTATCTCTCACAACTGAGCATGTAGAGAGACGTTAGTTCATCTAGCAAAATCGGAATGGGTTGAAGGAAAAATATTTACTCTGGTTTCTCAGTGTGTTTCCTAGTGCCAGTTTGAGGTTCCTGCAGTTTTCACTCTGGAACAGAGTTGGATCTAGTACCTCCCCATATATATGTATGGAGTAGTGTTTGCAAATTAAAAGAAACTTTGTGTTTCCAACAAGCTATGTGAAGGAGTGCTTTCACACAATATTTTCCCTCAGAAATGAGCATGAGTTGAGACGTTCTTTCATGTAGCACAAAGGGAACGGTTTGCAGGAGAAACTTTTACACTTGTTTCTCAGTCTGTTTCCTAGTGCTGGTATGATGTTCCTGCAGTTTTCACTGTAAAACAGATTTGGAGCTCGTACCTCCCAATATATATGTATGGAGTGGAGTTTTCAACTGAAAAGAAACTTTGTGGTCCCAAAAATCTAGGTGAAGGACCGCTTTCACACACACTTATCTCTCACAACTGAGCATGTAGAGAGACTTTTGTTCATCTAGCAAAAACGGAACGGGTTGCAGGAAAAACTTTTCTCTGGTTTCTCAGAGTTTTTCCTAGTGCCGGTTTGAATTTCCTGCAGTTATCATTGTAAAACAGAGTTGGAGCTAGTACCACCCCATATATATGTATGGAGAGGAGTTTGCAACTGAAAAGAAAGTTTGTGTTCCCATCAAGCTAGGTGAAGGACGGGTTTCAAACACACTTACCTCTCAGAACGGAGCATGTGGAGAGACGATCGTTCATCAAGCAAAAAGGGAACCGTTTGCAGGAGATATTTTTCTCTCTTTTCTCGGTCTTTTTCCAAGTGCCGTTTTGAAGTTCCTGCAGTTTTTACGGTAAAACCATGTTGGAACTAGTACCTACCCATATATATATATATGGAATGGGTTTTGCAACTTAAAAGGATCTTTGTGTTCCCTATAAGCAAGGTGAATGTCGGCTTTCACACACACTTGTCTCTCAGAACTGAGCATGTGGAGAGACGTTCGTTCATGAAGCAGAAAGGGAACGGGTTGCAGGAGAAACTTTTACACTGGTTTCTCAGTCTGTGTCCTAGTGCCGGTTTGAGGTTCCTGCACTTTTTACTGTAAAACATATTTGGAGCTAGTACCTCCCCAGATATATGTATGGAATTGGAGTTTGCAACTGTAAAGAAACTTTGTGTTCCCAACAAGCAAGGTGAAAGACGGCTTTCACACACACTGATCTCTCAGAACTGAGCATGAGGAGAGACGTTAGTTCATGTAGCACAAAGGGAACGTGTTGCAGGAGAAACTTTACTCTGGTTTCTCAGTCTGTTTCCTAGTGCCGGTTTGAGGTTCCTGCAGTATTCACTGTAAAACCGAGTTGGAGCTAGAACCTCCCCTCATATATATGTATGGATTTGAGTTTGCAACTTAAAACAAACTTTGTGTTCCCAACAAGCTAGTTGAAGGACGGCTTTCACACACAAATTTCTCTCAGAACTGAGAATGTGGAGATAAGTTCGTTCATCTAGCATAAATGAACGTGTTGCAGGAGAAACATTTACTCTGGTTTCTCAGGGTGTTTCCAAGTGCCGGTTTGTATTTCATGCAGTTTTCACTGTAAAACAAATTTGGAGCTAGTACCTACCCATATATATGTATGGAGTGGAGTTTGCAACTGAAAAGAAACTTTGTGTCCAAAACAAGCTATTTGAAGGGCGGGTTACACACACTTACCTCCCAAAAATTATCATGTGGAGAGACGTTCGTTCATCTAACTTAATTGGAACGGGTTGCATGAGATACATTTTCTCTGGTTTCTCAGTGTGTTTCCAATTGCCGGTTTAATATTCCTGCAGTTTTCACTATAAAACAGGGTTGGAGCTAATACCTCCCAATATATATGTGTTGATTGGATTTTGCAACTGAAAAGAAACTTTGTGTTCCCAAAAAGATAGGTGAAGTACGGCATTCACACACACTTATCTCTCAGAACTGAGCATGTGGAGAGACATTCGTTCATCTAGCACAAAGGGAACGGTTTGCAGGAGAAACAATTACTCTGTTCTCTTAGTCTTTTTCCTAGTGCCGGTTTGAAGTTCGGGCAGTTTTTACTGTAAAACCAAGTTGGAGCTAGTATCTCCCCATATATATGTATGGAGTGGAGTTTGAAACTGAAAAGAAAATTTGTGTTCCCAACAAGCTAGGTGAAGGACGGCTTTCACACACACTTATCTCTCAGAATTAACATGTGGATAGACGTTCGTCCATTTAGCACAAAGGGAACGGTTTTCAGGAGAAAAGTTTTCTCTGGTTTCTCAGTGTGTTTCCTAGTGCTGGTATGAAGTTCCTGCAGTTTTCACTGTAAAACAGATTTGGAGATCGTACCTCCCCATATGTATGTATGGTTGGATTTTGCAAATGAAAAAAAACTTGGTGGTCCCAAGAATCGAGGTGAAGGACAGCTTTCACACACACATAACTCTCAGAACTGAGCATGTGGAGAGACGTTCGTTCATCTAGCACAAAAGGAACGGATTACAGGAGAAACTTTTACTCTGGTTTCTCAGTGTGTTTCTTAGTGCCGGTTTGAAGTTCCTGCAATTATCACTGTAAAACCGATTTGAGGGTGTACCTCCCCATATATATTTATGGAGTGTAGTTTCCACCGAAAAGAAACTATGTGTTCCCAACAATCTAGTTGAAGACGGCTTACACACACTTATCTCTCACAACTGAGCATGTAAAGAGACGTTTGTTCATCTAGCACAAACGGAACCGGTTGCAGGAAAAACTATTATGCTGGTTTCTCAGTGTGTTTCCTAGTGCCGGTTTGAGGATCCTGCAGTTTTCACACTGAAACCGAGTTGGAGCTAGTACCTCCCCATATATATGTATGGAGTGGAGTTTGCAACTGAAAAGAAACTTTGTGTTTCCAACAAGCTATGTGAAGGACTGCTTTCACACAATCATATCCCTCAGAACTGAGCATGAGGTGAGACGTTCGTTCATCTAGCACAAAGGGAACGGGTTGCAGGAGAAACAATTACTCTGTTTTCTTAGTCTTTTTCCTAGTGCCGGTTTGAATTTCGGGCAGTTTTTACTGTAAAACCAAGTTGGAGCTAGTATCTCCCCATATATATGTATGGAGTGGAGTTTGAAACTGAAAAGAAAATTTGTGTTCCCAACAAGCTAGGTGAAGTACGGCTTTCACACACACTTATCTCTCAGAATTAACATGTGGATAGACGTTCGTCCATTTAGCACAAAGGGAACGGTTTGCAGGAGAAACGTTTTCTCTGGTTTCTCAGTCTTTTTCCTAGTGCTGGTATGAAGTTCCTGCAGTTTTCACTGTAAAACAGATTTGGAGCTAGTACCTACCCTTATAAATGTATGGAGTGGATTTTGCAACTGAAAAGAAACTTTGTGTTTCCAACAAGCTATGTGAAGGACTGCTTTCACACAAAATTATCCCTCAGAACTGAGCATGAGGTGAGACGTTCGTTCATGTATCACAAAGGGAACGGTTTGCAGGGGAAACTTTTACTATGCTTTCTCAGTCTGTTTCCTAGTGCCGTTTTGAAGTTCCTGCAGTTTTCACTGTAAAACCGATTTGAGGGTGTACCTCTCCATATATATGTATGGAGTGGGGTTTGCAAACGAAAAGATACTATGTGTTCCCAACAATGTAGTTGAAAGCGGCTTTCACACACACTTTTCTCTCACAACTGAGCATGTAAAGAGACGTTTGTTCATCTAGCACAAACGAAACCGGTTGCATGAATACTTTTACTCTGGTTTCTCAGTGTGTTTCCTAGTGCCGGTTTGATGTTCCTGCAGTTTTCACACTGAAATCGTGTTGGATCTAGTACCTCCCCATATATATTTATGGAGTGGAGTTTGCAAATGAAAAGAATCTTTGTGTTTCCAACAAGCTAGTTGAAGGACGGCTTTCACACACACTTATCCCTCAGATCTGAGCATGAGGTGAGACGTTCTTTCATCTAGCACAAACGGATCGGGTTGCAGGAGAAACATTTACTCCTGTTTCTCAGTCTGTTTCCTAGTGCTGGTATGAAGTTCCTGCAGTTTTCACTGTAAAATAGTTTTGGAGCTCGTACCTCCCCATATGTATGTATGGTTGTATTTTGCAACTGAAAAGAAATTTGGTGGTCCCAAGAATCGAGGTGAAGGACGGCTTTCACACACACTTAACTCTCAGAACTGAGCATGTGGAGAGACGTTCGTTCATCTAGCACAAATGGATCGGATTACAGGGAAACTTTTACTCTGGTTTCTCAGTATGTTTCCTAGTGCCGGTTTGAAGTTCCTGCAATTTTCACTGTAAAACAGATTTGAGGTTGTACCTCCCCATATATATTTATGGAGTGGAGTTTCCACCGAAAAGAAACTATGTGTTCCCAACAATCTAGTTGAAGGCGGCTTACACACACTTATCTCTCACAACTGAGCATGTAAAGAGACGTTTGTTCATCTAGCACAAACGGAACTGGTTGCAGGAAAAACTTTTACGCTGGTTTCTCAGTGTGTTTCCTAGTGCCGGTTTGAGGATCCTGCAGTTTTCACACTGAAACCGAGTTGGAGCTAGTACCTCCCCATATATATGTATGGAGTGGATTTTGCAAATGAAAAGAAAATTTTTGTTTCCAACTAGCTATGTGAAGGACTGCTTTCACACAATCTTATCCCTCAGAACTGAGCATGATGTGAGACGTTCGTTCATCTAGCACAAAGGGAACGGGATGCAGGAGAAATTTTTACTCTTGTTTCTCAGTCTGTTTCCTAGTTCTGGTATGAAATCCCTGCAGTTTTCACTGTAAAAAGATTTGTAGCTCGTACCTCCCCATATATATGTATCGAGTGGTGTTTGCAACTGAAAAGAAAATTTTTGTTCCCAACAAGCTAGTTGAAGGACGGTTTTCATACACACTTATCTCTCAGAACGGAGCATGTGGAGAGACGATCGTTCATCTAGCACAAAGGGAACGGTTTGCAGGAGATACTTTTTCTCTGGTTTCTCAGTATTTTTCTAGTGCCGGTTTGAAGTTCCTGTATTTTTTACGGTAAAACCTAGTTGGGGCTATTACCTCCCCATATATATGTATGAAGTGGAGTTTCCGACTGAAAAGAAACTTTGTGTTCCCTATAAGCAAAGTGAAGTACGGCTTTCACACACACTTATCTCTCAGAACTGAGCATGTGGAGAGACGTTATTTCATGTAGCGCAAAGGGAACGTGTTGCAGGTGAAATTTTACTCTGGTTCTCAGTCTGTTTCCTAGTGCCGGTTTGAAGATCCTGCAGTTTTTACGTAAAACTTATTTGGAGCTAGTACCTCCCCATATATATGTATGGATTGGAGTTTGCAACTGAAAAGGAACTTTGTGTTCTCAACAAGCTAGTTGAAGGGCGAGTTTCACACACACTTACCTCTCAGAACTGAGCCTGTGGAGAGACGTTAGTTCATGTAGCACAAAGGGAACGTGTTGCAGGAGAAACTTTACTCTGATTTCTCAGTCTGTTTCCTAGTGCCGGTTTGAAGTTCCTGCAGTTTTCACTGTAAAACCGAGTTGGAGCTAGAACCTCCCCTCATATATATGTATGGATTGGAGTTTGCAACTTAAAACAAACTTTGTGTTCCCAACAAGCTAGTTGAAGGACGGCTTTCACACACACTTATATCTCACAACTGAGCATGTAGAGAGACTTTTGTTCATCTAGCAAAAACGGAACTGGTTGCAGGAAAAATTTACTCTGGTTTCTCAGATATTTTCCTAGTGCCGGTTTGATGTTCCTGAACTTTTTACTGTAAAACTTATTTGGAGCTAGTATCTCCCCATATATATGTATGGAATTGGACTTTGCAACTGTAAAGAAACTTTGTGTTCCCAACAAGCATGGTGAAGGACTACTTTCACACACACTGATCTCTCAGAACTGAGCATGTGGAGAGACTTTCGTTTATATAGCAAAAACGGAACTGGTTGCTGGAGAAAATTTTACTCTGGTTTCTCAGAGTTTTTCCTAGTGCCGGTTTGATGTTCCTGAACTTTTTACTGTAAAACAGAGTTGGAGCTATTACCTCCCCATATATATGTTTGGAATGGAGTTTGGAAATGAAAAGAAACTTTGTGTTCCCAACAATCTAGTTGAAGGACGGCTTTCACACACACTTATATCTCAGAACTGAGCTTGTGGAGAGACGTTCGTTCATCTAGCACAAAGGGAACAGGTTGCAGGAGAAAATTTTACACTGTTTTATCAGTCTGTTTCCTAGTGCCGGTTTGATGTTCCTGCAGTTTTCACTGTAAAACTGAGTTGGAACTAGTACCTCCCCATATATATGTATGGAGTGGAGTTTTCAAAGGAAAAGAAATTTTGTGTTCCCAACAAGCTAGATTAATTATGGATTTCACACACAATTTTCTGTCAGAACTGAGCATGTGGGGAGACGTTCGTTCATCTAGCACAAAGGGAACGGTTTGCAGGGGAAACTTTCACTCTGGATTCTCATTCTGTTTCCTAGTGCCAGTTTGAAGTTCCTGCAGTTTTCACTGTAAAACCTATTTGAGGGTGTACCCACACATATATATTTATGGAGTGGGGTTTGCAACCTAAAAGATACTATGTGTTCCCAACAATCAATTTGAAGGCGGCTTTCACACACACTTATCCCTCACAACTGAGCATGTACTGAGACGTTTGTTCATCTAGCACAAACGGAACGATTTGCAGCAAAAACTTTTAGTCTGGTTTCTCAGTGTGTTTCCTAGAGCCATTTTGAGGTTCCTGCAGTTTTCATACTGAAACCGATTTGGAGCTAGTACCTCCCCATATATATGTATGGAGTGGAGTTTGCAAATGAAAAGAAACTTTGTGTTTCCAACAAGCTATGTGAAGGACTGCTTTCACACAATCTTATCGCTCAGAACTGAGCATGAGGTGAGACGTTCGTTCATCTAGCACAAAGTGAATGGTTTGCAGGAGAAACTTTTACTCTTGTTTCTCAGTCTGTTTCCTAGTGCTGGTATGAAGTTCAAGCAGTTTTCACTATAAAACAGATTTGGAGCTCGTACCTCCCCATATATATTTATGGAGTGGAGTTTGCAACCGAATTTATACTATGTGTTCCCAACCATCTAGTTGAAGGCGGCTTTCACACACACTTAACTCTCACAACTGAGCATGTAGAGAGACGTTTGTTCATCTAGCACAAAGGGAAAGGGTTGCAGGAGAAAATTTAGAGTGGTTTCTCAGTGTGTTTCCTAGTGCCGCTTTGAATTTCCTGAAGTTTTCTCTGTAAAACCGAGTTGGAGTTAATACGTACCCATATATATATGTGGAATGGAATTTGCAAGTGAAAAGAAACTTTGTGTTCCCATCTAGCTAGGTGAAGGACGGCTTTCACACACACATATCTCTCAGAACTGAGCATGTGGAGAGACGTTCGTTCATCTAGCACAAAGTGAACGGGTTGCAGGGGAAACATTTACTCTGGTCTCTCATTGTGTTTCCTAGTGCCAGTTTGAAGTTCCTGCCGTTTTCACTGTAAAACCTAGTTGGAGCTTGTACCTCCCCATATATATTTATGGATTGGAGTTTGCAGCTGGAAAGAAACATTGTTTTCCCAACATGCTAGTTGAAGGACGTCTTTCACACACAATTATGTCTCAGAACTGAGCATGTGGAGATATGTTCGTTCACCTAGCACAAAGTGAACGTGTTGCAGGGGAAATTTTACACTGGGTTCTCATTGTGTTTCCTAGTGCCGGTTTGAAATTCCTGCAGTTTTCACTGTAAAACCGAGTTGGAGCTAGTACTTCCCCATATATATGTATGGATTGGAGTTTGCAACTGAAAAGAAACTTTGTGTTCCCAACAATCTAGGTTAAGGACGGCATTCACACACACTTATCTCTCAGAACTGAGCATATGGAGAGACTTTCGTTCATCTAGCAAAAAGGGAACCGGTTGCAGGGGAATATTTCACTCTGGTTTCTCAGTCTGTTTCCTAGTGCCAGTTTGAATTTCCTGCAGTTTTCACTGTAAAACCAATTTGAGGGTGTACCTCCCCATCTATATATATGGAGTGGGGTTTGCAACCGAATAAATTCTATGTGTTCCCAACAATCTAGTTGAAGGCGGCTTTCACACACACTTATCTCTCACAACTGAGCATGTAGAGAGACGTTAGTTCATCTAGCACAATCGGAATGGGTTGAAGGAAAAATATTTACTCTGGTTTCTCAGTGTGTTTCCTAGTGCCAGTTTGAGGTTCCTGCAGTTTTCACTCTGGAACAGAGTTGGATCTAGTACCTCCCCATATATATGTATGGAGTAGTGTTTGCAAATTAAAAGAAACTTTGTGTTTCCAACAAGCTATGTGAAGGAGTGCTTTCACACAATATTTTCCCTCAGAAATGAGCATGAGTTGAGACGTTCTTTCATGTAGCACAAAGGGAACGGTTTGCAGGAGAAACTTTTACACTTGTTTCTCAGTCTGTTTCCTAGTGCTGGTATGATGTTCCTGCAGTTTTCACTGTAAAACAGATTTGGAGCTCGTACCTCCCAATATATATGTATGGAGTGGAGTTTTCAACTGAAAAGAAACTTTGTGGTCCCAAAAATCTAGGTGAAGGACCGCTTTCACACACACTTATCTCTCACAACTGAGCATGTAGAGAGACTTTTGTTCATCTAGCAAAAACGGAACGGGTTGCAGGAAAAACTTTTCTCTGGTTTCTCAGAGTTTTTCCTAGTGCCGGTTTGAATTTCCTGCAGTTATCATTGTAAAACAGAGTTGGAGCTAGTACCACCCCATATATATGTATGGAGAGGAGTTTGCAACTGAAAAGAAAGTTTGTGTTCCCATCAAGCTAGGTGAAGGACGGGTTTCAAACACACTTACCTCTCAGAACGGAGCATGTGGAGAGACGATCGTTCATCAAGCAAAAAGGGAACCGTTTGCAGGAGATATTTTTCTCTCTTTTCTCGGTCTTTTTCCAAGTGCCGTTTTGAAGTTCCTGCAGTTTTTACGGTAAAACCATGTTGGAACTAGTACCTACCCATATATATATATATGGAATGGGTTTTGCAACTTAAAAGGATCTTTGTGTTCCCTATAAGCAAGGTGAATGTCGGCTTTCACACACACTTGTCTCTCAGAACTGAGCATGTGGAGAGACGTTCGTTCATGAAGCAGAAAGGGAACGGGTTGCAGGAGAAACTTTTACACTGGTTTCTCAGTCTGTGTCCTAGTGCCGGTTTGAGGTTCCTGCACTTTTTACTGTAAAACATATTTGGAGCTAGTACCTCCCCAGATATATGTATGGAATTGGAGTTTGCAACTGTAAAGAAACTTTGTGTTCCCAACAAGCAAGGTGAAAGACGGCTTTCACACACACTGATCTCTCAGAACTGAGCATGAGGAGAGACGTTAGTTCATGTAGCACAAAGGGAACGTGTTGCAGGAGAAACTTTACTCTGGTTTCTCAGTCTGTTTCCTAGTGCCGGTTTGAGGTTCCTGCAGTATTCACTGTAAAACCGAGTTGGAGCTAGAACCTCCCCTCATATATATGTATGGATTTGAGTTTGCAACTTAAAACAAACTTTGTGTTCCCAACAAGCTAGTTGAAGGACGGCTTTCACACACAAATTTCTCTCAGAACTGAGAATGTGGAGATAAGTTCGTTCATCTAGCATAAATGAACGTGTTGCAGGAGAAACATTTACTCTGGTTTCTCAGGGTGTTTCCAAGTGCCGGTTTGTATTTCATGCAGTTTTCACTGTAAAACAAATTTGGAGCTAGTACCTACCCATATATATGTATGGAGTGGAGTTTGCAACTGAAAAGAAACTTTGTGTCCAAAACAAGCTATTTGAAGGGCGGGTTACACACACTTACCTCCCAAAAATTATCATGTGGAGAGACGTTCGTTCATCTAACTTAATTGGAACGGGTTGCATGAGATACATTTTCTCTGGTTTCTCAGTGTGTTTCCAATTGCCGGTTTAATATTCCTGCAGTTTTCACTATAAAACAGGGTTGGAGCTAATACCTCCCAATATATATGTGTTGATTGGATTTTGCAACTGAAAAGAAACTTTGTGTTCCCAAAAAGATAGGTGAAGTACGGCATTCACACACACTTATCTCTCAGAACTGAGCATGTGGAGAGACATTCGTTCATCTAGCACAAAGGGAACGGTTTGCAGGAGAAACAATTACTCTGTTCTCTTAGTCTTTTTCCTAGTGCCGGTTTGAAGTTCGGGCAGTTTTTACTGTAAAACCAAGTTGGAGCTAGTATCTCCCCATATATATGTATGGAGTGGAGTTTGAAACTGAAAAGAAAATTTGTGTTCCCAACAAGCTAGGTGAAGGACGGCTTTCACACACACTTATCTCTCAGAATTAACATGTGGATAGACGTTCGTCCATTTAGCACAAAGGGAACGGTTTTCAGGAGAAAAGTTTTCTCTGGTTTCTCAGTGTGTTTCCTAGTGCTGGTATGAAGTTCCTGCAGTTTTCACTGTAAAACAGATTTGGAGATCGTACCTCCCCATATGTATGTATGGTTGGATTTTGCAAATGAAAAAAAACTTGGTGGTCCCAAGAATCGAGGTGAAGGACAGCTTTCACACACACATAACTCTCAGAACTGAGCATGTGGAGAGACGTTCGTTCATCTAGCACAAAAGGAACGGATTACAGGAGAAACTTTTACTCTGGTTTCTCAGTGTGTTTCTTAGTGCCGGTTTGAAGTTCCTGCAATTATCACTGTAAAACCGATTTGAGGGTGTACCTCCCCATATATATTTATGGAGTGTAGTTTCCACCGAAAAGAAACTATGTGTTCCCAACAATCTAGTTGAAGACGGCTTACACACACTTATCTCTCACAACTGAGCATGTAAAGAGACGTTTGTTCATCTAGCACAAACGGAACCGGTTGCAGGAAAAACTATTATGCTGGTTTCTCAGTGTGTTTCCTAGTGCCGGTTTGAGGATCCTGCAGTTTTCACACTGAAACCGAGTTGGAGCTAGTACCTCCCCATATATATGTATGGAGTGGAGTTTGCAACTGAAAAGAAACTTTGTGTTTCCAACAAGCTATGTGAAGGACTGCTTTCACACAATCATATCCCTCAGAACTGAGCATGAGGTGAGACGTTCGTTCATCTAGCACAAAGGGAACGGGTTGCAGGAGAAACAATTACTCTGTTTTCTTAGTCTTTTTCCTAGTGCCGGTTTGAATTTCGGGCAGTTTTTACTGTAAAACCAAGTTGGAGCTAGTATCTCCCCATATATATGTATGGAGTGGAGTTTGAAACTGAAAAGAAAATTTGTGTTCCCAACAAGCTAGGTGAAGTACGGCTTTCACACACACTTATCTCTCAGAATTAACATGTGGATAGACGTTCGTCCATTTAGCACAAAGGGAACGGTTTGCAGGAGAAACGTTTTCTCTGGTTTCTCAGTCTTTTTCCTAGTGCTGGTATGAAGTTCCTGCAGTTTTCACTGTAAAACAGATTTGGAGCTAGTACCTACCCTTATAAATGTATGGAGTGGAGTTTGCAACTGAAAAGAAACTTTGTGTTTCCAACAAGCTATGTGAAGGACTGCTTTCACACAAAATTATCCCTCAGAACTGAGCATGAGGTGAGACGTTCGTTCATGTATCACAAAGGGAACGGTTTGCAGGGGAAACTTTTACTATGCTTTCTCAGTCTGTTTCCTAGTGCCGTTTTGAAGTTCCTGCAGTTTTCACTGTAAAACCGATTTGAGGGTGTACCTCTCCATATATATGTATGGAGTGGGGTTTGCAAACGAAAAGATACTATGTGTTCCCAACAATGTAGTTGAAAGCGGCTTTCACACACACTTTTCTCTCACAACTGAGCATGTAAAGAGACGTTTGTTCATCTAGCACAAACGAAACCGGTTGCATGAATACTTTTACTCTGGTTTCTCAGTGTGTTTCCTAGTGCCGGTTTGATGTTCCTGCAGTTTTCACACTGAAATCGTGTTGGATCTAGTACCTCCCCATATATATTTATGGAGTGGAGTTTGCAAATGAAAAGAATCTTTGTGTTTCCAACAAGCTAGTTGAAGGACGGCTTTCACACACACTTATCCCTCAGATCTGAGCATGAGGTGAGACGTTCTTTCATCTAGCACAAACGGATCGGGTTGCAGGAGAAACATTTACTCCTGTTTCTCAGTCTGTTTCCTAGTGCTGGTATGAAGTTCCTGCAGTTTTCACTGTAAAACAGTTTTGGAGCTCGTACCTCCCCATATGTATGTATGGTTGGAGTTTGCAACTGAAAAGAAACATGGTGGTCCCAAGAATCGAGGTGAAGGACGGCTTTCACGCACACATGACTCTCAGAACTGAGCATGTGGAGAGACGTTCGTTCATCTAGCACAAAAGTAATGGATTACAGGGAATCTTTTACTCTGGTTTCTCAGTGTGTTTCCTAGTGCCGGTTTGAAGTTCCTGCAATTTTCAGTGTAAAACCGATTTGAGGTTTTACCTCAGCATATATATTTATGGAGTGGAGTTTCCAACGAAAAGAAACTATGTGTTAACAAAAATCTAGTTGAAGGCCGCTTACACACACTTATCTCTCACAACTGAGCATGTAAAGAGACGTTTGTTCATCTAGCACAAACGGAACTGGTTGCAGGAAAAACTTTTACGCTGGTTTCTCAGTGTGTTTCCTAGTGCCGTTTTGAGGATCCTGCAGTTTTCACACTGAAACCGAGTTGGAGCTAGTACCTCCCCATATATATGTATGGAGTGGATTTTGCAAATGAAAAGAAAATTTGTGTTTCCAACAAGCTATGTGAAGGACTGCTTTCACACAATCTTATCCCTCAGAACTGAGCATGATGTGAGACGTTCGTTCATCTAGCACAAAGGGAACGGGATGCAGGAGAAATTTTTACTCTTGTTTCTCAGTCTGTTTCCTAGTGCTTGTATGAAGTCCCTGCAGTTTTCACTGTAAAAAAATTTGGAGCTCGTACCTCCCCATATATATGTATCGAGTGGAGTTTGCAACTGAAAAGAAAATTTTTGTTCCCAACAAGCTAGTTGAAGGACGGTTTTCATATAAACTTATCTCTCAGAACGGAGCATGTGGAGAGACGATCGTTCATCTAGCACAAAGGGAACGGTTTGCAGGAGATACTTTTTCTCTGGTTTCTCAGTATTTTTCTAGTGCCGGTTTGAAGTTCCTGTATTTTTTACGGTAAAACCTAGTTGGAGCTATTACCTCCCCATATATATGTATGAAGTGGAGTTTCCGACTGAAAAGAAACTTTGTGTTCCCTATAAGCAAAGTGAAGTACGGCTTTCACACACACTTATCTCTCAGAACTGAGCATGTGGAGGGACGTTATTTCATGTAGCGCAAAGGGAACGTGATGCAGGTGAAATTTTACTCTGGTTCTCAGTCTGTTTCCTAGTGCCGGTTTGAAGATCCTGCAGTTTTTACGGTAAAACATATTTGGAGCTAGTACCTCCCCATATATATGTATGGATTGGAGTTTGCTACTGAAAGGGAACTTTGTGTTCTCAACAAGCTAGTTGAAGGGCGAGTTTCACACACACTTACCTCTCAGAACTGAGCATGTGGAGAGACGTTAGTTCATGTAGCACAAAGGGAACGTGTTGCAGGAGAAACTTTACTCTGGTTTCTCAGTCTGTTTCCTAGTGCCGGTTTGAAGTTCCTGCAGTTCTCACTGTAAAACCGAGTTGGAGCTAGAACCTCCCCTCATATATATGTATGGATTGGAGTTTGCAACTTAAAACAAACTTTGTGTTCCCAACAAGCTAGTTGAAGGACGGCTTTCACACACAAATTTCTCTCAGAACTGAGCATGTGGAGATACGTTCGTTCATCTAGCATAAATGAACGTGATGCAGGAGAAACTTTTACTCTGGTTTCTCAGGTTGTTTCCAAGTGCCGGTTTGTATTTCATGCAGTTTTCACTGTAAAACAGATTTGGAGCTAGTACCTACCCATATATATGTATGGAGTGGAGTTTGCAACTGAAAAGAAACTTTGTGTCCAAAACAAGCTATTTGAAGGGCGGGTTTCACACACACTTACCTCCCAAAAATTATCATGTGGAGAGACGTTCGTTCATCTAACTTAAAAGGAACGGGTTGCATGAGATTCATTTTCTCTGGTTTCTCAGTGTCTTTCCAATTGCCGGTTTAATATTCCTGCAGTTTTCACTGTAAAACAGGGTTGGAGCTAATACCTCCCAATATATATGTGTGGATTGGATATTGCAACTGAAAAGAAACTTTGTGTTCCCAAAAAGATAGGTGAAGTACGGCATTCACACACACTTATCTCTCAGAAATGAGCATGTGGAGAGACATTCGTTCATCTAGCACAAAGGGAACGGGTTGCAGGAGAAACAGTTACTCTGTTTTCTTAGTCTTTTTCCTAGTGCCGGTTTGAAGTTCGGGCAGTTTTTACTGTAAAACCAAGTTGGAGCTAGTATCTCCCCATATATATGTATGGAGTGGAGTTTGAAACTGAAAAGAAAATTTGTGTTCCCAACAAGCTAGGTGAAGTACGGCTTTCACACACACTTATCTCTCAGAATTAACATGTGGATAGACGTTCGTCCATTTAGCACAAAGGGAACGGTTTGCAGGAGAAACGTTTTCTCTGGTTTCTCAGTCTGTTTCCTAGTGCTGGTATGAAGTTCCTGCAGTTTTCACTGTAAAACAGATTTGGAGCTAGTACCTACCCTTATAAATGTATGGAGTGGAGTTTGCAACTGAAAAGAAACTTTGTGTTTCCAACAAGCTATGTGAAGAACTGCTTTCACACAAAATTATCCCTCAGAACTGAGCATGAGGTGAGACGTTCGTTCATCTATCACAAAGGGAACGGTTTGCAGGGGAAACTTTTACTATGCTTTCTCAGTCTGTTTCCTAGTGCCGTTTTGAAGTTCCTGCAGTTTTCACTGTAAAACCGATTTGAGGGTGTACCTCTCCATATATATGTATGGAGTGGGGTTTGCAAACGAAAAGATACTATGTGTTCCCAACAATGTAGTTGAAAGCGGCTTTCACACACACTTTACTCTCACAACTGAGCATGTAAAGAGACGTTTGTTCATCTAGCACAAACGAAACCGGTTGCATGAAAACTTTTACTCTGGTTTCTCAGTGTGTTTCCTAGTGCCGTTTTGATGTTCCTGCAGTTTTCACACTGAAATCGTGTTGGATCTAGAACCTCCCCTATATATTTATGGAGTGGAGTTTGCAAATGAAAAGAATCTTTGTGTTTCCAACAAGCTGTATGAAGGACTGCTTTCACACAAACTTATCCCTCAGATCTGAGCATGAGGTGAGACGTTCTTTCATCTAGCACAAACGGATCGGGTTGCAGGAGAAACATTTACTCTTGTTTCTCAGTCTGTTTCCTAGTGCTGGTATGAAGTTCCTGCAGTTTTCACTGTAAAACAGTTTTGGAGCTCGTACCTCCCCATATGTATGTATGGTTGGAGTTTGCAACTGAAAAGAAACTTGTTGGTCCCAAGAATCGAGGTGCGGACGGCTTTCACACACACATAACTCTCAGAACTGAGCATGTGGAGAGACTTTCGTTCATCTAGCACAAAAGGAACGGATTACAGGGAAACTTTTACTCTGGTTTCTCAGTGTGTTTCCTAGTGCCGGTTTGAAGTTCCTGCAATTTTCACTGTAAAACCGATTTGAGGTTGTACCTCCCCATATATATTTATGGAGTGGTGTTTCCACCAAAAAGAAACTATGTGTTAACAAAAATCTAGTTGAAGGCGGCTTACACACACTTATCTCTCACAACTGAGCATGTAAAGAGACGTTTGTTCATCTAGCACAAACGGAACTGGTTGCAGGAAAAACTTTTACGCTGGTTTCTCAGTGTGTTTCCTAGTGCCGGTTTGAGGATCCTGCAGTTTTCACACTGAAACCGAGTTGGAGCTAGTACCTCCCCATATATATGTATGGAGTGGATTTTGCAAATGAAAAGAAAATTTCTGTTTCCAACAAGCTATGTGAAGGACTGCTTTCACACAATCTTATCCCTCAGAACTGAGCATGAGGTGAGACGTTCGTTCATCTAGCACAAAGGGAACGGGATGCAGGAGAAATTTTTACTCTTGTTTCTCAGTCTGTTTCCTAGTGCTGGTATGAAGTCCCTGCAGTTTTCACTGTAAAAAGATTTGGAGCTCGTACCTCCCCATATATATGTATCGAGTGGAGTTTGCAACTGAAAAGAAAATTTTTGTTCCCAACAAGCTAGTTGAAGGACGGTTTTCATACACACTTATCTCTCAGAACGGAGCATGTAAAGAGACGATCGTTCATCTAGCACAAAAGGAACGGTTTGCAGGAGATACTTTTTCCCTTGTTTCTCAGTATTTTTCTACTGCCGGTTTGAAGTTCCTGTATTTTTTACGGTAAAACCTAGTTGGAGCTATTACCTCCCCATATATATGTATGAAGTGGAGTTTCCGACTGAAAAGAAACTTTGTGTTCCCTATAAGCAAAGTGAAGTACGGCTTTCACACACACTTGTCTCTCAGAACTGAGCATGTGGAGAGACGTTATTTCATGTAGCCCAAAGGGAACGTGTTGCAGGTGAAACATTTACTCTGGTTCTCAGTCTGTTTCCTAGTGACGGTTTGAAGATCCTTCAGTTTTTATGGTAAAACTTATTTGGAGCTAGTACCTCCCCATATATATGTATGGATTGGAGTTTGCAACTGAAAAGGAACTTTGTGTTCTCAACAAGCTAGTTGAAGGGCGAGATTCACACATACTTACCTCTCAGAACTGAGCATGTGGAGAGACGTTAGTTCATGTAGCACAAAGGGAACGTGTTGCAGGAGAAACTTTACTCTGGTTTCTCAGTCTGTTTCCTAGTGCCCGTTTGAAGATCCTGCAGTTTTCACTGTAAAACCGAGTTGGAGCTAGAATCTCCCCTCATATATATGTATGGATTGGAGTTTGCAACTTAAAACAAACTTTGTGTTCCCAACAAGCTAGTTGAAGGACGGCTTTCACACACAAATTTCTCTCAGAACTGAGCATGTGGAGATACGTTCGTTCATCTAGCATAAAGGAACGTGATGCAGGAGAAACATTTACTCTGGTTTCTCAGGGTGTTTCCAAGTGCCTGTTTGTATTTCATGCAGTTTTCACTGTAAAACCGAGTTGGAGCTAGTACCTACCCATATATATGTATGGAGTGGAGTTTGCAACTGAAAAGAATCTTTGTGTCCAAAACAAGCTATTTGAAGGGCGAGTTTCACACACACTTACCTCCCAAAAATTATCATGTGGAAAGACGTTCATTCATCTAACTTAAATGGAACGGTTTGCATGAGATACATTTTCTCTGGTTTCTCAGTGTGTTTCCAATTGCCGGTTTAATATTCCTGCAGTTTTCACTGTAAAACAGGGTTGGAGCTAATACCTCCCAATATATATGTGTGGATTGGATATTGCAACTGAAAAGAAACTTTGTGTTCCCAAAAAGATAGGTGAAGTACAGCATTCACACACACTTATCTCTCAGAACTGAGCATGTGGAGAGACATTCGTTCATCTAGCACAAAGGGAACGGGTTGCAGGAGAAACAATTACTCTGTTTTCTTAGTCTTTTTCCTAGTGCCGGTTTGAATTTCGGGCACTTTTTACTGTAAAACCAAGTTGGAGCTAGTATCTCCCTATATATATGTATGGATTGGAGTTTGAAATTGAAAAGAAAATTTGTGTTCCCAACAAGCTATGTGAAGTAAGGCTTTCACAGAGAGTTATCTCTCAGAATTAACATGTGGATAGACGTTCGTCCATTTAGCACAAAGGGAACGGTTTGCATGAGAAACGATTTCTCTGGTTTCTCAGTCTGTTAACTAGTGCTGGTATGAAGTTCCTGCATTTATCATTGTAAAACAGATTTGGAGCTCGTACCTCCCCATTTATTTGTATGGAGTGGAGTTTGCAACAGAAAAGGTACATGGTGGTCCCAAAAATCGAGGTGAAGTGCGGCTTTCACACACACATAACTCTCAGAACTGAGCATGTGAAGAGACGTTCCTTCATCTAGCACAAAATGAACGGGATGCAGGAGAAATTTTTACTCTGGTTTCTCAGTGTGTTTCCTAGTGCCGTTTTGAAGTTCCTGCAGTTTTCACTGTAAAACCGATTTGAGGGTATACCTCCGCATATATATGTATGTAGTGGAGTTTGCAAACGAAAAGAAACAATGTTTCCCAACAATCTAGTTGAACGACGGCTTTTACACACACTTATCTCTCACAACTGAGCATGTAGAGAGACTTTTTGTTCATCTAGCAAAAATGGAACGGTTTGCAGGAAAAACTTTTCCTCTGGTTTCTCAGACTTTTTCCTAGTTCCGTTTTCAGGATCCTGCAGTTTTCACAGTACCACCGAGTTGGAGCTAGTACCTCCCCATATATATATATGGATTGGAGTTGGCAACTGAAAAGAATCTTTGTGTTCCCAACAAGCTAGGTGAAGGAAGGCTTTCACACACACTTATCTCTCAGAACTGAACATGTGGAGAGAATTTCGTTCATCCAGCAAAAGGGAACGGGTTGTAGGGGAAACATTTACTCTGGATTCTCATTGTGTTTCCTAGTGCCGGTAGGAAATTCCTGCAGTTTTGACGGTAAAACCGTGGTGGAGCTAGTACCTCCCCATATATATTTATGGGGTGGAGTTTGCAAAGGAAAAGAATATTTGTGTTCCCAACAAGCTAGGTGAAGGACGGCTTTCACACACACTTATCTCTCAGAACTGAGCATGTGGAGAGACGTTCGTTCATCTAGCACCAAGGGAACGGGTTGCAGTAGAAACTTTTACTCTGGTATCTCAGTCTGTTTACTAGTGCCGATTTTAAGCTCCTGCAGTTTTCACTGTAAAAACGAGTTGGAGCTAGTATCTCCCCATATATATGTATGGGTTGGAGTATGCAAATGAAAAGAAACTTTTTGTTCACAATAAGCTAGGAGAAGGACAGCTTTCACACACAATTATCTCTCAGAATTGATCATGTGAGGAGACGTTCGTTCATCTAGCACAAAGGAAATGGGTAGCAGGAGAAACATTTACTCCTGTTTCTCACTGTGTTCCTATGGCTGGTTTGAAGTTCATGCAGTTTTCACTGTAAAACATAGTTGGAGCTTGTACCTCCCCATATATATGTAAGGAGTGGATTTTCCAACTGAAAAGAAACTTTGTGTTCCCAACAAGCTAGGTGAAGGACGGCTTTCACACACACTTATCTGTCAGAAATGAGCATGTGGAGAGAATTTCGTTACCCTAGCACAAAGGGAACGTGTTGCAGTGGAAACTTTTACTGTGGTTTCTCACTGTGTTTCCTAGTGCCGGTTTGAAGTTCATGCAGTTTTCACTGTAAAATATAGATGGAGCTAGTACCTCCCCATATATATATATGGATTGGAGTTGGCAACTGAAAAGAATCTTTGTGTTCCCAACAAGCTAGCTGAAGGACGGCTTTCACACACAATTATCTCTAAGAACTCAACATGTGGAGAGTATTTCGTTCATCTAGCAAAAGTGAACGGGTTGTAGGAAAAACATTTACTCTGGATTCTCATTGTGTTTCCTAGTGCCGGTATGAAGTTCCTGCAGTTTTGATGGTAAAAACGTGGTGGAGCTGGTACCTCCCCATATATATGTATGGGGTGGAGTTTGCAACTGAAAAAAACTTTGTGTTCCCAACAAGCTAGGTGAAGGACGGCTTTCAAACACAATCATCTCTCAGAATTGAGCATGTGGAGAGACGTTCGTTCATCTAGCACAAAGGGAATGATTTGCAAGAGAAACTTTTACACTGGTTTCTCAGTGTGATTCCTACTGTCCGTTTGAAGTTCCTGCAGATTTCACGGTAAAACCGGTTTTCTAGCTAGTACCTCCCCATATATATGTATGGAGTAGAGTTTGCCACTGAAAAGACACTTTGTGTTCTCAACAAACTAGGTGAAGTACGTCTTTCACAAACACTTATCTCTCAGAACTGAGCATGTGGAGAGAATTTCGTTCACCTAGCACAAGGGGAACGTGTTGCAGTGGAAACTTTTACTCTGGTTTCTCACTGTGTTTCCTAGTGCCGGTTTGAATTTCATGCAGTTTTCACTGTAAAATATAGATGGAGCTAGTACTTCCCCATGTATATTTATGGGGTGTAGTTTGCAACTGAAAAGAAACTTTGTGTTCCCAACAAGCTAGGTGAAGGATGGCTTTCAAACACAATTATCTCTCAGAATTGAGAACGTGGAGAGACGTTCGTTCATCTAGCACAAAGGAACAGATAGAAAGGGAAACATTAACTCTGGTTTTTCAATATGTTTCCTAGTGCCGGTTTGAAGTTCATGCAGTTTTCACTGTAAAACATAGTTGGAGCTTGTACCTCCCCATATATATGTATGGAGTGGAGTTTCCAAATGAAAAGAAACCTTGTGTTCCCAACAAGCTAGGTGAAGGATGCTTTCACACACTTATCTCTCAGAACTGAGAATGTGGAGAGACGTTCGTTCATCTAGCACAAAGGGAACGGGTTGCAGGGGAAACTTTTACTATGTTTTCTCAGTCTGTTTCCTAGTGCCGGTTTGAAGTTCCTGCAGATTTCACGGTAAAACCGATTTGGAGCTAGTACCTCCACATATATATGTATGGAGTGGGGTATGCAACTGAAAAGAAACTTTGTGTTCCCAACAAGCTAGTTGAAGGAAGGCTTTCAATGCACTTGTCTCTCAGTACTGAGCTTGTGGAGAGAAATTCGTTCATGTAGCACAATGGGAACGGTTTTCAGGAGAAACATTTACTCTGGTTTCTCAGTGTGTTTCCTAGTGCCGGTTTGATGTTCCTGCATTTTTCACTGTAAAACAGAGTTGGAGATGGGACCTCCCCATATATATGTATGGAGTGGAGATTGCAACTGAAAAGAATCTTTGTGTTCCCAAAAAGCTAGTTGAAGGAATGCTTTCACACACACTTTTCTCTCAGAACTGACCTTGTGGAGAGTAATTCATTCATCTAGTAGAAAGGGAATGGGTAGCAGGAGAAACTTTTACTCTGGTTTCTCACTGTGTTTCCTAGTGCCGGATTGAAATTCCTGCAGTTTTCACGGTTAAACCGAGTTTGAACTATTACCTCACCATATATATGTATGGAGTAGTGTTTGCAACTGAAAAGAAACTTTGTGTTCTCAACAAGCTAGGTGAAGTACGGCTTTCACACACACTTATCTCTCAGAACTGATCATGTGGATAGAAGTTCGTTCACCTAGCACAAAGGGAACTTGTTGCAGTGGAAACTTTACTCTGGTTTCTCACAGTGTTTCCTAGTGCCGGTTTGAAGTCCCTGCAGTTTTTACTGTAAAACCGAGTTGGGTCTAGTATCTCCCCATATATATTTATGGAGTGGAGTAAGCAACTGAAAAGAAAGTTTGTGATTCCAACAAGAGAGGTGAAGGACGGCTTTCACAAAAAATTATCTCTCAGAACTGAGCATGTGCAGAGACGTTCCTTCATTTAGCCAAAGTGAACGGGTAGCAGGAGAAACTATTACTCTGGTTTCTCACTGTGTTTCCTAGTGCCGGTTTGATGTTCCTGCAGTTTTCACTGTAAAACCGAGATGGAGCTAGTACCTCCCCATATATATGTGTGGAGTGGTGTATGCAACTGAAAAGAAACTTTGTGTTCCCAACAAGCTAGTTGAAGGACGGCTTTCACACACACATATCTTTCAGAACTGAGCTTGTGGAGAGACTATCGTTCATCTAGAACAAAGGGAACGGTTTGCAGGAGAAACTTTTACTCTGGTTTCTCAGTGAGTTTAATAGAGCCGGTATGAATTTCCTGCAGTTTTCACTGTAAAACTGAGTTGGAGCTGGTACCTCCCCATATATATATATATGGATTGGAGTTTGCAACTGAAAAGTAACTTTGTGTTCCCAAGAAGCTAGTTGAAGGACGGCTTTCACACACACTTATCTCTCAGAAATGACCATGTGGAGAGTCCTTCGTTCATCTAGAACAAAGGGAATGGGTAGCAGGAGAAACTTTTACTCTGGTTTCTCACTGTGTTTCCTAGTGCCGGTTTGAATTTCCTGAATTTTTCACTGTAAAACAGAGTTGGGGCTAGAACCTACCAATATATATGTATGGAGTGGAGAATGCAACTGAAAAGAAACTTTTTGTTCCCAACACGTTAGTTGAAGGAAGGCTTTCACACACACTTATCTCTCAGAACTGAGCATGTGGAGAGTCCTTCGTTCATCTAGCACAAAGGGAACGGGTAGCCAGAGAAACTTTATTCTGGTTTCCCAATGTGTTTCCTAGCGCCGGTTTGTTGTTCCTGCAGTTTTCACTGTAAAACCGATTTGGAGCTACTACCTCCCCATATATATGTATGCAGTAGAGATTGCATCTGAAAAGAAATTTTGTGTTCTCAACAAGCTAGTTGAAGTAGGCTTTCACACAAACTATACTCTCAGAACTGAGCATGTGGAGAGACTTTTGTTCATCTATCACAAAGGGAACGGGTAGCAGGAGAAACTATAACTCTGGTTTCTCACTGTGTTTCCTAGAGCCGGTTTGAAGTTCCTGCAGTTTTCACTGTAAAACCGAGATGGAGCTAATACCTCCCCTTATATATGTGTGGGGTGGACTATGCAACTGAAAACAAACTTTGTGTTCCCAACAAGCTAGGTGAAGGACGGCTTTCACACACACTTTTCTCTCAGAACTGAGCATATGGAGAGACGTTCGTTCATCTAGCATAAAGGGAACGGGATGCAGGAGAAACTTTTACTCTGGTTTCTCAGTCTGTTTCCTAGTGCCGGTTTGAAGTTCCTGAGTTATCAGTGAAAACAGTGTTGGAGCTATTACCTCCTCATATATATGTATGGAGTGGAGTTTGCAAATGAAAAGAAACTTTGTGTTCCCAACAAGCTAGGTGAAGGACGGCTTTCACACACACTTCCCTCTCAGAACTGAGCATGTGGAGAGACGTTCGTTCATCTAGCACAAAGGGAACGGGTTGCACGAGAAACTTTTACTCTGGTTTCTCATTCTGTTTTCTAGTGCCTGTTTGAAAATCCTGCAGTTTCCACTGTAAAACCGAGTTGGAGCTAGTCCCTACCCTTTGATATGTATGGAGTGGAGTTTGTAAATGAAAAGAAACTTTGTGTTCCCAACAAGCGAGATGAAGGACGGCTTTCTCACACACTTATCTCTCAGAACTGAGCATGTGGAGAGACATTCGTTCATCTAGCACAAAGGGAACGGTTTGCAGGGGAAACTATTACTCTGGTTTCTCAGTCTGTTTCCTAGTGCCGGTTTGAAGTTCCTGCAGTTTTCACTGTAAAACCGAGTTGGAGCTAGTACCTCCTATATATAAGTATGGAGTGGAATTGTCAACTGAAAAGGAACATTGTGTTACCAACAAGCTAGGTGAAGGACGGATTTCACACACACTTATGTCACAGAACACATCATGTGGATATACGTTTGTTCATGTACCACAAAGGGAACGGGTTGCAGAAGAAAATTTTTATCTGGTTTCTCACTTTGTTTCCTAGTGCCGGTTTGAAGTTCCTGCATTTTTCACTGTAAAATCGAGTTAGAGCTGCTACCACCCCATATATATGTATTGAATGGAGTTTGCAACTGAAAACAAATTTTGTGTTCCCAAAAAGCTATGTGAAGGACGGCTTTCATACACTCTTTTCTCTCAGAACTGAGCATGTGGAGAGACGTTCGCTCATCTTGCACAAAGGGAACGGGTGTCAGAAGAATCTTTATTCTTGTTTCTCAATTTTTTTCCTACTGCCGGTTTGAAGTTCCTGCAGTTTTCAATGTAAAACCGAGTTGGAGCTACTACCTCCCCATATATATGTGTGCAGTAGAATTTGCAACTGAAAAGAAACTTTATGTTCTCAACAAGCAAGTTGAAGTAAGGTTTTCACACACACTTAACTCTCAGAACTGAGTTTGTGCAGAGACGTTCGTTCATCTAGCACAAAAGGAACGGGTAGCAGGAGAAACTATTTCTCTGGTTTCTCAATGTGTTTCCTAGTGCCGGTGTGAATTTCCTGCAGTTTTCACTGTAAAACTGCGATGGAGCTAGTACCACCCCATATATATGTGAGGATTGGAGTATGCAAATGAAAAGAAACTTTTTGTTCCCAACAAGCTTGGTGAAGTACGGTTTTCACACACACTTTTCTCGCACAACTGAGCATGTGGAGAGACGTTCGTTCATCTGGCAAAAAGGAAACGGTTTGCAGGAGTAACTTTAACACTGGTTTCTCATTGTTTTTCCAAGTGTCGGTTTGATGTTCCTGCAGTTTTCACTGTAAAACAGAGTTGGAACTATTACCTCCCCATATATATGTATGGAGTGTAGTATGCAAATGAAAAGAATCTTTGTGTTCCCAATAAGCAAGTAGAAGAACGGCTTTCACAAACAAATATCTCTCAGAATTGAGCATGTGCAGAGACGTTCGTTCATCTAGCACAAAGGGAACGGGTTGCAGGAGAAACTTTTACTCTCGTTTATCAGTGTGTTTCCTAGGGCCGGTTTGAAATTCCTGAATTTTCACAGTAAAAATGAGTAGGAGCTAGAATCTGCCCATATATATTTATGGAGTGGAGTATCCTACTGAAAAGAAACTTTGTGTTCCCAATAAGCTAGGTGAAGGACGGCTTTCACACACAATAATCTCTCAGAACTGAGTATGTGGAGAGACGTTCGTTCATCTAGCAAAAAGGGAACGGGTTGCAGGAGAAACATTAACTCTGGTTTCTCAGTGTGTTTCCTAGTGCCGGTTTGAAGTTCCTGCAGTTTTCACGGTAAAACCGATTTGGAGCTAGTACCTCCCCATATATATGTATGGAGAGGAGTATGCAACTAAAAAGAAACTTTGTGTTCCGAATAAGTTAGGTGAAGGACGGCTTTCACACACACTTATATCTCAGAACTGAGCATGTGGAGGGATGTTCGTTCATCTAGCAAAAATGGAACGCGTAGCAGGAGAAAGTATTACTCTGGTTTCTCAGTGTGTTTCCTAGTGCCGGTTTCAAGTTCCTGCAGTTTTCACGGTAAAACCGTGTTGGAGCTAGTACCTCCCCATATATATGTATGGAGTGGAGTATGCAAATGAAAAGAAACTTTGTGTTCCCAATAAGCTTGGTGAAGGACGGCTTTCACTCACAATAATCTCTCAGAACTGAGCATGTGGAGAGACGTTCGTTCATCTAGCACAAAGGGAACGGATAGCAAGGGAAACTATTACTATGTTTGTCAATGTGTTTCCTAGTGCCGCTTTGAAGTTGCTGCAGTTTTCACTGTAAAACCGAGATGGAGTTTGTACCACCCCATATATATGTATGGAGTGGAGTATGCAACTGAAAAGAAACATTGTGTTCCTAACAAGCTAGGTGAAGGAAGGCTTTCACAAAAACTTATCTCTCAGAACTTAGCATGTGGAGAGACGTACGTTCATCTAGCACAAAGGGAACGGGTTGCAGGAGAAACATTAACTCTGTTTTCTCAGTGTGTTTCCTAGTGCCGGTTTGAAGTTCCTGCAGTTTTCACGGTAAAACCGATTTGGAGCTAGCACCTCCCCATATATATGTATGGAGTGGAGTATGCAACTAAAAAGAAACTTTGTGTTCCGAATAAGTTAGGTGAAGGACGGCTTTCACACACACTTATATCTCAGAACTGAGCATGTGGAGGGACGTTCGTTCATCTAGCACAAATGGAACGGGTTGCAGGAGAAACTTTTATTCTGGATTCTCACTGTGTTTCCTAGTGCCGGTTTGATGTTCCTGCAATTTTCACTGTAAAACCGTGTTGGAGCTGGTACCACCGCATATATATGTATGGAGTGAAGTTTGAAACTGAAAAGAAACTTTGTGTTCCCAACAAGATAGGTGAAGGACGGCTTTCAAACACACTTATCTCTCAGAACTGAGCATGTGGAGAGACGTTCGTTCATCTAGCACAAAAGGAATGATTTGCAGGAGAAACTTTTACTCTGGTTTCTCCGTCTGTTTCCTAGTGCCGGTTTGAAGTTCCTGCAGTTTCCAGTGTAAAACCGAGTTGGGTCTAGTAACTCCCCATATATATGTATGGAGTGGAGTATGCAAGTGAAAAGAAACTTTGTGTTCCCAATAAGATAGTTGAAGTACGGCTTTCACACACAATTATATCTCAGAACTGAGCATGTGGAGAGAATTTCATTCATCTAGCACAAAGAGGATGGATAGCAAGGGAAACTTTTACTCTGGTTTTAGACTGTGTTTCCTAGTGCCGGTTTGAAGTTAATGCAGTTTTCACTTTAAAACATAGTTGGAGCTAGTACCTCCACATATATATGTATGGAGTGGAGTTTGCAACTGAAAAGAAACTTTGTTTTCCCAACAAGCTAGGTGAAGGACGGCTTTCACACACACTTATCTCTCAGAACTGAGCATGTGGAGAGACGTTCGTTCATCTAGCACAAAGGGAACGGTTTGCAGGAGAAACTTTTACTGTGGTTTCTCAGTGTGTTTAATAGTGCCGGTTTGAAGTTCCTGCAGTTTTCACAGTAAAACCGAGTTGGTGCATGTACCAGCCCATTTATATGTATGGAGTGGAGTTTGCAATTGAAAAGAAACTTTGTGTTCCCAACAAGATAGTTGAAGAACGGCTTTCACACACACTTATCTCTCAGAACTGAGCATGTGGAGAGACGTTCGTTCATCTAGCACAAAAGGAATGGTTTGCAGGAGAAACTTTTACTATGGTTTCTCACTGTGTTTCCTAGTGCCGGTTTGAAGTTCCTGCAGTTTTCACTGTAAACCAGATTTGGATCTTGTACCTCCCCATATATATGTATGGAGTGGAGTTGGCATCTGAAAAGAAACTTTGTGTTCCCAATAAGCTAGTTGAAGGACGGCTTTCACACACAATTATCTCTCAGAACTGAGCATGTGGAGGGACGATCGTTCATCTAGCTCAAAGGGAACGGTTTGCAGAAGAAAATTTTAATCTGGTTTCTCACTTTGTTTCCTAGTGCCGGTTTGAATTTCCTGCAGTTTTCAATGTAAAACCGAGTTGGAGCTACTACCTCCCCATATATATGTATGCAGTAGAATTTGCAACTGAAAAGAAACTTTGTGCTCTCAACAAGCAAGTTGAAGTACGGTTTTCACACACAGTTATCTCTCAGAACTGAGTTTGTGCAGAGACGTTCGTTCATCTAGCACAAAAGGAACGGGTAGCAGGAGAAACTATTTCTCTGGTTTCTCAATGTGTTTCCTAGTGACGGTGTGAATTTCCTGCAGTTTTCACTGTAAAACTGCGATGGAGCTAGTACCTCCCCATATATATGTGAGGATTGGTGTATGCAAATGAAAAGAAACTTTTTGTTCCCAACAAGCTTGGTGAAGTACGGTTTTCACACACACTTTTCTCGCACAACTGAGCATGTGGAGGGACGTTCGTTCATCTAGCACAAATGGAACGCGTAGCTGGAGAAAGTATTACTCTGGTTTCTCAGTGTGTTTCCTAGTGCCGGTTTGAAGTTCCTGCAGTTTTCACGGTAAAACCGTGTTGGAGCTAGTACCTCCCCATATATATGTATGGAGTGGAGTATGCAAATGAAAAGAAACTTTGTGTTCCCAATAAGCTTGGTGAAGTTCGGCTTGCACTCACAATAATCTCTCAGAACAGAGCATGTGGAGAGACGTTCGTTCATCTAGCACAAAGGGAACGGATAGCAAGGGAAACTATTACTATGTTTGTCAATGTGTTTCCTAGTGCCGCTTTGAAGTTGCTGCAGTTTTCACTTTAAAACCGAGATGGAGTTTGTACCTCCCCATATATATGTATGGAGTGGAGTATGCAACTGAAAAGAAAAATTGTGTTCCTAACAAGCTAGGTGAAGGAAGACTTTCACAAAAACTTATCTCTCAGAACTTAGCATGTGGAGAGACGTTCGTTCATCTAGCACAAAGGGAACGGGTTGCAGGAGAAACATTAACTCTGGTTTCTCAGTGTGTTTCCTAGTGCCGGTTTGAAGTTCCTGCAGTTTTCACGGTAAAACCGATTTGGAGCTAGCACCTCCCCATATATATGTATGGAGTGGAGTATGCAACTAAAAAGAAACTTTGTGTTCCGAATAAGTTAGGTGAAGGACGGCTTTCACACACACTTATATCTCAGAACTGAGCATGTGGAGGGACGTTCGTTCATCTAGCACAAATGGAACGGGTTGCAGGAGAAACTTTTACTCTGGATTCTCACTGTGTTTCCTAGTGCCGGTTTGATGTTCCTGCAATTTTCACTGTAAAACATAGTTGGAACTAGTACCTCCCCATATATATGTATGGGTGGAGTATGCAACTGAAAAGAAACTTTGTGTTCCCAATAAGGTAGGTGAAGGATGGCTTTCACACACAATTATCACTCAGAACTGAGCATGTGGAGGGACGTTCGTTCATCTAGCACAAGGGAACCGACAGCAATTGAAACTTTTACTCTGATTTTTCACTGTGTTTCCCAGGGACGGTTTGAAGTTCAAGCAGTTTTCACTGTAAAACTTAGTTGGAGCTAGTACCTCCCCATATATACGTATGGAGTGGATTTGGCAACTGAAAAGAATCTTTGTGTTCTCAACAATCTAACTGAAGTACGGCCTTCACACACACTTATCTCTCAGAACTTAGCATGTGTAGAGAAGTACGTTCATCTAGCACAAATGGAACGGGTAGCAGGAGAAACTATTACTCTGGTTTCTCACTGTGTTTCCTAGTGCCGGTTTGATGTTCCTGCAATTTTCACTGTAAAACCGTGTTGGAACTGGTACCAACGCATATATATGTATGGAGTGAAGTTTGAAACTGAAAAGAAACTTTGTGTTCCCAACAAGCTAGGTGAAGGACGGCTTTCAAACACATTTATCTCTCAGAACTGAGCATGTGGAGAGACGTTCGTTCATCTAGCACAAAGGGAATGATTTTCAGGAGAAACTTTTACTCTGGTTTCTCCGTCTGTTTCCTAGTGCCGGTTTGAAGTTCCTGCAGTTTTCAGTGTAAAACCGAGTTGGGTCTAGTAACTCCCCATAAATATGTATGGAGTGGAGTATGCAAGTGAAAAGAAACTTTGTGTTCCCAATAATATAGTTGAAGGACGGCTTTCACACACAATTATCTCTCAGAACTGAGCATGTGGAGAGAATTTCATTCATCTAGCACAAAGGGGATGGATAGCAAGGGAAATTTTACTCTGGTTTTAGACTGTGTTTCCTAGTGCCGGTTTGAAGTTCATGCAGTTTTCACTTTAAAACATAGTTGGAGCTAGTACCTCCACATATATATGTATGGAGAGGAGTTTGCAATTGAAAATAAACTTTGTTTTCCCAACAAGCTAGGTGAAGGATGGATTTCACACACACTTATCTCTCAGAACTGAGCATGTGGAGAGACTTTCGTTCATCTAGCACAAAGGGAATGAATAGCAAATAAACTATTACTCTGTTTTTTCAATATGTTACCTAGTGCCGCTTTGAAGTTCCTGCAGTTTTCACTGTAAAACCGAGTTGGAGCTAGTACCTTCCCATAAATATGTATGGAATAGAGTTTGCAAATGAAAAGAAACTTTGTGTTCTCAACAAGCTAACTGAAATACGGCTTTCACACACACTTATCTCTCAGAACTGAGCATGTGGAGAGACGTTCGTTCATCTAGCACAAAGGGAATGATTTGCAGGAGAAACATTTAGTCTGGTTTCTCCGTCTGTTTCCTAGTGCCGGGTTGAAGTTCCTAAATTTTTCAGTGTAAAATTGAGGTGGGTCTATTAACCCCCATATATATGTATGGAGTGGAGTATGCAACTGAAAAGAAACTTTGTTTTCCCAACAAGCTAGGTGAAGGACGGCTTTCACACACACTTATCTCTCAGAACTTAGCATGTGGAGAGACGTTCGTTTATCTAGCACAAAGGGAACGGGTTGCAGGAGAAACTTTTACTGTGGTTTCTCAGTGTGTTTAATAGAGCCTGTTTGAAGTTCCTGCAGTTTTCACTGTAAAACAGAGTTTGAGCTGGTACCACCCCACATATATGTATGGAGTGGAGTTTGCAACTGAAAAGAAACTTTGTGTTCCCAACAAGCTAGGTGAAGGACGGCTTTCAACACACTTATCTCTCAGAACTGAGCATGTGGAGAGACGTTCGTTCATCTAGCACAAATGGAACGGTTTGCAGGAGATACTTTTACTCTGGTTTCTCACTGTGTTTCCTAGTGCCATTTAGAAGCTCCTGTAATTATCACGGTAAAACCGATTTGGAGCTAGTACATCCCCATATATTTGTATGGGGTGGAGTATGCAACTGAAAAGAAACTTTGTGTTCCCAATAAGGTAGGTGAAGGATGACTTTCACACACAATTATCTCTCAGAACTGAGCATGTGGAGGGACGTTCGTTCATCTAGCACAAGGGAACCGACAGCAAGGGAAACTTTTACTCTGATTTTTCACTGTGTTTCCCAGGGCCGGTTTGAAGTTCAAGCAGTTTTCACTGTAAAACATATTTGGAGCTAATACCTCCCCATATATATGTATGGAGTGGATTTGGCAACTGAAAATAATCTTTGTGTTCTCAACAATCTAACTGAAGTACGGCCTTCACACACACTTATCTCTCAGAACTTAGCATGTGGAGAGAAGTACGTTCATCTAGCACAAATGGAACGGGTAGCAGGAGAAACTATTACTCTGGTTTCTCACTGTGTTTCCTAGTGCCGGTTTGATGTTCCTGCAATTTTCACTGTAAAACCGTGTTGGAGCTGGTACCAACGCATATATATGTATGGAGTGAAGTTTGCAACTGAAAAGAAACTTTGTGTTCCCAACAAGCTAGGTGAAGGACGGCTTTCAAACACACTTATCTCTCAGAACTGAGCATGTGGAGAGACGTTCGTTCATCTAGCACAAAGGGAATGATTTGCAGGAGAAACTTTTACTCTGGTTTCTCCGTCTGTTTCCTAGTGCCGGTTTGAAGTTCCTGCAGTTTTCAGTGTAAAACCGAGTTGGGTCTAGTAACTCCCCATATATATGTATGGAGTGGAGTATGCAAGTGAAAAGAAACTTTGTGTTCCCAATAATATAGTTGAAGGACGGCTTTCACACACAATTATCTCTCAGAACTGAGCATGTGGAGAGAATTTCATTCATCTAGCACAAAGGGGATGGATAGCAAGGGAAATTTTACTCTGGTTTTAGACTGTGTTTCCTAGTGCCGGTTTGAAGTTCATGCAGTTTTCACTTTAAAACATAGTTGGAGCTAGTACCTCCACATATATATGTATGGAAAGGAGTTTGCAACTGAAAAGAAACTTTGTTTTCCCAACAAGCTAGGTGAAGGACGGCTTTCACACACACTTATCTCTCAGAACTGAGCATGTGGAGAGCCGTTCGTTCATCTAGCACAAAGGGAACGAATAGCAAAGGAAACTATTACTCTGGTTTTTCAATATGTTACCTAGTGCCGCTTTGAAGTTGCTGCAGTTTTCACTGTAAAACCGAGTTGGAGCTAGTACCTTCCCATATATATGTATGAAGTAGAGTTTGCAAATGAAAAGAAACTTTGTGTTCTCAACAAGCTAACTGAAATACGGCTTTCACACACACTTATCTCTCAGAACTGAGCATGTGGAGAGAAGTTCATTCATCTAGCACAAACGGAATGGATACCAAGGGAAACATTTACTCTGGTTTTTCACAGTGTTTCTTAGTGCCGGATTGAAGTTCATGCAGTTTTCACTGTAAAACCGAGTTTGAGCTGGTACCACCCCACATATATGTATGGAGTGGAGTTTGCAACTGAAAAGAAACTTTGTGTTCCCAACAAGCTAGGTGAAGGACGGCTTTCAACACACTTATCTCTCAGAACTGAGCATGTGGAGAGACGTTCGTTCATCTAGCACAAATGGAACGGTTTGCAGGAGATACTTTTACTCTGGTTTCTCACTGTGTTTCCTAGTGCCATTTAGAAGCTCCTGTAATTATCACGGTAAAACCGAGTTGGAGCTAGTACATCCCCATATATTTGTATGGGGTGGAGTATGCAACTGAAAAGAAACTTTGTGTTCCCAATAAGGTAGGTGAAGGATGACTTTCACACACAATTATCTCTCAGAACTGAGCATGTGGAGGGACGTTCGTTCATCTAGCACAAGGGAACCGACAGCAAGGGAAACTTTTACTCTGATTTTTCACTGTGTTTCCCAGGGCCGGTTTGAAGTTCAAGCAGTTTTCACTGTAAAACATATTTGGAGCTAATACCTCCCCATATATATGTATGGAGTGGATTTGGCAACTGAAAAGAATCTTTGTGTTCTCAACAATCTAACTGAAGTACGGCCTTCACACACACTTATCTCTCAGAACTTAGCATGTGGAGAGAAGTACGTTCATCTAGCACAAATGGAACGGGTAGCAGGAGAAACTATTACTCTGGTTTCTCACTGTGTTTCCTAGTGCCGGTTTGATGTTCCTGCAATTTTCACTGTAAAACCGTGTTGGAGCTGGTACCAACGCATATATATGTATGGAGTGAAGTTTGCAACTGAAAAGAAACTTTGTGTTCCCAACAAGCTAGGTGAAGGACGGCTTTCAAACACACTTATCTCTCAGAACTGAGCATGTGGAGAGACGTTCGTTCATCTAGCACAAAGGGAATGATTTGCAGGAGAAATTTTTACTCTGGTTTCTCCGTCTGTTTCCTAGTGCCGGTTTGAAGTTCCTGCAGTTTTCAGTGTAAAACCGAGTTGGGTCTAGTAACTCCCCATATATATGTATGGAGTGGAGTATGCAAGTGAAAAGAAACTTTGTGTTCCCAATAATATAGTTGAAGGACGGCTTTCACACACAATTATCTCTCAGAACTGAGCATGTGGAGAGAATTTCATTCATCTAGCACAAAGGGGATGGATAGCAAGGGAAATTTTACTCTGGTTTTAGACTGTGTTTCCTAGTGCCGGTTTGAAGTTCATGCAGTTTTCACTTTAAAACATAGTTGGAGCTAGTACCTCCACATATATATGTATGGAAAGGAGTTTGCAACTGAAAAGAAACTTTGTTTTCCCAACAAGCTAGGTGAAGGACGGATTTCACACACACTTATCTCTCAGAACTGAGCATGTGGAGAGCCGTTCGTTCATCTAGCACAAAGGGAACGAATAGCAAAGGAAACTATTACTCTGGTTTTTCAATATGTTACCTAGTGCCGCTTTGAAGTTGCTGCAGTTTTCACTGTAAAACCGAGTTGGAGCTAGGACCTTCCCATATATATGTATGAAGTAGAGTTTGCAAATGAAAAGAAACTTTGTTTTCTCAACAAGCTAACTGAAATACGGCTTTCACACACACTTATCTCTCAGAACTGAGCATGTGGAGAGATGTTCATTCATCTAGCACAAACGGAATGGATACCAAGGGAAACATTTACTCTGGTTTTTCACAGTGTTTCTTAGTGCCGGATTGAAGTTCATGCAGTTTTCACTGTAAAACTTAGTTGGAGCTAGTACTTCCGCATATATATGTATGGAGTGGAGTTTGCAACTGAAAATAATCTTTGTGTTCCCAACAACCTAGGTGAAGTACGGCTTTCAAACACACTTATCTCTCAGAACTGAGCATGTGGAGAGTCGTTCGTTCATCTAGCACAAATGGAACGGGTTGCAGGAGAAACTTTTACTCTGGAATCTCACTGTGTTTCCTAGTGCTGGTTTGAATTTCCTGCAGTTTTCACCGTAAAATCGAGTTGGAGCTAGTACCGCCCCATATATATGTATGGAGTGGAGTACGCAACTGAAAAGAAACTTTGTGTTCCCAGTAAGGTAGGTGAAAGTTGGCTTTCACACCCAATTATCTCTCAGAACTGAGCATGTGGAGGGACGTTCCTTCATCTAGCAAAAAGGGAACGGGTTGTAGGAGAAACATTTACTCTGGATTCTCATTGTGTTTCCTAGTGCTGGTATGAAGTTCCTGCAGTTTTGACGGTAAAACCGTGGTGGAGCTAGTACCTCCCCATATATATGTATGGGGTGGAATTTGCAACTGAAAAAAACTTTGTGTTCCCAACAAGCTAGGTGAAGGACAGCTTTCAAACACAATTATCTCTCAGAATTGAGCAAGTGAGGACAAGTTCGTTCATCTAGCACAAAGGGAATGGGTAGCAGCAGAAACTTTTACTCTGGTTTCTCACTGTTTTTCCTTTGGCCGGTTTGAAGTTCATGCAGTTTTCACTGTAAAACATAGTTGGAGCTTGTACCTCCCCATATATATGTATGGAGTGGAGTTTCCAACTGAAAAGAAACTTTGTATTCCCAACAAGCTAGGTGAAGGATGCTGTAACACACCCTTATCTCTCAGATCTGAGCATGTGGAGAGACGTTCGTTAATCTAGCACAAAGGGAACGGGTTGCAGGAGAAACTTTTACTCTGGTTTTCACTGTGTTTCCTAGTGCCGGATTGAATTTCCTGCAGTCTTCACTGTAAAACAGAGTTGGAGCTGGAACCACCCCATATATATGTATGGAGTGGAGTTTGCAACTGAAAAGAAACTATGTGTTCTCCACAAGCTAGGTGAAGGACGGCTTTCACACACACTTATCTCTCAGACATGAACATGTGGATTGAATTTCGTTCACCTAGCACAAAGGGAACGTGTTGCAGTGGAAACTTTACTCTGGTTTTCAATGTGTTTCCTAGTGCCGGTTGGAGGTTCCTGCAATTTTCACTGTAAAACCGAGTTGGAGCTTATACCTCCCTTTATATATGTATCGAGTAGAGTATGCAACTGAAAAGAAACTTTTTGTTCACAATAAGCTAGGAGAAGGACAGCTTTCACACACAATTATCTCTCAGAATTGAGCAAGTGAGGAGAAGTTCGTTCATCTAGCACAAAGGGAATGGGTAGCAGCAGAAACTTTTACTCTGGTTTCTCACAGTTTTTCCTTTGGCCGGTTTGAAGTTTATGCAGTTTTCACTGTAAAACATAGTTGGAGCTTGTACCTCCCCATATATATGTATGGAGTGGAGTTTCCAACTGAAAAGAAACTTTGTATTCCCAACAAGCTAGGTGAAGGATGCTTTAACACACCCTTATCTCTCAGATCTGAGCATGTGGAGAGACGTTCGTTCATCTAGCACAAAGGGAACGGGTTGCAGGAGAAACTTTTACTCTGGTTTTCACTGTGTTTCCTAGTGCCGGATTGAATTTCCTGCAGTCTTCACTGTAAAACAGAGTTGGATCTGGAACCACCCCATATATACGTATGGAGTGGAGTGTGCATCTGAAAAGAAACTTTGTGTTCCCAAGAAGCTAGGTGAAGGACTGCTTTCACAAAAACTTATCTCTCAGAACTCAGCAAGTGCAGAGACTTTCGTTCATCTAGCACAAAGGGAACGGGTAGCAGGAGAAAGTATTACTCTGGTTTCTCAGTGTGTTTCCTAGTGCCGGTTTGAAGTTCCTGCAGTTTTCACGGTAAAACCGTTTTGGAGCTAGTACCTTCCCATATATATTTATGGAGTGGAGTATGCAACTGAAAAGAAACTTTGTGTTCCCAATAAGCTAGGTGAAGGACGGCTTTCACACACAATAATCTCTCAGAACTGAGCATGTGGAGAGACGTTCGTTCATCTAGCACAAAGGGAACGGGTTGCAGGAGAAACTTTAACTCTGGTTTCTCAGTGTGTTTCCTAGTGCCGGATTGAAGTTCCTGCAGTTTTCACTGTAAAACCGTTTTGGAGCTAGTACCTCCCCATATATATTTATGGAGTGGAGTATGCAACTAAAAAGAAACTTTGTGTTCTGAATAAGTTAACTGAAGGACGGCTTTCACACACACTTATATCTCAGATCTGAGCATGTGGAGGGACGTTCGTTCATCTAGCACAAATGGAATGGTTTGCAGGAGAAACTTTTACTCTGGATTCTCACTGTGTTTCCTAGTGCCGGTTTGATGTTCCTGCAATTTTCACTGTAAAACCGTGTTGGAGCTGGTACCACCGCATATATATGTATGGAGTGAATTTTGCAACTGAAAAGAAACTTTGTGTTCCCAACAAGCTAGGTGACGGACGGCTTTCAAACACACTTATCTCTCAGAACTGAGCATGTGGAGAGACGTTCGTTCATCTAGCACAAAGGGAATGATTTGCAGGAGAAACTTTTACTCTGGTTTCTCCGTCTGTTTCCTAGTGCCGGTTTGAAGTTCCTGCAGTTTTCAGTGTAAAACCGAGTTGGGTCTAGTAACTCCCCATATATATGTATGGAGTGGAGTATGCAAGTGAAAAGAAACTTTGTGTTCCCAATAAGATATTTGAAGGACGGCTTTCACACACAATTATCTCTCAGAATTGAGCAAGTGAGGAGAAGTTCGTTCATCTAGCACAAAGGGAATGGGTAGCAGCAGAAACTTTTACTCTGGTTTCTCACTGTTTTTCCTTTGGCCGGTTTGAAGTTTATGCAGTTTTCACTGTAAAACATAGTTGGAGCTTGTACCTCCCCATATATATGTATGGAGTGGAGTTTCCAACTGAAAATAAACTTTGTATTCCCAACAAGCTAGGTGAAGGATGCTTTAACACACCCTTATCTCTCAGATCTGAGCATGTGGAGAGACGTTCGTTCATCTAGCACAAAGGGAACGGGTTGCAGGAAAAACTTTTACTCTGGTTTTCACTGTGTTTCCTAGTGCCGGATTGAATTTCCTGCAGTCTTCACTGTAAAACAGAGTTGGATCTGGAACCACCCCATATATATGTATGGAGTGGAGTATGCATCTGAAAAGAAACTTTGTGTTCCCAAGAAGCTAGGTGAAGGACTGCTTTCACAAAAACTTATCTCTCAGAATTCAGCAAGTGCAGAGACTTTCGTTCATCTAGCACAAAGGGAACGGGTAGCAGGAGAAAGTATTACTCTGGTTTCTCAGTGTGTTTCCTAGTGCCGGTTTGAAGTTCCTGCAGTTTTCACAGTAAAACCGTTTTGGAGCTAGTACCTCCCCATATATATGTATGGAGTGGAGTATGCAACTGAAAAGAAACTTTGTGTTCCCAATAAGCTAGGTGAAGGACGGCTTTCACACACAATAATCTCTCAGAACTGAGCATGTGGAGAGACGTTCGTTCATCTAGCACAAAGGGAACGGTTTGCAGGAGAAACTTTAACTCTGGTTTCTCAGTGTGTTTCCTAGTGCCGGATTGAAGTTCCTGCAGTTTTCACTGTAAAACCGATTTGGAGCTAGTACCTCCCCATATATATGTATGGAGTGGAGTATGCAACTAAAAAGAAACTTTGTGTTCTGAATAATATAGTTGAAGGACGGCTTTCACACACAATTATCTCTCAGAACTGAGCATGTGGAGAGAATTTCATTCATCTAGCACAAAGGGGATGGATAGCAAGGGAAATTTTACTCTGGTTTTAGACTGTGTTTCCTAGTGCCGGTTTGAAGTTCATGCAGTTTTCACTTTAAAACATAGTTGGAGCTAGTACCTCCACATATATATGTATGGAAAGGAGTTTGCAACTGAAAAGAAACTTTGTTTTCCCAACAAGCTAGGTGAAGGACGGCTTTCACACACACTTATCTCTCAGAACTGAGCATGTGGAGAGCCGTTCGTTCATTTAGCACAAAGGGAACGAATAGCAAAGGAAACTATTACTCTGGTTTTTCAATATGTTACCTAGTGCCGCTTTGAATTTGCTGCAGTTTTCACTGTAAAACCGAGTTGGAGCTAGTACCTTCCCATATATATGTATGAAGTAGAGTTTGCAAATGAAAAGAAACTTAGTGTTCTCAACAAGCTAACTGAAATACGGCTTTCACACACACTTATCTCTCAGAACTGAGCATGTGGAGAGAAGTTCATTCATCTAGCACAAACGGAATGGATACCAAGGGAAACATTTACTCTGGTTTTTCACAGTGTTTCTTAGTGCCGGATTGAAGTTCATGCAGTTTTCACTGTAAAACATAGTTGGAGCTAGTACTTCCACATATATATATATATGGAGTGGAGTTTGCAACTGAAAATAATCTTTGTGTTCCAACAAACTAGGTGAAGTACGGCTTTCAAACACACTTATCTCTCAGAACTGAGCATGTGGAGAGTCGTTCGTTCATCTAGCACAAATGGAACGGGTTGCAGGAGAAACTTTTACTCTGGAATCTCACTGTGTTTCCTAGTGCTGGTTTGAATTTCCTGCAGTTTTCACCGTAAAATCGAGTTGGAGGTAGTACCGCCCCATATATATGTATGGAGTGGAGTATGCAACTGAAAAGAAACTTTGTGTTCCCAGTAAGGTAGGTGAAAGTTGGCTTTCACACCCAATTATCTCTCAGAACTGAGCATGTGGAGGGACGTTCGTTCATCTAGCACAAAGGGAACGGGTTGTAGGAGAAACATTTACTCTGGATTCTCATTGTGTTTCCTAGTGCCGGTATGAAGTTCCTGCAGTTTTGACGGTAAAACCGTGGTGGAGCTAGTACCTCCCCATATATATGTATGGGGTGGAGTTTGCAACTGAAAAAAACTTTGTGTTCCCAACAAGCTAGGTGAAGGACAGCTTTCAAACACAATTATCTCTCAGAATTGAGCATGTGGAGAGACGTTGGTTCATCTAGCACAAAGGAACAGAAAGAAAGGTAAACTTTTACTCTGGTTTTTCAATGTGTTTCCTTGTGCCGGTTTGAAGTTCATGCAGTTTTCACTGTAAAACATAGTTGGAGATAGTACCTCCCCATATATATGTATGGAGTGGAGTTTCCAACTGAAAAGAAACTTTGTGTTCCCAACAATCTAGGTGAAAGATGCTTTCACACACACTTATCTCTCAGAACTGAGCATGAGGAGAGACGTTCGTTCATCTAGCACAAAGGGAACGGGTTGCAGGAGAAACTTTTACTCTGGTTTCTCAGTGTGTTTCCTACTGCCGGTTTGATGTTCCTGCAGTTTTCACTGTAAAACCGATTTGGAGCAGACACCACCCCATATATATGTATTGAGTGGAGTTTGCAAAGGAAAAGAATCTATGTGTTCCCAACAAGCTAGGTGAAGGACGGCTTTCACACACACATATCTCTCAGAACTGAGCATGTGGAGAGACTTCCGTTCATCTAGCACCAAGGGAATGGGTTGCAGTAAAACTTTTACTCTGGTTTCTCAGTCTGTTTCCTAGTGCCGATTTGAAGTTCCTGCAGTTTTCACGGTAAAACAGAGTTGGAGCTAGTATCTCCCCATATATATGTATGGGTTGGAGTATGCAACTGAAAAGAAAATTTTTGTTCACTATAAGCTAGGAGAAGGACGGCTTTCACACACAATTATCTCTCAGAATTGAGCATGTGGAGAGACGTTCGTTAATCTAGCACAAAGGGAATGATTTACAGGAGAAACTTTTACACTGGTTTCTCAGTGTGTTTCCTACTGTCGGTTTGAAGTTCCTGCATATTTCACGGTAAAACCGGTTTTCTAGCTAGTACTTCCCCATATATATGTATGGAGTAGAGTTTGCCACTGAAAAGACACTTTGTGTTCTCAACAAGCTAAGTGAAGTACGGCTTTCACAAACACTTATCTCTCAGAACTGAGCATGTGGAGAGAATTTCGTTCACATAGCACAAAGGAACGTGTTGCAGTGGAAACTTTTACTCTGGTATCTCACTGTTTTTCCTAGTGCCGGTTAGAAGTTCATGCATTTTTCACTGTAAAATATAGATGGAGCTAGTACCACCCCATATATATGTATGGGGTGTAGTTTGCAACTGAAAAGAAACTTTGTGTTCCCAACAAGTTAGGTGAAGGAGGGCTTTCAAATACAATTATCTCTCAGAATTGAGCATGTGGAGAAACGTTCGTTCATCTAGCACAAAGTAACAGATAGCAAGGGAAACATTTACTCTGGTTTTTCAATGTGTTTCCTAGTGCCGGTTTGAAGTTCATGCAGTTTTCACTGTAAAATATAGTTGGAGCTTGTACCTCCCCATATATATGTATGGAGTGGAGTTTCCAAATGAAAAGAAACTTTGTGTTCCCAACAAGCTAGGTGAAGGATGCTTTCACACACACTTATCTCACAGAACTGAGCATGTGGAGAGACGTTCGTTCATCTAGCACAAAGGGAACGGGTTGCAGGAGAAACTTTACTCTGTTTTCTCAGTCTGTTTCCTAGTGCCGTTTTGAAGTTCCTGCAGGTTTCACGGTAAAACCGATTTGGAGCTAGTACCTCCACATATATATGTATGGAGTGGGGTATGGAACTGAAAAGAAACTTTGTGTTCCCAACAAGCTAGTTGAAGGAAGGCTTTCAATGCACTTCTCTCTCAGTACTGAGCATGTGGAGAGAAATTCGTTCATGTAGCACAAAGGGAACGGTTTTCAAGAGAAACATTTACTCTGGTTTCTCAGTGTGTTTCCTAGTGCCGGTTTGAAGTTCCTGCAGTTTTCACTGTAAAACAGAGTTGGAGATGGGACCTCCCCATATATATGTATGGAGTGGAGATTGCAACTGAAAAGAAACTTTGTGTTCCCAACAAGCTAGGTGAAGGACGGCTTTAAGACACACTCATTTCTCAGAACTTAGCTTGTGGAGAAACGTTCGTTCATTTAGCAAAAATGAAACGCGTTGCAGGGGAAACTTTTTCTCTGGTTTCTCAGTTTGTTTCCTAGTGCCGGTTTGAAGTTCCTGCAATTTTCACTGTAAAACCGAGTTGGAGCTAATACCTCCCTTTATATATGTATCTAGTAGAGTATGCAACTGAAAAGAAACTTTTTGTTCACAATAAGCTAGGAGAAGGACGGCTTTCACACACAATTATCTCTCAGAATTGAGCAAGTGAGGACAAGTTCGTTCATCTAGCACAAAGGGAATGGGTAGCAGCAGAAACTTTTACTCTGGTTTCTCACTGTTTTTCCTTTGGCCGGTTTGAAGTTCATGCAGTTTTCACTGTAAAACATAGTTGGAGCTTGTACCTCCCCATATATATGTATGGAGTGGAGTTTCCAACTGAAAAGAAACTTTGTATTCCCAACAAGCTAGGTGAAGGATGCTTTAACACACCCTTATCTCTCAGATCTGAGCATGTGGAGAGACGTTCGTTAATCTAGCACAAAGTGAACGGGTTGCAGGAGAAACTTTTACTCTGGTTTTCACTGTGTTTCCTAGTGCCGGATTGAATTTCCTGCAGTCTTCACTGTAAAACAGAGTTGGAGCTGGAACCACCCCATATATATGTATGGAGTGGAGTTTGCAACTGAAAAGAAACTATGTGTTCTCCACAAGCTAGGTGAAGGACGGCTTTCACACACACTTATCTCTCAGACATGAACATGTGGATTGAATTTCGTTCACCTAGCACAAAGGGAACGTGTTGCAGTGGAAACTTTACTCTGGTTTTCAATGTGTTCCCTAGTGCCGGTTGGAGGTTCCTGCAGTTTTCACTGTAAAATCGAGTTGCAGCTAATACCTCCCCATATATATGTATGGAGTGGAGTATGCATCTGAAAAGAAACTTTGTGTTCCCAAGAAGCTAGGTGAAGGACTGCTTTCACAAAAACTTATCTCTCAGAACTCAGCAAGTGCAGAGACTTTCGTTCATCTAGCACAAAGGGAACGGGTAGCAGGAGAAAGTATTACTCTGGTTTCTCAGTGTGTTTCCTAGTGCCGGTTTGAAGTTCCTGCAGTTTTCACGGTAAAACCGTTTTGGAGCTAGTACCTCCCCATATATTTTTATGGAGTGGAGTATGCAACTGAAAAGAAACTTTGTGTTCCCAATAAGCTAGGTGAAGGACGGCTTTCACACACAATAATCTCTCAGAACTGAGCATGTGGAGAGACGTTCGTTCATCTAGCACAAAGGGAACGGGTTGCAGGAGAAACTTTAACTCTGGTTTCTCAGTGTGTTTCCTAGTGCCGGATTGAAGTTCCTGCAGTTTTCACTGTAAAACCGGTTTGGAGCAAGTACCTCCCCATATATATTTATGGAGTGGAGTATGCAACTAAAAAGAAACTTTGTGTTCCGAATAAGTTAACTGAAGGACGGCTTTCACACACACTTATATCTCAGAACTGAGCATGTGGAGGGACGTTCGTTCATCCAGCACAAATGGAACGGTTTGCAGGAGAAACTTTTACTCTGGATTCTCACTGTGTTTCCTAGTGCCGGTTTGATGTTCCTGCAATTTTCACTGTAAAACCGTGTTGGAGCTGGTACCAACGCATATATATGTATGGAGTGAAGTTTGCAACTGAAAAGAAACTTTGTGTTCCCAACAAGCTAGGTGAAGGACGGCTTTCAAACACACTTATCTCTCAGAACTGATCATGTGGAGAGACCTTCGTTCATCTAGCACAAAGGGAATGATTTGCAGGAGAAACTTTTACTCTGGTTTCTCCGTCTGTTTCCTAGTGCCGGTTTGAAGTTCCTGCAGTTTTCAGTGTAAAACCGAGTTGGGTCTAGTAACTCCCCATATATATGTATGGAGTGGAGTATGCAAGTGAATAGAAACATTGTGTTCCCAATAAGATATTTGAAGGACGGCTTTCACACACAATTATCTCTCAGAACTGAGCATGTGGAGAGAATTTCATTCATCTAGCACAAAGGGGATGGATAGCAAGGGAAACTTTTACTCTGGTTTTAGACTGTGTTTCCTAGTGCCGGTTTGAAGTTCATGCAGTTTTCACTTTAAAACAAAGTTGGAGCTAGCACCTCCACATATATATGTATGGAGTGGAGTTTGCAACTGAAAAGAAACTTTGTTTTCCAAACAAGCTAGGTGAAGAACGGCTTTCACACACACTTCTCTCTCAGAACTGAGCATGTGGAGAGAAGTTCGTTCATCTAGCACAAAGGGAACGGGATGCAGGAGAAACTTTTACTGTGGTTTCTCTGTGTGTTTAATAGTGCCGGTTTGAAGTTCCTGCAGTTTTCACTGTAAAACTGAGTTGGAGCTTGTACCACCCCATATATATGTATGGAGTGGAGTTTGCAACTGAGAAGAAACTTTGTGTTCCCAACAAGCTAGGTGAAGAATGGCTTTCAACACACTTATCTCTCAGAACTGAGCATGTGGAGAGACGTTCGTTCATCTAGCACAAATGGAACGGGTTGCAGGATATACTTTTACTCTGGTTTCTCACTGTGTTTCCTAGTGCCGTTTGAAGCTCCTGCAATTTTCACGGTAAAACCGAGTTGGGGCTAGTACATCACCATATATATGTATGGTGTGGAGTATGCAACTGAAAAGAAACTTTGTGTTCCCAAAAATGTAGGTGAAGGATGGCTTTCACACACAATTATCTCTCAGAACTGAGCATGTGGAGGGACGTTCGTTCATCTAGCACAAGGGAACCGACAGCAAGGGAAACTTTTACTCTGATTTTTCACTGTGTTTCCCAGGGCCGGTTTGAAGTTCAAGCAGTTTTCACTGTAAAACATATTTGGAGCTAATACCTCCCCATATATATGTATGGAGTGGATTTGGCAACTGAAAAGAATCTTTGTGTTCTCAACAATCTAACTGAAGTACGGCCTTCACACACACTTATCTCTCAGAACTTAGCATGTGGAGAGAAGTACGTTCATCTAGCACAAATGGAACGGGTAGCAGGAGAATCTATTACTCTGGTTTCTCACTGTGTTTCCTAGTGCCGGTTTGATGTTCCTGTAGTTTTCACCGTAAAATCGAGTTGGAGCTAGTACCGCCCCATATATATGTATGGAGTTTAGTATGCAACTGAAAAGAAACTTTGTGTTCCCAGTAAGGTAGGTGAAAGTTGGCTTTCACAACCAATTATCTCTCAGAACTGATCATGTGGAGGGACGTTTGTTCATCTAGCACAAAGGGAACGGGTTGTAGGAGAAACATTTACTCTGGATTCTCATTGTGTTTCCTAGTGCTGGTATGAAGTTCCTGCAGTTTTGACGGTAAAACCGTGGTGGAGCTAGTACCTCCCCATATATATGTATGGGGTGGAGTATGCAACTGAAAAAAACTTTGTGTTCCCAACAAGCTAGGTGAAGGACAGCTTTCAAACACAATTATCTCTCAGAATTGAGCATGTGGAGAGACGTTGGTTCATCTAGCACAAAGGAACAGATAGAAAGGTAAACTTTTACTCTGGTTTTTCAATGTGTTTCCTAGTGCCGGTTTGAAGTTCATGCAGCTTTCACTGTAAAACATAGTTGGAGATAGTACCTCCCCATATATATGTATGGAGTGGAGTTTCCAACTGAAAAGAAACTTTGTGTTCCCAACAATCTAGGTGAAAGATGTTTTCACACACACTTATCTCTCAGAACTGAGCATGAGGAGAGACGTTCGTTCATCTAGCACAAAGGGAACGGGTTGCAGGAGAAACTTTTACTCTGGTTTCTCAGTGTGTTTCCTAGTGCCGGTTTGATGTTCCTGCAGTTTTCACTGTAAAACCGAGTTGGAGGTGATACCAACCCATATATATGTATTGAGTGGAGTTTGCAAAGGAAAAGAATCTATGTGTTCCCAACAAGCTAGGTGAAGGACGGCTTTCACACACACATATCTCTCAGAACTGAGCATGTGGAGAGACTTCCGTTCATCTAGCACCAAGGGAACGGGTTGCAGTAAAACTTTTACTCTGGTTTCTCAGTCTGTTTCCTAGTGCCGATTTGAAGTTCCTGCAGTTTTCACGGTAAAACAGAGTTGGAGCTAGTATCTCCCCATATATATGTATGGGTTGTATTATACAACTGAAAAGAAAATTTTTGTTCACTATAAGCTAGGAGAAGGACGGCTTTCACACACAATTATCTCTCAGAATTGAGCATGTGGAGAGACGTTCGTTCATCTAGCACAAAGGGAATGATTTACAGGAGAAACTTTTACACTGGTTTCTCAGTGTGTTTCCTACTGTCGGTTTGAAGTTCCTGCATATTTCACGGTAAAACCGGTTTTCTAGCTAGTACTTCCCCATATATATGTATGGAGTAGAGTTTGCCACTGAAAAGACACTTTGTGTTCTCAACAAGCTAGGTGAAGTACGGCTTTCACAAACACTTATCTCCCAGAACTGAGTATGTGGAGAGAATTTCGTTCACATAGCACAAAGGAACGTGTTGCAGTGGAAACTTTTACTCTGGTTTCTCACTGTTTTTCCTAGTGCCGGTTAGAATTTCATGCATTTTTCACTGTAAAATATAGATGGAGCTAGTACCTCCCCATATATATTTATGGGGTGTAGTTTGCAACTGAAAAGAAACTTTGTGTTCCCAACAAGTTAGGTGAAGGACGGCTTTCAAATCAATTATCTCTCAGAATTGAGCATGTGGAGAAACGTTCGTTCATCTAGCACAAAGTAACAGATAGCAAGGGAAACATTTACTCTGGTTTTTCAATGTGTTTCCTAGTGTCGGTTTGAAGTTCATGCAGTTTTCACTGTAAAACATAGTTGGAGCTTGTACCTCCCCATATATATGTATGGAGTGGAGTTTCCAAATGAAAAGAAACTTTGTGTTCCCAACAAGCTAGGTGAAGGATGCTTTCACACACACTTATCTCTCAGAACTGAGCATGTGGAGAGACGTTCGTTCATCTAGCACAAAGGGAACGGGTTACAGGAGAAACTTTACTCTGTTTTCTCAGTCTGTTTCCTAGTGCCGTTTTGAAGTTCCTGCAGGTTTCACGGTAAAACCGATTTGGAGCTAGTACCTCCACATATATATGTATGGAGTGGGGTATGGAACTGAAAAGAAACTTTGTGTTCCCAACAAGGTAGTTGAAGGAAGGCTTTCAATGCACTTCTCTCTCAGTACTGAGCATGTGGAGAGAAATTCGTTCATGTAGCACAAAGGGAACGGTTTTCAAGAGAAACATTTACTCTGGTTTCTCAGTGTGTTTCCTAGTGCCGGTTTGAAGTTCCTGCAGTTTTCACTGTAAAACAGAGTTGGAAATGGGACCTCCCCATATATATGTATGGAGTGGAGATTGCAACTGAAAAGAAACTTTGTGTTCCCAACAAGCTAGGTGAAGGACGGCTTTCAACACACTTATCTCTCAGAACTGAGCATGTGGAGAGAATTTCGTTCATCTAGCAGAAAGGGAACGTGTTGCAGGAGAAATATTTTCTCTGGTTCTCAGTGTGTTTTCTAGTGCCGGTTTGAATTTCCTGCAGGTTTCACCGTAAAATCGAGTTGGAGTTAGAACCGCTCCATATATATGTATGGAGTGGTGTATGCAAATGAAAAGAAACTTTGTGTTCCTAGTAAGGTAGGTGAAGGACGGCTTTCACACACAATTAACTCTCAGAACTGAGCATGTGGAGAGACGTTCGTTCATGTAGCCCAAAGGGAACCGACAGCAAGAGAAACTTTTCCTCTAGTTTTTCACTGTGTTTCCCAGTGCCGGTTTGAATCTCAAGCAGTTTTCACTGTAAAACATAGTTGGAGCTAGTACCTCCCCATATATATGTATGGAATGGTGTTTGCAACTGAAAAGAAACTTTGTATTCCCAACAAGCTAGGTGAAGGACGGCTTTCACACACACTTATCTCTCAGAACTGAGCATGTGGAGAGAATTTCGTTCATCTAGCACAAAGGGAACGGGTTGCAGGAGAAACATTTATTCTGGTTTCTAAGTGTGTTTCCTAGTGCCGGTTTGAAGCTCCTGCAATTTTCACGGTAAAACCGAGTTGGAGCTAGTACCTCCCCATATATATGTATGGGCTGGAGTATGCAAGTGAAAAGAAACTTTGTGTTCCCAATAAGAAATTTGAAGTACGGCTTTCACACAAAATTATCTCTCAGAACTGAGCATGTGGAGAGAAGTTCATTCATCTAGCACAAACGGAATGGATAGCAAGGGAAACTTTTACTCTGGTTTTTCACAGTGTTTCTTAGTGCCGGATTGAAGTTCATGCAGTTTTCACTGTAAAACATATTTGGAGCTAGTACCTCCACATATATATGTATGGAGTTGAGTTTGCAACTGAAAAGAATCTTTGTGTTCCCAACAACCTAGTTGAAGGACAGCTTTCAAACACACTTATCACTCAGAACTGAGCATGTGGAGAGACGTTCGTTCATCTAGCACAAATGGAACGGGTTGCAGGAGAAACTTTTACTCTGGAATCTCAGTGTGTTTCCTAGTGCCGGTTTGAATTTCCTGCAGTTTTCACCGTAAAATCGAGTTGGAGCTAGTACCGCCACATATATATGTATGGAGTGGAGTATGCAACTGAAAAGAAACTTTGTGTTCCCAGTAAGGTAGGTGAAAGATGGCTTTCACACACAATTATCTCTCAGAACTGAGCATGTGGAGGGACGTTCGTTCATCTAGCACAAAGGGAACGGGTTGTAGAGGAAACATTTACTCTGGATTCTCATTGTGTTTCCTAGTGCTGGTATGAAGTTCCTGCAGTTTTGACGGTAAAACCGTGGTGGAGCTAGTACCTCCCCATATATATGTATGGGGTGGAGTTTGCAACTGAAAAAAAGTTTGTGTTCCCAACAAGCTAGGTGAAGGACGGCTTTGAAACACAATTATCTCTCAGAATTGAGCATGTGGAGAGACTTTCGTTCATCCAGCACAAAGGAACAGATAGCAAGGGAAACTTTTACTCAGGTTTTTCAATGTGTTTCCTAGTGCCGGTTTGAAGTTCATGCAGATTTCACTGTAAAACATATTTGGAGATATAACCTCCCCATATATATGTATGGAGTGGAGATTCCAACTGAAAAGAAACTTTGTGTTCCCAACAAGCTAGGTGAAGAACGGCTTTCACACACACTTGTCTCTCAGAAATGAGCATGTGGAGAAAAGTTCGTTCATCTAGAACAAAGGGAATGATTTGCAGGAAAAACTTTTACACTGGTTTCTCAGTGTGTTTCCTACTGCCGGTTTGAAGTTCCTGCAGATTTCACGGTAAAACTGATTTGGAGTTAGTACCTCCCCATATAAATGTATGGAGTAGAGTTTGCAACTGAAAAGAAACTTTGTGTTCTCAACAAGCTAGGTGAAGTACGGCTTTCACACACACTTATCTCTGAGAAATGAGCATGTGGAGAGAATTTCGTTCACCTAGCACAAAGGGAACGTTTTGCAGTGGAAACATTTACTGTGGTTTCTCACTGTGTTTCCTAGTGCCGGTTTGAAGTTCATGCAGTTTTCAGTGTAAAATATAGATGGAGCTAGTTCCTCCCCATGTATATATATGGATTGGGGTTGGCAAATGAAAAGAATCTTTGTGTTCCCAACAAGCTAGGTGAAGGACGGCTTTCACACACACTTATCTCTCAGAACTGAACATGTGGAGAGAATTTCGTTCATCTAGCAAAAGGGAACGGGTTGTAGGAGAAACATTTACTCTGGATTCTCATTGTGTTTCCTAGTGCCGGTAAGAAGTTCCTGCAATTTTGACGGTAAAACCGTGGTGGAGCTATTACTTCCCCATATATATGTATGGGGTGAAGTTTGCAACTGAAAAAAACTTTGTGTTCCCAAAAAGCTAGGTGAAGGACAGCTTTCAAACACAATTATCTCTCAGAATTGAGCATGTGGAGAGACTTTCGTTCATCCAGCACAAAGGAACAGATAGCAAGGGAAACTTTTACTCAGGTTTTTCAATGTGTTTCCTAGTGCCGGTTTGAAGTTCATGCAGATTTCACTGTAAAACATATTTGGAGATATAACCTCCCCATATATATGTATGGAGTGGAGATTCCAACTGAAAAGAAACTTTGTGTTCCCAACAAGCTAGGTGAAGAACGGCTTTCACACACACTTGTCTCTCAGAAATGAGCATGTGGAGAAAAGTTCGTTCATCTAGAACAAAGGGAATGATTTGCAGGAAAAACTTTTACACTGGTTTCTCAGTGTGTTTCCTACTTCCGGTTTGAAGTTCCTGCAGATTTCACGGTAAAACTGATTTGGAGTTAGTACCTCCCCATATAAATGTATGGAGTAGAGTTTGCAACTGAAAAGGAACTTTGTGTTCTCAACAAGCTAGGTGAAGTACGGCTTTCACACACACTTATCTCTGAGAAATGAGCATGTGGAGAGAATTTCGTTCACCTAGCACAAAGGGAACGTTTTGCAGTGGAAACTTTTACTGTGGTTTCTCACTGTGTTTCCTAGTGCCGGTTTGAAGTTCATGCAGTTTTCAGTGTAAAATATAGATGGAGCTAGTTCCTCCCCATGTATATATATGGATTGGGGTTGGCAAATGAAAAGAATCTTTGTGTTCCCAACAAGCTAGGTGAAGGACGGCTTTCACACACACTTATCTCTCAGAACTGAACATGTGGAGAGAATTTCGTTCATCTAGCAAAAGGAAACGGGTTGTAGGAGAAACATTTACTCTGGATTCTCATTGTGTTTCCTAGTGCCGGTATGAAGTTCCTGCAGTTTTGACGGTAAATCCGTGTTGGAGCTAGTACTTCCGCATATATATGTATGGGGTGGAGTTTGCAACTGAAAAAAACTTTGTGTTCCCAAAAAGCTAGGTGAAGGACAGCTTTCAAACACAATTATCTCTCAGAATTGAGCATGTTGAGAGACGTTGGTTCATCTAGCACAAAGGAACAGATAGAAAGGTAAACTTTTACTCTGGTTTTTCAATGTGTTTCCTAGTGCCGGTTTGAAGTTCATGCAGTTTTCACAGTAAAACATAGTTGGAGATAGTAACTCCCCATATATATGTATGGAGTGGAGTTTCCAACTGAATAGAAACTTTGTGTTCCCAACAATCTAGGTGAAAGATGCTTTCACACACACTTATCTCTCAGAATTGAGCATGTGGAGAGACGTTCGTTCATCTAGCACAAAGGGAAAGGGTTGCAGGAGAAACTTTTACTCTGGTTTCTCAGTGTGTTTCCTAGTGCCGGGTTGAAGTTCCTGCAGTTTTCACTGTAAAACCGATTTGGAGCAGATACCACCCCATATATATGTATTGAGTGGAGTTTGCAAAGGAAAAGAATCTATGTGTTCCCAACAAGCTAGGTGAAGGACGGCTTTCACACACACATATCTCTCAGAACTGAGCATGTGGAGAGACTTCCGTTCATCTAGCACCAAGGGAACGGGTTGCAGTAGAAACTTTTACTCTGGTTTCTCAGTCTGTTTCCTAGTGCCGATTTGAATTTCCTGCAGTTTTCACGGTAAAACAGAGTTGGAGCTAGTATCTCCCCATATATATGTATGGGTTGGAGTATGGAACTGAAAAGAAAATTTTTGTTCACCATAAGCTAGGAGAAGGACGGCTTTCACACACAATTATCTCTCAGAATTGAGCATGTGGAGAGACTTTCGTTCATCTAGCACAAAGGGAATGATTTGCAGGAGAAACTTTTACACTGGTTTCTCAGTGTGTTTCCTACTGTCGGTTTGAAGTTCCTGCAGATTTCACGGTAAAACCGGTTTTCTAGCTAGTACCTCCCCATATATATGTATGGAGTAGAGTTTGCCACTGAAAAGACACTTTGTGTTCTCAACAAGCTAGGTGAAGCACGGCTTTCACAAACACTTATCTCTCAGAACTGAGCATGTGGAGAAAATTTCGTTCACCTAGCACAAAGGAAAGTGTTGCAGTGGAAACTTTTACTCTGGTTTCTCATTGTGTTTCCTAGTGCCGGTTTGAAGTTCATGCAGTTTTCACTGTAAAATATAGATGGAGCTAGTACCTCCCCATATATTTGTATGGGTTGTAGTTTGCAACTGAAAAGAAACTTTGTGTTCCCAACAAGTTATGTGAAGGACGGCTTTCAAACACAATTATCTCTCAGAATTGAGCATGTGGAGAAACGTTCGTTCATCTAGCACAAACTAACAGATAGCAAGGGAAACATTTACTCTGGTTTTTCAATGTGTTTCCTAGTGCCGGTTTGAAGTTCATGCAGTTTTCACTGTAAAACATAGTTGGAGCTTGTACCTCCCCATATATATGTATGGAGTGGAGTTTCCAAATGAAAAGAAACTTTGTGTTCCCAACAAGCTAGGTGAAGGATGCTTTCACACACACTTACCTCTCAGAACTGAGCATGTGGAGAAAATTTCGTTCACATAGCACAAAGGAAAGTGTTGCAGTGGAAACTTTTACTCTGGTTTCTCATTGTGTTTCCTAGTGCCGGTTTGAAGTTCATGCAGTTTTCACTGTAAAATATAGATGGAGCTAGTACCTCCCCATATATTTGTATGGGGTGTAGTTTGCAACTGAAAAGAAACTTTGTGTTCCCAACAAGTTATGTGAAGGATGGCTTTCAAACACAATTATCTCTCAGAATTGAGCATGTGGAGAAACGTTCGTTCATCTAGCACAAACTAACAGATAGCAAGGGAAACATTTACTCTGGTTTTTCAATGTGTTTCCTAGTGCCGTTTTGAAGTTCATGCAGTTTTCACTGTAAAACATAGTTGGAGCTTGTACCTCCCCATATATATGTATGGAGTGGAGTTTCCAAATGAAAAGAAACTTTGTGTTCCCAACAAGCTAGGTGAAGAATGCTTTCACACACACTTATCTCTCAGAACTGAGCATGTGGAGAGACGTTCGTTCATCTAGCACAAAGGGAACGGGTTGCAGGAGAAACTTTACTCTGTTTTCTCAGTCTGTTTCCTAGTGCCGTTTTGAAGTTCCTGCAGATTTCACGGTAAAACTGATTTGGAGCTAGTACCTCCACATATATATGTATGGAGTGGGGTATGCAACTGAAAAGAAACTTTGTGTTGCCAACAAGCTAGTTGAAGGAAGGCTTTCAATGCACTTCTCTCTCAGTACTGAGCATGTGGAGAGAAATTCGTTCATGTAGCACAAAGGGAACGGTTTTCAGGAGAAACATTTACTCTGGTTTCTCAGTGTGTTTCCTAGTGCCGGTTTGAAGTTCCTGCAGTTTTCACTGTAAAACAGAGTTGGAGATGGGACCTCCCCATATATATGTATGGAGTGGAGATTGCAACTGAAAAGAATCTTTGTGTTCCCAAAAAGCTAGGTGAAGGACTGCTTTCACACACACTTATCTCTCAGAACTGACCTTGTGGAGAGTCCTTCATTCATCTAGCACTAAGGGAATGGGTAGCAGGAGAAACTTTTACTCTGGTTTCTCACTGTGTTTCCTAGTGCCGGTTTGAAATTCCTGCAGTTTTCACGGTAAAACCGAGTTGGAACTAGTACCTCACCATATATATGTATGGAGTAGTGTTTGCAACTGAAAAGAAACTTTGTGTTCTCAACAAGCTAGGTGAAGTACGGCTTTCACACACACTTATCTCTCAGAACTGATCATGTGGAGAGAAGTTCGTTCACCTAGCAGAAAGGGAACTTGTTGCAGTTGAAACTTTACTCTGGTTTCTCCCAGTGTTTCCTAGTGCCGGTTTGTAGTCCCTGCAGTTTTTACTGTAAAACCGAGTTGGAGCTAGTATCTCCCCATATATATTTATGGAGTGGATTAAGCAACTGAAAAGAAAGTTTGTGTTCCCAACAAGATAGGTGAAGGACGGCTTTCACAAAAATTATCTCTCACAACTGAGCATGTGCAGAGACGTTCCTTCATTTAGCCTAAGGGAACGGGTAGGAGGAGAAACTATTACTCTGGTTTCTCACTGTGTTTCCTAGTGCCGGTTTGAAGTTCCTGCAGTTTTCACTGTAAAACCGAGATGGACTTAGTACCTCCCCATATATATGTGTGGAGTGGTATATGCAACTGAAAAGAAACTTTGTGTTCCCAACAAGCTAGTTGAAGGACGGCTTTCACACACACATATCTCTCAGAACTGAGCTTGTGGAGAGACGATCGTTCATCTAGAACAAAGGGAACGGTTTGCAGGAGAAACTTTCACTCTGGTTTCTCAGTGAGTTTAATAGAGCCGGTAAGAAGTTCCTGCAATTTTCACTGTAAAACCGAGTTGGAGCTGGTACCTCCCCATATATATGTATCGATTGGAGTTTGCAACTGAAAAGTAACTTTGTGTTCCCAAGAAGCTAGTTGAAGGACGGCTTTCACACACACTTATCTCTCAGAAATGACCGTGTGGAGAGTCCTTCGTTCATCTAGAACAAAGGGAATGGGTAGCAGTAGAAACTTTTACTCTGGTTTCTCACTTTGTTTCCTAGTGCCGGTTTGAATTTCCTGAATTATTCACTGTAAAACATAGTTGGGTCTAGAACCTACCTATATATATATATATGGATTGGAGAATGCAACTGAAAAGAAACTTTGTGTTCCCAACAAGCTAGGTGAAGGAAGGCTTTCACACACACTTATCTCTCAGAACTGAGCATGTGGAGAGTCCTTCGTTCATCTAGCACAAAGGGAACGGATAGCAGGAGAAACTTTATTCTGGTTTCCCACTGTGTTTCCTAGTGCCGGTTTGTAGTTCCTGCAGTTTTCACTGTAAAACTGATTTGGAGCTACTACCTCCCCTTATATATGTATGCAGTAGAGATTGCATCTGAAAAGAAATTTTGTGTTCTCAACAAGCTAGTTGAAGTAGGCTTTCACACAAACTTAACTCTCAGAATTGAGCATGTTGAGAGACTTTTGTTCATCTATCACAAAGGGAACGGGTAGCAGGAGAAACTATACCTCTAGTTTCTCACTGTGTTTCCTAGTGCCGGTTTGAAGTTCCTGCAGTTTTCACTGTAAAACCGAGATGGAGCTAAAACCTCCCCATATATATGTGTGGGGTGGACTATGCAACTGAAAAGAAACTTTGTGTTCCCAACAAGCTAGGTGAAGGAAGGCTTTCACACACACTTGTCTCTCAGAAATGAGCATGTGGAGAGACGTTCGTTCATCTAGCACAAAGGGAAGTATTTGCAGGAGAAACTTTTACAGTGGTTTCTCAGTGTGTTTCCTACTGCCGGTTTGAAGTTCCTGCAGATTTCACGGTAAAACCGATTTGGAGCTAGTACCTCCCCATATAAATGTATGGAGTAGAGTTTGCAACTGAAAAGAAACTTTGTGTTCTCAACAAGCTAGGTGAAGTACAGCTTTCACACACACTTATCTCTCAGAAATGAGCATGTGGAGAGAATTTCGTTCACCTAGCACAAAGGAACAGATAGAAAGGGAAACTTTTACTCTGGTATTTCAATGTGTTTCCTAGTGCCGGTTTGAAGTTCATGCAGTATTCACTGTAAAACATAGTTGGAGATAGTACCTCCCTATATATATGTATGGATTGGAGTTTCCAACTGAAAAGAAACTTTGTGTTCCCAACAATCTTTGTGAAGGATGCTTTCACACACACTTATCTCTCAGAACTGAGCATGTGGAGAGACGTTCGTTCATCTAGCACAAAGGGAACGTTTTGCAGGAGAAATTTTACTCTGGTTTCTCACTGTGTTTCCTATGGCCGGTTTGAAGTTCATGCAGTTTTCACTGTAAAACATAGTTGGGGCTTGTACCTCCCCATATATATATATGGAGTGGAGTTTCCAACTTAAAAGAAACATTGTGTTCCCAACAAGCTAGGTGAAGGATGCTTTCACACACCCTTATCTCTCAGAACTGAGCATGTGGAGAGACGTTCGTTAATCTAGAACAAAGGGAACTTGTTGCAGGGGAAACTTTTACTCTGTTTTCTCAGTCTGTTTCCTAGTGCCGGTTTGAAGTTCCTGCAGTTTTCACATTAAAACAGAGTTGGAGCTAGTATCTCCCCATATATATGTATGGGTTGGACTATGCAACTGAAAAGAAACTTTTTGTTCACAATAAGCTAGGAAAAGGACGGCTTTCACACACAATTATCTCTCAGAATTGAGCATGTGGAGAGACGTTCGTTCATCTAGCACAAAGGGAATGATTTGCAGGAGAAACTTTTACACTGGTTTCTCAGTGTGTTTGCTACTGTCGGTTTGAATTTCCTGCAGATTTCACGGTAAAACCGGTTTTCTAGCTAGTACCTACCCATATATATGTATGGAGTAGAGTTTGCCACTGAAAAGACACTTTGTGTTCTCAACAAGCTAGGTGAAGTACGGCTTTCACAAACACTTATCTCTCAGAACTGAGCATGTGGAGAAAATTTCGTTCACCTAGCACAAAGGGAACGTGTTGCAGTTGAAACTTTTACTCTGGTTTCTCACTGTGTTTCCTAGTGCCGGTTTGAAGTTCATGCAGTTTTCACTGTAAAATATAGATGGAGCTAGTACCTCCCCATATATATGTATGGGGTGTAGATTGCAACTGAAAAGAAACTTTGTGATCCCAACAAGCTTGTTGAAGGAAGGCTTTCAATGCACTTCTCTCTCAGTACTGAGCATGTGGAGAGAAATTCGTTCATGTAGCAAAAAGGGAACGGTTTTCAGGAGAAACATTTACTCTGGTTTCTCAGTGTGTTTCCTAGTGCCGGTTTGAAGTTCCTGCAGTTTTCACTGTAAAACCGAGATGGAGCTAATACCTCCCCATATATATGGGTGGGGTGGACAAGGAAACTGAAAACAAACTTTGTGTTCCCAACAAGCTAGGTTAAGGACGGCTTTCAAACACACTTATCTCTCAGAACTGAGCATGTAGAGAGACGTTCATTCATCTAGCACAAAGGGAACGGTTTGCAGGAATAACTTTTAGTCTTCTTTCTCAGTGTGTTTCGTAGTGCCGGTTTGAATTTCCTGAAGTTTTCACGGTAAAACCGTGTTGGAGCTAGTACCTCCCCATGTATATCTATGGAGTGTAGTATGGAACTGAAAAGAAACTTTGTGTTCCCAACAAGCTAGGTGAAGGATGGCTGTCACACAATCTTATCTCTCTGAACTGAGCATGTGGAGAGAGGTTCGCTCATTTAGCACAAAGGGAACGGGTTGCAGGGGAAATTTTTCTCCGGTTTCTCAGTGTATTTAATAGTGCCGGTTTGAAGTTCCTGCAGTTTTCACTGTAAAACCGAGTTGGAGCTGGAACCACCCCATATATATGTATGGAGTGGAGTTTGCAGCTGAAAAGAAACTTTGTGTTCCCAACAAGCTAGGTGAAGGACGGCTTACACACACACTTGTTTCTCAGAAATGAGCATGTGGAGAGACGTTCGTTCATCTAGCACAAAGGAACAGATAGAAAGGGAAACTTTTACTCTGGTTTTTCAATGTGTTTCCTAGTGCCGTTTTGAAGTTCATGCAGTTTTTACTGTAAAACATTGTTGGAGATAGTACCTCCCCATATATATGTATGGAGTGGAGTTCCCAACTGAAAAGAAACTTTGTGTTCCCAACAATCTAGGTGAAAGATGCTTTCACACACACTTATCTCTCAGAACTGAGCATGTGGAGAGACGTTCGTTCATCTAGCACTAAGGGAACGGGTTGCAGGAGAAACTTTTACTCTGGTTTCTCAGTGTGTTTCCTAGTGCCGGTTTGAAGTTCCTGCAGTTTTCACTTTAAAACCGAGTTGGAGCAGATACCACCCCATATATATGTATGGAGTGGAGTTTGCAAAGGAAAAGAATCTTTGTGTTCCCAACAAGCTAGGTGAAGGAAGGCTTTCACACACACTTATCTCTCAGAACTGAGCATGTGGAGAGACGTTCGTTCATCTAGCACCAAGGAACGGGTTGCAGTAGAAACTTTTACTCTGGTTTCTCAGTCTGTTTCCTAGTGCCGATTTGAAGCTCCTGCAGTTTTCACTGTAAAAACGAGTTGGAGCTAGTATCTCCCCATATATATATATGGGTTGGAGTATGCAACTGAAAAGAAACTTTTTGTTCACAATAAGCTAGTAGAAGGACAGCTTTCACACACAATTATCTCTCAGAATTGATCATGTGAGGAGACGTTCGTTCATCTAGCACAAAGGGAATGGGTAGCAGGAGGAACTTTTTCTCTGGTTTCTCAGTGTGTTTCCTAGTGCCGGTTTGAAGTTCCTGCAGTTTTCACGGTAAAACCTAGTTGGAGCCTGTACCTCCCCATATATATGTATGGAGTGGAGTATGCAACTGAAAAGAAACTTTGGTTCCCAATAAACTATGTGAAGGACGACATTCACACACAATTATCTCTCAGAATTGAACATGTGAGGAGATGTTCGTTCATCTAGCACAAAGGGAATGGGTAGCAGGAGAAACTTTTACTCTGGTTTCTCACTGTGTTTCCTATGGCCGGTTTGAAGTTCATGCAGTTTTCACTGTAAAACATAGTTGGAGCTTGTACCTCCCCATATATATGTATGGAGTGGAGTTTCCAACTGAAAAGAAACATTGTGTTACCAACAAGCTAGTTGAAGGATGCTTTCACACACCCTTATCTCTCAGAACTGAGCATGTGGAGAGACGTTCGTTAATCTAGCACAAAGGGAACGGGTTGCAGGAGAAACTTTTACTCTGGTTTTCACTGTGTTTCCTAGTGCCGGAGTGAAGTTCTTGCAGTTATCACTGTAAAACCGAGTTGGAGCTGGTACCACCCCATATATATGTATGGAGTGGAGTTTGCAACTGAAAAGAAACTTTGTGTTCCCAACAAGCTAGGTGAAGGACGGCTTTCACACACACATATCTCTCAGAACTGAGCATGTGGAAAGAATTTCGTTCACCTAGCACAAAGGGAAGGTGTTGCAGTGGAAACTTTTACTGTGGTTTCTCACTGTGTTTCCTAGTGCCGGTTTGAAGTTCATGCAGTTTTCACTGTTAAATATAGATGGAGCTAGTACCTCCCCATATATATATATGGATTGGAGTTGGCAAATGAAAAGAATCTTTGTGTTCCCAACAAGCTAGGTGAAGGATGCTTTCACACACACTTATCTCTCAGAACTGAACATGTGGAGAGAATTTCGTTCATCTAGCAAAAGGGAACGGGTTGTAGGAGAAACATTTACTCTGGATTCTCATTGTGTTTCCTAGTGCCGGTATGAAGTTCCTGTAGTTTTGACGGTAAAACCGTGGTGGAGCTAGTACCTCCCCATATATATGTATGAGGTGGAGTTTGCAACTGAAAAAAACTTTGTGTTCCCAACAACCTAGGAGAAGGACGGCTTTCAAACACAATTATCTCTCAGAATTGAGCATGTGGAGAGACGTTCGTTCATCTAGCACAAAGAACAGATAGAAAGGGAAACTTTTACTCTGGTTTTTCAATGTTTTTCCTAGTGCCGGTTTGAAGTTCATGCAGTTTTCACTGTAAAACATAGTTGGATCTAGTACCTCCCCATATATATGTATGGAGTGGAGTATGCAACTGAAAAGAATCTTTGTGTTCCCAACAATCTAGGTGAAGGATGCTTTCACACACACTTATCTCTCAGAACTGAGCATTTGGAGAGACGTTCTTTCATCTAGCACAAAGGGAATGGGTTGCAGGAGAAACTTTTACTCTGGTTTCTCAGTGTGTTTCCTAGTGCCGGTTTTATGTTCCTGAATTTTCACGGTAAAAATGAGTAGGAGCTTGTACCTCCCCATATATATGTATGGAGTGTAGTTGGTAACTGAAAAGAATCTTTGTGTTCTCAACAAGCTAGTTGAAGTACGTATTTCACACACACTTATCTCTCAAAAGAGAGCATGTGGAGAGACGTTCGTTCATCTAGCACAAAGGGAATGGATAGCAAGGGAAACTATTACTCTGGATTCTCAATGTGTTTCCTAGTGCCGCTTTGAAGTTGCTGCATTTTTCACTGTAAAACCGAGTTGGAGCTAGGACCTTCTCATATATATGTATGGAGTGTAGTTTGTTAATGAAAAGCAACTTTGTGTTCCCAACAAGCTAGGTGAAGGACGGCTTTCACACACACTTCTCTCTCAGAACTGAGCATGTGGAGAGACGTTCGTTCATCTAGCATATAGGGAACGGGTTGCAGGAGAAATTATACTCTGGTTTCTCAGTCTGTTTCCTAGTGCCGGTTAGAAGTTCCTGCAGTTTTCACTGTAAAACCGAGTTGCAGCTACTACTTCCCCATATATATGTATGGATTGGACTTGGCAAATGAAAAGGAACTTTGTGTTCCCAACAAGCTAGGTGAAGGACGGCTTTCACACACAATTTTCTCTCAGAACTGAGCATGTGGAGAGACGTTCGTTCATCTAGCATAAAGGGAAAGGGTTGCAGGAGAAACATTTACTCTGGTTTCTCAGTCTGTTTCCTAGTGCCGGTTTGAAGTTCCTGAGTTATCAGTGAAAACCGTGTTGGAGCTATTACGTCCCCATATATATGTATGGAGTGGAGTTTGCAACTGAAAAGAAACTATGTGTTCCCAACAAGCTAGGTGAAGGACGGCTTTCACACACACTTCTCTCTCAGAACTGAGCATGTGGAGAGACGTTCGTTCATCTAGCACAAAGGGAACGGGTTGCAGGAAAAATTTTACCCTGGTTTCACAGTCTTTTTCCTAGTGCCGGTTAGAAGTTCCTGCAGTTTTCACTGTAAAACCGAGTTGCAGCTAGTACCACCATATATATATGTATGGAGTGGAATTGTCAACTGAAAAGGAACATTGTGTTCCCAACAATCTATGTGAAGTACGGATTTTACACACACTTATCTCACAGAACAGAGCATGTGGATATACCTTTGTTCATCTAGCACAAAGGGAACGGGTTGCAGGAGAAACTTTTACTCTGGTTTCTCAGTCTGTTTCCTAATGCCGGAATGAAGTTCCTGAGTTTTCAGTGTAAAACGGAGTTGGAGATAGTACCTCCCCATATATTTGTATGGAGTGGAGTTTGCAAGTGAAAAGAATCTTTGTGTTACCAAAGCTAGGTGAAGGACGGCTTTCACACACACTTATCCCTCAGAACTGAGCATGTGGAGAGACGTTCGTTCATCTAGAACAAATGGAACTGGTTGCAGGAGAAACTTTTACTCTGGTTTCTCAGACCGTTTCCTTGTGCCGGTTAGACGTTCCTGCAGTTTTCACTGTAAAACCGAGTTGGAGCTAGTACATCCCCATATATATGTATGGATTGTTGTTGGCAACTGAAACGATACTTTGTGTTCCCAACAATCTATTTGAAGGATGGCTTTCACACACACTTATTTCTCAGAAATGAGCATGTGGAAAGACGTTCGTTCATCTAGCAGAAAGGGAAAGGAAAGCAAGGGAAACTTTTACTCTGGTTTCTCAGTGTCTTTCCTAGTGCCGGTTTGAAGATCCTGCAGTTTTCACGGTAAAACCGAGTTGGAGCTAGAACCACCCCATATATATGTACGGAGTGGAGTTTGCAACTGAAAAGAAAGTTTTTGTTCCCAATAAGCTAGTTGAATGACGGCTTTCACACACAATTATCCTTGAGAAATGAGCATGTGGAGAGACGTTCGTTCATCTAGCACAAAGGGACCGGGTAGCAAGGGAAACTATTACACTGGTTTATCAGTGTTTTTCCTAGTGCCGGTTTGAAGTTCCTGCAGTTTTCACGGTAAAACCGTGTTGGGGCTAGTACCTCCCCATATATATGTATGGAGTGGATTATGCAACTGAAAAGAAACTTTGTGTTCCCAATAAGCTAGAAGAAGGGCGGTTTTCACACACAATTATCTCTCAGAACTGATCATGTGCAGAGACATTCGTTTATCTAGCCCAAATGGAACGGATAGCAAGGGAAACGTTTACTCTTGTATTTCACTGTGTTTCCTAGTGCCGGTTTGAACTTCCTGCAGTTTTCACAGAAAAACATAGTTGGAGCTAGTTCCTCCCCATATATATGTATGGAGTGGAGTTAGCAAGTGAAAAGAAAGTTTGTTTTCCCAACAAGCTATGTGAAGGACGGCTTTAACACACACTTATCTCTCAGAACTGAGCATGTGGAGAGACGTTCGTTCATCTAGCACAAAGGAACAGATAGCAAGGGAAACATTTACTCTGGTTTTTCAATGTGTTTCCTAGTGCCGGTTTGAAGTTCATGAAATTTTCACTGTAAATCATAGTTGGAGCTTGTACCTCCCCATATGTATGTATGTAGTGGAGTTTCCAAATGAAAAGAAACTGTGTTCCCAACAAGCTAGGTGAAGGATGCTTTCACACACACTTATCTCTCAGAACTGAGCATGTGGAGAGACGTTCGTTCATCTAGCACAAAGGGAACGGGTTGCAGGGGAAACTTTTACACTGTTTTCTCAGTCTGTTTCCTAGTGCCGGTTTGAAGTTCCTGCAGATTTCACGGTAAAACCGATTTGGAGCTAGTAACTCCACATATATATGTTTGGAGTGGGGTATGCAACTGAAAAGAAACTTTGTGTTCCCAACAAGCTTGTTGAAGGAAGGCTTTCAATGCACTTCTCTCTCAGTACAGAGCATGTGGAGAGAAATTCGTTCATGTAGCACAAAGGGAACGGTTTTCAGGAGAAACATTTACTCTGGTTTCTCAGTGTGTTTCCTAGTGCCGGGTTGAAGTTCCTGCAGTTTTCACTGTAAAACAGAGTTGGAGATGGGACCTCCCCATATATATGTCTGGAGTGGAGATTGCAACTGAAAAGAATCTTTGTGTTCCCAAAAAGCTAGGTGAAGGACTGCTTTCACACACAATTATCTCTCAGAACTGACCTTGTGGAGAGTCATTCATTCATCTAGCACAAAGGGAATGGGTAGCAGGAGAAACTTTTACTCTGGATTCTCACTGTGTTTCCTAGTGCCGGTTTGAAATTCCTGCAGTTTTCATGGTAAAACCGTGTTGGAATTAGTACCTCACCATATATATGTATGGAGTAGTGTTTGCAACTGAAAAGAAACTTTGTGTTCTCAACAAGCTAGGTGAAGTACGGCTTTCACACACACTTATCTCTCAGAACTGATCATGTGGAGAGAAGTTCGTTCACCTAGCACAAAGGGAATTGTTGCAGTGGAAACTTTACTCTGGTTTCTCACAGTGTTTCCTAGTGCCGGTTTGAAGTCCCTGCAGTTTTTACTGTAAAACCGAGTTGGAGCTAGTATCTCCCCATATATATTTATGGAGTGGAGTAAGCAACTGAAAGGAAAGTTTGTGTTCCCAACAAGATAGGTGAAGGACGGCTTTCACAAAAAATTATCTCTCAGAACTGAGCATGCGCAGAAACGTTCCTTCATTTAGCCAAAGGGAACGGGTAGCAGGAGAAACTATTACTCTGGTTTCTCACTGTGTTTCCTAGTGCCGGTTTGAAGTTCCTGCAGTTTTCACTGTAAAACCGAGATGGAGTTAGTACCTCCCCATATATATGTGTGGAGTGGTGTATGCAACTGAAAAGAACCTTTTTGTTCCCAACATCCTAGTTGAAGGACGGCTTTCACACACACATATCTCTCAGAACTGAGCTTGTGGAGAGACGATCGTTCATCTAGAACAAAGGGAACTGTTTGCAGAAGAAACTTTTACTCTGGTTTCTCAGTGAGTTTAATAGAGCCGGTATGAAGTTCCTGCAGTTTTCACTGTAAAACCGAGATGGAGCTAAAACCTCCCCATATATATGTGTGGGGTGGACTATGCAACTGAAAAGAAACTTTGTGTTCCCAACAAGCTAGGTGAAGGAAGGCTTTCACACACACTTGTCTCTCAGAAATGAGCATGTGGAGAGACGTTCGTTCATCTAGCACAAAGGGAAGTATTTGCAGGAGAAACTTTTACAGTGGTTTCTCAGTGTGTTTCCTACTGCCGGTTTGAAGTTCCTGCAGATTTCACGGTAAAACCGATATGGAGCTAGTACCTCCCCATATAAATGTATGGAGTAGAGTTTGCAACTGAAAAGAAACTTTGTGTTCTCAACAAGCTAGGTGAAGTACAGCTTTCACACACACTTATCTCTCAGAAATGAGCATGTGGAGAGAATTTCGTTCACCTAGCACAAATGAACAGATAGAAAGGGAAACTTTTACTCTGGTATTTCAATGTGTTTCCTAGTGCCGGTTTGAAGTTCATGCAGTTTTCACTGTAAAACATAGTTGGAGATAGTACCTCCCTATATATATGTATGGATTGGAGTTTCCAACTGAAAAGAAACTTTGTGTTCCCAACAATCTATGTGAAGGATGCTTTCACACACACTTATCTCTCAGAACTGAGCATGTGGAGAGACGTTCGTTCATCTAGCACAAAGGGAACGTTTTGCAGGAGAAATTTTACTCTGGTTTCTCACTGTGTTTCCTATGGCCGGTTTGAAGTTCATGCAGTTTTCACTGTAAAACATAGTTGGAGCTTGTACCTCCCCATATATATATATGGAGTGGAGTTTCCAACTTAAAAGAAACATTGTGTTCCCAACAAGCTAGGTGAAGGATGCTTTCACACACCCTTATCTCTCAGAACTGAGCATGTGGAGAGATGTTCGTTAATCTAGAACAAAGGGAACTTGTTGCAGGGGAAACTTTTACTCTGTTTTCTCAGTCTGTTTCCTAGTGCCGGTTTGAAGTTCCTGCAGTTTTCACATTAAAACAGAGTTGGAGCTAGTATCTCCCCATATATATGTATGGGTTGGACTATGCAACTGAAAAGAAACTTTTTGTTCACAATAAGCTAGGAAAAGGACGGCTTTCACACACAATTATCTCTCAGAATTGAGCATGTGGAGAGACGTTCGTTCATCTAGCACAAAGGGAATGATTTGCAGGAGAAACTTTTACACTGGTTTCTCAGTGTGTTTGCTACTGTCGGTTTGAATTTCCTGCAGATTTCACGGTAAAACCGGTTTTCTAGCTAGTACCTACCCATATATATGTATGGAGTAGACTTTGCCACTGAAAAGACACTTTGTGTTCTCAACAAGCTAGGTGAAGTACGGCTTTCACAAACACTTATCTCTCAGAACTGAGCATGTGGAGAGAATTTCGTTCACCTAGCACAAAGGGAACGTGTTGCAGTTGAAACTTTTACTCTGGTTTCTCACTGTGTTTCCTAGTGCCGGTTTGAAGTTCATGCAGTTTTCACTGTAAAATATAGATGGAGCTAGTACCTCCCCATATATATGTATGGGGTGTAGATTGCAACTGAAAAGAAACTTTGTGATCCCAACAAGCTTGTTGAAGGAAGGCTTTCAATGCACTTCTCTCTCAGTACTGAGCATGTGGAGAGAAATTCGTTCATGTAGCAAAAAGGGAACGGTTTTCAGGAGAAACATTTACTCTGGTTTCTCAGTGTGTTTCCTAGTGCCGGTTTGAAGTTCCTGCAGTTTTCACTGTAAAACCGAGATGGAGCTAATACCTCCCCATATATATGGGTGTTGTGGACAAGGAAACTGAAAACAAACTTTGTGTTCCCAACAAGCTAGGTTAAGGACGGCTTTCAAACACACTTATCTCTCAGAACTGAGCATGTAGAGAGACGTTCATTCATCTAGCACAAAGGGAACGGTTTGCAGGAATAACTTTTAGTCTTCTTTCTCAGTGTGTTTCGTAGTGCCGGTTTGAATTTCCTGAAGTTTTCACGGTAAAACCGTGTTGGAGCTAGTACCTCCCCATGTATATCTATGGAGTGTAGTATGGAACTGAAAAGAAACTTTGTGTTCCCAACAAGCTAGGTGAAGGATGGCTGTCACACAATCTTATCTCTCTGAACTGAGCATGTGGAGAGAGGTTCGCTCATTTAGCACAAAGGGAACGGGTTGCAGGGGAAATTTTTCTCCGGTTTCTCAGTGTATTTAATAGTGCCGGTTTGAAGTTCCTGCAGTTTTCACTGTAAAACCGAGTTGGAGCTGGAACCACCCCATATATATGTATGGAGTGGAGTTTGCAGCTGAAAAGAAACTTTGTGTTCCCAACAAGCTAGGTGAAGGACGGCTTACACACACACTTGTTTCTCAGAAATGAGCATGTGGAGAGACGTTCGTTCATCTAGCACAAAGGAACAGATAGAAAGGGAAACTTTTACTCTGGTTTTTCAATGTGTTTCCTAGTGCCGTTTTGAAGTTCATGCAGTTTTTACTGTAAAACATTGTTGGAGATAGTACCTCCCCATATATATGTATGGAGTGGAGTTCCCAACTGAAAAGAAACTTTGTGTTCCCAACAATCTAGGTGAAAGATGCTTTCACACACACTTATCTCTCAGAACTGAGCATGTGGAGAGACGTTCGTTCATCTAGCACTAAGGGAACGGGTTGCAGGAGAAACTTTTACTCTGGTTTCTCAGTGTGTTTCCTAGTGCCGGTTTGAAGTTCCTGCAGTTTTCACTTTAAAACCGAGTTGGAGCAGATACCACCCCATATATATGTATGGAGTGGAGTTTGCAAAGGAAAAGAATCTTTGTGTTCCCAACAAGCTAGGTGAAGGAAGGCTTTCACACACACTTATCTCTCAGAACTGAGCATGTGGAGAGACGTTCGTTCATCTAGCACCAAGGAACGGGTTGCAGTAGAAACTTTTACTCTGGTTTCTCAGTCTGTTTCCTAGTGCCGATTTGAAGCTCCTGCAGTTTTCACTGTAAAAACGAGTTGGAGCTAGTATCTCCCCATATATATATATGGGTTGGAGTATGCAACTGAAAAGAAACTTTTTGTTCACAATAAGCTAGTAGAAGGACAGCTTTCACACACAATTATCTCTCAGAATTGATCATGTGAGGAGACGTTCGTTCATCTAGCACAAAGGGAATGGGTAGCAGGAGGAACTTTTTCTCTGGTTTCTCAGTGTGTTTCCTAGTGCCGGTTTGAAGTTCCTGCAGTTTTCACGGTAAAACCTAGTTGGAGCCTGTACCTCCCCATATATATGTATGGAGTGGAGTATGCAACTGAAAAGAAACTTTGGTTCCCAATAAACTATGTGAAGGACGACATTCACAAACAATTATCTCTCAGAATTGAACATGTGAGGAGATGTTCGTTCATCTAGCACAAAGGGAATGGGTAGCAGGAGAAACTTTTACTCTGGTTTCTCACTGTGTTTCCTATGGCCGGTTTGAAGTTCATGCAGTTTTCACTGTAAAACATAGTTGGAGCTTGTACCTCCCCATATATATGTATGGAGTGGAGTTTCCAACTGAAAAGAAACATTGTGTTACCAACAAGCTAGTTGAAGGATGCTTTCACACACCCTTATCTCTCAGAACTGAGCATGTGGAGAGACGTTCGTTAATCTAGCACAAAGGGAACGGGTTGCAGGAGAAACTTTTACTCTGGTTTTCACTGTGTTTCCTAGTGCCGGAGTGAAGTTCTTGCAGTTATCACTGTAAAACCGAGTTGGAGCTGGTACCACCCCATATATATGTATGGAGTGGAGTTTGCAACTGAAAAGAAACTTTGTGTTCCCAACAAGCTAGGTGAAGGACGGCTTTCACACACACATATCTCTCAGAACTGAGCATGTGGAAAGAATTTCGTTCACCTAGCACAAAGGGAAGGTGTTGCAGTGGAAACTTTTACTGTGGTTTCTCACTGTGTTTCCTAGTGCCGGTTTGAAGTTCATGCAGTTTTCACTGTTAAATATAGATGGAGCTAGTACCTCCCCATATATATATATGGATTGGAGTTGGCAAATGAAAAGAATCTTTGTGTTCCCAACAAGCTAGGTGAAGGATGCTTTCACACACACTTATCTCTCAGAACTGAACATGTGGAGAGAATTTCGTTCATCTAGCAAAAGGGAACGGGTTGTAGGAGAAACATTTACTCTGGATTCTCATTGTGTTTCCTAGTGCCGGTATGAAGTTCCTGTAGTTTTGACGGTAAAACCGTGGTGGAGCTAGTACCTCCCCATATATATGTATGAGGTGGAGTTTGCAACTGAAAAAAACTTTGTGTTCCCAACAACCTAGGAGAAGGACGGCTTTCAAACACAATTATCTCTCAGAATTGAGCATGTGGAGAGACGTTCGTTCATCTAGCACAAAGAACAGATAGAAAGGGAAACTTTTACTCTGGTTTTTCAATGTTTTTCCTAGTGCCGGTTTGAAGTTCATGCAGTTTTCACTGTAAAACATAGTTGGAGATAGTACCTCCCCATATATATGTATGGAGTGGAGTATGCAACTGAAAAGAATCTTTGTGTTCCCAACAATCTAGGTGAAGGATGCTTTCACACACACTTATCTCTCAGAACTGAGCATGTGGAGAGACGTTCTTTCATCTAGCACAAAGGGAATGGGTTGCAGGAGAAACTTTTACTCTGGTTTCTCAGTGTGTTTCCTAGTGCCGGTTTTATGTTCCTGAATTTTCACGGTAAAAATGAGTAGGAGCTTGTACCTCCCCATATATATGTATGGAGTGTAGTTGGTAACTGAAAAGAATCTTTGTGTTCTCAACAAGCTAGTTGAAGTACGTATTTCACACACACTTATCTCTCAAAAGAGAGCATGTGGAGAGACGTTCGTTCATCTAGCACAAAGGGAATGGATAGCAAGGGAAACTATTACTCTGGATTCTCAATGTGTTTCCTAGTGCCGCTTTGAAGTTGCTGCATTTTTCACTGTAAAACCGAGTTGGAGCTAGGACCTTCTCATATATATGTATGGAGTGTAGTTTGTTAATGAAAAGCAACTTTGTGTTCCCAACAAGCTAGGTGAAGGACGGCTTTCACACACACTTCTCTCTCAGAACTGAGCATGTGGAGAGACGTTCGTTCATCTAGCATATAGGGAACGGGTTGCAGGAGAAATTATACTCTGGTTTCTCAGTCTGTTTCCTAGTGCCGGTTAGAAGTTCCTGCAGTTTTCACTGTAAAACCGAGTTGCAGCTACTACTTCCCCATATATATGTATGGATTGGACTTGGCAAATGAAAAGGAACTTTGTGTTCCCAACAAGCTAGGTGAAGGACGGCTTTCACACACAATTTTCTCTCAGAACTGAGCATGTGGAGAGACGTTCGTTCATCTAGCATAAAGGGAAAGGGTTGCAGGAGAAACATTTACTCTGGTTTCTCAGTCTGTTTCCTAGTGCCGGTTTGAAGTTCCTGAGTTATCAGTGAAAACCGTGTTGGAGCTATTACGTCCCCATATATATGTATGGAGTGGAGTTTGCAACTGAAAAGAAACTATGTGTTCCCAACAAGCTAGGTGAAGGACGGCTTTCACACACACTTCTCTCTCAGAACTGAGCATGTGGAGAGACGTTCGTTCATCTAGCACAAAGGGAACGGGTTGCAGGAAAAATTTTACCCTGGTTTCACAGTCTTTTTCCTAGTGCCGGTTAGAAGTTCCTGCAGTTTTCACTGTAAAACCGAGTTGCAGCTAGTACCACCATATATATATGTATGGAGTGGAATTGTCAACTGAAAAGGAACATTGTGTTCCCAACAATCTATGTGAAGTACGGATTTTACACACACTTATCTCACAGAACAGAGCATGTGGATATACCTTTGTTCATCTAGCACAAAGGGAACGGGTTGCAGGAGAAATTTTTACTCTGGTTTCTCAGTCTGTTTCCTAATGCCGGAATGAAGTTCCTGAGTTTTCAGTGTAAAACGGAGTTGGAGATAGTACCTCCCCATATATTTGTATGGAGTGGAGTTTGCAAGTGAAAAGAATCTTTGTGTTCCCAAAGCTAGGTGAAGGACGGCTTTCACACACACTTATCCCTCAGAACTGAGCATGTGGAGAGACGTTCGTTCATCTAGAACAAATGGAACTGGTTGCAGGAGAAACTTTTACTCTGGTTTCTCAGACCGTTTCCTTGTGCCGGTTAGACGTTCCTGCAGTTTTCACTGTAAAACCGAGTTGGAGCTAGTACATCCCCATATATATGTATGGATTGTTGTTGGCAACTGAAACGATACTTTGTGTTCCCAACAATCTATTTGAAGGATGGCTTTCACACACACTTATTTCTCAGAAATGAGCATGTGGAAAGACGTTCGTTCATCTAGCAGAAAGGGAAAGGAAAGCAAGGGAAACTTTTACTCTGGTTTCTCAGTGTCTTTCCTAGTGCCGGTTTGAAGATCCTGCAGTTTTCACGGTAAAACCGAGTTGGAGCTAGAACCACCCCATATATATGTACGGAGTGGAGTTTGCAACTGAAAAGAAAGTTTTTGTTCCCAATAAGCTAGTTGAATGACGGCTTTCACACACACTTATCCTTGAGAAATGAGCATGTGGAGAGACGTTCGTTCATCTAGCACAAAGGGACCGGGTAGCAAGGGAAACTATTACACTGGTTTATCAGTGTTTTTCCTAGTGCCGGTTTTAAGTTCCTGCAGTTTTCACGGTAAAACCGTGTTGGGGCTAGTACCTCCCCATATATATGTATGGAGTGGATTATGCAACTGAAAAGAAACTTTGTGTTCCCAATAAGCTAGAAGAAGGGCGGTTTTCACACACAATTATCTCTCAGAACTGATCATGTGCAGAGACATTCGTTTATCTAGCCCAAATGGAACGGATAGCAAGGGAAACGTTTACTCTTGTATTTCACTGTGTTTCCTAGTGCCGGTTTGAACTTCCTGCAGTTTTCACAGAAAAACATAGTTGGAGCTAGTTCCTCCCCATATATATGTATGGAGTGGAGTTAGCATGTGAAAAGAAAGTTTGTTTTCCCAACAAGCTATGTGAAGGACGGCTTTAACACACACTTATCTCTCAGAACTGAGCATGTGGAGAGACGTTCGTTCATCTAGCACAAAGGAACAGATAGCAAGGGAAACATTTACTCTGGTTTTTCATTGTGTTTCCTAGTGCCGGTTTGAAGTTCATGAAATTTTCACTGTAAATCATAGTTGGAGCTTGTACCTCCCCATATGTATGTATGTAGTGGAGTTTCCAAATGAAAAGAAACTGTGTTCCCAACAAGCTAGGTGAAGGATGCTTTCACACACACTTATCTCTCAGAACTGAGCATGTGGAGAGACGTTCGTTCATCTAGCACAAAGGGAACGGGTTGCAGGGGAAACTTTTACTGTGTTTTCTCAGTCTGTTTCCTAGTGCCGGTTTGAAGTTCCTGCAGATTTCACGGTAAAACCGATTTGGAGCTAGTAACTCCACATATATATGTTTGGAGTGGGGTATGCAACTGAAAAGAAACTTTGTGTTCCCAACAAGCTTGTTGAAGGAAGGCTTTCAATGCACTTCTCTCTCAGTACAGAGCATGTGGAGAGAAATTCGTTCATGTAGCACAAAGGGAACGGTTTTCAGGAGAAACATTTACTCTGGTTTCTCAGTGTGTTTCCTAGTGCCGGGTTGAAGTTCCTGCAGTTTTCACTGTAAAACAGAGTTGGAGATGGGACCTCCCCATATATATGTCTGGAGTGGAGATTGCAACTGAAAAGAATCTTTGTGTTCCCAAAAAGCTAGGTGAAGGACTGCTTTCACACACACTTATCTCTCAGAACTGACCTTGTGGAGAGTCATTCATTCATCTAGCACAAAGGGAATGGGTAGCAGGAGAAACTTTTACTCTGGATTCTCACTGTGTTTCCTAGTGCCGGTTTGAAATTCCTGCAGTTTTCATGGTAAAACCGTGTTGGAATTAGTACCTCACCATATATATGTATGGAGTAGTGTTTGCAACTGAAAAGAAACTTTGTGTTCTCAACAAGCTAGGTGAAGTACGGCTTTCACACACACTTGTCTCTCAGAACTGATCATGTGGAGAGAAGTTCGTTCACCTAGCACAAAGGGAATTGTTGCAGTGGAAACTTTACTCTGGTTTCTCACAGTGTTTCCTAGTGCCGGTTTGAAGTCCCTGCAGTTTTTACTGTAAAACCGAGTTGGAGCTAGTATCTCCCCATATATATTTATGGAGTGGAGTAAGCAACTGAAAGGAAAGTTTGTGTTCCCAACAAGATAGGTGAAGGACGGCTTTCACAAAAAATTATCTCTCAGAACTGAGCATGCGCAGAAACGTTCCTTCATTTAGCCAAAGGGAACGGGTAGCAGGAGAAACTATTACTCTGGTTTCTCACTGTGTTTCCTAGTGCCGGTTTGAAGTTCCTGCAGTTTTCACTGTAAAACCGAGATGGAGTTAGTACCTCCCCATATATATGTGTGGAGTGGTGTATGCAACTGAAAAGAACCTTTTTGTTCCCAACATCCTAGTTGAAGGACGGCTTTCACACACACATATCTCTCAGAACTGAGCTTGTGGAGAGACGATCGTTCATCTAGAACAAAGGGAACTGTTTGCAGAAGAAACTTTTACTCTGGTTTCTCAGTGAGTTTAATAGAGCCGGTATGAAGTTCCTGCAGTTTTCACTGTAAAACCGAGTTGGAGCTGGTACCTCCCCATATATATGTATGGATTGGAGTTTGTAACTGAAAAGTAACTTTGTGTTCCCAAGAAGCTAGGTGAAGGAAGGCTTTCACACACACTTATCTCTCAGAACTGAGCATGTGGAGAGTCCTTCGTTCATCTAGCACAAAGGGAACGGGTAGCAGGAGAAACCTTATTCTGGTTTCCCACTGTGTTTCCTAGTGCCGGTTCGTAGTTCCTGCAGTTTTCACTGTAAAACCGATTTGGAGCTACTACCTCCCCATATATATGTATGCAGTAGAGATTGCATCTGAAAAGAAATTTTGTGTTCTCAACAAGCTAGTTGAAGTAGGCTTTCACACATACTTAACTCTCAGAACTTAGCATGTGGAGAGACTTTTGTTCATCTATCACAAAGGGAACGGGTAGCAGGAGAAACTATATCTCTGGTTTCTCAGTGTGTTTCCTAGTGCCGGTTTGAAGTTCCTGCAGTTTTCACGGTAAAACCTAGTTGGAGCCTGTACCTCCCCATATATATGTATGGAGTGGAGTATGCAACTGAAAAGAAACTTTGGTTCCCAATAAACTATGTGAAGGACGACATTCACACACAATTATCTCTCAGAATTGAGCATGTGAGGAGATGTTCGTTCATCTAGCACAAAGGGAATGGGTAGCAGGAGAAACTTTTACTCTGGTTTCTCACTGTGTTTCCTATGGCCGGTTTGAAGTTCATGCAGTTATCACTGTAAAACCGAGTTGGAGCTGGTACCACCCCATATATATGTATGGAGTGGAGTTTGCAACTGAAAAGAAACTTTGTGTTCCCAACAAGCTAGGTGAAGGACGGCTTTCACACACACATATCTCTCAGAACTGAGCATGTGGAAAGAATTTCGTTCACCTAGCACAAAGGGAAGGTGTTGCAGTGGAAACTTTTACTGTGGTTTCTCACTGTGTTTCCTAGTGCCGGTTTGAAGTTCATGCAGTTTTCACTGTTAAATATAGATGGAGCTAGTACCTCCCCATATATATATATGGATTGGAGTTGGCAAATGAAAAGAATCTTTGTGTTCCCAACAAGCTAGGTGAAGGATGCTTTCACACACACTTATCTCTCAGAACTGAACATGTGGAGAGAATTTCGTTCATCTAGCAAAAGGGAACGGGTTGTAGGAGAAACATTTACTCTGGATTCTCATTGTGTTTCCTAGTGCCGGTATGAAGTTCCTGTAGTTTTGACGGTAAAACCGTGGTGGAGCTAGTACCTCCCCATATATATGTATGAGGTGGAGTTTGCAACTGAAAAAAACTTTGTGTTCCCAACAACCTAGGAGAAGGACGGCTTTCAAACACAATTATCTCTCAGAATTGAGCATGTGGAGAGACGTTCGTTCATCTAGCACAAAGAACAGATAGAAAGGGAAACTTTTACTCTGGTTTTTCAATGTTTTTCCTAGTGCCGGTTTGAAGTTCATGCAGTTTTCACTGTAAAACATAGTTGGAGATAGTACATCCCCATATATATGTATGGAGTGGAGTTTCCAACTGAAAAGAAACTTTGTGTTCCCAACAATCTAGGTGAAGGATGCTTTCACACACACTTATCTCTCAGAACTGAGCATGTAGAGAGACGTTCGTTCATCTAGCACAAAGGGAACGGTTTGCAGGGGAAACTTTTTCTCCGGTTTCTCAGTGTATTTAATAGTGCGGGTTTGAAGTTCCTGCAGTTTCCACTGTAAAATATAGTTGGAGATAGTACCTCCCCATATATATGTATGGAGTGGAGATTACAACTGAAAAGAAACTTTGTGTTCCCAACAATCTACGTGAAGGATGCTTTCACACACACTTTTCTCTCAGAACTGAGCATGTGGAGAGACGTTCGTTCATCTAGCACAAAGGGAACGGGTTGCAGGAGAAACTTTTACTCTGGTTTTCACAGTGTTTCCTAGTGCCGAATAGAAGTTCCTGCAGTTTTCACTGTAAAACCGAGTTGGAGCTGGAACCACCCCATATATATATATGGAGTGGAGTTTGCAACTGAAAAGAAACTTTGTGTTCCCAACAAGCTAGGTGAAGGACGGCTTTCACACACACTTGTCTCTCAGAAATGAGCATGTGGAGAGACGTTCGTTCATCTAGCACAAAGGGAAGGATTTGCAGGAGAAACTATTACACTGGTTTCTCAGTGTGTTTCCTAGTGCCGGTATGAATTTCCTGCAGTTTTGACGGTAAAACCATGGTGGAGCTAGTACCTCCCCATATATATGTATGGGGTGGAGTTTGCAACTGAAAAAAACTTTGTGTTCCCAACAAGCTAGGTGAAGGACGGCTTTCAAACAGAATTATCTCTCAGAATTGAGCATGTGGAGAGACGTTCGTTCATCTAGCACAAAGGAACAGATAGAATGGGAAACTTTTACTCTGGTTTTTCAATGTGTTTCCTAGTGCCGTTTTGAAGTTCATGCAGTTTTCACTGTAAAACATAGTTGGAGATAGTACCTCCCCATATATATGTATGGAGTGAAGTTTCCAACAGAAAAAAAACTTTGTGTTCCCAAAAATCTAGGTGAAGGATGCTTTCACACACACTTATCTCTCAGAACTGAGCATGTGGAGAGACGTTCGTTCATCTAGCACAAAGGGAACGGGTTGCAGGAGAAACTTTTACTCTGGTTTCTCAGTGTGTTTCCTAGTGCCGGTTTGAAGTTCCTGCAGTTTTTACTGTAAAATCGAGTTGGAGCTGATACCACCCCATATATATGTATGGAGTGGAGTTTGCAAAGGAACAGAATCTTTGTGTTCCCAACAAGCTAGGTGAAGGACAGCTTTCACACACACTTATCTCTCAGAACTGAGCATGTGGAGAGACTTTCATTCATCTAGCACCAAGGGAACGGGTTGCAGTAGAAACTTTTACTCTGGTCTCTCAGTCTGTTTCCTAGTGCCGATTTGAAGCTCCTGCAGTTTTCACTGTAAAAACGAGTTGGAGCCTGTATTCCCCATATGTATGTATGGAGTGGATTTTCCAACTGAAAAGAAACATTTTGTTCCCAACAATCTAGGTGAAGGATGCTTTCACACACACTTATCTCTCAGAACTGAGCATGTGGAGAGACGTTCGTTCATCTAGCACAAAGGGAACGGGTTGCAGGAGAAACTTTTACTCTGGTTTCTCAGTGTGTTTCCTAGTGCCGGTTTGAATTTCCTGCATTTTTCACTGTAAAACCGATTTGGAGCTGATACCACCCCATATATATGTATGGAGTGGAGTTTGCAAAGGAAAAGAATCTTTGTGTTCCCAACAAGCTAGGTGAAGTACGGCTTTCACACACACTTATCTCTCAGAACTGAGCATGTGGAGAGACATTCATTCATCTAGCACCAAGGGAACGGGTTGCAGTAGAAACTTTTACTCTGGTTTCTCAGTCTGTTTCCTAGTGCCGATTTGAAGCTCCTGCAGTTTTCACTGTAAAAACGAGTTGGAGCCTGTACCTCCCCATATATATGTATGGAGTGCAGTATGCAACTGAAAAGAAACTTTGGTTCCCAATAAACTATGTGAAGGATGACTTTCACACACAATTATCTCTCAGAATTGAGCATGTGAGGAGACGTTCGTTCAACTAGCACAAAGGGAATGGGTAGCAGGAGAAACTTTTACTCTGGTTTCTCACTGTGTTTCCTATGGCCGGTTTGAAGTTCATGCAGTTTTCACTGTAAAACATAGTTGGAGCTTGTACCTCCCCATATATATGTATGGAGTGGAGTTTCCATCTGAAAAGAAACATTGTGTTCTCAACAAGCTAGGTGAAGGATGCTTTCACACAACCTTATCTCTCAGATCTGAGCATGTGGAGAGACGTTCGTTCATCTAGCACAGAGGGAACGGGTTGCAGGAGAAACTTTTACTCTGGTTTACCCTGTGTTTCCTAGTGCCGGATTGAAGTTCCTGCAGTTTTCACTGTAAAACCGAGTTGGACCTGGAACCACCCCATATATATGTATGGAGTGGAGTTTGCAATTGAAAAGAAACTTTGTGTTCCCAACAAGCTAGGTGAAGGACGGCTTTCACACACACTTATCTCTCAGAAATGAGCATGTGGAGAGAATTTCGTTCACCTAGCACAAAGGGAACGTGTTGCAGTGGAAACTTTTACTGTGGTTTCTCACTGTGTTTCCTAGTGCCGGTTTGAAGTTCATGCAGTTTTCACTGTAAAATGTAGATGGAGCTAATACCTCCCCATATATATATATGGATTGGAGTTGGCAACTTAAAAGAATCTATGTGTTCCCAACAAGCTAGTTGAAGGATGCTTTCACACACACTTATCTCTCAGAACTGAACATGTGGAGAGAATTTCGTTCAACTAGCAAAAGGGAACGGGTTGTAGGAGAAACATTTACTCTGGATTCTCATTGTGTTTCCTAGTGCCGGTATGAAGTTCCTGCAGTTTTGACGGTAAAACCGTGGTGGAGCTAGTACCTCCCCATATATATGTATGGGGTGGAGTTTGCAACTGAAAAAAACTTTGTGTTCCCAACAAGCTAGGTGAAGGACGGCTTTCAAACACAATTATCTGTCAGAATTGAGCATGTGGAGAGACTTTCGTTCATCTAGCACAAAGGAACAGATAGAAAGGGAAATTTTACTCTGGTTTTTCAATGTGTTTCCTAGTGCCGGTTTGAAGTTCATGCAGTTTTCATTGTAAAACATAGTTGGAGATAGTACCTCCCCATATATATATATGGATTGGTGTTGGCAACTGAAAAGATTCTATGTGTTCCCAACAAGCTAGTTGAAGGACGGCTTTCACACACACTTATCTCTCAGAACTGAGCATGTGGAGAGACGTTCGTTCATCTAGCACCAAGGGAACGGGTTGCAGTAGAAACTTTTACTCTGGTTTCTCAGTCTGTTTCCTAGTGCCGTTATGAAGCTCCTGCAGTTTTCACTCTAAAAACGAGTTGGAGCTAGTATCTCCCCATATATATGTATGGGTTGGAGTATGCAACTGAAAAGAAACTTTTTTTCACAATAAGCTAGGAGAAGGACAGCTTTCACACACAATTATCTCTCAGAATTGATCATATGAGGAGACGTTCGTTCATCTAGCACAAAGGGAATGGGTAGCAGGAGAAACTTTTTCTCTGGTTTTTCAGTGTGTTTCCTAGTGCCGGTTTGAAGTTCCTGCAGGTTTCACGGTAAAACCGAGTTGGAGCCTGTACCTCCCCTTATATATGTATGGAGTGGAGTATGCAACTGAAAAGAAACTTTGGTTCCCAATAAACTATGTGAAAGACGACTTTCACACACAATTATCTCTCAGAATTCAGCATGTGAGGAGACGTTCGTTCATCTAGCACAAAGGGAATGGGTAGCAGGAGAAATTTTTACTCTGGTTTCTCACTGTGTTTCCTATTTCCGGTATGAAGTTCATGCAGTTTTCACTATAAAACATAGTTTGAGCTTGTACTTCCCCATATATATGTATGGAGTGGAGTTTCCAACTGAAAAGAAACATTGTTTTCCCAACAAGCTAGGTGAAGAATGCTTTCACACACCCTTATCTCTCAGAACTGAGCATGTGGAGAGACGTTCGTTAATCTAGCACAAAGGGAATGGGTTGCAGGAGAATCTTCTACTCTGGTTTTCCCTGTGTTTCCTAGTGCCGGATTGAAGTTCCTGCAGTTTTCACTGTAAAACCGAGTTGGAGCTGGAACCACCCCATATATATGTATGGAGTGGAGTTTGCAACTGAAAAGAAACTTTGTGTTCCCAACAAGCTAGGTGAAGGACGGCTTTCACACACACTTATCTCTGAGAAATGAGCATGTGGAGAGAATTTCGTTCACATAGCACAAAGGGAACGTGTTGCAGTGGAAACTTTTACTGTGGTTTCTCACTGTGTTTCCTAGTGCCGGTTTGAAGTTCATGCAGTTTTCACTGTAAAATGTAGATGGATCTAGTATCACCCCATATATATATATGGATTGGAGTTCGCAACTGAAAAGAATATATGTGTTCCCAACAAGCTAGTTGAAGGACGGCTTTCACACACACTTATCTCTCAGAACTGAACATGTGGAGAGAATTTCATTCATCTAGCACAAAGGGGATGGATAGCAAGGGAAACTTTTACTCTGGTTTTAGACTGTGTTTCCTAGTGCCGGTTTGAAGTTCATGCAGTTTTCACTTTAAAATATATTTGGAGCTAGTACCTCCACATATATATGTATGGAGTGGGGTTTGCAACTGAAAAGAATCTTTGTTTTCCCAACAAGCTAGGTGAAGGACGGCTTTCACACACACTTATCTCTCAGAACTGAGCATGTGGAGAGACGTTCGTTCATCTAGCAAAAAGGGAACGGGTTGCAGGAGAAACTTTTACTGTGGTTTCTCAGTGTGTTTAAAAGTGCCGGTTTGAACTTCCTGCAGTTTTCACTGTAAAACCGAGTTGGAACTGGAACCACCCCATATATATGTATGGAGTGGAGTTTCCAACTGAAAAGAAACTTTGTGTTCTCAACAAGCTATGTGAAGGACGGCTTTCAACACACATATCCCTCAGAACTGAGCATGTGGAGAGACGTTCGTTCATCTAGCACAAATGGAATGGGTTGCAGGAGATACTTTTACTCTGGTTTCTCACTGTGTTTCCTAGTGCCGGTTTGAAGCTCCTGCAATTTTCACGGTAAAACCGAGTTGGAGATAGTACATCCCCATATATATGTATGGGGTGGAGTATGCAACTGAAAAGAAACTTTGTGTTCCCAATAAGGTAGGTGAAGGATGGCTTTCACACAAAATTATCTCTCAGAACTGAGCATGTGGAGGGACGTTCGTTCATCTAGCACAAGGGAACCGACAGCAAGGGAAACATTTACTCTGAATTTTCACTGTGTTTCCCAGGGCCGGTTTGAAGTTCAAGCAGTTTTCACTGTAAAACATAGTTGGAGCTAGTACCTCCCCATATATATGTATGGAGTGGATTTGGCAACTGAAAAGAATTTTTGTGTTCTCAACAATCTAACTGAAGTACGGCCTTCACACACACATATCTCTCAGAACATAGCATGTGGAGAGAAGTACGTTCATCTAGCACAAATGGAACGGGTAGCAGGAGAAAGTATTACTCTGGTTTCTAAGTGTGTTTCCTAGTGCCGGTTTGAAGTTCCTGCAGTTTTCACGGTAAAATCGTGTTGGAGCTAGTACCTCCCCATATATATGTATGGAGTGGAGTATGCACCTGAAAAGAAACTTTGTGTTCCCAATAAGCTAGGTGAAGTACGGCTTTCACACACAATAATCTCTCAGAACTGAGCATGTGGAGAGACGATCGTTCATCTAGCACAAAAGGAACGGATAGCAAGGGAAACTTTTACTCTGTTTGTCAATGTGTTTCCTAGTGCCGCTTTGAAGTTGCTGCAGTTTTCACTGTAAAACCGAGATGGAGTTTGTACCACCCCATATATATGTATGGAGTGGAGTATGCAACTAAAAAGAAACTTTGTGTTCCAAATAAGTTAGGTGAAGGACGGCTTTCACACACAGTATATCTCAGAACTGAGCATGTGGAGGGACGTTTATTCATGTAGCACAAATGGAACGGGTTGCAGGAGAAACTTTTACTCTGGATTCTCACTGTGTTTCCTAGTGCCGGTTTGATGTTCCTGCAATTTTCACTGTAAAACCGTGTTGGAGCTGGTACCACCGCATATATATGTATGGAGTGAAGTTTGAAACTGAAAAGAAACTTTGTGTTCCCAACAATCTAGGTGAAGGACGGCTTTCAAACACACTTATCTCTCAGAACTGAGCATGTTTAGAGACGTTCGTTCATCTAGCATAAAGGAACGGATAGCAAGGGAAACTATTACTCTGGTTTCTCATTGTGTTTCCTAGTGCCGGTTTGAAGTTCCTGCAGTTTTCACTGTAAAACCGTGTTGCAGCAAGTAACTCCCCATATATATGTATGGAGTGGAGTATGCAACTGAAAAGAATATTTGTTTTCCTAGTAAGGTAGGTGAAGGGCGGCTTTCACACACACTTATCTCTCAGAACTGAGCATGTGGAGAGAATTTCGTTCATCTAGCACAAAGGGAACGGGTTGCAGGAGAAACATTTACTCTGGGTTCTAAGTGTGTTTCCTAGTGCCGGTTTGAAGCTCCTGCAATTTTCACGGTAAAACCGAGTTGGGGCTAGTACCTCCCCATACATATGTATGGGCTGGAGTATGCAAGTGAAAAGATACTTTGTGTTCCCAATAAGAAAGTTGAAGGACGGCTTTCACATAAAAATATCTCTCAGATCTGAGCATGTGGAGAGAAGTTCATTCATCTAACACAAACGAAATGGATACCAAGGGAAACTTTTACTCTGGTTTTCACTGTGTTTCTTAGTGCCGGTTTGAAGTTCATGCAGTTTTCACTGTAAAATATAGTTGGAGCTAGTACCTCCACATATATATGTATGGAGTGGAGTTTGCAACTGAAAAGAAACTTTGTGTTCCCAACAAGCTAGGTGAAGGGCGGCTTTCACACACACTTATCTCTCAGAACTGAGCATGTGGAGAGACGTTCGTTCATCTAGCACAAAGGGAACGGGTTGCAGGAGAAAATTTACTGTGGTTTCTCAGTGTGTTTAATAGTGCCGGTTTGAAGTTCCTGCAGTTTTCACTGTAAAATCGAGTTGGAGCTGGTACCACAACATATATATGTATGGACTGGGGTTTGCAACTGAAAAGAAACTTTGTGTTCCCAACAAGCTAGGTGAAGGAAGGCTTTCAAACACACTTATCTCTCAGAACTGAGCATGTGGAGGGAGGTTCGTTCATCTAGCACAAATGGAACGGGTTGCAGGAGAAACTTTTACTCTGGAATCTCACTGTGTTTCCTAGTGCCGGTTTGATGTTCCTGCAGTTTTCACTGTAAAACCGAGTTGGAGCTGGTACCACTGCATATATATGTATGGATTTGAGTTTGCAACTGAAAAGAAACTTTGTGTTCCCAACAAGCTATGTGAAGGACGGCTTTCAACACTCTTATCTCTCAGAACTGAGCATGTGGAGAGAATTTCGTTCATCTAGCACAAAGGGAACGGGTTGCAGGAGAAACATTTACTCTGGATTCTCAGTGTGTTTCCTAGTGCCGGTTTGAATTTCCTGCAGTTATCACCGTAAAATCGTGTTGGAGCTTTCACCGCCCCATATATATGTATGGAGTGGAATATGCAACTGAAAAGAAACTTTGTGTTCCCAGTAAGGTAGGTGAAGGATGGCTTTCACACACAATTATCTCTCAGAACTGAGCATGTGGAGGGACGTTCGTTCATCTAGCACAACGGGAACGAATAGCAAGGGAAACTATTACTCTGGTTTCTCAATATGTTACCTAGTGCCGCTTTGAAGTTGCTGAAGGTTTCACTGTAAAAACGAGATGGAGCTAGTACCTTCCCTAATATATATATGGAGTAGAGTTTGCAACTGAAAAGAAACTTTGTGTTTTCAACAAGCTAACTGAAGGACGGCTTTCACACACACTTATCTCTCAGAACGGAGCATGTGCAGAGGCTTTCGTTCATCTAGCAAAAAGGGAACGCGTAGCAAGGGAAACTTTTGCTCTGGTTTTTCAATGTGTTTCCTAGTGCCGGTTTGAAGTTCATGCAGTTTTCACTGTAAAACTTATTTGGAGCTAGTACTTACCCATATATATATATGGATTGGAGTTTGCAACTGAAAAGAAACTTTGTGTTCCAAACAAGCTAGGTGAATTTCAGCTTTCACACACACATATCTATCAGAACTGAGCATGTGCAGAGAATTTCGTTCATCTAGCATAAAGGGAACGGGTTGCAAGAGAAACATTTACTCTGGTTTCTGAGTGTGTTTCCTAGTGCCGATTTGAATTTCCTGCACATTTCACGGTAAAACCGTGTTGGAGCTAGTACCTCCCCTATAAATGTATGGGGTGGAGTATGCAACTGAAAAGAAACTTTGTGTTCCCAACAAGCTAGGTAAAGGGCGGCTTTCACACAAAATTATGTCTCAGAACTGAGCATGTGGTGAGACGTTCGTTCATCTTGCACAAATGGAACGGGTTGCAGGAGATACTTTTACTCTGGTTTCTCACTGTGTTTCCTAGTGCCGGTTTGAAGCTCCTTCAATTTTCACGGTAAAACCGAGTTGGAGCTAGTACATCCCCATATATATGTATGGGGTGGTGTATGCAACTGAAAAGAAACTTTGTTTTCCCAGTAAGGTAGGTGAAGGATGGCTTTCACACACAATTATCTCTCAGAACTGAGCATGTGGAGGGACGTTCGTTCATCTAGCACAAGGGAACCGACAGCAATTGAAACTTTTTCTCTGATTTTTCACTGTGTTTCCCAGGGCCGGTTAGAAGTTCAAGCAGTTTTCACTGTAAAACATAGTTGGAGTTAGTACCTCCCCATATATATGTATGGAGTGGATTTGGCAACTGAAAAGAATCTTTGTGTTCTCAACAATCTAACTGAAGTACGGCCTTCACACACACTTATCTCTCAGAACTTAGCATGTGGAGAGAAGTACGTTCATCTAGCACAAATGGAACGGGTAGCAGGAGAAACTATTACTCTGGTTTCTCACTTTGTTTCTTAGTGCCGGTTTGATGTTCCTGCAATTTTCACTGTAAAACCGTGTTGGAGCTGGTACCACTGCATATATATGTATGGAGTGAAGTTTGCAACTGAAAAGAAACTTTGTGTTCCCAACAAGCTAGGTGAAGGACGGCTTTCAAACACACTTATCTCTCAGAACTGAGAATGTGGAGAGACGTTCGTTCATCTAGCACAAAGGGAATGATTTGCAGGAGAAAATTTTACTCTGGTTTCTCCGTTTCCTAGTGCCGGTTTGACGTTCCTGCAGTTTTCAGTGTAAAACCGAGTTGGGTCTAGTAACTCCCCATATGTATGTTTGGAGTGGAGTATGCAACTGAAAACAAATTTGTGTTCCCAATAAGCTAGGTGAAGGACGGCTTTCAACACACTTATCTCTCAGAACTGAGCATGTGGAGAGAATTTCGTTCATCTAGCAGAAAGGGAACGGGTTGCAGGAGAAACATTTACTCTGGTTTCTCAGTGTGTTTTCTAGTGCTGGTTTGAATTTCCTGCAGGTTTCACCGTAAAATCGAGTAGGAGTTAGTACCGCCCCATATATATGTATGGAGTGGTGTATGCAACTGAAAAGAAACTTTGTGTTCCTAGTAAGGTAGGTGAAGGACGTCTTTCACACACAATTAACTCTCAGAACTGAGCATGTGGAGAGACGTTCGTTCATGTAGCCCAAAGGGAACCGACAGCAAGGGAAACTTTCCCTCTAGTTTTTCACTGTCTTTCCCAGTGCCGGTTTGAATCTCAAGCAGTTTTCACTGTAAAACGTAGTTGGAGCTAGTACCTCCCCATATATACGTATGGGGTGGAGTAAGCAAATGAAAAGAAACTTTGTGTTCCCAACAAGCTAGGTGAAGGACGGCTTTCACACACACTTATCTCTCAGAACTGAGCATGTGGAGAGAATTTCGTTCATCTAGCAGAAAGGGAACGGGTTGCAGGAGAAACATTTACTCTGGTTTCTCAGTGTGTTTTCTAGTGCTGGTTTGAATTTCCTGCAGGTTTCACCGTAAAATAGAGTAGGAGTTAGTACCGCCCCATATATATGTATGGAGTGGTGTATGCAACTGAAAAGAAACTTTGTGTTCCTAGTAAGGTAGGTGAAGGACGTCTTTCACACACAATTAACTCTCAGAACTGAGCATGTGGAGAGACGTTCGTTCATGTAGCCCAAAGGGAACCGACAGCAAGGGAAACTTTCCCTCTAGTTTTTCACTGTCTTTCCCAGTGCCGGTTTGAATCTCAAGCAGTTTTCACTGTAAAACATAGTTGGAGCTAGTACCTCCCCATATATACGTATGGGGTGGAGTAAGCAAATGAAAAGAAACTTTGTGTTCCCAACAAGCTAGGTGAAGGACGGCTTTCACACACACTTATCTCTCAGAACTGAGCATGTGGAGAGACGTTCGTTCATCTAGCACAAAGGGAACGGGTTGCAGGAGAAACTTTACTCTGGTTTCTCCGTTTCCTAGTGCCGGTTTGACGTTCCTGCAGTTTTCAGTGTAAAACCGAGTTGGGTCTAGTAACTCCCCATATATATGTTTGGAGTGGAGTATGCAACTGAATAAAATTTGTGTTCCCAATAAGCTAGGTGAAGGACGGCTTTCAAACACAATATTCTCTCAGAACTCAGCATGTGGAGAGACGTTCGTTCATCTAGCACAAAGGGAACGGATAGCAAAGGAAACTATTACTCTGGTTTTTCAATGTGTTACCTAGTGCCGCTTTGAATTTGCTGCAGTTTTCACTGTAAAACCGAGTTGGAGCTGGTACCTTCCCATATATATGTATGGAGTAGAGTTTGCAAATGAAAAGAAACTGCGTGTTCTCAACAAGCTAACTGAAATACGGCTTTCACACACACTTATCTCTCAGAACAGAGCATGTGGAGAGACGTTCGTTCATCTAGCACAAAGGGAATGATTTGCAGGTGAAACTTTTACTCTGGTTTCTCCGTCTGTTTCCTAGTGCCGGTTTGAAGTTCCTGCAGTTTTCAGTGTAAAATTGAGGTGGGTCTAGTAACCACCCATATATATGTATGGAGTGGAGTATGCAACTGAAAAGAAACTTTGTGTTCCCAACAAGCTAGGTGAAGGACGGCTTTCAACACACTTATCTCTCAGAACTGAGCATGTGGAGAGAATTTCGTTCATCTAGCAGAAAGGGAACGGGTTGCAGGAGAAACATTTACTCTGGTTTCTCAGTGTGTTTTCTAGTGCTGGTTTGAATTTCCTGCAGGTTTCACCGTAAAATAGAGTAGGAGTTAGTACCGCCCCATATATATGTATGGAGTGGTGTATGCAACTGAAAAGAAACTTTGTGTTCCTAGTAAGGTAGGTGAAGGACGTCTTTCACACACAATTAACTCTCAGAACTGAGCATGTGGAGAGACGTTCGTTCATGTAGCCCAAAGGGAACCGACAGCAAGGGAAACTTTCCCTCTAGTTTTTCACTGTCTTTCCCAGTGCCGGTTTGAATCTCAAGCAGTTTTCACTGTAAAACATAGTTGGAGCTAGTACCTCCCCATATATACGTATGGGGTGGAGTAAGCAAATTAAAAGAAACTTTGTGTTCCCAACAGGCTAGGTGAAGGACGGCTTTCACACACACTTATCTCTCAGAACTGAGCATGTGGAGAGACGTTCGTTCATGTAGCACAAAGGGAACGGGTTGCAGGAGAAACTTTTACTGTGGTTTCTCAGTGTGGTTAATAGTGCCGGTTTGAAGTTCCTGCAGTTTTCACTGTAAAATCGAGTTGGAGCTGGTACCACATAATATATATATGTATGGACTGGGGTTTGCAACTGAAAAGAAACTTTGTGTTCCCAACAAGCTAGGTGAAGGAAGGCTTTCAATCACACATATCTCTCAGAACTGAGCATGTGGAGGGACGTTCGTTCATCTAGCACAAATGGAACGGGTTGCAGGAGAAACTTTTACTCTGGAATCACACTGTGTTTCCTAGTGCCGGTTTGATGTTCCTGCAGTTTTCACTGTAAAACCGAGTTGGAGCTGGTACCACCGCATATATATGTATGGTTTGGAGTTTGCAACTGAAAAGAAACTTTGTGTTCCCAACAAGCTATGTGAAGGACGGCTTTCAACACTCTTATCTCTCAGAACTGAGCATGTGGAGAGAATTTCGTTCATTTAGCACAAAGGGAACGGGTTGCAGGAGTAACATTTACTCTGGTTTCTCAGTGTGTTTCCTAGTGCCGGTTTGAATTTCCTGCAGTTTTCACCGTAAAATCGAGTTGGAGCTAGTACCGCCCCATATATATGTATGGAGTGGAGTATGCAAATGAAAAGAAACTTTGTGTTCCCAGTAAGGTAGGTGAAGGATGGCTTTCACACACAATTATCTCTCAGAACTGAGCATGTGGAGGGACGTTCGTTCATCTAGCACAACGGGAACGAATAGCAAGGGAAACTATTACTCTGGTTTCTCAATGTGTTACCTAGTGCCGCTTTGAAGTTGCTGAAGGTTTCACTGTAAAACCGAGATGGAGCTAGTACCTTCCCTAATATATGTATGGAGTAGAGTTTGCAACTGAAAAGAAACTTTGTGTTTTCAACAAGCTAACTGAAGTACGGCTTTCACACACACTTATCTCTCAGAACGGAGCATGTGCAGAGGCGTTCGTTCATCTAGCACAAAGGGAACGCATAGCAAGGGAAACATTTGCTCTGGTTTTTCAATGTGTTTCCTAGTGTCGGTTTGAAATTCATGCAGTTTTCACTGTAAAACTTATTTGGAGCTAGTACCTACCCATATATATATATGGATTGGAGTTTGCAACTGAAAAGAAACTTTGTGTTCCAAACAAGCTAGGTGAATTTCGGCTTTCACACACACATATCTATCAGAACTGAGCATGTGGAGAGAATTTCGTTCATCTAGCATAAAGGGAACGGGTTGCAAGAGAAACATTTACTCTGGTTTCTGAGTGTGTTTCCTAGTGCCGATTTGAATTTCCTGCACATTTCACGGTAAAACCGTGTTGGAACTAGTACCTCCCCTATAAATGTATGGGGTGGAGTATGCAACTGAAAAGAAACTTTGTGTTCCCAACAAGCTAGGTAAAGGACGGCTTTCACACAAAATTATCTCTCAGAATTGAGCATGTGGAGAGACGTTCGTTCATATAGCAAAAAGGGAACGGGTTGCAGGAGAAACTTTTACTGTGGTTTCTCAGTGTGTTTAATAGTGCCGGTTTGAAGTTCCTGCAGTTTTCACTGTAAAACCGAGTTGGAACTGGTACCACCCCATATATATGTATGGAGCGGAGTTTGCAACTGAAAAGAAAATTTGTGTTCCCAATAAGCTAGGTGAAGGACGGCTTTCAACACACTTATCTCTCAGAACTGAGCATGTGGAGAGACGTTCGTTCATCTTGCACAAATGTAACGGGTTGCAGGAGATACTTTTACTCTGGTTTCTCACTGTGTTTCCTAGTGCCGGTTTGAAGCTCCTTCAATTTTCACGGTAAAACCGTGTTGGAGCTAGTACATCCCCATATATATGTATGGGGTGGAGTATGCAACTGAAAAGAAACTTTGTGTTCCCAGTAAGGTAGGTGAATGATGGCTTTCACACACAATTATCTCTCAGAACTGAGCATGTGGAGGGACGTTCGTTCATCTAGCACAAGGGAACCGACAGCAATTGAAACTTTTACTCTGATTTTTCACTGTGTTTCCCAGGGCCGGTTTGAAGTTCAAGCAGTTTTCACTGTAAAACATAGTTGGAGCTAGTACCTCCCCATATATATGTATGGAGTGGATTTGGCAACTGAAAAGAATATTTGTGTTCTCAACAATCTAACTGAAGTACGGCCTTCACACACACTTATCTCTCAGAACTTAGCATGTGGAGAGAAGTACGTTCATCTAGCACAAATGGAACGAGTAGCAGGAGAAACTATTACTCTGGTTTCTCACTTTGTTTCCTAGTGCCGGTTTGATGTTCCTGCAATTTTCACTGTAAAACCGTGTTGGAGCTGGTACCACTGCATATATATGTATGGAGTGAAGTTTGCAACTGAAAAGAAACTTTGTGTTCCCAACAAGCTAGGTGAAGGACGGCTTTCAAACACACTTATCTCTCAGAACTGAGCATGTGGAGGGACGTTCGTTCATCTAGCTCAAAGGGAATGATTTGCAGGAGAAACTTTTACTCTGGTTTCTCCGTTTCCTAGTGCCGGTTTGACATTCCTGCAGTTTTCAGTTTAAAACCGAGTTGGGTCTAGTAACTCCCCATATATATGTTTGGAGTGGAGTATGCAACTGAAAACCAATTTGTGTTCCCAATAATCTAGGTGAAGGACGGCTTTCAAACACAATAATCTCTCAGAACTCAGCATGTGGAGAGACGTTCGTTCATCTAGCACAAAGGGAACGGATAGCAAAGGAAACTATTACTCTGGTTTTTCAATGTGTTACCTAGTGCCGCTTTGAAGTTGCTGCAGTTTTCACTGTAAAACCGAGTTGGAGCTGGTACCTTCCCATATATATGTATGGAGTAGAGTTTGCAAATGAAAAGACACTGCGTGTTCTCAACAAGCTAACTGAAATACGGCTTTCACACACACTTATCTCTCAGAACAGAGCATGTGGAGAGACGTTCGTTCATCTAGCACAAAGGGAATGATTTGCAGGTGAAACTTTTACTCTGGTTTCTCCGTCTGTTTCCTAGTGCCGGTTTGAAGTTCCTGCAGTTTTCAGTGTAAAATTGAGGTGGGTCTAGTAACCCCCCATATATATGTATGGAGTGGAGTATGCAACTGAAAAGAAACTTTGTGTTCCCAACAAGTTAGGTGAAGGACGGCTTTCAACACACTTATCTCTCAGAACTGAGCATGTGGAGAGAATTTCGTTCATCTAGCAGAAAGGGAACGGGTTGCAGGAGAAACATTTACTCTGGATTCTCAGTGTGTTTTCTAGTGCTGGTTTGAATTTCCTGCAGGTTTCACCGTAAAATCGAGTAGGAGTTAGTCCCGCCCCATATATATGTATGGAGTGGTGTATGCAACTGAAAAGAAACTTTGTGTTCCTAGTAAGGTAGGTGAAGGACGTCTTTCACACACAATTAACTCTCAGAACTGAGCATGTGGAGAGACTTTCGTTCATGTAGCCCAAAGGGAACCGACAGCAAGGGAAACTTTCCCTCTAGTTTTTCACTGTCTTTCCCAGTGCCGGTTTGAATCTCAAGCAGTTTTCACTGTAAAACATAGTTGGAGCTAGTACCTCCCCATATATACGTATGGGGTGGAGTAAGCAAATGAAAAGAAACTTTGTGTTCCCAACAAGCTAGGTGAAAGACGGCTTTCACACACACTTATCTCTCAGAACTGAGCATGTGGAGAGACGTTCGTTCATCTAGCACAAAGGGAACAGGTTGCAGGAGAAACTTTTACTGTGGTTTCTCAGTGTGGTTAATAGTGCCGGTTTGAAGTTCCTGCAGTTTTCACTGTAAAATCGAGTTGGAGCTGGTACCACAACATATATATGTATGGACTGGGGTTTGCAACTGAAAAGAAACTTTGTGTTCCCAACAAGCTAGGTGAAGGTAGGCTTTCAATCACACTTATCTCTCAGAACTGAGCATGTGGAGGGACATTCGTTCATCTAGCACAAATGGAACGGGTTGCAGGAGAAACTTTTACTCTGGTATCTCACTGTGTTTCCTAGTGCCGGTTTGATGTTCCTGCAGTTTCACTGTAAAACCGAGTTGGAGCTGGTACCACCGCATATATATGTATGGATTGGAGTTTGCAACTGAAAAGAAACTTTGTGTTCCCAACAAGCTATGTGAAGGACGGCTTTCAACACTCTTAACTCTCAGAACTGAGCATGTGGAGAGAATTTCGTTCATTTAGCACAAAGGGAACGGGTTGCAGGAGTAACATTTACTCTGGTTTCTCAGTGTGTTTCCTAGTGCCGGTTTGAATTTCCTGCAGTTTTCACTGTAAAATCGAGTTGGAGCAAGTACCGCCCCATATATATGTATGGAGTGGAGTATGCAACTGAAAAGAAACTTTGTGTTCCCAGTAAGGTAGGTGAAGGATGGCTTTCACACACAATTATCTCTCAGAACTGAGCATGTGGAGGGACGTTCGTTCATCTAGCACAACGGTAACGAATAGCAAGGGAAACTATTACTCTGGTTTCTCAATGTGTTACCTAGTGCCGCTTTGAAGTTGCTGAAGGTTTCACTGTAAAACCGAGATGGAGCTAGTACCTTCCATAATATATGTATGGAGTAGAGTTTGCAACTGAAAAGAAACTTTGTGTTTTCAACAAGCTAACTGAAGTACGGCTTTCACACACACTTATCTCTCAGAACGGAGCATGTGCAGAGGCGTTCGTTCATCTAGCACAAAGGGAACGCATAGCAAGGGAAACATTTGCTCTGGTTTTTCAATGTTTTTCCTAGTGCCGGTTTGATATTCATGCAGTTTTCACTGTAAAACTTATTTGGAGCTAGTACCTACCCATATATATATATGGATTGGAGTTTGCAACTGAAAGAAACTTTGTGTTCCAAACAAGCTAGGTGAATTTCGGCTTTCACACACACATATCTATCAGAACTGAGCATGTGGAGAGAATTTCGTTCATCTAGCATAAAGGGAACGGGTTGCAAGAGAAACATTTACTCTGGTTTCTGAGTGTGTTTCCTAGTGCCGATTTGAATTTCCTGCACATTTCACGGTAAAACCGTGTTGGAGCTAGTACCTCCCCTATAAATGTATGGGGTGGAGTATGCAACTGAAAAGAAACTTTGTGTTCCCAACAAGCTAGGTAAAGAACGGCTTTCACACAAAATTATCTCTCAGAATTGAGCATGTGGAGAGACGTTCTTTCATATAGCAAAAAGGGATCGGGTTGCAGGAGAAACTTTTACTGTGGTTTCTCAGTGTGTTTAATAGTGCCGGTTTGAAGTTCCTGCAGTTTTCACTGTAAAACCGAGTTGGAACTGGTACCACCCCATATATATGTATGGAGTGGAGTTTGCAACTGAAAAGAATCTTTGTGTTCCCAATAAGCTAGGTGAAGGATGGCTTTCAACACACTTATCTCTCAGAACTGAGCATGTGGAGGGACGTTCGTTCATCTAGAACAAATGGAACGGGTTGCAGGAGAAACTTTTACTCTGGAATCTCACTGTGTTTCCTAGTGCCGGTTTGATGTTCCTGCAGTTTTCACTGTAAAACCGAGTTGGAGCTGGTACCACCGCATATATATGTATGGATTGGAGTTTGCAACTGAAAAGAAACTTTGTGTTCCCAACAAGCTATGTGAAGGACGGCTTTCAACACTCTTATCTCTCAGAACTGAGCATGTGGAGAGACGTTCGTTCATCTTGCACAAATGGAACGGGTTGCAGGAGATACTTTTACTCTGGTTTCTCACTGTGTTTCCTAGTGCCGGTTTGAAGCTCCTTCAATTTTCACGGTAAAACCGAGTTGGAGCTAGTACATCCCCATATATATGTATGGGGAGGAGTATGCAACTGAAAAGAAACTTTCTGTTCCCAATAAGGTAGGTGAAGAATGGCTTTCACACACAATTATCTCTCAGAACTGAGCATGTGGAGGGACTTTCGTTCATCTAGCACAAGGGAACCAACAGCAATTGAAACTTTTACTCTTATTTTTCAATGTGTTTCCCAGGGCCGGTTTGAAGTTCAAGCAGTTTTCACTGTAAAACATAGTTGGAGTTAGTACCTCCCCATATATATGTATGGAGTGGATTTGGCAACTGAAAAGAATCTTTGTGTTCTCAAAAATCTAACTGAAGTACGGCCTTCACACACACTTATCTCTCAGAAATTAGCATGTGGAGAGAAGTACGTTCATCTAGCACAAATGGAACGGGTAGCAGGAGAAACTATTACTCTGGTTTCTCACTGTGTTTCCTAGTGCCGGTTTGATGTTCCTGCAATTTTCACTGTAAAACCGTGTTGGAGCTGGTACCACTGCATATATATGTATGGAGTGAATTTTGCAACTGAAAAGAAACTTTGTGTTCCCAACAAGCTAGGTGAAGGACGGCTTTCAAACACACTTATCTCTCAGAACTGAGCATGTGGAGAGACGTTCGTTCATCTAGCACAAAGGGAATGATTTGCAGGAGAAACTTTTACTCTGGTTTCTCCGTTTCCTTGTGCCGGTTTGAAGTTCCTGCAGTTTTCAGTGTGAAACCGAGTTGGGTCTTGTAACTCCCCATATATATGTTTGGAGTGGAGTATGCAACTGAAAACAAATTTGTGTTCCCAATAAGCTAGGTGAAGGACGGCTTTCAAACACAATACTCTCTCAGAACTCAGCATGTGGAGAGACGTTCGTTCATCTAGCACAAAGGGAACGAATAGCAAAGGAAACTATTACTCTGGATTTTCAATGTGTTACCTAGTGCCGCTTTGAAGTTGCTGCAGTTTTCACTGTAAAACCGAGTTGGAGCTGGTACCTTCCCATATATATGTATGGAGTAGGGTTTGCAAATGAAAAGAAACTGCGTGTTCTCAACAAGCTAACTGAAATACGGCTTTCACACACACTTATCTCTCAGAACAGAGCATGTGGAGAGACGTTCGTTCATCTAGCACAAAGGGAATGATTTGCAGGAGAAACTTTTACTCTGGTTTCTCCGTCTGTTTCCTAGTGCCGGTTTGAAGTTCCTGCAGTTTTCAGTGTAAAATTGAGGTGGGTCTAGTAACCCCCCATATATATGTATGGAGTGGAGTATGCAACTGAAAAGAAACTTTGTGTTCCCAACAAGCTAGTTGAAGGACGGCTTTCAACACACTTATCTCTCAGAACTGAGCATGTGGAGAGAATTTCGTTCATCTAGCAGAAAGGGAACGGGTTGCAGGAGAAACATTTACTCTTTGTTCTCAGTGTGTTTTCTAGTGCCGGTTTGAATTTCCTGCAGGTTTCACCGTAAAATCGAGTTGGAGTTAGTACCGCCCCATATATATGTATGGGGTGGTGTATGCAACTGAAAAGAAACTTTGTGTTCCTAGTAAGGTAGGTGAAGGGCGTCTTTCACACACAATTAAATCTCAGAACTGAGCATGTGCAGAGACGTTCGTTCTTGTAGCCCAAAGGGAACCGACAGCAAGGGAAACTTTCCCTCTAGTTTTTCACTGTGTTTCCCAGTGCCGGTTTGAATCTCAAGCAGTTTTCACTGTAAAACATAGTTGGAGTTAGTACCTCCCCATATATATGTATGGAATGGTGTTTGCAACTGAAAAGAAACTTTGTATTCCCAAAAGCTAGGTGAAGGACGGCTTTCACACACACTTATCTCTCAGAACTGAGCATGTGGAGAGAATTTCGTTCATCTAGCACAAAGGGAACGGTTTGCAGGAGAAACATTTACTCTGGGTTCTAAGTGTGTTTCCTAGTGCCGGTATGAAGCTCCTGCAATTTTCACGGTAAAACCGAGTTGGAGCTAGTACCTCCCCATATATATGTATGGGCTGGAGTATGCAAGTGAAAAGATACTTTGTGTTCCCTATAAGAAAGTTGAAGTACGGCTTTCACACAAAATTATCTCTCAGAACTGAGCATGTGGAGAGAAGTTCATTCATCTAACACAAACGAAATGGATACCAAGGGAAACTTTTACTCTGGGTTTTCACTGTGTTTCTTAATGCCGGTTTGAAGTTCATGCAGTTTTCACTGTAAAATATAGTTGGAGCTAGTACCTCCACATATATATGTATGGAGTGGAGTTTGCAACTGAAAAGAAACTTTGTGTTCCCAACAAGCTATGTGAAGGACGGCTTTCAACACACTTATCTCTCAGAACTGAGCATGTGGAGAGAATTTCGTTCATCTAGCAAAAAGGGAACGGGTTGCAGGAGAAACATTTACTCTGGTTTCTCAGTGTGTTTCCTAGTGCCGATGTGAATTTCCTGCACATTTCACGGTAATGCCATGTTGGAGCTAGTACCTCCCCTATAAATATATGGGGTGGAGTATGCAACTGAAAAGAAACTTTGTGTTCCCTACAAGCTAGGTAAAGTACGTCTTTCACACAAAATTATCTCTCAGAATTGAGCATGTGGAGACACGTTCGTTCATCTAGCACAAAGGGAACGGGTAGCAAGGGAAACTTTTACTCTGGTTTTCCACTGTGTTTCAAGTGCCGGTTTGAAGTTCATGCTGTTTTCACTGTAAAAACTTGTTGGAGCTAGTACCTCCCCATATATATGTATGGAGTGGATTATGCAACTGAAAAGAACCTTAGTGTTCCCAATAAGATAGGTGAAGGACGGCTTTCACACACACTTATCTCTCAGAACTGAACATGTGGAGAGACGTTCGTTCATCTAGCACAAAGGGAATGATTTGCAGGAGAAACTTTTACTCTGGTTTCTCAGGGTGATTCCTACTGACGGTGTGAAGTTCCTACAGATTTCACGGTAAAACCGAGTTCGAGCTAGTATTTCCCTATATATATATATGGAGTGGAGTATGCAACTGAAAAGAAACTTTGTGTTCCCTACAAACTATGTGAAGGACGGATTTCAACACACTTATCTCTCAGAACTGAGCATGCGGAGAGACGTTCGTTCATCTAGCACAAAGGGAACGGACAGCAAGGGAAACAATAGCTCTGGTTTTTCAATGTGTTTCCTAGTGCCGTTTTGAAGTTCATGCAGTTTTCACTGTAAAACATTCTTGGAGCTAGTACTTCCCCATATATATGTATGGATTGGACTTTGCAACTGAAAAGAAACTTTGTGTTCCTAACAAGCTAGGTGAAGGACGACTTTCACACACACATATCTCTCAGAACTGAGCATGTGGAGAGACGTTCGTTCATCTAGCACAAAGGGAACGGGTTGCAGGGAAACATTTACTCTGGTTTCTAAGTGTGTTTATTAGTGCCGGTTTGAAGTTCCTGCAGTTTTCACTGTAAAACCGTGTTGGAGCAAGTAACACCCCATATATATGTATGGAGTGGAGTATTCAACTGAAAAGAATATTTGTGTTCCTAGTTATGTCGGTGAAGGGCGGCTTTCACACACACTTATCTCTCAGAATTTAGCATGTGGAGAGAAGTATGTTCATCTAGCACAAATGGAACTGGTAGCAGGAGAAACTATTACTCTGGTTTCTCACTGTGTTTCCTAGTGCCGGTTTGAAGTTGCTGCAGTTTCAACTGTAAAATCGAGTTGGAGCTAGTACCTTCCCATATATATGTATGGAGGAGAATTTGCAACTGAAAAGAATCTTTGTGTTCTCAACAAGCTAACTGAAGTACGGCTTTCACACACACTTTTCTCTCAGAACTGAGCATGTGCAGAGACTTTCGTTCATCTAACATAAAGGGAACGCGTAGCAAGGGAAACTTTTACTCTGGTTTCTTACACTGTTTCTTAGTGCCAGTTTGAAGTTCAAGCAGTTTTCACTGTAAAACCTAGTTGGAGCTAGTATCTACCCATATATATGTATGGAGTGGAGTTGGCAACTGAAAAGAAACTTTGTGTTCCCAACAAGCTAGTTGAAGGACGGCTTTCACACACAATTATCTCTCAGAATTGAGCATGTGGAGAGACGTTCGTTCATCTAGCACAAAGGGAACGGGTAGCAAGGGAAAATTTTACTCTGGTTTTCCACTGTGTTTCAAGTGCTGGTTTGAAGTTCATGCTGTTTTCACTGTAAAATATTGTTGGAGCTTGTACCTCCCCATATATATGTATGGAGTGGATTATGCAACTGAAAAGAAACTTTGTGTTCCCAATAAGCTAGGTGAAGTACGGCTTTCACACACAATTATCTCTCAGAACTGAACATGTGGAGAGAATTTCGTTCATCTAGCACAAAGGGAATGCGTAGCAAGGGAAATTTTTCTCTGGTTTTCACTGTGTATCCTAGTGCCGGTTTGAAGTTCATGCAGTTTTCACTGTAAAACCGAGTTGGAGCTAGTACCATCCCATATATAAGTATGGAGTAGAATTTGCAACTGAAAAGAAACTTTGTGTTCTCAACAAGCTAACTGAAGTACGGCTTTCACACACAATTATCTCTCAGAACTGATCATGTGTAGAAAAGTTTGTTCATCTAGCATAAAGGGAACGCGTAGCAAGGGAAACTTTTACTCTGGTTTTTACACTGTTTCTTAGTGCGAGTTTGAAGTTCATGCAGTTTTCACTGTAAAACCTAGTTGGAGCTAGTACCTACCCATATATATGTATGGAGTGGAGTTGGCAACTGAAAAGAAACTTTCTGTTCCCAATAAGCTAGGTGAAGGACGGCTTTCACACACAATTATCTCTCAGAACTGAGCATGTGGAGGGACGTTCGTTCATCTAGTACAAAGGGAACGGGTTGCAGAAGAAACTTTTAATCTGGTTTCTCACTGCGTTTCCTAGTGCCGGTTTGAAGTTCCTACATTTTTCATTGTAAAACAGAGTTGGAGATTCTACCACCCCATATATATATATGGAGTGGAGTTTGCAACTGAAAACAAACTTTGTGTTCCCAACAAGCTATGTGAAGGACGGCTTTCATACACACTTTTCTCTCAGAACTGAGCATGTGGAGAGACGTTCGTTCATCTAGCACAAAGGGAACGGAAAGCAAGGGAAACTTTGCTCTGGTTTTTCACTGTGTTTCCTAGTGCCGGTTTGAAGTTCATGCAATTTTCACTCTAAAACTTATTTGGAGCTAGTACCTCCCCATATATATGTATGGATTGGAGTTTGCAACTGAAAAGAAACTTTGTGTTCCTAACAAGCTAGGTGAAGTTCGGCTTTCACACACACATATCTATCAGAACTGAGCATGTGGAGAGAATTTCGTTCATCTAGCATAAAGGGAACGGGTTGCAAGAGAAACATTTACTCTGGTTTCTGAGTGTGTTTCCTAGTGCCGATTTGAATTTCCTGCACATTTCACGGTAAAACCGTGTTGGAGCTAGTACCTCCCCATATAAATGTATGGGGTGGAGTATGCAACTGAAAAGAAACTTTGTGTTCCCTACAAGCGAGGTGAAGGACGGCTTCAACACACAATTATCTCTCAGAATTGAGCATGTCGAGAGACGTTCGTTCATCTAGCACTAAGGGAACGGGTAGCAAGGGAATCTTTTACTCTGGTTTTCCACTGTGTTTCAAGTGCCAGTTTGAAGTTCATGATATTTTCACTGTAAAACTTGGTTGGAGCTAGTAACTCCCCATATATATGTATGGAGTGGAGTATGCATCTGAAAAGAAACTTTGTGTTCCCAATAAGCTAGGTGAAGGACGGCTTTCAAACACAATAATCTCTCAGAACTGAGCATGTGGAGAGACGTTCGTTCATCTAGCACAAAGGAACGGATAGCAAGGGAAACTAATACTCTGGTTTCTCAATTTGTTTCCTAGTGCCGGTTTGAAGTTCCTGCAGTTTTCACTGTAAAACCGTGTTGCAGCAAGTAACTCCCCATATATATGTATGGAGTGGAGTATGCAACTGAAAAGAATATTTGTTTTCCTAGTAAGGTAGGTGAAGGGCGGCTTTCACACACACTTATCTCTCAGAACTTAGCATGTGGAGAGAAGTACGTTCATCTAGCACAAATGGAACGGGTAGCAGGAGAAACTATTACTCCTGTTTCTCACTGTGTTTCCTAGTGCCGGTTTGAAGTTCCTGCAGTTTTTTCGGTAAAACCGTGTTGGATCTAGTACCTCCACATATATATATATGGAGTGGAGTATGCAACTGAAAAGAAACTTTGTGTTCCCAATAAGCTAGGTGAAGGACGGCTTTAAAACACAATAATCTCTCAGAACTGAGCATGTGGAGAGACGTTCATTCATCTAGCACCAAGGGAATGGATAGCAAGGGAAACTATTACTCTGGTTTCTTAATGTGTTTCCTAGTGCCGCTTTGATGTTGCTGCAGTTTTCACTGTAAAACCGAGTTGGAGCTATTACTTTCCGATATATATATGTATGGAGTAGAATTTGCAACTGAAAAGAAACTTTGTGTTCTCAACAAGCTAACTGAAGTACGGCTTTCACACCCACTTATCTCTCAGAACTGAGCATGTGCAGAGACGTTCGTTCATCTAGCATAAAGGGAACGCGTAGCAAGGGAAACTTTTACTCTGATTTCTTACAATGTTTCTTAGTGCCAGTTTGAAGTTCATGCAGTTTTCACTGTAAAACCTAGTTGGAGCTAGTACCTACCCATATATATGTATGGAGTGTAGTTGGCAAATGAAAAGAAACTTTCTGTTCCCAATAAGCTAGGTGAAGGACGGCTTCACACACAATTATCTCTCAGAACTGAGCATGTGGAGGGACGTTCTTTTATCGAGTACAAAGGGAACGGGTTGCAGAAGAAACTTTTAATCTGTTTTCTCACTGTGTTTCCTGGTGCCGGTTTGAAGTTCCTGCATTTTTCATTGTAAAAACGAGTTGGAGCTTCTACCACCCCATATATATGTATGGAGTGGAGTTTGCTACTGAAAACAAACTTTGTGTTCCCAAAAAGCTATGTGAAGGACGGCTTTCATACACACTTTTCTCTCAGAACTGAGCATGTGGAGAGACGTTCGTTCATCTAGCACAAAGGGAACACGTAGCAAGGGAAACTTTTACTCTGGTTTTCACTGTGTTTCCTAGTGCCGGTTTGAAGTTCATACAGTTTTCACTGTAAAACCGAGTTGGAGTTGGTACCTCCCCATATATATGTATGGAGTGGATTTTGCAACTGAAAAGAAACTTTGTGTTCCTAGTAAGGTAGGTGAAGGACAGCTTTCAACACAATTTTCTCTCAGAACTGAGCATGTGGAGAGACGTTCGTTCATGTAGCACAAAGGGAACCGACAGCAAGGGAAACTTTTCCTCTGGTTTTTCACTGTGTTTTAACGTGCCGGTTTGAAGTTCATGCTGTTTTCACTGTAAAACCGAGTTGGAGCTAGTACCTCCCCATATATATGTATGGAATGGATTATGCAACTGAAAAGAAACTTTGTGTTCCCAACAAGCTAGGTGAAGGACGGCTTACTCACACACTTACATCTCAGAACTGAGCATGTGAGACACGTTCGTTCATCTAGCACAAAGGGAATGATTTGCAGGAGAAACTTTTACTCTGGTTTTTCATTGTGTTTCGTAGTGCTGGTTTGAAGTTCCGGCAGATTTCACGGTAAAACCGAGTTGGATCTAGTACCTCCCCATATATATGTATGGAGTGGAGTATGCAACTGAAAAGAATCTTTGTGTTCCCAACAAGCTAGGTGAAGGACGGCTTTCACACACACTTATCTCTCAGAACAGAGCATGTGTAGAGACGTTCGTTCATCTAGCACAAAGGGAATGATTTGCAGGAGAAACTTTTACTCAGGTTTCTCAGTGTGATTCCTAGTGCCGGTTTGAAGTTCCTGCAGATTTCACGGTAAAACCGAGCTGGAGCTAGTACTTCCCCATATATATATATGGAGTGGAGTATGCAACTGAAAATAAACTTTGTGTTTCCAACAAACTAGGTGAAGGACTGCTTTCAACACACTTATCTCTCAGAACTGAGCATGTGGAGAGTCGTTCGTTCATCTAGCACAAAGGAACGGGTTGCAGGAGAAACTCTTACTCTGGTTTCTCAGTGTGTTTCCTAGTGCCTTTTTGAAGCTCCTGCAATTTTCATGGTAAGACCGAGTTGGAGCTAATACCTCCCCATATATATGTATGGAGTGGAGTATGCAACTGAAAAGAAACTTTGTGTTCCTAGTAAGGAAGGTGAAGGACAGCTTTCACACACAATTGTCTCTCAGAACTGAGCATGTGGACAGACGTTCGTTCATGTAGCACAAAGGGAACCGACAGCAAGGGAAACTTTTCCTCTGGTTTTTCACTGTGTTTCAACGTGCCGGTTTGAAGTTCATGCTGTTTTCACTGTAAAACCGAGTTGGAGCTAGTACCTCCCCATATATATGTATGGAATGGATTATGAAACTGAAAAGAATCTTTGTGTTCCCAACAAGCTAGTTGAAGGACGGCTTTCACACACACTTATATCTCAGAAGTGAGCATGTGGAGAGACGTTCGTTCATGTAGCACAAAGGGAATGATTTGCAGGAGAAACTTTTACTCTGGTTTCTCAGTGTGTTTCGTAGTGCCGGTTTGAATTTCCGGCAGATTTCACGGTAATACCGAGTTGGATCTAGTACCTCACCATATATATGTATGGAGTAGAGTATGCAAATGAAAAGAATCTTTGTGTTCCCAACAAGCTAGGTGAAGGACGGCTTTCACACACACTTATCTCTCTGAACTGAGCATGTGGAGAGACGTTCGTTCATCTAGCACAAAGGGAATGATTTGCAGGAGAAACTTTTACTCTGGTTTCTCAGTGTGTTTCGTAGTGCCGGTTTGAATTTCCGGCAGATTTCACGGTAAAACCGAGTTGGATCTAGTACCTCCCCATATATATGTATGGAGTGGAGTATGCAAATGAAAAGAATCTTTGTGTTCCCAACAAGCTAGGTGAAGGACGTCTTTCAACACACTTATCTCTCAGAACTGAGCATGTGGAGAGAATTTCGTTCATCTAGCAGAAAGAGAACGGGTAGCAAGGGAAACTTTTACTCTGGTTTTTCACTGTGTTTCAAAGTGCCGGTTTGAAGTTCATGCTGTTTTCACTGTAAAACCTAGTTGGAGCTAATAACTCCCCATATATATGTATGGAGTGGATTATGCAACTGAAAAGAAACTTTGTGTTCCCAATAAGCTAGGTTAAGGACGGCTTTCACACACAAATAACTCTCAGAACTGAACATGTGGAGAGAAGTTCGTTCATCTAGCACAAAGGGAACGGGTAGCAAGTCAAACTTTTACTCTGATTTTCACTGTGTTTCCTAGTGCCGGTTTGAAATTCATGCAGTTTTCACTGTAAAACCGAGTAGGAGGTGTTACCTCCCCATATATATATATGGAGAGGATTTTGCAACTGAAAATAAACTTTGTGTTCCCAGTAAGCTAGGTGAAGGACGGCTTTTACACACAATTATCTCTCAGAACTGAGCATGTGGAGAGAAGTTCGTTCATCTAGCACAAAGGGAAAAGTTTGCAGGAGAAACATTAACTCAGGTTTCTGAGTGTGTTTCCTACGTCCGGTTTGAATTTCATGCAGTTTTCACTGTAAAACATAGTTGGAGCTAGTACCTCCACATATATATGTATGGAGTGGAGTTTGCAACTGAAAAGAAACTTTGTGTTCCCAACAAGCTAGGTGAAGGACGGCTTTCACACACTCTTATCTCTAAGAACTGAGCATGTGGAGAGAATTTCGTTCATCTAGCACAAAGGGAAAGGTTTGCAGGAGAAACTTTTACTCTGCTTTCTCAGTGTGTTTCCTAGTGCCGCTTTGAAGCTCCTGAATTTTTCACTGTAAAACCGCGTTGGAGCTAGTACCTCCCCATATATATGTATCGGGTGCAGTATGCAAGTGAAAAGAAACTTTTTGTTCCCAAAAAGCTAAGTGAATTACAGCTTTCACACACAATTATCTCTCAGAAATGAGCATGTGGGGAGACGTTCATTCATCTAGCACAAAGGGAACGGATAGCAATGGAAACTTTTACTCTGGTTTCTCACTGTGTTTCCTAGTTCCGGTTTGAAGTTCATGCAGTTTTCACTGTAAAACATAGTTGGAGCTAGTACATCCCCCTATATATGTATGGAGAGGAGTTTGCACCTGAAAAGCAACTTTGTGTTCCCAACAATCTAGGTTAAGTTCGGCATTCACACACACTTATCTCTCAGAACGGAGCATGTGGAGAGACGTTCGTTCATCTAGCAAAAAGGGAACTGTTTGCAGGAGAAATTTTCACTCTGGTTTCTCAGTCTGTTTCCTAGTGCCGGTTTGAAGTTCCTGCAGTTTTCACTGTAAAACCGATTTGAGGGTGTACCTCCCCATATATATGTTTGGAGTTGGGTTTGCAACCGAAAAGATACTATGTGTTCCCAACAATCTAGTTGAAGGCGGCTTTCACACACACTTATCTCTCACAACTGAGCATGTAGAGAGACGTTTCTTCATCTAGCCCAAACGGAATATTTTGCATGAAAAACATTTACTCGGGTTTCTCAGTGTGTTTCCTAGTGCCTGTTTGAGGTTCCTTCAGTTTTCACTCTGGACCCGAGTTGGAGCTAGTACCTCCCCATATATATGTATGGAGTAGAGTTTTCAAATTAAAAGAAACTTTGTGTTTCCAACAAGCTATGTGAATGACTGCTTTCACACAATATTTTCCCTCAGAACTGAGCATGAGTTGAGAGTTTCTTTCATCTAGCACAAAGGGAACGAGATGCAGGAGAAACTTTTTCTCTTGTTTCTCAGTCTGTCTCCTAGTGCTGGTATGAATTTCCTGTAGTTTTCACTTTAAAACAGCTTTGGAGCTATACTTCCCCATATATATGTATGGAGTGGAGTTTGCAACTGAAAAGTAACTTTGGGTTTAAAACAAGCTATGTGAACTTCGGCTTTCACACACTTTTCCCTCAGAACTGAGCATGTGGAGAGACGTTCGTTCATCTAGCATAAAGGGAACGGGTTGCAGGAGAAACTTTTACTCTGGTTTCTCATTCTGTTTCCTAGTGCTGGTATGAAGTTCCTGCAGTTCCCACTGTAAAACAGATTTGGAGCTAGTACCTCCCCATATATATGTATGGAGTGGAGTTTTCAACTGAAAAGGAACTTGTGTTCCCAACAATCTAGTTGAAGGACGGCTTTCACACACACTTATCTCTCACAACTGAGCATGTAGAGAGATTTTGTTCATCTAGCAAAAATGGAACGTGTTGCAGGATAAACTTTAACTCTGGTTTCTCAGACTTTTTCCTAGTGCCGGTTTGAGGATCCTGCAGTTTTCACTGTAAAACCGAGTTGGAGCTAGTACTTCCCCATATATATGTATGGAATTGGTGTTTGCAACTGTAAAGAAACTTTGTGTTCCCAACAAGCAAGGTGAAGGACGTGTTTCACACACACTTATCTCTCAGAACTGAGCATGTGGAGACACGTTCGTTTATCTAGCAAAAGGGAACTGGTTGCAGGAGAAACTTTTAGAATGTTTTCTCAGTCTGTTTCCTAGTGCCGGATTGAAGTTCCTGCATTTTGCACTGTAAAACAGTGTTGGAGCTAGTACCTCCCCATATATATGTTTGGAATGGATTTTGCAACTTAAAATAAACTTTGTGTTCCCAACAAGCTATGTGACGTACGGCTTTAACACACACATATCCCTCAAAACTGAGCAAGTTTTGAGACGTTCGTTCATCTAGGACAAAGGGAACGGTTTACAGAAGAAACTTTTACTCTGGTTCTTCAGTCTGTTTCCTAGTGCCGGTTTGATGATCCTGCAGTTTCACTGTAAAACAGATATGGAGCTAATACCTCCCCAAATATAGGTATGGAGTGGAGATTTCAAATGAAAAGAAATTTTGTGTTCCCAACATGCTAGTTTAAGACGGCTTTCACACACACTTATCTCTCAGAACTGAGCATGTGGAGAGACGTTCGTTCATCTAGCACAAAAGGAACGGGTTACAGGGGAAATTTTACTCTGGTTTTTCAATTTGTTTCATAGTGCCGGTTTGAAGTTCCTGCAGTTTTCACTGTAAAAATTATTTGAGGATGGACCTCCCAATATAAATATATGGAATGGCGTTTCCAACTGAAAATATAGTATGTGTTCCCAACAATCTAGTTGAAAGACGGCATTCACACACACTATTCTCTCACAAATGAGCATGTAGAGAGACGTTGGTTCATCTAGCACAAACGGATCGGGTTGCAGGAAAAACTTTTACTCTGGTTTCTGATTCTTTTTCCTAGTGCCAGTTTGAGGTTCCTGCAGTTATCACTGTAAAACCGACTTGGATTTAGTACCTCCCCATATATATGTATGGAGTGGAGTTTGCCAATGAAAGGAAATTTTGTGCTCCAAACAAGCTAGGTTAAGGACGACTTTCACACACACTTATCTCTCAGAACTGAGCATGTAGAGAGACATTTGTTCATCTAGCACAAACGGAACGGGTTGCAGGAAAAACTTTTACTCTGGTTTCTCAGTATTTTTCCTAGTGCCGGTTTGAGGTTCCTGCAGTTATCACTGTAAAACCGACTTGGAGTTAGTACCTCCCCATATATATGTATGGAGTTGAGTTTGTAACTGAAAAAAACTTTGTGTTTCCAACAAGCTATGTGAAGTTCGGCTTTTACACACACTTAACCTCAGAACTGAGCATGAGGTGAGACGATCGTTCATCTAGCACAAAGGGAACGGTCTGCAGGGTAACTTTTACTCTTTTTTCTCAGACTGTTTCCTAGTGCCTGTTAGATGTTCCTGCAGTTTTCACTGTAAAAAATTTTGGAGCTAGTACCGCCCCATATATATGTATGGAGTGGAGTTTGCAAATGAAATGATATTTTGTGTTCCCAACATGCTAGGTTAAGGACGGCTTTCACACACACTTATCTCTCAGACCTGAGTATGTGGAGAGTCGTTCGTTCATGTAGCACAAAGGGAATGGGTTGCAGGAGAAGCTTTTACACTGGATTCTCAATGTTTTTCCTAGTGCCAGTTTGAAGTTCCTGCAGTTTTCACTCTAAAACCGAGTTGGAGCTAGTACCTACCCATATATATGTATGGAGTGTGATTTGCATCTTAAAAGAAACTTTGTGTTCCCAACAAGCTAGGTGAAGGAAGGCTTTCACACACAATTACCCTCAGAACTGAGCATGTGGACAGACGTTCGTTCATCTAGCACAATGAGAACGGGTTGCAGGAGAAATTTTTACTCTGGTTTCTCAGTCTATTTCCGAGTACTGGTATGAAGTTCCTGCAGTTTTCACTGTAAAACAGATTTGGGGCTAGTACTTCCAATATATATGTATGATGTGGAGTTTGCAACTTAAAAGAAACTATGTGTTCCCAACAATCTAGTTGAAGGACGGCTTTCACACACACTTATCTCTCACAACTGATTATGTAGAGAGATTTTGTTCATCTAGCAAAAACGGAACGGGTTGCAGGAAAAACATTTACTCTGGTATCTCAGATATTTTCCTAGTGCCGGTTTGAGGATCCTGCAGTTTTCACTGTAAAACATAGTTGGAGCTATTACCTCCCCATATATATGTATGGATTGGAGTTGGCAACTGAAAAGAAACTTTGTGTTCCCAACAAGCTAGGTGAAGGACGGCATTTACACACACTTATCTCTCAGAACTGAGCATGTGGAGAGACGTTCGTTTATCTAGCAAAAAGGGAAGTGGTTGCAAGAGAAACTTTTACACTGGTTTCTCAGTGTGTTTCCTAGTGCCGGTTTGAAGTTCCTGCAGTTTTCACTGTAAATCCGAGTTGTAGCTTGTACCTCCCCATATATATGTATGGAGTGGAGTTTGCAACTGGAAAGTAACTTTGAGTTCCCAACAAGCTATTTGAAGGACGGCTTTCACACACACATATCTCTCAGAACTGAGCATGTGGAGAGACGTTCGTTCATCTAGCACAAATGGAACGGGTTGCAGGAGAAACTTTTACACTGGTTTCTCAGTCTGTTTCCTAGTGCCAGTTTGAAGTTCCTGCAATTTTCACTGTAATAACGAGTTGGAGCTTGTACCTCCCCATATATATGTATGGACTGGTGTTTGCAAATGGAAAGAAACTTTGTGTTTCCAACAATCTAGGTTAAGGATGGCATTCACACACACTTATCTCTCAGAACTGAGCATGTGGAGAGACGTTCGTTCATCTAGCACAATGGGAAAGTTTTGCAGGTGAAACTTTAACTCTGGTTTCTCAGTCTGTTTCCTAGTGCCAGTTTGAAGTTCCTGCAGTTTTCACTGTAAAACCGATTAGAGGGTGTACATCCCCATATATATGTATGGAGTGGGGTTTGCAACCGAAAAGATACTATGTGTTCCCAACAATCAAGTTGAAGGCGGCTTTCACACACACTTATCTCTCACAACTGAGCATGTAGAGAGACGTTTGTTCATCTAGCACAAACGGAATTGTTTGTAGGAAAACATTTACTCTGGATTCTCAGGGTGTTTCCTAGTGCCTGTTTGATGTTCCTGCAGTTTTCACTCTGGAACCGAGTTGTAGCTAGTTCCTCCCCATATATATGTAAGGAGTAGAGTTTGCAAATTAAAAGAAACTTTGTGTTTCCAACAAGCTATGTGAAGGACAGCTTTCACACAATATTTTCCCTCAGAACTGAGCATGAGTTGAGACGTTCTTTCATCTAGCACAAAGGGAACGTGTTGCAGGAGAAAGTTTTACTCTTGTTTCTCAGTCTGTTTCCTAGTTCTGGTATGAAGTTCAAGCAGTTTTCACTGTAAAACAGATTTGGAGCTCGTACCTCCCCATATATATGTATGGAGTGGAGTTTGCAACTGAAAAGAAACTTTGTGGTCCCAAAAACCTTGGTTTAAATACGGCTTTCACACACACCTATCTCTCAAAATTGAGCATGTGGAGAGACATTCGTTCATCTACCAGAAAGGGAACGGGATGCAGGGGAATGGTTTTCTCTAGTTTCTCAGTCTGTTTCCTAGTGCCATTTTGAAGTTCCTGCAATTTTCACTGTAAAACCGAGTTGGAGCTTGTACCTCCCCATAGATATGTATGGATTGTAGTTTGCAACTGAAAAGAAACTTTGTGTTCCCAACATGCTAGTTGAAAGACGGCTTTCACACACACTTATCTCTCAGAAATGAGCATGTGGTGAGTCGTCTGTTCATCTAGCAGAAAGGGAACGGTGTGCAGGAGAAAATTTTACTCTGGTTTCTCAGTGTGTTTCCTAGTGCCGGTTAGAAGTTCCTGCAGTTTTTACTGTAAAAAAGTTTTGGAGCTAGTACCTACCCTTATATATGTATGGAGTGTGGTTTGCAACTTAAAAGAAACTTTGTGTTCCCAACAAGCTAGGTGAAGGACGGCATTCACACACACTTATCCCTCAGGACTAAGCATGTGGAGAGAAGTTCGTTCATTTAGCACAAAGGGAATGGGTTGCAGGAGAAACTTTTACTCTGGTTTCTCAGTCTGTTTCCTAGTGCTGGTATGAAGTTCCTGCAGTTTTCACTGTAAAACCGATTTGGTGCTAGTACTTCCCCTATATATGTATGAAATGGAGTTAGCAACTTAAAAGAAACTATGTGTTCCCAACAATCTAGTTGAAGGACGGCTCTCACACACACTTATCTCTCAGAACTGAGCATGTGGATAGACGTTCGTTCATCTAGCAAAAATAACTGGTTGCAGGAGAAACATTTACTTTGGTATCTCAGTCTGTTTCCTAGTGCCGGTTTGAGGTTACTGCACTTTTTACTGTAAAACATATTTGGAGATATTACCTCCCCATATATTTGTATGGAATTGGATTTTGCTACTGTAAAGAAACTTAGTGTTCCCAACAAGCAAGGTGAAGGACGGCTTTCACACACACTGATCTCTCAGAACTGAGCAAGTGGAGAGACGTTTGATCATCTAGGACAAAGGAACGGTTTACAGGAGAAACTTTTCCTCTGGTTTCTCAGACTGTTTCCTAGTGCCGGTTTGATGTTCCTGCAGTTTTCACTGTAAAACAGATTTGGAGCTATTACCTCCCCATATGTATGTATGGAGTGGAGTTTGCAAATGAAAAGAAATTTTGTGTTCCCAACATGCTAGGTTAAGGACGGCTTTCACACACACTTATCTCTCACAACTGAGCATGTAGAGAGACGTTGGTTCATCTAGCACAAACGGAACGGGTTGCAGGAAAAACTTTTACTCTGGATTTTCAGTCTTTTTCCTAGTACCGGTTTTAGGTTCCTGCGGTTATCACTGTAAAACCGAGTAGGAGCTAGTAGCTCCGCATATATAAGTATGGAGTGGAGTTTGCAACTGAAAAGTAACTTTGTGTTTAAATCAAGCTATGTGAAGTTCGGCTTTCACACACACTTTTCCTCTGAACTGAGCATGTGGAGAGACGTTCGTTCATCTAGCACAAAAGGAACGGGTTGCAGGAGAAACTTTTACTCTGGTTTCTCATTCTGTTTCCTAGTGCTGGTATGAAGTTCCTGCAGTTCACACTGTAAAACAGATTTGGCGCTAGTACCTCCCCATATATATGTATGGAGTGGAGTTTTCAACTGAAAAGAAACTATGTGTTCCCAACAATATTGTTGAAGGACGGCTTTCACACACACTTATCTCTCAGAACTGAGCATGTAGAGAGATTTTTGTTCATCTAGCAAAAACGGAACTGGTTGCAGGAAAAACTTTATCTCTAGTTTCTCAGAATTTTTCCTAGTGCCGTTTTGAAGTTCCTGCAGTTTTCACTGTAAAACCGAGTTGGAGCTAGTACCTCCCCATTTATATGTATGGAGTGGAGTTTGCAACTGAAAAGAAACTAAGTGTTCCCAACAACCTAGGTGAAGGACGGCTTTCACACACACATATATCTCAGAACTGAGCATGTGGAGAGACGTTCGTTCATCTAGCACAAAGAACTGGTTGCAGGAGATACTTTACTCTGGTTTCTCAGTCTGTTTCCTAGTGCCGGTTTGAAGTTCCTGCACTTTTTACTGTAAAACATATTTGGAGCTAGTACCTCCCCATATATATGTTTGCATTGGAGATTGCAACTTAAAAGAAACTTTGTGTTCCCAACAAGCTATATGACGTACGGCTTTAACACAATTATGTCTCAAAAATTAGCATGTGGAGGGACATTTGTTCATCTAGCACAAAGGGATCGGGTTGCAGGGGAAACTATTACTCTGGTTTCTCAGTCTGTTTACTAGTGCCGGTTTGAATTTCATGCAGTTTACACTGTAAACCCGAGTTGGAGCTAGTACCTGCCGATATATATGTATGGAGTGGAGCTTGCAATTTAAAAGAAAATTTGTGTTCCCAACAAGCTAGGTGAAGGATGGCTGTTATACAGAGTATCTCTCAGAACTGAGCTTGTGGAGAGACGTCCTTCATTTAACAAAAAGGGAACGGGTTTCAGGAGAAACTTTTACACTGGTTCTCAGTTTGTTTCCAAGAGCCGGTTTGAAGTTCCTGCAGTTTTCACTGTAAAACCGAGTTAGAGCTAGAACCTCCCCTCATATATATGTATGGAGTGGAGTTTGCAAATTAAAAGTAACTATGTGTTCCCAACCAGGTAGGTTAAGGACGTGTTTCAAACACCCTTATCTCTCAGAACGGAGCATGTATACAGACGATCGTTCATCTAGCACAAAGGGAACGGGTTGAAGGAGGAAATTTTCTCTGGTTTCTCAGTCTGTTTCCTAGTGCTGGTAAGAAGTTCCTGCAGTTTTCACTGTAAAACAAATTTGGAGCTAGTACTTCCCATATATATGTATGAAATGGAGTTTGCAACTTAAAAGAAACTATGTGTTCCCAACAATCTAGTTGAAGGACGGCTCTCACACACACTTATCTCTCAGAACTTAGCATGTTGAGAGACGTTCGTTCATCTAGCACAAATAACTGGTTGCAGGAGAAACTTTTAACCTGGTTTCTCAGTCTGTTTCCTAGTGAGGGTTGGATGTTCCAGCATTTTTCACTGTAAAACCGAGTTGGAGCTAGTACCTCCCCATATATATGTATGGATTGGAGTTTGCCAATGAAAGGAAATTTTGTGCTCCCAACAAGCTATTTTATGGACGGCTTTCACAAACACTTATCTCTCAGAACTGAGTATGTGGAGAGATGATCGTTCATTTAGCACAAAGGGAAAGGTTTGCAGGGAAAGTTATACTCTGGTTTCTCAGTCTGTTTTCTAGTGCCGGTTTGAAGTTCCTGCAGTTTTCACTGTAAAACCTAATTGAGGGTGAACCTCCCCATATAAATGTATGGGGTGGCGTTTTCAACCGAAAAGATACTATGTGTTCCCAACAATGTAGATGAAGGTCGGCTTTCACACACACTTTTCTCTCACAACTGAGCATGTAGAGAGACGTTTTTTCATCTAGCACAAACGGAACGGGTTGCAGGAAAAACTTTTACTCTGGTTTCTCAGTCGTTTTCCTAGTGCCTGTTTGAGGTTCCTGCGGTTATCACTGTAAAACCGAGTTGGAGCTAGTACCCCCGCATATATAAGTATGGAGTGGAGTTTGCAACTGAAAAGTAACTTTGAGTTTAAAACAAGCTATGTGAACTTCGGCTTTCACACACTTTTCCCTCAGAACTGAGCATGTGGAGAGACGTTCGTTCATCTAGCATAAAGGGAACGGGTTGCAGGAGAAACTTTTACTCTGGTTTCTCATTCTGTTTCCTAGTGCTGGTATGAAGTTCCTGCAGTTCACACTGTAAAACAGATTTGGAGCTAGTACCTCCCCATATATATGTATGGAGTGGAGTTTGCAAATGAAAAGAAACTTTGTGTTACCAACAAGCTAGTTGAAGGACGGCTTTCACATACACATATCTCTCAGAACTGAGCATGTGGAGAGACGTTCGTTCATCTAGCACAAAGGGAACGTGTTGCAGGAGGAACTTTTACTCTGGTTTCTCAGTCTGTTTCCTAGTGCCGGTTTGAGGATCCTGCAGTTTTCACTGTAAAACCGAGTTGGAGCTAGTACTTCCCCATATATATGTATGGAATTGGTGTTTGCAACTGTAAAGAAACTTTGTGTTCCCAACAAGCAAGGTGAAGGACGTGTTTCACACACACTTATCTCTCAGAACTGAGCATGTGGAGACACGTTCGTTTATCTAGCAAAAGGGAACTGGTTGCAGGAGAAACTTTTAGAATGTTTTCTCAGTCTGTTTCCTAGTGCCGGATTGAAGTTCCTGCATTTTGCACTGTAAAACCGTGTTGGAGCTAGTACCTCCCCATATATATGTTTGGAATGGATTTTGCAACTTAAAATAAACTTTGTGTTCCCAACAAGCTATGTGATGTACGGCTTTAACACACACTTATGTCTCAAAAATGAGCATGTTGAGGGACGTTTGTTCATCTAGCACAATGGGAACGGGTTGCAGGGGAAACTATTACTCTGGTTTCTCAGTCTGTTTCCTAGTGCCGGTTTGAATTTCCTGCAGTTTTCAATGTAAAACCGAGTTGGAGCTAGTACCTGCCCATATATATGTATGGAGTGGAGCTTGCAAATGAAAAGAAAATTTGTGTTCCCAACAAGCTAGGTGAAGGATGGCTTTTACACATACTTTTCTCTCAGAACTGAGCTTGTGGAGAGACGTCCTTCATTTAGCAAAAAGGCAACGTGTTGCAGGAGATACTTTTACACTGGTCCTCAATTTGTTTCCTAGAGCCGGTTTGAAGTTCCTGCAGTTTTCACTGTAAAACCGAGATGGAGCTAGAAACTCCCCGTATATAATTTTGGAGTGGAGTTTGCAACTTAAAAGAAACTTTGTGTTCCCAACAAGCTAGTTGAAGGACGGGTTTCAAACAAACTTATCTCTCAGAACGGAGCATGTGGAGAGACGATCGTTCATCTAGCACAAAGGGAACGGTTTGCAGGAGATACTTTTCTCCGGTTTCTCAGTATTTATCCTAGTGCCAGTTTGAAGTTCCTGTATTTTTTACGGTAAAACATAGTTGGAGCTAGTACTTCCCCATATATAATATGGTGTGGATTTTGCAACTGAAAAGAAACTTTGTGTTCAAACAAGCTATTTGAAATGCGGGTTTCACACACACTTACATCTCAGAACTGAGCATATAGAGAGACGTTCGGTCATCTAACACAAATGGAACGGGTTGCAGGAGGAATTTTTTCTCTGGTTTCTCAGTCTGTTTCCTAGTGCCGGTTTGAAGTTCCTGCAATTTCCACTGTAAAACCGAGTTTTAGCTAGAACTTCCCCTTATATATGTATGGAGTGGTTTTTGCAACTTAAAAGAAACTTTGTGTTCCCAACAACCTAGGTGAAGGACGGGTTTCAAACACACTGATTTCTCAGAACTGAGCATGTGGCGAGCTGTTCGTTCATGTAGCACAAAGGGAACGGGTTGTAGGAGAAACTCTTACTCTGGTTTCTCAGGGTGTTTCCTACTGCCGGATTGAAGTTCCTGTAGTTATTACTGTAAAACCTACTTGGAGTTAGTTCCTCCCCATATATATGTATGGAGTGGAGTTTGCAACTGAAAAGAATCTTTGTGTTCCCAATAAGCTAGGTGAAGTACGGCTTTCACACACACTTACCTCTCAGAACTGAACATATCTAGAGATGTTCGTTCATCTAGCACAAAAGGAACGGGTTGCAGGAGAAACATTTACTCTGGTTTCTCTTTCTGTTTCCTAGTGCCGGTTTGAAGTTCCTGCAGTTTTCACAGTAAAACAGAGTTGGATCTAGTACCTCCCCATATATATTTTTGGATTGGTGTTTGCAACTGAAAAGAAACTTTGTGTTCCCATCTAGCTAGTTGAAGGACGGCTTTCACACACACATATCTCTCAGAACTGAGCATATGGAGAGACGTTCGTTCATCTAGCACAAAGGGAACGGGTTGCAGGGGAAATTTTACACTGTTTTCTCAGTGTGTTTCCTAGTGCCGGTTGGATATTCCTGCAGGTTTCACTGTAAAATCGAGTTGGATCTAGTACCACTCAATATATATGTATGGACTGGAGATTGCAACTGAAAAGAAACTTTGTTTTCCCAACAATCTTGGTGAAGTATGGTTTTCACACACACATATCCCTCAAAACTGAGCAAGTTTTGAGACGTTCGTTCATCTAGGACAAAGGGAACGGTTTACAGAAGAAACTTTTACTCTGGTTCTTCAGTCTGTTTCCTAGTGCCGGTTTGATGATCCTGCAGTTTCACTGTAAAACAGATATGGAGCTAATACCTCCCCAAATATAGGTATGGAGTGGAGATTTCAAATGAAAAGAAATTTTGTGTTCCCAACATGCTAGTTTAAGACGGCTTTCACACACACTTATCTCTCAGAACTGAGCATGTGGAGAGACGTTCGTTCATCTAGCACAAAAGGAACGGGTTACAGGGGAAATTTTACTCTGGTTTTTCAGTTTGTTTCATAGTGCCGGTTTGAAGTTCCTGCAGTTTTCACTGTAAAAATTATTTGAGGATGGACCTCCCAATATAAATATATGGAATGGCGTTTGCAACTGAAAATATAGTATGTGTTCCCAACAATCTAGTTGAAAGACGGCATTCACACACACTATTCTCTCACAAATGAGCATGTAGAGAGACGTTGGTTCATCTAGCACAAACGGATCGGGTTGCAGGAAAAACTTTTACTCTGGTTTCTGAGTCTTTTTCCTAGTGCCGGTTTGAGGTTCCTGCAGTTATCACTGTAAAACCGACTTGGATTTAGTACCTCCCCATATATATGTATGGAGTGGAGTTTGCCAATGAAAGGAAATTTTGTGCTCCAAACAAGCTAGGTTAAGGACGACTTTCACACACACTTATCTCTCAGAACTGAGCATGTAGAGAGACATTTGTTCATCTAGCACAAATGGAACGGGTTGCAGGAAAAACTTTTACTCTGGTTTCTCAGTATTTTTCCTAGTGCCGGTTTGAGGTTCCTGCAGTTATCACTGTAAAACCGACTTGGAGTTAGTACCTCCCCATATATATGTATGGAGTTGAGTTTGTAACTGAAAAAAAATTTGTGTTTCCAACAAGCTATGTGAAGTTCGGCTTTTACACACACTTAACCTCAGAACTGAGCATGAGGTGAGACGATCGTTCATCTAGCACAAAGGGAACGGTCTGCAGGGTAACTTTTACTCTTTTTTCTCAGACTGTTTCCTAGTGCCTGTTAGATGTTCCTGCAGTTTTCACTGTAAAAAATTTTGGAGCTAGTACCGCCCCATATATATGTATGGAGTGGAGTTTGCAAATGAAATGATATTTTGTGTTCCCAACATGCTAGGTTAAGGACGGCTTTCACACACACTTATCTCTCAGACCTGAGTATGTGGAGAGTCGTTCGTTCATCTAGCACAAAGGGAATGGGTTGCAGGAGAAGCATTTACACTGGATTCTCAATGTTTTTCATAGTGCCAGTTTGAAGTTCCTGCAGTTTTCAATCTAAAACCGAGTTGGAGCTAGTACCTACCCATATATATGTATGGAGTGTGATTTTGCATCTTAAAAGAAACTTTGTGTTCCCAACAAGCTAGGTGAAGGAAGGCTTTCACACACAATTACCATCAGAAGTGAGCATGTGGACAGATGTTCGTTCATCTAGCACAATGGGAACGGGTTGCAGGAGAAACTTTTACTCTGGTTTCTCAGTCTATTTCCTAGTACTGGTATGAAGTTCCTGCAGTTTTCACTGTAAAACAGATTTGGGGCTAGTACTTCCAATATATATGTATGATGTGGAGTTTGCAACTTAAAAGAAACTATGTGTTCCCAACAATCTAGTTGAAGGTCGGCTTTCACACACACTTATCTCTCACAACTGATTATGTAGAGAGATTTTGTTCATCTAGCAAAAACGGAACGGGTTGCAGGGAAAACATTTACTCTGGTATCTCAGATATTTTCCTAGTGCCGGTTTGAGGATCCTGCAGTTTTCACTGTAAAACATAGTTGGAGCTATTACCTCCCCATATATATGTATGGATTGGAGTTGGCAACTGAAAAGAAACTTTGTGTTCCCAACAAGCTAGGTGAAGGACGGCATTTACACACACTTATCTCTCAGAACTGAGCATGTGGAGAGACGTTCGTTCATCTAGCACAAATATCTGGTTGCAGTAGTTATTTTAGAATGGTTTCTCAGTCTGTTTCCTAGTGCCGGATTGAAGTTCCTGAATTTTGCACTGTAAAACAGTGTTGGAGCTAGTACCTCCCCCTATATATGTTTGGAATGGATTTTGCAACTTAAAAGAAACTATGTGTTCCCAACAAGTTAGGTGACGTACGGCTTTCACATACACTTATGTCTCCGAAATTAGCATGTGGAGGGACTTTCCTTCATCTAGCACAAAGGGAATCGGTTGCAGGAGAAACTTTTACACTGGTTTCTCAGTGTTTTTCCTAGTGCCGGTTTGAAGTTCCTGCAATTTTCACAGTAAAATCGATTTGCAGGTAGTACCTCCCCATATATATATATGGATTGGAGTTTGCAACATAAAAGAAACTTTGTGTTCCCAACATTCTAAGTTAAGTACGGTTTTCACACACACTTATCCCTCAGAACTGAGCATATGGAGAGACGTTTGTTCATCTAGCACAAAGGGAACTGGTTGCAGGGGAAACTATTACTCTGGTTTCTCAGTCTGTTTCCTAGTGCCGGTTTGAAGTTCCTGCAGTTTTCACTGTAAAACCGATTTGAGGGTGTACCTCCCCATATATATGTATGGAGTGGGGTTTGCAACCAAAAGTATACTATGTGTTCCCCACAATCAAGTTGAAGGTGGCTTTCACATACACTTAATTCTCACAACTGAGAATGTAGAGAGACGTTTGTTCATCTAGCACAAACGGAACGGTTTGCAGGAAAAACTTTTACTCTGGTTTCTCAGTGTGTTTCCTAGTGCCGGTATGAGGATCCTGCAGTTTTCACTGTAAAATCGTGTTGGATCTAGTACCTACCCATATATATGTATGGATTGGAGTTTGCAACTGAAAAGAGTCTTTGTATTCCCAACAAGCTAGGTGAAGGACGGCTTTCACACACACTTAACTCTCAGTACTGAGCATGTTGATACACGTTCGTTCATCTAGCACAAAGTGAACGGGTTGCAGGAGAAAATTTACACTGGTTTCTCACTGTGTTTCCTAGTGCCGTTTTAAATTTCCTGCAGTTTTCAATGTAAAACCGAGTTGGAGCTAGTACATCGCCATATATATATATGGATTGGAGTTTGCAAATGAAAAGAATCTTTGTGATCCCAACATGCTAGTTGAAAGACGGCTTTCACACACACTTATCTCTCAGAACTGAGCATGTGGAGAGACGTCCGTTCATCTAGCAGAAAGGGAACGGGTTGCAGGAGAAACTTTTACTCTGGTTTCCCAGTCTGTTTCCTAGTGCCGGTTAGAAGTTCCTGCAGTTTTCACTGTAAAACCAATTTGAGGATGTACATCCCCATATATTGTATGGAGTGGAGATTTCAACCGAAAAGAAACAATGTGTTCCCAACAATCTAGTTGAAGGACGGCTTTCACACACACTTATCTCTCACAACTTATCATATAGAGAGACATTTGTTCATCTAACAAAAACGCAAACGGTTGCAGGAAAAACTTTTACTCTGGTTTCTCAGACTTTTTCCTAGTGCCCGTTCGAGGATCCTGCAGGTTTCACTGTAAAACCGAGTTAGAGCTAATACCTCCCCATATATAAGTATGGAGTGGAGTTTGCAACTGAAAAGTAACTTTGTGTTTAAAAGAAGCTATGTGAAGTTCGACTTTCACACACACATTTCCCTCAGAACTGTGCATGTGGAGAGACTTTCGTTCATCTAGCAAAAAGGGAACGGGTTGCAGGAGAAACTTTTACTCTGGTTTCTCAGTCTGTTTCCTAGTGCTGGTATGAAGTTCCTGCAGTTCTCACTGTAAAACAGATTTGGAGCTTGTACCTCCCCATATATATGTATGGAGTGGAGTTTTCAACTGAAAAGAAACTATGTGTTCCCAACAATCTAGTTAAAGGACGGCTTTCACACACAGTTATCTCTCACAACTGAGCATGTAGAGAGACTTTTGTTCATCTAGCAAAAACGGAACGGGTTGCAGGGAAAATTTTACTCTGGTTTCTCAGATTTTTCCTAGTGCCAGATTGAGGATCCTGCATTTTTCACTGTAAAACCGAGTTGGAGCTAGTACCTCCCCATATATAAGTATGGAGTGGAGTTTGCAACTGAAAAGTAACTTTATTTAAAAGAAGCTATGTGAAGTTCGGCTTTCACACACACTTTTCCCTCAGACCTGAGCATGTGGAGAGACGTTCGTTCATCTAGCAAAAAGGGAACGGGTTGCAGGAGAAAATTTTACTCTGGTTTCTCAGTCTGTTTCCTAGTGCCAGTTTGAAGTTCCTGCAGTTTTCACTGTAAATCCGAGTTGGAGCTTGTACTTCCCCATATATATGTATGGAGTGGAGTTTGCAACTGGAAAGAAACTTTGAGTTCCCAACAAGCTAGTAGAAGGACGGCTTTCACACACACTTATCTCTCAGAATTGAGCATGTGGAGAGACGTTCGTTCATCTAGCACAAATGGAACGGGTTGCAGGAGAAACTTTCACTCTAGTTTCTCGTTGTGTTTCCTAGTGCCAGTTTGATGTTCCTGCAGTTTTCACTCTGGAACCGAGTTGGAGCTAGTACCTCCCCATATATATGTATGGAGTAGAAATTTCAAATTAAAAGAAACTTTGTGTTTCCAACAAGCTATGTGAAGGACTGCTTTCACACAATCTTTTCCCTCAGAACTGAGCATGAGTTATTACATTCTTTCGTCTTGCACAAAGGGAACGGGTTGCAGGAGAAACTTTTACTCTGGTTTTTCAGTCTGTTTCCTAGTCCTGGTATGAATTTCCTGCATTTTTCACTTTAAAACAGATTTGGAGCTAGTACCTCCCCATATATATTTATGGAGTGGAGTTTGCAACTGAAAAGAAATTTTGTGGTCAAAAAACCCTAGGTGAATTATGGCTTTCACCCACACTTATCCCTCAGAACTGAGCAAGTGGAAAGACGTTCGTTCATCTAGGAAAAAGGGAACGGGTTACAGGAGAAACTTTTCCATTGTTTTCTCAGTGTGTTTCTAGTGCCGGTTTGATGTTCCGGCAGATTTCACTGTAAAACAGATTTGGAGCTAGTACCTCCCCATATATATGTATGGAGTGGATTTTGCAAATGAAAAGAAATTTTGTGTTCTCAAAAAGCTAGTTTAAGGACGGCTTTCACAACCACTTATCCCTCAGAACTGAGTATGTGGAGAGAAGTTCGTTCATCTATCACAAAGGGAACGGGCTGCAGGAAAAACTTTTACTCTGGTTTTTCTGTCTGTTACCTAGTGCCGGTTTGAAGTTCCTGCAGTTTTCACTGTAAAACCTATTTGAGGGTGAACATTCCCATATAAATTTATTGAGTGGCGTTTTCAACCCAAAGGATAGTATGTGTTCCCAACAATCTAGTTGAAGGTCGGCTTTCACAAACATTTATCTCTCACAACTGAGCATGTAGAGAGACGTTTGTTCATCTAGCACAAAAGGAACGGGTTGCAGGAAAATCTTTTACTCTGGTTTCTCAGAATTTTTCCTAGTGCCGGTTTGAGGTTCTTGCGGTTATCACTGTAAAACCGAGTTGGAGTTAATACCTCCCCATATATATGTATGGAATTGGAGTTTGCAACTGTAAAGAAAATTTGTGTTCCCAACAAGCAATGTGAATTATGGCTTTCACACACTCTGATCTCTCAGAACTGAGCATGTGGAGAGACGTTCGTTTATCTAGAAAAAGGGAACTGGTTGCATGAGAAACATTTACCTTGGTTTCTCAGTGTGTTTCCTAGTGCCGGTTTGAAGTTCTGCAGTTTTCACTGTAAATCCGAGTTGGAGCTTGTACTTCCCCATATATATGTATGGAGTGGAGTTTGCAACTGGAAAGAAACTTTGAGTTCCCAACAAGCTAGTTGAAGGACGGCTTTCACACACACACATCTCTCAGAACTGAGCATGTGGAGAGACGTTCGTTCATCTAGCACAAATGGAACGGGTTGCAGGAGAAACTTTCACTCTGGTTTCTCGTTGTGTTTCCTAGTGCCAGTTTGATGTTACTGCAGTTTTCACTGTAAAACCGATTTGAGGGTGTACCTCCCCATATATATGTATGGAGTGGGGTTTGCAACCAAAAAGATACTATTTGTTCCCAACAATCAAGTTGAAGGCGGCTTTCACACACACTTATCTCTCACAACTGAGCATGTAGAGAGACGTTTGTTCATCTAGCACAAACGGAATTTTTTGCAGGAATACATTTACTCTGGATTCTCAGTGTGTTTCCTAGTGCCTGTTTGATGTTCCTGCAGTTTTCACACTAGAACCGAGTTGGAGCTAGATCCTCCCCATATATATGTATGGAGTAGAGTTTGTAAATTAAAAGAAACTTTGTGTTTCCAACAAGCTATGTGAAGGACAGCTTTCACACAATCTTTTCCCTCAGAACTGAGCATGAGTCGAGACGTTCTTTCATCTAGCACAAAGGGAACGGTTTGCAGGAAAAACTTTTACTGTTGTTTCTCAGTCTGTTTCCTAGTTCTGGTATGAAGTTCAAGCAGTTTTCACTGTAAAACAGATTTGGAGCTCGTACCTCCCCATATATATGTATGGAGTGGATTTTGCCACTGAAAAGAAACTTTGTGGTCCCAAAAATCTTGGTTAAAGACGGCTTTCACATACACCTATCTCTCAGAATTGAGCATGTAGAGAGACTTTTGTTCATCCAGCAAAAACTGAACGGGTTGCAGGAAAAAATTTTACTCTGTTTTCTCAGATTTTTCCTAGTGCCAGTTTGAAGATCCTGCAGTTTTCACTGTAAAACCGAGTTGGAGCTAGTACCTCCCCATATATATGTTTGGATTGGATTTTGCAACTTAAAAGAAACTTTGTGTTCCCAACAAGCTAGGTGACGTACTGCTTTCACACACACTTATGTCTCAGAAATTAGCATGTGGAGGGTCGTTCCTTCATCTAGCAGAAAGGGAATGTGTTGCAGGAGAAATTTTTACACTGGTTTCTCAGTCAGTTTCCTAGTGCCGGTTTGATGTTCCTGCAGTTTTCACTGTAAAACCGAGTTGGATCTAGTTCTTCCCCATATATATGTATGGATTGGAATTTGCAAATGAAAAGAAATTTTGTGTTCCCAACAAGCTAGGTTAAGGACGGCTTTCACACACACTTATCTCTCAGATCTGAGCATGTGGAGAGACGTTCGTTCATCTAGCACAAAGAACTGGTTGCAGGAGAAACATTTACTTTGGTATCTCAGTCTGTTTCCTAGTGCCGGTTTGAGGTTCCTGAACTTTTTACTGTAAAACATATTAGGAGCTATTACCTCCCCATATATTTGTATGGAATTGGAGTTTGCTACTGTAAAGAAACTTTGTGTTCCCAACAAGCAAGGTGAAGGAAGGCTTTCACACACACTGATCTCTCAGAACTGAGCATGTGGAGAGACTTTCGTTTATCTAGCAAACAGGGAACTGGTTGCAGGTGAAACTTTTAGAATGTTTTGTCAGTCTGTTTCCTAGTGCCGGACTGAAGTTCCTGCATTTTGCACTGTAAAACAGTGTTGGAGCTAGTACCTCCCCATATATATGTTTGGATTGGATTTTGCAACTTACAAGAAACTTTGTTTTCCCAACAAGCTAGGTGACGTACGGCTTTCACACACACATATGTCTCAGAAATTAGCAAGTGGAGGGACGTTCCTTCATCTAGCACAAAGGGAACGGGTTGCAGGAAGAACTTTTACTCTGGTTTTTCAGTCTGTTTCCTAGTGCCGGTATAAAGTTCCTGCAGTTTTCACTGTAAAACATATTTGAGGGTGAACCTCCCCATATATATGTATGGAGTGGGGTTTGCAACCGAAAAGATACTATGTGTTCCCAACAATCTAGTTGAAGGAGGCTTTCACACACACATTTCTCTCACAACTGAGCATGTAGAGAGACGTTTGTTCATCTAGAACAAACGGAATGGTTTGCAGGAAAAGCATTTAGTCTGTTTTCTCAGTGTGTTTCCTAGTGCCAGTATGAGGTTCCTGCATTTTTCACTCTGGAACCTAATTGTAGCTAGTACCTCCCCATATATATGTTTGGAGTAGAGTTTTCAAATTAAAAGAAACTTTGTGTTCCCAACAAGCAATGTGAATTACGGCTTTCACACACTCTGATCTCTCAGAACTGAGCATGTGGAGAGACGTTCGTTTATCTAGAAAAAGGGAAATGTTTGCATGGGAAATATTTACACTGGTTTCTCAGTGTGTTTCCTAGTGCCGGTTTGAAGTTCCTGCAGTTTCACTGTAAATCCGAGCTGGAGCTTGTACCTCCCCATATATATGTATTTAGTGGAGTTTGCAACTGGAAAGAAACTTTGAGTTCCCAACAAGCTAGTTGAAGGACGGCTTTCACACACACATATCTCTCAGAACTGAGCATGTGGATAGAAGTTCGTTCATTTGGCACAAATGGAACGGGTTGCAAGAGAAACTTTCACTCTGGTTTCTCGTTGTGTTTCCTAGTGCCAGTTTGATGTTCCTGCAGTTTTCACTGTAAAACCGATTTGAGGGTGTACTTCCCCATATATATGTATGGAGTGGGGTTTGCAACCAAAAAGATACTATGTGTTCCCAACAATCAAGTTGAAGGCGGCTTTCACACACACTTATCTCTCACAACTGAGCATGTAGAGAGACGTTTGTTCATCTAGCACAAACGGAATTTTTTGCAGGAATACATTTACTCTGGATTCTTAGTGTGTTTCCTAGTGCCTGTTTGATGTTCCTGCAGTTTTCACTCTGGATCCATGTTGGAGCTAGGTCCTCCCCATATATATGTATGGAGTAGAGTTTGCAAATTAAAAGAAACTTTGTGTTTCCAACAAGCTATGTGAAGGACAGCTTTCACACAATATTTTCCCTCACAACTGAGCATGAGTTGAGACGTTCTTTCATCTAGCACAAAGGGAACGGTTTGCAGGAAAAACTTTTACTCTGGTTTCTCAGTCTGTTTCCTAGTTCTGGTATGAAGTTCAAGCAGTTTTCACTCTAAAACAGATTTGGAGCTATTACCTCCCCATATATATGTATGGAGTGGAGTTTGCCACTGAAAAGAAACTTTGTGGTCCCAAAAATCTTGGTTAAAGATGGCTTTCACATACACCTATCTCTCAGAATTGAGCATGTAGAGAGACTATTGTTCATTTAGCAAAAACGGAACGGGTTGCAGGAAAAACTTTTACTCTGGTTTCTCAGATTTTTCCTAGTGCCAGTTTGAGGATCCTGCAGTTTTCACTGTAAAACCGAGTTGGAGCTAGTACCTCCCCATATATATGTTTGGATTGGATTTTGCAACTTAAAAGAAACTTTGTGTTCCCAACAAGCTAGGTGACGTACTGCTTTCACACACACTTATGTCTCAGAAATTAGCATGTGGAGGGACGTTCCTTCATCTAGCAGAAAGGGAATGTGTTGCAGGAGAAATTTTTACACTGGTTTCTCAGTCAGTTTCCTAGTGCCGGTTTGATGTTCCTGCAGTTTTCACTGTAAAACCGAGTTGGATCTAGTTCTTCCCCATATATATGTATGGATTGGAATTTGCAAATGAAAAGAAATTTTGTGTTCCCAACAAGCTAGGTTAAGGACGGCTTTCACACACACTTATCTCTCAGAACTGAGCATGTGGAGAGACGTTCGTTCATCTAGCACAAAGAACTGGTTGCAGGAGAAACATTTACTTTGGTATCTCAGTCTGTTTCCTAGTGCCGGTTTGAGGTTCCTGCACTTTTTACTGTAAAACATATTTGGAGCTATTACCTCCCCATATATTTGTATGGAATTGGAATTTGCTACTGTAAAGAAACTTTGTGTTCCCAACAAGCAAGGTGAAGGAAGGCTTTCACACACACTGATCTCTCAGAACTGAGCATGTGGAGAGACTTTCGTTTATCTAGCAAACAGGGAACTGGTTGCAGGTGAAACTTTTAGAATGTTTTGTCAGTCTGTTTCCTAGTGCCGGACTGAAGTTCCTGCATTTTGCACTGTAAAACAGTGTTGGAGCTAGTACCTCCCCATATATATGTTTGGATTGGATTTTGCAACTTACAAGAAACTTTGTTTTCCCAACAAGCTAGGTGACGTACGGCTTTCACACACACATATGTCTCAGAAATTAGCAAGTGGAGGGACGTTCCTTCATCTAGCACAAAGGGAACGGGTTGCAGGAAGAACTTTTACTCTGGTTTTTCAGTCTGTTTCCTAGTGCCGGTATAAAGTTCCTGCAGTTTTCACTGTAAAACATATTTGAGGGTGAACCTCCCCATATATATGTATGGAGTGGGGTTTGCAACCGAAAAGATACTATGTGTTCCCAACAATCTAGTTGAAGGAGGCTTTCACACACACATTTCTCTCACAACTGAGCATGTAGAGAGACGTTTGTTCATCTAGAACAAACGGAATGGTTTGCAGGAAAAGCATTTAGTCTGTTTTCTCAGTGTGTTTCCTAGTGCCAGTATGAGGTTCCTGCATTTTTCACTCTGGAACCTAATTGTAGCTAGTACCTCCCCATATATATGTTTGGAGTAGAGTTTTCAAATTAAAAGAAACTTTGTGTTCCCAACAAGCAATGTGAATTACGGCTTTCACACACTCTGATCTCTCAGAACTGAGCATGTGGAGAGACGTTCGTTTATCTAGAAAAAGGGAAATGTTTGCATGGGAAATATTTACACTGGTTTCTCAGTGTGTTTCCTAGTGCCGGTTTGAAGTTCCTGCAGTTTCACTGTAAATCCGAGCTGGAGCTTGTACCTCCCCATATATATGTATTTAGTGGAGTTTGCAACTGGAAAGAAACTTTGAGTTCCCAACAAGCTAGTTGAAGGACGGCTTTCACACACACATATCTCTCAGAACTGAGCATGTGGATAGAAGTTCGTTCATTTGGCACAAATGGAACGGGTTGCAAGAGAAACTTTCACTCTGGTTTCTCGTTGTGTTTCCTAGTGCCAGTTTGATGTTCCTGCAGTTTTCACTGTAAAACCGATTTGAGGGTGTACTTCCCCATATATATGTATGGAGTGGGGTTTGCAACCAAAAAGATACTATGTGTTCCCAACAATCAAGTTGAAGGCGGCTTTCACACACACTTATCTCTCACAACTGAGCATGTAGAGAGACGTTTGTTCATCTAGCACAAACGGAATTTTTTGCAGGAATACATTTACTCTGGATTCTTAGTGTGTTTCCTAGTGCCTGTTTGATGTTCCTGCAGTTTTCACTCTGGATCCATGTTGGAGCTAGGTCCTCCCCATATATATGTATGGAGTAGAGTTTGCAAATTAAAAGAAACTTTGTGTTTCCAACAAGCTATGTGAAGGACAGCTTTCACACAATATTTTCCCTCACAACTGAGCATGAGTTGAGACGTTCTTTCATCTAGCACAAAGGGAACGGTTTGCAGGAAAAACTTTTACTCTGGTTTCTCAGTCTGTTTCCTAGTTCTGGTATGAAGTTCAAGCAGTTTTCACTCTAAAACAGATTTGGAGCTATTACCTCCCCATATATATGTATGGAGTGGAGTTTGCCACTGAAAAGAAACTTTGTGGTCCCAAAAATCTTGGTTAAAGATGGCTTTCACATACACCTATCTCTCAGAATTGAGCATGTAGAGAGACTATTGTTCATTTAGCAAAAACGGAACGGGTTGCAGGAAAAACTTTTACTCTGGTTTCTCAGATTTTTCCTAGTGCCAGTTTGAGGATCCTGCAGTTTTCACTGTAAAACCGAGTTGGAGCTAGTACCTCCCCATATATATGTTTGGATTGGATTTTGCAACTTAAAAGAAACTTTGTGTTCCCAACAAGCTAGGTGACGTACTGCTTTCACACACACTTATGTCTCAGAAATTAGCATGTGGAGGGACGTTCCTTCATCTAGCAGAAAGGGAATGTGTTGCAGGAGAAATTTTTACACTGGTTTCTCAGTCAGTTTCCTAGTGCCGGTTTGATGTTCCTGCAGTTTTCACTGTAAAACCGAGTTGGATCTAGTTCTTCCCCATATATATGTATGGATTGGAATTTGCAAATGAAAAGAAATTTTGTGTTCCCAACAAGCTAGGTTAAGGACGGCTTTCACACACACTTATCTCTCAGAACTGAGCATGTGGAGAGACGTTCGTTCATCTAGCACAAAGAACTGGTTGCAGGAGAAACATTTACTTTGGTATCTCAGTCTGTTTCCTAGTGCCGGTTTGAGGTTCCTGCACTTTTTACTGTAAAACATATTTGGAGCTATTACCTCCCCATATATTTGTATGGAATTGGAATTTGCTACTGTAAAGAAACTTTGTGTTCCCAACAAGCAAGGTGAAGGAAGGCTTTCACACACACTGATCTCTCAGAACTGAGCATGTGGAGAGACTTTCGTTTATCTAGCAAACTGGGAACTGGTTGCAGGAGAAACTATTAGAATGTTTTCTCAGTCTGTTTCCTAGTGCCGGTTTGAAGTTCCTTCATTTTGCACTGTAAAACAGTGTTGGAGCTAGTACCTCCCCATATATATGTTAGGATTGGATTTTGCAACTTACAAGAAACTTTGTTTTCCCAACAAGCTAGGTGACGTACGGCTTTCACACACACATATGTCTCAGATATTAGCATGTGGAGGGACGTTCCTTCATCTAGCACAAAGGGAATGGGTTGCAGGAGAAACGTTTACACTGGTTTCACAGTGTGTTTCCTAGTGCCGGTTTGAAGTTCCTGCAATTTTCACAGTAAAATCGAGTTGGTTCTAATACCTCCCCATATTTATATATGGATTGGAGTTTGCAAGTTAAAAGAAACTTTGTGTTCCCAACATTCTAAGTGAAGTACGGTTTTCACACACAATTATCCCTTAGAACTGAGCATTTGGAGAGACTTTCGTTCATCTAGCAGAAAGGGAACGGGTTGCAGGAAGAAATTTTACTCTGGTTTATCAGTCTGTTTCCTAGTGCCAGTATGAATTTCCTGCAGTTTTCACTGTAAAACATATTTGAGCTTGAACCTCCCCATATATATTTATGGAGTGGGGTTTGCAACCGAAAAGATACTATGTGTTCCCAACAATCTAATTGAAGGCGGCTTTCACACGCACTTTTCTCTCACAACTGAGCATGTAGAGAGACGTTTGTTCATCTAGCACAAACGGAACTGGTTGCAGGAAAAACTATTACTCTGGTTTCTCAGTTTTTTTCCTAGTGCCGGTTTGAAGTACCTGCGGTTATCACTGTAAAACCGAGTTGGAGCTAGTACCTCCCCATATATATGTATGGAAATGGAGTTTGCAACTGTAAAGAAAATTTGTGTTCCCAACAAGCAATGTGACTTACGGCTTTCACACACTAGGATCTCTCAGAACTGAGCATGTGGAGAGACGTTCGTTTATCTAGCAAAAAGGGAAGTGGTTGCAAGAGAAACTTTTACACTGGTTTCTCAGTGTGTTTCCTAGTGCCGGTTTGAAGTTCCTGCAGTTTTCACTGTAAATCCGAGTTGTAGCTTGTACCTCCCCATATATATGTATGGAGTGGAGTTTGCAACTGGAAAGTAACTTTGAGTTCCCAACAAGCTATTTGAAGGACGGCTTTCACACACACATATCTCTCAGAACTGAGCATGTGGAGAGACGTTCGTTCATCTAGCACAAATGGAACGGGTTGCAGGAGAAACATTTACTCTTGTTTCTCATTGTGTTTCCTAGTGCCAGTTTGAAGTTCCTGCAAATTTCACTGTAATAACGAGTTGGAGCTTGTACCTCCCCATATATATGTATGGACTGGTGTTTGCAACTGGAAAGAAACTTTGTGTTTCCAACAATCTAGGTTAAGGATGGCATTCACACACACTTATCTCTCAGAACTGAGCATGTGGAGGGACGTTCGTTCATCTAGCACAATGGGAAAGGTTTGCAGGCGAAACTTTAACCCTGGTTTCTCAGTCTGTTTCCTAGTGCCAGTTTGAAGTTCCTGCAGTTTTCACTGTAAAACCGATTAGAGTGTGTACCTCCCCATATATATGTATGGAGTGGGGTTTGCAACCGAAAAGATACTATGTGTTCCCAACAATCAAGTTGAAGGCGGCTTTCACACACACTTATCTCTCACAACTGAGCATGTAGAGAGACGTTTGTTCATCTAGCACAAACGGAATTGTTTGCAGGAAAACATTTACTCTGGATTCTCAGGGTGTTTCCTAGTGCCTGTTTGATGTTCCTGCAGTTTTCACTCTGGAACCGAGTTGTAGCTAGTTCCTCCCCATATATATGTAAGGAGTAGAGTTTGCAAATTAAAAGAAACTTTGTGTTTCCAACAAGCTATGTGAAGGACAGCTTTCACACAATATTTTCCCTCAGAACTGAGCATGAGTTGAGACGTTCTTTCATCTAGCACAAAGGGAACGTGTTGCAGGAGAAAGTTTTACTCTTGTTTCTCAGTCTGTTTCCTAGTTCTGGTATGAAGTTCAAGCAGTTTTCACTGTAAAACAGATTTGGAGCTCGTACCTCCCCATATATATGTATGGAGTGGAGTTTGCAACTGAAAAGAAACTTTGTGGTCCCAAAAACCTTGGTTTAAAGACGGCTTTCACACACACCTATCTCTCAAAATTGAGCATGTGGAGAGACATTCGTTCATCTACCAGAAAGGGAACGGGATGCAGGGGAATGGTTTTCTCTGGTTTCTCAGTCTGTTTCCTAGTGCCGTTTTGAAGTTCCTGCAGTTTTCACTGTAAAACCGAGTTGGAGCTTGTACCTCCCCATAGATATGTATGGATTGTAGTTTGCAACTGAAAAGAAACTTTGTGTTCCCAACATGCTAGTTGAAGGACGGCTCTCACACACACTTATCTCTCAGAACTGAGCATGTGGAGAGACGTTCGTTCATCTAGCAAAAATAACTGGTTGCAGGAGAAACATTTACTTTGGTATCTCAGTCTGTTTCCTATTGCCGGTTTGAAGTTACTGCACTTTTTACTGTAAAACATATTTGGAGATATTACCTCCCCATATATTTGTATGGAATTGGATTTTGCTACTGTAAAGAGACTTAGTGTTCCCAACAAGCAAGGTGAAGGACGGCTTTCACAAACACTGATCTCTCAGAACTGAGCAAGTGGAGACACGTTTGATCATCTAGGACAAAGGGAACGGTTTACAGGAGAAACTTGTTCTCTTGTTTCTCAGACTGTTTCCTAGTGCCGATTTGATGTTCCTGCAGTTTTCACTGTAAAACAGATTTGGAGCTATTACCTCCCCATATATATGTATGGAGTGGAGTTTGCAAATGAAAAGAAATTTTGTGTTCCCAACATGCTAGGTTAAGGACGGCTTTCACACACACTTATCTCTCACAACTGAGCATGTAGAGAGACGTTGGTTCATCTAGCACAAACGGAACGGGTTGCAGGAAAAACTTTTACTCTGGATTCTCAGTCTTTTTCCTAGTGCCAGTTTTAGGTTCCTGCGGTTATCACTGTAAAACCGAGTAGGAGCTAGTAGCTCCGCATATATAAGTATGGAGTGGAGTTTGCAACTGAAAAGTAACTTTGTGTTTAAATAAAGCTATGTGAAATTCGGCTTTCACACACACTTTTCCTCTGAACTGAGCATGTGGAGAGACGTTCGTTCATCTAGCACATAAGGAACGGGTTGCAGGAGAAACTTTTACTCTGGTTTCTCATTCTGTTTCCTAGTGCTGGTATGAAGTTCCTGCAGTTCACACTGTAAAACAGATTTGGAGCTAGTACCTACCCATATATATGTATGGAGTGGAGTTTTCAACTGAAAAGAAACTATGTGTTCCCAACAATCTTGTTGAAGGACGGCTTTCACACACACTTATCTATCAGAACTGAGCATGTAGAGAGACTTTTGTTCATCTAGCAAAAACGGAACTGGTTGCAGGAAAAACTTTATCTCTGGTTTCTCAGAATTTTTCCTAGTGCCGTTTTGAAGTTCCTGCAGTTTTCACTGTAAAACCGAGTTGGAGCTAGTACCTCCCCATTTATATGTATGGAGTGGAGTTTGCAACTGAAAAGAAACTAAGTGTTCCCAACAACCTAGGTGAAGGACGGCTTTCACACACACATATGTCTCAGAACTGAGCATGTGGAGAGACGTTCGTTCATCTAGCACAAAGAACTGGTTGCAGGAGATATTTTACTCTGCTTTCTCAGTCTGTTTCCTAGTGCCGGTTTGAAGTTCCTGCACTTTTTACTGTAAAACATATTTGGAGCTAGTACCTCCCCATATATATGTTTGGATTGGAGATTGCAACTTAAAAGAAACTTTGTGTTCCCAACAAGCTATATGACGTACGGCTCTAACACACTTATGTCTCAAAAATTAGCATGTGGAGGGACATTTGTTAATCTAGCACAAAGGGATCGGTTTGCAGGGGAAACTATTACTCTGGTTTCTCAGTCTGTTTACTAGTGCCGGTTTGAATTTCATGCAGTTTACACTGTAAACCCGAGTTGGAGCTAGTACCTGCCCATATATATGTATGGAGTGGAGCTTGCAATTTAAAAGAAAATTTGTGTTCCCAACAAGCTAGGTGAAGGATGGCTGTTATACACAGTGTCTCTCAGATCTGAGCTTGTGGAGAGACGTCCTTCATTTAACCAAAAGGGAACGGGTTTCAGGAGAAACTTTTACACGGGTTCTCAGTTTGTTTCCAAGAGCCGGTTTGAAGTTCCTGCAGTTTTCACTGTAAAACCGAGTTGGAGCTAGTACCTCCCCATTTGTATGTATGGAGTGGAGTTTGCAACTGAAAAGAAACTAAGTGTTCCCAAAAACCTAGGTGAAGGACGGCTTTCACACACACATATGTCTCAGAACTGAGCATGTGGAGAGACGTTCGTTCATCTAGCACAAAGAACTGGTTGCAGGAGATATTTTACTCTGCTTTCTCTGTCTGTTTCCTAGTGCCAGTTTGAAGTTCCTGCACTTTTTACTGTAAAACATATTTGGAGCTAGTACCTCCCCATATATATGTTTGGATTGGAGATTGCAACTTAAAAGAAACTTTGTGTTCCCAACAAGCTATATGACGTACAGCTCTAACACACTTATGTCTCAAAAATTAGCATGTGGAGGGACATTTGTTCATCTAGCACAAAGGGATCGGTTTGCAGGGGAAACTATTACTCTGGTTTCTCAGTCTGTTTACTAGTGCCGGTTTGAATTTCATGCAGTTTACACTGTAAACCCGAGTTGGAGCTAGTACCTGCCCATATATATGTATGGAGTGGAGCTTGCAATTTAAAAGAAAATTTGTGTTCCCAACAAGCTAGGTGAAGGATGGCTGTTATACACAGTGTCTCTCAGATCTGAGCTTGTGGAGAGACGTCCTTCATTTAACCAAAAGGGAACGGGTTTCAGGAGAAACTTTTACACTGGTTCTCAGTTTGTTTCCAAGAGCCGGTTTGAAGTTCCTGCAGTTTTCACTGTAAAACCGAGTTAGAGCTAGAACCTCCCCTCATATATATGTATGGAGTGGAGTTTGCAAATTAAAAGTAACTATGTGTTCCCAACAAGCTAGGTTAAGGACGTGTTTCAAACACCCTTATCTCTCAGAACGGAGCATGTAGACAGACGATCGTTCATCTAGCACAAAATGAACGGTTTGCAGGAGAAACTTTACTCAGGTTTCTCAGTCTTTTTCCTAGTGCCGGTTTGATGTTCCTGCGGTTATCACTGTAAAACCGAGTTGGAGCTAGTACCTCCACATATATATGTATGGAATTGGAGTTTTCAACTGTAAAGAAACTTTGTGTTCCCAACAAGCAATGTGAATTACGGCTTTCACACACTATGATCCCTCAGAACTGAGCATGTGGAGAGACGTTCGTTTATCTAGCAAAAAGGGAACTGGTTGCAGGAGAAACTTTTACTCTGGTTTCTCATTGTGTTTCCTAATGCCTGTTTGAGGTTCCTGCAGTTTTCAATCTGGAACCGAGTTGTAGCTAGTTCCTCCCCATATATATCTAAGGAGTAGAGTTTGCAAATTAAAAGAAACTTTCTGTTTCCAACAAGCTATGTGAAGGACAGGTTTCACACAATATTTTTCCTCAGAACTGAGCATGAGTTGAGACGTTCTTTCATCTAGCACAAAGGGAAAGGGTGGCAGGAGAAACTTTTACTCTTGTTTCTCAGTCTGTTTCCTAGTTCTGGTATGAAGTTCAAGCAGTTTTCACTGTAAAACAGATTTGGAGCTCGTACCTCCCCATATATATGTATGGAGTGGTGTTTGCAACTGAAAAGAAACTTTGTGTTCCCAAAAACCTTGGTTTAAAGATGGCTTTCACACACACCTATCTCCTAGAAATGAGCATGTGGAGAGACGTTCGTTCATCTACCAGAAAGGGAACGGGATGCAGGGGAATGGTTTTTTCTGGTTTCTCAGTCTGTTTCCTAGTGCCGTGTTGAAGTTCCTGCAGTTTTCACAGTAAAATCGATTTGGAGCTTGTACCTACCCATAGATATGTATGGATTGTAGTTTGCAAGTGAAAAGAAAATTTGTGTTCCCAACATCCTAGTTGAAAGACGGCTTTCACACACAATTATCTCTCAAAACTGAGCATGTGGAGAGACGTCCATTCATCTAGCAGAAAGGGAACGTGTTGCAGTAGAAACTTTTACTTTGGTTTCTCAGTGTGTTTCCTAGTGCCGGTTAGAAGTTCCTGCAGTTTTCACTGTAAAAATGTTTTGTAGCTAGTACCTACCCTTATATATGTATGGAGTGTGGTTTGCAACTTAAAAGAAACTTTGTGTTCCCAACAAGCTAGTTGAAGGACGGCATTCACACACACTTATCCCTCAGAACTGAGCATGTGGAGGGACGTTCGTTCATCTAGCACAAAGGGAACGGGTTGAAGGAGAAACTTTTACTCTGGTTTCTCAGTCTGTTTCCTAGTGCTGGTAAGAAGTTCCTGCAGTTTTCACTGTAAAACAAATTTGGAGCTAGTACTTCCCATATATATGTATGAAATGGAGTTTGCAACTTAAAAGAAACTATGTGTTCCCAACAATCTAGTTGAAGGACGGCTCTCACACACACTTATCTCTCATAACTTAGCATGTTGAGAGACGTTCGTTCATCTAGCACAAATAACTGGTTGCAGGAGAAACTTTTAACCTGGTTTCTCAGTCTGTTTCCTAGTGAGGGTTGGATGTTCCAGCATTTTTCACTGTAAAACCGAGTTGGAGCTAGTACCTCCCCATATATATGTATGGATTGGAGTTTGCCAATGAAAGGAAATTTTGTGCTCCCAACAAGCTATTTTATGGACGGCTTTCACAAACACTTATCTCTCAGAACTGAGTATGTGGAGAGATGATCGTTCATTTAGCACAAAGGGAAAGGTTTGCAGGGGAAAGTTTTACTCTGGTTTCTCAGTCTGTTTCCTAGTGCTGGTTTGAAGTTCCTGCAGTTTTCACTGTAAAACCTAATTGAGGGTGAACCTCCCCATATATATGTATGGAGTGGCGTTTTCAACCGAAAAGATACTATGTGTTCCCAACAATGAAGATGAAGGTCGGCTTTCACACACACTTTTCTCTCACAACTGAGCATGTAGAGAGACGTTTGTTCATCTAGCACAAACGGAACGGTTTGCAGGAAAAACTTTTACTCTGGTTTCTCAGTCATTTTCCTAGTGCCGGTTTGAGGATCCTGCAGTTTTCACTGTAAAACCGAGTTGGAGCTAGTACCTCCCCATTTATATGTATGGAGTGGAGTTTGCAACTTAAGAGAAACTATGTGATCCCAACAACCTAGGTGAAGGACGGCTTTCACACACACATATGTCTCAGAACTGAGCATGTGGAGAGACGTTCGTTCATCTAGCACAAAGAAATGGTTGCAGGAGAAACTTTTACTATGGTTTCTCAGTCGTTTTCCTAGTGCCTGTTTGAGGTTCCTGCGGTTATCACTGTAAAACCGAGTTGGAGCTAGTACCCCCGCATATATAAGTATGGAGTGGAGTTTGCAACTGAAAAGTAACTTTGGGTTTAAAACAAGCTATGTGAACTTCGGCTTTCACACACTTTTCCCTCAGAACTGAGCATGTGGAGAGACGTTCGTTCATCTAGCATAAAGGGAACGGGTTGCAGGAGAAACTTTTACTCTGGTTTCTCATTCTGTTTCCTAGTGCTGGTATGAAGTTCCTGCAGTTCACACTGTAAAACAGATTTGGAGCTAGTACCTCCCCATATATATGTATGGAGTGGAGTTTTCAACTGAAAAGGAACTATGTGTTCCCAACAATCTAGTTGAAGGACGGCTTTCACACACACTTATCTCTCACAACTGAGCATGTAGAGAGACTTTTGTTCATCTAGCAAAAATGGAACGGGTTGCAGGATAAACTTTATCTCTGGTTTCTCAGACTTTTTCCTAGTGCCGGTTTGAGGATCCTGCAGTTTTCACTGTAAAACCGAGTTGGAGCTAGTACCTCCCCATTTATATGTATGGAGTGGAGTTTGCAACTTAAGAGAAACTATGTGATCCCAACAACCTAGGTGAAGGACGGCTTCACACACACATATTTCTCAGAACTGAGCATGTGGAGAGACGTTCGTTCATCTAGCACAAAGAACTGGTTGCAGGAGAAACTTTTCCTATGGTTTCTCAGTCTGTTTCCTAGTGCCGGTTTGAGGTTCCTGCACTTTTTACTGTAAAACATATTTGGAGCTAGTACCTCCCCATATATATGTATGGAATTGGTGTTTGCAACTGTAAAGAAACTTTTTGTTCCCAACAAGCAAGGTGAAGGACGTCTTTCACACACACTTATCTCTCAGAACTGAGCATGTGGAGAGACGTTCGTTTATCTAGCAAAAAGGGAACTGGTTGCAGGAGAAACTTTTAGAATGCTTTCTCAGTCTGTTTCCTAGTGCCGGATTGAAGTTCCTGCATTTTGCACTGTAATACAGTGTTGGAGCTAGTACCTCCCCATATATATGTTTGGAATGGATTTTGCAACTTAAAATAAACTTTGTGTTCCCAACAAGCTATGTGACGTACGGCTTTAACACACACTTATGTCTCAAAAATGAGCATGTTGAGGGACGTTTGTTCATCTAGCACAATGGGAACGGGTTGCAGGGGAAACTATTACTCTGGTTTCTCAGTCTGTTTCCTAGTGCCGGTTTGAATTTCCTGCAGTTTTCACTGTAAAACCGAGTTGGAGCTAGTACCTGCCCATATATATGTATGGATTGGAGCTTGCAAATGAAAAGAAAATTTGTGTTCCCAACAAGCTAGGTGAAGGATGGCTTTTACACACACTTTTCTCTCAGAACTGAGCTTGTGGAGAGACGTCCTTCATTTACCAAAAAGGCAACGTGTTGCAGGAGATACTTTTACACTGGTTCTCAGTTTGTTTCCTAGAGCCGGTTTGAAGTTCCTGCAGTTTTCACTGTAAAACCGAGATGGAGCTAGAAACTCCCCGTACATAAGTTTGGAGTGGAGTTTGCAACTTAAAAGAAACTTTGTGTTCCCAACAAGCTAGTTGAAGGACGGGTTTCAAACAAACTTATCTCTCAGAACGGAGCATGTGGAGAGACGATCGTTCATCTAGCACAAAGGGAACGGTTTGCAGGAGATACTTTTCTCCGGTTTCTCAGTATTTATCCTAGTGCCAGTTTGAAGTTCCTGTATTTTTTACAGTAAAACATAGTTGGAGCTAGTACTTCCCCATATATAATATGGTGTGGATTTTGCAACTGAAAAGAAACTTTGTGTTCAAAACAGGCTATTTGAAAGGCGGGTTTCACACACACTTACATCTCAGAACTGAGCATATAGAGAGACGTCCGTTCATCTAGCACAAATGGAACGGTTTGCAGGAGGAATTTTTTCTCTGGTTTCTCAGTCTGTTTCCTAGTGCCGGTTTGAAGTTCCTGCAATTTCCACTGTAAAACCGAGTTTTAGCTAGAACTTCCCCTTATATATGTATGGAGTGGTTTTTGCAACTTAAAAGAAACTTTGTGTTCCCAACAACCTAGGTGAAGGACGGGTTTCAAACACACATGTGGCGAGCTGTTCGTTCATGTAGCACAAAGGGAACGGGTTTTAGGAGAAACTCTTACTCTGGTTTCTCAGGGTGTTTCCTACTGCCGGATTGAAGTTCCTGTAGTTATTACTGTAAAACCTACTTGGAGTTAGTTCCTCCCCATATATATGTATGGAGTGGAGTTTGCAACTGAAAAGAATCTTTGTGTTCCCAATAAGCTAGGTGAAGTACGGCTTTCACACACACTTACCTCTCAGAACTGAACATGTCTAGAGATGTTCGTTCATCTAGCACAAAAGGAACGGGTTGCAGGAGAAACATTTACTCTGGTTTCTCTTTCTGTTTCCTAGTGCCGGTTTGAAGTTCCTGCAGTTTTCACAGTAAAACAGAGTTGGATCTAGTACCTCCCCATATATATTTTTGGATTGGTGTTTGCAACTGAAAAGAAACTTTGTGTTCCCATCTAGCTAGTTGAAGGACGGCTTTCACACACACATATCTCTCAGAACTGAGCATATGGAGAGACGTTCGTTCATCTAGCACAAAGGGAACGGGTTGCAGGGGAAATTTTACACTGTTTTCTCAGTGTGTTTCCTAGTGCCGGTTGGATATTCCTGCAGGTTTCACTGTAAAATCGAGTTGGATCTAGTACCACTCAATATATATGTATGGACTGGAGATTGCAACTGAAAAGAAACTTTGTGTTCCCAACAATCTTGGTGAAGTATGGTTTTCACACACACATATCCCTCAAAACTGAGCAAGTTTTGAGACGTTCGTTCATCTAGGACAAAGGGAACGGTTTACAGAAGAATCTTTTACTCTGGTTCTTCAGTCTGTTTCCTAGTGCCGGTTTGATGATCCTGCAGTTTCACTGTAAAACAGATATGGAGCTAATACCTCCCCAAATATAGGTATGGAGTGGAGATTTCAAATGAAAATAAATTTTGTGTTCCAAACATGCTAGATTAAGACGGCTTTCACACACACTTATCTCTCAGAACTGAGCATGTGGAGAGACGTTCGTTCATCTAGCACAAAAGGAACGGGTTACAGGGGAAATTTTACTCTGGTTTTTCAGTTTGTTTCATAGTGCCGGTTTGAAGTTCCTGCAGTTTTCACTGTAAAAATTATTTGAGGGTGTACCTCCCCATATAAATATATGGAATGGCGTTTGCAACTGAAAATATAGTATGTGTTCCCAACAATCTAGTTGAAAGACGGCATTCACACACACTATTCTCTCACAAATGAGCATGTAGAGAGACGTTGGTTCATCTAGCACAAACGGAACGGGTTGCAGGAAAAACTTTTACTCTGGTTTCTCAGTCTTTTTCCTAGTGCCGGTTTGAGGTTCCTGCAGTTATCACTGTAAAACCGACTTGGATTTACTACCTCCCCATATATATGTATGGAGTGGAGTTTGCCAATGAAAGGAAATTTTGTGCTCCAAACAAGCTAGGTTAAGGACGACTTTCACACACACTTATCTCTCAGAACTGAGCATGTAGAGAGACATTTGTTCATCTAGCACAAACGGAACGGGTTGCAGGAAAAACTTTTACTCTTGTTTCTCAGTATTTTTCCTAGTGCCGGTTTGAGGTTCCTGCAGTTATCACTGTAAAACCGACTTGGAGTTAGTACCTCCCCATATATATGTATGGAGTTGAGTTTGTAACTGAAAAAACTTTGTGTTTCCAACAAGCTATGTGAAGTTCGGCTTTTACACACACTTAACCTCAGAACTGAGCATGAGGTGAGACGATCGTTCATCTAGCACAAAGGGAACGGGTTGCAGGAGAAACTTTTACTCTGGTTTCTCAGTCTGTTTCCTAGTGCTGGTATGAAGTTCCAGCAGTTTTCACTGTAAAACAGATGTGGAGCTAGTAATTCCCATAAATATGTATGGAATTGAGTTTGCAAATGAAATGATATTTTGTGTTCCCAACATGCTAGGTTAAGGACGGCTTTCACACACAGTTATCTCTCAGAACTGAGTATGTGGAGAGACGTTCGTTCATCTAGCACAAAGGGAACGGTCTGCAGGGTAACTTTTACTCTGGTTTCTCAGACTGTTTCCTAGTGCCTGTTAGATGTTCCTGCAGTTTTCACTGTAAAAAAAATTGGAGCTAGTACCGCCCCATATATATGTATGGAGTGGAGTTTGCAAATGAAATGATATTTTGTGTTCCCAACATGCTAGGTTAAGGACGGCTTTCACACACACTTATCTCTCAGAACTGAGTATGTGGAGAGACGTTCGTTCATCTAGCACGAAGGGAACGGGTTGCAGGAGAAGCTTTTACACTGGATTCTCAATGTTTTTCCTAGTGCCAGTTTGAAGTTCCTGCAGTTTTCACTCTGGAACCGAGTTGGAGCTAGTACCTCCCCATATATATGTATGGAGTAGAAATTTCAAATTAAAAGAAACTTTGTGTTTCCAACAAGCTATGTGAAGGACAGCTTTCACACAATCTTTTCCCTCAGAACTGAGCATGAGGTGAGACGTTCTTTCGTCTTGCACAAAGGGAACGGGTTGCAGGAGAAACTTTTACTCTGGTTTCTCAGTCTGTTTCTTAGTGCTGGTATGAATTTCCTGCATTTTTCACTTTAAAACAGATTTGGAGTTAGTACCTCCCCATATATATATATGGATTGGAGTTTGCAACTGAAAAGAAATTTTGTGGTCAAAAAAACCTAGGTGCATTATGGCTTTCACCCACACTTATCCCTCAGAACTGAGCAAGTGGAGAGACGTTCGTTCATCTAGGAAAAAGGGAACGGGTTACAGGAGAAACTTTTCCATTGTTTTCTCAGTGTGTTTCCTAGTGCCGGTTTGATGTTCCTGCAGATTTCACGGTAAAACAGATTTGGAGCTAGTACCTCCCTATATATATGTATGGAGTGGATTTTGCAAATGAAAAGAAATTTTGTGTTCTCAAAAAGCTAGTTTAAGGACGGCTTTCACAACCACTTATCTCTCAGAACTGAGTATGTGGAGAGAAGTTCGTTCATCTAGCACAAAGGGAACGGGTTGCAGGAAAAACTTTTACTCTGGTTTTTCTGTCTGTTACCTAGTGCCGGTTTGAAGTTCCTGCAGTTTTCACTGTAAAACCTATTTGAGGGTGAACATCCCCATATAAATTTATTGAGTGGCGTTTTCAACCGAAAGGATACTCTGTGTTCCCAACAATCTAGTTGAAGGTCGGCTTTCACAAACAATTATCTGTCACAACTGAGCATGTAGAGAGACGTTTGTTCATCTAGCACAAAAGGAACGGGTTGCAGGAAAAACTTTTACTCTGGTTTCTCAGTCTTTTTCCTAGTGCCAGTTTGAGGTTTTTGCGGTTATCACTGTAAAACCGAGTTGGAGTTAATACCTCCCCATATATATGTATGGAATTGGAGTTTGCAACTGTAAAGAAAATTTGTGTTCCCAACAAGCAATGTGAATTATGGCTTTCACACACTCTGATCTCTCAGAACTGAGCATGTGGAGAGACGTTCGTTTATCTAGAAAAAGGGAACTGGTTGCATGAGAAATATTTACCTTGGTTTCTCAGTGTGTTTCCTAGTGCCGGTTTGAAGTTCTGCAGTTTTCACTGTAAATCCGAGTTGGAGCTTGTACTTCCCCATATATATGTATGGAGTGGAGTTTGCAACTGGAAAGAAACTTTGAGTTCCCAACAAGCTAGTTGAAGGACGGCTTTCACACACACATATCTCTCAGAACTGAGCATGTGGAGAGACGTTCGTTCATCTAGCACAAATGGAACGGGTTGCAGGAGAAACTTTCACTCTGGTTTCTCGTTGTGTTTCCTAGTGCCAGTTTGATGTTACTGCAGTTTTCACTGTAAATCCGATTTGAGGGTGTACCTCCCCATATATATGTATGGAGTGGGGTTTGCAACCAAAAAGATACTATGTGTTCCCAACAATCAAGTTGAAGGCGGCTTTCACACACACTTATCTCTCACAACTGAGCATGTAGAGAGACGTTTGTTCATCTAGCACAAACGGAATTTTTTGCAGGAATACATTTACTCTGGATTCTCAGTGTGTTTCCTAGTGCCTGTTTGATGTTCCTGCAGTTTTCACTCTAGAACCGAGTTGGAGCTAGATCCTCCCCATATATATGTATGGGGTAGAGTTTGTAAATTAAAAGAAACTTTGTGTTTCCAACAAGCTATGTGAAGGACAGCTTTCACACAATCTTTTCCCTCAGAACTGAGCATGAGTCGAGACGTTCTTTCATCTAGCACAAAGGGAACGATTTGCAGGGAAAATTTTTACTCTTGTTTCTCAGTCTGTTTCCTAGTTCTGGTATGAAGTTCAAGCAGTTTTCACTGTAAAACAGATTTGGAGCTCGTACCTCCCCATATATATGTATGGAGTGGAGTTTGCCACTGAAAAGAAACTTTGTGGTCCCAAAAATCTTGGTTAAAGACGGCTTTCACATACACCTATCTCTCAGAATTGAGCATGTATAGAGACTTTTGTTCATCTAGCAAAAACTGAACGGGTTGCAGGAAAAAATTTTACTCTGTTTTCTCAGATTTTTCCTAGTGCCAGTTTGAGGATCCTGCAGTTTTCACTGTAAAACTGAGTTGGGGCTAGTACCTCCCCATATATATGTTTGGATTGGATTTTGCAACTTAAAAGAAACTTTGTGTTCCCAAAAAGCTAGGTGACGTACTGCTTTCACACACAATTATGTCTCAGAAATTAGTATGTGGAGGGACGTTCCTTCATCTAGCAGAAAGGGAATGTGTTGCATGAGAAATTTTTACACTGGTTTCTCAGTCAGTTTCCTAGTGCCGGTTTGATGTTCCTGCAGTTTTCACTGTAAAACCGAGTTGGATCTAGTTGTTCCCCATATATAAGTATGGATTGGAATTTGCAAATGAAAAGAAATTTTGTGTTCCCAACAAGCTAGGTTAAGGACGGATTTCACACACACTTATCTCTCAGATCTGAGCATGTGGAGAGACGTTCGTTCATCTAGCACAAAGAACTGGTTGCAGGAGAAACATTTACTTTGGTATCTCAGTCTGTTTCCTAGTGCCGGTTTGAGGTTCCTGCACTTTTTACTGTAAAACATATTTGGAGCTATTACCTCCCCATATATTTGTATGGAATTGGAGTTTGCTACTGTAAAGAAACTTTGTGTTCCCAACAAGCAAGGTGAAGGAAGGCTTTCACACACACTGATGTCTCAGAACTGAGCATGTGGAGAGACTTTCGTTTATCTAGCAAACAGGGAACTGGTAGCAGGAGAAACTTTTAGAATGTTTTGCCAGTCTGTTTCCTAGTGCCGGATTGAAGTTCCTGCATTTTGCACTGTAAAACAATGTTGGAGCTAGTACCTCCCCATATATATGTTTGGATTGGATTTTGCAACTTACAAGAAACTTTGTTATCCCAACAAGCTAGGTGACGTACGGCTTTCACACACACATATATCTCAGAAATTAGCAAGTGGAGGGACGTTCCTTCATCTAGCACAAAGGGAACGGGTTGCAGGAAGAACTTTTACTCTGGTTTTTCAGTCTGTTTCCTAGTGCCGGTATGAAGTTCCTGCAGTTTTCACTGTAAAACATATTTGAGGGTGAACCTCCCCATATATATGTATGGAGTGGAGTTTGCTACAGAAAAGAAATTTTGAGGTCAAATAAACCTAGGTGAAGTATGGCTTTCACCCACACTTATCCCTCAGAGCTGAGCAAGGGTAGAGATGTTCGTTCATCTAGGAAAAAGGGAACGGGTTACAGGAGAAACTTTTTCTTTGGTTTCTCAGTGTGTTTCCTAGTGCCGGTTTGATGTTCCTGCAGATTTCACTGTAAAACAGATTTGGAGCTACTACCTCCCCATATATATGTACGGAGTGGAGTTTGCAAATGAAAAGAAATTTTGTGTTCTCAAAAAGCTATTTTAAGGACGGCTTTCACAAACACTTATCTCTCAGAACTGAGTATGTGGAGAGACGTTCGTTCATCTAGCACAAAGGGAACGGGTTGCAGGAAAAACTTTTACTCTGGATTTTCAGTCTGTTTCCTAGTACCGTTTTGAAGTTCCTGCAGTTTTCACTGTAAAACCGAGTTGGAGATTGTACTTCCCCATAGATATGTATGGATTGTAGTTTGCAACTGAAAAGAAACTTTGTGTTCCCAACATGCTAGTTGAAAGACGGCTTTCACACACACTTATCTCTCAGTACTGAGCATGTGGAGAGACGACCGTTCATCTAGCAGAAAGGGAAAGGGTTGCAGGGAAACTTTTACTCTGGTTTCTCAGTGTGTTTCCTAGTGCCGGTTAGAAGTTCCTGCCGTTTTCACTGTAAAACCGATTTGAGGATGTACCTCCCCATATATTGTATGGAGTGGAGATTGCAAACGAAAAGAAACAATGTGTTCCCAAAAATCTAGTTGAAGGACGGCTTTCACACACACTTATCTTTCACAACTTATCATATAGAGAGACATTTGTTCATCTAACCAACACGGAACCGGTTGCAGGAAAAACTTTTACTATGGTTTCTCAGTCTGTTTCCTAGTGCTGGTATGAAGTTCCTGCAGTTCTCTCCTTAAAACAGATTTGGGGCTAGTACCTCTCCATATATAAGTATGGAGTGGAGTTTGCAACTGAAAAGTAACTTTGTGTTTAAAAGAAGCTATGTGAAGTTCGGCTTTCACACACACTTTTCCCTCAGAACTGAGCATGTGGAGAGAAGTTCGTTCATCAAGCACAAAGGGTACAAGTTGCAGGAGAAACTTTTACTCTGGTTTCTCAGTCTGTTTCCTAGTGCTGGTATGAAGTTCCTGCAGTTCTCACCTTAAAACATATTTGGAGCTAGTACCTCCCCATATATATGTATGGAGTGGAGTGATCAACTGAAAAGAATCTATGTGTTCCCAACAATCTATTTGAAGAACGGCTTTCACACACAGTTATCTCTCACAACTGAGCATGTGGAGAGACGTTCGTTCATCTAGCAGAAAGAACTGGTTGCAGGAGAAACTTTTACTCTGTTTTCTCAGTCTCTTTCCTAGTGCCGGTTTGAGGTTCCTGCACTTTTTACTGTAAAACATATTTGGAGCTAGTACTTCCTCATATATATGTATGGAATTGGAGTTTGCAACTGTAAAGAAACTTTGTGTTATCAAGAAGCAATGTGAAAGACGGCTTTCACACACACTGATCTCTCAGAACTGAGCATGTGGAGAGACGTTCGTTTATGTAGCAAAAAGGGAACTGGTTGCAGGAGAAAGTTTTAGAATGGTTTCTCAGTCTGTTTCCTGGTGCCGGATTGAAGTTCCTGCATTTTGCACTGTAAAACAGTGTTGCAGCTAGTACCTCCCCATATATATGTTTGGATTTGATTTTGCAACTTAAAAGAAACTTTGTGTTCCCAACAAGCTAGGTGACGTACTGCTTTCACACACACTTATGTCTCAGAATTTAGCATATGGAGAGACGTTCCTTCATCTAGCACAAAGGGAATGTGTTGCAGGAGAAATTTTTACACTGGTTTCTCAGTGTGTTTCCTAGTGCCGGTTTGATGTTCCTGCAATTTTCACAGTAAAACCGAGTTGGAGCTACTATATCCACATATATATATATAGATTGGAGTTTGGAACTTAAAAGAAACTTTGTTTTCCCAACATTCTATGTGAAGTACGGTTTTCACACACACTTATCCCTCAGAACTGAGCATGTGGAGAGAAGTTCGTTCATCTAGCACAAAGGGAACGTGTTGCAGTTGAAACATTTACTCTGGTTTCTCAGTCAGTTTCCTAGTGCCGGTTTGATGTTCCTGCTGTTTTCACTGTAAAACCGAGTTGGAGCTAGTTCTTCCCCATATATATGTATGGAGTGGAATTTGCAAATGAAAAGAAATTTTGTGTTCCCAACAAGCTAGGTTAAGGACGGCTTTCACACACACTTATCTCTCAGAACTGAGCATGTGGGGGACGTTTGTTCATCTAGCACAAAGGGAACGGGTTGCAGGAAAACTTTTACTCTGGTTTCTCAGTGTGTTTCCTAGTGCCGGTTTGAGGATCCTGCAGTTTTCACTCTGGAACCGAGTTGGAGCTAGTACCACCCCATAAATATGTATGGATTGGAGTTTGCAACTGAAAAGAATCTTTGTGTTTCCAACAAGCTAGGTGAAGGACGGCATTCACACACACATATCTCTCAGAACTGAGCATGTGGAGAGACGTTCGTTCATCTAGCACAAAGTGAACGGGTTTCAGGAGAAATTTTACACTGGTTTCTCACTGTGTTTCCTAGTGCCGGTTTGAAATACCTGCAGTTTTCACTGTAAATCCGAGTTGAAGCTAGTACATCGCCATATATATGGATGGATTAGAGTTTGCAAATGAAAAGAAACTTTGTTTTCCCAACAATCTATGTTAAGGACGGCATTCACACACGCTTATCTCTCAGAATTGAGCATGTGGATAGACGTTCCTTCATCTAGCACAAAGGGAAAGGTTTGCAGGAGAAATTTTCACTCTGGTTTCTCAGTCTGTTTCCTAGTGCCGGTTTGAAGTTCCTTCAGTTTTCACTGTAAAACCGATTTGAGGGTGTACCTCCCCATATATATGTATGGAGTGGAGATTGCAACCGAAAAAAACAATGTGTTCCTAACAATCTAGTTGAAATACGGCTTTCACACACACTTATCTCTCACAACTTAACATATAGAGAGACATTTGTTCATCTAACAAAAACGCAAACGGTTGCAGGAAAAACTTTTACTCTGGTTTCTCAGACTTTTTCCTAGTGCCGTTTGGAGGATCCTGCAGGTTTCACTGTAAAACCGAGTTAGAGCTAATACCTCCCCATATATAAGTATGGAGTGGAGTTTGCAACTGAAAAGTAACTTTGTGTTTAAAAGAAGCTATGTGAAGTTCGGCTTTCACACACACTTTTCCCTCAGAACTGAGCATGTGGAGAGACTTTCGTTCATCTAGCACAAAGGGAATGGGTTGCAGGAGAAACTTTTACTCTGGTTTCTCAGTCTGTTTCCTAGTGCTGGTATGAAGTTCCTGCAGTTCTCACTGTAAAACAGATTTGGAGCTAGTACCTCCCCATATATATGTATGGAGTGGAGTTTTCAACTGAAAAGAAACTATGTGTTCGCAACAATCTAGTTAAAGGACGGCTTTCACACACAGTTATCTCTCACAACTGAGCACGTAGAGAGACTTTTGTTCATCTAGCACAAACGGAATGGTTCGCAGGGAAAACTATTACACTGGTTTCTCAGATTTTTCCTAGTGCCAGTTTGAGGATCCTTCAGATTTCACTGTAAAACCGAGTTGAAGCTAGTACCTCCCCATATATAAGTATGGAGTGTAGTTTGCAACTGAAAAGAAAGTATGTGTTCCCAACAACCAAGGTGAAGTACGGTTTTCACACACACATATGTCTCAGAACTGAGCATGTGGAGAGACGTTCGTTCATCTAGCACAAAGAACTGTTTGCAGGAGAAACTTTTACTCTCGTTTCTCAGTCTGTTTCCTAGTGCCGGTTTGAGGTTCCTGCACTTTTTACTGTAAAAAAAATTTGGAGCTAGTATCTCCCCATATTTATATATGGATTGGAGTTTGCAACTGAAAAGAAATTTTGTGGTCAAAAAAACCTAGGTGCATTATGGCTTTCACCCACACTTATCCCTCAGAACTGAGCAAGTGGAGAGACGTTCGTTCATCTAGGAAAAAGGGAACGGGTTACAGGAGAAACTTTTCCATTGTTTTCTCAGTGTGTTTCCTAGTGCCGGTTTGATGTTCCTGCAGATTTCACGGTAAAACAGATTTGGAGCTAGTACCTCCCTATATATATGTATGGAGTGGATTTTGCAAATGAAAAGAAATTTTGTGTTCTCAAAAAGCTAGTTTAAGGACGGCTTTCACAACCACTTATCTCTCAGAACTGAGTATGTGGAGAGAAGTTCGTTCATCTAGCACAAAGGGAACGGGTTGCAGGAAAAACTTTTACTCTGGTTTTTCTGTCTGTTACCTAGTGCCGGTTTGAAGTTCCTGCAGTTTTCACTGTAAAACCTATTTGAGGGTGAACATCCCCATATAAATTTATTGAGTGGCGTTTTCAACCGAAAGGATACTCTGTGTTCCCAACAATCTAGTTGAAGGTCGGCTTTCACAAACAATTATCTGTCACAACTGAGCATGTAGAGAGACGTTTGTTCATCTAGCACAAAAGGAACGGGTTGCAGGAAAAACTTTTACTCTGGTTTCTCAGTCTTTTTCCTAGTGCCAGTTTGAGGTTCTTGCGGTTATCACTGTAAAACCGAGTTGGAGTTAATACCTCCCCATATATATGTATGGAATTGGAGTTTGCAACTGTAAAGAAAATTTGTGTTCCCAACAAGCAATGTGAATTATGGCTTTCACACACTCTGATCTCTCAGAACTGAGCATGTGGAGAGACGTTCGTTTATCTAGAAAAAGGGAACTGGTTGCATGAGAAATATTTACCTTGGTTTCTCAGTGTGTTTCCTAGTGCCGGTTTGAAGTTCTGCAGTTTTCACTGTAAATCCGAGTTGGAGCTTGTACTTCCCCATATATATGTATGGAGTGGAGTTTGCAACTGGAAAGAAACTTTGAGTTCCCAACAAGCTAGTTGAAGGACGGCTTTCACACACACATATCTCTCAGAACTGAGCATGTGGAGAGACGTTCGTTCATCTAGCACAAATGGAACGGGTTGCAGGAGAAACTTTCACTCTGGTTTCTCGTTGTGTTTCCTAGTGCCAGTTTGATGTTACTGCAGTTTTCACTGTAAATCCGATTTGAGGGTGTACCTCCCCATATATATGTATGGAGTGGGGTTTGCAACCAAAAAGATACTATGTGTTCCCAACAATCAAGTTGAAGGCGGCTTTCACACACACTTATCTCTCACAACTGAGCATGTAGAGAGACGTTTGTTCATCTAGCACAAACGGAATTTTTTGCAGGAATACATTTACTCTGGATTCTCAGTGTGTTTCCTAGTGCCTGTTTGATGTTCCTGCAGTTTTCACTCTAGAACCGAGTTGGAGCTAGATCCTCCCCATATATATGTATGGGGTAGAGTTTGTAAATTAAAAGAAACTTTGTGTTTCCAACAAGCTATGTGAAGGACAGCTTTCACACAATCTTTTCCCTCAGAACTGAGCATGAGTCGAGACGTTCTTTCATCTAGCACAAAGGGAACGATTTGCAGGGAAAATTTTTACTCTTGTTTCTCAGTCTGTTTCCTAGTTCTGGTATGAAGTTCAAGCAGTTTTCACTGTAAAACAGATTTGGAGCTCGTACCTCCCCATATATATGTATGGAGTGGAGTTTGCCACTGAAAAGAAACTTTGTGGTCCCAAAAATCTTGGTTAAAGACGGCTTACACATACACCTATCTCTCAGAATTGAGCATGTATAGAGACTTTTGTTCATCTAGCAAAAACTGAACGGGTTGCAGGAAAAAATTTTACTCTGTTTTCTCAGATTTTTCCTAGTGCCAGTTTGAGGATCCTGCAGTTTTCACTGTAAAACTGAGTTGGGGCTAGTACCTCCCCATATATATGTTTGGATTGGATTTTGCAACTTAAAAGAAACTTTGTGTTCCCAACAAGCTAGGTGACGTACTGCTTTCACACACAATTATGTCTCAGAAATTAGTATGTGGAGGGACGTTCCTTCATCTAGCAGAAAGGGAATGTGTTGCAGGAGAAATTTTTACACTGGTTTCTCAGTCAGTTTCCTAGTGCCGGTTTGATGTTCCTGCAGTTTTCACTGTAAAACCGAGTTGGATCTAGTTGTTCCCCATATATAAGTATGGATTGGAATTTGCAAATGAAAAGAAATTTTGTGTTCCCAACAAGCTAGGTTAAGGACGGATTTCACACACACTTATCTCTCAGATCTGAGCATGTGGAGAGACGTTCGTTCATCTAGCACAAAGAACTGGTTGCAGGAGAAACATTTACTTTGGTATCTCAGTCTGTTTCCTAGTGCCGGTTTGAGGTTCCTGCACTTTTTACTGTAAAACATATTTGGAGCTATTACCTCCCCATATATTTGTATGGAATTGGAGTTTGCTACTGTAAAGAAACTTTGTGTTCCCAACAAGCAAGGTGAAGGAAGGCTTTCACACACACTGATGTCTCAGAACTGAGCATGTGGAGAGACTTTCGTTTATCTAGCAAACAGGGAACTGGTAGCAGGAGAAACTTTTAGAATGTTTTGCCAGTCTGTTTCCTAGTGCCGGATTGAAGTTCCTGCATTTTGCACTGTAAAACAATGTTGGAGCTAGTACCTCCCCATATATATGTTTGGATTGGATTTTGCAACTTACAAGAAACTTTGTTATCCCAACAAGCTAGGTGACGTACGGCTTTCACACACACATATATCTCAGAAATTAGCAAGTGGAGGGACGTTCCTTCATCTAGCACAAAGGGAACGGGTTGCAGGAAGAACTTTTACTCTGGTTTTTCAGTCTGTTTCCTAGTGCCGGTATGAAGTTCCTGCAGTTTTCACTGTAAAACATATTTGAGGGTGAACCTCCCCATATATATGTATGGAGTGGAGTTTGCTACAGAAAAGAAATTTTGAGGTCAAATAAACCTAGGTGAAGTATGGCTTTCACCCACACTTATCCCTCAGAGCTGAGCAAGGGTAGAGATGTTCGTTCATCTAGGAAAAAGGGAACGGGTTACAGGAGAAACTTTTTCTTTGGTTTCTCAGTGTGTTTCCTAGTGCCGGTTTGATGTTCCTGCAGATTTCACTGTAAAACAGATTTGGAGCTACTACCTCCCCATATATATGTACGGAGTGGAGTTTGCAAATGAAAAGAAATTTTGTGTTCTCAAAAAGCTATTTTAAGGACGGCTTTCACAAACACTTATCTCTCAGAACTGAGTATGTGGAGAGACGTTCGTTCATCTAGCACAAAGGGAACGGGTTGCAGGAAAAACTTTTACTCTGGATTTTCAGTCTGTTTCCTAGTACCGTTTTGAAGTTCCTGCAGTTTTCACTGTAAAACCGAGTTGGAGATTGTACTTCCCCATAGATATGTATGGATTGTAGTTTGCAACTGAAAAGAAACTTTGTGTTCCCAACATGCTAGTTGAAAGACGGCTTTCACACACACTTATCTCTCAGTACTGAGCATGTGGAGAGACGACCGTTCATCTAGCAGAAAGGGAAAGGGTTGCAGGGAAACTTTTACTCTGGTTTCTCAGTGTGTTTCCTAGTGCCGGTTAGAAGTTCCTGCCGTTTTCACTGTAAAACCGATTTGAGGATGTACCTCCCCATATATTGTATGGAGTGGAGATTGCAAACGAAAAGAAACAATGTGTTCCCAAAAATCTAGTTGAAGGACGGCTTTCACACACACTTATCTTTCACAACTTATCATATAGAGAGACATTTGTTCATCTAACCAACACGGAACCGGTTGCAGGAAAAACTTTTACTATGGTTTCTCAGTCTGTTTCCTAGTGCTGGTATGAAGTTCCTGCAGTTCTCTCCTTAAAACAGATTTGGGGCTAGTACCTCTCCATATATAAGTATGGAGTGGAGTTTGCAACTGAAAAGTAACTTTGTGTTTAAAAGAAGCTATGTGAAGTTCGGCTTTCACACACACTTTTCCCTCAGAACTGAGCATGTGGAGAGAAGTTCGTTCATCAAGCACAAAGGGTACAAGTTGCAGGAGAAACTTTTACTCTGGTTTCTCAGTCTGTTTCCTAGTGCTGGTATGAAGTTCCTGCAGTTCTCACCTTAAAACATATTTGGAGCTAGTACCTCCCCATATATATGTATGGAGTGGAGTGATCAACTGAAAAGAATCTATGTGTTCCCAACAATCTATTTGAAGAACGGCTTTCACACACAGTTATCTCTCACAACTGAGCATGTGGAGAGACGTTCGTTCATCTAGCAGAAAGAACTGGTTGCAGGAGAAACTTTTACTCTGTTTTCTCAGTCTCTTTCCTAGTGCCGGTTTGAGGTTCCTGCACTTTTTACTGTAAAACATATTTGGAGCTAGTACTTCCTCATATATATGTATGGAATTGGAGTTTGCAACTGTAAAGAAACTTTGTGTTATCAAGAAGCAATGTGAAAGACGGCTTTCACACACACTGATCTCTCAGAACTGAGCATGTGGAGAGACGTTCGTTTATGTAGCAAAAAGGGAACTGGTTGCAGGAGAAAGTTTTAGAATGGTTTCTCAGTCTGTTTCCTGGTGCCGGATTGAAGTTCCTGCATTTTGCACTGTAAAACAGTGTTGCAGCTAGTACCTCCCCATATATATGTTTGGATTTGATTTTGCAACTTAAAAGAAACTTTGTGTTCCCAACAAGCTAGGTGACGTACTGCTTTCACACACACTTATGTCTCAGAATTTAGCATATGGAGAGACGTTCCTTCATCTAGCACAAAGGGAATGTGTTGCAGGAGAAATTTTTACACTGGTTTCTCAGTGTGTTTCCTAGTGCCGGTTTGATGTTCCTGCAATTTTCACAGTAAAACCGAGTTGGAGCTACTATATCCACATATATATATATAGATTGGAGTTTGGAACTTAAAAGAAACTTTGTTTTCCCAACATTCTATGTGAAGTACGGTTTTCACACACACTTATCCCTCAGAACTGAGCATGTGGAGAGAAGTTCGTTCATCTAGCACAAAGGGAACGTGTTGCAGTTGAAACATTTACTCTGGTTTCTCAGTCAGTTTCCTAGTGCCGGTTTGATGTTCCTGCTGTTTTCACTGTAAAACCGAGTTGGAGCTAGTTCTTCCCCATATATATGCATGGAGTGGAATTTGCAAATGAAAAGAAATTTTGTGTTCCCAACAAGCTAGGTTAAGGACGGCTTTCACACACACTTATCTCTCAGAACTGAGCATGTGGGGGACGTTTGTTCATCTAGCACAAAGGGAACGGGTTGCAGGAAAACTTTTACTCTGGTTTCTCAGTGTGTTTCCTAGTGCCGGTTTGAGGATCCTGCAGTTTTCACTCTGGAACCGAGTTGGAGCTAGTACCACCCCATAAATATGTATGGATTGGAGTTTGCAACTGAAAAGAATCTTTGTGTTCCCAACAAGCTAGGTGAAGGACGGCATTCACACACACATATCTCTCAGAACTGAGCATGTGGAGAGACGTTCGTTCATCTAGCACAAAGTGAACGGGTTTCAGGAGAAATTTTACACTGGTTTCTCACTGTGTTTCCTAGTGCCGGTTTGAAATACCTGCAGTTTTCACTGTAAATCCGAGTTGAAGCTAGTACATCGCCATATATATGGATGGATTAGAGTTTGCAAATGAAAAGAAACTTTGTTTTCCCAACAATCTATGTTAAGGACGGCATTCACACACACTTATCTCTCAGAATTGAGCATGTGGATAGACGTTCCTTCATCTAGCACAAAGGGAAAGGTTTGCAGGAGAAATTTTCACTCTGGTTTCTCAGTCTGTTTCCTAGTGCCGGTTTGAAGTTCCTTCAGTTTTCACTGTAAAACCGATTTGAGGGTGTACCTCCCCATATATATGTATGGAGTGGAGATTGCAACCGAAAAAAACAATGTGTTCCTAACAATCTAGTTGAAATACGGCTTTCACACACACTTATCTCTCACAACTTAACATATAGAGAGACATTTGTTCATCTAACAAAAACGCAAACGGTTGCAGGAAAAACTTTTACTCTGGTTTCTCAGACTTTTTCCTAGTGCCGTTTGGAGGATCCTGCAGGTTTCACTGTAAAACCGAGTTAGAGCTAATACCTCCCCATATATAAGTATGGAGTGGAGTTTGCAACTGAAAAGTAACTTTGTGTTTAAAAGAAGCTATGTGAAGTTCGGCTTTCACACACACTTTTCCCTCAGAACTGAGCATGTGGAGAGACTTTCGTTCATCTAGCACAAAGGGAATGGGTTGCAGGAGAAACTTTTACTCTGGTTTCTCAGTCTGTTTCCTAGTGCTGGTATGAAGTTCCTGCAGTTCTCACTGTAAAACAGATTTGGAGCTAGTACCTCCCCATATATATGTATGGAGTGGAGTTTTCAACTGAAAAGAAACTATGTGTTCGCAACAATCTAGTTAAAGGACGGCTTTCACACACAGTTATCTCTCACAACTGAGCACGTAGAGAGACTTTTGTTCATCTAGCACAAACGGAATGGTTCGCAGGGAAAACTATTACACTGGTTTCTCAGATTTTTCCTAGTGCCAGTTTGAGGATCCTTCAGATTTCACTGTAAAACCGAGTTGGAGCTAGTACCTCCCCATATATAAGTATGGAGTGTAGTTTGCAACTGAAAAGAAAGTATGTGTTCCCAACAACCAAGGTGAAGTACGGTTTTCACACACACATATGTCTCAGAACTGAGCATGTGGAGAGACGTTCGTTCATCTAGCACAAAGAACTGTTTGCAGGAGAAACTTTTACTCTCGTTTCTCAGTCTCTTTCCTAGTGCCGGTTTGAGGTTCCTGCACTTTTTACTGTAAAACATATTTGGAGCTAGTACTTCCTCATATATATGTATGGAATTGGAGTTTGCAACTGTAAAGAAACTTTGTGTTATCAAGAAGCAATGTGAAAGACGGCTTTCACACACACTGATCTCTCAGAACTGAGCATGTGGAGAGACGTTCGTTTATGTAGCAAAAAGGGAACTGGTTGCAGGAGAAAGTTTTAGAATGGTTTCTCAGTCTGTTTCCTGGTGCCGGATTGAAGTTCCTGCATTTTGCACTGTAAAACAGTGTTGCAGCTAGTACCTCCCCATATATATGTTTGGATTTGATTTTGCAACTTAAAAGAAACTTTGTGTTCCCAACAAGCTAGGTGACGTACTGCTTTCACACACACTTATGTCTCAGAATTTAGCATATGGAGAGACGTTCCTTCATCTAGCACAAAGGGAATGTGTTGCAGGAGAAATTTTTACACTGGTTTCTCAGTGTGTTTCCTAGTGCCGGTTTGATGTTCCTGCAATTTTCACAGTAAAACCGAGTTGGAGCTACTATATCCACATATATATATATAGATTGGAGTTTGGAACTTAAAAGAAACTTTGTTTTCCCAACATTCTATGTGAAGTACGGTTTTCACACACACTTATCCCTCAGAACTGAGCATGTGGAGAGAAGTTCGTTCATCTAGCACAAAGGGAACGTGTTGCAGTTGAAACATTTACTCTGGTTTCTCAGTCAGTTTCCTAGTGCCGGTTTGATGTTCCTGCTGTTTTCACTGTAAAACCGAGTTGGAGCTAGTTCTTCCCCATATATATGTATGGAGTGGAATTTGCAAATGAAAAGAAATTTTGTGTTCCCAACAAGCTAGGTTAAGGACGGCTTTCACACACACTTATCTCTCAGAACTGAGCATGTGGGGGACGTTTGTTCATCTAGCACAAAGGGAACGGGTTGCAGGAAAACTTTTACTCTGGTTTCTCAGTGTGTTTCCTAGTGCCGGTTTGAGGATCCTGCAGTTTTCACTCTGGAACCGAGTTGGAGCTAGTACCACCCCATAAATATGTATGGATTGGAGTTTGCAACTGAAAAGAATCTTTGTGTTCCCAACAAGCTAGTTGAAGGACGGCATTCACACACACATATCTCTCAGAACTGAGCATGTGGAGAGACGTTCGTTCATCTAGCACAAAGTGAACGGGTTTCAGGAGAAATTTTACACTGGTTTCTCACTGTGTTTCCTAGTGCCGGTTTGAAATACCTGCAGTTTTCACTGTAAATCCGAGTTGAAGCTAGTACATCGCCATATATATGGATGGATTAGAGTTTGCAAATGAAAAGAAACTTTGTTTTCCCAACAATCTATGTTAAGGACGGCATTCACACACACTTATCTCTCAGAATTGAGCATGTGGATAGACGTTCCTTCATCTAGCACAAAGGGAAAGGTTTGCAGGAGAAATTTTCACTCTGGTTTCTCAGTCTGTTTCCTAGTGCCGGTTTGAAGTTCCTTCAGTTTTCACTGTAAAACCGATTTGAGGGTGTACCTCCCCATATATATGTATGGAGTGGAGATTGCAACCGAAAAAAACAATGTGTTCCTAACAATCTAGTTGAAATACGGCTTTCACACACACTTATCTCTCACAACTTAACATATAGAGAGACATTTGTTCATCTAACAAAAACGCAAACGGTTGCAGGAAAAACTTTTACTCTGGTTTCTCAGACTTTTTCCTAGTGCCGTTTGGAGGATCCTGCAGGTTTCACTGTAAAACCGAGTTAGAGCTAATACCTCCCCATATATAAGTATGGAGTGGAGTTTGCAACTGAAAAGTAACTTTGTGTTTAAAAGAAGCTATGTGAAGTTCGGCTTTCACACACACTTTTCCCTCAGAACTGAGCATGTGGAGAGACTTTCGTTCATCTAGCACAAAGGGAATGGGTTGCAGGAGAAACTTTTACTCTGGTTTCTCAGTCTGTTTCCTAGTGCTGGTATGAAGTTCCTGCAGTTCTCACTGTAAAACAGATTTGGAGCTAGTACCTCCCCATATATATGTATGGAGTGGAGTTTTCAACTGAAAAGAAACTATGTGTTCGCAACAATCTAGTTAAAGGACGGCTTTCACACACAGTTATCTCTCACAACTGAGCACGTAGAGAGACTTTTGTTCATCTAGCACAAACGGAATGGTTCGCAGGGAAAACTATTACACTGGTTTCTCAGATTTTTCCTAGTGCCAGTTTGAGGATCCTTCAGATTTCACTGTAAAACCGAGTTGGAGCTAGTACCTCCCCATATATAAGTATGGAGTGTAGTTTGCAACTGAAAAGAAAGTATGTGTTCCCAACAACCAAGGTGAAGTACGGTTTTCACACACACATATGTCTCAGAACTGAGCATGCGGAGAGACGTTCGTTCATCTAGCACAAAGAACTGTTTGCAGGAGAAACTTTTACTCTCGTTTCTCAGTCTGTTTCCTAGTGCCGGTTTGAGGTTCCTGCACTTTTTACTGTAAAAAAAATTTGGAGCTAGTATCTCCCCATATTTATATATGGATTGGAGTTTGCAACTTAAAGGAAACTTTGTGTTCCCAACATTCTAATTTAAGTACGGTTTTCACACAAAATTTTCCCTCAGAACTGAGCATGTGGAAAGACGTTCGTTCATCTAGCACAAAGGGAACGGGTTGCAGGTTAAACTTTTACTCTGGTTTCTCAGTCAGTTTCCTAGTGCCGGTTTGATATTCCTGCAGTTTTCACTGTAAAACCGAGTTGGAGCTAGTACTTCCCCATATATATTTATTGTGTGGAGTTTGCAAATGAAAAGAAATTTTGTGTTCCCAACAAGCTAGTTTAAGAACGGCTTTCACACACATTTATCTCTCAGAACTGAGCATGTGGGGAGACGTTTGTTCATCTATCACAAAGGGAAAGGTTAGCAGGGGAAACTATTACTCTGGATTATCAGTCTGTTTCCTAGTGCCGGTATGAAGTTCCTGCAGTTTTCACTGTAAAACCGATTTGAGGGTGTAACTCCCCATATATATGTATGGAGTGGGGTTTGCAACCAAAAAGATACTAAGTATTTCCAGCAATCTAGTTGAAGGCGGCTTTCACACACACATATCTCTCAAAACTGAGCATGTAGAGAGACGTTTATTCATCTAGCACAAACGGAATGGGTTGCAGGGAACACATTTACTCTGGTTTCTCAGTGTGTTTCCTAGTGCCAGTATGAGGTTCCTGCAGTTTCTACTCTGGAACCTAGTTGGAGCTAGTACCTCCCCATATATATGTATGGAGTAGAGTTTTCAAATTAAAAGAAACTTTGTGTTTCCAACAAGCTATGTGAAGGACTGCTTTCACACAATCTTTTCCCTCAGAACTGAGCATGAGGTGAGACTTTCGTTCATCTAGGAAAAAGAGAACGGCTTACAGGAGAAACTTTTCCTTTGGTTTTTTCAGTGTGTTTCCTAGTGCCGGTTGGATGTTCCTGCAGATTTCACTTTAAAACAGATTTGGAGCTAGTACCTCCCCATATATATATATGGAGGGGAGTTTGCAAATGAAAAGAAATTTTGTGTTCTCAAAAAGCTAGTTTAAGGACGGCTTTCACAACCACTTATCTCTCAGAACTGAGTATGTGGAGAGAAGTTCGTTCATCTAGCACAAATGGAACGGGTTGCAGGAAAAACTTTTACTCTGGTTTTTCAGTCTGTTTCCTAGTACCGGTTTGAAGTTCCTTCAGCTTTCACTGTAAAACCTATTTGAGGGTGAACCTTCACATATAAATTTATCGAGTGGCGTTTTCAACCAAAAGGATACGATGTGTTCCCAACAATCTAGTTGAAGGTCGGCTTTCACACAGACTTATCTCTCACAACTGAGCATGTAGAGAGACGTTTGTTCATCTAGCACAAACGGAACGGGTTGCAGGAAAAACTTTTTCTCTGGTTTCTCAGTCTTTTTCCTAGTGCCGGTTTGAGGTTCCTGCGGTTATCACTGTAAAACCGAGTTGGAGCTAGTACCTCCCCATATATATGTATGGAATTGGAGTTTGCAACTGTAAAGAAAATTTGTGTCCCCAACAAGCAATGTGAATTACGGCTTTAACACACTCTGATCTCTCAGAACTGAGCATGTGGTGAGACGTTCGTTTATCTAGAAAAAGGGAACTGGTTGCATGAGAAACATTTACACTGGTTTCTCAGTGTGTTTCCTAGTGCCGGTTTGAAGTTCCTGCAGTTTTCACTGTAAATTCGAGTTGGAGCTTGTACCTCCCCATATATATGTATGGAGTGGAGATTGCAACTGGAAAGAAACTGAGTTCCCAAGAAGCTAGTTGAAGGACGGCTTTCACACACACATAGCTCTCAGAACAGAGCATGTGGATAGACGTTCGTTCATCTAGCACAAATGGAACGGGTTGCAGGAGAAACTTTCACTCTGGTTACTCGTTGTGTTTCCTAGTGCCAGTTTGAAGTTCCTGCAGTTTTCACTGTAAAACGGATTTGAGGGTGTACCTCCCCATATATATGTATGGAGTGGGATTTGCAACCTAAAGATACTTTGTGGTCCCAAAAATCTTGGTTAAAGACGGCTCTCACACACGCTGATCTCTCAGAACTGAGCAATTGGAGATTCTTTCGTTTATCTAGCAATCAGGGAACTGGTTGCAGGAGAAACTTTTAGAATGTTTTCTCAGTCTGTTTCCTAGTGCCGGATTGAAGTTCCTGCATTTTGCAATGTAAAACAGTGTTGGAGCTAGTACCTCCCCATATATATGTTTGGATTGGATTTTGCAACTTACAAGAAACTTTGTTTTCCCAACAAGCTAGGTGACGTACGGCTTTCACACACACATATGTCTCAGAAGTTAGCATGTGGAGGGACGTTCCTTCATCTAGCACAAAGGGAATGGGTTGCAGGAGAAACTTTTACACTGGGTTCTCAGTGTGTTTCCTAGTGCCGGTTTGAATTTCCTGCAATTTTCACAGTAAAATCGAGTTGGTTCTAGTACCTCCCCATATTTATATATGGATTGGAGTTTGCAACTTAAAAGAAACATTGTGTTCCCAACATTGTAAGTGAAGTACGTTTTTCACACACAATTATCCCTCAGAACTGAGCATGTGGAAAGACGTTCGTTCATCTAGCACAAAGGGAACGGGTTGCTGGTGAAACTTTTACTCTGGTTTCTCAGTCAGTTTCCTAGTGCCGGTTTGATATTCCTGTAGTATTCAGTGTAAAACCGAGTTGGAGCTAGTACTTCCCCATATATATGTATTGTGTGGAGTTTGCAAATGAAAAGAAATTTTGTGTTCCCAACAAGCTAGTTTAAGGATGGCTTTCACACACACTTATCTCTCAGAACTGAGCATGTGGGGAGACGTTTGTTCTTCTAGCACAAATGGAACGGGTTGCAGGGGAAACTATTACTCTGGTTTATCAGTCTGTTTCCTAGTGCCGGTTTGAAGTTCCTGCAGTTTTCACTGTAAAACCGATTTGAGGGTGTACCTCCCCATACATATGTATGGAGTGGAGTTTGCAACCGAAAAGTTACTATGTGTTCCCAACAATCTAGTTGAAGACGGCTTTCACATACACTTATCTCTCACAACTGAGCATGTAGAGAGACGTTTGTTCATCTAGCACAAACGGAATGGGTTGCAGGAAAAACATTTACTCTGGATTCTCAGTGTGTTTCCTAGTGCCTGTTTGATGTTCCTGCAGTTTTCACTCAGGAACCGAGTTGGAGCTAGTTCCTCCCCATATATATGTATGGAGTAGAGTTTGCAAATTAAAAGAAACTTTGTGTTTCCACAAGCTATGTGAAGGACAGCTTTCACACAATCTTTTCCCTCAGAACTGAGCATGAGTCGAGACGTTCTTTCATCTAGCACAAAGGGAACGGTTTGCAGGAAAAACTTTTAATCTTGTTTCTCAGTCTGTTTCCTAGTTCTGTTATGAAGTTCAAGCAGTTTTCACTGTAAAACAGATTTGGAGCTCGTACCTCCCCATATATATGTATGGAGTGGAGTTTGCAACTGAAAAGATACTTTGTGGTCCCAAAAATCTTGGTTAAACACGGCTTTCACATACACCTATCTCTCAGAATTGAGCATGTAGAGAGACATTTGTTCATCTAGCAAAAACGGAACGGGTTGCAGGAAAAACTTTTACTCTGGTTTCTCAGATTTTTCCTAGTGCCACTTTGAGGATCCTGCAGTTTTCACTGTAAAACCGAGTTGGAGCTAGTACCTCCCCATATATATGTTTGGATTAGATTTTGCAACTTAAAAGAAACTTTGTGTTCCCAACAAGCTAGGTGACGTACTGCTTTCACACACACTTATGTCTCAGAAATTAGCATGTGGAGGGACTTTCCTTCATCTAGCAGAAAGGGAATGTGTTGCAGGAGAAATTTTTCACTGGTTTCTCTGTCAGTTTCCTAGTGCCGGTTTGATGTTCCTGCAGTTTTCACTGTAAAACCGAGTTGGATCTAGTTGTTCCCCATATATATGTATGGATTGGAATTTGCAAATGAAAAGAAATTTTGTGTTCCCAACAAGCTAGGTTAAGGACGGCTTTCACACACACTTATCTCTCAGAACTGAGCATGTGGAGAGACGTTCGTTCATCTAGCACAAAGAACTGGTTGCAGGAGAAACTTTTACTTTGGTATCTCAGTCTGTTTCCTAGTGCCGGTTTGAGGTTCCTGCACTTTTTACTGTAAAACATATTTGGAGCTATTACCTCCCCATATATTTGTATGGAATTGGAGTTTGCTACTGTAAAGAAACTTTGTGTTCCCAACAAGCAAGGTGAAAGACGGCTTTCACACACACTGATCTCTCAGAACTGAGCAATTGGAGATTCTTTCGTTTATCTAGCAATCAGGGAACTGGTTGCAGGAGAAACTTTTACAATGTTTTCTCAGTCTGTTTCCTAGTGCCGGATTGAAGTTCCTGCATTTTGCACTGTAAAACAGTGTTGGAGCTAGTACCTCCCCATATATATGTTTGGATTGGATTTTGCAACTTACAAGAAACTTTGTTTTCCCAACAAGCTAGGTGACGTACGGCTTTCACACACACATATGTCGCAGAACTGAGCATGTGGAGATATGTTCGTTCAAATAGCACAATGTGAACGGGTTGCATGTGAAATTTTACACTGGTTTCTCATTGTGTTTCCTAGTGCCGGTTTGGAATTCCTGCTGTTTTCACTGTAAAACCGAGTTGGAGCTAGTACATCCCCATATATATGTATGGATTGGAGTTTGCAACTGAAAAGAAACTTTGTGTTCCCAACAATCTAGGTTAAGGGCGGCATTCACACACACTTATCTCTCAGAACTGAGCATGTGGAGAGACTTTCATTCAACTAGCAAAAAGGGAACCGTTTGCAGGGGAATATTTCACTCTGGTTTCTCAGTCTGTTTCCTAGTGCTTTTTTGAAGTTCCTGCAGTTTTCACTGTAAAACCGATTTGAGGGTGTACCTCCCCATATATATGTATGGAGTGGGGTTTGCAACCGAAAAGATACTATGTGTTCCCAACAATCTATTTGAAGGCGGCTTTCACACACAATTAACTCTCACAACTGAGCATGTAGAGAGACGTTTGTTCATCTAGCACAAATGGAAAGGGTTGCAGGAGAAAATTTAGAGTGGTTTCTCAGTGTGTTTCCTTGTGCCGCATTGAATTTCCTGAAGTTTTCTCTTAAAACCGAGTTGGAGTTAGTAACTACCCATATATATATGTGGAATGGAATTTGCAACTGAAAAGAAACTTTGTGTTCCCATCTAGCTAGGTGAAGGACGGCTTTCAAACACACATATCTCTCAGAACTGAGCATGTGGAGAGACGTTCGTTCATCTAGCATAAAGGGAACGGGTTGCAGGAGAAACTTTTACTCTGGTTTCTCAGTCTGTTTCCTAGTGCCGGTTTGAAGTTCCTGCAGTTTTCACTGTAAAACCGAGTTGGAGCTAGTACATCCCCATATATATGTATGGATTGGAGTTTGCAACTGAAAAGAAACTTTGTGTTCCCAACAATCTAGGTTAAGGGCGGCATTCACACACACTTATCTCTCAGAACTGAGCATGTGGAGAGACTTTCATTCAACTAGCAAAAAGGGAACCGTTTGCAGGGGAATATTTCACTCTGGTTTCTCAGTCTGTTTCCTAGTGCTTTTTTGAAGTTCCTGCAGTTTTCACTGTAAAACCGATTTGAGGGTGTACCTCCCCATATATATGTATGGAGTGGGGTTTGCAACCGAAAAGATACTATGTGTTCCCAACAATCTATTTGAAGGCGGCTTTCACACACAATTAACTCTCACAACTGAGCATGTAGAGAGACGTTTGTTCATCTAGCACAAATGGAAAGGGTTGCAGGAGAAAATTTAGAGTGGTTTCTCAGTGTGTTTCCTTGTGCCGCATTGAATTTCCTGAAGTTTTCTCTTAAAACCGAGTTGGAGTTAGTAACTACCCATATATATATGTGGAATGGAATTTGCAACTGAAAAGAAACTTTGTGTTCCCATCTAGCTAGGTGAAGGACGGCTTTCAAACACACATATCTCTCAGAACTGAGCATGTGGAGAGACGTTCGTTCATCTAGCATAAAGGGAACGGGTTGCAGGAGAAACTTTTACTCTGGTTTCTCAGTCTGTTTCCTAGTGCCGGTTTGAAGTTCCTGCAGTTTTCACTGTAAAACCGAGTTGGAGCTAGTACATCCCCATATATATGTATGGATTGGAGTTTGCAACTGAAAAGAAACTTTGTGTTCCCAACAATCTAGGTTAAGGGCGGCATTCACACACACTTATCTCTCAGAACTGAGCATGTGGAGAGACTTTCATTCAACTAGCAAAAAGGGAACCGTTTGCAGGGGAATATTTCACTCTGGTTTCTCAGTCTGTTTCCTAGTGCTTTTTTGAAGTTCCTGCAGTTTTCACTGTAAAACCGATTTGAGGGTGTACCTCCCCATATATATGTATGGAGTGGGGTTTGCAACCGGAAAGATACTATGTGTTCCCAACAATCTATTTGAAGGCGGCTTTCACACACAATTAACTCTCACAACTGAGCATGTAGAGAGACGTTTGTTCATCTAGCACAAATGGAAAGGGTTGCAGGAGAAAATTTAGAGTGGTTTCTCAGTGTGTTTCCTAGTGCCAGTTTGAAGTTCCTGCCGTTTTCACTGTAAAACCGAGTTGGAGCTAGTACCTCCCCTTATATATTTATGGAGTGGAGTTTGCAACTGGAAAGAAACATTGTGTTCCATTTATGGAAGTTGAAGGACGGCTTTCAAACAAAATTATGTCTCAAAACAGAGCATGTGGAGATATGTTCGTTCAAATAGCACAATGTGAACGGGTTGCAGGTGAAATTTTACACTGGTTTCTCATTGTGTTTCCTAGTGCCGGTTTGAAATTCCTGCAGTTTTCACTGTAAAACTGAGTTGGAGCTATTACATCCCCATATATATGTATGGATTGGAGTTTGCAACTGAAAAGAAACTTTGTGTTCCCAACAATCTAGGTTAAGGACGGCTTTCACACACACTTATCTCTCAGAACTGAGCATGTGGAGAGACTTTCGTTCATCTAGCAAAAAGGGAACCGTTTGCAGGGGAATATTTCACTCTGGTTTCTCAGTCTGTTTCCTAGTGCCGGTTTGATGTACCTGCGGTTATCACTGTAAAACCGAGTTGGAGCTAATACCTCCCCATATATATGTATGGAATTGGAGTTTGCAACTGAAAAGAAACTTTGTGTTCAAATCTATGTAGGTGAAGGACGGCTTTCACACACACATATCTCTCAGAACTGAGCATGTAGAGAGACGTTCGTTCATCTAGCACAAAGGGAACAGGTTGCAGGAGAAACTTTTACTCTGGTTTCTCACTGTGTTTCCTAGTGCCGGTTTGAAATACCTGCAGTTTTCACTGTAAAACCGAGTTGGAGCTAGTACATCGCCATATATATGGATGGATTGGAGTTTGCAAATGAAAAGAATCTTTGTTTTCCCAACAATCTAGGTTAAGGACGGCATTCACACACACTTACCTCTCAGAATTGAGCATGCGGATAGACGTTCGTTCGTCTAGCACAAAGGGAAAGGTTTGCAGGGAAACTTTCATTCTGGTTTCTCAGTCTGTTTCCTAGTGCCGGTTTGAAGTTCCTGCAGTTTTCACTGTAAAACCGATTTGAGGGTGTACCTCCCCATATATATTTATGGAGTGGGGTTTGCAACCGAAATGATACTATGTATTCCCAACAATCTAGTTAAAGGCGGCTATCACACACAATTATCTCTCACAACTGAGCATGTAGAGAGACGTTTGTTCATCTAGCACAAACGGAATGGGTTGCAGGAAAGACATTTACTCTGGTTTCTCAGTGTGTTTCCTACTGCCAGTATGAGGTTCCTGCAGTTTTCACTCTGGAACCGATTTGAAGCTAGTACCTCCTCATATATATGTATGGAGTGGACTTTTCAACTGAAAAGAAAATTTGTTGTCAAAAAAACCTAGGTGAAATATGGCTTTCACCCACCCTTATCCCTCAGAACTGAGCATGTGGTGAGACGTTCGTTCATCTAGGAAAATGGGAACGGGTTGCAGGAGAAACTTTTTCTTTGGTTTCTCAGTCTGTTTCCTAGTTCCGGTTTGATGTTCCTGCAGATTTCACTGTAAAACAGATATGGAGCTAGAACCTCCCCATATATATGTATGGAGTGGCGTTTTCAACAGAAAATATACTATGTGTTCCCAACAATATATTTGAAGATCGGTTTTCACACACTTATATCTCACAACTGAGCATGTAAAGAGACTTTAGGTCATCTAGCACAAACGGAACGGGTTGCAGGAAAAACATATACTCTGGTTTCTCAGTCTTTTTCCTAGTGCCGGTTTGATGTACCTGCGGTTATCACTGTAAAACCGAGTTGGAGCTAGTACCTCCCCATATATATGTATGGAATTGCAGTTTGCAACTGAAAAGAAACTTTGTGTTCAAATCTAGCTAGGTGAAGGACGGCTTTCACACATACATATCACTCAGAACTGAGCATGTGGAGAGACGTTCGATCATCTAGCACAAAGGGAACGGGTTGCAGGAGAAACTTTCACTCTGGTTTCTCACTGTGTTTCCTAGTGCCGGATTAAGTTCCTGCAGTTTTCACTGTAAAACCGATTTGAGGGTGTAACTCCCCATATATATGTATGGAGTTGGGTTTGCAACCGAAAAGATACTATTTGTTCCCAACAATCTAGTTGATGGCGGCTTTAACACACACTTATCTCTCACAACTGAGCATGTAGAGAGACGTTTGTTTATCTAGCACAAATGGAATGGGTTGCAGGAAAAACATTTACTCTGGTTTCTCAGTGTGTTTCCTAGTGCCAGTATGAGGTTCCTGCAGTATTCACTCTGGAACCGAGTTGGAGCTAGTACCTCCCCATATATATGCATGGAGTGGAGTTTGCAACTGAAAAGAAACTTTGTTGTCAAAAAAACCTAGGTGAAGTATGGCTTTCACCCACACTTATCCCTCAGAACTGAGCATGTGGAGAGCGTTTGTTCATCTAGGACAAACGGAACGGGTTGCAGGAGAAACTTTTTCTCTGGTTTCTCAGTCTGTTTCCTAGTTCCGGTTTGATGTTCCTGCAGATTTCACTGTAAAACAGATATGGAGCGAGTACCTCCCCATATATATGTATGGAGTGCAGTTTGCAAATGAAAAGATATTTTGTGTTCTCAACAAGCTACTTTAAGGACGTCTTTCACAAACACTTTTCTCTCAGAACTGAGTATGTGGAAAGACGTTCGTTCATGTAGCACAAAGTGAACGGGTTGCAGGAGAAACTTTTACTCTGGTTTTTCAGTCTTTTTCCTAGTGCCGGTTTGAAGTTCCTGCAGTTTTCACTGTAAAAAGTTTTTGAGGGTTAACCTCCCCATATATATGTATGGAGTGGCGTTTCCAACCGAAAAGATACTATGTGTTCCCAACAATCTAGGTGAAGATCGGTTTTCCCACACACTTATCTCTCACAATTGAGCATGTAAAGAGACTTTTGTCATCTAGCACAAACGGAACGGGTTGCAGGAAAAACTTTTACTCTGGTTTCTCAGTCTTTTTCCTAGTGCCGGTTTGATTTTCTTGCGGTTATCACTGTAAAACCGAGTTGGAGCTAGTACCTCCCCATATATATGTATGGAATTGGAGTTTGCAACGGAAAAGAAACTATGTGTTCCCAACAACCAAGTTGAAGGACGGCTTTCACACACACATATGTCTCAGAACTGAGCATGTGGGGAGACGTTCGTTCATCTAGCACAAAGAACTGGTTGCAGGAGAAACTTTTACTCTGGATTCTCAGTCTGTTTCTAGTGCCGGTTTGATGCTCCTGCAGTTTTCACTGTAAAACTGATTTGAGGGTGTACCTCCCCATATATATGTATGGAGTGGAGTTTGCAACCGAAAAGATACTATGTGTTCCCAACAATCTAGTTGAAGGTGGCATTCACACACAGTTAACTCTCACAACTGAGCATATAGAGAGACGTTTGTTCATCTAGCAAAAACGGAACGGGTTGCAGGAAAAATTTTACTCTGGTTTCTCAGTGTGATTCCTAATGCTGGTTTGAGGATCCTGAAGTTTTCACTGTAAAACCAAGTTGGAGCTACTACCTCCCCATATATATGTATGGAATGGAGTTTGCAACTTAAAGAAACTTTGTGTTCCCAAAAATCTAGGTGAAGGACGGCTTTCACACACACATATCTCTCAGAACTGAGCATGTGGTGAGACGTTCGTTCATCTAGCATAAAGTGAATGGGTTGCAGGGGAAATTTTGCACTTGTTTCTCACTGTGTTTTCTAGTGCCGGTTTTAAATTCCTGCAGTTTTCACAGTAAAACCGAGTTGGATCTAGAACCTCCCCATATATAAGTATGGATTGGAGTTTGCAACTGTAAAGAAACTTTGTGTTATCAACAAGCAAGTAAAGGACGGCTTTCACACACACTGATATCTCAGAACTGTGCATGTGGAGAGACGTTCATTCATCTAGCAAAAAGGGAACTGGTTGCAGGAGAAATTTTTAGACTGGTTTCTCAGTCTTTTTCCTAGTGCCGGAATGAATTTCCTGCAGTTTGCACTGTAAAACCGAGTTGGAGCTACTACCTCCCCATATATATGTTTGGAGTGGATTTTGCAACTTTAAAGAAACTTTGTGTTACCAACAAGCTAGCTGAAGTACGGCTTTCACACACACTGATATCTCAGAACTGAGCATGTGGAGAGACATTTATTGATCTAGCACAAATGGAACGGGTTGCAGGTGAAAGTTTTACTCTGGTTTCTCAGTCAGTTTCCTAGTGCCTGTTTGATGTTCCTGCAGTTTTCACTGTAAAACCGATTTGAGGGTTTACCACCGCATATATATGTATGGAGTGGGGATTGCAACCGAATAGATACTATGTGTTCCCAACAATCTAGTTGAAGACGGCTTTCACACACACTTAACTCTCACAACTGAGCATGTAGAGAGACGTTTGTTCATCTAGCACAAATGGAACGGGTTGCAGGAAAAATTTTTACTCTGGTTTCTCAGTGAGTTTCCTAGTGCCAGTTTGAGGTTCCTGCAGTTTTCACTCTGGAACTGAGTTGGAGCTTGTAGCTCCCCATATATATGTATGGAGTAGAGTTTGATAATTAAAAGAAACTTTGTGTTTCCAACAAGCTATGTGAAGGACAGCTTTCACACAATCTTTTCCCTCAGAACTGAGCATGAGTCGAGACGTTCTTTCATCTAGCACAAAGGGAACGGTTTGCAGGAAAAACTTTTAATCTTGTTTCTCAGTCTGTTTCCTAGTTCTGTTATGAAGTTCAAGCAGTTTTCACTGTAAAACAGATTTGGAGCTCGTACCTCCCCATATATATGTATGGAGTGGAGTTTGCAACTGAAAAGATACTTTGTGGTCCCAAAAATCTTGGTTAAACACGGCTTTCACATACACCTATCTCTCAGAATTGAGCATGTAGAGAGACATTTGTTCATCTAGCAAAAACGGAACGGGTTGCAGGAAAAACTTTTACTCTGGTTTCTCAGATTTTTCCTAGTGCCACTTTGAGGATCCTGCAGTTTTCACTGTAAAACCGAGTTGGAGCTAGTACCTCCCCATATATATGTTTGGATTAGATTTTGCAACTTAAAAGAAACTTTGTGTTCCCAACAAGCTAGGTGACGTACTGCTTTCACACACACTTATGTCTCAGAAATTAGCATGTGGAGGGACTTTCCTTCATCTAGCAGAAAGGGAATGTGTTGCAGGAGAAATTTTTCACTGGTTTCTCTGTCAGTTTCCTAGTGCCGGTTTGATGTTCCTGCAGTTTTCACTGTAAAACCGAGTTGGATCTAGTTGTTCCCCATATATATGTATGGATTGGAATTTGCAAATGAAAAGAAATTTTGTGTTCCCAACAAGCTAGGTTAAGGACGGCTTTCACACACACTTATCTCTCAGAACTGAGCATGTGGAGAGACGTTCGTTCATCTAGCACAAAGAACTGGTTGCAGGAGAAACTTTTACTTTGGTATCTCAGTCTGTTTCCTAGTGCCGGTTTGAGGTTCCTGCACTTTTTACTGTAAAACATATTTGGAGCTATTACCTCCCCATATATTTGTATGGAATTGGAGTTTGCTACTGTAAAGAAACTTTGTGTTCCCAACAAGCAAGGTGAAAGACGGCTTTCACACACACTGATCTCTCAGAACTGAGCAATTGGAGATTCTTTCGTTTATCTAGCAATCAGGGAACTGGTTGCAGGAGAAACTTTTACAATGTTTTCTCAGTCTGTTTCCTAGTGCCGGATTGAAGTTCCTGCATTTTGCACTGTAAAACAGTGTTGGAGCTAGTACCTCCCCATATATATGTTTGGATTGGATTTTGCAACTTACAAGAAACTTTGTTTTCCCAACAAGCTAGGTGACGTACGGCTTTCACACACACATATGTCGCAGAACTGAGCATGTGGAGATATGTTCGTTCAAATAGCACAATGTGAACGGGTTGCATGTGAAATTTTACACTGGTTTCTCATTGTGTTTCCTAGTGCCGGTTTGGAATTCCTGCTGTTTTCACTGTAAAACCGAGTTGGAGCTAGTACATCCCCATATATATGTATGGATTGGAGTTTGCAACTGAAAAGAAACTTTGTGTTCCCAACAATCTAGGTTAAGGGCGGCATTCACACACACTTATCTCTCAGAACTGAGCATGTGGAGAGACTTTCATTCAACTAGCAAAAAGGGAACCGTTTGCAGGGGAATATTTCACTCTGGTTTCTCAGTCTGTTTCCTAGTGCTTTTTTGAAGTTCCTGCAGTTTTCACTGTAAAACCGATTTGAGGGTGTACCTCCCCATATATATGTATGGAGTGGGGTTTGCAACCGAAAAGATACTATGTGTTCCCAACAATCTATTTGAAGGCGGCTTTCACACACAATTAACTCTCACAACTGAGCATGTAGAGAGACGTTTGTTCATCTAGCACAAATGGAAAGGGTTGCAGGAGAAAATTTAGAGTGGTTTCTCAGTGTGTTTCCTTGTGCCGCATTGAATTTCCTGAAGTTTTCTCTTAAAACCGAGTTGGAGTTAGTAACTACCCATATATATATGTGGAATGGAATTTGCAACTGAAAAGAAACTTTGTGTTCCCATCTAGCTAGGTGAAGGACGGCTTTCAAACACACATATCTCTCAGAACTGAGCATGTGGAGAGACGTTCGTTCATCTAGCATAAAGGGAACGGGTTGCAGGAGAAACTTTTACTCTGGTTTCTCAGTCTGTTTCCTAGTGCCGGTTTGAAGTTCCTGCAGTTTTCACTGTAAAACCGAGTTGGAGCTAGTACATCCCCATATATATGTATGGATTGGAGTTTGCAACTGAAAAGAAACTTTGTGTTCCCAACAATCTAGGTTAAGGGCGGCATTCACACACACTTATCTCTCAGAACTGAGCATGTGGAGAGACTTTCATTCAACTAGCAAAAAGGGAACCGTTTGCAGGGGAATATTTCACTCTGGTTTCTCAGTCTGTTTCCTAGTGCTTTTTTGAAGTTCCTGCAGTTTTCACTGTAAAACCGATTTGAGGGTGTACCTCCCCATATATATGTATGGAGTGGGGTTTGCAACCGAAAAGATACTATGTGTTCCCAACAATCTATTTGAAGGCGGCTTTCACACACAATTAACTCTCACAACTGAGCATGTAGAGAGACGTTTGTTCATCTAGCACAAATGGAAAGGGTTGCAGGAGAAAATTTAGAGTGGTTTCTCAGTGTGTTTCCTTGTGCCGCATTGAATTTCCTGAAGTTTTCTCTTAAAACCGAGTTGGAGTTAGTAACTACCCATATATATATGTGGAATGGAATTTGCAACTGAAAAGAAACTTTGTGTTCCCATCTAGCTATGTGAAGGACGGCTTTCAAACACACATATCTCTCAGAACTGAGCATGTGGAGAGACGTTCGTTCATCTAGCATAAAGGGACCGGGTTGCAGGAGAAACTTTTACTCTGGTTTCTCATTGTGTTTCCTAGTGCCAGTTTGAAGTTCCTGCCGTTTTCACTGTAAAACCGAGTTGGAGCTAGTACCTCCCCTTATATATTTATGGAGTGGAGTTTGCAACTGGAAAGAAACATTGTGTTCCATTTATGGAAGTTGAAGGACGGCTTTCAAACAAAATTATGTCTCAAAACAGAGCATGTGGAGATATGTTCGTTCAAATAGCACAATGTGAACGGGTTGCAGGTGAAATTTTACACTGGTTTCTCATTGTGTTTCCTAGTGCCGGTTTGAAATTCCTGCAGTTTTCACTGTAAAACTGAGTTGGAGCTATTACATCCCCATATATATGTATGGATTGGAGTTTGCAACTGAAAAGAAACTTTGTGTTCCCAACAATCTAGGTTAAGGACGGCTTTCACACACACTTATCTCTCAGAACTGAGCATGTGGAGAGACTTTCGTTCATCTAGCAAAAAGGGAACCGTTTGCAGGGGAATATTTCACTCTGGTTTCTCAGTCTGTTTCCTAGTGCCGGTTTGATGTACCTGCGGTTATCACTGTAAAACCGAGTTGGAGCTAATACCTCCCCATATATATGTATGGAATTGGAGTTTGCAACTGAAAAGAAACTTTGTGTTCAAATCTATGTAGGTGAAGGACGGCTTTCACACACACATATCTCTCAGAACTGAGCATGTAGAGAGACGTTCGTTCATCTAGCACAAAGGGAACAGGTTGCAGGAGAAACTTTTACTCTGGTTTCTCACTGTGTTTCCTAGTGCCGGTTTGAAATACCTGCAGTTTTCACTGTAAAACCGAGTTGGAGCTAGTACATCGCCATATATATGGATGGATTGGAGTTTGCAAATGAAAAGAATCTTTGTTTTCCCAACAATCTAGGTTAAGGACGGCATTCACACACACTTACCTCTCAGAATTGAGCATGCGGATAGACGTTCGTTCGTCTAGCACAAAGGGAAAGGTTTGCAGGGAAACTTTCATTCTGGTTTCTCAGTCTGTTTCCTAGTGCCGGTTTGAAGTTCCTGCAGTTTTCACTGTAAAACCGATTTGAGGGTGTACCTCCCCATATATATTTATGGAGTGGGGTTTGCAACCGAAATGATACTATGTATTCCCAACAATCTAGTTAAAGGCGGCTATCACACACAATTATCTCTCACAACTGAGCATGTAGAGAGACGTTTGTTCATCTAGCACAAACGGAATGGGTTGCAGGAAAGACATTTACTCTGGTTTCTCAGTGTGTTTCCTACTGCCAGTATGAGGTTCCTGCAGTTTTCACTCTGGAACCGATTTGAAGCTAGTACCTCCTCATATATATGTATGGAGTGGACTTTTCAACTGAAAAGAAAATTTGTTGTCAAAAAAACCTAGGTGAAATATGGCTTTCACCCACCCTTATCCCTCAGAACTGAGCATGTGGTGAGACGTTCGTTCATCTAGGAAAATGGGAACGGGTTGCAGGAGAAACTTTTTCTTTGGTTTCTCAGTCTGTTTCCTAGTTCCGGTTTGATGTTCCTGCAGATTTCACTGTAAAACAGATATGGAGCTAGAACCTCCCCATATATATGTATGGAGTGGCGTTTTCAACAGAAAATATACTATGTGTTCCCAACAATATATTTGAAGATCGGTTTTCACACACTTATATCTCACAACTGAGCATGTAAAGAGACTTTAGGTCATCTAGCACAAACGGAACGGGTTGCAGGAAAAACATATACTCTGGTTTCTCAGTCTTTTTCCTAGTGCCGGTTTGATGTACCTGCGGTTATCACTGTAAAACCGAGTTGGAGCTAGTACCTCCCCATATATATGTATGGAATTGCAGTTTGCAACTGAAAAGAAACTTTGTGTTCAAATCTAGCTAGGTGAAGGACGGCTTTCACACATACATATCACTCAGAACTGAGCATGGGGAGAGACGTTCGATCATCTAGCACAAAGGGAACGGGTTGCAGGAGAAACTTTCACTCTGGTTTCTCACTGTGTTTCCTAGTGCCGGATTAAGTTCCTGCAGTTTTCACTGTAAAACCGATTTGAGGGTGTAACTCCCCATATATATGTATGGAGTTGGGTTTGCAACCGAAAAGATACTATTTGTTCCCAACAATCTAGTTGATGGCGGCTTTAACACACACTTATCTCTCACAACTGAGCATGTAGAGAGACGTTTGTTTATCTAGCACAAATGGAATGGGTTGCAGGAAAAACATTTACTCTGGTTTCTCAGTGTGTTTCCTAGTGCCAGTATGAGGTTCCTGCAGTATTCACTCTGGAACCGAGTTGGAGCTAGTACCTCCCCATATATATGCATGGAGTGGAGTTTGCAACTGAAAAGAAACTTTGTTGTCAAAAAAACCTAGGTGAAGTATGGCTTTCACCCACACTTATCCCTCAGAACTGAGCATGTGGAGAGCGTTTGTTCATCTAGGACAAACGGAACGGGTTGCAGGAGAAACTTTTTCTCTGGTTTCTCAGTCTGTTTCCTAGTTCCGGTTTGATGTTCCTGCAGATTTCACTGTAAAACAGATATGGAGCGAGTACCTCCCCATATATATGTATGGAGTGCAGTTTGCAAATGAAAAGATATTTTGTGTTCTCAACAAGCTACTTTAAGGACGTCTTTCACAAACACTTTTCTCTCAGAACTGAGTATGTGGAAAGACGTTCGTTCATGTAGCACAAAGTGAACGGGTTGCAGGAGAAACTTTTACTCTGGTTTTTCAGTCTTTTTCCTAGTGCCGGTTTGAAGTTCCTGCAGTTTTCACTGTAAAAAGTTTTTGAGGGTTAACCTCCCCATATATATGTATGGAGTGGCGTTTCCAACCGAAAAGATACTATGTGTTCCCAACAATCTAGGTGAAGATCGGTTTTCCCACACACTTATCTCTCACAATTGAGCATGTAAAGAGACTTTTGTCATCTAGCACAAACGGAACGGGTTGCAGGAAAAACTTTTACTCTGGTTTCTCAGTCTTTTTCCTAGTGCCGGTTTGATTTTCTTGCGGTTATCACTGTAAAACCGAGTTGGAGCTAGTACCTCCCCATATATATGTATGGAATTGGAGTTTGCAACGGAAAAGAAACTATGTGTTCCCAACAACCAAGTTGAAGGACGGCTTTCACACACACATATGTCTCAGAACTGAGCATGTGGGGAGACGTTCGTTCATCTAGCACAAAGAACTGGTTGCAGGAGAAACTTTTACTCTGGATTCTCAGTCTGTTTCTAGTGCCGGTTTGATGTTCCTGCAGTTTTCACTGTAAAACTGATTTGAGGGTGTACCTCCCCATATATATGTATGGAGTGGAGTTTGCAACCGAAAAGATACTATGTGTTCCCAACAATCTAGTTGAAGGTGGCATTCACACACAGTTAACTCTCACAACTGAGCATATAGAGAGACGTTTGTTCATCTAGCAAAAACGGAACGGGTTGCAGGAAAAATTTTACTCTGGTTTCTCAGTGTGATTCCTAATGCTGGTTTGAGGATCCTGAAGTTTTCACTGTAAAACCAAGTTGGAGCTACTACCTCCCCATATATATGTATGGAATGGAGTTTGCAACTTAAAGAAACTTTGTGTTCCCAAAAATCTAGGTGAAGGACGGCTTTCACACACACATATCTCTCAGAACTGAGCATGTGGTGAGACGTTCGTTCATCTAGCATAAAGTGAATGGGTTGCAGGGGAAATTTTGCACTTGTTTCTCACTGTGTTTTCTAGTGCCGGTTTTAAATTCCTGCAGTTTTCACAGTAAAACCGAGTTGGATCTAGAACCTCCCCATATATAAGTATGGATTGGAGTTTGCAACTGTAAAGAAACTTTGTGTTATCAACAAGCAAGTAAAGGACGGCTTTCACACACACTGATATCTCAGAACTGTGCATGTGGAGAGACGTTCATTCATCTAGCAAAAAGGGAACTGGTTGCAGGAGAAATTTTTAGACTGGTTTCTCAGTCTTTTTCCTAGTGCCGGAATGAAGTTCCTGCAGTTTGCACTGTAAAACCGAGTTGGAGCTACTACCTCCCCATATATATGTTTGGAGTGGATTTTGCAACTTTAAAGAAACTTTGTGTTACCAACAAGCTAGCTGAAGTACGGCTTTCACACACACTGATATCTCAGAACTGAGCATGTGGAGAGACATTTATTGATCTAGCACAAATGGAACGGGTTGCAGGTGAAAGTTTTACTCTGGTTTCTCAGTCAGTTTCCTAGTGCCTGTTTGATGTTCCTGCAGTTTTCACTGTAAAACCGATTTGAGGGTTTACCACCGCATATATATGTATGGAGTGGGGATTGCAACCGAATAGATACTATGTGTTCCCAACAATCTAGTTGAAGACGGCTTTCACACACACTTAACTCTCACAACTGAGCATGTAGAGAGACGTTTGTTCATCTAGCACAAATGGAACGGGTTGCAGGAAAAATTTTTACTCTGGTTTCTCAGTGAGTTTCCTAGTGCCAGTTTGAGGTTCCTGCAGTTTTCACTCTGGAACTGAGTTGGAGCTTGTAGCTCCCCATATATATGTATGGAGTAGAGTTTGATAATTAAAAGAAACTTTGTGTTTCCAACAAGCTGTGTGAAGGTCTGCTTTCACACAATCTTATCCCTCAGACCTGAGTATGAGGTGAGACGTTCTTTCATCTAGCACAAAGGGAACGGGTTGCAGGAGAAACTTTTACTCTTGTTTCTCAGTCTGTTTCCTAGTGCTGGTATGAAGTTCAAGCAGTTTTCACTGTAAAACAGATTTGGAGCTCGTACCTCCCCATATATATGTATGGAGTGGAGTTTGCAACCGAAAAGATACTATGTGTTCCCAACAATCTAGTTGAAGGCGGCTTTCACACACACTTATCTCTCAGAACTGAGCATGCGGATAGACGTTCGTTCAACTAGCAAAGAGGGAACGGATTGCAGGAGAAACTTTTACTCTTGTATCTCAGCCTGTTTCCTAGTGCTGGTATGAAGTTCAAGCAGTTTTCACTGTAAAAAAGATTTGGAGTTCGTACCTCCCCATTTATATGTATGGAGTGGTGTTTCCAACCGAAAAGATACTATGTGTTCCCAACAATCTAGTTGAAGGCGGCTTTCACACACACTTAACTCTCACAACTGAGCATGTAGAGAGACGTTTGTTCATCTAGCACAAAGGGAAATGGTTGCAGGAGAAAATTTAGAGTGGTTTCTCAGTGTCTTTCCTAGTGCCACTTTGAATTTCCTGAAGTTTTCTCTGTAAAACCGAGTTGGAACTAGTACATCGCCAGATATATGTATGGATTGGAGTTTGCAAATGAAAAGAAACTTTGTTTTCCCAACAATCAAGGTTAAGGATGGCATTCACACACGCTTATCTCTCAGAACTGAGCATGCGGATAGACGTTCGTTCATCTAGCACAAAGTGAAAGGTTTTCAGGAGAAACTTTCACTCTGGTTTCTCAGTCTGTTTCCTAGTGCCGGTTTGAAGTTCCTGCAGTTTTCACTGTAAAACCGATTTGAGGGTGTACCTCCCCATATATATGTATGGAGTTGGGTTTGCAACCGAAAATATACTATGTGTTCCCAACAATCTAGTTGAAGGCGGCTTTCACACACACTTATCTCTCACAACTGAGCATGTAAAGAGACGTTTGTTCATCGAGCACAAACGGAACTGGTTGCAGGAAAAACTTTTACCCTGGTTTCTCAGTGTGTTTCCTAGTGCCGGTTTGAGGATCCTGCAGTTTTCACACTGAAACCGAGTTGGAGCTAGTACCTCCCCATATATATGTATGGAGTGGATTTTGCAAATGAAAAGAAAATTTGTGTTTCCAACAAGCTATGTGAAGGACAGCTTTCACACAATCTTATCACTCAGAACTGAGCATGAGGTGAGACGTTCGTTCATCTAGCACAAAGGGAACGGGATGCAGGGAAATTTTTACACTTGTTTCTCAGTCTGTTTCCTAGTGCTGGTATGAAGTCCCTGCAGTTTTCACTGTAAAAAAATTTGGAGCTTTTACCTCCCCATATATATGTATCGAGTGGAGTTTGCAACTGAAAACAAAATTTTTGTTCCCAACAAGCTAGTTGAAGGACGGTTTTCATACACACTTATCTCTCAGAACGGAGCATGTGGAGAGACGATCGTTCATCTAGCACAAAGGGAACGGTTTGCAGGAGATACTTTTTCTCTGGTTTCTCAGTATTTTTCTAGTGCCGGTTTGAAGTTCCAGTATTTTTTACGGTAAAACCTTGTTGGAGCTATTACCTACCCTTATATATGTATGAAGTGGAGTTTCCGACTGAAAAGAAACTTTGTGTTCCCTATAAGCAAAGTGAAGTACGGCTTTCACACACACTTATCTCTCAGAACGGAGCATGTGGAGAGACGATCGTTCATCTAGCACAAAGGGAACGGTTTGCAGGAGATACTTTTTTTCTGGTTTCTCAGTATTTTTCTAGTGCCGGTTTGAAGTTCCTGTATTTTTTACGGTAAAACCTTGTTGGAGCTATTACCTACCCTTATATATGTATGAAGTGGAGTTTCCGACTGAAAAGAAACTTTGTGTTCCCTATAAGCAAAGTGAAGTACGGCTTTCACACACACTTATCTCTCAGAACTGAGCATGTGGAGAGACGTTATTTCATGTAGCCCAAAGGGAACGTGTTGCAGGTGAAATTTTACTCTGGTTCTCAGTCTGTTTCCTAGTGCCGGTTTGAAGATCCTGCAGTTTTTACGGTAAAACTTATTTGGAGCTAGTACCTCCCCATATATATGTATGGATTGGAGTTTGCAACTGAAAAGGAACTTTGTGTTCTCAACAAGCTAGTTGAAGGGCGAGTTTCACACACACTTACCTCTCAGAACTGAGCCTGTGGAGAGACGTTAGTTCATGTAGCACAAATGGAACGTGTTGCAGGAGAAACTTTACTCTGGTTTCTCAGTCTGTTTCCTAGTGCCGGTTTGAAGTTCCTGCAGTTTTCACTGTAAAACCGAGTTGGAGCTAGAACCTCCCCTCATATATATGTATGGATTGGAGTTTGCAACTTAAAACAAACTTTGTGTTCCCAACAAGCTAGTTGAAGGACGGCTTACACACACACTTATATCTCACAACTGAGCATGTAGAGAGACTTTTGTTCATCTAGCAAAAACGGAACTGGTTGCAGGAAAAGTTTACTCTGGTTTCTCAGATATTTTCCTAGTGCCGGTTTGATGTTCCTGAACTTTTTACTGTAAAACTTATTTGGAGCTAGTATCTCCCCATATATATGTATGGAATTGGACTTTGCAACTGTAAAGAAACTTTGTGTTCCCAACAAGCATGGTGAAGGACTACTTTCACACACACTGATCTCTCAGAACTGAGCATGTGGAGAGACTTTCGTTTATATAGCAAAAACGGAACTGGTTGCTGGAGGAAATTTTACTCTGGTTTCTCAGACATTTTCCTAGTGCCGGTTTGATTTTCCTGAACTTTTTACTGTAAAACAGAGTTGGAGCTATTACCTCCCCATATATATGTTTGGAATGGAGTTTGGAAATGAAAAGAAACTTTGTGTTCCCAACAATCTAGGTGAAGGACGGCTTTCACACACACTTATATCTCAGAACTGAGCTTGTGGAGAGACGTTCGTTCATCTAGCACAAAGGGAACAGGTTGCAGGAGAAAATTTTACACTGTTTTATCAGTCTGTTTCCTAGTGCCGGTTTGATGTTCCTGCAGTTTTCACTGTAAAACTGAGTTGGAACTAGTACCTCCCCATATATATGTATGGAGTGGAGTTTTCAAAGGAAAAGAAATTTTGTGTTCCCAACAAGCTAGATTAATTACGGATTTCACACACACTTTTCTGTCAGAACTGAGCATGTGGGGAGACGTTCGTTCATCTAGCACAAAGGGAACGGTTTGCAGGGGAAACTTTCACTCTGGATTCTCATTCTGTTTCCTAGTGCAAGTTTGAAGTTCCTGCAGTTTTCACTGTAAAACCTATTTGAGGGTGTACCCACCCATATATATTTATGGAGTGGGGTTTGCAACCTAAAAGATACTATGTGTTCCCAACAATCAATTTGAAGGCGGCTTTCACACACACTTATCCCTCACAACTGAGCATGTACTGAGACGTTTGTTCATCTAGCACAAACGGAACGATTTGCAGCAAAAACTTTTAGTCTGGTTTCTCAGTGTGTTTCCTAGAGCCATTTTGAGGTTCCTGCAGTTTTCATACTGAAACCGATTTGGAGCTAGTACCTCCCCATATATATGTATGGAGTGGAGTTTGCAAATGAAAAGAAACTTTGTGTTTCCAACAAGCTATGTGAAGGACTGCTTTCACACAATCTTATCGCTCAGAACTGAGCATGAGGTGAGACGTTCGTTCATCTAGCACAAAGTGAATGGTTTGCAGGAGAAACTTTTACTCTTGTTTCTCAGTCTGTTTCCTAGTGCTGGTATGAAGTTCAAGCAGTTTTCACTATAAAACAGATTTGGAGCTCGTACCTCCCCATATATATTTATGGAGTGGAGTTTGCAACCGAAATTATTCTATGTGTTCCCAACCATCTAGTTGAAGGCGGCTTCACACACACTTAACTCTCACAACTGAGCATGTAGAGAGACGTTTGTTCATCTAGCACAAAGGGAAAGGGTTGCAGGAGAAAATTTAGAGTGGTTTCTCAGTGTGTTTCCTAGTGCCGCTTTGAATTTCCTGAAGTTTTCTCTGTAAAACCGAGTTGGAGTTAGTACGTACCCATATATATATGTGGAATGGAATTTGCAAGTGAAAAGAAACTTTGTGTTCCCATCTAGCTAGTTGAAGTTCGGCTTTCACACACACATATCTCTCAGAACTGAGCATGTGGAGAGACGTTCGTTCATCTAGCACAAAGTGAACGGGTTGCAGGGGAAACTTTTTCTCTGGTTTCTCATTGTGTTTCCTAGTGCCAGTTTGAAGTTCCTGCCGTTTTCACTGTAAAACCTAGTTGGAGCTTGTACCTCCCCATATATATTTATGGATTGGAGTTTGCAACTGGAAAGAATCATTTTTTTCCCAACATGCTAGTTGAAGGACGTCTTTCACACAAAATTATGTCTCAGAACTGAGCATGTGGAGATATGTTCGTTCACCTAGCAAAAATGAACGTGTTGCAGGGGAAATTTTACACTGGGTTCTCATTGTGTTTCCTAGTCCCGGTTTGAAATTCCTGCAGTTTTCAATGTAAAACCGAGTTGGAGCTTGTACTTCCCCATATATATGTATGGATTGGAGTTTGCAACTGAAAAGAAACTTTGTGTTCCCAACAATCTAGGTTAAGGACGGCATTCACACACACTTATCTCTCAGAACTGAGCATATGGAGAGACTTTCATTCATCTAGCAAAAAGGGAACCAGTTGCAGGGGAATATTTCACTCTGGTTTCTCAGTCTGTTTCCTAGTGCCAGTTTGAATTTCCTGCAATTTTCACTGTAAAACCGATTTGAAGGTGTACCTCCCCATATATATATATGGACTGGAGTTTGCAACCGAAATTATACTATGTGTTCCCAACCATCTAGTTGAAGGCGGCTTTCACACACACTTAACTCTCATAACTGAGCATGTAGAGAGACGTTTGTTCATCTAGCACAAAGGGAAAGGGTTGCAGGAGAAAATTTAGAGTGGTTTCTCAGTGTGTTTCCTAGTGCCGCTTTGAATTTCCTGAAGTTTTCTCTGTAAAACCGAGTTGGATTTAGTACGTACCCATATATATATGTGGAATGGAATTTGCAAGTGAAAAGAAACTTTGTGTTCCCATCTAGCTAGGTGAAGGACGGCTTTCACACACACATACCTCTCAGAACTGAGCATGTGGAGAGACGTTCGTTCATCTAGCACAAAGTGAACGGGTTGAAGGGGAAACTTTTACTCTGGTTTCTCATTGTGTTTCCTAGTGCCAGTTTGAAGTTCCTGCCGTTTTCACTGTAAAACCTAGTTGGAGCTTGTACCTCCCCATATATATTTATGGATTGGAGTTTGCAGCTGGAAAGAAACATTGTTTTCCCAACATGCTAGTTGAAGGACGTCTTTCACACACAATTATGTCTCAGAACTGAGCATGTGGAGATATGTTCGTTCACCTAGCACAAAGTGAACGTGTTGCAGGGGAAATTTTACACTGGGTTCTCATTGTGTTTCCTAGTGCCGGTTTGAAATTCCTGCAGTTTTCACTGTAAAACCGAGTTGGAGCTAGTACTTCCCCATATATATGTATGGATTGGAGTTTGCAACTGAAAAGAAACTTTGTGTTCCCAACAATCTAGGTGAAGGACGGCTTTCACACACACTTATATCTCAGAACTGAGCTTGTGGAGAGACGTTCGTTCATCTAGCACAAAGGGAACAGGTTGCAGGAGAAAATTTTACACTGTTTTATCAGTCTGTTTCCTAGTGCCGGTTTGATGTTCCTGCAGTTTTCACTGTAAAACTGAGTTGGAACTAGTACCTCCCCATATATATGTATGGAGTGGAGTTTTCAAAGGAAAAGAAATTTTGTGTTCCCAACAAGCTAGATTAATTACGGATTTCACACACACTTTTCTGTCAGAACTGAGCATGTGGGGAGACGTTCGTTCATCTAGCACAAAGGGAACGGTTTGCAGGGGAAACTTTCACTCTGGATTCTCATTCTGTTTCCTAGTGCAAGTTTGAAGTTCCTGCAGTTTTCACTGTAAAACCTATTTGAGGGTGTACCCACCCATATATATTTATGGAGTGGGGTTTGCAACCTAAAAGATACTATGTGTTCCCAACAATCAATTTGAAGGCGGCTTTCACACACACTTATCCCTCACAACTGAGCATGTACTGAGACGTTTGTTCATCTAGCACAAACGGAACGATTTGCAGCAAAAACTTTTAGTCTGGTTTCTCAGTGTGTTTCCTAGAGCCATTTTGAGGTTCCTGCAGTTTTCATACTGAAACCGATTTGGAGCTAGTACCTCCCCATATATATGTATGGAGTGGAGTTTGCAAATGAAAAGAAACTTTGTGTTTCCAACAAGCTATGTGAAGGACTGCTTTCACACAATCTTATCGCTCAGAACTGAGCATGAGGTGAGACGTTCGTTCATCTAGCACAAAGTGAATGGTTTGCAGGAGAAACTTTTACTCTTGTTTCTCAGTCTGTTTCCTAGTGCTGGTATGAAGTTCAAGCAGTTTTCACTATAAAACAGATTTGGAGCTCGTACCTCCCCATATATATTTATGGAGTGGAGTTTGCAACCGAAATTATTCTATGTGTTCCCAACCATCTAGTTGAAGGCGGCTTCACACACACTTAACTCTCACAACTGAGCATGTAGAGAGACGTTTGTTCATCTAGCACAAAGGGAAAGGGTTGCAGGAGAAAATTTAGAGTGGTTTCTCAGTGTGTTTCCTAGTGCCGCTTTGAATTTCCTGAAGTTTTCTCTGTAAAACCGAGTTGGAGTTAGTACGTACCCATATATATATGTGGAATGGAATTTGCAAGTGAAAAGAAACTTTGTGTTCCCATCTAGCTAGTTGAAGTTCGGCTTTCACACACACATATCTCTCAGAACTGAGCATGTGGAGAGACGTTCGTTCATCTAGCACAAAGTGAACGGGTTGCAGGGGAAACTTTTTCTCTGGTTTCTCATTGTGTTTCCTAGTGCCAGTTTGAAGTTCCTGCCGTTTTCACTGTAAAACCTAGTTGGAGCTTGTACCTCCCCATATATATTTATGGATTGGAGTTTGCAACTGGAAAGAATCATTTTTTTCCCAACATGCTAGTTGAAGGACGTCTTTCACACAAAATTATGTCTCAGAACTGAGCATGTGGAGATATGTTCGTTCACCTAGCAAAAATGAACGTGTTGCAGGGGAAATTTTACACTGGGTTCTCATTGTGTTTCCTAGTCCCGGTTTGAAATTCCTGCAGTTTTCAATGTAAAACCGAGTTGGAGCTTGTACTTCCCCATATATATGTATGGATTGGAGTTTGCAACTGAAAAGAAACTTTGTGTTCCCAACAATCTAGGTTAAGGACGGCATTCACACACACTTATCTCTCAGAACTGAGCATATGGAGAGACTTTCATTCATCTAGCAAAAAGGGAACCAGTTGCAGGGGAATATTTCACTCTGGTTTCTCAGTCTGTTTCCTAGTGCCAGTTTGAATTTCCTGCAATTTTCACTGTAAAACCGATTTGAAGGTGTACCTCCCCATATATATATATGGACTGGAGTTTGCAACCGAAATTATACTATGTGTTCCCAACCATCTAGTTGAAGGCGGCTTTCACACACACTTAACTCTCATAACTGAGCATGTAGAGAGACGTTTGTTCATCTAGCACAAAGGGAAAGGGTTGCAGGAGAAAATTTAGAGTGGTTTCTCAGTGTGTTTCCTAGTGCCGCTTTGAATTTCCTGAAGTTTTCTCTGTAAAACCGAGTTGGATTTAGTACGTACCCATATATATATGTGGAATGGAATTTGCAAGTGAAAAGAAACTTTGTGTTCCCATCTAGCTAGGTGAAGGACGGCTTTCACACACACATATCTCTCAGAACTGAGCATGTGGAGAGACGTTCGTTCATCTAGCACAAAGTGAACGGGTTGCAGGGGAAACTTTTTCTCTGGTTTCTCATTGTGTTTCCTAGTGCCAGTTTGAAGTTCCTGCCGTTTTCACTGTAAAACCTAGTTGGAGCTTGTACCTCCCCATATATATTTATGGATTGGAGTTTGCAGCTGGAAAGAAACATTGTTTTCCCAACATGCTAGTTGAAGGACGTCTTTCACACACAATTATGTCTCAGAACTGAGCATGTGGAGATATGTTCGTTCACCTAGCACAAAGTGAACGTGTTGCAGGGGAAATTTTACACTGGGTTCTCATTGTGTTTCCTAGTGCCGGTTTGAAATTCCTGCAGTTTTCACTGTAAAACCGAGTTGGAGCTAGTACTTCCCCATATATATGTATGGATTGGAGTTTGCAACTGAAAAGAAACTTTGTGTTCCCAACAATCTAGGTTAAGGACGGCATTCACACACACTTATCTCTCAGAACTGAGCATATGGAGAGACTTTCGTTCATCTAGCAAAAAGGGAACCGGTTGCAGGTGAATATTTCACTCTGGTTTCTCAGTCTGTTTCCTAGTGCCAGTTTGAATTTCCTGCAGTTTTCACTGTAGAACCGATTTGAGGTTGTACCTCCCCATATATATGTATGGGGTGGGGTTTGCAACCGAATAAATTCTATGTGTTCCCAACAATCTAGTTGAAGGCGGCTTTCACACACACTTATCTCTCACAACTGATCATGTAGAGAGACGTTAGTTCATCTAGCACAAACGGAATGAGTTGAAGGAAAAACATATACTCTGGTTTCTCAGTGTGTTTCCTAGTGCCAGTTTGAGGTTCCTGCAGTTTTCACTCTGGAACAGAGTTGGATCTAATACCTCCCCATATATATGTATGGAGTAGTGTTTGCAAATTAAAAGAAACTTTGTGTTTCCAACAAGCTATGTGAAGGAGTGCTTTCACACAATATTTTCCCTCAGAAATGAGCATGAGTTGAGACGTTCTTTCATGTAGCACAAAGGGAACGGTTTGCAGGAGAAACTTTTACACTTGTTTCTCAGTCTGTTTCCTAGTTCTGGTATGATGTTCCTGCAGTTTTCACTGTAAAACAGAATTGGAGCTCGTAGCTCCCAATATATATGTATGGAGTGGAGTTTTCAAATGAAAAGAAACTTTGTGGTCCCAAAAATGTACGTGAAGGACCGCTTTCACACACACTTATCTCTCACAACTGAGCATGTAGAAAGACTTTTGTTTATCTAGCAAAAACGGAACGGGTTGCAGGAAAAACTTTTACTCTGGTTTCTCAGACTTTTTCCTAGTGCCGGTTTGAATTTCCTGCAGTTATCATTGTAAAACAGAGTTGGAGCTAGTACCACCCCATATATATGTATGGAGTGGAATTTGCAACTGAAAAGAAAGTTTGTGTTCCCATCAAGCTAGGTGAAGGACGGGTTTCAAACACACTTACCTCTCAGAACGGAGCATGTGGAGAGACGATCGTTCATCAAGCAAAAAGGGAACCGTTTGCAGGAGATATTTTTCTCTCTTTTCTCGGTCTTTTTCCAAGTGCCGTTTTGAAGTTCCTGCAGTTTTTACGGTAAAACCTTGTTGGACCTAGTACCTACCCATATATATATATATGGAATTGGTTTTGCAACTTAAAAGAATCTTTGTGTTCCCTATAAGCCTGGTGAATGTCGGCTTTCACACACACTTGTCTCTCAGAACTGAGCATGTGGAGAGACGTTCGTTCATGAAGCAGAAAGGGAACGGGTTGCAGGAGAAACTTTTACACTGGTTTCTCAGTCTGTGTCCTAGTGCCGGTTTGAGGTTCCTGCACTTTTTACTGTAAAACATATTTGGAGCTAGTACCTCCACAGATATATGTATGGAATTGGAGTTTGCAACTGTAAAGAAACTTTGTGTTCCCAACAAGCAAGGTGAAAGACGGCTTTCACACACACTGATCTCTCAGAACTGAGCGTGAGGAGAGACGTTAGTTCATGTAGCACAAAGGGAACGTGTTGCAGGAGAAACTTTACTCTGGTTTCTCAGTCTGTTTCCTAGTGCCGGTTTGAGGTTCCTGCAGTTTTCACTGTAAAACCGAGTTGGAGCTAGAACCTCCCCTCATATATATGTATGGATTTGAGTTTGCAACTTAAAACAAACTTTGTGTTCCCAACAAGCTAGTTGAAGGACGGCTTTCACACACAAATTTCTCTCAGAACTGAGAATGTGGAGATACGTTCGTTCATCTAGCATAAATGAACGTGTTGCAGGAGAAACATTTACTCTGGTTTCTCAGGGTGTTTCCAAGTGCCGGTTTGTATTTCATGCAGTTTTCACTGTAAAACAGATTTGGAGCTAGTACCTACCCATATATATGTATGGAGTGGAGTTTGCAACTGAAAAGAAACTTTGTGTCCAAAACAAGCTATTTGAAGGGCGGGTTGCACACACTTACCTCCCAAAAATTATCATGTGGAGAGACGTTCGTTCATCTAACTTAATTGGATCGGGTTGCATGAGACACATTTTCTCTGGTTTCTCAGTGTGTTTCCAATTGCCGGTTTAATATTCCTGCAGTTTTCACTATAAAACAGGGTTGGAGCTAATACCTCCCAATATATATGTGTGGATTGGATTTTGAAACTGAAAAGAAACTTTGTGTTCCCAAAAAGATAGGTGAAGTACGGCATTCACACACACTTATCTCTCAGAACTGAGCATGTGGAGAGACATTCGTTCATCTAGCACAAAGGGAACGGGTTGCAGGAGAAACAATTACTCTGTTCTCTTAGTCTTTTTCCTAGTGCCGGTTTGAAGTTCGGGCAGTTTTTACTGTAAAACCAAGTTGGAGCTAGTATCTCCCCATATATATGTATGGAGTGGAGTTTGAAACTGAAAAGAAAATTTGTGTTCCCAACAAGCTAGGTGAAGTACGGCTTTCACACACACTTATCTCTCAGAATTAACATGTGGATAGACGTTCGTCCATTTAGCACAAAGGGAACGGTTTTCAGGAGAAAAGTTTTCTCTGGTTTCTCAGTCTGTTTCCTAGTGCTGGTATGAAGTTCCTGCAGTTTTCACTGTAAAACAGATTTGGAGATCGTACCTCCCCATATGTATGTATGGTTGGATTTTGCAAATGAAAAAAAACTTGGTGGTCCCAAGAATCGAGGTGAAGGACAGCTTTCACACACACATAACTCTCAGAACTGAGCATGTGGAGAGACGTTCGTTCATCTAGCACAAAAGGAATGGATTACAGGGAAACTTTTACTCTGGTTTCTCAGTGTGTTTCCTAGTGCCGGTTTGAAGTTCCTGCAATTTTCACTGTAAAACCGATTTGAGGTTTTACCTCAGCATATATATTTATGGAGTGGAGTTTCCAACGAATAGAAACTATGTGTTAACAAAAATCTAGTTGAAGGCGGCTTACACACACTTATCTCTCACAACTGAGCATGTAAAGAGACGTTTGTTCATCTAGCACAAACGGAACTGGTTGCAGGAAAAACTTTTACGCTGGTTTCTCAGTGTGTTTCCTAGTGCCGTTTTGAGGATCCTGCAGTTTTCACACTGAAACCGAGTTGGAGCTAGTACCTCCCCATATATATGTATGGAGTGGATTTTGCAAATGAAAAGAAAATTTGTGTTTCCAACAAGCTATGTGAAGGACTGCTTTCACACAATCTTTTCCCTCAGAACTGAGCATGAGGTGAGACGTTCGTTCATCTAGCACAAAGGGAACGGGATGCAGGAGAAATTTTTACTCTTGTTTCTCAGTCTGTTTCCTAGTGCTGGTATGAAGTCCCTGCAGTTTTCACTGTAAAAAAATTTGGAGCTCGTACCTCCCCATATATATGTATCGAGTGGAGTTTGCAACTGAAAAGAAAATTTTTGTTCCCAACAAGCTAGTTGAAGGACGGTTTTCATACACAATTATCTCTCAGAACGGAGCATGTGGAGAGACGATCGTTCATCTAGCACAAAGGAACGATTTGCAGGAGATACTTTTTCTCTGGTTTCTCAGTATTTTTCTAGTGCCGGTTTGAAGTTCCTGTATTTTTTACGGTAAAACCTAGTTGGAGCTATTACCTCCCCATATATATGTATGAAGTGGAGTTTCCGACTGAAAAGAAACTTTGTGTTCCCTATAAGCAAAGTGAAGTACGGCTTTCACACACACTTATCTCTCAGAACTGAGCATGTGGAGAGACGTTATTTCATGTAGCACAAAGGGAACGTGTTGCAGGTGAAATTTTACTCTGGTTCTCAGTCTGTTTCCTAGTGCCGGTTTGAAGATCCTGCAGTTTTTACGGTAAAACTTATTTGGAGCTAGTACCTCCCCATATATATGTATGGATTGGAGTTTGCAACTGAAAAGGAACTTTGTGTTCTCAACAAGCTAGTTGAAGGGCGAGTTTCACACACACTTACCTCTCAGAACTGAGCATGTGGAGAGACGTTAGTTCATGTAGCACAAAGGGAACGTGTTGCAGGAGAAACTTTACTCTGGTTTCTCAGTCTGTTTCCTAGTGCCGTTTTGAAGTTCCTGCAGTTTTCACTGTAAAACCGAGTTGGAGCTAGAACCTCCCCTCATATATATGTATGGATTTGAGTTTGCAGCTTAAAACAAACTTTGTGTTCCCAACAAGCTAGTTGAAGGACGGCTTTCACACACAAATTTCTCTCAGAACTGAGCATGTGGAGATACGTTCGTTCATCTAGCATAAAGGAACGTGATGCAGGAGAAACATTTACTCTGGTTTCTCAGGGTGTTTCCAAGTGCCGGTTTGTATTTCATGCAGTTTTCACTGTAAAACAGATTTGGAGCTAGTACCTACCCATATATATGTATGGAGTGGAGTTTGCAACTGAAAAGAAACTTTGTGTCCAAAACAAGCTATTTGAAGGGCGGGTTTCACACACACTTACCTCCCAAAAATTATCATGTGGAGAGACGTTCGTTCATCTAACTTAAATGGAACGGGTTGCATGAGATACATTTTCTCTGGTTTCTCAGTGTGTTTCCAATTGCCGGTTTAATATTCCTGCAGTTTTCACTGTAAAACAGGGTTGGAGCTAATACCTCCCAATATATATGTGTGGATTGGATATTGCAACTGAAAAGAAACTTTGTGTTCCAAAAAAGATAGGTGAAGTACGGCATTCACACACAATTATCTCTCAGAAATGAGCATGTGGAGAGACATTCGTTCATCTAGCACAAAGGGAACGGGTTGCAGGAGAAACAGTTACTCAGTTTTCTTAGTCTTTTTCCTAGTGCCGGTTTGAAGTTCGGGCAGTTTTTACTGTAAAACCAAGTTGGAGCTAGTATCTCCCCATATATATGTATGGAGTGGAGTTTGAAACTGAAAAGAAAATTTGTGTTCCCAACAAGCTAGGTGAAGTACGGCTTTCACACACACTTATCTCTCAGAATTAACATGTGGATAGACGTTCGTCCATTTAGCACAAAGGGAACGGTTTGCAGGAGATACATTTTCTCTGGTTTCTCAGTATTTTTCTAGTGCCGGTTTGAAGTTCCTGTATTTTTTACGGTAAAACCTAGTTGGAGCTATTACCTCCCCATTTATATGTATGAAGTGGAGTTTCCGACTGAAAAGAAACTTTGTGTTCCCTATAAGCAAAGTGAAGTACGGCTTTCACACACACTTATCTCTCAGAACTGAGCATGTGGAGAGACGTTATTTCATGTAGCGCAAAGGGAACGTGTTGCAGGTGAAATTTTACTCTGGTTCTCAGTCTGTTTCCTAGTGCCGGTTTGAAGATCCTGCAGTTTTTACGTAAAACTTATTTGGAGCTAGTACCTCCCCATATATATGTATGGATTGGAGTTTGCAACTGAAAAGGAACTTTGTGTTCTCAACAAGCTAGTTGAAGGGCGAGTTTCACACACACTTACCTCTCAGAACTGAGCCTGTGGAGAGACGTTAGTTCATGTAGCACAAAGGGAACCTGTTGCAGGAGAAACTTTACTCTGATTTCTCAGTCTGTTTCCTAGTGCCGGTTTGAAGTTCCTGCAGTTTTCACTGTAAAACCGAGTTGGAGCTAGAACCTCCCCTCATATATATGTATGGATTGGAGTTTGCAACTTAAAACAAACTTTGTGTTCCCAACAAGCTAGTTGAAGGACGGCTTCCACACACACTTATATCTCACAACTGAGCATGTAGAGAGACTTTTGTTCATCTAGCAAAAACGGAACTGGTTGCAGGAAAAATTTACTCTGGTTTCTCAGATATTTTCCTAGTGCCGGTTTGATGTTCCTGAACTTTTTACTGTAAAACTTATTTGGAGCTAGTATCTCCCCATATATATGTATGGAATTGGACTTTGCAACTGTAAAGAAACTTTGTGTTCACAACAAGCATGGTGAAGGACTACTTTCACACACACTGATCTCTCAGAACTGAGCATGTGGAGAGACTTTCGTTTATATAGCAAAAACGGAACTGGTTGCTGGAGAAAATTTTACTCTGGTTTCTCAGAGTTTTTCCTAGTGCCGGTTTGATGTTCCTGAACTTTTTACTGTAAAACAGAGTTGGAGCTATTACCTCCCCATATATATGTTTGGAATGGAGTTTGGAAATGAAAAGAAACTTTGTGTTCCCAACAATCTAGGTGAAGGACGGCTTTCACACACACTTATATCTCAGAACTGAGCTTGTGGAGAGACGTTCGTTCATCTAGCACAAAGGGAACAGGTTGCAGGAGAAAATTTTACACTGTTTTATCAGTCTGTTTCCTAGTGCCGGTTTGATGTTCCTGCAGTTTTCACTGTAAAACTGAGTTGGAACTAGTACCTCCCCATATATATGTATGGAGTGGAGTTTTCAAAGGAAAAGAAATTTTGTGTTCCCAACAAGCTAGATTAATTACGGATTTCACACACACTTTTCTGTCAGAACTGAGCATGTGGGGAGACGTTCGTTCATCTAGCACAAAGGGAACGGTTTGCAGGGGAAACTTTCACTCTGGATTCTCATTCTGTTTCCTAGTGCCAGTTTGAAGTTCCTGCAGTTTTCACTGTAAAACCTATTTGAGGGTGTACCCACACATATATATTTATGGAGTGGGGTTTGCAACCTAAAAGATACTATGTGTTCCCAACAATCAATTTGAAGGCGGCTTTCACACACACTTATCCCTCACAACTGAGCATGTACTGAGACGTTTGTTCATCTAGCACAAACGGAACGATTTGCAGCAAAAACTTTTAGTCTGGTTTCTCAGTGTGTTTCCTAGAGCCATTTTGAGGTTCCTGCAGTTTTCATACTGAAACCGATTTGGAGCTAGTACCTCCCCATATATATGTATGGAGTGGAGTTTGCAAATGAAAAGAAACTTTGTGTTTCCAACAAGCTATGTGAAGGACTGCTTTCACACAATCTTATCGCTCAGAACTGAGCATGAGGTGAGACGTTCGTTCATCTAGCACAAAGTGAATGGTTTGCAGGAGAAACTTTTACTCTTGTTTCTCAGTCTGTTTCCTAGTGCTGGTATGAAGTTCAAGCAGTTTTCACTATAAAACAGATTTGGAGCTCGTACCTCCCCATATATATTTATGGAGTGGAGTTTGCAACCGAAATTATACTATGTGTTCCCAACCATCTAGTTGAAGGCGGCTTCACACACACTTAACTCTCACAACTGAGCATGTAGAGAGACGTTTGTTCATCTAGCACAAAGGGAAAGGGTTGCAGGAGAAAACTTAGAGTGGTTTCTCAGTGTGTTTCCTAGTGCCGCTTTGAATTTCCTGAAGTTTTCTCTGTAAAACCGAGTTGGAGTTACTACGTACCCATATATATATGTGGAATGGAATTTGCAAGTGAAAAGAAACTTTGTGTTCCCATCTAGCTAGGTGAAGGACGGCTTTCACACACACATATCTCTCAGAACTGAGCATGTGGAGAGACGTTCGTTCATCTAGCACAAAGTGAACGGGTTGCAGGGGAAACTTTTACTCTGGTTTCTCATTGTGTTTCCTAGTGCCAGTTTGAAGTTCCTGCCGTTTTCACTGTAAAACCTAGTTGGAGCTTGTACCTCCCCATATATATTTATTAATTGGAGTTTGCAGCTGGAAAGAAACATTGTTTTCCCAACATGCTAGTTGAAGGACGTCTTTCACACACAATTATGTCTCAGAACTGAGCATGTGGAGATATGTTCGTTCACCTAGCACAAAGTGAACGTGTTGCAGGGGAAATTTTACACTGGGTTCTCATTGTGTTTCCTAGTGCCGGTTTGAAATTCCTGCAGTTTTCACTGTAAAACCGAGTTGGAGCTAGTACTTCCCCATATATATGTATGGATTGGAGTTTGCAACTGAAAAGAAACTTTGTGTTCCCAACAATCTAGGTTAAGGATGGCATTCACACACACTTATCTCTCAGAACTGAGCATATGGAGAGACTTTCGTTCATCTAGCAAAAAGGGAACCGGTTGCAGGGGAATATTTCACTCTGGATTCTCAGTCTGTTTCCTAGTGCCAGTTTGAATTTCCTGCAGTTTTCACTGTAAAACCGATTTGAGGGTGTACCTCCCCATATATATATATGGAGTGGGGTTTGCAACCGAATAAATTCAAAGTGTTCCCAACAATCTAGTTGAAGGCGGCTTTCACACACACTTATCTCTCACAACTGAGCATGTAGAGAGACGTTAGTTCATCTAGCACAATCGGAATGGGTTGAAGGAAAAATATTTAATCTGGTTTCTCAGTGTGTTTCCTAGTGCCAGTTTGAGGTTCCTGCAGTTTTCACTCTGGAACAGAGTTGGATCTAGTACCTCCCCATATATATGTATGGAGTAGTGTTTGCAAATTAAAAGAAACTTTGTGTTTCCAACAAGCTATGTGAAGGAGTGCTTTCACACAATATTTTCCCTCAGAAATGAGCATGAGTTGAGACGTTCTTTCATGTAGCACAAAGGGAACGGTTTGCAGGAGAAACTTTTACACTTGTTTCTCAGTCTGTTTCCTAGTGCTGGTATGATGTTCCTGCAGTTTTCACTGTAAAACAGATTTGGAGCTCGTACCTCCCAATATATATGTATGGAGTGGAGTGTTCAACTGAAAAGAAACTTTGTGGTCCCAAAAATGTAGGTGAAGGACCGCTTTCACACACACTTATCTCTCACAACTGAGCATGTAGAGAGACTTTTGTTCATCTAGCAAAAACGGAACGGGTTGCAGGAAAAACTTTTACTCTGGTTTCTCAGACTTTTTCCTAGTGCCGGTTTGAATTTCCTGCAGTTATCATTGTAAAACAGAGTTGGAGCTAGTACCACCCCATATATATGTATGGAGTGGAGTTTGCAACTGAAAAGAAAGTTTGTGTTCCCATCAAGCTAGGTGAAGTAAGGCATACACACACACTTATCTCTCAGAACTGAGCATGTGGAGAGACATTTGTTCATCTAGCACAAAGGGAACGGGTTGCAGGGGAAACAATTACTCTGTTTTCTTAGTCTTTTTCCTAGTGCCGGTTTGAATTTCGGGCAGTTTTTACTGTAAAACCAAGTTGGAGCTAATATCTCCCCATATATATGTATGGAGTGGAGTTTGAAACTGAAAAGAAAATTTGTGTTCCCAACAAGCTAGGTGAAGTACGGCTTTCACACACACTTATCTCTCAGAATTAACATGTGGATAGACGTTCGTCCATTTAGCACAAAGGGAACGGTTTGCAGGAGTAACTTTTTCTCTGATTTCTCAGTCTGTTTCCTAGTGCTCTTATGAAGTTCCTGCAGTTTTCACTGTAAAACAGATTTGGAGCTAGTACCTACCCATATAAATGTATGGAGTGGTGTTTGCAACTGAAAAGAAACTTTGTGTTTCCAACAAGCTATGTGAAGGACTGCTTTCACACAAAATTATCCCTCAGAACTGAGCATGAGGTGAGACGTTCGTTCATCTATCACAAAGTGAACGGGTTGCAGGGGAAACTTTTACTATGCTTTCTCAGTCTGTTTCCTAGTGCCGTTTTGAAGTTCCTGCAGTTTTCACTGTAAAACCGATTTGAGGGTGTACCTCTCCATATATATGTATGGAGTGAGGTTTGCAAACGAAAAGATACTATGTGTTCCCAACAATGTAGTTGAAAGCGGCTTTCACACACACTTTTCTCTCACAACTGAGCATGTAAAGAGACGTTTGTTCATCTAGCACAAACGAAACCGGTTGCAGGAAAACATTTACTCTGGTTTCTCAGTGTGTTTCCTAGTGCCGGTTTGATGTTCCTGCAGTTTTCACACTGAAATCGTGTTGGATCTAGTACCTCCCCATATATATTTATGGAGTAGAGTTTGCAAATGAAAAGAATCTTTGTGTTTCCAAAAAGCTGTGTGAAGGACTGCTTTCACACAAACTTATCCCTCAGATCTGAGCATGAGGTGAGACGTTCTTTCATCTAGCACAAACGGATCGGGTTGCAGGAGAAACATTTACTCTTGTTTCTCAGTCTGTTTCCTACTGCTGGTATGAAGTTCCTGCAGTTTTCACTGTAAAATAGTTTTGGAGCTCGTACCTCCCCATATGTATGTATGGTTGTATTTTGCAACTGAAAAGAAATTTGGTGGTCCCAAGTATCGAGGTGAAGGACGGCTTTCACACACACTTAACTCTCAGAACTGAGCATGTGGAGAGACGTTCGTTCATCTAGCACAAATGGATCGGATTACAGGGAAATTTTTACTCTGGTTTCTCAGTATGTTTCCTAGTGCCGGTTTGAAGTTCCTGCAATTTTCACTGTAAAACAGATTTGAGGTTGTACCTCCCCATATATATTTATGGAGTGGAGTTTCCACCAAAAAGAAACTATGTGTTCCCAACAATCTAGTTGAAGGCGGCTTACACACACTTATCTCTCACAACTGAGCATGTAAAGAGACGTTTGTTCATCTAGCACAAACGGAACTGGTTGCAGGGAAAACTTTTACGCTGGTTTCTCAGTGTGTTTCCTAGTGCCGGTTTGAGGATCCTGCAGTTTTCACACTGAAACCGAGTTGGAGCTAGTACCTCCCCATATATATGTATGGAATGGATTTTGCAAATGAAAAGAAAATTTTTGTTTCCAACTAGCTATGTGAAGGACTGCTTTCACACAATCTTATCCCTCAGAACTGAGCATGATGTGAGACGTTCGTTCATCTAGCACAAAGGGAACGGGATGCAGGAGAAATTTTTACTCTTGTTTCTCAGTCTGTTTCCTAGTGCTGGTATGAAGTCCCTGCAGTTTTCAATGTAAAAAGATTTGTAGCTCGTACCTCCCCATATATATGTATCGAGTGGTGTTTGCAACTGAAAAGAAAATTTTTGTTCCCAACAAGCTAGTTGAAGGACGGTTTTCATACACACTTATCTCTCAGAACGGAGCATGTGGAGAGACGATCGTTCATCTAGCACAAAGGGAACGGTTTGCAGGAGATACTTTTTCTCTGGTTTCTCAGTATTTTTCTAGTGCCGGTTTGAAGTTCCTGTATTTTTTACGGTAAAACCTAGTTGGAGCTATTACCTCCCCATATATATGTATGAAGTGGAGTTTCCGACTGAAAAGAAACTTTGTGTTCCCTATAAGCAAAGTGAAGTACGGCTTTCACACACACTTATCTCTCAGAACTGAGCATGTGGAGAGACGTTATTTCATGTAGCGCAAAGGGAACGTGTTGCAGGTGAAATTTTACTCTGGTTCTCAGTCTGTTTCCTAGTGCCGGTTTGAAGATCCTGCAGTTTTTACGTAAAACTTATTTGGAGCTAGTACCTCCCCATATATATGTATGGATTGGAGTTTGCAACTGAAAAGGAACTTTGTGTTCTCAACAAGCTAGTTGAAGGGCGAGTTTCACACACACTTACCTCTCAGAACTGAGCCTGTGGAGAGACGTTAGTTCATGTAGCACAAAGGGAACGTGTTGCAGGAGAAACTTTACTCTGGTTTCTCAGTCTGTTTCCTAGTGCCGGTTTGAAGTTCCTGCAGTTTTCACTGTAAAACCGAGTTGGAGCTAGAACCTCCCCTCATATATATGTATGGATTGGAGTTTGCAACTTAAAACAAACTTTGTGTTCCCAACAAGCTAGTTGAAGGACGGCTTTCACACACACTTATATCTCACAACTGAGCATGTAGAGAGACTTTTGTTCATCTAGCAAAAACGGAACTGGTTGCAGGAAAAATTTACTCTGGTTTCTCAGATATTTTCCTAGTGCCGGTTTGATGTTCCTGAACTTTTTACTGTAAAACTTATTTGGAGCTAGTATCTCCCCATATATATGTATGGAATTGGACTTTGCAACTGTAAAGAAACTTTGTGTTCCCAACAAGCATGGTGAAGGACTACTTTCACACACACTGATCTCTCAGAACTGAGCATGTGGAGAGACTTTCGTTTATATAGCAAAAACGGAACTGGTTGCTGGAGAAATTTTACTCTGGTTTCTCAGACTTTTTCCTAGTGCCGGTTTGATGTTCCTGAACTTTTTACTGTAAAACAGAGTTGGAGCTATTACCTCCCCATATATATGTTTGGAATGGAGTTTGGAAATGAAAAGAAACTTTGTGTTCCCAACAATCTAGGTGAAGGACGGCTTTCACACACACTTATATCTCAGAAATGAGCTTGTGGAGAGACGTTCGTTCATCTAGCACAAAGGGAACAGGTTGCAGGAGAAAATTTTACACTGTTTTATCAGTCTGTTTCCTAGTGCCGGTTTGATGTTCCTGCAGTTTTCACTGTAAAACTGAGTTGGAACTAGTACCTCCCCATATATATGTATGGAGTGGAGTTTTCAAAGGAAAAGAAATTTTGTGTTCCCAACAAGCTAGATTAATTATGGATTTCACACACAATTTTCTGTCAGAACTGAGCATGTGGGGAGACGTTCGTTCATCTAGCACAAAGGGAACGGTTTGCAGGGGAAACTTTCACTCTGGATTCTCATTCTGTTTCCTAGTGCCAGTTTGAAGTTCCTGCAGTTTTCACTGTAAAACCTATTTGAGGGTGTACCCACACATATATATTTATGGAGTGGGGTTTGCAACCTAAAAGATACTATGTGTTCCCAACAATCAATTTGAAGGCGGCTTTCACACACACTTATCCCTCACAACTGAACATGTACTGAGACGTTTGTTCATCTAGCACAAACGGAACGATTTGCAGCAAAAACTTTTAGTCTGGTTTCTCAGTGTGTTTCCTAGAGCCATTTTGAGGTTCCTGCAGTTTTCATACTGAAACCGATTTGGAGCTAGTACCTCCCCATATATATGTATGGAGTGGAGTTTGCAAATGAAAAGAAACTTTGTGTTTCCAACAAGCTATGTGAAGGACTGCTTTCACACAATCTTATCGCTCAGAACTGAGCATGAGGTGAGACGTTCGTTCATCTAGCACAAAGTGAATGGTTTGCAGGAGAAACTTTTACTCTTGTTTCTCAGTCTGTTTCCTAGTGCTGGTATGAAGTTCAAGCAGTTTTCACTATAAAACAGATTTGGAGCTCGTACCTCCCCATATATATTTATGGAGTGGAGTTTGCAACCGAAATTATACTATGTGTTCCCAACCATCTAGTTGAAGGCGGCTTTCACACACACTTAACTCTCACAACTGAGCATGTAGAGACACGTTTGTTCATCTAGCACAAAGGGAAAGGTTTGCAGGAGAAAATTTAGAGTGGTTTCTCAGTGTGTTTCCTAGTGTCGCTTTGAATTTCCTGAAGTTTTCTCTGTAAAACCGAGTTGGAGTTACTACGTACCCATATATATATGTGGAATGGAATTTGCAAGTGAAAAGAAACTTTGTGTTCCCATCTAGCTAGGTGAAGGACGGCTTTCACACACACATATCTCTCAGAACTGAGCATGTGGAGAGACGTTCGTTCATCTAGCACAAAGTGAACGGGTTGCAGGGGAAACATTTACTCTGGTCTCTCATTGTGTTTCCTAGTGCCAGTTTGAAGTTCCTGCCGTTTTCACTGTAAAACCTAGTTGGAGCTTGTACCTCCCCATATATATTTATGGATTGGAGTTTGCAGCTGGAAAGAAACATTGTTTTCCCAACATGCTAGTTGAAGGACGTCTTTCACACACAATTATGTCTCAGAACTGAGCATGTGGAGATATGTTCGTTCACCTAGCACAAAGTGAACGTGTTGCAGGGGAAATTTTACACTGGGTTCTCATTGTGTTTCCTAGTGCCGGTTTGAAATTCCTGCAGTTTTCACTGTAAAACCGAGTTGGAGCTAGTACTTCCCCATATATATGTATGGATTGGAGTTTGCAACTGAAAAGAAACTTTGTGTTCCCAACAATCTAGGTTAAGGACGGCATTCACACACACATATCTCTCAGAACTGAGCATATGGAGAGACTTTCGTTCATCTAGCAAAAAGGGAACCGGTTGCAGGGGAATATTTCACTCTGGTTTCTCAGTCTGTTTCCTAGTGCCAGTTTGAATTTCCTGCAGTTTTCACTGTAAAACCAATTTGAGGGTGTACCTCCCCATCTATATATATGGAGTGGGGTTTGCAACCGAATAAATTCTATGTGTTCCCAACAATCTAGTTGAAGGCGGCTTTCACACACACTTATCTCTCACAACTGAGCATGTAGAGAGACGTTAGTTCATCTAGCAAAATCGGAATGGGTTGAAGGAAAAATATTTACTCTGGTTTCTCAGTGTGTTTCCTAGTGCCAGTTTGAGGTTCCTGCAGTTTTCACTCTGGAACAGAGTTGGATCTAGTACCTCCCCATATATATGTATGGAGTAGTGTTTGCAAATTAAAAGAAACTTTGTGTTTCCAACAAGCTATGTGAAGGAGTGCTTTCACACAATATTTTCCCTCAGAAATGAGCATGAGTTGAGACGTTCTTTCATGTAGCACAAAGGGAACGGTTTGCAGGAGAAACTTTTACACTTGTTTCTCAGTCTGTTTCCTAGTGCTGGTATGATGTTCCTGCAGTTTTCACTGTAAAACAGATTTGGAGCTCGTACCTCCCAATATATATGTATGGAGTGGAGTTTTCAACTGAAAAGAAACTTTGTGGTCCCAAAAATCTAGGTGAAGGACCGCTTTCACACACACTTATCTCTCACAACTGAGCATGTAGAGAGACTTTTGTTCATCTAGCAAAAACGGAACGGGTTGCAGGAAAAACTTTTCTCTGGTTTCTCAGACTTTTTCCTAGTGCCGGTTTGAATTTCCTGCAGTTATCATTGTAAAACAGAGTTGGAGCTAGTACCACCCCATATATACGTATGGAGTGGAGTTTGCAACTGAAAAGAAAGTTTGTGTTCCCATCAAGCTAGGTGAAGGACGGGTTTCAAACACACTTACCTCTCAGAACGCAGCATGTGGAGAGACGATCGTTCATCAAGCAAAAAGGGAACCGTTTGCAGGAGATATTTTTCTCTCTTTTCTCGGTCTTTTTCCAAGTGCCGTTTTGAAGTTCCTGCAGTTTTTACGGTAAAACCTTGTTGGACCTAGTACCTACCCATATATATATATATGGAATGGGTTTTGCAACTTAAAAGAATCTTTGTGTTCCCTATAAGCAAGGTGAATTTCGGCTTTCACACATACTTGTCTCTCAGAACTGAGCATGTGGAGAGACGTTCGTTCATGAAGCAGAAAGGGAACGGGTTGCAGGAGAAACTTTTACACTGGTTTCTCAGTCTGTGTCCTAGTGCCGGTTTGAGGTTCCTGCACTTTTTACTGTAAAACATATTTGGAGCTAGTACCTCCCCAGATATATGTATGGAATTGGAGTTTGCAACTGTAAAGAAACTTTGTGTTCCCAACAAGCAAGGTGAAAGACGGCTTTCACACACACTGATCTCTCAGAACTGAGCATGAGGAGAGACGTTAGTTCATGTAGCACAAAGGGAACGTGTTGCAGGAGAAACTTTACTCTGGTTTCTCAGTCTGTTTCCTAGTGCCGGTTTGAGGTTCCTGCAGTTTTCACTGTAAAACCGAGTTGGAGCTAGAACCTCCCCTCATATATATGTATGGATTTGAGTTTGCAACTTAAAACAAACTTTGTGTTCCCAACAAGCTAGTTGAAGGACGGCTTTCACACACAAATTTCTCTCAGAACTGAGAATGTGGAGATACGTTCGTTCATCTAGCATAAATGAACGTGTTGCAGGAGAAACATTTACTCTGGTTTCTCAGGGTGTTTCCAAGTGCCGGTTTGTATTTCATGCAGTTTTCACTGTAAAACAAATTTGGAGCTAGTACCTACCCATATATATGTATGGAGTGGAGTTTGCAACTGAAAAGAAACTTTGTGTCCAAAACAAGCTATTTGAAGGGCGGGTTACACACACTTACCTCCCAAAAATTATCATGTGGAGAGACGTTCGTTCATCTAACTTAATTGGAACGGGTTGCATGAGATACATTTTCTCTGGTTTCTCAGTGTGTTTCCAATTGCCGGTTTAATATTCCTGCAGTTTTCACTATAAAACAGGGTTGGAGCTAATACCTCCCAATATATATGTGTGGATTGGATTTTGCAACTGAAAAGAAACTTTGTGTTCCCAAAAAGATAGGTGAAGTACGGCATTCACACACACTTATCTCTCAGAACTGAGCATGTGGAGAGACATTCGTTCATCTAGCACAAAGGGAACGGGTTGCAGGAGAAACAATTACTCTGTTCTCTTAGTCTTTTTCCTAGTGCCGGTTTGAAGTTCGGGCAGTTTTTACTGTAAAACCAAGTTGGAGCTAGTATCTCCCCATATATATGTATGGAGTGGAGTTTGAAACTGAAAAGAAAATTTGTGTTCCCAACAAGCTAGGTGAAGGACGGCTTTCACACACACTTATCTCTCAGAATTAACATGTGGATAGACGTTCGTCCATTTAGCACAAAGGGAACGGTTTTCAGGAGAAAAGTTTTCTCTGGTTTCTCAGTCTGTTTCCTAGTGCTGGTATGAAGTTCCTGCAGTTTTCACTGTAAAACAGATTTGGAGATCGTACCTCCCCATATGTATGTATGGTTGGATTTTGCAAATGAAAAAAAACTTGGTGGTCCCAAGAATCGAGGTGAAGGACAGCTTTCACACACACATAACTCTCAGAACTGAGCATGTGGAGAGACGTTCGTTCATCTAGCACAAAAGGAACGGATTACAGGAGAAACTTTTACTCTGGTTTCTCAGTGTGTTTCTTAGTGCCGGTTTGAAGTTCCTGCAATTATCACTGTAAAACCGATTTGAGGGTGTACCTCCCCATATATATTTATGGAGTGTAGTTTCCACCGAAAAGAAACTATGTGTTCCCAACAATCTAGTTGAAGGCGGCTTACACACACTTATCTCTCACAACTGAGCATGTAAAGAGACGTTTGTTCATCTAGCACAAACGGAACCGGTTGCAGGAAAAACTATTATGCTGGTTTCTCAGTGTGTTTCCTAGTGCCGGTTTGAGGATCCTGCAGTTTTCACACTGAAACCGAGTTGGAGCTAGTACCTCCCCATATATATGTATGGAGTGGAGTTTGCAACTGAAAAGAAACTTTGTGTTTCCAACAAGCTATGTGAAGGACTGCTTTCACACAATCATATCCCTCAGAACTGAGCATGAGGTGAGACGTTCGTTCATCTAGCACAAAGGGAACGGGTTGCAGGAGAAACAATTACTCTGTTTTCTTAGTCTTTTTCCTAGTGCCGGTTTGAAGTTCGGGCCGTTTTAACTGTAAAACCAAGTTGGAGCTAGTATCTCCCCATATATATGTATGGAGTGGAGTTTGAAACTGAAAAGAAAATTTGTGTTCCCAACAAGCTAGGTGAAGTACGGCTTTCACACACACTTATCTCTCAGAATTAACATGTGGATAGACGTTCGTCCATTTAGCACAAAGGGAACGGTTTGCAGGAGAAACGTTTTCTCTGGTTTCTCAGTCTTTTTCCTAGTGCTGGTATGAAGTTCCTGCAGTTTTCACTGTAAAACAGATTTGGAGCTAGTACCTACCCTTATAAATGTATGGAGTGGAGTTTGCAACTGAAAAGAAACTTTGTGTTTCCAACAAGCTATGTGAAGTACTGCTTTCACACAAAATTATCCCTCAGAACTGAGCATGAGGTGAGACGTTCGTTCATGTATCACAAAGGGAACGGGTTGCAGGGGAAACTTTTACTATGCTTTCTCAGTCTGTTTCCTAGTGCCGTTTTGAAGTTCCTGCAGTTTTCACTGTAAAACCGATTTGAGGGTGTACCTCTCCATATATATGTATGGAGTGGGGTTTGCAAACGAAAAGATACTATGTGTTCCCAACAATGTAGTTGAAAGCGGCTTTCACACACACTTTTCTCTCACAACTGAGCATGTAAAGAGACGTTTGTTCATCTAGCACAAACGAAACCGGTTGCATGAAAACTTTTACTCTGGTTTCTCAGTGTGTTTCCTAGTGCCGGTTTGATGTTCCTGCAGTTTTCACACTGAAATCGTGTTGGATCTAGTACCTCCCCATATATATTTATGGAGTGGAGTTTGCAAATGAAAAGAATCTTTGTGTTTCCAACAAGCTGTGTGAAGGACTGCTTTCACACAAACTTATCACTCAGATCTGAGCATGAGGTGAGACGTTCTTTCATCTAGCACAAACGGATCGGGTTGCAGGAGAAACATTTACTCCTGTTTCTCAGTCTGTTTCCTAGTGCTGGTATGAAGTTCCTGCAGTTTTCACTGTAAAACAGTTTTGGAGCTCGTACCTCCCCATATGTATGTATGGTTGGAGTTTGCAACTGAAAAGAAACATGGTGGTCCCAAGAATCGAGGTGAAGGACGGCTTTCACACACACATAACTCTCAGAACTGAGCATGTGGAGAGACGTTCGTTCATCTAGCACAAAAGGAATGGATTACAGGGAATCTTTTACTCTGGTTTCTCAGTGTGTTTCCTAGTGCCGGTTTGAAGTTCCTGCAATTTTCAGTGTAAAACCGATTTGAGGTTTTACCTCAGCATATATATTTATGGAGTGGAGTTTCCAACGAAAAGAAACTATGTGTTAACAAAAATCTAGTTGAAGGCCGCTTACACACACTTATCTCTCACAACTGAGCATGTAAAGAGATGTTTGTTCATCTAGCACAAACGGAACTGGTTGCAGGAAAAACTTTTACGCTGGTTTCTCAGTGTGTTTCCTAGTGCCGTTTTCAGGATCCTGCAGTTTTCACAATGAAACCGAGTTGGAGCTAGTACCTCCCCATATATATGTATGGAGTGGATTTTGCAAATGAAAAGAAAATTTGTGTTTCCAACAAGCTATGTGAAGGACTGCTTTCACACAATCTTATCCCTCAGAACTGAGCATGAGGTGAGACGTTCGTTCATCTAGCACAAAGGGAACGGGATGCAGGAGAAATTATTACTATTGTTTCTCAGTCTGTTTCCTAGTGCTGGTATGAAGTCCCTGCAGTTTTCACTGTAAAAATTTTGGAGCTCGTACATCCCCATATATATGTATCGAGTGGAGTTTGCAACTGAAAAGAAAATTTTTGTTCCCAACAAGCTAGTTGAAGGACGGTTTTCATACACACTTATCTCTCAGAACGGAGCATGTGGAGAGACGATCGTTCATCTAGCACAAAGGGAACGGTTTGCAGGAGATACTTTTTCTCTGGTTTCTCAGTATTTTTCTAGTGCCGGTTTGAAGTTCCTGTATTTTTTACGGTAAAACCTAGTTGGAGCTATTACCTCCCCATATATATGTATGAAGTGGAGTTTCCGACTGAAAAGAAACTTTGTGTTCCCTATAAGCAAAGTGAAGTATGGCTTTCACACACACTTATCTCTCAGAACTGAGCATGTGGAGGGACGTTATTTCATGTAGCGCAAAGGGAACGTGTTGCAGGTGAAATTTTACTCTGGTTCTCAGTCTGTTTCCTAGTGCCGGTTTGAAGATCCTGCAGTTTTTACGGTAAAACATATTTGGAGCTAGTACCTCCCCATATATTTGTATGGATTGGAGTTTGCAACTGAAAAGGAACTTTGTGTTCTCAACAAGCTAGTTGAAGGGCGAGTTTCACACACACTTACCTCTCAGAACTGAGCATGTGGAGAGACGTTAGTTCATGTAGCACAAAGGGAACGTGTTGCAGGAGAAACTTTACTCTGGTTTCTCAGTCTGTTTCCTAGTGCCGGTTTGAAGTTCCTGCAGTTCTCACTGTAAAACCGAGTTGGAGCTAGAACCTCCCCTCATATATATGTATGGATTGGAGTTTGCAACTTAAAACAAACTTTGTGTTCCCAACAAGCTACTTGAAGGACGGCTTTCACACACAAATTTCTCTCAGAACTGAGCATGTGGAGATACGTTCGTTCATCTAGCATAAAGGAACGTGATGCAGGAGAAACATTTACTCTGGTTTCTCAGGGTGTTTCCAAGTGCCGGTTTGTATTTCATGCAGTTTTCACTGTAAAACAGATTTGGAGCTAGTACCTACCCATATATATGTATGGAGTGGAGTTTGCAACTGAAAAGAAACTTTGTGTCCAAAACAAGCTATTTGAAGGGCGGGTTTCACACACACTTACCTCCCAAAAATTATCATGTGGAGAGACGTTCGTTCATCTAACTTAAAAGGAACGGGTTGCATGAGATTCATTTTCTCTGGTTTCTCAGTGTGTTTCCAATTGCCGGTTTAATATTCCTGCAGTTTTCACTGTAAAACAGGGTTGGAGCTAATACCTCCCAATATATATGTGTGGATTGGATATTGCAACTGAAAAGAAACTTTGTGTTCCCAAAAAGATAGGTGAAGTACGGCATTCACACACACTTATCTCTCAGAAATGAGCATGTGGAGAGACATTCGTTCATCTAGCACAAAGGGAACGGGTTGCAGGAGAAACAGTTACTCTGTTTTCTTAGTCTTTTTCCTAGTGCCGGTTTGAAGTTCGGGCAGTTTTTACTGTAAAACCAAGTTGGAGCTAGTATCTCCCCATATATATGTATGGAGTGGAGTTTGAAACTGAAAAGAAAATTTGTGTTCCCAACAAGCTAGGTGAAGTACGGCTTTCACACACACTTATCTCTCAGAATTAACATGTGGATAGACGTTCGTCCATTTAGCACAAAGGGAACGGTTTGCAGGAGAAACGTTTTCTCTGGTTTCTCAGTCTGTTTCCTAGTGCTGGTATGAAGTCCCTGCAGTTTTCACTGTAAAAAGATTTGGAGCTCGTACCTCCCCATATATATGTATCGAGTGGAGTTTGCCACTGAAAAGAAAATTTTTGTTCCCAACAAGCTAATTGAAAGACGGTTTTCATACACAGTTATCTCTCAGAACGAAGCATGTGGAGAGACGATCGTTCATCTAGCACAAAGGGAACGGTTTGCAGGAGATAATTTTTCTCTGGTTTCTCAGTATTTTTCTAGTGCCGGTTTGAAGTTCCTGTATTTTTAAGGTAAAACCTAGTTGGAGCTATTACCTCCCCATATATATGTATGAAGTGGAGTTTCCGACTGAAAAGAAACTTTGTGTTCCCTATATGCAAAGTGAAGTACGGCTTTCACACACACATATCTCTCAGAACTGAGCATGTTGAGAGACGTTATTTCATGTAGCGCAAAGGGAACGTGTTGCAGGTGAAATTTTACTCTGGTTCTCAGTCTGTTTCCTAGTGCCGGTTTGAAGATCCTGCAGTTTTTACGGTAAAACTTATTTGGAGCTAGTACCTCCCCATATATATGTATGGATTGGAGTTTGCAACTGAAAAGGAACTTTGTGTTCTCAACAAGCTAGTTGAAGGACGGCTTTCACACACAAATTTCTCTCAGAACTGAGCATGTGGAGATACGTTCGTTCATCTAGCATAAAGGAACGTGATGCAGGAGAAACAGTTACTCTGGTTTCTCAGGGTGTTTCCAAGTGCCGGTTTGTATTTCATGCAGTTTTCACTGTAAAACAGATTTGGAGCTAGTACCTACCCATATATATGTATGGAGTGGAGTTTGCAACTGAAAAGAAACTTTGTGTCCAAAACAAGCTTTTTGAAGGGCGGGTTTCACACACACTTACCTCCCAAAAATTATCATGTGGAGAGACGTTCGTTCATCTAACTTAAATGGAACGTTTTGCATGAGATACATTTTCTCTGGTTTCTCAGTGTGTTTCCAATTGCCTTTTTAATATTCCTGCAGTTTTCACTGTAAAACAGGGTTGGAGCTAATACCTCCCAATATATATGTGTGGATTGGATATTGCAACTGAAAAGAAACTTTGTGTTCCCAAAAAGATAGGTGAAGTACGGCATTCACACACACTTATCTCTCAGAAATGAGCATGTGGAGAGACATTCGTTCATCTAGCACAAAGGGAACGGGTTGCAGGAGAAACAATTACTCTGTTTTCTTAGTCTTTTTCCTAGTGCCGGTTTGAAGTTCGGGCAGTTTTTACTGTAAAACCAAGTTGGAGCTAGTATCTCCCCATATATATGTATGGAGTGGAGTTTGAAACTGAAAAGAAAATTTGTGTTCCCAACAAGCTAGTTGAAGTACGGCTTTCACACACACTTATCTCTCAGAATTAACATGTGGATAGACGTTCGTCCATTTAGCACAAAGGGAACGGTTTGCAGGAGAAACGTTTTCTCTGGTTTCTCAGTCTGTTTCCTAGTGCTGGTATGAAGTTCCTGCAGTTTTCACTGTAAAACAGATTTGGAGCTAGTACCTACCCTTATAAATGTATGGAGTGGAGTTTGCAACTGAAAAGAAACTTTGTGTTTCCAACAAGCTATGTGAAGGACTGCTTTCACACAAAATTATCCCTCAGATCTGAGCATGAGGTGAGACGTTCGTTCATCTATCACAAAGGGAACGGGTTGCAGGGGAAACTTTTACTATGCTTTCTCAGTCTGTTTCCTAGTGCCGTTTTGAAGTTCCTGCAGTTTTCACTGTAAAACCGATTTGAGGGTGTACCTCTCCATATATATGTATGGAGTGGGGTTTGCAAACGAAAAGATACTATGTGTTCCCAACAATGTAGTTGAAAGCGGCTTTCACACACACTTTTCTCTCACAACTGAGCATGTAAAGAGACGTTTGTTCATCTAGCACAAACGAAACCGGTTGCAGGAAAACTTTTACTCTGGTTTCTCAGTGTGTTTCCTAGTGCCGGTTTGATGTTCCTGCAGTTTTCACACTGAAATCATGTTGGATCTAGTACCTCCCCATATATATTTATGGAGTGGAGTTTGCAAATGAAAAGAATCTTTGTGTTTCCAACAAGCTGTGTGAAGGACTGCTTTCACACAAACTTATCCCTCAGATCTGAGCATGAGGTGAGACGTTCTTTCATCTAGCACAAACGGATCGGGTTGCAGGAGAAACATTTACTCTTGTTTCTCAGTCTGTTTCCTAGTGCTGGTATGAAGTTCCTGCAGTTTTCACTGTAAAACAGTTTTGGAGCTCGTACCTCCCCATATGTATTTAAGGTTGGAGTTTGCAACTGAAAAGAAACTTGTTGGTCCCAAGAATCGAGGTGCGGACGGCTTTCACACACACATAACTCTCAGAACTGAGCATGTGGAGAGACTTTCGTTCATCTAGCACAAAAGGAACGGATTACAGGGAAACTTTTACTCTGGTTTCTCAGTGTGTTTCCTAGTGCCGGTTTGAAGTTCCTGCAATTTTCACTGTAAAACCGATTTGAGGTTGTACCTCCCCATATATATTTATGGAGTGGTGTTTCCACCAAAAAGAAACTATGTGTTAACAAAAATCTAGTTGAAGGCGGCTTACACACACTTATCTCTCACAACTGAGCATGTAAAGAGACGTTTGTTCATCTAGCACAAACGGAACTGGTTGCAGGAAAAACTTTTACGCTGGTTTCTCAGTGTGTTTCCTAGTGCCGGTTTGAGGATCCTGCAGTTTTCACACTGAAACCGAGTTGGAGCTAGTACCTCCCCATATATATGTATGGAGTGGATTTTGCAAATGAAAAGAAAATTTCTGTTTCCAACAAGCTATGTGAAGGACTGCTTTCACACAATCTTATCCCTCAGAACTGAGCATGAGGTGAGACGTTCGTTCATCTAGCACAAAGGGAACCGGATGCAGGAGAAATTTTTACTCTTGTTTCTCAGTCTGTTTCCTAGTGCTGGTATGAAGTCCCTGCAGTTTTCACTGTAAAAAGATTTGGAGCTCGTACCTCCCCATATATATGTATCGAGTGGAGTTTGCAACTGAAAAGAAAATTTTTGTTCCCAACAAGCTAGTTGAAGGACGGTTTTCATACACACTTATCTCTCAGAACGGAGCATGTGGAGAGACGATCGTTCATCTAGCACAAAAGGAACGGTTTGCAGGAGATACTTTTTCCCTTGTTTCTCAGTATTTTTCTAGTGCCGGTTTGAAGTTCCTGTATTTTTTACGGTAAAACCTAGTTGGAGCTATTACCTCCCCATATATATGTATGAAGTGGAGTTTCCGACTGAAAAGAAACTTTGTGTTCCCTATAAGCAAAGTGAAGTACGGCTTTCACACACACATATCTCTCAGAACTGAGCATGTGGAGAGACGTTATTTCATGTAGCGCAAAGGGAACGTGTTGCAGGTGAAATTTTACTCTGGTTCTCAGTCTGTTTCCTAGTGCCGGTTTGAAGATCCTGCAGTTTTTACGGTAAAACTTATTTGGAGCTAGTACCTCCCCATATATATGTATGGATTGGAGTTTGCAACTGAAAAGGAACTTTGTGTTCTCAACAAGCTAGTTGAAGGACGGCTTTCACACACAAATTTCTCTCAGAACTGAGCATGTGGAGATACGTTCGTTCATCTAGCATAAAGGAACGTGATGCAGGAGAAACATTTACTCTGGTTTCTCAGGGTGTTTCCAAGTGCCGGTTTGTATTTCATGCAGTTTTCACTGTAAAACAGATTTGGAGCTAGTACCTACCCATATATATGTATGAAGTGGAGTTTGCAACTGAAAAGAAACTTTGTGTCCAAAACAAGCTTTTTGAAGGGCGGGTTTCACACACACTTACCTCCCAAAAATTATCATGTGGAGAGACGTTCGTTCATCTAACTTAAATGGAACGTTTTGCATGAGATACATTTTCTCTGGTTTCTCAGTGTGTTTCCAATTGCCGGTTTAATATTCCTGCAGTTTTCACTGTAAAACAGGGTTGGAGCTAATACCTCCCAATATATATGTGTGGATTGGATATTGCAACTGAAAAGAAACTTTGTGTTCCCAAAAAGATAGGTGAAGTACGGCATTCACACACACTTATCTCTCAGAAATGAGCATATGGAGAGACATTCGTTCATCTAGCACAAAGGTAACGGGTTGCAGGAGAAACAATTACTCTGTTTTCTTAGTCTTTTTCCTAGTGCCGGTTTGAAGTTCGGGCAGTTTTTACTGTAAAACCAAGTTGGAGCTAGTATCTCCCCATATACATGTATGGAGTGGAGTTTGAAACTGAAAAGAAAATTTGTGTTCCCAACAAGCTAGGTGAAGTACGGCTTTCACACACACTTATATCTCAGAATTAACATGTGGATAGACGTTCGTCCATTTAGCACAAAGGAACGGTTTGCAGGAGAAACGTTTTCTCTGGTTTCTCAGTCTGTTTCCTAGTGCTGGTATGAAGTTCCTGCAGTTTTCACTGTAAAACAGATTTGGAGCTAGTACCTACCCTTATAAATGTATGGAGTGGAGTTTGCAACTGAAAAGAAACTTTGTGTTTCCAACAAGCTATGTGAAGGACTGCTTTCACACAAAATTATCCCTCAGATCTGAGCATGAGGTGAGACGTTCGTTCATCTATCACAATGGGAACGGGTTGCAGGGGAAACTTTTACTATGCTTTCTCAGTCTGTTTCCTAGTGCCGTTTTGAAGTTCCTGCAGTTTTCACTGTAAAACCGATTTGAGGGTGTACCTCTCCATATATATGTATGGAGTGGGGTTTGCAAACGAAAAGATACTATGTGTTCCCAACAATGTAGTTGAAAGCGGCTTTCACACACACTTTTCTCTCACAACTGAGCATGTAAAGAGACGTTTGTTCATCTAGCACAAACGAAACCGGTTGCAGGAAAACTTTTACTCTGGTTTCTCAGTGTGTTTCCTAGTGCCGGTTTGATGTTCCTGCAGTTTTCACACTGAAATCATGTTGGATCTAGTACCTCCCCATATATATTTATGGAGTGGAGTTTGCAAATGAAAAGAATCTTTGTGTTTCCAACAAGCTGTGTGAAGGACTGCTTTCACACAAACTTATCCCTCAGATCTGAGCATGAGGTGAGACGTTCTTTCATCTAGCACAAACGGATCGGGTTGCAGGAGAAACATTTACTCTTGTTTCTCAGTCTGTTTCCTAGTGCTGGTATGAAGTTCCTGCAGTTTTCACTGTAAAACAGTTTTGGAGTTCGTACCTCCCCATATGTATTTAAGGTTGGAGTTTGCAACTGAAAAGAAACTTGTTGGTCCCAAGAATCGAGGTGCGGACGGCTTTCACACACACATAACTCTCAGAACTGAGCATGTGGAGAGACTTTCGTTCATCTAGCACAAAAGGAACGGATTACAGGGAAACTTTTACTCTGGTTTCTCAGTGTGTTTCCTAGTGCCGGTTTGAAGTTCCTGCAATTTTCACTGTAAAACCGATTTGAGGTTGTACCTCCCCATATATATTTATGGAGTGGTGTTTCCACCAAAAAGAAACTATGTGTTAACAAAAATCTAGTTGAAGGCGGCTTACACACACTTATCTCTCACAACTGAGCATGTAAAGAGACGTTTGTTCATCTAGCACAAACGGAACTGGTTGCAGGAAAAACTTTTACGCTGGTTTCTCAGTGTGTTTCCTAGTGCCGGTTTGAGGATCCTGCAGTTTTCACACTGAAACCGAGTTGGAGCTAGTACCTCCCCATATATATGTATGGAGTGGATTTTGCAAATGAAAAGAAAATTTCTGTTTCCAACAAGCTATGTGAAGGACTGCTTTCACACAATCTTATCCCTCAGAACTGAGCATGAGGTGAGACGTTCGTTCATCTAGCACAAAGGGAACGGGATGCAGGAGAAATTTTTACTCTTGTTTCTCAGTCTGTTTCCTAGTGCTGGTATGAAGTCCCTGCAGTTTTCACTGTAAAAAGATTTGGAGCTCGTACCTCCCCATATATATGTATCGAGTGGAGTTTGCAACTGAAAAGAAAATTTTTGTTCCCAACAAGCTAGTTGAAGGACGGTTTTCATACACACTTATCTCTCAGAACGGAGCATGTGGAGAGACGATCGTTCATCTAGCACAAAAGGAACGGTTTGCAGGAGATACTTTTTCCCTTGTTTCTCAGTATTTTTCTAGTGCCGGTTTGAAGTTCCTGTATTTTTTACGGTAAAACCTAGTTGGAGCTATTACCTCCCCATATATATATGTATGAAGTGGAGTTTCCGACTGAAAAGAAACTTTGTGTTCCCTATAAGCAAAGTGAAGTACGGCTTTCACACACACTTGTCTCTCAGAACTGAGCATGTGGAGAGACGTTATTTCATGTAGCCCAAAGGGAACGTGTTGCAGGTGAAACATTTACTCTGGTTCTCAGTCTGTTTCCTAGTGACGGTTTGAAGATCCTTCAGTTTTTATGGTAAAACTTATTTGGAGCTAGTACCTCCCCATATATATGTATGGATTGGAGTTTGCAACTGAAAAGGAACTTTGTGTTCTCAACAAGCTAGTTGAAGGGCGAGATTCACACATACTTACCTCTCAGAACTGAGCATGTGGAGAGACGTTAGTTCATGTAGCACAAAGGGAACGTGTTGCAGGAGAAACTTTACTCTGGTTTCTCAGTCTGTTTCCTAGTGCCCGTTTGAAGATCCTGCAGTTTTCACTGTAAAACCGAGTTGGAGCTAGAATCTCCCCTCATATATATGTATGGATTGGAGTTTGCAACTTAAAACAAACTTTGTGTTCCCAACAAGCTAGTTGAAGGACGGCTTTCACACACAAATTTCTCTCAGAACTGAGCATGTGGAGATACGTTCGTTCATCTAGCATAAAGGAACGTGATGCAGGAGAAACATTTACTCTGGTTTCTCAGGGTGTTTCCAAGTGCCTGTTTGTATTTCATGCAGTTTTCACTGTAAAACCGAGTTGGAGCTAGTACCTACCCATATATATGTATGGAGTGGAGTTTGCAACTGAAGAGAATCTTTGTGTCCAAAACAAGCTATTTGAAGGGCGGGTTTCACACACACTTACCTCCCAAAAATTATCATGTGGAAAGACGTTCATTCATCTAACTTAAATGGAACGGTTTGCATGAGATACATTTTCTCTGGTTTCTCAGTGTGTTTCCAATTGCCGGTTTAATATTCCTGCAGTTTTCACTGTAAAACAGGGTTGGAGCTAATACCTCCCAATATATATGTGTGGATTGGATATTGCAACTGAAAAGAAACTTTGTGTTCCCAAAAAGATAGGTGAAGTACAGCATTCACACACACTTATCTCTCAGAACTGAGCATGTGGAGAGACATTCGTTCATCTAGCACAAAGGGAACGGGTTGCAGGAGAAACAATTACTCTGTTTTCTTAGTCTTTTTCCTAGTGCCGATTTGAATTTCGGGCACTTTTTACTGTAAAACCAAGTTGGAGCTAGTATCTCCCTATATATATGTATGGATTGGAGTTTGAAATTGAAAAGAAAATTTGTGTTCCCAACAAGCTATGTGAAGTAAGGCTTTCACAGAGAGTTATCTCTCAGAATTAACATGTGGATAGACGTTCGTCCATTTAGCACAAAGGGAACGGTTTGCATGAGAAACGATTTCTCTGGTTTGTCAGTCTGTTAACTAGTGCTGGTATGAAGTTCCTGCAGTTATCATTGTAAAACAGATTTGGAGCTCGTACCTCCCCATTTATTTGTATGGAGTGGAGTTTGCAACAGAAAAGGTACATGGTGGTCCCAAAAATCGAGGTGAAGTGCGGCTTTCACACACACATAACTCTCAGAACTGAGCATGTGAAGAGACGTTCCTTCATCTAGCACAAAATGAACGGGATGCAGGAGAAATTTTTACTCTGGTTTCTCAGTGTGTTTCCTAGTGCCGTTTTGAAGTTCCTGCAGTTTTCACTGTAAAACCGATTTGAGGGTATACCTCCGCATATATATGTATGTAGTGGAGTTTGCAAACGAAAAGAAACAATGTTTCCCAACAATCTAGTTGAACGACGGCTTTTACACACACTTATCTCTCACAACTGAGCATGTAGAGAGACTTTTTGTTCATCTAGCAAAAATGGAACGGTTTGCAGGAAAAACTTTTCCTCTGGTTTCTCAGACTTTTTCCTAGTTCCGTTTTCAGGATCCTGCAGTTTTCACAGTACCACCGAGTTGGAGCTTGTACCTCCCCATATATATGTATGGAGTGGAGTTTTCAACTGAAAAGAAACTTTGTTTTCCCAACAAGCTATTTGAAGGATGGCTTACATACATACGTATGTCTCAGAAATGAGCATGTGGGGATACGTTCGTTCATCTAGCACAAAGGGAACTGGTTGCAGGAGAAACTTTTACTCTGGTTTCTCCATCTGTTTCCTAGTGCCGGTTTGAAATTCCTGCAGCTTTCACTGTAAAACTGAGTTGGGGCTAGAACCTCCGCATATATATCTATGGAGTGGAGCTTGCAAATGAAAAGAAAATTTGTGTTCCCAACAAGCAAGGTGAAGGACGGCTTTAAGACACACTCATTTCTCAGAACTTAGCTTGTGGAGAAACGTTCGTTCATTTAGCAAAAATGGAACGCGTTGCAGGGGAAACTTTTTCTCTGGTTTCTCAGTTTGTTTCCTAGTGCCGGTTTGAAGTTCCTGCAATTTTCACTGTAAAACCGAGTTGGAGCTAATACCTCCCTTTATATATGTATCGAGTAGAGTATGCAAGTGAAAAGAAACTTTTTGTTCACAATAAGCTAGGAGAAGGACGGCTTTCACACACAATTATCTCTCAGAATTGAGCAAGTGAGGAGACGTTCGTTCATCTAGCACTAAGGGAATGGGTAGCAGCAGAAACGTTTACTCTGGTTTCTCACTGTTTTTCCTTTGGCCGGTTTGAAGTTCATGCAGTTTTCACTGTAAAACATTGTTGGAGCTTGTACCTCCCCATATATATGTATGGAGTGGAGATTCCAACTGAAAAGAAACTTTGTATTCCCAACAAGCTAGGTGAAGGATGCTTTAACACACACTTATCTCTCAGAAATGAGCATGTGGAGAGACATTCGTTCATCTAGCACAAAGGGAATGATTTGCAGGAGAAACTTTTACACTGGTTTCTCAGTGTGTTTCCTACAGCCGGTTTGAAGTTCCTGCAGATTTCATGGTCAAACCGCTTTGGAGCTAGTACCTCCCCATATATATGTATGGAGTGGAGTATGCATCTGAAAAGAAACTTTGTGTTCCCAAGAAGCTAGGTGAAGGACGGCTTTCACACACACTTATCTCTCAGAACTGAGCATGTGGAGAGAATTTCGCTCACCTAGCACAAAGGGAACGTGTTGCAGTGGAAACTTTTACTCTGTTTTCTCACTGTGTTTCCTAGTGCCGGATTGAAGTTCCTGCAATTTTCACTGTAAAATATAGATGGAGCTAGTATCTCCCCATATATATGTATGGATTGGAGTTTGCAAATGAAAAGAATCTTTGTGTTCCCAACAAGCTAGGTGAAGGACGGCATTCACACACACGTATCTCTCGAAATGAGCATGTGGAGAGACGTTCGTTCATCTAGCACAAAGGGAACGGGTTGCAGGGGAAACTTTTACTCTGTTTTCTCAGTCTGTTTCCTAGTGCGGGTTTGAAGTTCCTGCAGATTTCACGGTAAAACCGATTTGGAGCTAATACCTCCCAATATATATGTATGGAGTCGGGTATGCAACTGAAAAGAAACTTTGTGTTCCCAACAAGCTAGGGGAAGGAAGGGTTTCAATGCACTTCTCTCTCAGAATTGAGCATGTGGAGAGAAATTCGTTCATGTAGCACAAGGGAATGTTTAGCAGGAGAAACTTATACTCTGGTTTCTCTCTGTGTTTCTTAGTGCCGGTTTGAAGTTCCTGCAGTTTTCACTGTAAAATCGAGTTGGAACAAGTACCTCCCCATATATATGTATGGAGTAGAGTTTGCAACTGAAAAGAAACTTTGTGTTCTCAACAAGCTAGGTGAAGTACGGCTTTCACACACACTTATCTCTCAGAACTGATCATGTGGAGAGAAGTTCGTTCAGCTAGCACAAAGGGAACGTGTTGCAGTGGAAAATATACTCTGGGTTTTCACTGTGTTTCCTAGTGCCAGTTGGAACTTCCTGCAGTTTTCACTGTAAAACCGAGTTGGAGCTGGTACCACCCCATATATATGTATGGAGTGGAGTTTGCAACGGAAAAGAATCTGTCTGTTCCCAACAAGCTAGTTGAAGGACGGCTTTCAACACACTTATCCCTCAGAACTGAGCATGTGGAGAGACGTTCGTTCATCTATCACAAAGGGAACGGGTTGCAGGAGAAAATTTTTCTCTGATTTCTCAGTGTGTTTCCTAGTGCCGGTTTGAATTTAATGCAGTTTTCACGGTAAAACCGAGTTCGAGCTAGTACCAACCCATATATATGTACGGAGTGGAGAGTGCAACTGAAAAGAACGTTTGTGTTCCCAATAAACTAGGTGAATGATGGCTTTCATAGACACTTATCTCTGAGAACTGAGCATGTGGAGAGATGTTCGTTCATCTAGCACAAATGGAACGGATAGCAAGGGAAACTTTTACTCTGGTTTCTCAGTGTATTTAATAGTGCTGGTTTGAAGTTCCTGCAGTTTTCACTGTAAAACAGAGTTGGAGCTGGTACCTCCCCATATAAATTTATGGAGTGGAGTTTGGAACTGAAAAGAAACATTGTGTTCCCAACAAGCTAGGTGAAGGACGGCTTTCAAGACACTTATCTCTCAGAAATGAGCATGTGGAGAGGCTTTCGTTCATCTGTCACAAAAGGAACGGGTAGCAGGAGAAACTATTACTCTGGTTTCTCACTGTGTTTCCTAGTGCCGGTTTGAAGTTCCTGCAGTTTTCACTGTAAAACCGAGATGGATCTAGTACCTTCCCATATATATGTGTGGAGTGGAGTATGCAACTGAAAAGAAACTTTGTGTTCCCAACAAGCTAGGTGAAGGACGGCTTTCAACACACTTATCTCTCAGAAATGAGCATGTGGAGAGGCTTTCGTTCATCTGTCACAAAAGGAACGGGTAGCAGGAGAAACTATTACTCTGGTTTCTCACTGTGTTTCCTAGTGCCGGTTTGAAGTTTCTGCAGTTTTCACTGTAAAAGCGAGATGGATCTAGTACCTCCCCATATATATGTGTGGAGTGGAGTATGCAACTGAAAAGAAACTTTGTGTTCCCAACAAGCTAGGTGAAGGACGGCTTTCACACACACTTATCACTCAGAACTGAGCATGTGGAGAGTCCTTCATTCATCCAGCACAAAAGGAATGGGTAGCAGGAGAAACTTTTACTCTGGTTTCTCACTGTGTTTCCTATGGCCGGTTTGAAGTTCATGCAGTTTTCACTGTAAAACATAGTTGGAGCTTGTACCTCCCCATATATATGTATGGAGTGGAGTTTCCAACTGAAAAGAAACATTGTGTTCCCAACAAGCTAGGTGAAGGATGCTTTCACACACCCTTATCTCTCAGATCTGAGCATGTGGAGAGACGTTCATTAATCTAGCACAAAGGGAACTTGTTGCAGGAGAAACTTTTACTCTGGTATTCACTGTGTTTCCTAGTGCCGGATTGAAGTTCCTGCAGTTTTCACTGTAAAACCGAGTTGGAGCTGGAACCACCCCAAATATATGTATGGAGTGGAGTTTGCAACTGAAAAGAAACTTTGTGTTCCCAACAAGCTAGGTGAAGGACGGCTTTCACAAACACTTTTCTCTAAGAAATGAGCATGTGGAGAGACGTTCGTTCATCTAGCACAAAGGGAATGATTTGCAGGAGAAACTTTTACTCTGGTTTCTCAGTGTGTTTCCTACTGCCGGTTTGAAGTTCCTGCAGATTTCACGGTCAAACCGATTTGGAGCTAGTACCTCCCCATATGTATGTATGGAGTAGAGTTTGCAACTGATAAGAAACTTTGTGTTCTCAACAAGCTAGGTGAAGTACGGCTTTCACACACACTTATCTCTCAGAAGTGAGCATGTGGAGAGAATTTCGTTCACCTAGCACAAAGGGAACGTGTTGCAGTGGAAACTTTTACTGTGGTTTCTCACTGTGATTCCTAGTGCCGGTTTGAAGTTCATGCAGTTTTCACTGTAAAATATAGATGGAGCTAGTAACTCCCCATATATATATATATATTGGAGTTGGCAACTGAAAAGTATCTTTGAGTTCCCAACAAGCTAGGTGAAGGACGGCTTTCACACACACTTTCCCTCAGAAATGAACATGTGGATAGAATTTCGTTCATCTAGCAAAAGGGAACGGGTTGTAGGAGAAACATTTACTCTGGATTCTCATTGTGTTTCCTAGTGCCGGTATGAAGTTCCTGCAGTTTTGACGGTAAAACCGTGGTGGAGCTAGTACCTCCCCATATATATGTATGGGGTGAAGTTTGCAACTGAAAAAAACTTTGTGTTCCCAACAAGCTAGGTGAAGGACGGCTTTCAAACACAATTATCTCTCAGAATTGAGCATGTGGAGAGACGTTCGTTCATCTAGCACAAAGGAACAGATAGCAAGGGAAACTTTTACTCTGGTTTTTCAATGTGTTTCCTAGTGCCGGTTTGAAGTTCATGCAGTTTTCCCTGTAAAACATAGTTGGAGATAGTACCTCCCCATATATATGTATGGAGTGGAGTTTCCAACTGAAAAGAAACTTTGTGTTCCCAACAATCTAGGTGAAGGATGCTTTCACAAACAGTTATCTCTCAGAACTGAGCATGTAGAGAGACGTTCGTTCATCTAGCACAAAGGGAACGGGTTGGAGGAGAAACTTTTACTCTGGTTTCTCAGTGTGTTTCCTAGTGCCGGTTTGAAGTTCCTGCAGTTTTCACTGTAAAACCGAGTTGGAGCTGATACCACCCCATATATATGTATGGAGTGGAGTTTGCAAAGGAAAAGAATCTTTGTGTTCCCAACAAGCTAGGTGAAGGACGGCTTTCACACACACTTATCTCTCAGAACTGAGCATGTGGAGAGACGATCGTTCATCTAGCACCAAAGGAACGGGTTGCAGTAGAAACTTTTACTCTGGTTTCTCAGTCTGTTTCCTAGTGCCGATTTGAAGCTCCTGCAGTTTTCACTGTAAAAACGAGTTGGTGCTAGTATCTCCCCATATATATGTATGGGTTGGAGTATGCAACTGAAATGAAACTTTTTCTTCCCAATAATCTAGGAGAAGGTCAGCTTTCACACACAATTATCTCTCAGAATTGAGCATGTGAGGAGACGTTCGTTCATCTAGCACAAAGGGAATGGGTAGCAGGAGAAACTTTTACTCTGGTTTCTCACTGTGTTTCCTATGGCCGGTTTGAAGTTCATGCAGTTTTCACTGTAAAACATAGTTGGAGCTTGTACCTCCCCATATATATGTATGGAGTTTAGTTTCCAACTGAAAAGAAACATTGTGTTCCCAACAAGCAATGTGAAGTATGCTTTCACACACCCTTATCTCTCAGAACTGAGCATGTGGAGAGACGTTCGTTAAACTAGCACAAAGGGAACGGGTTGCAGGAGAAACTTTTACTCTGGTTTTCACTGTGTTTCCTAGTGCCGGATTGAAATTCCTGCAGTTTTCACTGTAAAACCGAGTTGGAGCTGGAACCACCCCATATATATGTATGGAGTGAAGTTTGCAACTGAAAAGAAACTTTGTGTTCCCAACAAGCTAGGTGAAGGACGGCTTTCACACACACTTGTCTCTCAGAAATGAGCATGTGGAGAGACGTTCGTTCATCTAGCACAAAGGGAATGAATTGCAGGAGAAACTTTTACACTGGTTTCTCAGTGTGTTTCCTACTGCCGGTTTGAAGTTCCTGCAGATTTCATGGTCAAACCGCTTTGGAGCTAGTACCTCCCCATATATATGTATGGAGTGGAGTATGCATCTGAAAAGAAACTTTGTGTTCCCAAGAAGCTAGGTGAAGGACGGCTTTCACACACACTTATCTCTCAGAACTGAGCATGTGGAGAGAATTTCGCTCACCTAGCACAAAGGGAACGTGTTGCAGTGGAAACTTTTACTCTGTTTTCTCACTGTGTTTCCTAGTGCCGGATTGAAGTTCATGCAATTTTCACTGTAAAATATAGATGGAGCTAGTATCTCCCCATATATATGTATGGATTGGAGTTTGCAAATGAAAAGAATCTTTGTGTTCCCAACAAGCTAGGTGAAGGACGGCATTCACACACACGTATCTCTCGAAATGAGCATGTGGAGAGACGTTCGTTCATCTAGCACAAAGGGAACGGGTTGCAGGGGAAACTTTTACTCTGTTTTCTCAGTCTGTTTCCTAGTGCGGGTTTGAAGTTCCTGCAGATTTCACGGTAAAACCGATTTGGAGCTAATACCTCCCAATATATATGTATGGAGTCGGGTATGCAACTGAAAAGAAACTTTGTGTTCCCAACAAGCTAGGGGAAGGAAGGGTTTCAATGCACTTCTCTCTCAGAATTGAGCATGTGGAGAGAAATTCGTTCATGTAGCACAAGGGAATGTTTAGCAGGAGAAACTTATACTCTGGTTTCTCTCTGTGTTTCTTAGTGCCGGTTTGAAGTTCCTGCAGTTTTCACTGTAAAATCGAGTTGGAACAAGTACCTCCCCATATATATGTATGGAGTAGAGTTTGCAACTGAAAAGAAACTTTGTGTTCTCAACAAGCTAGGTGAAGTACGGCTTTCACACACACTTATCTCTCAGAACTGATCATGTGGAGAGAAGTTCGTTCAGCTAGCACAAAGGGAACGTGTTGCAGTGGAAAATATACTCTGGGTTTTCACTGTGTTTCCTAGTGCCAGTTGGAACTTCCTGCAGTTTTCACTGTAAAACCGAGTTGGAGCTGGTACCACCCCATATATATGTATGGAGTGGAGTTTGCAACGGGAAAGAATCTGTCTGTTCCCAACAAGCTAGTTGAAGGACGGCTTTCAACACACTTATCCCTCAGAACTGAGCATGTGGAGAGACGTTCGTTCATCTATCACAAAGGGAACGGGTTGCAGGAGAAAATTTTTCTCTGATTTCTCAGTGTGTTTCCTAGTGCCGGTTTGAATTTAATGCAGTTTTCACGGTAAAACCGAGTTCGAGCTAGTACCAACCCATATATATGTACGGAGTGGAGAGTGCAACTGAAAAGAAAGTTTGTGTTCCCAATAAACTAGGTGAATGATGGCTTTCATAGACACTTATCTCTGAGAACTGAGCATGTGGAGAGATGTTCGTTCATCTAGCACAAATGGAACGGATAGCAAGGGAAACTTTTACTCTGGTTTCTCAGTGTATTTAATAGTGCTGGTTTGAAGTTCCTGCAGTTTTCACTGTAAAACAGAGTTGGAGCTGGTACCTCCCCATATAAATTTATGGAGTGGAGTTTGGAACTGAAAAGAAACATTGTGTTCCCAACAAGCTAGGTGAAGGACGGCTTTCAAGACACTTATCTCTCAGAAATGAGCATGTGGAGAGGCTTTCGTTCATCTGTCACAAAAGGAACGGGTAGCAGGAGAAACTATTACTCTGGTTTCTCACTGTGTTTCCTAGTGCCGGTTTGAAGTTCCTGCAGTTTTCACTGTAAAACCGAGATGGATCTAGTACCTTCCCATATATATGTGTGGAGTGGAGTATGCAACTGAAAAGAAACTTTGTGTTCCCAACAAGCTAGGTGAAGGACGGCTTTCAACACACTTATCTCTCAGAAATGAGCATGTGGAGAGGCTTTCGTTCATCTGTCACAAAAGGAACGGGTAGCAGGAGAAACTATTACTCTGGTTTCTCACTGTGTTTCCTAGTGCCGGTTTGAAGTTTCTGCAGTTTTCACTGTAAAAGCGAGATGGATCTAGTACCTCCCCATATATATGTGTGGAGTGGAGTATGCAACTGAAAAGAAACTTTGTGTTCCCAACAAGCTAGGTGAAGGACGGCTTTCACACACACTTATCACTCAGAACTGAGCATGTGGAGAGTCCTTCATTCATCCAGCACAAAAGGAATGGGTAGCAGGAGAAACTTTTACTCTGGTTTCTCACTGTGTTTCCTATGGCCGGTTTGAAGTTCATGCAGTTTTCACTGTAAAACATAGTTGGAGCTTGTACCTCCCCATATATATGTATGGAGTGGAGTTTCCAACTGAAAAGAAACTTTGTGTTCCCAACAAGCTAGGTGAAGGACGGCTTTCACACACACTTGTCTCTCAGAAATGAGCATGTGGAGAGACGTTCGTTCATCTAGCACAAAGGGAATGAATTGCAGGAGAAACTTTTACACTGGTTTCTCAGTGTGTTTCCTACTGCCGGTTTGAAGTTCGTGCAGATTTCACGGTAAAACCGATTTGGAGCTAGTACCTCCCCACATATATGTATAGAGTAGAGTTTGCAACTGAAAAGAAACTTTGTATTCTCAACAAGCTAGGTGAAGTACGGCTTTCAAACACACTTATCTCTCAGAAATGAGCATGTGGTGGGAATTTCGTTCACCTAGCATAAAGGGAACGTGTAGCATTGGAAACTTTTACTGTGGCTTCTCACTGTGTTTCCTAGTGCCGGTATGAAGTTCATGCAGTTTTCACTGTAAAATATAGATGTAGCTAGTACCTCCCCATATATATATATGGATTGGAGTTGGCAACTGAAAAGAATCTTTGTGTTCCCAACAAGCTAGGTGAAGGACGTCTTTCACACACACTTATCTCTCAGAACTGAACATGTGGAGAGAATTTCGTTCATCTAGCAAAAGGGAACGGGTTGTAGGGGAAAAATTTACTCTGGATTCTCATTGTGTTTCCTAGTGCTGGTATGAAATTCCTGCAGTTTTGACGGTAAATCCGTGGTGGAGCTAGTACCTCCCCATATATATGTATGGGGTGGAGTTTGCAACTGAAAAAAACTTTGTGTTCCCAACAAGCTAGGTGAAGGACGGCTTTCAAACACAATTATCTCTCAGAATTGAGCATGTGGAGAGACGTTCGTTCATCTAGCACAAAGGAACAGATAGAAAGGGAAACTTTTACTCTGGTTTTCAATGTGTTTCCTAGTGCCGGTTTGAAGTTCATGCAGTTTTCACTGTAAAACATAGTTGGAGCTTGTACCTCCCCATATATATGTAAGGAGTGGATTTTCCAACTGAAAAGAAACATTGTGTTCCCAACAAGCTAGGTGAAGGATGCTTTCACACACCCTTATCTCTCAGAACTGAGCATGTGGAGAGACGTTCGTTAATCTAGCACAAAGGGAACGGGTTGCAGGAGAAACTTTTACTCTGGTTTTCACTGTGTTTCCTAGTGCCTGATTGAAGTTCCTGCAGTTTTCACTGTAAAACCGAGTTGGAGCTGATACCACCCCATATATATGTATGGAGTGGAGTTTGCAAAGGAAAAGAATATTTGTGTTCCCAACAAGCTAGGTGAAGGACGGCATTCACACACACGTATCTCTCGAAATGAGCATGTGGAGAGACGTTCGTTCATCTAGCACAAAGGGAACGGGTTGCAGGGGAAACTTTTACTCTGTTTTCTCAGTCTGTTTCCTAGTGCGAGTTTGAAGTTCCTGCAGATTTCACGGTAAAACCGATTTGGAGCTAGTACCTCCCAATATATATGTATGGAGTAGGGTATGCAACTGAAAAGAAACTTTGTGTTCCCAACAAGCTAGGGGAAGGAATGTTTCAATGCACTTCTCTCTCAGAATTGAGCATGTGGAGAGAAATTCGTTCATGTAGCACAAGGGAATGTTTAGCAGGAGAAACTTATACTCTGGTTTCTCTCTGTGTTTCTTAGTGCCGGTTTGAAGTTCCTGCAGTTTTCACTGTAAAATCGAGTTGGAACAAGTACCTCCCCATATATATGTATGGAGTAGAGTTTGCAACTGAAAAGAAACTTTGTGTTCTCAACAAGCTAGGTGAAGTACGGCTTTCACACACACTTATCTCTCAGAACTGATCATGTGGAGAGAAGTTCGTTCAGCTAGCACAAAGGGAACGTGTTGCAGTGGAAAATTTACTCTGGGTTTTCGCTGTGTTTCCTAGTGCCAGTTGGAACTTCCTGCAGTTTTCACTGTAAAACCGAGTTGGAGCTGGTACCACCACATATATATGTATGGAGTGGAGTTTGCAACGGGAAAGAATCTGTCTGTTCCCAACAAGCTAGTTGAAGGACGGCTTTCAACACACTTATCCCTCAGAACTGAGCATGTGGAGAGACGTTCGTTCATCTATCACAAAGGGAACGGGTTGCAGGAGAAAATTTTTCTCTGATTTCTCAGTGTGTTTCCTAGTGCCGGTTTGAATTTAATGCAGTTTTCACGGTAAAACCGAGTTCGAGCTAGTACCAACCCATATATATGTACGGAGTGGAGAGTGCAACTGAAAAGAAAGTTTGTGTTTCCAATAAACTAGGTGAATGATGGCTTTCATAGACACTTATCTCTGAGAACTGAGCATGTGGAGAGATGTTCGTTCATCTAGCACAAATGGAACGGATAGCAAGGGAAACTTTTACTCTGGTTTCTCAGTGTATTTAATAGTGCTGGTTTGAAGTTCCTGCAGTTTTCACTGTAAAACAGAGTTGGAGCTGGTACCTCCCCATATAAATTTATGGAGTGGAGTTTGGAACTGAAAAGAAACATTGTGTTCCCAACAAGCTAGGTGAAGGACGGCTTTCAAGACACTTATCTCTCAGAAATGAGCATGTGGAGAGGCTTTCGTTCATCTGTCACAAAAGGAACGGGTAGCAGGAGAAACTATTACTCTGGTTTCTCACTGTGTTTCCTAGTGCCGGTTTGAAGTTTCTGCAGTTTTCACTGTAAAACCGAGATGGATCTAGTACCTCCCCATATATATGTGTGGAGTGGAGTATGCAACTGAAAAGAAACTTTGTGTTCCCAACAAGCTAGGTGAAGGACGGCTTTCACACACATTTATCACTCAGAACTGAGCATGTGGAGAGTCCTTCATTCATCCAGCACAAAAGGAAAGGGTAGCAGGAGAAACTTTTACTCTGGTTTCTCACTGTGTTTCCTATGGCCGGTTTGAAGTTCATGCAGTTTTCACTGTAAAACATAGTTGGAGCTTGTACCTCACCATATATATGTATGGAGTGGAGTTTCCAACTGAAAAGAAACATTGTGTTCCCAACAAGCTAGGTGAAGGATGCTTTCACACACCCTTATCTCTCAGAACTGAGCATGTGGAGAGACGTTCATTAATCTAGCACAAAGGGAACTTGTTGCAGGAGAAACTTTTACTCTGGTTTTCACTGTGTTTCCTAGTGCCGGATTGAAGTTCCTGCAGTTTTCACTGTAAAACCGAGTTGGAGCTGGAACCACCCCAAATATATGTATGGACTGGAGTTTGCAACTGAAAAGAAACTTTGTGTTCCCAACAAGCTAGGTGAAGGACGGCTTTCACAAACACTTTTCTCTAAGAAATGAGCATGTGGAGAGACGTTCTTTCATCTACCACAAAGGGAATGATTTGCAGGAGAAACTTTTACTCTGGTTTCTCAGTGTGTTTCCTACTGCCGGTTTGAAGTTCCTGCAGATTTCACGGTCAAACCGATTTGGAGCTAGTACCTCCCCATATATATGTATGGAGTAGAGTTTGCAACTGATAAGAAACTTTGTGTTCCCAACAAGCTAGGTGAAGGACGGCTTTCAAACACAATTACCTCTCAGAATTGAGCATGTGGAGAGACGTTCGTTCATCTAGCACAAAGAGAACGGGTTGGAGGAGAAACTTTTACTCTGGTTTCTCAGTGTGTTTCCTAGTCCCGGTTTGAAGTTCATGCAGTTTTCCCTGTAAAACATAGTTGGAGATATTACCTCCCCATATATATGTATGGAGTGGAGTTTCCAACTGAAAAGAAACTTTGTGTTCCCAACAATCTAGGTGAAGGATGCTTTCACAAAAACTTATCTCTCAGAACTGAGCATGTGGAGAGACGTTCGTTCATCTAGCACAAAGAGAACGGGTTGGAGGAGAAACTTTTACTCTGGTTTCTCAGTGTGTTTCCTAGTGCCGGTTTGAAGTTCCTGCAGTTTTCACTGTAAAACCGAGTTGGAGCTGATACCACCCCATAATTATGTATGGAGTGGTGTTTGCAAAGGAAAAGAATCTTTGTGTTCCCAACCAGCTAGGTGAAGGACGGCTTTCACACACACTTATCTCTCAGAACTGAGCATGTGGAGAGACGTTCGTTCATCTAGCACCAAGGGAACAGGTTGCAGTAGAAACTTTTACTCTGGTTTCTCAGTCTGTTTCCTAGTGCCGATTTGAAACTCCTGCAGTTTTCACTGTAAAAACGAGTTGGTGCTAGTATCTCCCCATATATATGTATGGGTTGGAGTATGCAACTGAAAAGAAACTTTTTCTTCCCAATAATCTAGGAGAAGGACAGCTTTCACACACAATTTTCTCTCAGAATTGATCATGTGAGGAGACGTTCGTTCATCTACCACAAAGGGAATGGGTAGCAGGAGAAAATTTTACTCTGGTTTCTAAGTGTGTTTCCTAGTACCGGTTTGAAGTTCCTGCAGTTTTCACGGTAAAACCGAGTTGGAGCCTGTACCTCCCCATATATATGTATGGAGTGGAGTATGCAACTGAAAATAAACTTTGGTTCCCAAAAAACTATGTGAAGGACGACTTTCACACACAATTATCTCTCAGAATTGAGCATGTGAGGAGACATTCGTTCATCTAGCACAAAGGGAATGGGTTGCAGGAGAAACTTTTACTCTGGTTTTCACTGTGTTTCCTAGTGCCGGATTGAAGTTCCTGCAGTTTTCACTGTAAAACCGAGTTGGAGCTGGGACCACCCCATATATATGTATGGAGTGGAGTTTGCAACTGAAAAGAAACTTTGTGTTCCCAACAAGCTAGGTAAAGGACGGCTTTCACACACACTTGTCTCTCAGAAATGAGCATGTGGAGAGACATTCGTTCATCTAGCAAAAAGGGAATGAATTACAGGAGAAACTTTTACACTGGTTTCTCAGTGTGTTTCCTACTGCCGGTTTGAAGTTCGTGCAGATTTCACGGTAAAACCGATTTGGAGCTAGTACCTCCCCATATATATGTATTGAGTAGAGTTTGCAACTGAAAAGAAACTTTGTATTCTCAACAAGCTAGGTGAAGTACGGCTTTCAATCACACTTATCTCTCAGAAATGAGCATGTGGAGGGAATTTCGTTCACCTAGCATAAAGGGAACGTGTTGCAGTGGAAACTTTTACTGTGGCTTCTCACTGTGTTTCCTAGTGCCGGTTTGAAGTTCATGCAGTTTTCACTGTAAAATATAGATGTAGCTAGTACCTCCCCATATATATATATGTATTGGAGTTGGCAACTGAAAAGAATCTTTGTGTTCCCAACAAGCTAGTTGAAGGACGGCTTTCACACACACTTATCTCTCAGAACTGAACATGTGGAGAGAATTTCGTTCATCTAGCAAAAGGGAACGGGTTGTAGGGGAAAAATTTACTCTGGATTCTCATTGTGTTTCCCAGTGCCGGTATGAAATTCCTGCAGATTTGACGGTAAATCCGTGGTGGAGCTAGTACCTCCCCATATATATGTATGGGGTGGAGTTTGCAACTGAAAAAAACTTTGTGTTCCCAACAAGCTAGGTGAAGGACGGCTTTCAAACACAATTATCTCTCAGAATTGAGCATGTGGAGAGACGTTCGTTCATCTAGCACAAAGGAACAGATAGAAAGGGAAACTTTTACTCTGGTTTTCAATGTGTTTCCTAGTGCCGGTTTGAAGTTCATGCAGTTTTCACTGTAAAACACAATTGGAGCTTGTACCTCCCCATATATATGTAAGGAGTGGATTTTCCAACTGAAAAGAAACATTGTGTTCCCAACAAGCTAGGTGAAGGACGGCATTCACACACACGTATCTCTCGAAATGAGCATGTGGAGAGACGTTCATTCATCTAGCACAAAGGGAACGGGTTGCAGGGGAAACTTTTACTCTGTTTTCTCAGTCTGTTTCCTAGTGCGAGTTTGGAGTTCCTGCAGATTTCACGGTAAAACCGATTTGGAGCTAGTACCTCCCAATATATATGTATGGAGTAGGGTATGCAACTGAAAAGAAACTTTGTGTTCCCAACAAGCTAGGGGAAGGAAGGGTTTCAATGCACTTCTCTCTCAGAATTGAGCATGTGGAGAGAAATTCGTTCATGTAGCACAAGGGAATGTTTAGCAGGATAAACTTATACTCTGGTTTCTCACTGTGTTTCCTAGTGCCGGTTTGAAGTTCCTGCAGTTTTCACTGTAAAACCGAGATGGATCTAGTACCTTCCCATATATATGTGTGGAGTGGAGTATGCAACTGAAAAGAAACTTTGTGTTCCCAACAAGCTAGGTGAAGGACGGCTTTCACACACACTTATCACTCAGAACTGAGCATGTGGAGAGTCCTTCATTCATCCAGCACAAAAGGAATGGGTAGCAGGAGAAACTTTTACTCTGGTTTATCACTGTGTTTCCAATGGCCGGTTTGAAGTTCATGCAGATTTCACTGTAAAACATAGTTGGAGCTTGTACCTCCCCATATATTTGTATGGAGTGGAGATTCCAACTGAAAAGAAACATTGTGTTCCCAACAAGCTAGGTGAATGATGCATTCACACACCCTTATCTCTCAGAACTGAGCATGTGGAGAGACGTTCATTAATCTAGCACAAAGGGAACTTGTTGCAGGAGAAACTTTTACTCTGGTTTTCACTGTGTTTCCTAGTGCCGGATTGAAGTTCCTGCAGTTTTCACTGTAAAACCGAGTTGGAGCTGGAACCACCCCAAATATATGTATGGACTGGAGTTTGCAACTGAAAAGAAACTTTGTGTTCCCAACAAGCTAGGTGAAGGACGGCTTTCACAAACACTTTTCTCTAAGAAATGAGCATGTGGAGAGACGTTCGTTCATATAGCACAAAGGGAATGATTTGCAGGAGAAACTTTTACTCTGGTTTCTCAGTGTGTTTCCTACTGCCGGTTTGAAGATCCTGCAGATTTCACGGTCAAACCGATTTGGAGCTAGTACCTCCCCATATATATGTATGGAGTAGAGTTTGCAACTGATAAGAAACTTTGTGTTCTCAACAAGCTAGGTGAAGTACGGCTTTCACACACACTTATCTCTCAGAAGTGAGCATGTGGAAAGAATTTCGTTCACCTAGCACAAAGGGAACGTGTTGCAGTGGAAACTTTTACTGTGGTTTCTCACTGTGATTCCTAGTGCCGGTTTGAAGTTCATGCAGTTTTCACTGTAAAATATAGATGGAGCTAGTAACTCCCCATATATATATATGTATTGGAGTTGGCAACTGAAAAGAATCTTTGAGTTCCCAACAAGCTAGGTGAAGGACGGCTTTCACACACACTTTCTCTCAGAAATGAACATGTGGAGAGAATTTCGTTCATCTAGCAAAAGGGAACGGGTTGTAGGAGAAACATTTACTCTGGATTCTCATTGTGTTTCCTAGTGCCGGTATGAAGTTCCTGCAGTTTTGACGGTAAAACCGTGGTGGAGCTAGTACCTCCCCATATATATGTATGGGGTGGAGTTTGCAACTGAAAAAAACTTTGTGTTCCCAACAAGCTAGGTGATGGACGGCTTTCAAACACAATTATCTCTCAGAATTGAGCATGTGGAGAGACGTTCTTTCATCTAGCACAAAGGAACAGATAGCAAGGGAAACTTTTACTCTGGTTTTTCAATGTGTTTCCTAGTGCCGGTTTGAAGTTCATGCAGTTTTCCCTGTAAAACATAGTTGGAGATAGTACCTCCCCATATATATGTATGGAGTGGAGTTTCCAACTGAAAAGAATCTTTGTGTTTTCAACAATCTGGGTGAAGGATGCTTTCACAAACACTTATCTCTCAGAACTGAGCATGTGGAGAGACGTTCGTTCATCTAGCACAAAGGGAACGGGTTGGAGGAGAAACTTTTACTCTGGTTTCTCAGTGTGTTTCCTAGTGCCGGTTTGAAGTTCCTGCAGTTTTCACTGTAAAACCGAGTTGGAGCTGATACCACCCCTTATATATGTATGGAGTGGTGTTTGCAAAGGAAAAGAATCTTTGTGTTCCCAACAAGCTAGGTGAAGGACGGCTTTCACACACACTTGTCTCTCAGAACTGAGCATGTGGAGAGACGTTCGTTCATCTAGCACCAAAGGAACGGGTTGCAGTAGAAACTTTTATTCTGGTTTCTCAGTCTGTTTCCTAGTGCCGATTTGAAGCTCCTGCAGTTTTCACTGTAAAAACGAGTTGGTGCTAGTATCTCCCCGTATATATGTATGGGTTGGAGTATGCAACTGAAAAGAAACTATTTCTTCCCAATAATCTAGGAGACGGACAGCTTTCACACACAATTATCTCTCAGAATTGATCATCTGAGGAGACGTTCGTTCATCTAGCACAAAGGGAATGGGTAGCAGGAGAAACTTTTACTCTGGTTTCTCAGTGTGTTTCCTAGTGCCGGTTTGAAGTTCCTGCAGTTTTCACGGTATAACCGAGTTGGAGCCTGTACCTCCCCATATATATGTATGGAGTGGAGTATGCAACTGAAAATAAACTTTGGTTCCCTAAAAACTATGTGAAGGACGACTTTCACACACAATTATCTCTCAGAATTGATCATGTCAGGAGACGTTCGTTCATCTAGCACAAAGGGAATGGGTAGCAGGAGAAACATTTACTCTGGTTTCTGACTGTGCTCCTATGGCTGGTTTGAAGTTCATGCAGTTTTCACTGTAAAACATAGTTGGAGCTTGAACCTCCCCATATATATGTAAGGAGTGGATTTTCCAACTGAAAAGAAACATTGTGTTCCCAACAAGCTAGGTGAAGGATGCTTTCACACACCCTTTTCTCTCAGATCTGAGCATGTGGAGAGACGTTCGTTAATCTAGCACAAAGGGAACGGGTTGCAGGAGAAACTTTTACTCTGGTTTCCACTGTGTTTCCTAGTGCCGGATTGAAGTTCCTGCAGTTTTCACTCTAAAACCGAGTTGGAGCTGGAACCACCCCATATATATGTATGGAGTGGAGTTTGCAACTGAAAAGAAACTTTGTGTTCCCAACAAGCTAGGTGAAGGACGGCTTTCAAACACACTTATCTCTCAGAAATGAGCATGTGGAGAGAAATTCGTTCCTCTAGCACAAAGGGAACGTGTTGCAGTGGAAACTTTTACTGTGGTTTCTCACTGTGTTTCCTAGTGCCGTTTTTAAGTTCATGCAGTTTTCACTTTAAAATATAGATGGAGCTAGTACCTCCCCATATATATATATGGATTGGAGTTGCAACTGGAAAGAATCTTTGTGTTCCCAACAAGCTAGCTGAAGGACGGCTTTCACACACACTTAACTCTCAGAACTGAACATGTGGAGAGTATTTCGTTCATATAGCAAAAGTGAACGGGTTGTAGGAAAAACATTTACTCTGGATTCTCATTGTGTTTCCTAGTGCCGGTATGAAGTTCCTGCAGTTTTGACGGTAAAAACGTGGTGGAGCTGTTACCTCCCCATATATATGTATGGGGTGGAGTTTGCAACTGAAAAAAACTTTGTGTTCCCAACAAGCTAGGTGAAGGACGGTTTTCAAACACAATTATCTCTCAGAATTGAGCATGTGGAGAGACGTTCCTTCATCTAGCACAAAGGAACAGATAGAAAGGGAAACTTTTACTCTGGTTTTTCAATGTGTTTCCTAGTGCCGGTTTGAAGTTCATGCAGTTTTCACTGAAAAACATAGATGGAGATAGTACTTCCCCATATATATGTATGGAGTGGAGTTTCCAACTGAATAGAAACTTTGTGTTCCCAACAATCTAGGTGAAGGATGCTTTCACACACACTTATCTCTCAGAACAGAACATGTGGAGAGACGTTCGTTCATCTAGCACAAAGGGAACGGGTTGCAGGAGAAATTTTACTCTGGTTTCTCAGTTTGTTTCCTAGTGCCGGTTTGAAGTTCCTGCAGTTTTCACTGTAAAACCTTGTTGGAGCTGATACCACCCCATATATATTTATGGAGTGTAGTTTGCAAAGAAAAGAATCTTTGTGTTCCCAACAAGCTAGGTGAAGGACGGCTTTCACACACACTTATCTCTCAGAAATGAGCATGTAGAGAGACGTTCGTTCATCTAGCACCAAGGGAACGGTTTGCAGGAGAAACTTTTACTCTGTTTCTCAGTCTGTTTCCTAGTGCTGGTTTGAAGTTCCTGCAGTTTTCACGGTAACACAGAGTTGGAGTTAGTATCTCCCCATATATATGTATGGGTTGGAGTATGCAACTGAAAAGAAACTTTTTGTTCACAATAAGCTAGGTGAAGGACTGCATTCACAAACACTTATCTCTCAGAACTGAGCATGTGGAGAGAATTTCGTTCACCTACCACAAGGGGAACGAGTTGCAGTGGAAACTTTTACTCTGGTCTCTCACTGTGTTTCCTAGTGCCGGTTTGAATTTCATGCAGTTTTCACTGTAAAATATAGATGGATCTAGTACCGCCCCATGTATATTTATGGGGTGTAGTTTGCAACTGAAAAGAAACTTTGTGTTCCCAACAAGCTAGGTGAAGGACGTCTTTCAAACACAATTATCTCTCAGAATTGAGCACGTGGAGAGACGTTCGTTCATCTAGCACAAAGGAACAGATAGAAAGGGAAACATTTACTCTGGTTTTTCAATATGTTTCCTAGTGCCGGTTTGAAGTTCATGCAGTTTTCACTATAAAACATAATTGGAGCTTGTACCTCCCCATATATATGTATGGAGTGGAGTTTCCAAATGAAAAGAAACCTTGTGTTCCCAACAAGCTAGGTGAAGGATGCTTTCACACACACTCATCTCTCAGAACTGAGCATGTGGAGAGACGTTCGTTCATCTAGCACAAAGTTAACGGGTTGCAGGGGAAACTTTTACTCTGTTTTCTCAGTCTGTTTCCTAGTGCCGGTTTGAAGTTCCTGCAGATTTCACGGTAAACCGATTTGGAGCTAGTACCTCCACATATATATGTATGGAGTGGGGTATGCAACTGAAAAGAATCTTTGTGTTCCCAACAAGCTAGTTGAAGGAACGCTTTCAATGCACTTCTCTCTCAGTACTGAGCATGTGGAGAGAAATTCGTTCATGTAGCACAAAGGGAACGGTTTTCAGGAGAAACATTTACTCTGGTTTCTCAGTGTGTTTCCTACTGCCGGTTTGAAGTTCGTGCAGATTTCACGGTAAAACCGATTTGGAGCTAGTACCTCCCCATATATATGTATGGAGTAGAGTTTGCAACTGAAAAGAAACTTTGTATTCTCAACAAGCTATGTGAAGTACGGCTTTCAAACACACTTATCTCTCAGAAATGAGCATGTGGATGGAATTTCGTTCACCTAGCATAAAGGGAACGTGTTGCAGTGGAAACATTTACTGTGGTTTCTCACTGTGTTTCCTAGTGCCGGTTTGAAGTTCATGCAGTTTTAACTGTAAATTATAGATGTAGCTAGTACCTCCCCATATATATATATAGATTGGAGTTGGCAACTGAAAAGAATCTTTGTGTTCCCAACAAGCTAGGTGAAGGACGGCTTTCACACACACTTATCTCTCAGAAATGAACATGTGGAGAGAATTTCGTTCATCTAGCAAAAGGGAACGGGTTGTAGGGGAAACATTTACTCTGGATTCTCATTGTGTTTCCTAGTGCCGGTATGAAATTCCTGCAGTTTTGACGGTAAAACCGTGGTGGAGCTAGTACCTCCCCATATATATGTATGGGGTGGAGTTTGCAACTGAAAAAAACTTTGTGTTCCCAAAAAGCTAGGTGAAGGACGGCTTTCAAACACAATTATCTCTCAGAATTGAGCATGTGGAGAGACGTTCGTTCATCTAGCACAAAGGAACAGATAGCAAGGGAAACTTATACTCTGGTTTTTCAATGTGTTTCCTAGTGCCGGTTTGAAGTTCATGCAGTTTTCACTGAAAAACATAGTTGGAGATAGTACCTCCCCATATATATGTATGGAGTGGAGTTTCCAACTGAATAGAAACTTTGTGTTCCCAACAATCTAGGTGAAGGATGCTTTCACACACACTTATCTCTCAGAACTGAGCATGTGGAGAGACGTTCGTTCATCTAGCACAAAAGGAACGGGTTGCAGAAGAAACTTTTACTCTGGTTTCTCAGTGTGTTTCCTAGTGCCGGTTTGAAGTTCCTGCAGTTTTCAGTGTAAAACCGAGTTGGAGCTGATACAACCCCATATATATGTATGGAGTGGAGTTTGCAAAGGAAAAGAATATTTGTGTTCCCAACAAGCTAGGTGAAGGACGTCTTTCACACACACTTATCTCTCAGAACTGAGCATGTGGAGAGACGTTCGTTCATCTAGCACCATGGGAACGGGTTGCAGTAGAAACTTTTACTCTGGTTTCTCAGTCTGTTTACTAGTGCCGATTTTAAGCTCCTGCAGTTTTCACTGTAAAAACGAGTTGGAGCTATTATCTCCCCATATATATGTATGGGTTGGAGTATGCAACTGAAAAGAACCTTTTTGTTCACAATAAGCTAGGAGAAGGACAGCTTTCACACACAATTATCTCTCAGAATTGATCATGTGAGGAGACGTTCGTTCATCTAGCACAAAGGGAATGGGTAGCAAGAGAAACATTTACTCTGGTTTCTCACTGTGTTCCTATGGCTGGTTTGAAGTTCATGCAGTTTTCACTGTAAAACATAGTTGGAGCTTGTACCTCCCCATATATATGTAAGGAGTGGATTTTCCAACTGAAAAGAAACATTGTGTTCCCAACAAGCTAGGTGAAGGATGCTTTCACACACCCTTATCTCTCAGAACTGAGCATGTGGAGAGACGTTCGTTAATCTAGCACAAAGGGAACGGGTTGCAGGAGAAACTTTTACTCTGGTTTTCACTGTGTTTCCTAGTGCCGGATTGAAGTTCCTGCAGTTTCCACTGTAAAACCGAGTTGGAGCTGGAACCACCCCATATATATGTATGGAGTGGAGTTTGCAACTGAAAAGAAACTTTGTGTTCCCAACAAGCTAGGTGAAGGACGGCTTTCACACACACTTATCTCTCAGAAATGAGCATGTGGAGAGAAATTCGTTCACCTAGCACTAAGGGAACGTGTTGCAGTGGAAACTTTTACTGTGGTTTCTCACTGTGTTTCCTAGTGCCGGTTTGAAGTTCATGCAGTTTTCACTGTAAAATATAGATGGAGCTAGTACCTCCCCATATATATATATGGATTGGAGTTGGCAACTGAAAAGAATCTTTTTGTTCCCAACAAGCTAGCTGAAGGACGGCTTTCACACACACTTATCTCTCAGAACTCAACATGTGGAGGGTATTTCGTTCATCTAGCAAAAGTGAACGGGTTGTAGGAAAAACATTTACTCTGGATTCTCATTGTGTTTCCTAGTGCCGGTATGAAGTTCCTGCAGTTTTGACGGTAAAAACGTGGTGGAGCTTGTACCTCCCCATATATATGTATGGGGTGGAGTTTGCAACTGAAAAAAACTTTGTGTTCCCAACAAGCTAGGTGAAGGACGGCTTTCAAACACAATTATCTCTCAGAGTTGAGCATGTGGAGAGACGTTCGTTCATCTAGCACAAAGGGAATGATTTGCAGTAGAAACTTTTACACTGGTTTCTCAGTGTGATTCCTACTGTCGGTTTGAAGTCCCTGCAGATTTCACGGTAAAACCGATTTTCTAGCTAGTACCTCCCCATATATATGTATGGGGTGGAGTTTGCAACTGAAAAAAACTTTGTGTTCCCAACAAGCTAGTTGAAGGACGGCTTTCACACACACATATCTCTCAGAACTGAGCTTGTGGAGAGACGATCGTTCATCTAGAACAAAGGGAACGGTTTGCAGGAGAAACTTTTACTCTGGTTTCTCAGTGAGATTAATAGAGCCAGTATGAAGTTCCTGCAGTTTTCACTGTAAAACCGAGTTGGATCTGGTACCTCCCCATATATATGTTTGGATTCGAGTTTGCAACTGAAAAGTAACTTTGTGTTCCCAAGAAGCTAGTTGAAGGACGGCTTTCACACACAATTATCTCTCAGAAATGACCATGCGGAGAGTCCTTCGTTCATCTAGAAGAAAGGGAATGGGTAGCAGGAGAAACTTTTACTCTGGTTTCTCACTGTGTTTCCTAGTGCCGGTTTGAATTTCCTGAATTTTTCACTGTAAAACAGAGTTGGGGCTAGAACCTACCTATATATATGTATGGAGTGGAGAATGCAACTGAAAAGAAACTTTGTGTTCCCAACAAGCAAGGTGAAGGAAGGCTTTCACACACACTTATCTCTCAGAACTGAGCATCTGGAGAGTCCTTCGTTCATGTAGCACAAAGGGAACGGGTAGCAGGAGAAACTTTATTCTGGTTTCCCACTGTGTTTCCTAGTGCCGGTTTGTAGTTCCTGCAGTTTTCACTGTAAAACCGATTTGGAGCTACTACCTCCCCATATATATGTATGCAGTAGAGATTGCATCTAAAAAGAAATTTTGTGTTCTCAACAAGCTAGTTGAAGTAGGCTTTCACACAAACTTAACTCTCAGAACTGAGCATGTTGAGAGACATTTGTTCATCTATCACAAAGGGAACGGGTAGCAGGAGAAACTATAACTCTGGTTTCTCACTGTGTTTCCTAGTGCCGGTTTGAAGTTCCTGCAGTTTTCACTGTAAAACCGAGATGGAGCTAATACCTCCCCTTATATATGTGTGGGGTGGACTATGCAACTGAAAACAAACTTTGTGTTCCCAACAAGCTAGGTGAAGGACGGCTTTCACACACACTTTTCTCTCAGAACTTAGCATGTGGAGAGACGTTCATTCATCTAGCATAAAGGGAACGGGTTGCAGGAGAAATTTTACTCTGGTTTCTCAGTCTGTTTCCTAGTGCCGGTTTGAAGTTCCTGAGTTATCAGTGAAAACAGTGTTGGAGCTATTACCTCACCATATATATGTATGGAGTGGAGTTTGCAAATGAAAAGAAACTTTGTGTTCCCAACAAGCTAGGTGAAGGACTGCTTTCACACACACATCCCTCTCAGAACTGAGCATGTGGAGAGATGTTCGTTCATCTAGCAAAAAGGGAACGGGTTGCACGAGAAACTTTTACTCTGGCTTCTAATTCTGTTTTCTAGTGCCTGTTTGAAAATCCTGCAGTTTCCACTGTAAAACCGAGTTGGAGCTAGTCCCTACCCATTGATATGTATGGAGTGGAGTTTGCAAATGAAAAGAAACTTTGTGTTCCCAACAAGCTAGGTGAAGGACGGCTTTCACACACACTTCCCTCTCAGAACTGAGCATGTGGAGACAAGTTCGTTCATCTAGCACAAAGGGAACGGGTTGCACGAGAAACTTTTACTCTGGTTTCTCATTCTGTTTTCTAGTGCCTGTTTGAAAATCCTGCAGTTTCCACTGTAAAACCGAGTTGGAGCTAGTCCCTACCCATTGATATGTATGGAGTGGAGTTTGTAAATGAAAAAAAACTTTGTGTTCCCAACAAGCGAGATGAAGGACGGCTTTCTCACATACTTATCTCTCAGAACTGAGCATGTGGAGAGACATTCGTTCATCTAGCACAAAGGGAACGGTTTGCAGGGGAAACTATTACTCTGGTTTCTCAGTCTGTTTCCTAGTGCCGGTTTGAATTTCCTGCAGTTTTCACTGTAAAACCGAGTTGGAGCTAGTACCTCCTATATATATGTATGGAGTGGAATTGTCAACTGAAAACAAATTTTGTGTTCCCAAAAAGCTATGTGAAGGACGGCTTTCATACACTCTTTTCTCTCAGAACTGAGTTTGTGCAGAGACGTTCGCTCATCTTGCACAAAGGGAACGGGTGTCAGAAGAATCTTTATTTTTGTTTCTCAATTTTTTCCTACTGCCGGTTTGAAGTTCCTGCAGTTTTCAATGTAAAACCGAGTTGGAGCTACTACCTCCCCATATATATGTGTGCAGTAGAATTTGCAACTGAAAAGAAACTTTATGTTCTCAACAAGCAATTTGAAGTAAGGTTTTCACACACACTTATCTCTCAGAACTGAGTTTGTGCAGAGACGTTCGTTCATCTAGCACAAAAGGAACGGGTAGCAGGAGAAACTGTTTCTCTGGTTTCTCAATGTGTTTTTTAGTGCCGGTGTGAATTTCCTGCAGTTTTCACTGTAAAACTGCGATGGAGCTTGTACCTCCCCATATATATGTGAGGATTGGAGTATGCAAATTAAAAGAAACTTTGTGTTCCCAACAAGCTTGGTGAAGTACGGTTTTCACACACACTTTTCTCGCACAACTGAGCATGTGGAGAGACGTTCGTTCATCTAGCACAAAGGAAACGGTTTGCAGGAGTAACTTTTACACTGGTTTCTCATTGTTTTTCCAAGTGTCGGTTTGATGTTCCTGCAGTTTTCACTGTAAAACAGAGTTGGAACTATTACCTCCCCATATATATGTATGGAGTGGAGTATGCAACTGAAAAGAAACTTTGTGTTCCCAATAAGCAAGTAGAAGAACGGCTTTCACAAACAAATATCTCTCAGAACTGAGCATGTGCAGAGACGTTCGTTCATCTAGCACAAAGGGAACGGGTTGCAGGAGAAACTTTTACTCTGGTTTATCAGTGTGTTTCCTAGGGCCGGTTTGAAGTTCCTGAATTTTCACGGTAAAAAAGAGTAGGAGCTAGTATCTGCCCATATATATTTATGGAGTGGAGTATCCTACTGAAAAGAAACTTTGTGTTCCCTATAAGCAAAGTGAAGTACGGCTTTCACACACACTTATCTCTCAGAACTGAGCATGTGGAGAGACGTTATTTCATGTAGCGCAAAGGGAACGTGTTGCAGGTGAAATTTTACTCTGGTTCTCAGTCTGTTTCCTAGTGCCGGGTTGAAGATCCTGCAGTTTTTACGTAAAACTTATTTGGAGCTAGTACCTCCCCATATATATATATGGATTGGAGTTTGCATCTGAAAAGGAACTTTGTGTTCTCAACAAGCTAGTTGAAGGGCGAGTTTCACACACACTTACCTCTCAGAACTGAGCATGTGGAGAGACGTTAGTTCATGTAGCACAAAGGGAACGTGTTGCAGGAGAAACTTTACTCTGTTTTCTCAGTCTGTTTCCTAGTGCCGGTTTGAAGTTCCTGCAGTTTTCACTGTAAAACCGAGTTGGAGCTAGAACCTCCCCTCATATATATGTATGGATTGGAGTTTGCAACTTAAAACAAACTTTGTGTTCCCAACAAGCTAGTTGAAGGACGGCTTTCACACACAAATTTCTCTCAGAACTGAGCATGTGGAGATACGTTCGTTCATCTAGCATAAAGGAACGTGATGCAGGAGAAACATTTACTCTGGTTTCTCAGGGTGTTTCCAAGTGCCGGTTTGTATTTCATGCAGTTTTCACTGTAAAACAGATTTGGAGCTAGTACCTACCCATATATATGTATGGAGTGGAGTTTGCAACTGAAAAGAAACTTTGTGTCCAAAACAAGCTATTTGAAGGGCGGGTTTCACACACACTTACCTCCCAAAAATTATCATGTGGAGAGACGTTCGTTCATCTAACTTAAATGGAACGGGTTGCATGAGATACATTTTCTCTGGTTTCTCAGTGTGTTTCCAATTGCCGGTTTAATATTCCTGCAGTTTTCACTGTAAAACAGGGTTGGAGCTAATACCTCCCAATATATATGTGTGGATTGGATATTGCAACTGAAAAGAAACTTTGTGTTCCCAAAAAGATAGGTGAAGTACGGCATTCACACACACTTATCTCTCAGAAATGAGCATGTGGAGAGACATTCGTTCATCTAGCACAAAGGGAACGGGTTGCAGGAGAAACAGTTACTCTGTTTTCTTAGTCTTTTTCCTAGTGCCGGTTTGAAGTTCGGGCAGTTTTTACTGTAAAACCAAGTTGGAGCTAGTATCTCCCCATATATATGTATGGAGTGGAGTTTGAAACTGAAAAGAAAATTTGTGTTCCCAACAAGCTAGGTGAAGTACGGCTTTCACACACACTTATCTCTCAGAATTAACATGTGGATAGACGTTCGTCCATTTAGCACAAAGGGAACGGTTTGCAGGAGAAACGTTTTCTCTGGTTTCTCAGTCTGTTTCCTAGTGCTGGTATGAAGTTCCTGCAGTTTTCACTGTAAAACAGATTTGGAGCTAGTACCTACCCTTATAAATGTATGGAGTGGAGTTTGCAACTGAAAAGAAACTTTGTGTTTCCAACAAGCTATGTGAAGTACTGCTTTGACACAAAATTATCCCTCAGATCTGAGCATGAGGTGAGACGTTCGTTCATCTATCACAAAGGGAACGGGTTGCAGGGGAATGTTTTACTATGCTTTCTCAGTCTGTTTCCTAGTGCCGTTTTGAAGTTCCTGCAGTTTTCACTGTAAATCCGATTTGAGGGTGTACCTCTCCATATATATGTATGGAGTGGGGTTTGCAAACGAAAAGATACTATGTGTTCCCAACAATGTAGTTGAAAGCGGCTTTCACACACACTTTTCTCTCACAACTGAGTATGTAAAGAGACGTTTGTTCATCTAGCACAAACGAAACCGGTTGCAGGAAAACTTTTAATCTGGTTTCTCAGTGTGTTTCCTAGTGCCTGTTTGATGTTCCTGCAGTTTTCACACTGAAATCATGTTGGATCTAGTACCTCCCCATATATATTTATGGAGTGGAGTTTGCAAATGAAAAGATTCTTTGTGTTTCCAACAAGCTGTGTGAAGGACTGCTTTCACACAAACTTATCCCTCAGATCTGAGCATGAGGTGAGACGTTCTTTCATCTAGCACAAACGGATCGGGTTGCAGGAGAAACATTTACTCTTGTTTCTCAGTCTGTTTCCTAGTGCTGGTATGAAGTTCCTGCAGTTTTCACTGTAAAACAGATTTGGAGCTCGTACCTCCCCATATGTATTTAAGGTTGGAGTTTGCAAATGAAAAGAAACATGGTGGTCCCAAGAATCGAGGTGCGGACGGCTTTCACACACACATAACTCTCAGAACTGAGCATGTGGAGAGACTTTCGTTCATCTAGCACAAAAGCAACGGATTATAGGGAAACTTTTACTCTGGTTTCTCAGTGTGTTTCCTAGTGCCGGTTTGAAGTTCCTGCAATTTTCACTGTAAAACCGATTTGAGGTTGTACCTCCCCATATATATTTATGGAGTGGTGTTTCCACCAAAAAGAAATATGTGTTAACAAAAATCTAGTTGAAGGCGGCTTACACACACTTATCTCTCACAACTGAGCATGTAAAGAGACGTTTGTTCATCTAGCACAAACGGAAATGGTTGCAGGAAAAACTTTTACGCTGGTTTCTCAGTGTGTTTCCTAGTGCCGGTTTGAGGATCCTGCAGTTTTCACACTGAAACCGAGTTGGAGCTAGTACCTCCCCATATATATTTATGGAGTGGAGTTTGCAAATGAAAAGAATCTTTGTGTTTCCAACAAGCTGTGTGAAGGACTGCTTTCACACAAACTTATCCCTCAGATCTGAGCATGAGGTGAGACGTTCTTTCATCTAGCACAAAAGGATCGGGTTGCAGGAGAAACATTTACTCTTGTTTCTCAGTCTGTTTCCTAGTGCTGGTATGAAGTTCCTGCAGTTTTCACTGTAAAACAGTTTTGGAGCTCGTACCTCCCCTTATGTATTTATGGTTGGAGATTGCAACTGAAAAGAAACTTGGTGGTCCAAGAATCGAGCTGAAGGACGGCTTTCACACACACATAACTCTCAGAACTGAGCATGTGGAGAGACGTTCGTTCATCTAGCACAAAAGGAATGGATTACAGGGAATCTTTTACTCTGGTTTCTCAGTGTGTTTCCTAGTGCCGTTTTGAAGTTCCTGCAATTTTCACTGTAAAACCGATTTGAGGATGTACCTCCCCATATATATTTATGGAGTGGAGTTTCCACCGAATAGAAACTATGTGTTAACAAAAATCTAGTTGAAGGCGGCTTACACACACTTATCTCTCACAACTGAGCATGTAAAGAGACGTTTGTTCATCTAGCACAAACGGAACTGGTTGCAGGAAAAACTTTTACGCTGGTTTCTCAGTGTGTTTCCTAGTGCCGGTTTGAGGATCCTGCAGTTTTCACACTGAAACCGAGTTGGAGCTAGTATCTCCCCATATATATGTATGGAGTGGATTTTGCAAATGAAAAGAAAATTTGTGTTTCCAACAAGCTATGTGAAGGACTGCTTTCACACAATCTTATCCCTCAGAACTGAGCATGAGGTGAGACGTTCGTTCATCTAGCACAAAGGGAACGGGATGCAGGAGAAATTTTTACTCTTGTTTCTCAGTCTGTTTCCTAGTGCTGGTATGAAGTCCCTGCAGTTTTCACTGTAAAAATATTTGGAGCTCGTACCTCCCCATATAAATGTATCGAGTGGAGTTTGCAACTGAAAAGAAAATTTTGGTTCCCAACAAGCTAGTTGAAGGACGGTTTTCATACACACTTATCTCTCAGAACGGAGCATGTGGAGAGACGATCGTTCATCTAGCACAAAGGGAACGGTTTGCAGGAGATACTTTTTCCCTGGTTTCTCAGTATTTTTCTAGTGCCGTTTTGAAGTTCCTGTATTTTTTACGGTAAAACCTAGTTGGAGCTATTACCTCCCCATATATATGTATGAAGTGGAGTTTCCGACTGAAAAGAAACTTTGTGTTCCCTATAAGCAAAGTGAAGTACGGCTTTCACACACACTTATCTCTCAGAACTGAGCATGTGGAGAGACGTTATTTCATGTAGCGCAAAGGGAACGTGTTGCAGGTGAAATTTTACTCTGGTTCTCAGTCTGTTTCCTAGTGCCGGTTTGAAGATCCTGCAGTTTTTACGGTAAAACTTATTTGGAGCTAGTACCTCCCCATATATATATATGGATTGGAGTTTGCAACTGAAAAGGAACTTTGTGTTCTCAACAAGCTAGTTGAAGGGCGAGTTTCACACACATTTACCTCTCAGAACTGAGCATGTGGAGAGACGTTAGTTCATGTAGCACAAAGGGAACGTGTTGCAGGAGAAACTTTACTCTGGTTTCTCAGTCTGTTTCCTAGTGCCGGTTTGAAGGTCCTGCAGTTTTCACTGTAAAACCGAGTTGGAGCTAGAACCTCCCCTCATATATATGTATGGATTGGAGTTTGCAACTTAAAACAAACTTTGTGTTCCCAACAAGCTAGTTGAAGGACGGCTTTCACACACAAATTTCTCTCAGAACTGAGCATGTGGAGATACGTTCTTTCATCTAGCATAAAGGAACGTGATGCAGGAGAAACATTTACTCTGGTTTCTCAGGGTGTTTCCAAGTGCCGGTTTGTATTTCATGCAGTTTTCACTGTAAATCAGATTTGGAGCTAGTACCTACCCATATATATGTATGGAGTGGAGTTTGCAACTGAAAAGAAACTTTGTGTCCAAAACAAGCTATTTGAAGGGCGGGTTTCACACACACTTACCTCCCAAAAATTATCATGTGGAGAGACGTTCGTTCATCTAACTTAAATGGAACGGGTTGCATGAGATACATTTTCTCTGGTTTCTCAGTGTGTTTCCAATTGCCGGTTTAATATTCCTGCAGTTTTCACTGTAAAACAGGGTTGGAGCTAATACCTCCCAATATATATGTGTGGATTGGATATTGCAACTGAAAAGAAACTTTGTGTTCCCAAAAAGATAGGTGAAGTACGGCATTCACACACACTTATCTCTCAGAAATGAGCATGTGGAGAGACATTCGTTCATCTAGCACAAAGGGAACGGGTTGCAGGAGAAACAGTTACTCTGTTTTCTTAGTCTTTTTCCTAGTGCCGGTTTGAAGTTCGGGCAGTTTTTACTGTAAAACCAAGTTGGAGCTAGTATCTCCCCATATATATGTATGGAGTGGAGTTTGAAACTGAAAAGAAAATTTGTGTTCCCAACAAGCTAGGTGAAGTACGGCTTTCACACACACTTATCTCTCAGAATTAACATGTGGATAGACGTTCGTCCATTTAGCACAAAGGGAACGGTTTGCAGGAGAAACGTTTTCTCTGGTTTCTCAGTCTGTTTCCTAGTGCTGGTATGAAGTTCCTGCAGTTTTCACTGTAAAACAGATTTGGAGCTAGTACCTACCCTTATAAATGTATGGAGTTGAGTTTGCAACTGAAAAGAAACTTTGTGTTTCCAACAAGCTATGTGAAGTACTGCTTTGACACAAAATTATCCCTCAGATCTGAGCATGAGGTGAGACGTTCGTTCATCTATCACAAAGGGAACGGGTTGCAGGGGAATGTTTTACTATGCTTTCTCAGTCTGTTTCCTAGTGCCGTTTTGAAGTTCCTGCAGTTTTCACTGTAAATCCGATTTGAGGGTGTACCTCTCCATATATATGTATGGAGTGGGGTTTGCAAACGAAAAGATACTATGTGTTCCCAACAATGTAGTTGAAAGCGGCTTTCACACACACTTTTCTCTCACAACTGAGCATGTAAAGAGACGTTTGTTCATCTAGCACAAACGAAACCGGTTGCAGGAAAACTTTTATTCTGGTTTCTCAGTGTGTTTCCTAGTGCCTGTTTGATGTTCCTGCAGTTTTCACACTGAAATCATGTTGGATCTAGTACCTCCCCATATATATTTTTGGAGTGCAGTTTGCAAATGAAAAGAATCTTTGTGTTTCCAACAAGCTGTGTGAAGGACTGCTTTCACACAAACTTATCCCTCAGATCTGAGCATGAGGTGAGACGTTCTTTCATCTAGCACAAACGGATCGGGTTGCAGGAGAAACATTTACTCTTGTTTCTCAGTCTGTTTCCTAGTGCTGGTATGAAGTTCCTGCAGTTTTCACTGTAAAACAGATTTGGAGCTCGTACCTCCCCATATGTATTTAAGGTTGGAGTTTGCAAATGAAAAGAAACATGGTGGTCCCAAGAATCGAGGTGCGGACGGCTTTCACACACACATAACTCTCAGAACTGAGCATGTGGAGAGACTTTCGTTCATCTAGCACAAAAGCAACGGATTATAGGGAAACTTTTACTCTGGTTTCTCAGTGTGTTTCCTAGTGCCGGTTGAAGTTCCTGCAATTTTCACTGTAAAACCGATTTGAGGTTGTACCTCCCCATATATATTTATGGAGTGGTGTTTCCACCAAAAAGAAACTATGTGTTAACAAAAATCTAGTTGAAGGCGGCTTAAACACACTTATCTCTCACAACTGAGCATGTAAAGAGACGTTTGTTCATCTAGCACAAACGGAACTGGTTGCAGGAAAAACTTTTACGCTGGTTTCTCAGTGTGTTTCCTAGTGCCGGTTTGAGGATCCTGCAGTTTTCACACTGAAACCGAGTTGGAGCTAGTACCTCCCCATATATATGTATGGAGTGGATTTTGCAAATGAAAAGAAAATTTGTGTTTCCAACAAGCTATGTGAAGGACTGCTTTCACACAATCTTATCCCTCAGAACTGAGCATGAGGTGAGACGTTCGTTCATCTAGCACAAAGGGAACGGGATGCAGGAGAAATTTTTACTCTTGTTTCTCAGTCTGTTTCCTAGTGCTGGTATGAAGTCCCTGCAGTTTTCACTGTAAAAAGTTTTGGAGCTCGTACCTCCCCATATATATGTATCGAGTGGAGTTTGCAACTGAAAAGAAAATTTTTGTTCCCAACAAGCTAGTTGAAGGACGGTTTTCATACACACTTATCTCTCAGAACGGAGCATGTGGAGAGACGATCGTTCATCTAGCACAAAGGGAACGGTTTGCAGGAGATACTTTTTCCCTGGTTTCTCAGTATTTTTCTAGTGCCGGTTTGAAGTTCCTGTATTTTTTACGGTAAAACATAGTTGGAGCTATTACCTCCCCATATATATGTATGAAGTGGAGTTTCCGACTGAAAAGAAACTTTGTGTTCCCTATAAGCAAAGTGAAGTACGGCTTTCACACACACTTGTCTCTCAGAACTGAGCATGTGGAGAGACGTTATTTCATGTAGCGCAAAGGGAACGTGTTGCAGGTGAAATTTTACTCTGGTTCTCAGTCTATTTCCTTGTGCCGGTTTGAAGATCCTGCAGTTTTTACGGTAAAACTTATTTGGAGCTAGTTCCTCCCCATATATATGTATGGATTGGAGTTTGCAACTGAAAAGGAACTTTGTGTTCTCAACAAGCTAGTTGAAGGGCGAGTTTCACACACACTTACCTCTCAGAACTGAGCATGTGGAGAGACGTTAGTTCATGTAGCACAAAGGGAACGTGTTGCAGGAGAAACTTTACTCTGGTTTCTCAGTCTGTTTCCTAGTGCCGGTTTGAAGGTCCTGCAGTTTTCACTGTAAAACCGAGTTGGAGCTAGAACCTCCCCTCATATATATGTATGGATTGGAGTTTGCAACTTAAAACAAACTTTGTGTTCCCAACAAGCTAGTTGAAGGACGGCTTTCACACACAAATTTCTCTCAGAACTGAGCATGTGGAGATACGTTCGTTCATCTAGCATAAAGGAACGTGATGCAGGAGAAACATTTACTCTGGTTTCTCAGGGTGTTTCCAAGTGCCGGTTTGTATTTCATGCAGTTTTCACTGTAAAACAGATTTGGAGCTAGTACCTACCCATATATATGTATGGAGTGGAGTTTGCAACTGAAAAGAAACTTTGTGTCCAAAACAAGCTATTTGAAGGGCGGGTTTCACACACACTTACCTCCCAAAAATTATCATGTGGAGAGACGTTCTTTCATCTAACTTAAATGGAACGGGTTGCATGAGATACATTTTCTCTGGTTTCTCAGTGTGTTTCCAATTGCCGGTTTAATATTCCTGCAGTTTTCACTGTAAAACAGGGTTGGAGCTAATACCTCCCAATATATATGTGTGGATTGGATATTGCAACTGAAAAGAAACTTTGTGTTCCCAAAAAGATAGGTGAAGTACGGCATTCACACACACTTATCTCTCAGAAATGAGCATGTGGAGAGACATTCGTTCATCTAGCACAAAGGGAACGGGTTGCAGGAGAAACAATTACTCTGTTTTCTTAGTCTTTTTCCTAGTGCCGGTTTGAAGTTCGGGCAGTTTTTACTGTAAAACCAAGTTGGAGCTAGTTTCTCCCCATATATATGTATGGAGTGGAGTTTGAAACTGAAAAGAAAATTTGTGTTCCCAACAAGCTAGGTGAAGTACGGCTTTCACACACACTTATCTCTCAGAATTAACATGTGGATAGACGTTCGTCCATTTAGCACAAAGGGAACGGTTTGCAGGAGAAACGTTTTCTCTGGTTTCTCAGTCTGTTTCCTAGTGCTGGTATGAAGTTCCTGCAGTTTTCACTGTAAAACAGATTTGGAGCTAGTACCTACCCTTATAAATGTATGGAGTTGAGTTTGCAACTGAAAAGAAACTTTGTGTTTCCAACAAGCTATGTGAAGGACTGCTTTCACCCAAATTTTCCCTCAGATCTGAGCATGAGGTGAGACGTTCGTTCATCTATCACAAAGGGAAGGGGTTGCAGGGGAAACTTTTACTATGCTTTCTCAGTCTGTTTCCTAGTGCCGTTTTGAAGTTCCTGCAGTTTTCACTGTAAAACCGATTTGAGGGTGTACCTCTCCATATATATGTATGGAGTGGGGTTTGCAAACCAAAAGATACTATGTGTTCCCAACAAAGTAGTTGAAAGCGGCTTTCACACACACTTTTCTCTCACAACTGAGCATGTAAAGAGACGTTTGTTCATCTAGCACAAACGAAACCGGTTGCAGGAAAACTTTTACTCTGGTTTCTCAGTGTGTTTCCTAGTGCCGGTTTGATGTTCCTGCAGTTTTCACACTGAAATCATGTTGGATCTAGTACCTCCCCATATATATTTATGGAGTGGAGTTTGCAAATGAAAAGAATCTTTGTGTTTCCAACAAGCTGTGTGAAGGACTGCTTTCACACAAACTTATCCCTCAGATCTGAGCATGAGGTGAGACGTTCTTTCATCTAGCACAAACGGATCGGGTTGCAGGAGAAACATTTACTCTTGTTTCTCAGTCTGTTTCCTAGTGCTGGTATGAAGTCCCTGCAGTTTTCACTGTAAAAAGATTTGGAGCTCGTACCTCCCCATATGTATTTAAGGTTGGAGTTTGCAACTGAAAAGAAACTTGGTGGTCCCAAGAATCGAGGTGCGGACGGCTTTCACACACACATAACTCTCAGAACTGAGCATGTGGAGAGACTTTCGTTCATCTAGCACAAAAGCAACGGATTACAGGGAAACTTTTACTCTGGTTTCTCAGTGTGTTTCCTAGTGCCTGTTTGAAGTTCCTGCAATTTTCACTGTAAAACCGATTTGAGGTTGTACTTCCCCATATATATTTATGGAGTGGTGTTTCCACCAAAAAGAAACTATGTGTTAACAAAAATCTAGTTGAAGGCGGCTTACACACACTTATCTCTCACAACTGAGCATGTAAAGAGACGTTTGTTCATCTAGCACAAATGGAACTGGTTGCAGGAAAAACTTTTACGCTGGTTTCTCAGTGTGTTTCCTAGTGCCGTTTTGAGGATCCTGCAGTTTCACACTGAAATCGAGTTGGAGCTAGTACCTCCCCATATATATGTATGGAGTGGATTTTGCAAATGAAAAGAAAATTTGTGTTTCCAACAAGATATGTGAAGGACTGCTTTCACACAATCTTATCACTCAGAACTGAGCATGAGGTGAGACGTTCGTTCATCTAGCACAAAGGGAACGGGATGCAGGAGAAATTTTTACTCTTGTTTCTCAGTCTGTTTCCTATTGCTGGTATGAAGTCCCTGCAGTTTTCACTGTAAAAAGATTTGGAGCTCGTACCTCCCCATATATATGTATCGAGTGGAGTTTGCAACTGAAAAGAAAATTTTTGTTCCCAACAAGCTAGTTGAAGGACGGTTTTCATACACACTTATCTCTCAGAACGGAGCATGTGGAGAGACGATCGTTCATCTAGCACAAAGGGAACGGTTTGCAGGAGATAATTTTTCCCTGGTTTCTCAGTATTTTTCTAGTGCCGGTTTGAAGTTCCTTTATTTTTTACGGTAAAACCTAGTTGGAGCTATTACCTCCCCATATATATGTATGAAGTGGAGTTTCCGACTGAAAAGAAACTTTGTGTTCCCTATAAGCAAAGTGAAGTACGGCTTTCACACACACATGTCTCTCAGAACTGAGCATGTGGAGAGACGTTATTTCATGTAGCCCAAAGGGAACGTGTTGCAGATGAAACTTTTACTCTGGTTCTCAGTCTGTTTCCTAGTGCCGTTTTGAAGTTCCTTCAGTTTTTACGGTAAAACTTATTTGGAGCTAGTACCTCCCTATATATATGTATGGATTGGAGTTTGCAACTGAATGTTCTCAACAAACTAGTTGAAGGGCGATTTTCACACACACTTACCTCTCAGAACTGAGCATGTGGAGAGACGTTAGTTCATGTAGCACAAAGGGAACGTGTTGCAGGAGAAACTTTACTCTGGTTTCTCAGTCTGTTTCCTAGTGCCGGTTTGAAGTTCCTGCAGTTTTCACTGTAAAAACGAGTTGGAGCTAGAATCTCCCCTCATATATATGTATGGATTGGAGTTTGCAACTTAAAACAAACTTTGTGTTCCCAACAAGCTAGTTGAAGGACGGCTTTCACACACAAATTTCTCTCAGAACTGAGCATGTGGAGATACGTTCGTTCATCTAGCAAAAAGGAACGTGATGCAGGAGAAACATTTACTCTGGTTTCTCAGGGTGTTTCCAAGTGCCGGTTTGTATTTCATGCAGTTTTCACTGTAAAACCGAGTTGGAGCTAGTACCTACCCATATATATGTATGGAGTGGAGTTTGCAACTGAAAAGAATCTTTGTGTCCAAATCAAGCTATTTGAAGGGCGGGTTTCACACACACTTAACTCCCAAAAATTATCATGTGGAGAGACGTTCATTCATCTAAATTAAATGGAACGGTTTGCATGAGATACATTTTCTCTGGTTTCTCAGTGTGTTTCCTATTGCCGGTTTAATATTCCTGCAGTTTTCACTGTAAAACGGGGTTGGAGCTAATACCTCCCAATATATATGTGTGGATTGTATATTGCAACTGAAAAGAAACTTTGTGTTCCCAAAAAGATAGGTGAAGTACGGCATTCACACACACTTATCTCTCAGACCTGAGCATGTGGAGAGACATTCGTTCATCTAGCACAAAGGGAACGGGTTGCAGGAGAAACAATTACTCTGTTTTCTTAGTCTTTTTCCTAGTGCCGGTTTGAATTTCGGGCAGTTTTTACTGTAAAACCAATTTGGAGCTAGTATCCCCCATATATATGTATGGATTGGAGTTTGAAATTGAAAAGAAAATTTGTGTTCCCAACAAGCTATGTGAAGTAAGGCTTTCACAGAGAGTTATCTCTCAGAATTAACATGTGGATAGACGTTCGTCCATTTAGCACAAAGGGAACGGTTTGCAGGAGAAACTTTTTCTCTGGTTTCTCAGTCTGTTTCCTAGTGCTGGTATGAAGTTCCTGCAGTTTTCACAGTAAAACAGATTTGGAGCTAGTACCTACCCATATAAATGTATGGAGTGGAGTTTGCAACTGAAAAGAAACTTTGTGTTTCCAACAAGCTATGTGAAGGACTGCTTTCACACAAACTTATCCCTCAGATCTGAGCATGAGGTGAGACGTTCGTTCATCTAGCACAAAAGGAACGGGTTGCAGGAGAAACTTTTACTCTTGTTTCTCAGTCTGATTCCTAGTGCTGGTATGAAGTTCCTGTAGTTTTCACTGTTAAACAGATTTGGAGCTCGTTCCTCCCCATATGTATGTATGGAGTGGTGTTTGTTACTGAAAAGAAACTTTGTGTTCCTAACAAGATAGGTGAAGGACGTCTTACACACACACTTATCTCTCGAACTGAGCATGTGGAGAGACTTTCGTTCATCTAGCACAAACGGAACGGTTTGCAGGAGAAATTTTACTCTGCTTTCTCATTCTGTTTCCAAGTGCCGGTTTGAAGTTTCTACAGTTTTCACTGTAACCCGATTTGGTGCTAGTACCTCCCCATATATATGTATGCATTGGAGTTTGCAACTGAAAAGAAACTTTGTGTTCCCATCTAGCAAGTTGAAGAACGGCTTATACACACACCTATCTTTCAGAGATGAGCATGTGGTGAGACGTTCGTTTATCTAGCACAAAGGGAAAGGGTTACAGGAAAAAATTTTACTCTGGTTTCTCAGGCTGTTTCCTAGTGCCAGTTTGAATTTCCTGCAGTTGTCACTGTAATACCGATTTGAGGGTGTACCTCCCCTTATATATGTATGGAGTGGTGTTTGCAACCGAAAAGAAACTATGTGTTCCAAAAAAGGAAGTTGAAGGACGGCTTTCACACACACTTATCTCTCAGAACTGAGCATGGGAAGAGACGTTCGTTCATCTAGCACAAACGGAACGGTTTGCAGGGGAAATTTCAGACTGGTTTCTCAGTGTGTTCCCAGTGCTGGTTTGGATTTCCTGCAGTTTTCACTGTAAAACAGAGTTGGAGCCAGTACTTACCCATGTATATATGTGGATTGGAGTTTGCAAATGAAAAGAACCTTTGTGTTCCCATCTGGCTAGGTGAAGGACGGCTTTCACACACACATATCTCTCAGAGCTGAGCATTTAGTGAGACGTTCGTTCATCTAGCACAAAGGGAACGGGTTGAAGGAGAATCTTTTACTCTGGTTTCTCAGTCTGTTTCCTAGTAACGGTTTGATGTTCCTGCATTTTTCAATCTGAAATCGAGTTGGAGCTAGTACCTCCCCATATATATGTATGGAGTGGAGTTTGCAAATGAAAAGAAACTTTGTGTTTCCAACAAGCTATGTGAATGACTGCTTTCACACAAACTTATCCCTCAGATCTGAGCATGAGGTTACACGTTCGTTCATGTAGCACAAAGGGAACGTGTTGCACGGGAAACTTTTACTCTTGTTTCTCAGTCTGTTAACGAGTGCTGGTATGAAGTTCCTGCAGTTTTCATTGTAAAACAGATTTGGAGCTCGTACCTACCCATTTATTTGTATGGAGTGGAGTTTGCAAAAGAAAAGGTACATGGTGGTCCCAAAAATCGAGGTGAAGGGCGGCTTTCACACACACATAACTCTCAGAACTGAGCATGTGAAGAGACGTTCCTTCATCTAGCACAAAATGAACGGGATGCAGGAGAAATTTTTACTCTGGTTTCTCAGTGTGTTTCCTAGTGCCGTTTTGAAGTTCCTGCAGTTTTCACTGTAAAACCGATTTGAGGGTATACCTCCGCATATATATGTATGTAGTGGAGTTTGCAAACGAAAAGAAACAATGTTTCCCAACAATCTAGTTGAACGACGGCTTTTACACACACTTATCTCTCACAACTGAGCATGTAGAGAGACTTTTGTTCATCTAGCAAAAATGGAACGGGTTGCAGGAAAAACTTTTCCTCTGGTTTCTCAGACTTTTTCCTAGTGCCGTTTTCAGGATCCTGCAGTTTTCACTGTACCACCGAGTTGGAGCTTCTACCTCCCCATATATATGTATGGAGTGGAGTTTGCAACTGAAAAGAAACTTTGTTTTCCCAACAAGCTATGTGAAGGATGGCTTACAAACATACGTATGTCTCAGAACTGAGCATGTGGGGATACGTTCGTTCATCTAGCACAAAGGGAACTGGTTGCAGGAGAAACTTTTACTCTGGTTTCTCCATCTGTTTCCTAGTGCCGGTTTGAAATTCCTGCAGCTTTCACTGTAAAACTGAGTTGGGGCTAGAACCTCCGCATATATATGTATGGAGTGGAGCTTGCAAATGAAAAGAAAATTTGTGTTCCCAACAAGCAAGGTGAAGGACGGCTTTAAGACACACTCATTTCTCAGAACTTAGCTTGTGGAGAAACGTTCGTTCATTTAGCAAAAATGGAACGCGTTGCAGGGGAAACTTTTTCTCTGGTTTCTCAGTTTGTTTCCTAGTGCCGGTTTGAAGTTCCTGCAATTTTCACTGTAAAACCGAGTTGGAGCTAATACCTCCCTTTATATATGTATCGAGTAGAGTATGCAACTGAAAAGAAACTTTTTGTTCACAATAAGCTAGGAGAAGGACGGCTTTCACACACAATTATCTCTCAGAATTGAGCAAGTGAGGAGAAGTTCGTTCACCTAGCACAAAGGGAATGGGTAGCAGCAGAAACTTTTACTCTGGTTTCTCACTGTTTTTCCTTTGGCCGGTTTGAAGTTCATGCAGTTTTCACTGTAAAACTTAGTTGGAACTTGTACCTCCCCATATATATGTATGGAGTGGAGTTTCCAACTGAAAAGAAACTTTGTATTCCCAACAAGCTAGGTGAAGGATGCTTTAACACACCCTTATCTCTCAGATCTGAGCATGTGGAGAGACGTTCGTTAATCTAGCACAAAGGGAACGGGTTGCAGGAGAAACTTTTACTCTGGTTTTCACTGTGTTTCCTAGTGCCGGATTGAATTTCCTGCAGTCTTCACTGTTAAACAGAGTTGGAGCTGGAACCACCCCATATATATATATGGAGTGGAGTTTGCAAATGAAAAGAAACTATGTGTTCTCCACAAGCTAGGTGAAGGACGGCTTTCACACACACTTATCTCTCAGACATGAGCATGTGGATAGAATTTCGTTCACCTAGCACAAAGGGAACGTGTTGCAGTGGAAACTTTACTCTGGTTTTCAATGTGTTTCCTAGTGCCGGTTGGAGGTTCCTGCAGTTTTCACTGTAAAACCGAGTTGCAGCTAATACCTCCCCATATATATGTATGGAGTGGAGTATGCATCTGAAAAGAAACTTTGTGTTCCCAAGAAGCTAGGTGAAGGACGGCTTTCACAAAAATTTATCTCTCAGAACTCAGCAAGTGCAGAGACTTTCGTTCATCTAGCACAAAGGGAACGGGTAGCAGGAGAAACTTTTACTCTGGTTTCTCACTGTGTTTCCTAGTGCCGGATTGAAGTTCCTGCAATTTTCACTGTAAAACCGAGTTGGAGCTAACACCTCCCCATATATATGTATGGAGTGGAGTATGCAACTTAAAAGAAAGTTTTTGTTCAAAATAAGCTAGGAGAAGTATGGCTTTCACACACAATTATCTCTCAGAATTGAGCATGTGAGGAGACGTTCGTTCATCTAGCACAAAGGGAATGGGTAGCAGGAGAAACGTTTACTCTGGTTTCTCACTGTGTTTCCAATGGCCAGTTTGAAGTTCATGCAGTTTTCACTGTAAAACATAGTTGGAGCTTGTACCACCCCATATATATGTATGGAGTGGAGTTTACAACTGAAAAGAACTTTGTGTTCCCAACAAGCTAGGTGAAAGATGCTTTCACACACCCTTATCTCTCAGAACTGAGGATGTGGAGAGACGTTCGTTAATCTATCACAAAGGGAACGGGTTGCAGGCGAAACTTTTACTCTGGTTTTCACTGTGTTTCCTAGTGCCGGACTGAAGTTCCTGCAGTTTTCACTGTAAAACCGAGTTGGAGCTGGAACCACCCCATATATATGTATGGAGTGGAGTTTGCAACTGAAAAGAAACTTTGTGTTAACAACAACCTAGGTGAAGGACGGCTTTCACACACACTTATCTCTCAGAAATGAGCATGTGGAGAGACATTCGTTCATCTAGCACAAAGGGAATGATTTGCAGGAGAAACTTTTACACTGGTTTCTCAGTGTGTTTCCTACTGCCGGTTTGAAGTTCCTGCAGATTTCATGGTCAAACCGATTTGGAGCTAGTACCTCCCCATATATATGTATGGAGTAGAATTTGCAAATGAAAAGAATCTTTGTGTTCCCAACAAGCTAGGTGAAGGACGGCTATCACACACACTTATCTCTCAGAACTGAGCATGTGGAGAGAATTTCGCTCACCTAGCACAAAGGGAACGTGTTGCAGTGGAAACTTTTACTCTGTTTTCTCACTGTGTTTCCTAGTGCCGGTATGAAGTTCATGCAGTTTTCACTGTAAAATATAGATGGAGCTAGTATCTCCCCATATATATGTATGGATTGGAGTTTGCAAATGAAAAGAATCTTTGTGTTCCCTACAAGCTAGGTGAAGTACGGCATTCACACACACGTATCTCTCGAAATGAGCATGTGGAGAGACGTTCGTTCATCTAGCACAAAGGGAACGGGTTGCAGGGGAAACTTTTACTCTGTTTTCTCAGTCTGTTTCCTAGTGCGGGTTTGCAGTTCCTGCAGATTTCACGGTAAAACCTATTTGGAGATAGTACCTCCCAATATATATGTATGGAGTAGGGTATGCAACTGAAAAGAAACTTTGTGTTCCCAACAAGCTAGGGGAAGGAAGGGTTTCAATGCACTTCTCTCTCAGAATTTAGCATGTGGAGAGAAATTCGTTCATGTAGCACAAGGGAATGTTTAGCAGGAGAAACTTATACTCTGGTTTCTCACTGTGTTTCTTAGTGCCGGTTTGAAGTTCCTGCAGTTTTCACTGTAAAATCGAGTTGGAACAAGTACCTCCCCATATATATGTATGGAGTAGAGTTTGCAACTGAAAAGAAACTTTGTGTTCTCAACAAGCTAGGTGAAGTACGGCTTTCACACACACTTATCTCTCAGAACTGATCATGTGGAGAGAAGTTCGTTCAGCTAGCACAAAGGGAAAGTGTTGCAGTGGAAAATTTACTCTGGGTTTTCACTGTGTTTGCTAGTGCCGGTTGGAAGTTCCTGCAGTTTTCACTTTAAAACCGAGTTTGAGCTGGTACCACCCCATATATATGTACGGAGTGGAGAGTGCAACTGAAAAGAAAGTTTGTGTTCCCAATAAACTAGGTGAATGATGGCTTTCATAGACACTTATCTCTGAGAACTGAGCATGTGGAGAGATGTTCGTTCATCTAGCACAAATGGAACGGATAGCAAGGGAAACTTTTACTCTGGTTTCTCAGTGTATTTAATAGTGCTGGTTTGAAGTTCCTGCAGTTTTCACTGTAAAACAGAGTTGGAGCTGGTACCTCCCCATATAAATTTATGGAGTGGAGTTTGGAACTGAAAAGAAACATTGTGTTCCCAACAAGCTAGGTGAAGGACGGCTTTCAAGACACTTATCTCTCAGAAATGAGCATGTGGAGAGGCTTTCGTTCATCTGTCACAAAAGGAACGGGTAGCAGGAGAAACTATTACTCTGGTTTCTCACTGTGTTTCCTAGTGCCGGTTTGAAGTTCCTGCAGTTTTCACTGTAAAACCGAGATGGATCTAGTACCTTCCCATATATATGTGTGGAGTGGAGTATGCAACTGAAAAGAAACTTTGTGTTCCCAACAAGCTAGGTGAAGGACGGCTTTCAACACACTTATCTCTCAGAAATGAGCATGTGGAGAGGCTTTCGTTCATCTGTCACAAAAGGAACGGGTAGCAGGAGAAACTATTACTCTGGTTTCTCACTGTGTTTCCTAGTGCCGGTTTGAATTTCCTGCAGTTTTCACTGTAAAAGCGAGATGGATCTAGTACCTTCCCATATATATGTGTGGAGTGGAGTATGCAACTGAAAAGAAACTTTGTGTTCCCAACAAGCTAGGTGAAGGACGGCTTTCAACACACTTATCTCTCAGAAATGAGCATGTGGAGAGGCTTTCGTTCATCTGTCACAAAAGGAACGGGTAGCAGGAGAAACTATTACTCTGGTTTCTCACTGTGTTTCCTAGTGCCGGTTTGAAGTTTCTGCAGTTTTCACTGTAAAACCGAGATGGATCTAGTACCTCCCCATATATATGTGTGGAGTGGAGTATGCAACTGAAAAGAAACTTTGTGTTCCCAACAAGCTAGGTGAAGGACGGCTTTCACACACACTTATCACTCAGAACTGAGCATGTGGAGAGTCCTTCATTCATCCAGCACAAAAGGAATGGGTAGCAGGAGAAACTTTTACTCTGGTTTCTCACTGTGTTTCCTATGGCCGGTTTGAAGTTCATGCAGTTTTCACTGTAAAGCATAGTTGGAGCTTGTACCTCCCCATATATATGTATTGAGTGGAGTTTCCAACTGAAAAGAAACATTGTGTTCCCAACAAGCTAGGTGAAGATGCTTCCACACACCCTTATCTCTCAGAACTGAGCATGTGGAGAGACGTTCATTAATCTAGCACAAAGGGATCTTGTTGCAGGAGAAACTTTTACTCTGGTTTTCACTGTGTTTCCTAGTGCCGGATTGAAGTTCCTGCAGTTTTCACTGTAAAACCGAGTTGGAAGTGGAACCAACCCAAATATATGTATGGAGTGGAGTTTGCAACTGAAAAGAAACTTTGTGTTCCCAACAAGCTAGGTGAAGGACGGCTTTCACAAACACATTTCTCTAAGAAATGAGCATGTGGAGAGACGTTCGTTCATCTAGCACAAAGGGAATGATTTGCAGGAGAAACTTTTACTCTGGTTTCTCAGTGTGTTTCCTACTGCCGGTTTGAAGTTCCTGCAGATTTCACGGTCAAACCGATTTGGAGCTAGTACCTCCCTATATATATGTATGGAATAGAGTTTGCAACTGATAAGAAACTTTGTGTTCTCAAATAGCTAGGTGAAGTACGGCTTTCAAACACACTTATCTCTCAGAAGTGAGCATGTGGAGAGAATTTGGTTCACCTAGCACAAAGGGAACGTGTTGCAGTGGAAACTTTTACTGTGGTTTCTCACTGTGTTTCCTAGTGCCGGTTTGAAGTTCATGCAGTTTTCACTGTAAAATATAGATGGAGCTAGTACCTCCCCATATATATATATGTATTGGAGTTGGCAACTGAAAAGAATCTTTGAGTTCCCAACAAGCTAGCTGAAGGACGGTTTCACACACACTTTCTCTCAGAAATGAACATGTGGAGAGAATTTCGTTCATCTAGCAAAAGGGAACGGGTTGTAGGAGAAACATTTACTCTGGATTCTCATTGTGTTTCCTAGTGTCGGTATGAAGTTCCTGCAGTTTTGACGGTAAAACCGTGGTGGAGCTAGTACCTCCCCATATATATGTATGGGGTGGAGTTAGCAACTGAAAAAAACTTTGTGTTCCCAACAAGCTAGGTGAAGGACGGCTTTCAAACACAATTATCTCTCAGAATTGAGCATGTGGAGAGACGTTCGTTCATCTAGCACAAAGGAACAGATAGCAAGGGAAACTTTTACTCTGGTTTTTCAATGTGTTTCCTAGTGCCGGTTTGAAGTTCATGCATTTTTCACTGTAAAACATAGTTGGAGATAGTACCTCCCCATATATATGTATGGAGTGGAGTTTCCAACTGAAAAGAAACTTTGTGTTCCCAACAATCTAGGTGAAGTATGCTTTCACAAACACTTATCTCTCAGAACTGAGCATGTGGAGAGACGTTCGTTCATCTAGCACAAAGAGAACGGGTTGGAGGAGAAACTTTTACTCTGGTTTCTCAGTGTGTTTCCTAGTGCCGTTTTGAAGTTCCTGCAGTTTTCACTGTAAAACCGAGTTGGAGCTTATACCACCCCATATATATGTATGGAGTGGAGTTTGCAAAGGAAAAGATTCTTTGTGTTCCCAACAAGCTAGGTGAAGGACGGCTTTCACACACACTTATCTCTCAGAACTGAGCATGTGGAGAGACGTTCGTTCATCTAGCACCAAGGGAACGGGTTGCAGTAGAAACTTTTACTCTGGTTTCTCAGTCTGTTTCCTAGTGCCGATTTGAAGCTCCTGCAGTTTTCATTGTAAAAACGAGTTGGTGCTAGTATCTCCCCATATATATGTATGGGTTGGAGTATTCAACTGAAAAGAAAGTTTTTCTTCCCAATAATCTAGGAGAAGGACAGCTTTCACACACAATTATCTCTCAGAATTGATCATGTGAGGAGACGTTCGTTCATCTAGCACAAAGGGAATGGGTAGCAGGAGAAACTTTTACTCTGGTTTCTCAGTGTGTTTCCTAGTGCCGGTTTGAAGTTCCTGCAGTTTTCACGGTAAAACCGAGTTTGAGCCTGTACCTCCCCATATATATGTATGGAGTGGAGTATGCAACTTAAAAGAAAGTTTGGTTCCCAATAAACTATGTGAACGACGACTTTCACACACAATTATCTCTCAGAATTGAGCATGTGAGGAGACGTTCGTTCATCTAGCACAAAGGGAATGGGTAGCAGGTGAAACTTTTACTCTGGTTTCTCACTGTGTTTCCTATGGCCGGTTTGAAGTTCATGCAGTTTTCACTGTAAAACTTAGTTGGAGCTTGTACCTCCCCATATATATGTATGGAGTGGAGTTTCCAACTGAAAAGAAACATTGTGTTCCCAACAAGCTAGGTGAAGGATGCTTTCACACACCCTTATCTCTCAGAACTGAGCATGTGGAGAGACGTTCGTTAATCTAGCACAAAGGGAACGGGTTGCAGGAGAAACTTTTACTCTGGTTTTCACTGTGTTTCCTAGTGCCGGATTGAAGTTCCTGCAGTTTTCACTGTAAAACCGAGTTGGAGCTCGTACCTACCCATATATATGTATGGAGTGGAGTTTGCAACTGAAAAGAAACTTTGTGTTCCCAACAAGCTAGGTGAAGGACGGCTTTCACACACACTTGTCTCTCAGAAATGAGCATGTGGAGAGACGTTCGTTATCTAGCACAAAGGGAATGAATTGCAGGAGAAACTTTTACAGTGGTTTCTCTGTGTGTTTCCTACTGCCGGTATGAAGTTTGTGCAGATTTCACGGTAAAACTGATTTGGAGCTAGTACCTCCCCATATATATGTATGGAGTAGAGTTTGCAACTGAAAAGAAACTTCGTATTCTCAACAAGCTAGGTGAAGTACGGCTTTCAAACACACTTATCTCTCAGAAATGAGCATGTGGAGGGAATTTCGTTCACCTACCATAAAGGGAACGTGTTGCAGTGGAAACTTTTACTGTGGCTTCTCACTGTGTTTCCTAGTGCCGGTTTGAAGTTCCTGCAGTTTTCACTGTAAAATATAGATGTAGCTAGTACCTCCCCATATATATATATGGATTGGAGTTGGCAACTGAAAAGAATCTTTGTGTTCCCAACAAGCTATTTGAAGGACGGCTTTCACACACACTTATCTCTCAGAACTGAACATGTGGAGAGAATTTCGTTCATCCAGCAAAAGGGAACGGGTTGTAGGGGAAACATTTACTCTGGATTCTCATTGTGTTTCCTAGTGCCGGTAGGAAATTCCTGCAGTTTTGACGGTAAAACCGTGGTGGAGCTAGTACCTCCCCATATATATTTATGGGGTGGAGTTTGCAAAGGAAAAGAATATTTGTGTTCCCAACAAGCTAGGTGAATGACGGCTTTCACACACACTTATCTCTCAGAACTGAGCATGTGGAGAGACGTTCGTTCATCTAGCACCAAGGGAACGGGTTGCAGTAGAAACTTTTACTCTGGTATCTCAGTCTGTTTACTAGTGCCGATTTTAAGCTCCTTCAGTTTTCACTGTAAAAACGAGTTGGAGCTAGTATCTCCCCATATATATGTATGGGTTGGAGTATGCAACTGAAAAGAAACTTTTTGTTCACAATAAGCTAGGAGAAGGACAGCTTTCACACACAATTATCTCTCAGAATTGATCATGTGAGGAGACGTTCGTTCATCTAGCACAAAGGAAATGGGTAGCAGGAGAAACATTTACTCCTGTTTCTCACTGTGTTCCTATGGCTGGTTTGAAGTTCATGCAGTTTTCACTGTAAAACATAGTTCGAGCTTGTACCTCCCCATATATATGTAAGGAGTGGATTTTCCAACTGAAAAGAAACATTGTGTTCCCAACAAACTAGGTGAAGGATGCTTTCACACACCCTTATCTCTCAGAAATGAGCATGTGGAGAGACGTTCGTTAATCTAGCACAAAGGGAACGGGTTGCAGGAGAAACTTTTACTTTGGTTTTCACTGTGTTTCCTAGGGCCGGATTGAAGTTCCTGCAGTTTTCACTGTAAAACCGAGTTGGATCTGGAACCACCCCATATATATGTATGGAGTGGAGTTTGCAACTGAAAAGAAACTTTGTGTTCCCAACAAGCTAGGTGAAGGACGGCTTTCACACACACTTATCTGTCAGAAATGAGCATGTGGAGAGAATTTCGTTACCCTAGCACAAAGGGAACGTGTTGCAGTGGAAACTTTTACTGTGGTTTCTCACTGTGTTTCCTAGTGCCGGTTTGAAGTTCATGCAGTTTTCACTGTAAAATATAGATGGAGCTAGTACCTCCCCATATATATATATGGATTGGAGTTGGCAACTGAAAAGAATCTTTGTGTTCCCAACAAGCTAGCTGAAGGACGGCTTTCACACACACGTATCTCTAAGAACTCAACATGTGGAGAGTATTTCGTTCATCTAGCAAAAGTGAACGGGTTGTAGGAAAAACATTTACTCTGGATTCTCATTGTGTTTCCTAGTGCCGGTATGAAGTTCCTGCAGTTTTGATGGTAAAAACGTGGTGGAGCTGGTACCTCCCCATATATATGTATGGGGTGGAGTTTGCAACTGAAAAAAACTTTGTGTTCCCAACAAGCTAGGTGAAGGACGGCTTTCAAACACAATCATCTCTCAGAATTGAGCATGTGGAGAGACGTTCGTTCATCTAGCACAAAGGGAATGATTTGCAAGAGAAACTTTTACACTGGTTTCTCAGTGTGATTCCTACCTTCGGTTTGAAGTTCCTGCAGATTTCACGGTAAAACCGGTTTTCTAGCTAGTACCTCCCCATATATATGTATGGAGTAGAGTTTGCCACTGAAAAGACACTTTGTGTTCTCAACAAGCTAGGTGAAGTACGTCTTTCACAAACACTTATCTCTCAGAACTGAGCATGTGGAGAGAATTTCGTTCACCTAGCACAAGGGGAACGTGTTGCAGTGGAAACTTTTACTCTGGTTTCTCACTGTGTTTCCTAGTGCCGGTTTGAATTTCATGCAGTTTTCACTGTAAAATATAGATGGAGCTAGTACTTCCCCATGTATATTTATGGGGTGTAGTTTGCAACTGAAAAGAAACTTTGTGTTCCCAACAAGCTAGGTGAAGGACGGCTTTCAAACACAATTATCTCTCAGAATTGAGAACGTGGAGAGACGTTCGTTCATCTAGCACAAAGGAACAGATAGAAAGGGAAACATTAACTCTGGTTTTTCAATATGTTTCCTAGTGCCGGTTTGAAGTTCATGCAGTTTTCACAGTAAAACATAGTTGGAGCTTGTACCTCCCCATATATATGTATGGAGTGGAGTTTCCAAATGAAAAGAAACCTTGTGTTCCCAACAAGCTAGGTGAAGGATGCTTTCACACACACTTATCTCTCAGAACTGAGAATGTGGAGAGACGTTCGTTCATCTAGCAAAAAGGGAACGGGTTGCAGGGGAAACTTTTACTCTGTTTTCTCAGTCTGTTTCCTAGTGCCGGTTTGAAGTTCCTGCAGATTTCACGGTAAAACCGATTTGGAGCTAGTACCTCCACATATATATGTATGGAGTGGGGTATGCAACTGAAAAGAAACTTTGTGTTCCCAACAAGCTAGTTGAAGGAAGGCTTTCAATGCACTTGTCTCTCAGTACTGAGCATGTGGAGAGAAATTCGTTCATGTAGCACAAAGGGAACGGTTTTCAGGAGAAACATTTACTCTGGTTTCTCAGTGTGTTTCCTAGTGCCGGTTTGAAGTTCCTGCATTTTTCACTGTAAAACAGAGTTGGAGATTGGACCTCCCCATATATATGTATGGAGTGGAGATTGCAACTGAAAAGAATCTTTGTGTTCCCAAAAAGCTAGTTGAAGGAATGCTTTCACACACACTTTTCTCTCAGAACTGACCTTGTGGAGAGTAATTCATTCATCTAGTACAAAGGGAATGGGTAGCAGGAGAAACTTTTACTCTGGTTTCTCACTGTGTTTCCTAGTGCCGGATTGAAATTCCTGCAGTTTTCACGGTTAAACCGAGTTTGAACTATTACCTCACCATATATATGTATGGAGTAGTGTTTGCAACTGAAAAGAAACTTTGTGTTCTCAACAAGCTAGGTGAAGTACGGCTTTCACACACACTTATCTCTCAGAACTGATCATGTGGATAGAAGTTCGTTCACCTAGCACAAAGGGAACTTGTTGCAGTGGAAACTTTACTCTGGTTTCTCACAGTGTTTCCTAGTGCCGGTTTGAAGTCCCTGCAGTTTTTACTGTAAAACCGAGTTGGGTCTAGTATCTCCCCATATATATTTATGGAGTGGAGTAAGCAACTGAAAAGAAAGTTTGTGATTCCAACAAGAGAGGTGAAGGACGGCTTTCACAAAAAATTATCTCTCAGAACTGAGCATGTGCAGAGACGTTCCTTCATTTAGCCAAAGTGAACGGGTAGCAGGAGAAACTATTACTCTGGTTTCTCACTGTGTTTCCTAGTGCCGGTTTGATGTTCCTGCAGTTTTCACTGTAAAACCGAGATGGAGCTAGTACCTCCCCATATATATGTGTGGAGTGGTGTATGCAACTGAAAAGAAACTTTGTGTTCCCAACAAGCTAGTTGAAGGACGGCTTTCACACACACATATCTCTCAGAAATGACCATGTGGAGAGTCCTTCGTTCATCTAGAACAAAGGGAATGGGTAGCAGGAGAAACTTTTACTCTGGTTTCTCACTGTGTTTCCTAGTGCCGGTTTGAATTTCCTGAATTTTTCACTGTAAAACAGAGTTGGGGCTAGAACCTACCAATATATATGTATGGAGTGGAGAATGCAACTGAAAAGAAACTTTTTGTTCCCAACAAGCTAGTTGAAGGAAGGCTTTCACACACACTTATCTCTCAGAACTGAGCATGTGGAGAGTCCTTCGTTCATCTAGCACAAAGGGAACGGGTAGCCAGAGAAACTTTATTCTGGTTTCCCACTGTGTTTCCTAGCGCCGGTTTGTTGTTCCTGCAGTTTTCACTGTAAAGCCGATTTGGAGCTACTACCTCCCCATATATATGTATGCAGTAGAGATTGCATCTGAAAAGAAATTTTGTGTTCTCAACAAGCTAGTTGAAGTAGGCTTTCACACAAACTATACTCTCAGAACTGAGCATGTGGAGAGACATTTGTTCATCTATCACAAAGGGAACGGGTAGCAGGAGAAACTATAACTCTGGTTTCTCACTGTGTTTCCTAGAGCCGGTTTGAAGTTCCTGCAGTTTTCACTGTAAAACCGAGATGGAGCTAATACCTCCCCTTATATATGTGTGGGGTGGACTATGCAACTGAAAACAAACTTTGTGTTCCCAACAAGCTAGGTGAAGGACGGCTTTCACACACACTTTTCTCTCAGAACTGAGCATGTGGAGAGACGTTCGTTCATCTAGCATAAAGGGAACGGGTTGCAGGAGAAACTTTTACTCTGGTTTCTCAGTCTGTTTCCTAGTGCCGGTTTGAAGTTCCTGAGTTATCAGTGAAAACAGTGTTGGAGCTATTACCTCCTCATATATATGTATGGAGTGGAGTTTGCAAATGAAAAGAAACTTTGTGTTCCCAACAAGCTAGGTGAAGGACGGCTTTCACACACACTTCCCTCTCAGAACTGAGCATGTGGAGAGACGTTCGTTCATCTAGCACAAAGGGAACGGGTTGCACGAGAAACTTTTACTCTGGTTTCTCATTCTGTTTTCTAGTGCCTGTTTGAAAATCCTGCAGTTTCCACTGTAAAACCGAGTTGGAGCTAGTCCCTACCCTTTGATATGTATGGAGTGGAGTTTGTAAATGAAAAGAAACTTTGTGTTCCCAACAAGCGAGATGAAGGACGGCTTTCTCACACACTTATCTCTCAGAACTGAGCATGTGGAGAGACATTCGTTCATCTAGCACAAAGGGAACGGTTTGCAGGGGAAACTATTACTCTGGTTTCTCAGTCTGTTTCCTAGTGCCGGTTTGAAGTTCCTGCAGTTTTCACTGTAAAACCGAGTTGGAGCTAGTACCTCCTATATATATGTATGGAGTGGAAATGTCAACTGAAAAGGAACATTGTGTTACCAACAAGCTAGGTGAAGGACGGATTTCACACACACTTATGTCACAGAACACATCATGTGGATATACGTTTGTTCATGTACCACAAAGGGAACGGGTTGCAGAAGAAAATTTTTATCTGGTTTCTCACTTTGTTTCCTAGTGCCGGTTTGAAGTTCCTGCATTTTTCACTGTAAAATCGAGTTAGAGCTGCTACCACCCCATATATATGTATTGAATGGAGTTTGCAACTGAAAACAAATTTTGTGTTCCCAAAAAGCTATGTGAAGGACGGCTTTCATACACTCTTTTCTCTCAGAACTGAGCATGTGGAGAGACGTTCGCTCATCTTGCACAAAGGGAACGGGAGTCAGAAGAATCTTTATTCTTGTTTCTCAATTTTTTTCCTACTGCCGGTTTGAAGTTCCTGCAGTTTTCAATGTAAAACCGAGTTGGAGCTACTACCTCCCCATATATATGTGTGCAGTAGAATTTGCAACTGAAAAGAAACTTTATGTTCTCAACAAGCAAGTTGAAGTAAGGTTTTCACACACACTTATCTCTCAGAACTGAGTTTGTGCAGAGACGTTCGTTCATCTAGCACAAAAGGAACGGGTAGCAGGAGAAACTATTTCTCTGGTTTCTCAATGTGTTTCCTAGTGCCGGTGTGAATTTCCTGCAGTTTTCACTGTAAAACTGCGATGGAGCTAGTACCTCCCCATATATATGTGAGGATTGGAGTATGCAAATGAAAAGAAACTTTTTGTTCCCAACAAGCTTGGTGAAGTACGGTTTTCACACACACTTTTCTCGCACAACTGAGCATGTGGAGAGACGTTCGTTCATCTAGCAAAAAGGAAACGGTTTGCAGGAGTAACTTTTACACTGGTTTCTCATTGTTTTTCCAAGTGTCGGTTTGATGTTCCTGCAGTTTTCACTGTAAAACCGAGTTGGAACTATTACCTCCCCATATATATGTATGCAGTGTAGTATGCAAATGAAAAGAATCTTTGTGTTCCCAATAAGCAAGTAGAAGAACGGCTTTCACAAACAAATATCTCTCAGAACTGAGCATGTGCAGAGACATTCGTTCATCTAGCACAAAGGGAACGGGTTGCAGGAGAAACTTTTACTCTCGTTTATCAGTGTGTTTCCTAGGGCCGGTTTGAAATTCCTGAATTTTCACGGTAAAAATGAGTAGGAGCTAGAATCTGCCCATATATATTTATGGAGTGGAGTATCCTACTGAAAAGAAACTTTGTGTTCCCAATAAGCTAGGTGAAGGATGGCTTTCACACACAATAATCTCTCAGAACTGAGTATGTGGAGAGACGTTCGTTCATCTAGCAAAAAGGGAACGGGTTGCAGGAGAAACATTAACTCTGGTTTCTCAGTGTGTTTCCTAGTGCCGGTTTGAAGTTCCTGCAGTTTTCACGGTAAAACCGATTTGGAGCTAGTACCTCCCCATATATATGTATGGAGAGGAGTATGCAACTAAAAAGAAACTTTGTGTTCCGAATAAGATAGGTGAAGGACGGCTTTCACACACACTTATATCTCAGAACTGAGCATGGGGAGGGATGTTCGTTCATCTAGCAAAAATGGAACGCGTAGCAGGAGAAAGTATTTCTCTGGTTTCTCAGTGTGTTTCCTAGTGCCGGTTTCAAGTTCCTGCAGTTTTCACGGTAAAACCGTGTTGGAGCTAGTACCTCCCCATATATATGTATGGAGTGGAGTATGCAAATGAAAAGAAACTTTGTGTTCCCAATAAGCTTGGTGAAGGACGGCTTTCACTCACAATAATCTCTCAGAACTGAGCATGTGGAGAGACGTTCGTTCATCTAGCACAAAGGGAACGGATAGCAAGGGAAACTATTACTATGTTTGTCAATGTGTTTCCTAGTGCCGCTTTGAAGTTGCTGCAGTTTTCACTGTAAAACCGAGATGGAGTTTGTACCTCCCCATATATATGTATGGAGTGGAGTATGCAACTGAAAAGAAACACTGTGTTCCTAACAAGCTAGGTGAAGGAAGGCTTTCACAAAAACTTATCTCTCAGAACTTAGCATGTGGAGAGACGTTCGTTCATCTAGCACAAAGGGAACGGGTTGCAGGAGAAACATTAACTCTGTTTTCTCAGTGTGTTTCCTAGTGCCGGTTTGAAGTTCCTGCAGTTTTCACGGTAAAACCGATTTGGAGCTAGCACCTCCCCATATATATGTATGGAGTGGAGTATGCAACTAAAAAGAAACTTTGTGTTCCGAATAAGTTAGGTGAAGGACGGCTTTCACACACACTTATATCTCAGAACTGAGCATGTGGAGGGAAGTTCGTTCATCTAGCACAAATGGAACGGGTTGCAGGAGAAACTTTTACTCTGGATTCTCACTGTGTTTCCTAGTGCCGGTTTGATGTTCCTGCAATTTTCACTGTAAAACCGTGTTGGAGCTGGTACCACCGCATATATATGTATGGAGTGAAGTTTGAAACTGAAAAGAAACTTTGTGTTCCCAACAAGCTAGGTGAAGGACGGCTTTCAAACACACTTATCTCTCAGAACTGAGCATGTGGAGAGACGTTCGTTCATCTAGCACAAAGGGAATGATTTGCAGGAGAAACTTTTACTCTGGTTTCTCCGTCTGTTTCCTAGTGCCGGTTTGAAGTTCCTGCAGTTTCCAGTGTAAAACCGAGTTGGGTCTAGTAACTCCCCATATATATGTATGGAGTGGAGTATGCAAGTGAAAAGAAACTTTGTGTTCCCAATAAGATAGTTGAAGGACGGCTTTCACACACAATTATATCTCAGAACTGAGCATGTGGAGAGAATTTCATTCATCTAGCACAAAGAGGATGGATAGCAAGGGAAACTTTTACTCTGGTTTTAGACTGTGTTTCCTAGTGCCGGTTTGAAGTTAATGCAGTTTTCACTTTAAAACATAGTTGGAGCTAGTACCTCCACATATATATGTATGGAGTGGAGTTTGCAACTGAAAAGAAACTTTGTTTTCCCAACAAGCTAGGTGAAGGACGGCTTCCACACACACTTATCTCTCAGAACTGAGCATCTGGAGAGACGTTCGTTCATCTAGCACAAAGGGAACGGTTTGCAGGAGAAACTTTTACTGTGGTTTCTCAGTGTGTTTAATAGTGCCGGTTTGAAGTTCCTGCAGTTTTCACAATAAAACCGAGTTGGTGCATGTACCAGCCCATTTATATGTATGGAGTGGAGTTTGCAATTGAAAAGAAACTTTGTGTTCCCAACAAGATAGTTGAAGAACGGCTTTCACACACACTTATCTCTCAGAACTGAGCATGTGGAGAGACGTTCGTTCATCTAGCACAAAAGGAATGGTTTGCAGGAGAAACTTTTACTGTGGTTTCTCACTGTGTTTCCTAGTGCCGGTTTGAAGTTCCTGCAGTTTTCACTGTAAACCCGATTTGGAGCTTGTACCTCCCCATATATATGTATGGAGTGGAGTTGGCATCTGAAAAGAAACTTTGTGTTCCCAATAAGCTAGTTGAAGGACGGCTTTCACACACAATTATCTCTCAGAACTGAGCATGTGGAGGGACGATCGTTCATCTAGCTCAAAGGGAACGGTTTGCAGAAGAAAATTTTAATCTGGTTTCTCACTTTGTTTCCTAGTGCCGGTTTGAATTTCCTGCAGTTTTCAATGTAAAACCGAGTTGGAGCTACTACCTCCCCATATATATGTATGCAGTAGAATTTGCAACTGAAAAGAAACTTTGTGTTCTCAACAAGCAAGTTGAAGTACGGTTTTCACACACAGTTATCTCTCAGAACTGAGTTTGTGCAGAGACGTTCGTTCATCTAGCACAAAAGGAACGGGTAGCAGGAGAAACTATTTCTCTGGTTTCTCAATGTGTTTCCTAGTGACGGTGTGAATTTCCTGCAGTTTTCACTGTAAAACTGCGATGGAGCTAGTACCTCCCCATATATATGTGAGGATTGGAGTATGCAAATGAAAAGAAACTTTTTGTTCCCAACAAGCTTGGTGAAGTACGGTTTTCACACACACTTTTCTCGCACAACTGAGCATGTGGAGGGACGTTCGTTCATCTAGCACAAATGGAACGCGTAGCTGGAGAAAGTATTACTCTGGTTTCTCAGTGTGTTTCCTAGTGCCGGTTTGAAGTTCCTGCAGTTTTCACGGTAAAACCGTGTTGGAGCTAGTACCTCCCCATATATATGTATGGAGTGGAGTATGCAAATGAAAAGAAACTTTGTGTTCCCAATAAGCTTGGTGAAGGTCGGCTTGCACTCACAATAATCTCTCAGAACTGAGCATGTGGAGAGACGTTCGTTCATCTAGCACAAAGGGAACGGATAGCAAGGGAAACTATTACTATGTTTGTCAATGTGTTTCCTAGTGCCGCTTTGAAGTTGCTGCAGTTTTCACTTTAAAACTGAGATGGAGTTTGTACCTCCCCATATATATGTATGGAGTGGAGTATGCAACTGAAAAGAAACATTGTGTTCCTAACAAGCTAGGTGAAGGAAGACTTTCACAAAAACTTATATCTCAGAACTTAGCATGTGGAGAGACGTTCGTTCATCTAGCACAAAGGGAACGGGTTTGCAGGAGAAACATTAACTCTGTTTTCTCAGTGTGTTTCCTAGTGCCGGTTTGAAGTTCCTGCAGTTTTCACGGTAAAACCGATTTGGAGCTAGCACCTCCCCATATATATGTATGGAGTGGAGTATGCAACTAAAAAGAAACTTTGTGTTCCGAATAAGTTAGGTGAAGGACGGCTTTCACACACACTTATATCTCAGAACTGAGCATGTGGAGGGACGTTCGTTCATCTAGCACAAATGGAACGGGTTGCAGGAGAAACTTTTACTCTGGATTCTCACTGTGTTTCCTAGTGCCGGTTTGATGTTCCTGCAATTTTCACTGTAAAACATAGTTGGAGCTAGTACCTCCCCATATATATGTATGGGGTGGAGTATGCAACTGAAAAGAAACTTTGTGTTCCCAATAAGGTAGGTGAAGGATGGCTTTCACACACAATTATCACTCAGAACTGAGCATGTGGAGGGACGTTCGTTCATCTAGCACAAGGGAACCGACAGCAATTGAAACTTTTACTCTGATTTTTCACTGTGTTTCCCAGGGACGGTTTGAAGTTCGAGCAGTTTTCACTGTAAAACTTAGTTGGAGCTAGTACCTCCCCATATATACGTATGGAGTGGATTTGGCAACTGAAAAGAATCTTTGTGTTCTCAACAATCTAACTGAAGTACGGCCTTCACACACACTTATCTCTCAGAACTTAGCATGTGTAGAGAAGTACGTTCATCTAGCACAAATGGAACGGGTAGCAGGAGAAACTATTACTCTGGTTTCTCACTGTGTTTCCTAGTGCCGGTTTGATGTTCCTGCAATTTTCACTGTAAAACCGTGTTGGAGCTGGTACCAACGCATATATATGTATGGAGTGAAGTTTGAAACTGAAAAGAAACTTTGTGTTCCCAACAAGCTAGGTGAAGGACGGCTTTCAAACACATTTATCTCTCAGAACTGAGCATGTGGAGAGACGTTCGTTCATCTAGCACAAAGGGAATGATTTTCAGGAGAAACTTTTACTCTGGTTTCTCCGTCTGTTTCCTAGTGCCGGTTTGAAGTTCCTGCAGTTTTCAGTGTAAAACCGAGTTGGGTCTAGTAACTCCCCATAAATATGTATGGAGTGGAGTATGCAAGTGAAAAGAAACTTTGTGTTCCCAATAATATAGTTGAAGGACGGCTTTCACACACAATTATCTCTCAGAACTGAGCATGTGGAGAGAATTTCATTCATCTAGCACAAAGGGGATGGATAGCAAGGGAAATTTTACTCTGGTTTTAGACTGTGTTTCCTAGTGCCGGTTTGAAGTTCATGCAGTTTTCACTTTAAAACATAGTTGGAGCTAGTACCTCCACATATATATGTATGGAGAGGAGTTAGCAATTGAAAATAAACTTTGTTTTCCCAACAAGCTAGGTGAAGGACGGATTTCACACACACTTATCTCTCAGAACTGAGCATGTGGAGAGACTTTCGTTCATCTCGCACAAAGGGAATGAATAGCAAAGAAACTATTACTCTGTTTTTTCAATATGTTACCTAGTGCCGCTTTGAAGTTCCTGCAGTTTTCACTGTAAAACCGAGTTGGAGCTAGTACCTTCCCATATATATGTATGGAGTAGAGTTTGCAAATGAAAAGAAACTTTGTGTTCTCAACAAGCTAACTGAAATACGGCTTTCACACACACTTATCTCTCAGAACTTAGCATGTGGAGAGACGTTCGTTTATCTAGCACAAAGGGAACGGGTTGCAGGAGAAACTTTTACTGTGGTTTCTCAGTGTGTTTAATAGTGCCGGTTTGAAGTTCCTGCAGTTTTCACTGTAAAACCGAGTTTGAGCTGGTACCACCCCACATATATGTATGGAGTGGAGTTTGCAACTGAAAAGAAACTTTGTGTTCCCAACAAGCTAGGTGAAGGACGGCTTTCAACACACTTATCTCTCAGAACTGAGCATGTGGAGAGACGTTCGTTCATCTAGCACAAATGGAACGGTTTGCAGGAGATACTTTTACTCTGGTTTCTCACTGTGTTTCCTAGTGCCATTTAGAAGCTCCTGTAATTATCACGGTAAAACCGAGTTGGAGCTAGTACATCCCCATATATTTGTATGGGGTGGAGTATGCAACTGAAAAGAAACTTTGTGTTCCCAATAAGGTAGGTGAAGGATGGCTTTCACACACATTTATCTCTCAGATCTCAGCATGTGGAGAGACGTTCGTTCATCTAGCTCAAAGGGAACCGACAGCAAGGGAAACTTTTACTCTGATTTTTCACTATGTTTCCCAGGGCCGGTTTGAAGTTCAAGCAGTTTACACTGTAAAACATAGTTGGAGCTAGTACCTCCCCATATATATTTATGGAGTGGATTTGGCAACTTAAAAGAATCTTTTTGTTCTCAACAATCTAACTGAAGTACGGCCTTCACACACACTTATCTCTCAGAACTTAGCATGTGGAGAGAAGTACTTTCATCTAGCACAAATGGAACGGGTAGCAGGAGAAACTATTACTCTGGTTTCTCACTGTCTTTCCTAGTGCCGGTTTGGAGTTCCTGCAGTTTTCACGGTAAAACCATGTTGGAGCTAGTACCTCCCCATATATATGTATGGAGTGGAGTATGCAACTGAAAACAAACTTGGTGTTCCCAATACGCTAGGTGAAGGACGGCTTTCAAACACAATAATCTCTCAGATCTCAGCATGTGGAGAGACGTTCGTTCATCTAGCTCAAATGGAACGAATAGCAAAGGAAACTATTACTCTGGTTTTTCAATGTGTTACCTAGTGCCGCTTTGAAGTTGCTGCAGTTTTCACTGTAAAACCGAGTTGGTGCTAGTACCTTCCCATATATATGTATGGAGTAGAGTTTGCAAATGAAAAGAAACTTTGTGTTCTCAAAAAGCTAATTGAAATACGGCTTTCACACACACTTATCTCTCAGAACTGAGCATGTGGAGAGACGTTCGTTCATCTAGCACAAAGGGAATGATTTGCAGGAGAAACTTTTACTCTGGTTTCTAGGTCTGTTTCCTAGTGCCGGTTTGAAGTTCCTGCAGTTTTCAGTGTAAAATTGATGTGGGTCTAGTAACCCCCCATATATATGTATGGAGTGGAGTATGCAACTGAAAAGAAACTTTGTGTTCCCAACAAGCTAGGTGAAGGACGGCTTTCAACACACTTTTCTCTCAGAACTGAGCATGTGGAGAGAATTTCATTCATCTAGCAGAAAGGGAACGTGTTGCAGGAGAAACATTTACTCTGGTTTCTCAGTGAGTTTTCTAGTGCCGGTTTGAATTTCCTGCAGTTTTCACCGTAAAACCGAGTTGGAGTTAGAACCTCCCCATATATATGTATGGAGTGGTGTATGCAAATGAAAAGAAACTTTGTATTGCTAGTAAGGTAGGTTAAGGACGGCTTTCACACACAATTAACTCTCAGAACTGAGCATGTGGATAGACGTTCGTTCATGTAGCCCAAAGGGAACCGACAGCAAGAGAAACTTTTCCTCTAGTTTTTCCTTGTGTTTCCCAGTGCCGGTTTGAATCTCAAGCTTTTTTCACTGTAAAACATAGTTGGAGCTAGTACCTCCCCATATATATGTATGGAATGGTGTTTGCAACTGAAAAGAAACTTTGTATTCCCAACAAGCTAGGTGAAGGACGGCTTTCACACACACTTATCTCTCAGAACTGAGCATGTGGAGAGAATTTCGTTCATCTAGCACAAAGGGAACGGGTTGCAGGAGAAACATTTACTCTGGATTCTAAGTGTGTTTCCTAGTGCCGGTTTGAAGCTCCTGCAATTTTCACGGTAAAACCGAGTTGGAGCTAGTACCTCCCCATTTATATGTATGGGCTGGAGTATGCAAGTGAAAAGAGACTTTGTGTTCCCAATAAGAAATTTGAAGGACGGCTTTCACACAAAATTATCTCTCAGATATGAGCATGTGGAGAGAAGTTCATTCATCTAGCACAAACGGAATGGATACCAAGGGAAATATTTACTCTGGTTTTTCACAGTGTTTCTTAGTGCCGGATTGAAGTTCATGCAGTTTTCACTGTAAAACATAGTTGGAGCTAGTACCTCCACATATATATATATATGGAGTGGAGTTTGCAACTGAAAATAATCTTTGTGTTCCCAACAACATAGGTGAAGGACGGCTTTCAAACACACTTATCTCTCAGAACTGAGCATGTGGAGAGACGTTCGTTCATCTAGCACAAATGGAACGGGTTGCAGGAGAAACTTTTACTCTGGAATCTCACTGTGTTTCCTAGTGCTGGTTTGAATTTCCTGCAGTTTTCACCGTAAAATCGAGTTGGAGCTAGTACAGCCCCATATATATGTATGGAGTTGAGTATGCAACTGAAAAGTAACTTTGTGTTCCCAGTAAGGTAGGTGAAAGTTGGCTTTCACACACAATTATCTCTCAGAATTGAGCATGTGGAGGGACGTTCGTTCATCTAGCACAAAGGGAACGGGTTGTAGGAGAAACATTTACTCTGGATTCTCATTGTGTTTCCTAGTGCCGGTATGAAGTTCCTGCAGTTTTGACGGTAAAACCGTGGTGGAGCTTGTACCTCCCCATATATATGTATGGGGTGGAGTTTTCAACTGAAAAAAACTTTGTTTTCCCAACAAGCTAGGTGAAGGACAGCTTTAAAACACAATTATCTCTCAGAATTGAGCATGTGGAGAGACATTCGTTCATCTAGCACAAAGGAAGAGATAGAAAGGTAAACTTTTACTCTGGTTTTTCAATGTGTTTCCTAGTGCCGGTTTCAAGTTCATGCAGTTTTCACTGTAAAACATAGTTGGAGATAGTACCTCCCCATATATATGTATGGAGTGGAGTTTCCAACTGAAAAGAAACTTTGTGTTCCCAACAATCTAGGTGAAAGATGCTTTCACACACACTTATCTCTCAGAACTGAGCATGTGGAGAGACGTTCGTTCATCTAGCACAAAGGGAACGGGTTGCAGGAGAAACTTTTACTCTGGTTTCTCAGTGTGTTTCCTAGTGCCGGTTTGATGTTCCTGCAGTTTTCACTGTAAAACCGAGTTGGAGCTGATACCACCCCATATATATGTATTGAGTGGAGTTTGCAAAGGAAAAGAATCTATGTGTTCCCAACAAGCTAGGTGAAGGACGGCTTTCACACACACATATCTCTCAGAACTGAGCATGTGGAGAGACTTCCGTTCATCTAGCACCAAGGGAACGGGTTGCAGTTGAAACTTTTACTCTGGTTTCTCAGTCTGTTTCCTAGTGCCGATTTGAAGTTCCTGCAGTTTTCACGGTAAAACAGAGTTGGAGCTAGTATCTCCCCATATATATGTATGGGTTGGAATATGCAAATGAAAAGAAAATTTTTATTCACAATAAGCTAGGAGAAGGACGGCTTTCACACACAATTATCTCTCAGAATTGAGCATGTGGAGAGACGTTCGTTCATCTAGCACAAAGGGAATGATTTACAGGAGAAACTTTTACACTGATTTCTCAGTGTGTTTCCTACTGTCGGTTTGAAGTTCCTGCATATTTCATGGTAAAACCGGTTTTCTAGCTAGTACTTCCCCATATATATGTATGGAGTAGAGTTTGCCACTGAAAAGACACTTTGTGTTCTCAACAAGCTTGGTGAAGTACGGCTTTCACAAACACTTATCTCCCAGAACTGAGCATGTGGAGAGAATTTCGTTCACATAGCACAAAGGAACGTGTTGCAGTGGAAACTTTTACTCTGGTTTCTCACTGTTTTTCCTAGTGCCGGTTTGAAGTTCCTGCAGTTTTCAATGTAAAACCGAGTTGGAGCTACTACCTCCCCATATATATGTGTGCAGTAGAATTTGCAACTGAAAAGAAACTTTGTGTTCTCAACAAGCAAGTTGAAGTAAGGTTTTCACACACACATATCTCTCAGAACTGAGTTTGTGCAGAGACGTTCGTTCATCTAGCACAAAAGGAACGGGTAGCAGGAGAAACTATTTCTCTGGTTTCTCAATGTGTTTCCTAGTGCCGGTGTGAATTTCCTGCAGTTTTCACTGTAAAAATGCGATGGAGCTAGTACCTCCCCATATATATGTGAGGATTGGTGTATGCAAATGAAAAGAAACTTTTTGTTCCCAACAAGCTTGTTGAAGTACGGTTTTCACACACACTTTTCTCGCACAACTGAGCATGTGGAGAGACGTTCGTTCATCTAGCAAAAAGGAAACGGTTTGCAGGAGTAACTTTTACACTGGTTTCTCATTGTTTTTCCAAGTGTCGGGTTGATGTTCCTGCAGTTTTCACTGTAAAACAGAGTTGGAAATATTACCTCCCCATATATATGTATGGAGTGGAGTATGCAACTGAAAAGAATCTTTGTGTTCCCAAAAAGCAAGTAGAAGAACGGCTTTCACAAACAAATAACTCTCAGATCTGAGCATGTGCAGAGACGTTCGTTCATCTAGCACAAAGGGAACGGGTTGCAGGAGAAACTTTTACTCTCGTTTATCAGTGTGTTTCCTAGGGCCGGTTTGAAGTTCCTGCAGTTTTCACGGTAAAACTGATTTGGAGCTAGTACCTCCCCATATATATGTATGGAGTGGAGTATGCAACTAAAAAGAAACTTTGTGTTCCGAATAAGTTAGGTGAAGGACGGCTTTCACACACACTTATATCTCAGAACTGAGCATGTGGAGGGACGTTCGTTCATCTAGCACAAATGGAACGCGTAGCAGGAGAAAGTATTACTCTGGTATCTCAGTGTGTTTCCTAGTGCCGGTTTGAAGTTCCTGCAGTTTTCACGGTAAAACCGATTTGGAGCTAGTACCTCCCCATATATATGTATGGAGTGGAGTATGCAACTAAAAAGAAACTTTGTGTTCCGAATAAGTTAGGTGAAGGACGGCTTTCACACACAATAATCTCTCAGAACTGAGTATGTGGAGAGACGTTTGTTCATCTAGCAAAAAGGGAACGGGTTGCAGGAGAAACATTAACTCTGGTTTCTCAGTGTGTTTCCTAGTGCCGGTTTGAAGTTCCTGCAGTTTTCACGGTAAAACCGATTTGGAGCTAGTACCTCCCCATATATATGTATGGAGTGGAGTATGCAACTAAAAAGAAACTTTGTGTTCCGAATAAGTTAGGTGAAGGACGGCTTTCACACACACTTATATCTCAGAACTGAGCATGTGGAGGGACGTTCGTTCATCTAGCACAAATGGAACGCGTAGCAGGAGAAAGTATTACTCTGGTATCTCAGTGTGTTTCCTACTGCCGGTTTGAAGTTCCTGCAGTTTTCACGATAAAACCGTTTTGGAGCTAGTACCTCCCCATATATATGTATGGAGTGGAGTATGCAAATGAAAAAAAACTTTGTGTTCCCAATAAGCTTGGTGAAGGACGGCTTTCACTCAAAATAATCTCTCAGAACTGAGCATGTGGAGAGACGTTCGTTCATCTAGCACAAAGGGAACGGATAGCAAGGGAAACTATTACTATGTTTGTCAATCTGTTTCCTAGTGCCGCTTTGAAGTTGCTGCAGATTTCACTGTAAAACCGAGATGGAGTTTGTACCTCCCCTATATATGTATGGAGTGGAGTATGCAACTGAAAAGAAACATTGTGTTCCTAACAAGCTAGGTGAAGGAAGGCTTTCACAAAAACTTATCTCTCAGAACTTAGCATGTGGAGAGACGTTCGTTCATCTAGCACAAAGGGAACGGGTTGCAGGAGAAACATTATATCTGGTTTCTCAGTGTGTTTCCTAGTGCCGGTTTGATGTTCCTGCAATTTTCACTGTAAAACCGTGTTGGAGCTGGTACCACCGCATATATATGTATGGAGTGAAGTTTGAAACTGAAAAGAAACTTTGTGTTCCCAACAAGCTAGGTGAAGGACGGCTTTCAAACACACTTATCTCTCAGAACTGAGCATGTGGAGAGACGTTCGTTCATCTAGCACAAAGGGAATGATTTGCAGGAGAAACTTTTACTCTGGTTTCTCCGTCTGTTTCCTAGTGCCGGTTTGAAGTTCCTGCAGTTTCCAGTGTAAAACAGAGTTGGGTCTAGTAACTCCCCATATATATGTATGGAGTGGAGTAGGCAAGTGAAAAGAAACTTTGTGTTCCCAATAAGATAGTTGAAGGACGGCTTTCACACACAATTATCTCTCAGAACTGAGCATGTGGAGAGAATTTCATTCATCTAGCACAAAGCGGATGGATAGCAAGGGAAACTTTTACTCTGGTTTTAGACTGTGTTTCCTAGTGCCGGTTTGAAGTTAATGCAGTTTTCACTTTAAAACATAGTTGGAGCTAGTACCTCCACATATATATGTATGGAGTGGAGTTTGCAACTGAAAAGAAACGTTGTTTTCCCAACAAGCTAGGTGAAGGACGGCTTTCACACACACTTATCTCTCAGAACTGAGCATGTGGAGAGACGTTCGTTCATCTAGCACAAAGGGAACGGTTTGCAGGAGAAACTTTTCTGTGGTTTCTCAGTGTGTTTAATAGTTCCGGTTTGAAGTTCCTGCAGTTTTCACTGTAAAACCGAGTTGGTGCATGTACCAGCCCATTTATATGTATGGAGTGGAGTTTGCAATTGAAAAGAAACTTTGTGTTCCCAACAAGCTAGTTGAAGGACGGCTTTCACACACACTTATCTCTCAGAACTGAGCATGTGGAGAGTCGTTCGTTCATCTAGCACAAAAGGAATGGTTTGCAGGAGAAACTTTTACTGTGGTTTCTCACTGTGTTTCCTAGTGCCGGTTTGAAGTTCCTGCAGTTTTCACTGTAAACCCGATTTGGAGCTTGTACCTCCCCATATATATGTATGGAGTGGAGTTGGCATCTGAAATGAAACTTTGTGTTCCCAATAAGCTAGGTGAAGGACGGCTTTCACACACAATTATCTCTCAGAACTGAGCAAGTGGAGGGACGATCGTTCATCTAGCTCAAAGGGAACGGTTTGCAGAAGAAAATTTTAATCTGGTTTCTCACTTTGTTTCCTAGTGCCGGTTTGAAGTTCCTGCAGTTTTCAATGTAAAACCGAGTTGGAGCTACTACCTCCCCATATATATGTATGCAGTAGAATTTGCAACTGAAAAGAAACTTTGTGTTCTCAACAAGCAAGTTGAAGTACGGTTTTCACACACAGTTATCTCTCAGAACTGAGTTTGTGCAGAGACGTTCGTTCATCTAGCACAAAAGGAACGGGTAGCAGGAGAAACTATTTCTCTGGTTTCTCAATGTGTTTCCTAGTGACGGTGTGAATTTCCTGCAGTTTTAACTGTAAAACTGCGATGGAGCTTGTACCTCCCCATATATATGTGAGGATTGGAGTATGCAAATGAAAAGAAACTTTGTGTTCCCAACATGCTTGGTGAAGTACGGTTTTCACACACACTTTTCTCGCAAAACTGAGCATGTGGAGAGACGTTCGTTCATCTATCACAAAGGAAACGGTTTGCAGGAGTAACTTTTACACTGGTTTCTCATTGTTTTTCCAAGTGTCGTTTTGATGTTCCTGCAGTTTTCACTGTAAAAGAGTTTTGGAAGTATTACCTCCCCAAATATATGTATGGAGTGGAGAATGCAACTGAAAAGAAACTTTGTGTTCCCAATAAGCAATTAGAAGAACGGCATTCACAAACAAATATCTCTCAGAACTGAGCATGTGCAGAGACGTTCGTTCATCTAGCACAAAGGGAACGGGTTGCAAGGGAAACTTTTACTCTCGTTTATCAGTGTGTTTCCTAGTGCCGGTTTGAAGTTCCTGCAGTTTTCACGGTAAAACCGATTTGGAGCTAGCACCTCCCCATATATATGTATGGAGTGGAGTATGCAACTAAAAAGAAACTTTGTGTTCCGAATAAGATAGGTGAAGGACGGCTTTCACACACACTTATATCTCAGAACTGAGCATGTGGAGGGACGTTCGTTCATCTAGCACAAATGGAACGCGTAGCTGGAGAAAGTATTACTCTGGTATCTCAGTGTGTTTCCTAGTGCCGGTTTGAAGTTCCTGCAGTTTTCACGGTAAAACCGTGTTGGAGCTAGTACCTCCCCATATATATGTATGGAGTGGAGTATGCAAATGAAAAGAAACTTTGTGTTCCCAATAAGCTTGGTGAAGGACGGCTTGCACTCACAATAATCTCTCAGAACTGAGCATGTGGAGAGACGTTCGTTCATCTAGCACAAAGGGAACGGATAGCAAGGGAAACTATTACTATGTTTGTCAATGTGTTTTATACTGCCGCTTTGAAGTTGCTGCAGTTTTCACTGTAAAAACGAGATGGAGTTTGTACCTCCCCATATATATGTATGGAGTGGAGTATGCAACTGAAAAGAAACATTGTGTTCCTAACAAGCTAGGTGAAGGAAGGCTTTCACAAAAACTTATCTCTCAGAACTTAGCATGTGGAGAGACGTTCGTTCATCTAGCACAAAGGGAACGGGTTGCAGGAGAAACATTAACTCTGGTTTCTCAGTGTGTTTCCTAGTGCCGGTTTGAAGTTCCTGCAGTTTTCACGGTAAAACCGATTTGGAGCTAGCACCTCCCCATATATATGTATGGAGTGGAGTATGCAACTAAAAAGAAACTTTGTGTTCAGAATAAGTTAGGTGAAGGACGGCTTTCACACACACTTATATCTCAGAACTGAGCATGTGGAGGGACGTTCGTTCATCTAGCACAAATGGAACGGTTTGCAGGAGAAACTTTTACTCTGGATTCTCTCTGTGTTTCCTAGTGCCGGTTTGATATTCCTGCAATTTTCACTGTAAAACATAGTTGGAGCTAGAACCTCCCCATATATATGTATGGGGTGGAGTATGCAACTGAAAAGAAACTTTGTGTTCCCAATAAGGTAAGTGAAGGATGGCTTTCACACACAATTATCACTCAGAACTGAGCATGTGGAGGGACGTTCGTTCATCTAGAACAAGGGAACCGACAGCAATTGAAACTTTTACTCTGATTTTTCACTGTGTTTCCCAGGGACGGTTTGAAGTTCAAGCAGTTTTCACTGTAAAACTTAGTTGGAGCTAGTACCTCCCCATATATATGTATGGAGTGGATTTGGCAACTGAAAAGAATCTTTGTGTTCTCAACAATCTAACTGAAGTACGGCCTTCACACACACTTATCTCTCAGAACTTAGCATGTGTAGAGAAGTACGTTCATCTAGCACAAATGGAACGGGTAGCAGGAGAAACTATTACTCTGGTTTCTCACTGTGTTTCCTAGTGCCGGTTTGATGTTCCTGCAATTTTCACTGTAAAACCGTGTTGGAGCTGGTACCAACGCATATATATGTATGGAGTGAAGTTTGCAACTGAAAAGAAACTTTGTGTTCCCAACAAGCTAGGTGAAGGACGGCTTTCAAACACATTTATCTCTCAGAACTGAGCATGTGGAGAGACGTTCGTTCATCTAGCACAAAGGGAATGATTTGCAGGAGAAACTTTTACTCTGGGTCTCCGTCTGTTTCCTAGTGCCGGTTTGAAGTTCCTGCAGTTTTCAGTGTAAAACCGAGTTGGGTCTAGTAACTCCCCATATATATCTATGGAGTGGAGTATGCAAGTGAAAAGAAACTTTGTGTTCCCAATAATATAGTTGAAGGACGGCTTTCACACACAATTATCTCTCAGAACTGAGCATGTGGAAAGAATTTCATTCATCTAGCACAAAGGGGATGGATAGCAAGGGAAATTTTACTCTGGTTTTAGACTGTGTTTCCTAGTGCCGGTTTGAAGTTCATGCAGTTTTCACTTTAAAACATAGTTGGAGCTAGTACCTCCACATATATATGTATGGAGAGGAGTTTGCAACTGAAAAGAAACTTTGTTTTCCCAACAAGCTAGGTGAAGAACGGCTTTCACACACACTTATCTCTCAGAACTGAGCATGTGGAGAGACGTTCGTTCATCTAGCACAAAGGGAATGAATAGCAAAGGAAACTATTACTCTGGTTTTTCAATATGTTACCTAGTGCTGCTTTGAAGTTCCTGCAGTTTTCACTGTAAAACCGAGTTGGAGCTAGTACCTTCCCATATATATGTATGGAGTAGACTTTGCAAATGAAAAGAAACTTTGTGTTCTCAACAAGCTAACTGAAATACGGCTTTCACACACACTTATCTATCAGAACTGAGCATGTGGAGAGACGTTCGTTCATCTAGCACAAAGGGAATGATTTGCAGGAGAAACATTTACTCTGGATTCTCCGTCTGTTTCCTAGTGCCGGGTTGAAATTCCTAAATTTTTCAGTGTAAAATTGAGGTGGGTCTATTAACCCCCATATATATGTATGGAGTGGAGTATGCAACTGAAAAGAAACTTTGTTTTCCCAACAAGCTAGGTGAAGGAAGGCTTTCACACACACTTATCTCTCAGAAATTAGCATGTGGAGAGACGTTCGTTTATCTAGCACAAAGGGAACGGGTTGCAGGAGAAACTTTTACTGTGGTTTCTCAGTGTGTTTAATAGTGCCGGTTGGAAGTTCCTACAGTTTTCACTGTAAAACCGAGTTTGAGCTGGTACCACCCCACATATATGTATGGAGTGGAGTTTGCAACTGAAAAGAAACTTTGTGTTCCCAACAAGCTAGTTGAAGGACGGCTTTCAACACACTTATCTCTCAGAACTGAGCATGTGGAGAGACGTTCGTTCATCTAGCACAAATTGAACGGGTTGCAGGAGATACTTTTACTCTGGTTTCTCACTGTGTTTCCTAGTGCCATTTTGAAGCTCCTGTAATTATCACGGTAAAACCGAGTTGGAGCTAGTACATCCCCATATAATTGTATGGGGTGGAGTATGCAACTGAAAAGAAACTTTGTGTTCCCAATAAGGTAGGTGAAGGATGGCTTTCACACACATTTATCTCTCAGAAATGAGCATGTGGAGGGACGTTCGTTCATCTAGCACAAGGGAACCGACAGCAAGGGTAACTTTTACTCTGATTTTTCACTATGTTTCCCAGGGCCGGTTTGAAGTTCAAGCAGTTTACACTGTAAAACATAGTTGGAGCTAGTACCTCCCCATATATAAGTATGGAGTGGATTTGGCAACTGAAAAGAATCTTTTTGTTCTCAACAATCTAACTGAAGTACGGCCTTCACACACACTTATCTCTCAGAACTTAGCATGTGGAGAGAAGTACGTTCATCTAGCACAAATGGAATGGGTAGCAGGAGAAACTATTACTCTGGTTTCTCACTGTGTTTCCTAGTGCCGGTTTGGAGTTCCTGCAGTTTTCACGGTCAAACCGTGTTGGAGCTAGTACCTCCCCATATATATGTATGGAGTGGAGTATGCAACTGAAAACAAACTTGGTGTTCCCAATAAGCTAGGTGAAGGACGGCTTTCAAACACACTTATCTCTCAGAACTGAGCATGTGGAGAGACGTTCGTTCATCTAGCACAAAGGGAACGGGTTGCAGGAGAAACTTTTACTCTGGTTTCTCAGTGTGTTTCCTAGTGCCGGTTTGATGTTCCTGCAGTTTTCACTGTAAAACCGAGTTGGAGCTGGAACCACCCCATATATATGTATGGAGTGGAGTTTGCAACTGAAAAGAAACTTTGTGTTCCCAACAAGCTAGGTGAAGGACGGCTTTCACACACACTTATCTCTCAGAACTGAACATGTGGAGAGAATTTCGTTCCCCTAGCACAAAGGGAACGTGTTGCAGTGGAAACTTTTACTGTGGTTTCTCACTGTGTTTCCTAGTGCCGGTTTGAAGTTCATGCAGTTTTCACTGTAAAATATAGATGGAGCTAGTACCTCCCCATATATATATATGGATTGGAGTTGGCAACTGAAAAGAATCTTTGTGTTCCCAACAAGCTAGCTGAAGGACGGCTTTCACACACACTTATCTCTAAGAACTCAACATGTGGAGAGTATTTCGTTCATCTAGCAAAAGTGAACGGGTTGTAGGAAAAACATTTACTCTGGATTCTCATTGTGTTTCCTAGTGCCGGTATGAAGTTCCTGCAGTATTGATGGTAAAAACGTGGTGGATCTGGTACCTCCCCATATATATGTATGGGGTGGAGTTTGCAACTGAAAAAAACTTTGTGTTCCCAACAAGCTAGGTGAAGGACGGCTTTCAAACACAATTATCTCTCAGAATTGAGCATGTGGAGAGACGTTCGTTCATCTAGCACAAATGGAACGGGTTGCAGGAGAAACTTTTACTCTGGAATCTCACTGTGTTTCCTAGTGCTGGTTTGAATTTCCTGCAGTTTTCACCGTAAAATCGAGTTGGAGCTAGTACAGCCTCATATATATGTATGGAGTTGAGTATGCAACTGAAAAGAAACTTTGTGTTCCCAGTAAGGTAGGTGAAAGTTGGCTTTCACACACAATTATCTCTCAGAACTGAGCATGTGGAGGGACGTTCGTTCATCTAGCACAAAGGGAACGGGTTGTAGGAGAAACATTTACTCTGGATTCTCATTGTGTTTCCTAGTGCCGGTATGAAGTTCCTGCAGTTTTGACGGTAAAACCGTGGTGGAGCTAGTACCTCCCCATATATATGTATGGGGTGGAGTTTGCAACTGAAAAAAACTTTGTTTTCCCAACAAGCTAGGTGAAGGACAGCTTTCAAACACAATTATCTCTCAGAATTGAGCATGTGGAGAGACGTTCGTTCATCTAGCACAAAGGAACATATAGAAAGGTAAACTTTTACTCTGGTTTTTCAATGTGTTTCCTAGTGCCGGTTTCAAGTTCATGCAGTTTTCACTGTAAAATATAGTTGGAGATAGTACCTCCCCATATATATGTATGGAGTGGAGTTTCCAACTGAAAAGAAACTTTGTGTTCCCAACAATCTAGGTGAAAGATGCTTTCACACACACTTATCTCTCAGAACTGAGCATGTGGAGAGACGTTCGTTCATCTAGCACAAAGGGAACGGGTTGCAGGAGAAACTTTTACTCTGGTTTCTCAGTGTGTTTCCTAGTGCCGGTTTGATGTTCCTGCAGTTTTCACTGTAAAACCGAGTTGGAGCTGGAACCACCCCATATATATGTATGGAGTAGAGTTTGCAAATGAAAAGAAACTTTGTGTTCTCAAAAAGCTAATTGAAATACGGCTTTCACACACACTTATCTCTCAGAAATGAGCATGTGGAGAGACGTTCGTTCATCTAGCACAAAGGGAATGATTTGCAGGAGAAACTTTTACTCTGGTTTCTCCGTCTGTTTCCTAGTGCCGGTTTGAAGTTCCTGCAGTTTTCAGTGTAAAATTGATGTGGGTCTAGTAACCCCCCATATATATGTATGGAGTGGAGTATGCAACTGAAAAGAAACTTTGTGTTCCCAACAAGCTAGGTGAAGGACGGCTTTCAACACACTTTTCTCTCAGAACTGAGCATGTGGAGAGAATTTCGTTCATCTAGCAGAAAGGGAACGTGCTGCAGGAGAAACATTTACTCTGGTTTCTCAGTGTGTTTTCTAGTGCCGGTTTGAATTTCCTGCAGTTTTCACCGTAAAACCGAGTTGGAGTTAGAACCTCCCCATGTATATGTATGGAGTGGTGTATGCAAATGAAAAGAAACTTTGTATTGCTAGTAAGGTAGGTGAAGGACGGCTTTCAAACACAATTAACTCTCAGAACTGAGCATGTGGGTAGACGTTCGTTCATGTAGCCCAAAGGGAACCGACAGCAAGAGAAACTTTTCCTCTAGTTTTTCACTGTGTTTCCCAGGGCCGGTTTGAATCTCAAGCTGTTTTCACTGTAAAACATAGTTGGAGCTAGTACCTCCCCATATATATGTATGGAATGGTGTTTGCAACTGAAAAGAAACTTTGTATTCCCAACAAGCTAGGTGAAGGACGGCTTTCACACACACTTATCTCTCAGAACTGAGCATGTGGAGAGAATTTCGTTCATCTAGCACAAAGGGAACGGGTTGCAGGTGAAACATTTACTCTGGTTTCTAAGTGTGTTTCCTAGTGCCGGTTTGAAGCTCCTGCAATTTTCACGGTAAAACCGAGTTGGAGCTAGTACCTCCCCATATATATGTATGGGCTGGAGTATGCAAGTGAAAAGAAACTTTGTGTTCCCAATAAGAAATTTGAAGGACGGCTTTCACACAAAATTATCTCTCAGATCTGAGCATGTGGAGAGAAGTTCATTCATCTAGCACAAACGGAATGGATACCAAGGGAAATATTTACTCTGGTTTTTCACAGTGTTTCTTAGTGCCGGATTGAAGTTCATGCAGTTTTCACTGTAAAACATAGTTGGAGCTAGTACCTCCACATATATATGTATGGAGTGGAGTTTGCAACTGAAAATAATCTTTGTGTTCCCAACAACATAGGTGAAGGACGGCTTTCAAACACACTTATCTCTCAGAACTGAGCATGTGGAGAGACGTTCGTTCATCTAGCACAAATGGAACGGGTTGCAGGAGAAACTTTTACTCTGGAATCTCACAGTGTTTCCTAGTGCTGGTTTGAATTTCCTGCAGTTTTCACCGTAAAATCGAGTTGGAGCTAGTACAGCCCCATATATATGTATGGAGTTGAGTATGCAACTGAAAAGAAACTTTGTGTTCCCAGTAAGGTAGGTGAAAGTTGGCTTTCACACACAATTATCTCTCAGAACTGAGCATGTGGAGGGACGTTCGTTCATCTAGCACAAAGGGAACGGGTTGTAGGAGAAACATTTACTCTGGATTCTCATTGTGTTTCCTAGTGCCGGTATGAAGTTCCTGCAGTTTTGACGGTAAAACCGTGGTGGAGCTAGTACCTCCCCATATATATGTATGGGGTGGAGTTTGCAACTGAAAAAAACTTTGTTTTCCCAACAAGCTAGGTGAAGGACAGCTTTCAAACACAATTATCTCTCAGAATTGAGCATGTGGAGAGACGTTCGTTCATCTAGCACAAAGGAACATATAGAAAGGTAAACTTTTACTCTGGTTTTTCAATGTGTTTCCTAGTGCCGGTTTCAAGATCATGCAGTTTTCACTGTAAAATATAGTTGGAGATAGTACTTCCCCATATATATGTATGGAGTGGAGTTTCCAACTGAAAAGAAACTTTGTGTTCCCAACAATCTAGGTGAAAGATGCTTTCACACACACTTATCTCTCAGAACTGAGCATGTGGAGAGACGTTCGTTCATCTAGCACAAAGGGAACGGGTTGCAGGAGAAACTTTTACTCTGGTTTCTCAGTGTGTTTCCTAGTGCCGGTTTGATGTTCCTGCAGTTTTCACTGTAAAACCGAGTTGGAGCTGGAACCACCCCATATATATGTATGGAGTGGAGTTTGCAACTGAAAAGAAACTTTGTGTTCCCAACAAGCTAGGTGAAGGACGGCTTTCACACACACTTATCTGTCAGAAATGAACATGTGGAGAGAATTTCGTTCCCCTAGCACAAAGGGAACGTGTTGCAGTGGAAACTTTTACTGTGGTTTCTCACTGTGTTTCCTAGTGCCGGTTTGAAGTTCATGCAGTTTTCACTGTAAAATATAGATGGAGCTAGTACCTCCCCATATATATATATGGATTGGAGTTGGCAACTGAAAAGAATCTTTGTGTTCCCAACAAGCTAGCTGAAGGACGGCTTTCACACACACTTATCTCTAAGAACTCAACATGTGGAGAGTATTTCGTTCATCTAGCAAAAGTGAACGGGTTGTAGGAAAAACATTTACTCTGGATTCTCATTGTGTTTCCTAGTGCCGGTATGAAGTTCCTGCAGTATTGATGGTAAAAACGTGGTGGAGCTGGTACCTCCCCATATATATGTATGGGGTGGAGTTTGCAACTGAAAAAAACTTTGTGTTCCCAACAAGCTAGGTGAAGGACGGCTTTCAAACACAATTATCTCTCAGAATTGAGCATGTGGAGAGACGTTCGTTCATCTAGCACAAATGGAACGGGTTGCAGGAGAAACTTTTACTCTGGAATCTCACTGTGTTTCCTAGTGCTGGTTTGAATTTCCTGCAGTTTTCACCGTAAAATCGAGTTGGAGCTAGTACAGCCCCATATATATGTATGGAGTTGAGTATGCAACTGAAAAGAAACTTTGTGTTCCCAGTAAGGTAGGTGAAAGTTGGCTTTCACACACAATTATCTCTCAGAACTGAGCATGTGGAGGGACGTTCGTTCATCTAGCACAAAGGGAACGGGTTGTAGGAGAAACATTTACTCTGGATTCTCATTGTGTTTCCTAGTGCCGGTATGAAGTTCCTGCAGTTTTGACGGTAAAACCGTGGTGGAGCTAGTACCTCCCCATATATATGTATGGGGTGGAGTTTGCAACTGAAAAAAACTTTGTTTTCCCAACAAGCTAGGTGAAGGACAGCTTTCAAACACAATTATCTCTCAGAATTGAGCATGTGGAGAGACGTTCGTTCATCTAGCACAAAGGAACATATAGAAAGGTAAACTTTTACTCTGGTTTTTCAATGTGTTTCCTAGTGCCGGTTTCAAGTTCATGCAGTTTTCACTGTAAAATATAGTTGGAGATAGTACCTCCCCATATATATGTATGGAGTGGAGTTTCCAACTGAAAAGAAACTTTGTGTTCCCAACAATCTAGGTGAAAGATGCTTTCACACACACTTATCTCTCAGAACTGAGCATGTGGAGAGACGTTCGTTCATCTAGCACAAAGGGAACGGGTTGCAGGAGAAACTTTTACTCTGGTTTCTCAGTGTGTTTCCTAGTGCCGGTTTGATGTTCCTGCAGTTTTCACTGTAAAACCGTGTTGGAGCTGGAACCACCCCATATATATGTATGGAGTGGAGTTTGCAACTGAAAAGAAACTTTGTGTTCCCAACAAGCTAGGTGAAGGACGGCATTCACACACACTTATCTGTCAGAAATGAACATGTGGAGAGAATTTCGTTCCCCTAGCACAAAGGGAACGTGTTGCAGTGGAAACTTTTACTGTGGTTTCTCACTGTGTTTCCTAGTGCCGGTTTGAAGTTCATGCAGTTTTCACTGTAAAATATAGATGGAGCTAGTACCTCCCCATATATATATATGGATTGGAGTTGGCAACTGAAAAGAATCTTTGTGTTCCCAACAAGCTAGCTGAAGGACGGCTTTCACACACACTTATCTCTAAGAACTCAACATGTGGAGAGTATTTCGTTCATCTAGCAAAAGTGAACGGGTTGTAGGAAAAACATTTACTCTGGATTCTCATTGTGTTTCCTAGTGCCGGTATGAAGTTCCTGCAGTTTTGATGGTAAAAACGTGGTGGAGCTGGTACCTCCCCATATATATGTATGGGGTGGAGTTTGCAACTGAAAAAAACTTTGTGTTCCCAACAAGCTAGGTGAAGGACGGCTTTCAAACACAATTATCTCTCAGAATTGAGCATGTGGAGAGACGTTCGTTCATCTAGCACAAAGGGAATGATTTGCAGGAGAAACTTTTACACTGGTTTCTCAGTGTGATTCCTACTTTCGGTTTGAAGTTCCTGCAGATTTCACGGTAAAACCGGTTTTCTAGCTAGTACCTCCCCATATATATGTATGGAGTAGAGTTTGCCACTGAAAAGACACTTTGTGTTCTCAACAAGCTAGGTGAAGTACGTCTTTCACAAACACTTATCTCTCAGAACTGAGCATGTGGAGAGAATTTCGTTCACCTAGCACAAGGGGAACGTGTTGCAGTGGAAAATTTTACTCTGCTTTCTCACTGTGTTTCCTAGTGCCGGTTTGAATTTCATGCAGTTTTCACTGTAAAATATAGATGGAGCTAGTACTTCCCCATGTATATTTATGGGGTGTAGTTTGCAACTGAAAAGAAACTTTGTGTTCCCAACAATCTAGGTGAAGGACGGCTTTCAAACACAATTATCTCTCAGAATTGAGCACGTGGAGAGACGTTCGTTCATCTAGCACAAAGGAACAGATAGAAAGGGAAACATTAACTCTGGTTTTTCAATATGTTTCCTAGTGCCGGTTTGAAGTTCATGCAGTTTTCACTGTAAAACATAGTTGGAGCTTGTACCTCCCCATATATATGTATGGAGTGGAGTTTCCAAATGAAAAGAAACCTTGTGTTCCCAACAAGCTAGGTGAAGGATGCTTTCACACACACTTATCTCTCAGAACTGAGAATGTGGAGAGACGTTCGTTCATCTAGCACAAAGGGAACGGGTTGCAGGGGAAACTTTTACTCTGTTTTATCAATCTGTTTCCTAGTGCCGGTTTGAAGTTCCTGCAGATTTCACGGTAAAACCGATTTGGAGCTAGTACCTCCACATATATATGTATGGAGTGGGGTATGCAACTGAAAAGAAACTTTGTGTTCCCAACAAGCTAGTTGAAGGAAGGCTTTCAATGCACTTGTCTCTCAGTACTGAGCATGTGGAGAGAAATTCGTTCATGTAGCACAAAGGGAACGGTTTTCAGGAGAAACATTTACCCTGGTTTCTCAGTGTGTTTCCTAGTGCCGGTTTGAAGTTCCTGCATTTTTCACTGTAAAACAGAGTTGGAGATGGGACCTCCCCATATATATGTATGGAGTGGAGATTGCAACTGAAAAGAATCTTTGTGTTCCCAAAAAGCTAGTTGAAGGAATGCTTTCACACACACATTTCTCTCAGAACTGACCTTGTGGAGAGTAATTCATTCATCTAGTACAAAGGGAATGGGTAGCAGGAGAAACTTTTACTCTGGTTTCTCACTGTGTTTCCTAGTGCCGGATTGAAATTCCTGCAGTTTTCACGGTTAAACTGAGTTTGAACTATTACCTCACCATATATATGTATGGAGTAGTGTTTGCAACTGAAAAGAAACTTTGTGTTCTCAACAAGCTAGGTGAAGTACGGCTTTCACACACACTTATCTCTCAGAACTGATCATGTGGATAGAAGTTCGTTCACCTAGCACAAAGGGAACTTGTTGCAGTGGAAACTGTACTCTGGTTTCTCACAGTGTTTCCTAGTGCCGGTTTGAAGTCCCTGCAGTTTTTACTGTAAAACCGAGTTGGGTCTAGTATCTCCCCATATATATTTATGGAGTGGAGTAAGCAAATGAAAAGAAAGTTTGTGATACCAACAAGAGAGTTGAAGGACGGCTTTCACAAAAAATTATCTCTCAGAACTGAGCATGTGCAGAGACGTTCCTTCATTTAGCCAAAGTGAATGGGTAGCAGGAGAAACTATTACTCTGGTTTCTCACTGTGTTTCCTAGTGCCGGTTTGATGTTCCTGCAGTTTTCACTGTAAAACCGAGATGGAGCTAGTACCTCCCCATATATATGTGTGGAGTGGTGTATGCAACTGAAAAGAAACTTTGTGTTCCCAACAAGCTAGTTGAAGGACGGCTTTCACACACACATATCTCTCAGAACTGAGCTTGTGGAGAGACGATCGTTCATCTAGAACAAAGGGAACGGTTTGCAGGAGAAACTTTTACTCTGGTTTCTCAGTGAGTTTAATAGAGCCGGTATGAAGTTCCTGCAGTTTTCACTGTAAAACCGAGTTGGAGCTGGTACCTCCCCATATATATATATGGATTGGAGTTTGCAAATGAAAAGTAACTTTGTGTTCCCAAGAAGCTAGTTGAAGGACGGCTTTCACACACACTTATCTCTCAGAAATGACCATGTGGAGAGTCCTTCGTTCATCTAGAACAAAGGGAATGGGTAGCAGGAGAAACTTTTACTCTGGTTTCTCACTGTGTTTCCTAGTGCCGGTTTGAATTTCCTGAATTTTTCACTGTAAAACAGAATTGGGACTAGAACCTACCAATATATATGTATGGAGTGGAGAATGCAACTGAAAAGAAACTTTTTGTTCCCAACAAGCTAGTTGAAGGAAGGCTTTCACACACACTTATTTCTCAGAACTGAGCATGTGGAGAGTCCTTCGTTCATCTAGCACAAAGGAACGGGTAGCCAGAGAAACTTTATTCTGGTTTCCCACTGTGTTTCCTAGCGCCGGTTTGTTGTTCCTGCAGTTTTCACTGTAAAACCGATTGGAGCTACTACCTCCCCATATATATGTATGCAGTAGAGATTGCATCTGAAAAGAAATTTTGTGTTCTCAACAAGCTAGTTGAAGTAGGCTTTCACACAAACTATACTCTCAGAACTGAGCATGTGGAGAGACTTTTGTTCATCTATCACAAAGGGAACGGGTAGCAGGAGAAACTATAACTCTGGTTTCTCACTGTGTTTCCTAGTGCCGGTTTGAAGTTCCTGCAGTTTTCACTGTAAAACCGAGATGGAGCTAATACCTCCCCTTATATATGTGTGGGGTGGTCTATGCAACTGAAAACAAACTTTGTGTTCCCAACAAGCTAGGTGAAGGACGGCTTTCACACACACTTTTCTCTCAGAACTGAGCATGTGGAGAGACGTTCGTTCATCTAGCATAAAGGGAACGGGTTGCAGGAGAAACTTTTACTCTGGTTTCTCAGTCTGTTTCCTAGTGCCGGTTTGAAGTTCCTGAGTTATCAGTGAAAACAGTGTTGGAGCTATTACCTCCCCATATATATGTATGGAGTGGAGTTTGCAAATGAAAAGAAACTTTGTGTTCCCAACAAGCTAGGTGAAGGACGGCTTTCACACACACTTCCCTCTCAGAACTGAGCATGTGGAGAGACGTTCGTTCATCTAGCACAAAGGGAACGGGTTGCAGGAGGAACTTTTACTCTGGTTTCTCATTCTGTTTTCTAGTGCCTGTTTGAAAATCCTGCATTTTCCACTGTAAAACCGACTTGGAGCTAGTCCCTACCCTTTGATATGTATGGAGTGGAGTTTGTAAATGAAAAGAAACTTTGTGTTCCCAACAAGCGAGATGAAGGACGGCTTTCTCACACACTTATCTCTCAGAACTGAGCATGTGGAGAGACATTCGTTCATCTAGCACAAAGGGAACGGTTTGCAGGGGAAACTATTACTCTGGTTTCTCAGTCTGTTTCCTAGTGCCGGTTTGAAGTTCCTGCAGCTTTCACTGTAAAACCGAGTTGGAGCTAGTACCTACTATATATATGTATGGAGTGGAATTGTCAACTGAAAAGGAACATTGTGTTACCAAGAAGCTATGTGAAGGACGGATTTCACACACACTTATGTCACAGAACACATCATGTGGATATACGTTTGTTCATGTAACGCAAAGGGAACGGGTTGCAGAAGAAAATTTTTATCTGGTTTCTCACTTTGTTTCCTAGTGCCGGTTTGAAGTTCCTGCATTTTTCACTGTAAAATCGATTTAGAGCTGCTACCACCCCATATATATGTATTGAATGGAGTTTGCAACTGAAAACAAATTTTGTGTTCCCAAAAAGCTATGTGAAGGACGGCTTTCATACACTCTTTTCTCTCAGAACTGAGCATGTGGAGAGACGTTCGCTCATCTTGCACAAAGGGAACGGGTGTCAGAAGAATCTTTATTCTTGTTTCTCACTTTTTTTCCTACTGCCGGTTTGAAGTTCCTGCAGTTTTCAATGTAAAACCGAGTTGGAGCTACTACCTCCCCATATATATGTGTGCAGTAGAATTTGCAACTGAAAAGAAACTTTATGTTCTCAACAAGCAAGTTGAAGTAAGGTTTTCACACACACTTATCTCTCAGAACTGAGTTTGTGCAGAGACGTTCGTTCATCTAGCACAAAAGGAACGGGTAGCAGGAGAAACTATTTCTCTGGTTTCTCAATGTGTTTCCTAGTGCCGGTGTGAATTTCCTGCAGTTTTCACTGTAAAACTGCGATGGAGCTAGTACCTCCCCATATATATGTGAGGACTGCAGTATGCAAATGAAAAGAAACTTTTTGTTCCCAACAAGCTTGGTGAAGTACGGTTTTCACACACACTTTTCTCGCACAAGTGAGCATGTGGAGAGACGTTCGTTCATCTAGCAAAAAGGAAACGGATTGCAGGAGTAACTTTTACACTGGTTTCGCATTGTTTTTCCAAGTGTCGGTTTGATGTTCCTGCAGTTTTCACTGTAAAACAGAGTTGGAACTATTACCTCCCCATATAGATGTATGGAGTGGAGTATGCAACTGAAAAGAATCTTTGTGTTCCCAATAAGCAAGTAGAAGAACGGCTTTCACAAACAAATATCTCTCAGAACTGAGTATGTGGAGAGACGTTCGTTCATCTAGCAAAAAGGGAACGGGTTGCAGGAGAAACATTAACTCTGGTTTCTCAGTGTGTTTCCTAGTGCCGGTTTGAAGTTCCTGCAGTTTTCACGGTAAAACAGATTTGGAGCTAGTACCTCCCCATATATATGTATGGAGAGGAGTATGCAACTAAAAAGATACTTAGTGTTCCGAATAAGTTAGGTGAAGGACGGCTTTCACACACACTTATATCTCAGAACTGAGCATGTGGAGGGACGTTCGTTCATCTAGCACAAATGGAACGTGTAGCAGGAGAAAGTATTACTCTGGTTTCTCAGTGTGTTTAATAGTGCCGGTTTGAAGTTCCTGCAGTTTTCACGGTAAAACCGTGTTGGAGCTAGTACCTCCCCATATATATGTATGGAGTGGAGTATGCAAATGAAAAGAAACTTTGTGTTCCCAATAAGCTTGGTGAAGGACGGCTTTCACTCACAATAATCTCTCAAAACTGAGCATGTGGAGAGACGTTCGTTCATCTAGCACAAAGGGAACGGATAGCAAGGGAAACTATTACTATGTTTGTCAATGTGTTTCCTAGTGCCGCTTTGAAGTTGCTGCAGTTTTCACTGTAAAACCGAGATGGAGTTTGTACCTCCCCATATATATGTATGGAGTGGAGTATGCAACTGAAAATAAACATTGTGTTCCTAACAAGCTAGGTGAAGGAAGGCTTTCACAAAAACTTATCTCTCAGAACTTAGCATGTGGAGAGACGTTCGTTCAGCTAGCACAAAGGGAACGGGTTGCAGGAGAAACATTAACTCTGGTTTCTCAGTGTGTTTCCTAGTGCCGGTTTGAAGTTCCTGCAGTTTTCACGGTGAAACCGATTTGGAGCTAGCACCTCCCCATATATATGTATGGAGTGGTGTATGCAACTAAAAAGAAACTTTGTGTTCCGAATAAGTTAGGTGAAGGACGGCTTTCACACACACTTATATCTCAGAACTGAGCATGTGGAGGGACGTTCGTTCATCTAGCACAAATGGAACGGGTTGCAAGAGAAACTTTTACTCTGGATTCTCACTGTGTTTCCTAGTGCCGGTTTGATGTTCCTGCAATTTTCACTGTAAAACCGTGATGGAGCTGGTACCACCGCATATATATGTATGGAGTGAAGTTTGAAACTGAAAAGAAACTTTGTGTTCCCAACAAGCTAGGTGAAGGACGGCTTTCAAACACACTTATCTCTCAGAACTGAGCATGTGGAGAGAATTTCATTCATCTAGCACAAAGAGGATGGATAGCAAGGGAAACTTTTACTCTGGTTTTAGACTGTGTTTCCTAGTGCCGGTTTGAAGTTAATGCAGTTTTCACTTTAAAACATAGTTGGAGCTATTACCTCCACATATATATGTATGGAGTGGAGTTTGCAACTGAAAAGAAACTTTGTTTTCCCAACAAGCTAGGTGAAGGACGGCTTTCACACACACTTATCTCTCAGAACTGAGCATGTGGAGAGACGTTCGTTCATCTAGCACAAAGGGAACGGTTTGCAGGAGAAACTTTTACTGTGGTTTCTCAGTGTTTTAAATAGTGCCGGTTTGAAGTTCCTGCAGTTTTCACAGTAAAACCGAGTTGGTGCATGTACCAGCCCATTTATATGTATGGAGTGGAGTTTGCAATTGAAAAGAAACTTTGTGTTCCCAACAAGATAGTTGAAGAACGGCTTTCACACACACTTATCTCTCAGAACTGAGCATGTGGAGAGACGTTCGTTCATCTAGCACAAAAGGAATGGTTTGCAGGAGAAACTTTTACTGTGGTTTCTCACTGTGTTTCCTAGTGCCGGTTTGAAGTTCCTACAGTTTTCACTGTAAACCCGATTTGGAGTTTGTACCTCCCCATATATATGTATGGAGTGGAGTTGGCATCTGAAAAGAAACTTTGTGTTCCCAATAAGCTAGGTGAAGGACGGCTTTCACACACACTTATCTTTCAGAACTGAGCATGTGGAGGGACGATCGTTCATCTACCTCAAAGGGAACGGTTTGCCGAAGAAAATTTTAATCTGGTTTCTCACTTTGTTTCCTAGTGCCGGTTTGAAGTTCCTGCAGTTTTCAATGTAAAACCGAGTTGGAGCTACTACCTCCCCATATATATGTATGCAGTAGAATTTGTAACTGAAAAGAAACTTTGTGTTCTCAACAAGCAAGTTGAAGTACGGTTTTCACACACAGTTATCTCTCAGAACTGAGTTTGTGCAGAGACGTTCGTTCATCTAGCACAAAAGGAACGTTTAGCAGGAGAAACTATTTCTCTGGTTTCTCAATGTGTTTCCTAGTGACGGTGTGAATTTCCTGCAGTTTTCACTGTAAAACTGCGATGGAGCTAGTACCTCCCCATATATATGTGAGGATTGGAGTATGCAAATGAAAAGAAACTTTTTGTTCCCAACAAGCTTGGTGAAGTACGGTTTTCACACACACTTTTCTCGCACAACTGAGCATGTGGAGGGACGTTCGTTCATCTAGCGCAAATGGAACGCGTAGCTGGAGAAAGTATTACTCTGGTCTCTCAGTGTGTTTCCTAGTGCCGGTTTGAAGTTCCTGCAGTTTTCACGGTAAAACCGTGTTGGAGCTAGTACCTCCCCATATATATGTATGGAGTGGAGTATGCAAATGAAAAGAAACTTTGTGTTCCCAATAAGCTTGGTGAAGGACGGCTTGCACTCACAATAATCTCTCAGAACTGAGCATGTGGAGAGACGTTCGTTCATCTAGCACAAAGGGAACGGATAGCAAGGGAAACTATTACTATGTTTGTCAATGTGTTTCCTAGTGCCGCTTTGAAGTTGCTGCAGTTTTCACTGTAAAACCGAGATGGAGTTTGTACCTCCCCATATATTTGTATGGAGTGGAGTATGCAACTGAATAGAAACATTGTGTTCCTAACAAGCTAGGTGAAGGAAGGCTTTCACAAAAACTTATCTCTCAGAACTTAGCATGTGGAGAGACGTTCGTTCATCTAGCACAAAGGGAACGGGTTGCAGGAGAAACATTAACTCTGGTTTCTCAGTGTGTTTCCTAGTGCCGGTTTGAAGTTCCTGCAGTTTTCACGGTAAAACCGATTTGGAGCTAGCACCTCCCCATATATATGTATGGAGTGGAGTATGCAACTAAAAAGAAACTTTGTGTTCAGAATAAGTTAGGTGAAGGACGGCTTTCACACACACTTATATCTCAGAACTTAGCATGTGGAGGGACGTTCGTTCATCTAGCACAAATGGAACGGGTTGCAGGAGAAACTTTTACTCTGGATTCTCACTGTGTTTCCTAGTGCCGGTTTGATGTTCCTGCAATTTTCACTGTAAAACATAGTTGGAGCTAGTACCTCCCCATATATATGTATGGGGTGGAGTATGCAACTGAAAAGAAACTTTGTGTTCCCAATAAGGTAGGTGAAGGATGGCTTTCACACACAATTATCACTCAGAACTGAGCATGTGGAGGGACGTTCGTTCATCTAGCACAAGGGAACCGACAGCAATTGAAACTTTTACTCTGATTTTTCACTGTGTTTCCCAGGGACGGTTTGAAGTTCAAGCAGTTTTCACTGTAAAACTTAGTTGGAGCTTGTACCTCCCCATATATATGTATGGAGTGGATTTGGCAACTGAAAAGAATCTTTGTGTTCTCAACAATCTAACTGAAGTACGGCCTTCACACACACTTATCTCTCAGAACTTAGCATGTGTAGAGAAGTACGTTCATCTAGCACAAATGGAACGGGTAGCAGGAGAAACTATTACTCTGGTTTCTCACTGTGTTTCCTAGTGCCGGTTTGATGTTCCTGCAATTTTCACTGTAAAACCGTGTTGGAGCTGGTACCAACGCATATATATGTATGGAGTGAAGTTTGAAACTGAAAAGAAACTTTGTGTTCCCAACAAGCTAGGTGAAGGACGGCTTTCAAACACATTTATCTCTCAGAACTGAGCATGTGGAGAGACGTTCGTTCATCTAGCACAAAGGGAATGATTTGCAGGAGAAACTTTTACTCTGGTTTCTCCGTCTGTTCCCTAGTGCCGGTTTGAAGTTCCTGCAGTTTTCAGTGTAAAACCGAGTTGGGTCTAGTAACTCCCCATATATATGTATGGAGTGGAGTATGCAAGTGAAAAGAAACTTTGTGTTCCCAATAATATAGTTGAAGGACGGCTTTCACACACAATTATCTCTCAGAACAGAGCATGTGGAGAGAATTTCATTCATCTAGCACAAAGGGGATGGATAGCAAGGGAAATTTTACTCTGGTTTTAGACTGTGTTTCCTAGTGCCGGTTTGAAGTTCATGCAGTTTTCACTTTAAAAAAAAGTTGGAGCTAGTACCTCCACATATATATGTATGGAGAGGAGTTTGCAACTGAAAAGAAACTTTGTTTTCCCAACAAGCTAGGTGAAGGACGGATTTCACACACACTTATCTCTCAGAACTGAGCATGTGGAGAGACGTTCGTTCATCTAGCACAAAGGGAATGAATAGCAAAGAAACTATTACTCTGGTTTTTCAATATGTTACCTAGTGCCGCTTTGAAGTTCCTGCAGTTTTCACTGTAAAACCGAGTTGGATCTAGTACCTTCCCATATATATGTATGGAGTAGAGTTTGCAAATGAAAAGAAACTTTGTGTTCTCAACAAGTTAACTGAAATACGGCTTTCACACACACTTATCTCTCAGAACTGAGCATGTGGAGAGACGTTCGTTCATCTAGCACAAAGGGAATGATTTGCAGGAGAAACATTTACTCTGGTTTCTCCGTCTGTTTCCTAGTGCCGGGATGAAGTTCCTAAATTTTTCAGTGTAACATTGAGGTGGGTCTATTAACCCCCATATATATGTATGGAGTGGAGTATGCAACTGAAAAGAAACTTTGTTTTCCCAACAAGCTAGGTGAAGGACGACTTTCACACACAATTATCTCTCAGAAATTAGCATGTGGAGAGACGTTCGTTAATCTAGCACAAAGGGAACGGGTTGCAGGAGAAACTTTTACTGTGGTTTCTCAGTGTGTTTAATAGTGCCGGTTTGAAGTTCCTGCAGTTTTCACTGTAAAACCGAGTTTGAGCTGGTACCACCCCACATATATGTATGGAGTGGAGTTTGCAACTGAAAAGAAACTTTGTGTTCCCAACAAGCTAGGTGAAGGACGGCTTTCAACACACTTATCTCTCAGAACTGAGCATGTGGAGAGACGTTCGTTCATCTAGCACAAATGGAACGGTTTGCAGGAGATACTTTTACTCTGGTTTCTCACTGTGTTTCCTAGTGCCATTTAGAAGCTCCTGTAATTATCACGGTAAAACCGAGTTGGAGCTAGTACATCCCCATATATTTGTATGGGGTGGAGTATGCAACTGAAAAGAAACTTTGTGTTCCCAATAAGGTAGGTGAAGGATGGCTTTCACACACATTTATCTCTCAGAACTGAGCATGTGGAGGGACGTTCGTTCATCTAGCACAAGGGAACTGACAGCAAGGGAAACTTTTACTCTGATTTTTCACTATGTTTCCCAGGGCCGGCTTGAAGTTCAAGCAGTTTACACTGTAAAACATAGTTAGAGCTAGTACCTTCCCATATATATGTATGGAGTGGATTTGGCAACTGAAAAGAATCTTTTTGTTCTCAACAATCTAACTGAAGTACGGCCTTCACACACACTTATCTCTCAGAACTTAGCATGTGGAGAGAAGTACTTTCATCTACCACAAATGGAACGGGTAGCAGGAGAAACTATTACTCTGGTTTCTCACTGTGTTTCCTAGTGCCGGTTTGGAGTTCCTGCAGTTTTCACGGTAAAACCGTGTTGGAGCTAGTACCTCCCCATATATATGTATGGAGTGGAGTATGCAACTGAAAACAAACTTGGTGTTCCCAATAAGCTAGGTGAAGGACGGCTTTCAAACACACTTATCTCTCAGATCTCAGCATGTGGAGAGACGTTCGTTCATCTAGCTCAAAGGGAACGAATAGCAAAGGAAACTATTACTCTGGTTTTTCAATGTGTTACCTAGTGCCGCTTTGAAGTTGCTGCAGTTTTCACTGTAAAACCGAGTTGGTGCTAGTACCTTCCCATATATATGTATGGAGTAGAGTTTGCAAATGAAAAGAAACTTTGTGTTCTCAAAAAGCTAATTGAAATACGGCTTTCACACACACTTATCTCTCAGAACTGAGCATGTGGAGAGACGTTCGTTCATCTAGCACAAAGGGAATGATTTGCAGGAGAAACTTTTACTCTGGTTTCTCCGTCTGTTTCCTAGTGCCGGTTTGAAGTTCCTGCAGTTTTCAGTGTAAAATTGATGTGGGTCTAGTAACCCCCCATATATATGTATGGAGTGGAGTATGCAACTGAAAAGAAACTTTGTGTTCCCAACAAGCTAGGTGAAGGACGGCTTTCAACACACTTTTCTCTCAGAACTGAGCATGTGGAGAGAATTTCGTTCATCTAGCAGAAAGGGAACGTGTTGCAGGAGAAACATTTACTCTGGTTTCTCAGTGTGTTTTCTAGTGCCGGTTTGAATTTCCTGCAGTTTTCACCGTAAAACCGAGTTGGAGTTAGAACCTCCCCATATATATGTATGGAGTGGTGTATGCAAATGAAAAGAAACTTTGTATTGCTAGTAAGGTAGGTGAAGGACGGCTTTCACACACAATTAACTCTCAGAACTGAGCATGTGGATAGACGTTCGTTCATGTAGCCCAAAGGGAACCGACAGCAAGAGAAACTTTTCCTCTAGTTTTTCACTGTGTTTCCCAGTGCCGGTTTGAATCTCAAGCTTTTTTCACTGTAAAACATAGTTGGAGCTAGTACCTCCCCATATATATGTATGGAATGGTGTTTGCAACTGAAAAGAAACTTTGTATTCCCAACAAGCTAGGTGAAGGACGGCTTTCACACACACTTATCTCTCAGAACTGAGCATGTGGAGAGAATTTCGTTCATCTAGCACAAAGGGAACGGGTTGCAGGAGAAACATTTACTCTGGTTTCTAAGTGTGTTTCCTAGTGCCGGTTTGAAGCTCCTGCAATTTTCACGGTAAAACCGAGTTGGAGCTAGAACCTCCCCATATATATGTATGGGCTGGAGTATGCAAGTGAAAAGAGACTTTGTGTTCCCAATAAGAAATTTGAAGGACGGCTTTCACAAAAAATTATCTCTCAGATCTGAGCATGTGGAGAGAAGTTCATTCATCTAGCACAAACGGAATGGATACCAAGGGAAATATTTACTCTGGTTTTTCACAGTGTTTCTTAGTGCCGGATTGAAGTTCATGCAGTTTTCACTGTAAAACATAGTTGGAGCTAGTACCTCCACATATATATATATGGAGTGGAGTTTGCAACTGAAAATAATCTTTGTGTTCCCAACAACATAGGTGAAGGACGGCTTTCAAACACACTTATCTCTCAGAACTGAGCATGTGGAGAGACGTTCGTTCATCTAGCACAAATGGAACGGGTTGCAGGAGAAACTTTTACTCTGGAATCTCACTGTGTTTCCTAGTGCTGGTTTGAATTTCCTGCAGTTTTCATCGTAAAATCGAGTTGGAGCTAGTACAGCCCCATATATATGTATGGAGTTGAGTATGCAACTGAAAAGAAACTTTGTGTTCCCAGTAAGGTAGGTGAAATTTGGCTTTCACACACAATTATCTCTCAGAACTGAGCATGTGGAGGGACGTTCGTTCATCTAGCACAAAGGGAACGGGTTGTAGGAGAAACATTTACTCTGGATTCTCATTGTGTTTCCTAGTGCCGGTATGAAGTTCCTGCAGTTTTGACGGTAAAACCGTTGTGGAGCTAGTACCTCCCCATATATATGTATGGGGTGGAGTTTGCAACTGAAAAAAACTTTGTTTTCCCAACAAGCTAGGTGAAGGACAGCTTTCAAACACAATTATCTCTCAGAATTGAGCATGTGGAGAGACGTTCGTTCATCTAGCACAAAGGAACAGATAGAAAGGTAAACTTTTACTCTAGTTTTTCAATGTGTTTCCTAGTGCCGGTTTCAAGTTCATGCAGTTTTCACTGTAAAACATAGTTGGAGATAGTACCTCCCCATATATATGTATGGAGTGGAGTTTCCAACTGAAAAGAAACTTTGTGTTCCCAACAATCTAGGTGAAAGATGCTTTCACACACACTTATCTCTCAGAACTGAGCATGTGGAGAGACGTTCGTTCATCTAGCACAAAGGGAACTGGTTGCAGGAGAAACTTTTACTCTGGTTTCTCAGTGTGTTTCCTAGTGCCGGTTTGATGTTCCTGCAGTTTTCACTGTAAAACCGAGTTGGAGCTGATACCACCCCATATATATGTATTGAGTGGAGTTTGCAAAGGAAAAGAATCTATGTGTTCCCAACAAGCTAGGTGAAGGACGGCTTTCACACACACATATCTCTCAGAACTGAGCATGTGGAGAGACTTCCGTTCATCTAGCACCAAGGGAACGGGTTGCAGTTGAAATTTTACTCTGGTTTCTCAGTCTGTTTCCAAGTGCCGATTTGAAATTCCTGCAGTTTTCACGGTAAAACAGAGTTGGAGCTAGTATCTCCCCATATATATGTATGGGTTGGAATATGCAACTGAAAAGAAAATTTTTATTCACAATAAGCTAGGAGAAGGACGGCTTTCACACACAATTATCTCTCAGAATTGAGCATGTGGAGAGACGTTCGTTCATCTAGCACAAAGGGAATGATTTACAGGAGAAACTTTTACACTGGTTTCTCAGTGTTTTTCCTACTGTCGGTTTGAAGTTCCTGCATATTTCACGGTAAAACCGGTTTTCTAGCTAGTACTTCCCCATATATATGTATGGAGTAGAGTTTGCCACTGAAAAGACACTTTGTGTTCTCAACAAGCTTGGTGAAGTACGGCTTTCACAAACACTTATCTCCCAGAACTGAGCATGTGGAGAGAATTTCGTTCACATAGCACAAAGGAACGTGTTGCAGTGGAAACTTTTACTCTGGTTTCTCACTGTTTTTCCTAGTGCCGGTTTGAAGTTCCTGCAGTTTTCAATGTAAAACCGAGTTGGAGCTACTACCTCCCCATATATATGTGTGCAGTAGAATTTGCAACTGAAAAGAAACTTTATGTTCTCAACAAGCAAGTTGAAGTAAGGTTTTCACACACACTTATATCTCAGAATTGAGTTTGTGCAGAGACGTTCGTTCATCTAGCACAAAACGAACGGGTAGCAGGAGAAACTATTTCTCTGGATTCTCAATGTGTTTCCTTGTGCCGGTGTGAATTTCCTGCAGTTTTCACTGTAAAACTGCGATGGGGCTAGTACCTCCCCATATATATGTGAGGATTGGAGTATGCAAATGAAAAGAAACTTTTTGTTCCTACAAACTTGGTGAAGTACGGTTTACACACACACTTTTCTCGCACAACTGAGCATGTGGAGAGACGTTCGTTCATCTAGCAAAAAGGAAACGGTTTGCAGGAGTAACTTTTACACTGGTTTCTCATTGTTTTTCCAAGTGTCGGTTTGATGTTCCTGCAGTTTTCACTGTAAAACAGAGTTGGAACTATTACCTCCCCATATATATGTATGGAGTGGAGTATGCAACTGAAAAGAATCTTTGTGTTCCCAATAAGCAAGTAGAAGAACGGCTTTCACAAACAAATATCTCTCAGAACTGAGCATGTGCAGAGACGTTCGTTCATCTAGCACAAAGGGAACGGGTTGCAGGAGAAACTTTTACTCTAGTTTATCAGTGTGTTTCCTAGGGCCGGTTTGAAATTCCTGAATTTTCACGGTAAAAATGAGTAGGAGCTAGAATCTGCCCATATATATTTATGGAGTGGAGTATCCTACTGAAAAGAAACTTTGTGTTCCCAATAAGCTAGGTGAAGGACGGCTTTCACACACAATAATCTCTCAGAACTGAGTATGTGGAGAGACGATCGTTCATCTAGCAAAAAGGGAACGGGTTGCAGGAGAAACATTAACTCTGGTTTCTCAGTGTGTTTCCTAGTGCCGGTTTGATGTTCCTGCAGTTTTCACTGTAAAACCGAGATGGAATTTGTACCTCCCCATATATATGTATGGAGTGGAGTATGCAACTGAAAAGAAACATTGTGTTCCTAACAAGCTAGGTGAAGGAAGGCTTTCACAAAAACTTATCTCTCAGAACTTAGCATGTGGAGAGACGTTCGTTCATCTAGCACAAAGGGAACGGGTTGCAGGAGAAACATTAAATCTGGTTTCTCAGTGTGTTTCCTAGTGCCGGTTTGAAGTTCCTGCAGTTTTCATGGTAAAACCGATTTGGAGCTAGCACCTCCCCATATATATGTATGGAGTGGGGTATGCAACTAAAAAGAAACTTTGTGTTCCGAATAAGTTAGGTGAAGGACGGCTTTCACACACACTTATATCTCAGAACTGAGCATGTGGAGGGACGTTCGTTCATCTAGCACAAATGGAACGGGTTGCAGGAGAAACTTTTACTCTGGATTCTCACTGTGTTTCCTAGTGCCGGTTTGATGTTCCTGCAATTTTCACTGTAAAACCGTGTTGGAGCTGGTACCACCGCATATATATGTATGGAGTGAAGTTTGAAACTGAAAAGAAACTTTGTGTTCCCAACAAGCTAGGTGAAGGACGGCTTTCAAACACACTTATCTCTCAGAACTGAGCATGTGGAGAGACGTTCGTTCATCTAGCACAAAGGGAATGATTTGCAGGAGAAACTTTTACTCTGGTTTCTCCGTCTGTTTCCTAGTGCCGGTTTGAAGTTCCTGCAGTTTCCAGTGTAAAAGCGAGTTGGGTCTAGTAACTCCCCATATATATGTATGGAGTGGAGTATGCAAGTGAAAAGAAACTTTGTGTTCCCAATAAGATAATTGAAGGACGGCTTTCACACACAATTATCTCTCAGTACTGAGCATGTGGAGAGAATTTCATTCATCTAGCACAAAGAGGATGGATAGCAAGGGAAACTTTTACTCTGGTTTTAGACTGTGTTTCCTAGTGCCGGTTTGAAGTTAATGCAGTTTTCAATTTAAAACATAGTTGGAGCTAGTACCTCCACATATATATGTATGGTGTGGAGTTTGCAACTGAAAAGAAACTTTGTTTTGCCAACAAGCTAGGTGAAGGATGGCTTTCACACACACTTATCTCTCAGAACTGAGCATGTGGAGAGACGTTCGTTCATCTAGCAGAAAGGGAACGGTTTGCAGGAGAAACTTTTCTGTGGTTTCTCAGTGTGTTTAATAGTGCCGGTTTGAAGTTCCTGCAGTTTTCACTGTAAAACCGAGTTGGTGCATGTACCAGCCCATTTATATGTATGGAGTGGAGTTTGCAATTCAAAAGAAACTTTGTGTTCCCAACAAGCTAGTTGAAGGACGGCTTTCACACACACTTATCTCTCAGAACTGAGCATGTGGAGAGACGTTCGTTCATCTAGCACAAAAGGAATGGTTTGCAGGAGAAACTTTTACGGTGGTTTCTCACTGTGTTTCCTAGTGCCGGTTTGAAGTTCCTGCAGTTTTCACTGTAAACCCGATTTGGAGCTTGTACCTCCCCATATATATGTATGGAGTGGAGTTGGCATCTGAAAAGAAACTTTGTGTTCCCAGTAAGCTAGGTGAAGGACGGCTTTCACACACAATTATCTCTCAGAACTGAGCATGTGGAGGGACGATCGTTCATCTAGCTCAAAGGGAACGGTTTGCAGAAGAAAATTTTAATCTGGTTTCTCACTTTGTTTCCTAGTGCCGGTTTGAATTTCCTGCAGTTTTCAATGTAAAACCGAGTTGGAGCTACTACCTCCCCATATATATGTATGCAGTAGAATTTGCAACTGAAAAGAAACTTTGTGTTCTCAACAAGCAAGTTGAAGTACGGTTTTCACACACAGTTATCTCTCAGAACTGAGTTTGTGCAGAGACGTTCGTTCATCTAGCACAAAAGGAACGGGTAGCAGGAGAAACTTTTTCTCTGGTTTCTCAATGTGTTTCCTAGTGACGGTGTGAATTTCCTGCAGTTTTCACTGTAAAACTGCGATGGAGCTTGTACCTCCCCATATATATGTGAGGATTGGAGTATGCAAATGAAAAGAAACTTTGTGTTCCCAACAAGCTTGGTGAAGTACGGTTTTCACACACACTTTTCTCGCAAAACTTAGCATGTGGAGAGACGTTCGTTCATCTAGCACAAAGGAAACGGTTTGCAGGAGTAACTTTTACACTGGTTTCTCATTGTTTTTCCAAGTGTCGTTTTGTTGTTCCTGCAGTTTTCACTGTAAAAGAGTGTTGGAAGTATTACCTCCCCATATATATGTATGGAGTGGAGTATGCAACTGAAAAGAAACTTTGAGTTCCCAATAAGCAATTAGAAGAACGGCATTCACAAACAAATATCTCTCAGAACTGAGCATGTGCAGAGACGTTCGTTCATCTAGCACAAAGGGAACGGGTTGCAAGAGGAACTTTTACTCTCATTTATCAGTGTGTTTCCTAGTGCCGGTTTGAAGTTCCTGCAGTTTTCACGGTAAAACCGATTTGGAGCTAGTACCTCCCCATATATATGTATGGAGTGGAGTATGCAACTAAAAAGAAACTTTGTGTTCCGAATAAGTTAGGTGAAGGACGGCTTTCACACACACTTATATCTCAGAACTGAGCATGTGGAGGGACGTTCGTTCATCTAGCACAAATGGAATGCGTAGCTGGAGAAAATATTACTCTGGTTTCTCAGTGTGTTTCCTAGTGCCGGTTTGAAGTTCCTGCAGTTTTCACGGTAAAACCGTGTTGGAGCTAGTACCTCCCCATATATATGTATGGAGTGGAGTATGCAAATGAAAAGAAACTTTGTGTTCCCAATAAGCTTGGTGAAGGACGGCTTGCACTCACAAAAATCTCTCAGAACTTAGCATGTGGAGAGACGTTCGTTCATCTAGCACAAAGGGAACGGATAGCAAGGGAAACTATTACTATGTTTGTCAATGTGTTTCCTAGTGCCGCTTTGAAGTTGCTGCAGTTTTCACTGTAAAACCGAGATGGAGTTTGTACCTCCCCATATATATGTATGGGGTGGAGTATGCAACTGAAAAGAAACATTGTGTTCCTAACAAGCTAGGTGAAGGAAGGCTTTCACAAAAACTTATCTCTCAGAACTTAGCATGTGGAGAGACGTTCGTTCATCTAGCACAAAGGGAACGGGTTGCAGGAGAAACATTAACTCTGGTTTCTCAGTGTGTTTCCTAGTGCCGGTTTGAAGTTCCTGCAGTTTTCACGGTAAAACCGATTTGGAGCTAGCACCTCCCCATATATATGTATGGAGTGGAGTATGCAACTAAAAAGATACTTTGTGTTCAGAATAAGTTAGCTGAAGGACGGCTTTCACACACACTTATATCTCAGAACTGAGCATGTGGAGGGACGTTCGTTCATCTAGCACAAATGGAACGGGTTGCAGGAGAAACTTTTACTCTGGATTCTCACTGTGTTTCCTAGTGCCGGTTTGATGTTCCTGCAATTTTCACTGTAAAACATAGTTGGAGCTAGAACCTCCCCATATATATGTATGGGGTGGAGTATGCAACTGAAAAGAAACTTTGTGTTCCCAATAAGGTAGGTGAAGGATGGCTTTCACACACAATTATCACTCAGAACTGAGCATGTGGAGGGACGTTCGTTCATCTAGCACAAGGGAACCGACAGCAATTGAAACTTTTACTCTGATTTTTCACTGTGTTTCCCAGGGACGGTTTGAAGTTCAAGCAGTTTTCACTGTAAAACTTAGTTGGAGCTAGTACCTCCCCATATATATGTATGGAGAGGATTTGGCAACTGAAAAGAATCTTTGTGTTCTCAACAATCTAACTGAAGTACGGCCTCAACACACACTTATCTCTCAGAACTGAGCATGTGGAGAGAATTTCGTTCATCTAGCACCAAGGGAACGGGTTGCAGGTGAAACATTTACTCTGGTTTCTAAGTGTGTTTCCTAGTGCCGGTTTGAAGCTCCTGCAATTTTCACGGTAAAACCGAGTTGGACCTAGAACCTCCCCATATATATGTATGGGCTGGAGTATGCAACTGAAAAGAAACTTTGTGTTCCCAATAAGAAATTTGAAGGACGGCTTTCACACAAAATTATCTCTCAGAACTGAGCATGTGGAGAGAAGTTCATTCATCTAGCACAAACGGAATGGATACCAAGGGAAACTTTTACTCTGGTTTTTCACAGTGTTTCTTAGTGCCGGATTGAAGTTCATGCAGTTTTCACTGTAAAACATAGTTGGAGCTAGTACCTCCACATATATATGTATGGAGTGGAGTTTGCAACTGAAAAGAATCTTTCTGTTCCCAACAACCTAGGTGAAGTACAGCTTTCAAACACACTTATCTCTCAGAACTGAGCATGTGGAGAGACGTTCGTTCATCTAGCACAAATGGAACGGGTTGCAGGAGAAACTTTTACTCTGGAATCTCAGTGTGTTTCCTAGTGCCGGTTTGAATTTCCTGCAGTTTTCACTGTAAAATTGAGTTGGAGCTAGTACCGCCACATATATATGTAAGGAGTGGAGTGTGCAACTGAAAAGAATCTTTGTGTTCCCAACAACCTAGGTGAAGGACAGCTTTCAAACACACTTATCTCTCAGAACTGAGCATGTGGAGAGACTTTCGTTCATCTAGCACAAGTGGAACGGGTTGCAGGGAAACTTTTACTCTGGAATCTCAGTGTGTTTCCTAGTGCCGGTTTGAAGTTCATGCAGTTTTCACTGTAAAGCATATTTGGAGATATAACCTCCCCATATAAATGTATGGAGTGGAGATTCCAACAGAAAAGAAACTTTGTGTTCCCAGAAAACTAGGTGAAGGACGGCTTTCACACACACTTGTCTCTCAGAAATGAGCATGTGGAGAAACGTTCGTTCATCAAGCACAAAGGGAATGATTTGCAGGAGAAACTTTTACACTGGTTTCTCAGTGTGTTTCCTACTGCCGGTTTGAAGTTCCTGCAGATTTCACGGTAAAACTGATTTGGAGCTAGTACCTCCCCATATAAATGTATGGAGTAGAGTTTGCAACTGAAAAGAAACTTTGTGTTCTCAACAAGCTAGGTGAAGTACGGCTTTCACACACACTTATCTCTGAGAAATGAGCATGTGGAGAGAATTTCGTTCACCTAGCACAAAGGGAACGTTTTGCAGTGGAAACATTTTCTGTGGTTTCCAACTGTGTTTCCTAGTGCCGGTTTGAAGTTCATGCACTTTTCACTGTAAAATATAGATGGAGCTAGTTCCTCCCCATGTATATATATGGATTGTAGTTGGCAACTGAAAAGAATCTTTGTGTTCCCAACAAGCTAGGTGAAGGACGGGTTTCACACACACTTATATCTCAGAACTGAACATGTGGAGAGAATTTCGTTCATCTAGCAAAAGGGAACGGGTTGTAGGAGAAACATTTACTCTGGATTCTCATTGTGTTTCCTAGTGCCGGTATGAAGTTCCTGCAGTTTTGACGGTAAAACCGCCGTGGAGCTAGTTCCTCCCCATATATATGTATGGGGTGGAGTGTGCAACTGAGAAAATCTTTGTGTTCCCAACATGCTAGGTGAAGGACAGCTTTCAAACAAAATTATCTCTCAGAATTGATCATGTGGAGAGACGTTGGTTCATCTGGCACAAAGGAACAGATAGAAAGGTAAACTTTTACTCTGGTTTTTCAATGTGTTTCCTAGTGCCGGTTAGAAGTTCATGCAGTTTTCACTGTAAAACGTAGTTGGAGATAGTACCTCCCCATATATATGTATGGAGTGGAGTTTCCAAATGAAAAGAAACTTTGTGTTCCCAACAATCTAGGTGAAAGATGCTTTCACACACACTTATCTCTCAGAACTGAGCATGTGGAGAGACGTTCGTTCATCTAGCACAAAGGGAAAGGGTTGCAGGAGAAACTTTTACTCTGGTTTCTCAGTGTGTTTCCTAGTGCCGGTTTGAAGTTCCTGCAGTTTTCACTGTAAAAACGAGTTGGAGCTGATACCACCCCATATATATGTATTGAGTGGAGTTTGCAAAGGAAAAGAATCTATGTGTTCCCAACAAGCTAGGTGAAGGACGGCTTTCACACACACATATCTCTCAGAACTGAGCATGTGGAGAGACTTCCGTTCATCTAGAACGAAGGGAACGGGTTGCAGTAGAAACTTTTACTCTGGTTTCTCAGTCTGTTTCCTAGTGCCGATTGGAATTTCCTGCAGTTTTCACGGTAAAACAGAGTTGGAGCTAGTATCTCCCCATATATATGTATGGGTTGGAGTATGCAACTGAAAAGAAAATTTTTGTTCACAATAAGCTAGGAGAAGGACGGCTTTCACACACAATTATCTCTCAGAATTGAGCATGTGGAGAGACGTTCGTTCATCTAGCACAAAGGGAATGATTTGCAGGAGAAACTTTTACACTGGTTTCTCAGTGTGTTTCCTACTGTCGGTTTGAAGTTCCTGCAGATTTCACGGTAAAACCGGTTTTCTAGCTAGTACCACCCCATATATATGTATGGAGTAGAGTTTGCCACTGAAAAGACACTTTGTGTTCTCAACAAGGTAAGTGAAGTACGGCTTTCACAAACACTTATCTTTCAGAACTGTGCATGTGGAGAGAATTTCGTTCACCTAGCACAAAGGAACGTGTTGCAGTGGAAACTTTTACTCTGGTTTCTCATTGTGTTTCCTAGTGCCGGTTTGAAGTTCATGCAGTTTTCACTGTAAAACATAGTTGGAGCTTGTACCTCCCCATATATATGTATGGAGTGGAGTTTCCAAATGAAAAGAAACTTTGTGTTCCCAACAAGCTAGGTGAAGGATGCTTTCACACACACTTATCTCTCAGAACTAAGCATGTGGAGAGACGTTCGTTCATCTAGCACAAAGGGAACGGGTTGCAGGAGAAACTTTACTCTGTTTTCTCAGTCTGTTTCCTAGTGCCAGTTTGAAGTTCCTGCAGATTTCACGGTAAAACCGATTTGGAGCTAGTACCTCCACATATATATGTATGGAGTGGGGTATGCAACTGAAAAGAAACTTTGTGTTCCCAACAAGCAAGTTGAAGGAAGGCTTTCAATGCACTTCTCTCTCAGTACTGAGCTTGTGGAGAGAAATTCGTTCATGTAGCACAAAGGGAACGGTTTTCAGGAGAAACATTTACTCTGTTTTCTCAGTGTGTTTCCTAGTGCCGGTTTGAAGTTCCTGCAGTTTTCACTATAAAACAGAGTTGGAGATGGGACTTCCCATATATATGTATGGAGTGGAGATTGCAACTGAAAATAATCTTTGTGTTCCCAAAAAGCTAGGTGAAGGACTGCTTTCACACACACTTATCTCTCAGAACTGACCTTGTGGAGAGTCCTTCATTCATCTAGCACTAAGGGAATGGGTAGCAGGAGAAACTTTTACTCTGGTTTCTCACTGAGTTTCCTAGTGCCGGTTTGAAATTCCTGCAGTTTTCACGGTAAAACCGAGTTGGAACTAGTACCTCACCATATATATGTATGGAGAAGTGTTTGCAACTGAAAAGAAACTTTGTGTTCTCAACAAGCTAGGTGAAGTAAGGCTTTCACACACACTTATCTCTCAGAACTGATCATGTGGATAGAAGTTCGTTCACCTAGCACAAAGGGAACTTGTTGCAGTTGAAATTTTACTCTGGTTTCTCACAGTGTTTCCTAGTGCCGGTTTGAAGTCCCTGCAGTTTTTACTGTAAAACCAAGTTGGAGATAATATCCCCCCATATATATTTATGGAGTGGAGTAAGCAACTGAAAGGAAAGTTGTGTTCCCAACAAGATAGGTGAAGGACGGCTTTCACAAAAAATTATCTGTCACAACTGAGCATGTGCAGAGACGTTCCTTCATTTAGCCAAAGGGAACGGGTAGCAGGAGAAACTATTACTCTGGTTTCTCACTGTGTTTCCTAGTGCCGGTTTGATGTTCCTGCAGTTTTCACTGTAAAACCGAGATGGACTTAGTACCTCCCCATATATATGTGTGGAGTGGTGTATGCAACTGAAAAGAAACTTTGTGTTCAAAACAAGCTAGTTGAAGGACGGCTTTCACACACAAATATCTCTCAGAACTGAGCTTGTGGAGAGACGATCGTTCATCTAGAACAAAGGGAACGGTTTGCAGGAGAAACTTTTCTCTGGTTTCTCAGTGAGTTTAATAGAGCCGGTATGAAGTTCCTGCAATTTTCACTGTAAAACCGAGTTGGAGCTGGTACGTCCCCATATATATGTATGGATTGGTGTTTGCAACTGAAAAGTAACTTTGTGTTCCCAAGAAGCTAGTTGAAGGACGGCTTTCACACACACTTATCTCTCAGAAATGACCTTGTGGAGAGTCCTTCGTTCATCTAGAACAAAGGGAATGGGTAGCAGGAGAAATTTTTACTCTGGTTTCTCACTTTGTTTCCTAGTGCCGGTTTGAATTTCCTGAATTTTTCACTGTAAAACAGAGTTGGGGCTAGAACCTACCTATATATATGTATGGAGTGGAGAATGCAATTGAAAAGAAACTTTGTGTTCCCAACAAGCTAGGTGAAGGACGGCTTTCACACACACTTATCTCTCAGAACTGAGCATGTGGAGAGACGTTCGTTCATCTAGCATAAAGGGAACGGGTTGCAGGAGAAAATTTTACTCTGGTTTCTCATTCTGTTTCCTAGTGCCGGTTTGAAGTTCCTGAGTTATCAGTGAAAACAGTGTTGGAGCTATTACCTCCTCATATATATGTATGGAGTGGAGTTTGCAAATAAAAAGAAACTTTGTGTTCCCAACAAGCTAGGTGAAGGACGGCTTTCACACACACTTCCCTCTCAGAACTGAGCATGTGGAGAGACGTTCGTTCATCTAGCACAAAGGGAACGGGTTGCACGAGAAACTTTTACTCTGGTTTCTCATTCTGTTTTCTAGTGCCTGTTTGAAAATCCTGCAGTTTCCACTGTAAAACCGAGTTGGAGCTAGTCCCTACCCTTTGATATGTATGGAGTGGAGTTTGTAAATGAAAATAAACTTTGTGTTCCCAACAAGCGAGATGAAGGACGGCTTTCTCACACACTTATCTCTCAGAACTGAGCATGTGGAGAGACATTCGTTCATCTAGCACAAAGGGAACGGTTTGCAGGGGAAACTATTACTCTGGTTTCTCAGTCTGTTTCCTAGTGCCGGTTTGAAGTTCCTGCAGTTTTCACTGTAAAACCGAGTTGGAGCTAGTACCTCCTATATATATGTATGGAGTGGAATTGTCAACTGAAAAGGAACATTGTGTTCCCAACAAGCTAGGTGAAGGACGGATTTCACACACACTTATGTCACAGAACACATCATGTGGATATACGTTTGTTCATGTACCACAAAGGGAACGGGTTGCAGAAGAAAATTTTTATCTGGTTTCTCACTTTGTTTCCTAGTGCCGGTTTGAAGTTCCTGCATTTTTCACTGTAAAATCTAGTTAGAGCTGCTACCACCCCTTATATATGTATTGAATGGAGTTTGCAACTGAAAACAAATTTTGTGTTCCCAAAAAGCTATGTGAAGGACGGCTTTCATACACTCTTTTCTCTCAGAACTGAGCATGTGGAGAGACGTTCGCTCATCTTGCACAAAGGGAACGGGTGTCAGAAGAATCTTTATTCTTGTTTCTCACTTTTTTTCCTACTGCCGGTTTGAAGTTCCTGCAGTTTTCAATGTAAAACCGAGTTGGAGCTACTACCTCCCCATATATATGTGTGCAGTAGAATTTGCAACTGAAAAGAAACTTTATGTTCTCAACAAGCAAGTTGAAGTAAGGTTTTCACACACACTTATCTCTCAGAACTGAGTTTGTGCAGAGACGTTCGTTCATCTAGCACAAAAGGAACGGGTAGCAGGAGAAATTATTTCTCTGGTTTCTCAATGTGTTTCCTAGTGCCGGTGTGAATTTCCTGCAGTTTTCACTGTAAAACTGCGATGGAGCTAGTACCTCCCCATATATATGTGAGGATTGGAGTATGCAAATGAAAAGAAACTTTTTGTTCCCAACAAGCTTGGTGAAGTACGGTTTTCACACACACTTTTCTCGCACAACTGAGCATGTGGAGAGACGTTCGTTCATCTAGCAAAAAGGAAACGGTTTGCAGGAGTAACTTTTACACTGGTTTCTCATTGTTTTTCCAAGTGTCGGTTTGATGTTCCTGCAGTTTTCACTGTAAAACAGAGTTGGAACTATTACCTCCCCATATATATGTATGGAGTGGAGTATGCAACTGAAAAGAATCTTTGTGTTCCCAATAAGCAAGTAGAAGAACGGCTTTCACAAACAAATATCTCTCAGAACTGAGCATGTGCAGAGACGTTCGTTCATCTAGCACAAAGGGAACGGGTTGCAGGAGAAACTTTTACTCTCGTTTATCAGTGTGTTTCCTAGGGCCGGTTTGAAATTCCTGAATTTTCACGGTAAAAATGAGTAGGAGCTAGAATCTGCCCATATATATTTATGGAGTGGAGTATCCTACTGAAAAGAAACTTTGTGTTCCCAATAAGCTAGGTGAAGGACGGCTTTCACACACAATAATCTCTCAGAACTGAGTATGTGGAGAGACGTTCGTTCATCTAGCAAAATGGGAACGGGTTGCAGGAGAAACATTAACTCTGGTTTCTCAGTGTGTTTCCTAGTGCCGGTTTGAAGTTGCTACAGTTTTCACTGTAAAAACGAGATGGAGTTTGTACCTCCCCATATATATGTATGGAGTGGAGTATGCAACTGAAAAGAAACATTGTGTTCCTAACAAGCTAGGTGAAGGAAGGCTTTCACAAAAACTTATCTCTCAGAACTTAGCATGTGGAGAGACGTTCGTTCATCTAGCAAAAAGGGAACGGTTTGCAGGAGAAACATTAACTCTGGTTTCTCAGTGTGTTTCCTAGTGCTGGATTGAAGTTCCTGCAGTTTTCACGGTAAAACCGATTTGGAGCTAGCACCTCCCCATATATATGTATGGAGTGGAGTATGCAACTAAAAAGAAACTTTGTGTTCCGAATAAGTTAGGTGAAGGACGGCTTTCACACACACTTATATCTCAGAACTGAGCATGTGGAGGGACGTTCGTTCATCTAGCACAAATGGAATGGGTTGCAGGAGAAACTTTTACTCTGGATTCTCACTGTGTTTCCTAGTGCCGGTTTGATGTTCCTGCAATTTTCACCTTAAAACCGTGTTGGAGCTGGTACCACCGCATATATATGTATGGAGTGAAGTTTGAAACTGAAAAGAAACTTTGTGTTCCCAACAAGCTAGGTGAAGGACGGCTTTCAAACACACTTAACTCTCAGAACTGAGCATGTGGAGAGACGTTCGTTCATCTAGCACAAAGAGAATGATTTGCAGGAGAAACTTTTACTCTGCTTTCTCCGTCTGTTTCCTAGTGCCGGTTTTAAGTTCCTGCAGTTTCCAGTGTAAAATCGAGTTGGGTCTAGTAACTCCCCATATATATGTATGGAGTGGAGTATGCAAGTGAAAAGAAACTTTGTGTTCCCAATAAGATAGTTGAAGGACGGCTTTCACACACAATTATCTCTCAGAACTGAGCATGTGGAGAGAATTTCATTCATCTAGCACAAAGAGGATGGATAGCCAGGGAAACTTTTACTCTGGATTTAGACTGTGTTTCCTAGTGCCGGTTTGAAGTTAATGCAGTTTTCACTTTAAAACATAGTTGGAGCTAGTACCTCCACATATATATGTATGGAGTGGAGTTGGCAACTGAAAAGAAACTTTGTTTTCCCAACAAGCTAGGTGAAGGACGGCTTTCACACACACTTATCTCTCAGAACTGAGCATGTGGAGAGACGTTCGTTCATCTAGCACAAAGGGAACGGGTTGCAGGAGAAACTTTTACTGTGGTTTCTCAGTGTGTTTAATAGTGCCGGTTTGAAGTTCCTGCAGTTTTCACTGTAAAACCGAGTTGGTGCATGTACCAGCCCATTTATATGTATGGAGTGGAGTTTGCAAATGAAAAGAAACTTTGTGTTCCCAACAAGCTAGTTGAAGGACGGCTTTCACACACACTTATCTCTCAGAACTGAGCATGTGGAGAGACGTTCGTTCATCTAACACAAAAGGAATGGTTTGCAGGAGAAACTTTTACTGTGGTTTCTCACTGTGTTTCCTAGTGCCGGTTTGAAGTTCCTGCAGTTTTCACTGTAAACCCGATTTGGAGCTTGTACCTCCCCATATATATGTATGGAGTGGAGTTGGCATTTGAAAAGAAACTTTGTTTTCCCAATAAGCTATGTGAAGGACGGCTTTCACACACAATTATCTCTCAGAACTGAGCATGTATAGGGACGATCGTTCATTTAGCTCAGAGGGAACGGTTTGCAGAAGAAAATTTTAATCTGGTTTCTCACTTTGTTTCCTAGTGCCGGTTTGAAGTTCCTGCAGTTTTCAATGTAAAACCGAGTTGGAGCTACTACCTCCCCATATATATGTATGCAGTAGAATTTGCAACTGAAAAAAAAATTTGTGTTCTCAACAAGCAAGTTGAAGTACGGTTTTCACACACAGTTATCTCTCAGAACTGAGTTTGTGCAGAGACGTTCGTTCATCTAGCACAAAAGGAACGGGTAGCAGGAGAAACTATTTCTCTGGTTTCTCAATGTGTTTCCTAGTGCCGGTGTGAATTTCCTGCAGTTTTCACTGTAAAACTGCGATGGAGCTTGTACCTCCCCATATATATGTGAGGATTGGAGTATGCAAATGAAAAGAAACTTTGTGTTCCCAACAAGCTTGGTGAAGTACGGTTTTCACACACACTTTTCTCGCAAAACTGAGCATGTGGAGAGACGTTCGTTCATCTAGCACAAAGGAAACGGTTTGCAGGAGTAACTTTTACACTGGTTTCTCATTGTTTTTCCAAGTGTCGTTTTGATGTTCCTGCAGTATTCACTGTAAAAGAGTGTTGGAAGTATTACCTCCCCATATATATGTATGGAGTGGAGTATGCAACTGAAAAGAAACATTGTGTTCCCAATAAGCAAGTAGAAGAACGGCATTCACAAACAAATATCTCTCAGAACTGAGCATGTGCAGAGACGTTCGTTCATCTAGCACAAAGGGAACAGGTTGCAGGAGAAACTTTTACTCTCGTTTATCAGTGTGTTTCCTAGTGCCGGTTTGAAGTTCCTGCAGTTTTCACGGTAAAACCGATTTGGAGCTAGTACCTCCCCATATATATGTATGGAGTGGAGTATGCAACTAAAAAGAAACTTTGTGTTCCGAATAATTTAGGTGAAGGACGGCTTTCACACACACTTATATCTCAGAACTGAGCATGTGGATGGACGTTCGTTCATCTAGCACAAATGGAACGCGTAGCTGGAGAAAGAATTACTCTGGTTTCTCAGTGTGTTTCCTAGTGCCGGTTTGAAGTTCCTGCAGTTTTCACGGTAAAACCGTGTTGGAGCTAGTACCTCCCCATATATATGTATGGAGTGGAGTATGCAAATGAAAAGAAACTTTGTGTTCCCAATATGCTTTTGAAGGACGGCTTGCACTCACAATAATCTCTCAGAACTGAGCATGTGGAGAGACGTTCGTTCATCTAGCACAAAGGGAACGGATAGCAAGGGAAACTATTACTATGTTTGTCAATGTGTTTCCTAGTGCCGCTTTGAAGTTGCTGCAGTTTTCACTGTAAAAACGAGATGGAGTTTGTACCTCCCCATATATATGTATGGAGTGGAGTATGCAACTGAAAAGAAACATTGTGTTCCTAACAAGCTAGGTGAAGGAAGGCTTTCACAAAAACTTATCTCTCAGAACTTAGCATGTGGAGAGACGTTCGTTCATCTAGCACAAAGGGAACGGGTTGCAGGAGAAACATTAACTCTGGTTTCTCAGTGTGTTTCCTAGTGCCGGGTTGAAGTTCCTGCAGTTTTCACGGTAAAACCGATTTGGAGCTAGCACCTCCCCATATATATGTATGGAGTGGAGTATGCAACTAAAAAGAAACTTTGTGTTCAGAATAAGTTAGGTGAAGGACGGCTTTCACACACACTTATATCTCAGAACTGAGCATGTGGAGGGACGTTCGTTCATCTAGCACAAATGGAACGGGTTGCAGGAGAAACTTTTACTCTGGATTCTCACTGTCTTTCCTAGTGCCGGTTTGATGTTCCTGCAATTTTCACTGTAAAACATAGTTGGAGCTAGTACCTACCCATATATATGTATGGGGTGGAGTATGCAACTGAAAAGAAACTTTGTGTTCCCAATAAGGTAGGTGAAGGATGGCTTTCACACACAATTATCTCTCAGAACTGAGCATGTGCAGGGACGTTCGTTCATCTAGCACAAGGGAACCGACAGCAATTGAAACTTTTACTCTGATTTTTAACTGTGTTTCCCAGGGACGGTTTGAAGTTCAAGAAGTTTTCACTGTAAAACATAGTTGGAGCTAGTACCTCCCCATATATATGTATGGAGTGGATTTGGCAACTGAAAAGAATCTTTGTGTTCTCAACAATCTAACTGAAGTACGGCCTTCACACACACTTATCTCTCAGAACTTAGCATGTGGAGAGAAGTACGTTCATCTAGCACAAATGGAACGGGTAGCATGAGAAACTATTACTCTGGTTTCTCACTGTGTTTCCTAGTGCCGGTTTGATGTTCCTGCAATTTTCACTGTAAAACCGTGTTGGAGCTGGTACCAACGCATATATATGTATGGAGTGAAGTTTGCAACTGAAAAGAAACTTTGTGTTCCCAACAAGCTAGGTGAAGGACGGCATTCAAACACATTTATCTCTCAGAACTGAGCATGTGGAGAGACGTTCGTTCATCTAGCACAAAGGGAATGATTTGCAGGAGAAACTTTTACTCTGGATTCTCCGTCTGTTTCCTAGTGCCGGTTTGAAGTTCCTGCAGTTTTCAGTGCAAAACCGAGTTGGGTCTAGTAACTCCCCATATATATGTATGGAGTGGAGTATGCAAGTGAAAAGAAACTTTGTGTTCCCAATAATATAGTTGAAGGACGGCCTTCACACACACTTATCTCTCAGAACATAGCATGTGGAGAGAAGTACGTTCATCTAGCACAAATGGAACGGGTTGCAGGAGAAACTTTTACTCTGGTTTCTCAGTCTGTTTCCTAGTGCCGGTTTGAAGTTCATGCAGTTTTCACTTTAAAACATAGTTGGAGCTAGTACCTCCACATATATATGTATGGAGAGGAGTTTGCAACTGAAAAGAAAGTTTGTTTTCCCAACAAGCTAGGTGAAGGACGGCTTTCACACACACTTATCTCTCAGAACTGAGCATGTGGAGAGACGTTCGTTCATCTAGCACAAAGGGAATGAATAGCAAAGGAAACTATTACTCTGGTTTTTCAATATGTTACCTAGTGCCGCTTTGAAGTTCCTGCAGTTTTCACTGTAAAACCGAGTTGGAGCTAGTACCTTCCCATATATATGTATGGAGTAGAGTTTGCAAATGAAAAGAATCTTTGTGTTCTCAACATGCTAACTGAAATACGGCTTTCACACACACTTATCTCTCAGAACTGAGCATGTGGAGAGACGTTCGTTCATCTAGCACAAAGGGAATGATTTGCAGGAGAAACATTTACTCTGGTTTCTCCGTCTGTTTCCTAGTGCCGGGTTGAAGTTCCTAAATTTTTCAGTGTAAAATTGAGGTGGGTCTATTAACCCCCATATATATGTATGGAGAGGAGTATGCAACTGAAAAGAAACTTTGTTTTCCCAACAAGCTAGGTGAAGGACGGCTTTCACACACACTTATCTCTCAGAACTTAGCATGTGGAGAGACGTTCGTTTATCTAGCACAAAGGGAACGGGTTGCAGGAGAAACTTTTACTGTGGTTTCTCAGTGTGTTTAATAGTGCCGGTTTGAAGTTCCTGCAGTTTTCACTGTAAAACCGTGTTTGAGCAGGTACCACCCCACATATATGTATGGAGTGGAGTTTGCAACTGAAAAGAAACTTTGTGTTCCCAAAAAGCTAGGTGAAGGACGGCTTTCAACACACTTATCTCTCAGAACTGAGCATGTGGTGAGACGTTCGTTCATCTAGCACAAATGGAACGGGTTGCAGGAGATACTTTTACTCTGGTTTCTCACTGTGTTTCCTAGTGCCATTTTGAAGCTCCTGTAATTATCACGGTAAAACCGAGTTGGAGCTAGTACATCCCCATATATTTGTATGGGGTGGAGTATGCAACTGAAAAGAAACTTTGTGTTCCCAATAAGGTAGGTGAAGGATGGCTTTCACACACAATTATCTCTCAGAACTGAGCATGTGGAGGGACGTTCGTTCATCTAGCACAAGGGAACCGACAGGAAGGGAAACTTTTACTCTGATTTTTCACTATGTTTCCCAGGGCCGGTTTGAAGTTCAAGCAGTTTACACTGTAAAACATAGTTGGAGCTAGTACCTCCCCATATATATGTATGGAGTGGATTTGGCAACTGAAAAGAATCTTTTTGTTCTCAACAATCTAACTGAAGTACGGCCTTCACACACACTTATCTCTCAGAACTTAGCATGTGGAGAGAAGTACTTTCATCTAGCACAAATGGAACGGGTAGCAGGAGAATCTATTACTCTGGTTTCTCACTGTGTTTCCTAGTGCCGGTTTGGAGTTCCTGCAGTTTTCACGGTAAAACCGTGTTGGAGCTACTACCTCCCCATATATATGTATGGAGTGGAGTATGCAACTGAAAACAAACTTTGTGTTCCCAATAAGCTAGGTGAAGGACGGCTTTCAAACACAATAATCTCTCAGATCTCAGCATGTGGAGAGACGTTCGTTCATCTAGCACAAAGGGTACGAATAGCAAAGGAAACTATTACTCTGGTTTTTCAATGTGTTACCTAGTGCCGCTTTGAAGTTGCTGCAGTTTTCACTGTAAAACCGAGTTGGTGCTAGTACCTTCCCATATATATGTATGGAGTAGAGTTTGCAAATGAAAAGAAACTTTGTGTTCTCAAAAAGCTAATTGAAATACGGCTTTCACACACACTTATCTCTCAGAACTGAGCATGTGGAGAGACGTTCGTTCATCTAGCACAAAGGGAATGATTTGCAGGAGAAACTTTTACTCTGGTTTCTCCGTCTGTTTCCTATTGCCGGTTTGAAGTTCCTGCAGTTTTCAGTGTAAAATTGATGTGGGTCTAGTAACCCCCCATATATATGTATGGAGTGGAGTATGCAACTGAAAAGAAACTTTGTATTCCTAGTAAGGTAGGTGAAGGACGGCTTTCACACACAATTAACTCTCAGAACTGAGCATGTGGATAGACGTTCGTTCATGTTGCCCAAAGGGAACCGACAGCAAGAGAAACTTTTCCTCTAGTTTTTCACTGTATTTCCTAGTGCCGGTTTCAAGTTCATGCAGTTTTAACTGTAAAACATCGTTGGAGATAGTACCTCCCCATATATATGTATGGAATGGTGTTTGCAACTGAAAAGAAACTTTGTGTTCCCAACAATCTAGGTGAAAGATGCTTTCACACACACTTATCTCTCAGAAATGAGCATGTGGAGAGACGTTCGTTCATCTAGCACAAAGGGAACGGGTTGCAGGAGAAACTTTTACTCTGGTTTCTCAGTGTGTTTCCTAGTGCCGGTTTGATGTTCCTGCAGTTTTCACTGTAAAACCGAGTTGGAGCTGATACCACCCCATATATATGTATTGAGTGGAGTTTGCAAAGGAAAAGAATCTATGTGTTCCCAACAAGCTAGGTGAAGGACGGCTTTCACACACACATATCTCTCAGAACTGAGCATGTGGAGAGAATTCCGTTCATCTAGCACCAAGGGAACGGGTTGCAGTTGAAACTTTTACTCTGGTTTCTCAGTCTGTTTCCTAGTGCCGATTTGAAGTTCCTGCAGTTTTCACGGTAAAACAGAGTTGGAGCTAGTATCACCCCATATATATGTATGGGTTGGAGTATGCAACTGAAAAGAAAATTTTTATTCACAATAAGCTAGGAGAAGGACGGCTTTCACACACAATTATCTCTCAGAATTGAGCATGTGGAGAGACGTTCGTTCATCTATCACAAAGGGAATGATTTACAGGAGAAACTTTTACACTGGTTTCTAAGTGTGTTTCCTACTGTCGGTTTGAAGTTCCTGCATATTTCACGGTAAAACCGGTTTTCTAGCTAGTACTTCCCCATATATATGTATGGAGTAGAGTTTGCCACTGAAAAGACACTTTGTGTTCTCAACAAGCTTGGTGAAGTACGGCTTTCACAAACACTTATCTCCCAGAACTGAGCATGTGGAGAGAATTTCGTTCACATAGCACAAAGGAACGTGTTGCAGTGGAAACTTTTACTCTGGTTTCTCACTGTTTTTCCTAGTGACGGTTTGAAGTTCATGCAGTTTTCACTGTAAAATATAGATGGAGCTAGTACCTCCCCATATATATGTATGGGGTGTAGTTTGCAACTGAAAAGAAACTTTGTGTTCCCAACAAGTTAGGTGAAGGACGGCTTTCAAACACAATTATCTCTCAGAATTGAGCATGTGGAGAAACGTTCGTTCATCTAGCACAAAGTAACAGATAGCAAGGGAAAAATTTACTCTGGATTTTCAATGTGTTTCCTAGTGCCGGTTTGAAGTTCATGCAGTTTTCACTGTAAAACATAGTTGGAGCTTGTACCTCCCCATATATATGTATGGAGTGGAGTTTCCAAATGAAAAGAAACTTGTGTTCCCAACAAGCTAGATGAATGATGCTTTCACACACACTTATCTCTCAGAACTGAGCATGTGGAGAGACGTTCGTTCATCTAGCACAAAGGGAACGGGTTGCAGGAGGAAATTTACTCTGTTTTCACAGTCTGTTTCCTACTGCCGGTTTGAAGTTCCTGCAGATTTCACGGTAAAAACGTTTTGGAGCTAGTACCTCCACATATATATGTATGGAGTGGGGTATGCAACTGAAAAGAAACTTTGTGTTCCCAACAAGCTAGTTGAAGGAAGGCTTTCAATGCACTTCTCTCTCAGTACTGAGCATGTGGAGAGAAATTCGTTCATGTAGCACAAAGGGAACGGTTTTCAGGAGAAACATTTACTCTGGTTTCTCAGTGTGTTTCGTAGTGCCGGTTTGAAGTTCCTGCATTTTTCACTGTAAAACAGTGTTGGAGATGGGACCTCCCCATATATATGTATGGAGTGGAGATTGCAACTGAAAAGAAACTTTGTGTTCCCAACAAGCTAGGTGAAGGACGGCTTTCAACACACTTATCTCTCAGAACTGAGCATGTGGAGAGAATTTCGTTCATGTAGCAGAAAGGGAACGTGTTGCAGGAGAAACATTTACTCTGGTTCTCAGTGTGTTTTCTAGTGCCGGTTTGAATTTCCTGCAGGTTTCACCGTAAAATCGAGTTGGAGTTAGAACCGCCCCATATATATGTATGGAGTGGTGTATGCAAATGTAAAGAAACTTTGTGTTCCTAGTAAGGTAGGTGAAGGACGGCTTTCACACACAATTAACTCTCAGAACTGAGCATGTGGAGAGACGTTCGTTCATGTAGCCCAAAGGGAACCGACAGCAAGAGAAACTTTTCCTCTAGTTTTTCACTGTGTTTCCCAGTGCCGGTTTGAATCTAAGGCAGTTTTCACTGTAAAACATAGTTGGAGCTAGTACCTCCCCATAAATATGTATGCAATGGTGTTTGCAACTGAAAGGAAACTTTGTATTCCCAACAAGCTAGGTGAAGGACGGCTTTAACACACACTTATCTCTCAGAACTGAGCATGTGGAGAGAATTTCGTTCATCTAGCACAAAGGGAACGGGTTGCAGGTGAAACATTTACTCTGGTTTCTAAGTGTGTTTCCTAGTGCCGGTTTGAAGCTCCTGCAATTTTCACGGTAAAACCGAGTTGGAGCTAGTACCTCCCCATATATATGTATGGGCTGGAGTATGCAAGTGAAAAGAAACTTTGTGTTCCCAATAAGAAATTTGAAGGACGGCTTTCACACAAAATTATCTCTCAGAACTGAGCATGTGGAGAGAAGTTCATTCATCTAGCACAAACGGAATGGATACCAAGGGAAACTTTTACTCTGGTTTTTCACAGTGTTTCCTAGTGCCGGTTTGAATTTCCTGCAGTTTTCACTGTAAAATCGAGTTGGAGCTAGTACCGCCACATATATATGTATGGAGTGGAGTTTGCAACTGAAAAGAATCTTTGTGTTCCCAACAACCTATGTGAAGGACAGCTTTCAAACACACTTATCTCTCAGAACTGAGCATGTGGAGAGACGATCGTTCATCTAGCACAAATGGAACGGGTTGCAGGAGAATCTTTTACACTGGAATCTCAGTGTGTTTCCTAGTGCCGGTTTGAAGTTCATGCAGTTTTCACTGTAAAACATATTTGGAGATATAACCTCCCCATATAAATGTATGGAGTGGAGATACCAACTGAAAAGAAACTTTGTGTTCCCAACAAGCTAGGTGAAGGACGGCTTTCACACACACTTGTCTCTCAGAAATGAGCAAGTGGAGAAACGTTCGTTCATCTAGCACAAAGGGAATGATTTGCAGGAGAAACTTTTACACTGGTTTCTCACTGTGTTTCCTACTGCCGGTTTGAAGTTCCTGCATATTTCACGGTAAAACTGATTTGGAGCTAGTACCTCCCCATATAAATGTATGGAGTAGAGTTTGCAACTGAAAAGAAACTTTGTGTTCTCAACAAGCTAGGTGAAGTACGGCTTTCACACACACTTATCTCTGAGAAATGAGCATGTGGAGAGAATTTCGTTCACGTAGCACAAAGGGAACGTTTTACAGTGGAAACTTTTACTGTGGTTTCTCACTGTGTTTCCTAGTGCCGTTTTGAAGTTCATGCAGTTTTCACTGTAAAATATAGATGGAGCTAGTTCCTCCCCATGTATATATATGGATTGTAGTTGGCAACTGAAAAGAATCTTTGTGTTCCCAACAAGCTATGTGAAGGATGGCTTTCACACACACTTATCTCTCAGAACTGAACATGTGGAGAGAATTTCGTTCATCTAGCAAAAGGGAACGGGTTGTAGGAGAAACATTTACTCTGGATTCTCATTGTGTTTCCTAGTGCCGGTATGAAGTTCCTGCAGTTTTGATGGTAAAACCGTCGTGGAGCTAGTACCTCCCCATATATATGTATGGTGTGGAGTTTGCAACTGAGAAAAACTTTGTGATCCCAACATGCTAGGTGAAGGACAGCTTTCAAACACAATTATCTCTCAGAATTGAGCATGTGGAGAGACTTTGGTTCATCTAGCACAAAGGAACAGATAGAAAGGTAAACTTTTACTCTGGTTTTTCAATGTGTTTCCTAGTGCCGGTTTGAAGTTCATGCAGTTTTCACTGTAAAACATAGTTGGAGCTCGTACCTCCCCATATATATGTATGGAGTGGAGTTTGCAAATGAAAAGGAACTTTGTGTTCCCAACAAGCTAGGTGAAGGACGGCTTTCACACACACTTATCTCTCAGAACTGAGCATGTGGAGAGTCGTTCGTTCATCTAGCACAAAGGGAACGGGTTGCAGGAGAAACTTTTACTCTGGTTTCTCAGTCTGTTTCCTAGTGCCGGTTTGAAGTTCCTGCAGTTTTCACTGTAAAACAGAGTTGGAGATGGGACCTCCCCATATATATGTATGGAGTGGAGATTGTAACTGAAAAGAAACTTTGTGTTCCCAACAAGCTAGGTGAAGGACGGCTTTCAACACACTTATCTCTCAGAACTGAGCATGTGGAGAGAATTTCGTTCATGTAGCAGAAAGGGAACGTGTTGCAGGAGAAACATTTACTCTGGTTCTCAGTGTGTTTTCTAGTGCCGGTTTGAATTTCCTGCAGGTTTCACCGTAAAATCGAGTTGGAGTTAGAACCGCCCCATATATATGTATGGAGTGGTGTATGCAAATGTAAAGAAACTTTGTGTTCCTAGTAAGGTAGGTGAAGGACGGCTTTCACACACAATTAACTCTCAGAACTGAGCATGTGGAGAGACGTTCGTTCATGTAGCCCAAAGGGAACCGACAGCAAGAGAAACTTTTCCTCTAGTTTTTCACTGTGTTTCCCAGTGCAGGTTTGAATCTCAAGCAGTTTTCACTGTAAAAAATAGTTGGAGCTAGTACCTCCCCATATATATGTATGGAATGGTGTTTGCAACTGAAAAGAAACTTTGTATTCCCAACAAGCTAGGTGAAGGACGGCTTTCACACACACTTATCTCTCAGAACTGAGCATGTGGAGGGAAGTTCATTCATCTAGCACAAACGGAATGGATACCAAGGGAAAATTTTACTCTGGTTTTTCACAGTGTTTCTTAGTGCCGGATTGAAGTTCATGCAGTTTTCACTGTAAAACATAGTTGGAGCTAGTACCTCCACATATATATGTATGGAGTGGAGTTTGCAACTGAAAAGAATCTTTGTGTTCCCAACTAACTAGGTGAAGGACAGCTTTCAAACACACTTATCTCTCAGAACTGAGCATGTGGAGAGACGTTCGTTCATCTAGCACAAATGGAACGGGTTGCAGGAGAAACTATTACTCTGGAATCTCAGTGTGTTTCCTAGTGCCGGTTTGAATTTCCTGCAGTTTTCACTGTAAAATCGAGTTGGAGCTAGTACCGCCACATATATATGTATGCAATGGTGTTTGCAACTGAAAGGAAACTTTGTATTCCCAACAAGCTAGGTGAAGGACGGCTTTAACACACACTTATCTCTCAGAACTGAGCATGTGGAGAGAATTTCGTTCATCTAGCACAAAGGGAACGGGTTGCAGGTGAAACATTTACTCTGGTTTCTAAGTGTGTTTCCTAGTGCCGGTTTGAAGCTCCTGCAATTTTCACGGTAAAACCGAGTTGGAGCTAGTACCTCCCCATATATATGTATGGGCTGGAGTATGCAAGTGAAAAGAAACTTTGTGTTCCCAATAAGAAATTTGAAGGACGGCTTTCACACAAAATTATCTCTCAGAACTGAGCATGTGGAGAGAAGTTCATTCATCTAGCACAAACGGAATGGATACCAAGGGAAACTTTTACTCTGGTTTTTCACAGTGTTTCCTAGTGCCGGTTTGAATTTCCTGCAGTTTTCACTGTAAAATCGAGTTGGAGCTAGTACCGCCACATATATATGTATGGAGTGGAGTTTGCAACTGAAAAGAATCTTTGTGTTCCCAACAACCTATGTGAAGGACAGCTTTCAAACACACTTATCTCTCAGAACTGAGCATGTGGAGAGACGATCGTTCATCTAGCACAAATGGAACGGGTTGCAGGAGAATCTTTTACACTGGAATCTCAGTGTGTTTCCTAGTGCCGGTTTGAAGTTCATGCAGTTTTCACTGTAAAACATATTTGGAGATATAACCTCCCCATATAAATGTATGGAGTGGAGATACCAACTGAAAAGAAACTTTGTGTTCCCAACAAGCTAGGTGAAGGACGGCTTTCACACACACTTGTCTCTCAGAAATGAGCAAGTGGAGAAACGTTCGTTCATCTAGCACAAAGGGAATGATTTGCAGGAGAAACTTTTACACTGGTTTCTCACTGTGTTTCCTACTGCCGGTTTGAAGTTCCTGCATATTTCACGGTAAAACTGATTTGGAGCTAGTACCTCCCCATATAAATGTATGGAGTAGAGTTTGCAACTGAAAAGAAACTTTGTGTTCTCAACAAGCTAGGTGAAGTACGGCTTTCACACACACTTATCTCTGAGAAATGAGCATGTGGAGAGAATTTCGTTCACGTAGCACAAAGGGAACGTTTTACAGTGGAAACTTTTACTGTGGTTTCTCACTGTGTTTCCTAGTGCCGTTTTGAAGTTCATGCAGTTTTCACTGTAAAATATAGATGGAGCTAGTTCCTCCCCATGTATATATATGGATTGTAGTTGGCAACTGAAAAGAATCTTTGTGTTCCCAACAAGCTATGTGAAGGATGGCTTTCACACACACTTATCTCTCAGAACTGAACATGTGGAGAGAATTTCGTTCATCTAGCAAAAGGGAACGGGTTGTAGGAGAAACATTTACTCTGGATTCTCATTGTGTTTCCTAGTGCCGGTATGAAGTTCCTGCAGTTTTGACGGTAAAACCGTCGTGGAGCTAGTACCCCCCATATATATGTATGGGGTGGAGTTTGCAACTGAGAAAAACTTTGTGATCCCAACATGCTAGGTGAAGGACAGCTTTCAAACACAATTATCTCTCAGAATTGAGCATGTGGAGAGACTTTGGTTCATCTAGCACAAAGGAACAGATAGAAAGGTAAACTTTTACTCTGGTTTTTCAATGTGTTTCCTAGTGCCGGTTTGAAGTTCATGCAGTTTTCACTGTAAAACATAGTTGGAGATCGTACCTCCCCATATATATGTATGGAGTGGAGTTTGCAAATGAAAAGGAACTTTGTGTTCCCAACAAGCTAGGTGAAGGACGGCTTTCACACACACTTATCTCTCAGAACTGAGCATGTGGAGAGTCGTTCGTTCATCTAGCACAAAGGGAACGGGTTGCAGGAGAAACTTTTACTCTGGTTTCTCAGTCTGTTTCCTAGTGCCGGTTTGAAGTTCCTGCAGTTTTCACTGTAAAACAGAGTTGGAGATGGGACCTCCCCATATATATGTATGGAGTGGAGATTGTAACTGAAAAGAAACTTTGTGTTCCCAACAAGCTAGGTGAAGGACGGCTTTCAACACACTTATCTCTCAGAACTGAGCATGTGGAGAGAATTTCGTTCATGTAGCAGAAAGGGAACGTGTTGCAGGAGAAACATTTACTCTGGTTCTCAGTGTGTTTTCTAGTGCCGGTTTGAATTTCCTGCAGGTTTCACCGTAAAATCGAGTTGGAGTTAGAACCGCCCCATATATATGTATGGAGTGGTGTATGCAAATGTAAAGAAACTTTGTGTTCCTAGTAAGGTAGGTGAAGGACGGCTTTCACACACAATTAACTCTCAGAACTGAGCATGTGGAGAGACGTTCGTTCATGTAGCCCAAAGGGAACCGACAGCAAGAGAAACTTTTCCTCTAGTTTTTCACTGTGTTTCCCAGTGCAGGTTTGAATCTCAAGCAGTTTTCACTGTAAAAAATAGTTGGAGCTAGTACCTCCCCATATATATGTATGGAATGGTGTTTGCAACTGAAAAGAAACTTTGTATTCCCAACAAGCTAGGTGAAGGACGGCTTTCACACACACTTATCTCTCAGAACTGAGCATGTGGAGGGAAGTTCATTCATCTAGCACAAACGGAATGGATACCAAGGGAAAATTTTACTCTGGTTTTTCACAGTGTTTCTTAGTGCCGGATTGAAGTTCATGCAGTTTTCACTGTAAAACATAGTTGGAGCTAGTACCTCCACATATATATGTATGGAGTGGAGTTTGCAACTGAAAAGAATCTTTGTGTTCCCAACTAACTAGGTGAAGGACAGCTTTCAAACACACTTATCTCTCAGAACTGAGCATGTGGAGAGACGTTAGTTCATCTAGCACAAATGGAACGGGTTGCAGGAGAAACTATTACTCTGGAATCTCAGTGTGTTTCCTAGTGCCGGTTTGAATTTCCTGCAGTTTTCACTGTAAAATCGAGTTGGAGCTAGTACCGCCACATATATATGTATGGAGTGGAGTTTGCAACTGAAAAGAATCTTTGTGTTCCCAACAACCTAGGTGAAGGACAGCTTTCAAACACACTTATCTCTCAAAACTGAGCATGTGGAGAGACGATCGTTCATCTAGCACAAATGGAACGGGTTGCAGGAGAAACTTTTACTCTGGAATCTCAGTGTGTTTCCTAGTGCCGGTTTGAAATTCATGCAGTTTTCACTGTAAAACATATTTGGAGATATAACCTCCCCATATAAATGTATGGAGTGGAGATTCCAACTGAAAAGAAACTTTGTGTTCCCAACAAGCTAGGTGAAGGACGGCTTTCACACACACTTATCTCTCAGAACTGAACATGTGGAGAGAATTTCGTTCATCTAGCAAAAGGGAACGGGTTGTAGGAGAAACATTTACTCTGGATTCTCATTGTGTTTCCTAGTGCCGGTATGAAGTTCCTGCAGTTTTGACGGTAAAACCGTCGTGGAGCTAGTACCTCCCCATATATATGTATGGGGTGGAGTTTGCAACTGAGAAAAACTTTGTGTTCCCATCTTGCTAGGTGAAGGACAGCTTTCAAACACAATTATCTCTCAGAATTGAGCATGTGGAGAGACGTTGGTTCATCTAGCACAAAGGAACAGATAGAAAGGTAAACTTTTACTCTGGTTTTTCAATGTGTTTCCTAGTGCCGGTTTGAAGTTCATGCAGTTTTCACTGTAAAACATAGTTGGAGCTCGTACCTCCCCATATATATGTATGGAGTGGAGTTTGCAAATGAAAAGGAACTTTGTGTTCCCAACAAGCTAGGTGAAGGACGGCTTTCACACACACTTATCTCTCAGAACTGAGCATGTGGAGAGTCGTTCGTTCATCTAGCACAAAGGGAACGGGTTGCAGGAGAAACTTTTACTCTGGTTTCTCAGTCTGTTTCCTAGTGCCGGTTTGAAGATCCTGCAGTTTTCACTGTAAAACCGAGTTGGAGCTCGTACATACCCATATATATGTATGGAGTGGAGTTTGCAAATGAAAAGAAACTTTGTGTTCCCAACAAGCTAGTTGAAGGACGGCTTTCACATCCACATATCTCTCAGAACTGAGCATGTGGAGAGACGTTCGTTCATCTAGCACAAAGGGAACGTGTTGCAGGGGGAACTTTAACTCTGGCTTCTCAGTCTGTTTCCTAGTGCCGGTTTGAAGTTCCTGCAGTTTTCACTGTAAAACTGAGTTGGAGCTAGTACCTCCCGATATATATGTAAGGAGTGGAATTTGCAACTGAAAAGGAAATTTGTGTTCCCAACAAGCTAGGTGAAGGACTGCTTTCACACACACTTATCCCTCAGAACTGAGCATGTGGATAGTCGTTCGTTCATCTACCACAAAGGGAACGGGTTGCAGGAGAAACTTTTACTCTGTTTTCTCAGTCTGTTTCCTAGTGCCGGTTTGAAGTTCCTGCAGTTTTCACTGTAAAACCGAGTTGGAGCTAGTACCTACCTATATATATGTATGGAGTGGAGTATACAAATGAAAAGGAACTTTGTGCTCCCAACAAGCTAGGTGAAGGACGGCTTTCACACACACTTATCTCTCAGAACTGAGCATGTGGAGAGTCGTTCGTTCATCTAGCACAAAGGGAATGGGTTGCAGGAGAAACTTTTTCTCTGGTTTCTAAGTGTGTTTTCTAGTGCCGGTTTGAAGCTCCTGCAATTTTCACGGTAAAACCGAGAGGGAGCTAGTACCTCCCCATATATATGTATGGGCTGGAGTATGCAAGTGAAAAGAAACTTTGTGTTCCCAATAAGAAATTTGAAGGACGGCTTTCACACAAAATTATCTCTCAGAACTGAGCATGTGGAGAGAAGTTCATTCATCTAGCACAAACGGAATGGATACCAAGGGAAACTTTTACTCTGGTTTTTCACAGTGTTTCTTAGTGCCGGATTGAAGTTCATGCAGTTTTCACTGTAAAACATAGTTGGAGCTAGTACCTCCACATATATATGTATGGAGTGGAGTTTGCAACTGAAAAGAATCTTTGTGTTCCCAACAACCTAGGTGAAGGACAGCTTTCAAACACACTTTTCTCTCAGAACTGAGCATGTGGAGAGACGTTCTTTCATCTAGCACAAATGGAACGGGTTGCAGGAGAAACTTTTACTCTGGAATCTCAGTGTGTTTCCTAGTGCCGGTTTGAATTTCCTGCAGTTTTCACTGTAAAATCGAGTTGGAGCTAGTACCGCCACATATATATGTATGGAGTGAAGTTTGCAACTGAAAAGAATCTTTGTGTTCCCAACAACCTAGGTGAAGGACAGCTTTCAAACACACTTATCTCTCAGAACTGAGCATGTGGAGAGACGATCGTTCATCTAGCACAAATGGAACGGGTTGCAGGAGAAACTTTTACTCTGGAATCTCAGTGTGTTTCCTAGTGCCGGTTTGAAGTTCATGCAGTTTTCACTGTAAAACATATTTGGAGATATAACCTCCCCATATAAATGTATGGAGTGGAGATTCCAACTGAAAAGAAACTTTGTGTTCCCAACAAGCTAGGTGAAGGACAGCTTTCACACACACTTATCTCTCAGAACTGAACATGTGGAGAGAATTTCGTTCATCTAGCAAAAGGGAACGGGTTGTAGGAGAAATTTTACTCTGGATTCTCATTGTGTTTCCTAGTGCCGGTATGAAGTTCCTGCAGTTTTGACATTAAAACCGTCGTGGAGCTAGTACCTCCCCATATATATGTATGGGGTGGAGTTTGCAACTGAGAAAAACTTTGTGTTCCCATCTTGCTAGGTGAAGGACAGCTTTCAAACACAATTATCTCTCAGAATTGAGCATGTGGAGAGACGTTGGTTCATCTAGCACAAAGGAACAGATAGAAAGGTAAACTTTTACTCTGGTTTTTCAATGTGTTTCCTAGTGCCGGTTTGAAGTTCATGCAGTTTTCACTGTAAAACATAGTTGGAGCTCGTACCTCCCCATATATATGTATGGAGTGGAGTTTGCAAATGAAAAGGAACTTTGTGTTCCCAACAAGCTAGGTGAAGGACGGCTTTCACACACACTTATCTCTCAGAACTGAGTATGTGGAGAGTCGTTCGTTCATCTAGCACAAAGGGAACGGGTTGCAGGAGAAACTTTTACTCTGGTTTCTCAGTCTGTTTCCTAGTGCCGGTTTGAAGTTCCTGCAGTTTTCACTGTAAAACCGAGTTGGAGCTCGTACATACCCATATATATGTATGGAGTGGAGTTTGCAAATGAAAAGAAACTTTGTGTTCCCAATAAGAAATTTGAAGGACGGCTTTCACACAAAATTATCTCTCAGAACTGAGCATGTGGAGAGAAGTTCATTCATCTAGCACAAACGGAATGGATACCAAGGGAAACTTTTACTCTGGTTTTTCACAGTGTTTCTTAGTGCCGGATTGAAGTTCATGCAGTTTTCACTGTAAAACATAGTTGGAGCTAGTACCTCCACATATATATGTATGGAGTGGAGTTTGCAACTGAAAAGAATCTTTATGTTCCCAACAACCTAGGTGAAGGACAGCTTTCAAACACACTTATCTCTCAGAACTGAGCATGTGGAGAGACGTTCTTTCATCTTGCACAAATGGAACGGGTTGCAGGAGAAACTTTTACTCTGGAATCTCAGTGTGTTTCCTAGTGCCGGTTTGAATTTCCTGCAGTTTTCACTGTAAAATCGAGTTGGAGCTAGTACCGCCACATATATATGTATGGAGTGGAGTTTGCAACTGAAAAGAATCTTTGTGTTCCCAACAACCTAGGTGAAGGACAGCTTTCAAACACACTTATCTCTCAGAACTGAGCATGTGGAGAGACGATCGTTCATCTAGCACAAAGGGAACGGATAGCAAGGGAAACTATTACTATGTTTGTCAATTTGTTTCCTAGTGCCGCTTTGAAGTTGCTGCAGTTTTCACTGTAAAAACGAGATGGAGTTTGTACCTCCCCATATATATGTATGGAGTGGAGTATGCAACTGAAAAGAAACATTGTGTTCCTAACAAGCTAGGTGAAGGAAGGCTTTCACAAAAACTTATCTCTCAGAACTTAGCATGTGGAGAGACGTTCGTTCATCTAGCACAAAGGGAACGGGTTGCAGGAGAAACGTTAACTCTGGTTTATCAGTGTGTTTCCTAGTGCCGGTTTGAAGTTCCTGCAGTTTTCACGGTAAAACCGATTTGGAGCTAGCACCTCCCCATATATATGTATGGAGTGGAGTATGCAACTAAAAAGAAACTTTGTGTTCAGAATAAGTTAGGTGAAGAACGGCTTTCACACACACTTATATCTCAGAACTGAGCATGTGCAGGGACGTTCGTTCATCTAGCACAAGGGAACCGACAGCAATTGAAACTTTTACTCTGATTTTTCACTGTGTTTCCCAGGGACGGTTTGAAGTTCAAGCAGTTTTCACTGTAAAACATAGTTGGAGCTAGTACCTCCCCATATAAATGTATGGAGAGGATTTGGCAACTGAAAAGAATCTCTGTGTTCTCAACAATCTAACTGAAGTACGGCCTTCACACACACTTATCTCTCAAAACTTAGCATGTGGAGAGAAGTACGTTCATCTAGCACAAATGGAACGGGTAGCAGGAGAAACTATTACTCTGGTTTCTCACTGTGTTTCCTAGGGCCGGTTTGATGTTCCTGCAATTTTCACTGTAAAACCGTGTTGGAGCTGGTACCAACGCATATATATGTATGGAGTGAAGTTTGCAACTGAAAAGAAACTTTGTGTTCCCAACAAGCTAGGTGAAGGACGGCTTTCAAACACATTTATCTCTCAGAACTGAGCATGTGGAGAGACATTCGTTCATCTAGCACAAAGGGAATGATTTGCAGGAGAAACTTTTACTCTGGATTCTCCGTCTGTTTCCTAGTGCCGGTTTGAAGTTCCTGCAGTTTTCAGTGCAAAACCGAGCTGGGTCTAGTAACTCCCCATATATATGTATGGAGTGGAGTATGCAAGTGAAAAGAAACTTTGTGTTCCCAATAATATAGTTGAAGGACGGCCTTCACACACACTTATCTCTCAGAAATTAGCATGTGGAGAGAAGTACGTTCATCTAGCACAAATGGAACGGGTTGCAGGAGAAACTTTTACTCTGGTTTCTCAGTCTGTTTCCTAGTGCCGGTTTGAAGTTCATGCAGTTTTCACTTTAAAAAAAAGTTGGAGCTAGTACCTCCACATATATATGTATGGAGAGGAGTTTGCAACTGAAAAGAAAGTTTGTTTTCCCAACAAGCTAGGTGAAGGACGGCTTTCACACACACTTATCTCTCAGAACTGAGCATGTGGAGAGACGTTCGTTCATCTAGCACAAAGGGAATGAATAGCAAAGGAAACTATTACTCTGGTTTTTCAATATGTTACCTAGTGCCGCTTTGAAGTTCCTGCAGTTTTCACTGTAAAACCGAGTTGGAGCTAGTACCTTCCCATATATATGTATGGAGTAGAGTTTGCAAATGAAAAGAAACTTTGTGTTCTCAACATGCTAACTGAAATACGGCTTTCACACACACTTATCTCTCAGAACTGAGCATGTGGAGAGACGTTCGTTCATCTAGCACAAAGGGAATGATTTGCAGGAGAAACATTTACTCTGGTTTCTCCGTCTGTTTCCTAGTGCCGGGTTGAAGTTCCTAAATTTTTCAGTGTAAAATTGAGGTGGGTCTATTAACCCCCATATATATGTATGGAGTGGAGTATGCAACTGAAAAGAAACTTTGTTTTCCCAACAAGCTAGGTGAAGGACGGCTTTCACACACACTTATCTCTCAGAACTTAGCATGTGGAGAGACGTTCGTTTATCTAGCACAAAGGGAACGGGTTGCAGGAGAAACTTTTACTGTGGTTTCTCAGTGTGTTTAATAGTGCCGGTTTGAAGTTCCTGCAGTTTTCACTGTAAAACCGTGTTTGAGCTGGTACCACCCCACATATATGTATGGAGTGGAGTTTGCAACTGAAAAGAAACTTTGTGTTCCCAAAAAGCTAGGTGAAGGACGGCTTTCAACACACTTATCTCTCAGAACTGAGCATGTGGAGAGACGTTCGTTCACCTAGCAAAAATGGAACGGGTTGCAGGAGATACTTTTACTCTGGTTTCTCACTGTGTTTCCTAGTGCCATTTTGAAGCTCCTGTAATTATCACGGTAAAACCGAGTTGGAGCTAGTACATCCCCATATATTTGTATGGGGTGGAGTATGCAACTGAAAAGAAACTTTGTGTTCCCAATAAGGTAGGTGAAGGATGGCTTTCACACACATTTATCTCTCAGAACTGAGCATGTGGAGGGACGTTCGTTCATCTAGCACAAGGGAACCGACAGCAAGGGAAACATTTACTCTGATTTTTCACTATGTTTCCCAGGGCCGGTTTGAAGTTCAAGCAGTTTACACTGTAAAACATACTTGGAGCTAGTACCTCCCCATATATATGTATGGAGTGGAATTGGCAACTGAAAAGAATCTTTTTGTTCTCAACAATCTAACTGAAGTACGGCCTTCACACACACTTATCTCTCAGAACTTAGCATGTGGAGAGAAGTACTTTCATCTAGCACAAATGGAACGGGTAGCAGGAGAAAGTATTACTCTGGTTTCTCACTGTGTTTCCTAGTGCCGGTTTGGAGTTCCTGCAGTTTTCACGGTAAAACCGTGTTGGAGCTAGTACCTCCCCATATATATGTATGGAGTGGAGTATGCAACTGAAAACAAACTTGGTGTTCCCAATAAGCTAGGTGAAGGACGGCTTTCAAACACAATAATCTCTCAGATCTCAGCATGTGGAGAGACGTTCGTTCATCTAGCTCAAAGGGAACGAATAGCAAAGGAAACTATTACTCTGGTTTTTCAATGTGTTACCTAGTGCCGCTTTGAAGTTGCTGCAGTTTTCACTGTAAAACCGAGTTGGTGCTAGTACCTTCCCATATATATGTATGGAGTAGAGTTTGCAAATGAAAAGAAACTTTGTGTTCTCAAAAAGCTAATTGAAATACGGCTTTCACACACACTTATCTCTCAGAAATGAGCATGTGGAGAGAAGTTCGTTCATCTAGCACAAAGGGAATGATTTGCAGGAGAAACTTTTACTCTGGTTTCTCCGTCTGTTTCCTAGTGCCGGTTTGAAGATCCTGCAGTTTTCAGTGTAAAATTGATGTGGGTCTAGTAACCCCCCATATATATGTATGGAGTGGGGTATGCAACTGAAAAGAAACTTTGTGTTCCCAACAAGCTAGGTGAAGGACGTCTTTCAACACACTTTTCTCTCAGAACTGAGCATGTGGAGAGAATTTCGTTCATCTAGCAGAAAGGGAACGTGTTGCAGGAGAAACATTTACTCTGGTTTCTCAGTGTGTTTTCTAGTACCGGTTTGAATTTCCTGCAGTTTTCACCGTAAAACCGAGTTAGAGTTAGAACCTCCCCATATATATGTATGGAGTGGTGTATGCAAATGAAAAGAAACTTTGTATTCCTAGTAAGGTAGGTGAAGGACGGCTTTCACACACAATTAACTCTCAGAACTGAGCATGTGGAGAGACGTTCGTTCATGTAGCCCAAAGGGAACCGACAGCAAGAGAAACTTTTCCTCTAGTTTTTCACTGTGTTTCCCAGTGCCGGTTTGAATCTCAAGCTGTTTTCACTGTAAAACATAGTTGGAGCTAGTACCTCCCCATATATATGTATGGAATGGTGTTTGCAACTGAAAAGAAACTTTGTATTCCCAACAAGCTAGGTGAAGGACGGCTTTCACACACACTTATCTCTCAGAACTGAGCATGTGGAGAGAATTTCGTTCATCTAGCACAAAGGGAACGGGTTGCAGGAGAAACATTTACTCTGGTTTCTAAGTGTGTTTCCTAGTGCCGGTTTGAATCTCCTGCAATTTTCATGGTAAAACCGAGTTGGAGCTAGTACCTCCCCATATATATGTATGGGCTGGAGTATGCAAGTGAAAAGAAACTTTGTGTTCCCAATAAGAAATTTGAAGGACGGCTTTCACACAAAATTATCTCTCAGATCTGAGCATGTGGAGAGAAGTTCATTCATCTAGCACAAACGGAATGGATAACAAGGGAAATATTTACTATGGTTTTTCACAGTGTTTCTTAGTGCCGGATTGAAGTTCATGCAGTTTTCACTGTAAAACATAGTTGGAGCTAGTACCTCCACATATATATGTATGGAGTGGAGTTTGCAACTGAAAATAATCTTTGTGTTCCCAACAACCTAGGTGAAGGACGGCTTTCAAACACACTTATCTCTCAGAACTGAGCATGTGGAGAGACGTTCGTTCATCTAGCACAAATGGAACGTGTTGCAGGGGAAACTTTTACTCTGGAATCTCACTGTGTTTCCTAGTGCTGGTTTGAATTTCCTGCAGTTTTCACCGTAAAATCGAGTTGGAGCTAGTACAGCCCCATATATATGTATGGAGTGGAGTATGCAACTGAAAAGAAACTTTGTGTTCCCAGTAAGGTAGGTGAAAGTTGGCTTTCACACACAATTATCTCTCAGAACTGAGCATGTGGAGGGACGTTCGTTCATCTAGCACGAAGGGAACGGGTTGTAGGAGAAACATTTACTCTGGATTATCATTGTGTTTCCTAGTGCCGGTATGAATTTCCTGCAGTTTTGACGGTAAAACCGTGGTGGAGCTAGTACCTCCACATATATATGTATGGGGTGGATTTTGCAACAGAAAAAAACTTTGTTTTCCCAACAAGCTAGGTGAAGGACAGCTTTCAAACACAATTATATCTCAGAATTGAGCATGTGGAGAGACGTTCGTTCATCTAGCACAAAGGAACAGATTGAAAGGTAAACTTTTACTCTGGTTTTTCAATGTGTTTCCTAGTGCCGGTTTGAAGTTCATGCAGTTTTCACTGTAAAACATAGTTGGAGATAGTACCTCCCCATATATATGTATGGAGTGGAGTTTCCAACTGAAAAGAAACTTTGTGTTCCCAACAATCTAGGTGAAAGATGCTTTCACACACACTTATCTCTCAGAAACGAGCATGTGGAGAGACGTTCGTTCATCTAGCACAAAGGGAACGGGTTGCAGGAGAAACTTTTACTCTGGTTTCTCAGTGTGTTTCCTAGTGCCGGTTTGATGTTCCTGCAGTTTTCACTGTAAAACCGAGTTGGAGCTGATACCACCCCATATATATGTATTCAGTGGACTTTGCAAAGGAAAAGAATGTATGTGTTCCCAACAAGCTAGGTGAAGGACGGCTTTCACACACACATATCTCTCAGAACTGAGCATGTGGAGAGACGTTCGTTCATCTAGCACCAAGGGAACGGGTTGCAGTTGAAACTTTTACTCTGGTTTCTCAGTCTGTTTCCTAGTGCCGATTTGAAGTTCCTGCAGTTTTCACGGTAAAACAGAGTTGGAGCTAATATCTCCCCATATATATGTATGGGTGGGAGTATGCAACTGAAAAGAAAATTTTTATTCACATTAAGCTAGGAGAAGGACGGCTTTCACACACAATTATCTCTCAGAATTGAGCATGTAGAGAGACGTTCGTTCATCTATCACAAAGGGAATGATTTACAGGAGAAAATTTTACACTGGTTTCTCAGTGTGTTTCCTACTGTCGGTTTGAAGTTCCTGCATATTTCACGGTAAAACCGGTTTTCTAGCTAGTACTTCCCCATATATATGTATGGAGTAGAGTTTGCCACTGAAAAGACACTTTGTGTTCTCAACAAGCTTGGTGAAGTACGGCTTTCACAAACACTTATCTCCCAGAACTGAGCATGTGGAGAGAATTTCGTCCATCTAGCACAAAGGGAATGATTTGCAGGAGAAACTTTTACTCTGGTTTCTCCGTCTGTTTCCTAGTGCCGGTTTGAAGTTCCTGCAGTTTTCAGTGTAAAATTGATGTGGGTCTAGTAACCCCCCATATATATGTATGGAGTGGGGTATGCAACTGAAAAGAAACTTTGTGTTCCCAACAAGCTAGGTGAAGGACGTCTTTCAACACACTTTTCTCTCAGAACTGAGCATGTGGAGAGAATTTCGTTCATCTAGCAGAAAGGGAACGTGTTGCAGGAGAAACATTTACTCTGGTTTCTCAGTGTGTTTTCTAGTACCGGTTTGAATTTCCTGCAGTTTTCACCGTAAAACCGAGTTAGAGTTAAACCTCCCCATATATATGTATGGAGTGGTGTATGCAAATGAAAAGAAACTTTGTATTCCTAGTAAGGTAGGTGAAGGACGGGTTTCACACACAATTATCTCTCAGAACTGAGCATGTGGAGAGACGTTCGTTCATGTAGCCCAAAGGGAACCGACAGCAAGAGAAACTTTTCCTCTAGTTTTTCACTGTGTTTCCCAGTGCCGGTTTGAATCTCAAGCTGTTTTCACTGTAAAACATAGTTGGAGCTAGTACCTCCCCATATATATGTATGGAGTGGAGTTTGCAACTGAAAATAATCTTTGTGTTCCCAACAACCTAGGTGAAGGACGGCTTTCAAACACACTTATCTCTCAGAACTGAGCATGTGGAGAGACGTTCGTTCATCTAGCACAAATGGAACGTGTTGCAGGGGAAACTTTTACTCTGGAATCTCACTGTGTTTCCTAGTGCTGGTTTGAATTTCCTGCAGTTTTCACCATAAAATCGAGTTGGAGCTAGTACAGCCCCATATATATGTATGGAGTGGAGTATGCAACTGAAAAGAAACTTTGTGTTCCCAGTAAGGTAGGTGAAAGTTGGCTTTCACACACAATTATCTCTCAGAACTGAGCATGTGGAGGGACGTTCGTTCATCTAGCACGAAGGGAACGGGTTGTAGGAGAAACATTTACTCTGGATTATCATTGTGTTTCCTAGTGCCGGTATGAATTTCCTGCAGTTTTGACGGTAAAACCGTGGTGGAGCTAGTACCTCCACATATATATGTATGGGGTGGATTTTGCAACAGAAAAAAACTTTGTTTTCCCAACAAGCTAGGTGAAGGACAGCTTTCAAACACAATTATATCTCAGAATTGAGCATGTGGAGAGACGTTCGTTCATCTAGCACAAAGGAACAGATTGAAAGGTAAATTTTTACTCTGGTTTTTCAATGTGTTTCCTAGTGCCGGTTTGAAGTTCATGCAGTTTTCACTGTAAAACATAGTTGGAGATAGTACCTCCCCATATATATGTATGGAGTGGAGTTTCCAACTGAAAAGAAACTTTGTGTTCCCAACAATCTAGGTGAAAGATGCTTTCACACACACTTATCTCTCAGAAACGAGCATGTGGAGAGACGTTCGTTCATCTAGCACAAAGGGAACGGGTTGCAGGAGAAACTTTTACTCTGGTTTCTCAGTGTGTTTCCTAGTGCCGGTTTGATGTTCCTGCAGTTTTCACTGTAAAACCGAGTTGGAGCTGATACCACCCCATATATATGTATTCAGTGGACTTTGCAAAGGAAAAGAATGTATGTGTTCCCAACAAGCTAGGTGAAGGACGGCTTTCACACACACATATCTCTCAGAACTGAGCATGTGGAGAGACTTCCGTTCATCTAGCACCAAGGGAACGGGTTGCAGCTGAAACTTTTACTCTGGTTTCTCAGTCTGTTTCCTAGTGCCGATTTGAAGTTCCTGCAGTTTTCACGGTAAAACAGAGTTGGAGCTAATATCTCCCCATATATATGTATGGGTGGGAGTATGCAACTGAAAAGAAAATTTTTATTCACAATAAGCTAGGAGAAGGACGGCTTTCACACACAATTATCTCTCAGAATTGAGCATGTAGAGAGACGTTCGTTCATCTATCACAAAGGGAATGATTTACAGGAGAAAATTTTACACTGGTTTCTCAGTGTGTTTCCTACTGTCGGTTTGAAGTTCCTGCATATTTCACGGTAAAACCGGTTTTCTAGCTAGTACTTCCCCATATATATGTATGGAGTAGAGTTTGCCACTGAAAAGACACTTTGTGTTCTCAACAAGCTTGGTGAAGTACGGCTTTCACAAACACTTATCTCCCAGAACTGAGCATGTGGAGAGAATTTCGTTCACATAACACAAAGGAACGTGTTGCAGTGGAAACTTTTACTCTGGTTTCTCACTATTTTTCCTAGTGCCGGTTTGAAGTTCATGCAGTTTTCACTGTAAAATATAGATGGAGCTAGTACCTAAACATATATATGTATGGGGTGTATTTTGCAACTGAAAAGAAACTTTGTGTTCCCAACAAGTTAGGTGAAGGACGGCTTTCAAACACAATTATCTCTCAGAATTGAGCATGTGGAGAAACGTTCGTTCATCTAGCACAAATTAACAGATAGCAAGGGAAAAATTTACTCTGGTTTTTCAATGTGTTTCTTAGTGCCGGTTTGAAGTTCATGCAGTTTTCACTGTAAAACATAGTTGGAGCTTGTACCTCCCCATATATATGTATGGAGTAGAGTTTCCAAATGAAAAGAAACTTTGTGTTCCCAACAAGCTAGGTGAAGGATGCTTTCACACACACTTATCTCTCAGAACTGAGCATGTGGAGAGACGTTCGTTCATCTAGCACAAAGGGAACGGGTTGCAGGAAAAAATTTATTCTGTTTTCTCAGTCTGTTTCCTAGTGCCGGTTTGAAGTTCCTGCAGATTTCACGGTAAAAACGATTTGGAGCTAGTACCTCCACATATATATGTATGGAGTGGGGTATGCAACTGAAAAGAAACTTTGTGTTCCCAACAATCTAGGTGAAAGATGCTTTCACACACACTTATCTCTCAGAAATGAGCATGTGGAGAGACGTTCGTTCATCTAGCAGAAAGGGAACTTATTGCAGTAGAAACTTTACTCTGGTTTCTCACAGTGTTTCCTAGTGCCGGTTTGAAGTCCCTGCAGTTTTTACTGTAAAACCGAGTTGGAGCTAGTATCTCCCCATATATATTTATGGAGTGGAGTAAGCAACTGAAATGAAAGTTTGTGTTCCCAACAAGATAGGTGAAGGACGGCTTTCACAAAAAATTATCTCTCACAACTGAGCATGTGAAGAGACGTTCCTTCATTTAGCCAAAGGGAACGGGTAGCAGGAGAAACTATTACTCTGGTTTCTCACTGTGTTTCCTAGTGCCGGTTTGAAGTTCTTGCAGTTTTCACTGTAAAACCGAGATGGACATAGTACCTCCCCATATATATGTGTGGAGTGGTGTATGCAACTGAAAAGAAACTTTGTGTTCAAAACAAGCTATTTGAAGGACGGCTTTCACACACACATATCTCTCAGAACTGAGCTTGTGGAGAGACGATCGTTCATCTAGAACAAAGGGAACGGTTTGCAGGAGAAACTTTTCTCTGGTTTCTCAGTGAGTTTAATAGAGCCGGTATGAAGTTCCTGCAATTTTCACTGTAAAACCGAGTTGGAGCTGGTACCTCCCCATATATATGTATGGATTGGAGTTTGCAACTGAAAAGTAACTTTGTGTTCCCAAGAAGCTAGTTGAAGGACGGCTTTCACACACACTTATCTCTCAGAAATGACCATGTGGAGAGTCCTTCGTTCATCTAGAACAAAGGGAATGGGTAGCAGGAGAAACTTTTACTCTGGTTTCTCACTTTGTTTCCTAGTGCCGGTTTGAATTTCCTGAATTTTTCACTGTAAAAGAGAGTTGGGGCTACAACCTACCTATATATATGTATGGAGTGGAGAATGCAACTGAAAAGAAACTTTGTGTTCCCAACAAGCTAGGTGAAGGAAGGCTTTCACACACAATTATCTCTCAGAACTGAGCATGTGGAGAGTCCTTCGTTCATCTAGCACAAAGGGAACGGGTAGCAGGAGAAACATTATTCTGGTTTCCCAATGTGTTTCCTAGTGCCGGTTTGTAGATCCTGCAGTTTTCACTGTAAAACCGATTTGGAGCTACTACCTCCCCATATATATGTATGCAGTAGAGACTGCATCTGAAAAGAAATTTTGTGTTCTCAACAAGCTAGTTGAAGTAGGCTTTCACACAAACTTAAATCTCAGAATTGAGCATGTTGAGAGAATATTGTTCATCTATCACAAAGGGAACGGTTAGCAGGAGAAACTATACCTCTGGATTCTCACTGTGTTTCCTAGTGCAGGTTTGAAGTTCCTGCAGTTTTCACTGTAAAACCGAGATGGAGCTAAAACCTCCCCATATATATGTGTGGGGTGGACTATGCAACTGAAAACAAACTTTGTGTTCCCAACAAGCTAGGTGAAGGACGGCTTTCAAACACACTTATCTCTCAGAACTGAGCATGTAGAGAGACGTTCGTTCATCTAGTACAAAGGGAACGGTTTGCAGGAGTAACTTTTAGTCTTCTTTCTCAGTGTGTTTCGTAGTGCCGGTTTGAAATTCCTGAAGTTTTCACGGTAAAACCGTGTTGGAGCTAGTACCTCCCCATGTATATCTATGGAGTGTAGTATGCAACTGAAAAGAAACTTTGTGTTCCAAACAAGCTAGGTGAAGAATGGCTGTCACACAGTCTTATCTCTCTAAACAGAGCATGTGGAGAGACGTTCGTTCATCTAGCACAAAGGGAACGGTTTGCAGGGGAAACTTTTTCTCCGCTTTCTCAGTGTATTTAATAATGCCGGTTTGAAGTTCCTTCAGTTTTCACTGCAAAACATAGTTGGAGATAGTACCTCCCCATATATATGTATGGAGTGGAGATTACAACTGAAAAGGAACTTTGTGTTCCCAACAAGCTAGGTGAAGGACGGCTTTCACACACACTTGTCTCTCAGAAATGAGCATGTGGAGAGACGTTCGTTCATCTAGCACAAAGGGAAGTATTTGCAGGAGAAACTTTTACAGTGGATTCTCAGTGTCTTTCCTACTGCCGGTTTGAAGTTCCTGCAGATTTCACGGTAAAACCGATTTGGAGCTAGTACCTCCCCATATAAATGTATGGAGTAGAGTTTGCAACTGAAAAGAAACTTTGTGTTCTCAACAAGCTAGGTGAAGTACAGCTTTCACACACACTTACCTCTCAGAAATGAGCATGTGGAGAGAATTTCGTTCACCTAGCACAAAGGGAACGTGTTGCAGTGGAAACTTTTACTGTGGTTTCTCACTGTGTTTCCTAGTGCCGGTTTGAACTTCATGCAGTTTTCACTGTAAAATATTGTTGGAGATAGTACCTCCCTATATATATGTATGGAGTGGAGATTCCAACTGAAAAGAAACTTTGTATTCCCAACAATCTAGGTGAAGGATGCTTTCACACACACTTATCTCTCAGAACTGAGCATGTGGAGAGACGTTCGTTCATCTAGCACAAAGGGAACAGGTTGCAGGAGAAATTTTACTCTGGTTTCTCAGTGTGTTTCCTAGTGCCGGTTTGATGTTACTGCAGTTTTCACTGTAAAACCGAGTTGGAGCTGATACCACCCCATATATATGTATGGAGTGGAGTTTGCAAAGGAAAAGAATCTTTGTGTTCCCAAAAAGCTATGTGAAGGACGGCTTTCACACACATTTATCTCTCAGAACTGAGCATGTGGAGAGACGTTCGTTCATCTAGCACCAAGGGAACGGGTTGGAGTAGAAACTTTTACTTTGGTTTCTCAGTCTGTTTCCTAGTGCCGATTTGAAGCTCCTGCAGTTTTCACTGTAAAAACGAGTTGGAGCTAGTATCTCCCCATATATTTGTATGGGTTGGAGTATGCAACTGAAAAGAAACTTTTTGTTCACAATAAGCTAGTAGAAGGACAGCTTTCAAACACAATAATCTCTCAGAATTTATCATGTGAGGAGACGTTCGTTCATCTAGCACAAAGGGAATGGGTAGCAGGAGAAACTTTTACTCTTGTTTCTCAGTCTGTTTCCTAGTGCCGGTTTGAAGTTCCTGCAGTTTTCACGGTAAAACCGAGTTGGAGCCTGTACCTCCCCATATATTTGTATGGAGAAGATTTTGCCACTGAAAAGACACTTTGTGTTCTCAACAAGCTAGGTGAAGTACGGCTTTCACAAACACTTATCTCTCAGAACTGAGCATGTGGAGAGAATTTCGTTCACCTAGCCCAAAGGGAACGTGTTGCAGTGGAAACTTTTATTGTGGTTTCTCACTGTGTTTCCTAGTGCCGGTTTGAAGTTCCTGCAGTTTTCACGGTAAAACCGAGTTGGAGCCTGTACCTCCCCATATATATGTATGGAGTGGAGTATGCAACTGAAAAGAAACTTTGGTTCCCAATAAACTATGTGAAGGACGACTTTCAGACACAATTTTCTCTCAGAATTGAGCATGTGAGGAGACGTTCGTTCATCTAGCACAAAGGGAACGGGTTGCAGGAGGAACTTTTACTCTGGTTTCTCAGTCTGTTTCCTAGTGCCGGTTTGAAGTTCCTGCAGTTTTCACTGTAAAACCGAGTTGGAGCTAGTACCTACCTATATATATGTATGGAGTGGAGTTAGCAACTGAAAAGGAACTTTGTGTTCCCAACAAGCTAGGTGAAGGACGGCTTTCACACACACTTATCTCTCAGAACTGAGCATGTGGAGAGTCGTTCGTTCATCTAGCACAAAGGGAACGGGTTGCAGGAGAAAGTTTTACTCTGGTTTCTCAGTCTGTTTCCTACTGCCGGTTTGAAGTTCCTGCATTTTTCACTGTAAAACCGAGTTGGAGCTCGTACCTACCCATATATATGTATGGAGTGGAGTTTGCAAATGAAAAGAAACTTTGTGTTCCCAAGAAGCTAGTTGAAGGACGGCTTTCACATCCACATATCTCTCAAAACTGAGCATGTGGAGAGACGTTCGTTCATCTAGCACAAAGGGAACGGGTTGCAGGAGGAACTTTTACTCTGGTTTCTCAGTCTGTTTCCTAGTGCCGGTTTGAAGTTCCTGCAGTTTTCACTGTAAAACTGAGTTGGAGCTAGTACCTACCTATATATATGTATGGAGTGGAGTTTGCAACTGAAAAGGAACTTTGTGTTCCCAACAAGCTATGTGAAGGATGCTTTCACACACACTTATCTCTCAGAACTGAGCATGTGGAGAGTCGTTCGTTCATCTAGCACAAAGGGAACGGGTTGCAGGAGAAACTTTTACTCTGGTTTCTCAGTCTGTTTCCTAGTGCCGGTTTGAAGTTCCTGCAGTTTTCACTGTAAAACCGAGTTGGAGCTAGTACCTCCCCATATATATGTATGGAGTGGAGTTTGCAAATGAAAAGGAACTTTGTGTTCCCAACAAGCTAGGTGAAGGACTGCTTTCACATACATATATCTCTCAGATCTGAGCATGTGGAGAGACATTCGTTCATCTAGCACAAAGGGAACGGGTTGCAGGAGGAACTTTAACTCTGGTTTCTCAGTTTGTTTCCTAGTGCCGGTTTGAAGTTCCTGCAGGTTTCACAGTAAAATCGAGTTGGAGCTTGTACCTACCTATACATATGTATAGAGTGGAGTTTGCAACTGAAAAGAAACTTTGTCTTCCCAACAAGCTAGGTGAAGGACGGCTTTCACAAACACTTATCTCTCATAACTGAGCTTGTGGAGAGTCGTTCGTTCATCTAGCACAAAGGGAACGGTTTGCAGGAGAAACTTTTACTCTGGTTCCTCAGTCTGTTTCCTAGTGCCGGTTTGAAGTTCCTGCAGTTTTCACTGTAAAACCGAGTTGGAGCTCGAACCTACCCATATATATGTATGGAGTGGAGTTTGCAAATGAAAAGAAACTTTGTGTTCCCAACAAGCTAGTTGAAGGACGGCTTTCACATACACATATCTCTCAGAACTGAGCATGTGGAGAGACGATCGTTCATCTAGCACAAACGGAACGGATTGCAAGAAGAACTTTTAATCTGCTTTCTCAGTCTGTTTCCTAGTGCCGGTTTGATGTCCCTGCAGTTTTCACTGTAAAACCGATTTGCAGCTAGTACCTCCCCATATATATGTATGGAGTGGAGTTTGCAAATGAAAAGGAACTTTGTGTTCCCAACAAGCTAGGTGAAAGACGGCTTTCACACACACTTATCTCTCAGAACTGAGCATGTGGAGAGACGTTCGTTCATCTAGCACAATGGGAACGGGTTGCAGGAGAAACTTTTACTCTGGTTTCTCAGTCTGTTTCCTAGTGCCGGTTTGAAGTTCCTGAAGTTTTCACTGTAAAACCGAGTTGGAGCTAGTACATACCTATATATATGTATAGAGTGGAGTTTGCAACTGAAAAGAAACTTTGTGTTCCCAACAAACTAGGTGAACGACGGCTTTAACACACAATTATCTCTCAGAACTGAGCATGTGGAGAGTCGTTCGTTCATCTAGCACAAAGGGAACGGGTTGCAGGAGAAACTTTTACTCTGGTTTCTCAGTCTGTTTCCTAGTGACGGTTTGAAGTTCCTGCAGTTTTCACTGTAAAACCGAGTTGGAGCTCGTACCTACCCATATATATGTATGGAGTGGAGTTTGCAAATGAAAAGGAACTTTGTGTTCCCAACAAGCTAGTTGAAGGACGGCTTTCACATACACATATCTCTCAGAACTGAGCATGTGGAGAGACGTTCGTTCATCTAGCACAAACGGAACGGATTGCAAGTGGAACTTTTACTCTGGTTTCTCAGTCTGTTTCCTAGTGCCGGTTTGAAGTTCCTGCAGTTTTCACTGTAAAACCGAGTTGGAGCTAGTACCTCCCCCTATATATGTATGGAGTGGAGTTTGCAAATAAAAAGGAACTTTCTGTTCCCAACAAGCTAAGTGAAGGACGGCTTTCACACAAACTTATCTCTCAGAACTGAGCATGTGTAGAGTCGTTCGTTCATCTAGCACAAAGGGAACGGGTTGCAGGAGAAACTTTTACTCTGGTTTCTCAGTCTGTTTCCTAGGGCCGGTTTGAAGTTCCTGCATTTTTCACTGTAAAACCGAGTTGGAGCTCGTAACTACCCATATATATGTATGGAGTGGAGTTTGCAAATGAAAAGAAACTTTGTGTTCCCAACAAGCTAGTTGAAGGACGGCTTTCACATACACATATCTCTCAGAACTGAGCATGTGGAGAGACGTTCGTTCATCTAGCACAAACGGAACGGATTGCAAGAGGAACTTTTACTCTGCTTTCTCAGTCTGTTTCCTAGTGACGGTTTGAAGTTCCTGCAGTTTTCACTGTAAAACCGAGTTGGAGCTAGTACCACCCCATATATATGTATGGAGTGGAGTTTGCAAATGAAAAGGAACTTTGTGTTCCCAACAAGCTAGTTGAAGGACGGCTTCCACATACACATATCTCTCAGAACTGAGCATGTGGAGAGACGTTCGTTCATCTAGCACAAACGGAACGGATTGCAAGAGGATCTTTTACTCTGGTTTCTCAGTCTGTTTCCTAGTGCCGGTTTGAAGTTCCTGCAGTTTTCACTGTAAAACCGAGTTGGAGCTAGTACCTCCCCATATATATGTATGGAGTGGAGTTTGCAACTGAAAAGGAACTTTGTGTTCCCAACAAGCTAGGTGAAGGACGGCTTTCACATTCACATATCTCTCAGAACTGAGCAAGTGGAGAGTCGTTCGTTCATCTAGCACAAAGGGAACGTGTTGCAGGAGGAACTTTTACTCTGGTTTCTCAGTCTGTTTCCTAGTGCCGGTTTGAATTTCCTGCAGTTTTCACTGTAAAACCGAGTTGGAGCTAGTACCTACCTATATATATGTATGGAGTGCAGTTTGTATCTGAAAAGGAACTTTGTGTTCCCAACAAGCTAGGTGAAGGACGGCTTTCACACACACTTATCTCTCAGAACTGAGCATGTGGAGAGTCGTTCGTTCATCTAGCACAAAGGGAACGTGTTGCAGGAGGAACTTTTACTCTGGTTTCTCTGTCTGTTTCCTAGTGCCGGTTTGAAGTTCCTGCAGTTTTCACTGTAAAACCGAGTTGGAGCTAGTACCTCCCCATATATATGTATGCATTGGAGTTTGCAAATGAAAAGGAACTTTGTGTTCCCAACAAGCTAGGTGAAGGACGGCTTTCACATACACATATCTCTCAGAACTGAGCATGTGGAGAGACATTCGTTCATCTAGCATAAAGGGAACGGGTTGCAGGAAGAACTTTTACTCTGCTTTCTCAGTCTGTTTCCTAGTGCCGGTTTGAAGTTCCTGCAGTTTTCACTGTAAAACCGAATTGGAGGTAGTACCTCCCCATATATATGTATGGAGTGGAGTTTGCAAATGAAAAGGAACTTTGTGTTCCCAACAAGCTAGGTGAAGGACGGCTTTCACACACACTTATCTCTCAGAAATGAGCATTTGGAGAGACGTTCGTTCATGTAGCACAAAGGGAACGGGTTGCAGGAGAAACTTTTACTCTGGTTTCTCAGTCTGTTTCCTAGTGCCGGTTTGAAGTTCCTGCAGTTTTCACTGTAAACCGATTTGGAGCTCGTACCTCCCCATATACATATGTGTGGAGTGGAGTTTACAAATGAAAAGTAAATTTGTGTTCCCAACAAGCTAGTTGAAGAACGGCTTTCACATTCACATATCTCTCAGAACTGAGCATGTGGAGAGACATTCGTTCATCTAGCACAAAGGGAACGGGTTGCAGGAGGAACTTTTACTCTGGTTTCTCAGTCTGTTTCCTAGTGCCGGTTTGAAGTTCCTGCAGTTTTCACTGTAAAACCGAGTTGGAGCTAGTACCTACCTATATATATGTATGGAGTGGAGTTTGCAACCTAAAAGGAACTTTGTGTTCCCAACAAGCTAGGTGAAGGACGGCTTTCACACACACTTATCTCTCAGAACTGAGCATGTGGAGAGTCGTTCGTTCATCAAGCACAAAGGGAACGGGTTGCAGGAGAAACTTTTACTATGGTTTCTTAGTCTGTTTCCTAGTGCCGGTTTGAAGTTCCTGCAGTTTTCACTGTAAAACCGAGTTGGAGCTCGTACCTCCCCATATACATATGTATGGAGTGGAGTTTCAAATGAAAAGGAACTTTGTGTTCCCAACAAGATAGGTGAAGGACGGCTTTCACATACACATATCTCTCAGAACTGAGCATGTGGAGAGACATTCGTTCATCTAGCACAAAGGGAACGGGTTGCAGGAGGAACTTTTACTCTGGTTTCTCAGTCTGTTTCCTAGTGCCGGTTTGAAGTTCCTGCAGTTTTCACTGTAAAACCGAGTTGGAGCTCGTACCTCCCCATATACATATGTGTGGAGTGGAGTTTGCAAATGAAAAGAAACTTTGTGTTCCCAAAAAGCTAGTTGAAGGCTGGCTTTCACATTCACATATCTCTCAGAACTGAGCATGTGGAGAGACATTCGTTCATCTAGCACAAAGGGAACGGGTTGCAGGAGGAACTTTTACTCTGGTTTCTCAGTCTGTTTCCTAGTGCCGGTTTGAAGTTCCTGCAGTTTTCACTGTAAAACCGAGTTGGAGCTAGTACCTACCTATATATATGTATGGAGTGGAGTTTGCAACTGAAAAGGAACTTTGTGTTCCCAACAAGCTAGGTGAAGGACGGCTTTCACACACACTTATCTCTCAGAACTGAGCATGTGGAGAGTCGTTCGTTCATCTAGCACAAAGGGAACGGGTTGCAGGAGGAACTTTTACTCTGGTTTCTCAGTCTGTTTCCTAGTGCCGGTTTGAAGTTCCTGCAGTTTTCACTGTAAAACCGAGTTGGAGCTCGTACCTCCCCATATACATATGTGTGGAGTGGAGTTTACATATGAAAAGAAACTTTGTGTTCCCAAAAAGCTATTTGAAGAATGGCTTTCACATTCACATATCTCTCAGAACTGAGCATGGGAGAGACATTCGTTCATCTAGCACAAAGGGAACGGGTTGCAGGAGGAACTTTTACTCTGGTTTCTCAGACTGTTTCCTAGTGCCGGTTTGAAGTTCCTGCAGTTTTCACTGTAAAACCGAGTTGGAGCTAGTACCAACCTATATATATGTATGGAGTGGAGTTTGCAACTGAAAAGGAACTTTGTGTTCCCAACAAGCTAGGTGAAGGACGGCTTTCACACACACTTATCTCTCAGAACTGAGCATGTGGAGAGTCGTTCGTTCATCTAGCACAAAGGGAACGGGTTGCATTAGAAACTTTTATTCTGGTTTCTCAGTCTGTTTACTAGTGCCGGTTTGAAGTTCCTGCAGTTTTCACTGTAAAACCGAGTTGGAGCTAGTACCTACCCATATATATGTATGGAGTGGGGTTTGCAAATGAAAAGAAACTTTGTGTTCCCAAAAGCTAGTTGAAGGACGGCTTTCACATACACATATCTCTCAGAACTGAGCATGTGGAGAGACGTTCGTTCATCTAGCACAAAGGGAACGTGTTGCAGGAGGAACTTTTATTCTGGTTTCTCAATCTGTTTCCTAGTGCCGGTTTGAAGCTCCAGCAATTTTCACTGTAAAACCGAGTTGGAGCTAGTACCTCCCCATATGTATGTATGGAGTGGAGTTTGCAAATGAAAAGGAACTTTGTGTTCCCAACAAGATAGGTGAAGGACGGCTTTCACATACACATATCTCTCAGAACTGAGCATGTGGAGAGACATTCGTTCATCTAGCACAAAGGGAACGGGTTGCAGGAGGAACTTTTTCTCTGGTTTCTCAGTCTGTTTCCTAGTGCCGGTTTGAAGTTCCTGCAGTTTTCACTGTAAAACCGAGTTGGAGCTCGTACCTCCCCATATACATATGTGTGGAGTGGAGTTTACAAATGAAAAGAAACTTTGTGTTCCCAACAAGCTAGTTGAAGGACGGCTTTCACATTCACATATCTCTCAGAACTGAGCATGTGGAGAGACATTCGTTCATCTAGCACAAAGGGAACGGGTTGCAGGAGGAACTTTTACTCTGGTTTCTCAGTCTGTTTCCTAGTGCCGGTTTGAAGTTCCTGCAGTTTTCACTGTAACACCGAGTTGGAGCTCGTACCTCCCCATATACATATGTGTGGAGTGGAGTTTACAAATGAAAAGAAATTTTGTGTTCCCAAAAAGCTAGTTGAAGAATGGCTTTCACATTCACATATCTCTCAGAACTGAGCATGTGGAGAGACATTCGTTCATCTAGCACAAAGGGAACGGGTTGCAGGAGGAACTTTTACTCTGGATTCTCAGTCTGTTTCCTAGTGCCGGTTTGAAGTTCCTGCAGTTTTCACTTTAAAACCGAGTTGGAGCTATTACCAACCTATATATATGTATGGAGTGGAGTTTGCAACTGAAAAGGAACTTTGTGTTCCCAACAAGCTAGGTGAAGGACGGCTTTCACACACACTTATCTCTCAGAACTGAGCATGTGGAGAGTCGTTCGTTCATCTAGCACAAAGGGAACGGGTTGCAGGAGAAACTTTTATTCTGGTTTCTCAGTCTGTTTCCTAGTGCCGGTTTGAAGTTCCTGCAGTTTTCACTGTAAAACCGAGTTGGAGCTCGTACCTACCCATATATATGTATGGAGTGGAGTTAGCAAATGAAAAGAAACTTTGTGTTCCCAACAAGCTAGTTGAAGGACGGCTTTCACATACACATATCTCTCAGAACTGAGCATGTGGAGAGAAGTTCGTTCATCTAGCACAAAGGGAACGTGTTGCAGGAGGAACTTTTACTCTGGTTTCTCAGTCTGTTTCCTAGTGCCGGTTTGAAGTTCGTGCAGTTTTCACTGTAAAACCGAGTTGGAGCTAGTACCTCCCCATATATATGTATGGAGTGGAGTTTGCAAATGAAAAGGAACTTTGTGTTCCCAACAAGCTAGGTGAAGGACGGCTTTCACACACACTTATCTCTCAGAACTGAGCATGTGGAGAGTCGTTCGTTCATCTAGCACAAAGGGAACGGGTTGCAGGAGGAACTTTTACTCTGGTTTCTCAGTCTGTTTCCTAGTGCCGGTTTGAAGTTCCTGCAGTTTTCACTGTAAAACCGAGTTGGAGCTCGTACCTCCCCATATACATATGTGTGGAGTGGAGTTTACATATGAAAAGAAACTTTGTGTTCCCAAAAAGCTATTTGAAGAATGGCTTTCACATTCACATATCTCTCAGTACTGAGCATGGGAGAGACATTCGTTCATCTAGCACAAAGGGAACGGGTTGCAGGAGGAACTTTTACTCTGGTTTCTCAGACTGTTTCCTAGTGCCGGTTTGAAGTTCCTGCAGTTTTCACTGTAAAACCGAGTTGGAGCTAGTACCAACCTATATATATGTATGGAGTGGAGTTTGCAACTGAAAAGGTACTTTGTGTTCCCAACAAGCTAGGTGAAGGACGGCTTTCACACACACTTATCTCTCAGAACTGAGCATGTGGAGAGTCGTTCGTTCATCTAGCACAAAGGGAACGGGTTGCATTAGAAACTTTTATTCTGGTTTCTCAGTCTGTTTACTAGTGCCGGTTTGAAGTTCCTGCAGTTTTCACTGTAAAACCGAGTTGGAGCTAGTACCTACCCATATATATGTATGGAGTGGGGTTTGCAAATGAAAAGAAACTTTGTGTTCCCAAAAGCTAGTTGTAGGACGGCTTTCACATACACATATCTCTCAGAACTGAGCATGTGGAGAGACGTTCGTTCATCTAGCACAAAGGGAACGTGTTGCAGGAGGAACTTTTATTCTGGTTTCTCAATCTGTTTCCTAGTGCCGGTTTGAAGCTCCAGCAATTTTCACTGTAAAACCGAGTTGGAGCTAGTACCTCCCCATATGTATGTATGGAGTGGAGTTTGCAAATGAAAAGGAACTTTGTGTTCCCAACAAGCTAGGTGAAGGACGGCTTTCACACACACTTATCTCTCAGAACTGAGCATGTGGAGGGACGTTCGTTCATGTAGCACAAAGGGAACGGGTTGCAGGAGAAACTTTTACTCTGGTTTCTCAGTCTGTTTCCTAGTGCCGGTTTGAAGTTCCTGCAGTTTTCACTGTAAAACCGAGTTGGAGCTCGTACCTCCCCATATACATATGTGTGGAGTGGAGTTTACAAATGAAAAGAAACTTTGTGTTCCCAACAAGCTAGTTGAAGGACGGCTTTCACATACACATATCTCTCAGAACTGAGCATGTGGAGAGACGTTCGTTCATCTAGCACAAATGGAACGTGTTGCAGGAGGAACTTTTACTCTGGTTTCTCAATCAGTTTCCTAGTGCCGGGTTGAAGTTCCTGCAGTTTTCACTGTAAAACCGAGTTGGAGCTAGTACCTCCCCATATATATGTATGGAGTGGAGTTCCAAATGAAAAGGAACTTTGTGTTCCCAACAAGATAGGTGAAGGACGGCTTTCACATACACATATCTCTCAGAACTGAGCATGTGGAGAGACATTCGTTCATCTAGCACAAAGGGAACGGGTTGCAGGAGGAACTTTTTCTCTGGTTTCTCAGTCTGTTTCCTAGTGCCGGTTTGAAGTTCCTGCAGTTTTCACTGTAAAACCGAGTTGGAGCTCGTACCTCCCCATATACATATGTGTGGAGTGGAGTTTACAAATGAAAAGAAACTTTGTGTTCCCAACAAGCTAGTTGAAGGACGGCTTTCACATTCACATATCTCTCAGAACTGAGCATGTGGAGAGACATTCGTTCATCTAGCACAAAGGGAACGGGTTGCAGGAGGAACTTTTACTCTGGTTTCTCAGTCTGTTTCCTAGTGCCGGTTTGAAGTTCCTGCAGTTTTCACTGTAAAACCGAGTTGGAGCTCGTACCTCCCCATATACATATGTGTGGAGTGGAGTTTACAAATGAAAAGAAATTTTGTGTTCCCAAAAAGCTAGTTGAAGAATGGCTTTCACATTCACATATCTCTCAGAACTGAGCATGTGGAGAGACATTCGTTCATCTAGCACAAAGGGAACGGGTTGCAGGAGGAACTTTTACTCTGGATTCTCAGTCTGTTTCCTAGTGCCGGTTTGAAGTTCCTGCAGTTTTCACTTTAAAACCGAGTTGGAGCTATTACCAACCTATATATATGTATGGAGTAGAGTTTGCAACTGAAAAGGAACTTTGTGTTCCCAACAAGCTAGGTGAAGGACGGCTTTCACACACACTTATCTCTCAGAACTGAGCATGTGGAGAGTCGTTCGTTCATCTAGCACAAAGGGAACGGGTTGCAGGAGAAACTTTTATTCTGGTTTCTCAGTCTGTTTCCTAGTGCCGGTTTGAAGTTCCTGCAGTTTTCACTGTAAAACCGAGTTGGAGCTCGTACCTACCCATATATATGTATGGAGTGGAGTTAGCAAATGAAAAGAAACTTTGTGTTCCCAACAAGCTAGTTGAAGGACGGCTTTCACATACACATATCTCTCAGAACTGAGCATGTGGAGAGAAGTTCGTTCATCTAGCACAAAGGGAACGTGTTGCAGGAGGAACTTTTACTCTGGTTTCTCAGTCTGTTTCCTAGTGCCGGTTTGAAGTTCGTGCAGTTTTCACTGTAAAACCGAGTTGGAACTAGTACCTCCCCATATATATGTATGGAGTGGAGTTTGCAAATGAAAAGGAACTTTGTGTTCCCAACAAGCTAGGTGAAGGACGGCTTTCACACACACTTATCTCTCAGAACTGAGCATGTGGAGAGTCGTTCGTTCATCTAGCACAAAGGGAACGGGTTGCAGGAGAAACTTTTAATCTGGTTTCTCAGTCTGTTTCCTAGTGCCGGTTTGAAGTTCCTGCAGTTTTCACTGTAAAACCGAGTTGGAGCTCGTACCACCCCATATACATATGTGTGGAGTGGAGTTTACAAATGAAAAGAAACTTTGTGTTCCCAACAAGCTAGTTGAAGGACGGCTTTCACATTCACATATCTCTCAGAACTGAGCATGTGGAGAGACATTCGTTCATCTAGCACAAAAGGAACGGGTTGCAGGAGGAACTTTTACTCTGGTTTCTCAGTCTGTTTCCTAGTGCCGGTTTGAAGTTCCTGCAGTTTTCACTGTAAAACCGATTTGGAGCTAGTACCAACCTATATATATGTATGGAGTGGAGTTTGCAACTGAAAAGGAACTTTGTGTTCCCAACAAGCTAGGTGAAGGACGGCTTTCACACACACTTATCTCTCAGAACTGAGCATGTGGAGAGTCGTTCGTTCATCTAGCACAAAGGGAACGGGTTGCATTAGAAACTTTTATTCTGGTTTCTCAGTCTGTTTACTAGTGCCGGTTTGAAGTTCCTGCAGTTTTCACTGTAAAAGTGAGTTGGAGCTCGTACCTACCCATATATATGTATGGAGTGGAGTTTGCAAATGAAAAGAAACTTTGTGTTCCCAACAAGCTAGTTGAAGGACGGCTTTCACATACACATATCTCTCAGAACTGAGCATGTGGAGAGACGTTCGTTCATCTAGCACAAAGGGAACGTTTTGCAGGAGGAACTTTTATTCTGGTTTCTCAATCTGTTTCCTAGTGCCGGTTTGAAGCTCCTGCAGTTTTCACTGTAAAACCGAGTTCGAGCTAGTACCTCCCCATATATATGTATGGAGTGGAGTTTGCAAATGAAAAGGAACTTTGTGTTCCCAACAAGCTAGGTGAAGGACGGCTTTCACACACACTTATCTCTCAGAACTGAGCATGTGGAGAGACGTTCGTTCATGTAGCACAAAGGGAACGGGTTGCAGGAGAAACTTTTACTCTGGTTTCTCAGTCTGTTTCCTAGTGCCGGTTTGAAGTTCCTGCAGTTTTCACTGTAAAACCGAGTTGGAGCTCGTACCTCACCATATACATATGTGTGGAGTGGAGTTTACAAATGAAAAGAAACTTTGTGTTCCCAACAAGCTAGTTGAAGGACGGCTTGCACATACACATATCTCTCAGAACTGAGCATGTGGAGAGACTTTCGTTCATCTAGCACAAAGGGAACGTGTTGCAGGAGGAACTTTTACTCTGGTTTCTCAATCTGTTTCCTAGTGCCGGTTTGAAGTTACTGCAGTTTTCACTGTAAAACCGAGTTGGAGCTAGTACCTCCACATATATATGTATGGAGTGGAGTTTGCAACTGAAAAGGAACTTTGTGTTCCCAACAAGCTAGTTGAAGGACGGCTTTCACACACACTTATCTCTCAGAACTGAGCATGTGGAGAGTCGTTCGTTCATCTAGCACAAAGGGAACGGGTTGCAGGAGAAACTTTTATTCTGGTTTCTCAGTCTGTTTCCTAGTGCCGGTTTGAAGTTCCTGCAGTTTTCACTGTAAAACCGAGTTGGAGCTCATACCTACCCATATATATGTATGGAGTGGAGTTAGCAAATGAAAAGAAACTTTGTGTTCCCAACAAGCTAGTTGAAGGACGGCTTTCACATACACATATCTCTCAGAACTGAGCATGTGGAGAGACGTTCGTTCATCTAGCACAAAGGGAACGTGTTGCAGGAGGAACTTTACTCTGGTTTCTCAGTATGTTTCTTAGTGCCGGTTTGAAGTTCCTGCAGTTTTCACTGTAAAACCGAGTTGGAGCTAGTACCTCCCCATATATATGTATGGAGTGGAGTTTGCAAATGAAAAGGAACTTTGTGTTCCCAACAAGCTAGGTGAAGGACGGCTTTCACACACACTTATCTCTCAGAACTGAGCATGTGTAGAGTCGTTCGTTCATCTAGCACAAAGGGAACGGGTTGCAGGAGAAACTTTTACTCTGGTTTCTCAGTCTGTTTCCTAGTGCCGGTATGAAGTTCCTGCAGTTTTCACTGTAAAACCGAGTTGGAGCTCGTACCTCCCCATATACATATGTGTGGAGTGGAGTTTACAAATCAAAAGAAACTTTGTGTTCCCAACAAGCTAGTTGAAGGACGGCTTTCACATTCTCATATCTCTCAGAACTGAGCATGTGGAGAGACATTCGTTCATCTAGCACAAAGGGAACGGGTTGCAGGAGGAACTTTTATTCTGGTTTCTCAGTCTGTTTCCTAGTGCCGGTTTGAAGTTCCTGCAGTTTTCACTGTAAAACCGAGTTGGAGCTCGTACCTCCCCATATACATATGTGTGGAGTGGAGTTTACAAATGAAAAGAAACTTTGTGTTCCCAAAAAGCTAGTTGAAGAATGGCTTTCACATTCACATATCTCTCAGAACTGAGCATGTGGAGAGACATTCGTTCATCTAGCACAAAGGGAACGGGTTGCAGGAGGAACTTTTACTCTGGTTTCTCAGTCTGTTTCCTAGTGCCGGTTTGAAGTTCCTGCAGTTTTCAATGTAAAACCGAGTTGGAGCTAGTACCAACCTATATATATGTATGGAGTGGAGTTTGCAACTGAAAAGGAACTTTGTGTTCCCAACAAGCTAGGTGAAGGACGGCTTTCACACACACTTATCTCTCAGAACTGAGCATGTGGAGAGTCGTTCGTTCATCTAGCACAAAGGGAACGGGTTGCATTAGAAACTTTTATTCTGGTTTCTCAGTCTGTTTCCTAGTGCCGGTTTGAAGCTCCTGCTGTTTTCACTGTAAAACCGAGTTGGAGCTAGTACCTCCCCATATATATGTATGGAGTGGAGTTTGCAAATGAAAAGGAACTTTGTGTTCCCAACAAGCTAGGTGAAGGACGGCTTTCACACACACTTATCTCTCAATACTGAGCATGTGGAGAGACGTTCGTTCATGTAGCACAAAGGGAACGGGTTGCAGGAGAAACTTTTACTCTGGTTTCTCAGTCTGTTTCCTAGTCCCGGTTTGAAGTTCCTGCGGTTTTCACTGTAAAACCGAGTTGGAGCTCGTACCTCCCCATATACATATGTGTGGAGTGGAGTTTACAAATGAAAAGAAACTTTGTGTTCCCAACAAGCTAGTTGAAGGACGGCTTTCACATTCACATATCTCTCAGAACTGAGCATGTGGAGAGACATTCGTTCATCTAGTACAAAGGGAACGGGTTGCAGGAGGAACTTTTACTCTGGTTTCTCAGTCTGTTTCCTAGTGCCGGTTTGAAGTTCCTGCAGTTTTCACTGTAAAACCGAGTTGGAGCTCGTACCTACCCATATATATGTATGGAGTGGAGTTTGCAAATGAAAAGGAACTTTGTGTTCCCAACAAGCTAGGTGAAGGACGGCTTTCACACACACTTATCTCTCAGAACTGAGCATGTGGAGAGTCGTTCGTTCATCTAGCACAAAGGGAACGGGTTGCAGGAGAAACTTTTACTCTGGTTTATCAGTCTGTTTCCTAGTGCCGGTTTGAAGTTCCTGCAGTTTTCACTGTAAAACCGAGTTGGAGCTCATACCTCCCCATATACATATGTGTGGAGTGGAGTTTACAAATGAAAAGAAACTTTGTGTTCCCAACAAGCTAGTTGAAGGACGGCTTTCACATTCACAAATCTCTCAGAACTGAGCATGTGGAGAGACATTCGTTCATCTAGCACAAAGGGAACGGGTTGCAGGAGGAACTTTTACTCTGGTTTCTCAGTCTGTTTCCTAGTGCCGGTTTGAAGTTCCTGCAGTTTTCACTGTAAAACCAAGTTGGAGCTCGTACCTCCCCATATACATATGTGTGGAGTGGAGTTTACAAATGAAAAGAAACTTTGTGTTCCCAAAAAGCTAGTTGAAGGATGGTTTCACATTCACATATCTCTCAGAACTGAGCATGTAGAGAGACGTTCGTTCATGTAGCACAAAGGGAACGGGTTTCAGGAGAAACTTTTACTCTGGTTTCTCAGTCTGTTTCCTAGTGCCGGTTTGAAGTTCCTGCAGTTTTCACTGTAAAACCGAGTTGGAGCTAGTACCAACCTATATATATGTATGGAGTGGAGTTTGCAACTGAAAAGGAACTTTGTGTTCCCAACAAGCTAGGTGAAGGACGGCTTTCACACACACTTATCTCTCAGAACTGAGCATGTGGAGAGTCGTTCGTTCATCTAGCACAAAGGGAACGGGTTGCAGGGAAACTTTTATTCTGGTTTCTCAGTCTTTTTCCTAGTGCCGGTTTGAAGTTCCTGCAGTTTTCACTGTAAAACCGAGTTGGAGCTCGTACCTACCCATATATATGTATGGAGTGGAGTTTGCAAATGAAAAGAAACTTTGTGTTCCCAACAAGCTAGTTGAAGGACGGCTATCACATACACATATCTCTCAGAACTGAGCATGTGGAGAGACGTTCGTTCATGTAGCACAAAGGGAACGGGTTGCAGGGGAAACTTTTACTCTGGTTTCTCAGTCTGTTTCCTAGTGCCGGTTTGAAGTTCCTGCAGTTTTCACTGTAAAACCGTTTTGGAGCTCTTACCTACCCATATATATGTATGGAGTGGAGTTTGCAAATGAAAAGAAACTTTGTGTTCCCAACAACTAGTTGAAGGACGGCTTTCACACACACTTATCTCTCAGAACTGAGCATGTGGAGAGTCGTTCGTTCATCTAGCACAAAGGTAACGGGTTGCAGGAGAAACTTTTACTCTGGTTTCTCAGTCTGTTTCCTAGTGCCGGTTTGAAGTTCCTGCAGTTTTCACTGTAAAACCGAATTGGAGGTAGTTCCTCCCCATATATATGTATGGAGTGGAGTTTGCAAATGAAAAGGAACTTTGTGTTCCCAACAAGCTATGTGAAGTACGGCTTTCACACACACTTATCTCTCAGAACTGAGCATGTGGAGAGACGTTCGTTCATGTAGCACAAAGGTAACGGGTTGCAGGAGAAACTTTTACTCTGGTTTCTCAGTCTCTTTCCTAGTGCCGGTTTGAAGTTACTGCAGTTTTCACTGTAAAACCGAGTTGGAGCTAGTACCTACCTATATATATGTATGGAGTGGAGTTGGCAACTGAAAAGGAACTTTGTGTTCCCAGCAAGCTAGGTGAAGGACGGCTTTCACACACACTTATCTCTCAGAACTGATCATGTGGAAAGTCGTTCGTTCATCTAGCACAAAGGGAACGGGTTGCAGGAGAAACTTTTACTCTGGTATCTCAGTCTGTTTCCTAGTGCCGGTTTGAAGTTCCTGCAGTTTTCACTGTAAAACCGAGTTGGAGCTCGTACCTACCCATATATATGTATGGAGTGGAGTTTGCAAATGAAAAGAAACTTTGTGTTCCCAACAAGCTAGTTGAAGGACGGCTTTCACATACACATATCTCTCAGAACTGAGCATGTATAGAGACGTTCGTTCATGTAGCAAAAATGGAACGGGTTGCAGGAGAAACTTTTACTCTGGTTTGTCAGTCTCTTTCCTAGTGCCGGTTTGAAGTTCCTGCAGTTTTCACTGTAAAACCGAGTTGGAGCTAGTACCTCCCCATATATATGTATGGACTGGAGTTTGCAAATGAAAAGGAACTTTGTTTTCCCAACAAGCTAGGTGAATGACGGCTTTCACACACACTTATCTCTCAGAACTGAGCAGGTGTAGAGTCGTTCGTTCATCTAGCACAAAGGGAACGGGTTGCAGGAGAAACTTTTACTCTGGTTTCTCAGTCTGTTTCCTAGTGCCGGTTTGAAGTTCCTGCAGTTTTCACTGTAAAACCGAGTTGGAGCTCGTACCTCCCCATATACATATGTGTGGAGTGGAGTTTACAAATGAAAAGAAACTTTGTGTTCCCAACAAGCTAGTTGAAGGACGGCTTTCACATTCTCATATCTCTCAGAACTGAGCATGTGGAGAGACATTCGTTCATCTAGCACAAAGGGAACGGGTTGCAGGAGGAACTTTTATTCTGGTTTCTCAGTCTGTTTCCTAGTGCCGGTTTGAAGTTCCTGCAGTTTTCACTGTAAAACCGAGTTGGAGCTCGTACCTCCCCATATACATATGTGTGGAGTGGAGTTTACAAATGAAAAGAAACTTTGTGTTCCCAAAAAGCTAGTTGAAGAATGGCTTTCAAATTCACATATCTCTCAGAACTGAGCATGTGGAGAGACATTCGTTCATCTAGCACAAAGGGAACGGGTTGCAGGAGGAACTTTTACTCTGGTTTCTCAGTCTGTTTCCTAGTGCCGGTTTGAAGTTCCTGCAGTTTTCAATGTAAAACCGAGTTGGAGCTAGTACCAACCTATATATATGTATGGAGTGGAGTTTGCAACTGAAAAGGAACTTTGTGTTCCCAACAAGCTAGGTGAAGGACGGCTTTCACACACACTTATCTCTCAGAACTGAGCATGTGGAGAGTCGTTCGTTCATCTAGCACAAAGCGAACGGGTTGCATTAGAAACTTTTATTCTGGTTTCTCAGTCTGTTTCCTAGTGCCGGTTTGAAGCTCCTGCAGTTTTCACTGTAAAACCGAGTTGGAGCTAGTACCTCCCCATATATATGTATGGAGTGGAGTTTGCAAATGAAAAGGAACTTTGTGTTCCCAACAAGCTAGGTGAAGGACGGCTTTCACACACACTTATCTCTCAATACTGAGCATGTGGAGAGACGTTCGTTCAAGTAGCACAAAGGGAACGGGTTGCAGGAGAAACTTTTACTCTGGTTTCTCAGTCTGTTTCCTAGTCCCGGTTTGAAGTTCCTGCAGTTTTCACTGTAAAACCGAGTTGGAGCTCGTACCTCCCCATATACATATGTGTGGAGTGGAGTTTACAAATGAAAAGAAACTTTGTGTTCCCAACAAGCTAGTTGAAGGACGGCTTTCACATTCACATATCTCTCAGAACTGAGAATGTGGAGAGACATTCGTTCATCTAGTACAAAGGGAACGGGTTGCAGGAGGAACTTTTACTCTGGTTTCTCAGTCTGTTTCCTAGTGCCGGTTTGAAGTTCCTGCAGTTTTCACTGTAAAACCGAGTTGGAGCTAGTACCTACCTATATATATGTATGGAGTGGAGTTTGCAACTGAAAAGGAACTTTGTGTTCCCAACAAGCTAGGTGAAGGACGGCTTTCACACACACTTATCTCTCAGAACTGAGCATGTGGAGAGTCGTTCGTTCATCTAGCACAAAGGGAACGGGTTTCAGGAGAAAACTTTATTCTGGTTTCTCAGTCTGTTTCCTAGTGCCGGTTTGAATTTCCTGCAGTTTTCACTGTAAAACCGAGTTGGAGCTCGTACCTACCCATATATATGTATGGAGTGGAGTTTGCAAATGAAAAGGAACTTTGTGTTCCCAACAAGCTAGGTGAAGGACGGCTTTCACACACACTTATCTCTCAGAACTGAGCATGTGGAGAGTCGTTCGTTCATCTAGCACAAAGGGAACGGGTTGCAGGAGAAACTTTTACTCTGGTTTATCAGTCTGTTTCCTAGTGCCGGTTTGAAGTTCCTGCAGTTTTCACTGTAAAACCGAGTTGGAGCTCATACCTCCCCATATACATATGTGTGGAGTGGAGTTTACAAATGAAAAGAAACTTTGTGTTCCCAACAAGCTAGTTGAAGGACGGCTTTCACATTCACAAATCTCTCAGAACTGAGCATGTGGAGAGACATTCGTTCATCTAGCACAAAGGGAACGGGTTGCAGGAGGAACTTTTACTCTGGTTTCTCAGTCTGTTTCCTAGTGCCGGTTTGAAGTTCCTGCAGTTTTCACTGTAAAACCGAGTTGGAGCTCGTACCTCCCCATATACATATGTGTGGAGTGGAGTTTACAAATGAAAAGAAACTTTGTGTTCCCAAAAAGCTAGTTGAAGGATGGTTTCACATTCACATATCTCTCAGAACTGAGCATGTGGAGAGACGTTCGTTCATGTAGCACAAAGGGAACGGGTTGCAGGAGAAACTTTTACTCTGGTTTCTCAGTCTGTTTCCTAGTGCCGGTTTGAAGTTCCTGCAGTTTTCACTGTAAAACCGAGTTGGAGCTAGTACCAACCTATATATATGTATGGAGTGGAGTTTGCAACTGAAAAGGAACTTTGTGTTCCCAACAAGCTAGGTGAAGGACGGCTTTCACACACACTTATCTCTCAGAACTGAGCATGTGGAGAGTTGTTCGTTCATCTAGCACAAAGGGAACGGGTTGCAGGAGAAACTTTTATTCTGGTTTCTCAGTCTTTTTCCTAGTGCCGGTTTGAAGTTCCTGCAGTTTTCACTGTAAAACCGAGTTGGAGCTCGTACCTACCCATATATATGTATGGAGTGGAGTTTGCAAATGAAAAGGAACTTTGTGTTCCCAACAAGCTAGTTGAAGGACGGCTATCACATACACATATCTCTCAGAACTGAGCATGTGGAGAGACGTTCGTTCATGTAGCACAAAGGGAACGGGTTGCAGGGGAAACTTTTACTCTGGTTTCTCAGTCTGTTTCCTAGTGCCAGTTTGAAGTTCCTGCAGTTTTCACTGTAAAACCGTTTTGGAGCTCTTACCTACCCATATATATGTATGGAGTGGAGTTTGCAAATGAAAAGAAACTTTGTGTTCCCAACAACTAGTTGAAGGACGGCTTTCACACACACTTATCTCTCAGAACTGAGCATGTGGAGAGTCGTTCGTTCATCTAGCACAAAGGTAACGGGTTGCAGGAGAAACTTTTACTCTGGTTTCTCAGTCTGTTTCCTAGTGCCGGTTTGAAGTTCCTGCAGTTTTCACTGTAAAACCGAATTGGAGGTAGTTCCTCCCCATATATATGTATGGAGTGGAGTTTGCAAATGAAAAGGAACTTTGTGTTCCCAACAAGCTATGTGAAGGACGGCTTTCACACACACTTATCTCTCAGAACTGAGCATGTGGAGAGACGTTCGTTCATGTAGCACAAAGGTAACGGGTTGCAGGAGAAACTTTTACTCTGGTTTCTCAGTCTGTTTCCTAGTGCCGGTTTGAAGTTACTGCAGTTTCAACTGTAAAACCGAGTTGGAGCTAGTACCTACCTATATATATGTATGGAGTGGAGTTGGCAACTGAAAAGGAACTTTGTGTTCCCAGCAAGCTAGGTGAAGGACGGCTTTCACACACACTTATCTCTCAGAACTGATCATGTGGAAAGTCGTTCGTTCATCTAGCACAAAGGGAACGGGTTGCAGGAGAAACTTTTACTCTGGTATCTCAGTCTGTTTCCTAGTGCCGGTTTGAAGTTCCTGCAGTTTTCACTGTAAAACCGAGTTGGAGCTAGTACCTACCTATATATATGTATGGATTGGTGTTTGCTACTGAAAAGGAACTTTGTGTTCCCAACATGCTAGGTGAAGGACGGCTTTCACACACACTTATCTCTCAGACCTTAGCATGTGGAGAGACGTTCGTTCATGTAGCACAAAGGGAACGGGTTGCAGGAGAAACTTTTACTCTGGTTTCTCAGTCTGTTTCCTAGTGCCGGTTTGAAGTTCCTGCAGTTTTCACTGTAAAACCGAGTTGGAGCTCGTACCTCCCCATATACATATGTGTGGAGTGGAGTTTACAAATGAAAAGAAACTTTGTGTTCCCAACAAGCTAGTTGAAGCTCGGCTTTCACATTCACATATCTCTCAGAACTGAGCATGTGGAGAGACATTCGTTCATCTAGCACAAAGGGAACGGGTTGCAGGAGGAACTTTTACTCTGGTTTCTCAGTCTGTTTCCTAGTGCCGGATTGAAGTTCCTGTAGTTTTCACTGTAAAACCGAGTTGGAGCTAGTACATACCTATATATATGTATGGAGTGGAGTTTGCAACTGAAAAGAAACTTTGTGTTCCCAACAAGCTAGGTGAAGGACGGCTTTCACACACACTTATCTCTCAGAACTGAGCATGTGGAGAGTCGTTCGTTCATCTAGCACAAAGGGAACGGGTTGCAGGAGGAACTTTTACTCTGGTTTCTCAGTCTGTTTCCTAGTGCCGGTTTGAAGTTCCTGCAGTTTTCACTGTAAAACCGAGTTGGAGCTCGTACCTACCCATATATATGTATGGAGTGGAGTTTGCAAATGAAAAGAAACTTTGTGTTCCCAACAAGCTAGTTGAAGGACGGCTTTCACACACACTTATCTCTCAGAACTGAGCATGTGGAGAGTCGTTCGTTCATCTAGCACAAAGGGAACGGTTTTCAGGAGAAACTTTTACTCTGGTTTCTCAGTCTGTTTCCTAGTGCCGGTTTGAAGTTCCTGCAGTTTTCACTGTAAAACCGAGTTGGAGCTAGTACCTCCCCATATATATGTATGGAGTGGAGTTTGCAAATGAAATGAAACTTTGTGTTCCCAACAAGCTAGTTGAAGGACGGCTTTCACATACACATATCTCTCACGACTGAGCATGTGGAGAGACGTTCGTTCATCTAGCACAAAGGGAACGTGTTGCAGGAGGAACTTTTACTCTGGTTTCTCAGTCTGTTTCCTAGTGCCGGTTTGAAGTTCCTGTAGTTTTCTCTGTAAAACCGAGTTGCAGCTAGTACCTACCTATATATATGTATCGAGTGAAGTTTGCAACTGAAAAGGAACTTTGGGTTAACAGCAAGCTAGGTGAAGGACGGCTTTCACACACACTTATCTCTCAGAACTGAGCATGTGGAGAGTCGTTCGTTCATCTAGCACAAAGGGAAAGGTTTGCAGGAGAAAATTTTACTCTGGTTTCTCAGTCTGTTTCCTAGTGCCGGTTTGAAGTTACTGCAGTTTTCACTGTAAAACCGAGTTGGAGCTCTTACCTACCCATATATATGTATGGAGTGGAGTTTGCAAATGAAAAGAAACTTTGTGTTCCCAACAAGCTAGTTGAAGGACGGCTTTCACATACACTTATCTCTCAGAATTGAGCATGTGGAGAGACGTTCGTTAATGTAGCACAAATGGAACTGGTTGCAGGAGGAACTTTTACTCTGGTTTCTCAGTCTGTTTCCAAGTGCCGGTTTGAAGTTCCTGCAGTTTTCACTGTAAAACCGAGTTGGAGCTCGTACCTACCCATATATATGTATGGATTGGATTTTGCAAATGAAAAGAAACTTTGTGTTCCCAACAAGCTAGTTGAAGGACGGCTTTCACACACACTTATCTCTCAGAACTGAGCATGTGGAGATTCGTTCGTTCATCTAGCACAAAGGGAACGGGTTGCTGGAGAAACTTTTACTCTGGTTTCTCAGTCTGTTTCCTAGTGCCGGTTTGAAGTTCCTGCAGTTTTCACTGTAAAACCGAGTTGGAGCTCGTACCTACCCATATATATGTATGGAGTGGAGTTTGCAAATGAAAGGAAACTTTGTGTTCCCAACAAGCTAGTTGAAGGACGGCTTTCACACACACTTATCTCTCAGAACTGAGCATGTGGAGAGTCGTTCGTTCATCTAGCACAAAGGGAACGGGTTGCAGGAGAAACTTTTACTCTGGTTTCTCAGTCTGTTTCCTAGTGACGGTTTGAAGTTACTGCAGTTTTCACTGAAAAACCGAGTTGGAGCTCGTACCTACCCATATATATGTATGGAGTGGAGTATGCAAATGAAAAGGAACTTTGTGTTCCCAACAAGCTAGGTGAAGGACGGCTTTCACAAACACTTATCTCTCAGAACTGAGCATGTGGAGAGTCGTTCGTTCATCTAGCACAAAGGGAACGGGTTGCAGGAGAAACTTTTAGTCTGGTTTCTCAGTCTGTTTCCTAGTGCCGGTTTGAAGTTCCTGCAGTTTTCACTGTAAAACCGTGTTGGAGCTCGTACCTACCCATATATATGTATGGAGTGGAGTTTGCAAATGAAAAGAAACTTTGTGTTCCCAACAAGCTATGTGAAGGACGGCTTTCACACACACTTATCTCTCAGAACAGAGCATGTGGAGAGTCATTCGTTCATCTAGCACAAAGGGAACGGTTTGCAGGAGAAACTTTTACTCTGGTTTCTCAGTCTGTTTCCTAGTGCCGGTTTGAAGTTCCTGCAGTTTTCACTGTAAAACCGTGTTGGAGCTCGTACCTACCCATATATATGTATGGAGTGGAGTTTGCAAATGAAAAGAAACTTTGTGTTCCCAACAAGCTAGGTGAAGGACGGCTTTCACACACACTTATCTCTCAGAACTGAGCATGTTGAGAGACGTTCGTTCATGTAGCACAAAGGGAACGGGTTGCAGGAGAAACTTTTACTCTGGTTTCTCAGTCTGTTTCCTAGTGCCGGTTTGAAGTTCCTGCATTTTTCACTGTAAAACCGAGTTGGAGCTCGTACCTACCCATATATATGTATGGAGTGGAGTTTGCAAATGAAAAGGAACATTGTGTTCCCAACAAGCAAGGTGAAGGACGGCTTTCACATACACATATCTCTCAGAACTGAGCATGTGGAGAGACGTTCGTTCATCTAGCACAAAGGGAACGTGTTGCAGCAGGAACTTTTACTCTGGTTTCTCAGTCTGTTTCCTAGTGCCGATTTGAACTTCCTGCAGTTTTCACTGTAAAACCGAGTTGGAGCTAGTACCTCCCCATATATATGTATGGAGTGGAGTTTGCAAATGAAAAGGAACTTTGTGTTCCCAACAAGCTAGGTGAAGGACGGCTTTCACATACACATATCTCTCAGAACTGAGCATGTGGAGAGACGTTCGTTCATCTAGCACAAAGGGAACGGGTTGCATTAGGAACTTTTACTCTGGTTTCTCAGTCTGTTTCCTAGTGCCGGTTTGAAGTTCCTGCAGTTTTCACTGTAAAACCGAGTTGGAGCTCGTACCTACCCATATATATGTATGGAGTGGATTTTGCAAATGAAAAGAAACTTTGTGTTCCCAACAAGCTAGTTGAAGGACGGCTTTCACACACACATATCTCTCAGAACTGAGCATGTGGAGAGACGTTCGTTAATGTAGCACAAAGGGAACGGGTTGCAGGAGAAACTTTTACTCTGGTTTCTCAGTCTGTTTCCTAGTGCCGGTTTGAAGTTCCTTCAGTTTTCACTGTAAAACCGGGTTGGAGCTCGTACCTACCCATATATATGTATGGAGTGGAGTTTGCAAATGAAAAGAAACTTTGTGTTCCCAACAAGCTAGTTGAAGGACGGCTTTCACACACACTTATCTCTCAGAACTGAGCATGTGGAGAGTCGTTCGTTCATCTAGCACAAAGGGAACGGGTTGCAGGAGAAACTTTTACTCTGGTTTCTCAGTCTGTTTCCTAGTGCCGGTTTGAAGTTCCTGAAGTTTTCACTGTAAAACCGAGTTGGAGCTCGTACCTACCCATATATATGTATGGAGTGGAGTTTGCAAATGAAAAGAAACTTTGTGTTCCCAACAAGCTAGTTGAAGGACGGCTTTCACACACAATTATCTCTCACAACTGAGCATGTGGAGAGTCGTTCGTTCATCTAGCACAAAGGGAACGGTTTGCAGGAGAATCTTTTACTCTGGTTTTTCAGTCTGTTTCCTAGTAACGGTTTGAAGTTACTGCAGTTTTCACCGTAAAACCGAGTTGGAGCTCGTACCTACCCATATATATGTATGGAGTGGAGTTTGCAAATGAAAAGAAACTTTGTGTTCCCAACAAGCTAGTTGAAGGACGGCTTTCACATACACATATCTCTCAGAACTGAGCATGTGGAGAGACGTTCGTTAATGTAGCACAAATGGAACGGGTTGCAGGAGGAACTTTTACTCTGGTTTCTCAGTCTGTTTCCTAGTGCCGGTTTGAAGTTCCTGCAGTTTTCACTGTAAAACAGAGTTGGAGCTCGTACCTACCCATATATATGTATGGATTGGATTTTGCAAATGAAAAGAAACTTTGTGTTCCCAACAAGCTATTTGAAGGACGGCTTTCACACACACTTATCTCTCAGAACTGAGCATGTGGAGATTCGTTCGTTCATCTAGCTCAAAGGGAACGGGTTGCAGGAGAAACTTTTACTCTGGTTTCTCAGTCTGTTTCCTAGTGCCGGTTTGAAGTTCCTGCAGTTTTCACTGTAAAACCGAGTTGAAGCTCGTACCTACCCATATATATGTATGGAGTGGAGTTTGCAAATGAAAAGAAACTTTGTGTTCCCAACAAGCTAGTTGAAGGACGGCTTTCACACACACTTATCTCTCAGAACTGAGCATGTGGAGAGTCGTTCGTTCATCTAGCACAAAGGGAACGGTTTGCAGGAGAAAATTTTACTCTGGTTTCTCAGTCTGTTTCCTAGTGCCGGTTTGAATTTCCTGCAGTTTTCACTGTAAAACCGTGTTGGAGCTCGTACCTACCCATATATATGTATGGAGTGGAGTTTGCAAATGAAAAGGAACTTTGTGTTCACAACAAGCTAGGTGAAGTACGGCTTTCACATACACATATCTTTCAGAACTGAGCATGTGGAGAGACGTTCGTTCATCTAGCACAAACGGATCGGGTTGCAACAGGAACTATTAGTCTGATTTCTCAGTCTGTTTCCTAGTGCCGGTTTGAATTACCTGCAGTTTTCACTGTAAAACCGAATTGGAGGTAGTACCTCCCCATATATATGTATGGAGTGGTGTTTGCAAATGAAAAGGAACTTTGTGTTCACAACAAGCTAGCTGAAGTACGGCTTTCACACACACTTATCTCTCAGAACTGAGCATGTGGAGAGTCGTTCGTTCATCTAGCACAAAGGGAACGGGTTGCAGGAGAAACTTTTACTCTGGTTTCTCAGTCTGTTTCCTAGTGACGGTTTGAAGTTACTGCAGTTTTCACTGTAAAACCGAGTTGGAGCTCGTACCTACCCATATATATGTATGGAGTGGAGTTTGCAAATGAAAAGAAACTTTGTGTTCCCAACAAGCTAGTTGAAGGACGGCTTTCACATACACATATCTCTCAGAACTGAGCATGTGGAGAGACGTTCGTTCATATAGCACAAAGGGAACGGGTTGCAGGAGAAACTTTTACTCTGGTTTCTCAGTCTGTTTCCTAGTGCCGGTTTGAAGTTCCTGCAGTTTTCACTGTAAAATCGTGTTGGAGCTCGTACATACCCATATATATGTATGGAGTGGAGTTTGCAAATGAAAAGAAACTTTGTGTTCCCAACAAGCTAGGTGAAGGACGGCTTTCACACACACTTATCTCTCAGAACTGAGCATGTGGAGAGTCGTTCGTTCATCTAGCACAAAGGGAACGGTTTGCAGGAGAAACTTTTACTCTGGTTTCTCAGTCTGTTTCCTAGTGCCGGTTTGAAGTTCCTGCAGTTTTCACTGTAAAACCGTGTTGGAGCTCGTACCTACCCATATATATATATGGAGTGGAGTTTGCAAATGAAAAGAAACTTTGTGTTCCCAACAAGCTAGTTGAAGGACGGCTTTCACACACACTTATCTCTCAGAACTGAGCATGTGGAGAGTCGTTCGTTCATCTAGCACAAAGGGAACGGTTTGCAGGAGAAACTTTTACTCTGGTTTCTCAGTCTGTTTCCTAGTGCCGGTTTGAATTTCCTGCAGTTTTCACTGTAAAACCGTGTTGGAGCTCGTACCTACCCATATATATGTATGGAGTGGTGTTTGCAAATGAAAAGGAACTTTGTGTTCACAACAAGCTAGGTGAAGTACGGCTTTCACATACACATATCTTTCAGAACTGAGCATGTGGAGAGACGTTCGTTCATCTAGCACAAACGGATCGGGTTGCAACAGGAACTATTAGTCTGATTTCTCAGTCTGTTTCCTAGTGCCGGTTTGAATTACCTGCAGTTTTCACTGTAAAACCGAATTGGAGGTAGTACCTCCCCATATATATGTATGGAGTGGTGTTTGCAAATGAAAAGGAACTTTGTGTTCACAACAAGCTAGCTGAAGTACGGCTTTCACACACACTTATCTCTCAGAACTGAGCATGTGGAGAGTCGTTCGTTCATCTAGCACAAAGGGAACGGGTTGCAGGAGAAACTTTTACTCTGGTTTCTCAGTCTGTTTCCTAGTGACGGTTTGAAGTTACTGCAGTTTTCACTGTAAAACCGAGTTGGAGCTCGTACCTACCCATATATATGTATGGAGTGGAGTTTGCAAATGAAAAGAAACTATGTGTTCCCAACAAGCTAGTTGAAGGACGGCTTTCACATACACATATCTCTCAGAACTGAGCATGTGGAGAGACGTTCGTTCATGTAGCACAAAGGGAACGGGTTGCAGGAGAAACTTTTACTCTGGTTTCTCAGTCTGTTTCCTAGTGCCGGTTTGAAGTTCCTGCAGTTTTCACTGTAAAATCGTGTTGGAGCTCGTACATACCCATATATATGTATGGAGTGGAGTTTGCAAATGAAAAGAAACTTTGTGTTCCCAACAAGCTAGGTGAAGGACGGCTTTCACACACACTTATCTCTCAGAACTGAGCATGTGGAGAGTCGTTCGTTCATCTAGCACAAAGGGAACGGTTTGCAGGAGAAACTTTTACTCTGGTTTCTCAGTCTGTTTCCTAGTGCCGGTTTGAATTTCCTGCAGTTTTCACTGTAAAACCGTGTTGGAGCTCGTACCTACCCATATATATATATGGAGTGGAGTTTGCAAATGAAAAGAAACTTTGTGTTCCCAACAAGCTAGTTGAAGGTCGGCTTTCACACACACTTATCTCTCAGAACTGAGCATGTGGAGAGTCGTTCGTTCATCTAGCACAAACGAATCGGGTTGCAACAGGAACTTTTAGTCTGATTTCTCAGTCTGTTTCCTAGTGCCGGTTTGAATTTCCTGCAGTTTTCACTGTAAAACAGAATTGGAAGTAGTACCTCCCCATATATATGTATGGAGTGGAGTTTGCAAATGAAAAGGAACTTTGTGTTCCCAACAAGCTAGGTGAAGGACGGCTTTCACAAACACTTATCTCTCAGAACTGAGCATGTGGAGAGTCGTTCGTTCATCTAGCACAAAGGGAACGGGTTGCAGGAGAAACTTTTACTCTGGTTTCTCAGTCTGTTTCCTAGTGCCGGTTTGAAGTTCCTGCAGTTTTCACTGTAAAACCGAGTTGGAGCTCGTACCTACCCATATATATGTATGGAGTGGAGTTTGCAAATGAAAAGAAACTTTGTGTTCCCAACAAGCTAGTTGAAGGACGGCTTTCACACACACTTATCTCTCAGAACTGAGCATGTGGAGAGTCGTTCGTTCATCTAGCACAAAGGGAACGGGTTGCAGGAGAAATTTTACTCTGGTTTCTCAGTCTGTTTCCTAGTGCCGGTTTGAAGATCCTGAAGTTTTCACTGTAAAACCGAGTTGGAGCTCGTACCTACCCATATATATGTATGGAGTGGAGTTTGCAAATGAAAAGAAACTGTGTTCCCAACAAGCTAGTTGAAGGACGGCTTTCACACACACTTTTCTCTCAGAACTGAGCATGTGGAGAGTCGTTCGTTCATCTAGCACAAAGGGAACGGTTTGCAGGAGAAACTTTTACTCTGGTTTTTCAGTCTGTTTTCTAGTGACGGTTTGAATTTACTGCAGTTTTCACCGTAAAACCGAGTTGGAACTCGTACCTACCCATATATATGTATGGAGTGGAGTTTGCAAATGAAAAGAAACTTTGTGTTCCCAACAAGCTAGTTGAAGGACGGCTTTCACATACACATATCTCTCAGAACTGAGCATGTGGAGAGACGTTCGTTAATGTAGCACAAATGGAACGGGTTGCAGGAGGAACTTTTACTCTGGTTTCTCAGTCTGTTTCCTAGTGCCGGTTTGAAGTTCCTGCAGTTTTCACTGTAAAACCGAGTTGGAGCTCGTACCTACCCATATATATGTATGGATTGGATTTTGCAAATGAAAAGAAACTTTGTGTTCCCAACAAGCTAGTTGAAGGACGGCTTTCACACACACTTATCTCTCAGAACTGAGCATGTGGAGATTCGTTCGTTCATCTAGCTCAAAGGGAACGGGATCAGGAGAAACTTTTACTCTGGTTTCTCAGTCTGTTTCCTAGTGCCGGTTTGAAGTTCCTGCAGTTTTCACTGTAAAACCGAGTTGAAGCTCGTACCTACCCATATATATGTATGGAGTGGATTTTGCAAATGAAAAGAAACTTTGTGTTCCCAACAAGCTAGTTGAAGGACGGCTTTCACACACACTTATCTCTCAGAACTGAGCATGTGGAGAGTCGTTCGTTCATCTAGCACAAAGGGAACGGTTTGCAGGAGAAACTTTTACTCTGGTTTTTCAGTCTGTTTCCTAGTGACGGTTTGAAGTTACTGCAGTTTTCACTGTAAAACCGAGTTGGAGCTCGTACCTACCCATATATATGTATGGAGTGAAGTTTGCAAATGAAAAGAAACTTTGTGTTCCCAACAAGCTAGTTGAAGGACGGCTTTCACACACACATATCTCTCAGAACTGAGCATGTGGAGAGACGTTCGTTAATGTAGAACAAATGAACGGTTTGCAGGAGAAACTTTTATTCTGGTTTCTCAGTCTGTTTCCTAGTGACGGTTTGAAGTTACTGCAGTTTGCACTGTAAAACCGAGTTGGAGCTCGTACATAACCATATATATGTATGGAGTGGAGTTTGCAAATGAAAAGGAACTTTGTGTTCACAACAAGCTAGGTGAAGTACGGCTTTCACATACACATATCTTTCAGAACTGAGCATGTGGAGAGACGTTCGTTCATCTAGCACAAACGGATCGGGTTGCAACAGGAACTATTAGTCTGATTTCTCAGTCTGTTTCCTAGTGCCGGTTTGAATTACCTGCAGTTTTCACTGTAAAACCGAATTGGAGGTAGTACCTCCCCATATATATGTATGCAGTGGTGTTTGCAAATGAGAAGGAACTTTGTGTTCACAACAAGCTAGATGAAGTACGGCTTTCACACACACTTATCTCTCAGAACTGAGCATGTGGAGAGTCGTTCGTTCATCTAGCACAAAGGGAACGGTTTGCAGGAGAAACTTTTACTCTGGTTTCTCAGTCTGTTTCCTAGTGCCGGTTTGAAGTTCCTGCAGTTTTCACTGTAAAACCGAGTTGGAGCTCGTACCTACCCATATATATGTATGGAGTGGAGTTTGCAAATGAAAAGAAACTTTGTGTTCCCAACAAGCTAGTTGAAGGACGGCTTTCACACACACTTATCTCTCAGAACTGAGCATGTGGAGAGTCGTTCGTTCATCTAGCACAAAGGGAACGGGTTGCAGGAGAAATTTTACTCTGGTTTCTCAGTCTGTTTCCTAGTGACGGTTTGAAGTTACTGCAGTTTTCACTGTAAAACCGAGTTGGAGCTCGTACCTACCCATATATATGTATGGAGTGGAGTTTGCAAATGAAAAGAAACTTTGTGTTCCCAACAAGCTAGTTGAAGGACGGCTTTCACATACACATATCTCTCAGAACTGAGCATGTGGAGAGACGTTCGTTTATGTAGCACAAAGGGAACGGGTTGCAGGAGAAACTTTTACTCTGGTTTCTCAGTCTGTTTCCTAGTGCCGGTTTGAAGTTCCTGCAGTTTTCACTGTAAAACCGTGTTGGAGCTCGTACCTCCCCATATATATGTATGGAGTGGAGTTTGCAAATGAAAAGAAACTTTGTGTTCCCAACAAGCTAGTTGAAGGACGGCTTTCACACACACTTTTCTCTCAGAACTGAGCATGTGGAGAGTCGTTCATTCATCTAGCACAAAGGGAACGGTTTGCAGGAGAAACATTTACTCTGGTTTCTCAGTCTGTTTCCTAGTGCCGGTTTGAATTTCCTGCAGTTTTCACTGTAAAACCGAGTAGGAGCTACTTCCTCCCGATATATATGTAAGGATTGGAGTTTGCAAATGAAAAGGAACTTAGTGTTCCCAACAAGCTAGGTGAAGGACGGCTTTCACATACACATATCTCTCAGAACTGAGCATGTGGAGAGACATTCGTTCATCTAGCACAAAAGGAACGGGTTGCAGGAGGAACTTTTACTCTGGTTTCTCAGTCTGTTTCCTAGTGCCGGTTTGATGTTCCTGCAGTTTTCACTGTAAAACCGAGTTGGAGCTAGTACCTACCTATATATATGTATGGAGTGGAGTTTGCAACTGAAAAGGAACTTTGTGTTCCCAACAAGCTAGGTGAAGGACGGCTTTCACACACACTTATCTCTCAGAACTGAGCATGTGGAGAGTCGTTCGTTCATCTAGCACAAAGGGAACGGGTTGCAAGAGGATCTTTTAGTCTGGTTTCTCAGTCTGTTTCCTAGTGCCGGTTTGAAGTTCCTGCAGTTTTCACTGTAAAACCGAATTGGAGGTAGTACCTCCCCATATATATGTATGGATTGGAGTTTGCAAATGAAAAGGAACTTTGTGTTCCCAACAAGCTAGGTGAAGGACGGCTTTCACACACACTTATCTCTCAGAACTGAGCATGTGGAGAGACGTTCGTTCATGTAGCACAAAGGGAACGGGTTGCAGGAGAAACTTTTACTCTGGTTTCTCATTCTGTTTCCTAGTGCCGGTTTGAAGTTCCTGCAGTTTTCAATGTAAAACCGGGTTGGAGCTCGTACCTACCCATATATATGTATGGAGTGGAGTTTGCAAATGAAAAGAAACTTTGTGTTCCCAACAAGCTAGTTGAAGGACGGCTTTCACACACACTTATCTCTCAGAACTGAGCATGTGGAGAGTCGTTCGTTCATCTAGCACAAAGGGAACGGATTGCAGGAGAAACTTTTACTCTGGTTTCTCAGTCTGTTTCCTAGTGCCGGTTTGAATTTCCTGCAGTTTTCACTGTAAAACCGAGTTGGAGCTCGTACCTACCCATATATATGTATGGAGTGGAGTTTGCAAATGAAAAGAAACTTTGTGTTCCCAACAAGCTAGTTGAAGGACGGCTTTCACACACACTTATCTCTCAGAACTGAGCATGTGGAGAGTCGTTCGTTCATCTAGCACAAAGGGAACGGGTTGCAGGAGAAACTTTTACTCTGGTTTCTCAGTCTGTTTCCTAGTGCCGGTTTGAAGTTCCTGCAGTTTTCACTGTAAAACCGAGTTGGAGCTCGTACCTACCCATATATATGTATGGAGTGGAGTTTGCAATTGAAAAGAAACTTTGTGTTCCCAACAAGCTAGTTGAAGGACGGCTTTCACACACACTTATCTCTCAGAACTGAGCATGTGGAGAGTCATTCGTTCATCTAGCACAAAGGGAACGGTTTGCAGGAGAAACTTTTACTCTGGTTTTTCAGTCTGTTTCCTAGTGACGGTTTGAAGTTACTGCAGTTTTCACTGTAAAACCGAGTTGGAGCTCGTACCTACCCATATATATGTATGGAGTGGAGTTTGCAAATGAAAAGAAACTTTGTGTTCCCAACAAGCTAGTTGAAGGACGGCTTTCACATACACATATTTCTCAGAGCTGAGCATGTGGAGAGACGTTCGTTCATGTAGCACAAAGGGAACGGGTTGCAGGAGAAACTTTTACTCTGGTTTCTCAGGCTGTTTCCTAGTGCCGGTTTGAAGTTCCTGCAGTTTTCACTGTAAAACCGTGTTGGAGCTCGTACCTACCCATATATATGTATGGAGTGGAGTTGGCAAATGAAAAGAAACTTTGTGTTCCCAACAAGCTAGGTGAAGGACGGCTTTCACACACACTTATCTCTCAGAACTGAGCATGTGGAGAGTCGTTCGTTCATCTAGCACAAAGGGAATGGGTTGCAGGAGAAACTTTTACTCTGGTTTCTCAGTCTGTTTCCTAGTGACGGTTTGAAGTTCCTGCAGTTTTCACTGTAAAACCGAGTTGGAGCTCGTACCTACCCATATATATGTATGGAGTGGAGTTTGCAAATGAAAAGAAACTTTGTGTTCCCAACAAGCTAGTTGAAGGACGGCTTTCACATACACATATCTCTCAGGACTGAGCATGTGGAGAGACGTTCGTTCATCTAGCACAAAGGGAACGTGTTGCAGGAGGAACTTTTACACTGGTTTCTCAGTTTGTTTCCTAGTTCCGGTTTGAAGTTCCTGCAGTTTTGTCTGTAAAACAGAGTTGGAGCTCGTACCTACCCATATATATGTATGGAGTGGAGTTTGCAACTGAAAAGGAACTTTGTGTTCCCAACAAGCTAGGTGAAGGACGGCTTTCACACACACTTATCTCTCAGAACTGAGCATGTGGAGAGTCGTTCGTTCATCTAGCACAAAGGGAACGGGTTGCAGGAGAAACTTTTACTCTGGTTTCTCAGTCTGTTTCCTAGTGCCGGTTTGAAGTTCCTGCAGTTTTCACTGTAAAACCGAGTTGGAGCTCGTACCTACCCATATATATGTATGGAGTGGAGTTTGCAAATGAAAAGAAACTTTGTGTTCCCAACAAGCTAGTTGAAGGATGGCTTTCACATACACATATCTCTCAGAACTGAGCATGTGGAGAGACGTTCATTCATGTAGCACAAATGGAACGGGTTGCAGGAGAAACTTTTACTCTGGTTTCTCAGTCTGTTTCCTAGTTCCGATTTGAAGTTCCTGCAGTTTTCACTGTAAAACCGAGTTGGAGCTAGTACCTACCTATATATATGTATGGATTGGTGTTTGCAACTGAAAAGGAACTTTGTGTTCCCAACAAGCTAGGTGAAGGACGGCTTTCACACACACTTATCTCTCAGAACTGAGCATGTGGAGAGACGTTCGTTCATGTAGCACAAAGGGAACGGGTTGCAGGAGAAACTTTTACTCTGGTTTCTCAGTCTGTTTCCTAGTGCCGGTTTGAAGTTCCTGCAGTTTTCACTGTAAAACCGAGTTGGAGCTCGTACCTCCACATATACATATGTGTGGAGTGGAGTTTACAAATGAAAAGAAACTTTGTGTTCCCAACAAGCTAGTTGAAGGACGGCTTTCACATTCACATATCTCTCAGAACTGAGCATGTGGAGAGACATTCGTTCATCTAGCACAAAGGGAACGGGTTGCAAGAGGAACTTTTACTCTGGTTTCTCCGTCTGTTTCTTAGTGACGGTTTGAAGTTCCTGTAGTTTTCACTGTAAAACCGAGTTGGAGCTTGTACCTACCTATATATATGTATGGAGTGGAGTTAGCAACTGAAAAGGAACTTTGTGTTCCCAACAAGCTAGGTGAAGGACGGCTTTCACACACAATTATCTCTCAGAACTGAGCATGTGGAGAGTCGTTCGTTCATCTAGCACAAAGGGAACGGGTTGCAGGAGGAACTTTTACTCTGGTTTCTCAGTCTGTTTCCTAGTGCCGGTTTGAAGTTCCTGCAGTTTTCACTGTAAAACCGAGTTGGAGCTCGTACCTACCCATATATATGTATGGAGTGGAGTTTGCAAATGAAAAGAAACTTTGTGTTCCCAACAAGCTAGTTGAAGGACGGCTTTCACACACACTTATCTCTCAGAACTGAGCATGTGGAGAGACGTTCGTTCATCTAGCACAAACGGAACGGGTTGCAAGAGGAACTTTCAGTCTGATTTCTCAGTCTGTTTCCTAGTGCCGGTTTGAATTTCCTGAAGTTTTCACTGTAAAACCGAATTGAAGGTAGTACCTCCCCACATATATGTATGGAGTGGAGTATGCAAATGAAAAGGAACTTTGTGTTCCCAACAAGCTAGGTGAAGGACGGCTTTCACACACACTTAACTCTCAGAACTGAGCATGTGGAGAGTCGTTCGTTCATATAGCACAAAGGGAACGGGTTGCAGGAGGAACTTTTACTCTGGTTTCTCCGTCTGTTTCCTAGTGCCGGTTTGAAGTTCCTGCAGTTTTTACTGTAAAACCGAGTTGGAGCTCGTACATACCCATATATATGTATGGAGTGGAGTTTGCAAATGAAAAGAAACTTTGTGTTCCCAACAAGCTAGTTGAAGGACGGCTTTCACACACACTTATCTCTCAGAACTGAGCATGTGGAGAGACGTTCGTTCATCTAGCACAAACGGAACGGGTTGCAAGAGGAACTTTTAGTCTGATTTCTCAGTCTGTTTACTAGTGCCGGTTTGAATTTCCTGCAGTTTTCACTGTAAAAACGAATTGGAGGTAGTACCTCCCCATATATATGTATGGAGTGGAGTATGCAAATGAAAAGGAACTTTGTGTTCCCAACAAGCTAGTTGAAGGACGGCTTTCACACACACTTATCTCTCAGAACTGAGCATGTGGAGAAACTTTCGTTCATCTAGCACAAACGGAACGGGTTGCAAGAGGAACTTTTAGTCTGATTTCTCAGACTGTTTCCTAGTGCCGGTTTGAATTTCCTGCAGTTTTCACTGTAAAACCGAATTGGAGGTAGTACCTCCCCATATATATGTATGGAGTGGAGTATGCAAATGAAAAGGAACTTTGTGTTCCCAACAAGCTAGGTGAAGGACGGCTTTCACACACACTTATCTCTCAGAACTGAGCATGTGGAGAGTCGTTCGTTCATCTAGCACAAAGGGAACGGGTTGCAGGAGAAACTTTTACTCTGGTTTCTCAGTCTGTTTCCTAGTGCCGGTTTGAAGTTCCTGCAGTTTTCACTGTAAAACCGAGTTGGAGCTCGTACCTACCAATATATATGTATGGAGTGGAGTTTGCAAATGAAAAGAAACTTTGTTTTCCCAACAAGCTAGTTGAATGACGGCTTTCACACACACTTATCTCTCAGAACTGAGCATGTGGAGAGTCGTTCGTTCATCTAGCACAAAGGGAACGGGTTGCAGGAGAAACTTTTACTCTGGTTTCTCAGTCTGTTTCCTAGTGCCGGTTTGAAGTTCCTGCAGTTTTCACTGTAAAACCGAGTTGGAGCTCGTACCTACCAATATATATGTATGGAGTGGAGTTTGCAAATGAAAAGAAACTTTGTTTTCCCAACAAGCTAGTTGAATGACGGCTTTCACACACACTTATCTCTCAGAACTGAGCATGTGGAGAGTCGTTCGTTCATCTAGCACAAAGGGAACGGTTTGCAGGAGAAACTTTTACTCTGGTTTCTCCGTCTGTTTCTTAGTGACGGTTTGAAGTTCCTGTAGTTTTCACTGTAAAACCGAGTTGGAGCTTGTACCTACCTATATATATGTATGGAGTGGAGTTAGCAACTGAAAAGGAACTTTGTGTTCCCAACAAGCTAGGTGAAGGACGGCTTTCACACACAATTATCTCTCAGAACTGAGCATGTGGAGAGTCGTTCGTTCATCTAGCACAAAGGGAACGGGTTGCAGGAGGAACTTTTACTCTGGTTTCTCAGTCTGTTTCCTAGTGCCGGTTTGAAGTTCCAGCAGTTTTCACTGTAAAACCGAGTTGGAGCTCGTACCTACCCATATATATGTATGGAGTGGAGTTTGCAAATGAAAAGAAACTTTGTGTTCCCAACAAGCTAGTTGAAGGACGGCTTTCACACACACTTATCTCTCAGAACTGAGCATGTGGAGAGACGTTCGTTCATCTAGCACAAACGGAACGGGTTGCAAGAGGAACTTTCAGTCTGATTTCTCAGTCTGTTTCCTAGTGCCGGTTTGAATTTCCTGCAGTTTTCACTGTAAAACCGAATTGAAGGTAGTACCTCCCCACATATATGTATGGAGTGGAGTATGCAAATGAAAAGGAACTTTGTGTTCCCAACAAGCTAGGTGAAGGACGGCTTTCACACACACTTAACTCTCAGAACTGAGCATGTGGAGAGTCGTTCGTTCATATAGCACAAAGGGAACGGGTTGCAGGAGGAACTTTTACTCTGGTTTCTCCGTCTGTTTCCTAGTGCCGGTTTGAAGTTCCTGCAGTTTTCACTGTAAAACCGAGTTGGAGCTCGTACATACCCATATATATGTATGGAGTGGAGTTTGCAAATGAAAAGAAACTTTGTGTTCCCAACAAGCTAGTTGAAGGACGGCTTTCACACACACTTATCTCTCAGAACTGAGCATGTGGAGAGACGTTCGTTCATCTAGCACAAACGGAACGGGTTGCAAGAGGAACTTTTAGTCTGATTTCTCAGTCTGTTTACTAGTGCCGGTTTGAATTTCCTGCAGTTTTCACTGTAAAAACGAATTGGAGGTAGTACCTCCCCATATATATGTATGGAGTGGAGTATGCAAATGAAAAGGAACTTTGTGTTCCCAACAAGCTAGTTGAAGGACGGCTTTCACACACACTTATCTCTCAGAACTGAGCATGTGGAGAAACTTTCGTTCATCTAGCACAAACGGAACGGGTTGCAAGAGGAACTTTTAGTCTGATTTCTCAGACTGTTTCCTAGTGCCGGTTTGAATTTCCTGCAGTTTTCACTGTAAAACCGAATTGGAGGTAGTACCTCCCCATATATATGTATGGAGTGGAGTATGCAAATGAAAAGGAACTTTGTGTTCCCAACAAGCTAGGTGAAGGACGGCTTTCACACACACTTATCTCTCAGAACTGAGCATGTGGAGAGTCGTTCGTTCATCTAGCACAAAGGGAACGGGTTGCAGGAGAAACTTTTACTCTGGGTTCTCAGTCTGTTTCCTAGTGCCGGTTTGAAGTTCCTGCAGTTTTCACTGTAAAACCGAGTTGGAGCTCGTACCTACCCATATATATGTATGCAGTGGAGTTTGCAAATGAAAAGAAACTTTGTGTTCCCAACAAGCTAGTTGAAGGACGGCTTTCACACACACTTATCTCTCAGAACTGAGCATGTGGAGAGTCGTTCGTTTATCTAGCACAAAGGGAACGGGTTGCAGGAGAAACTTTTACTCTGGTATCTCAGTCTGTTTCCTAGTGACGGTTTGAAGTTACTGCAGTTTTCACTGTAAAACCGAGTTGTAGCTCGTACCTACCCATATAAATGTATGGAGTGGAGTTTGCAAATGAAAAGAAACTTTGTGTTCCCAACAAGCTAGGTGAAGGACGGCTTTCACACACACTTATCTCTCAGAACTGAGCATGTGGAGAGTCGTTCGTTCATGTAGCACAAAGGGAACGGGTTGCAGGAGAAACTTTTACTCTGGATTCTCAGTCTGTTTCCTAGTGCCGGTTTGAAGTTCCAGCAGTTTTCACTGTAAAACCGAGTTGGAGCTCGTACCTACCCATATATATGTATGGAGTGGAGTTTGCAAATGAAAAGAAACTTTGTGTTCCCAACAAGCTAGTTGAAGGAAGGCTTTCACACACACTTATCCCTCAGAACTGAGCATGTGGAGAGACGTTCGTTCATCTAGCACAAACGGAACGGGTTGCAAGAGGAACTTTTAGTCTGATTTCTCAGTCTGTTTCCTAGTGCCGGTTTGAATTTCCTGCAGTTTTCACTGTAAAACCGAATTGAAGGTAGTACCTCCCCATATATATGTATGGAGTGGAGTATGCAAATGAAAAGGAACTTTGTGTTCCCAACAAGCTAGGTGAAGGACGGCTTTCACACACACTTATCTCTCAGAACTGAGCATGTGGAGAGTCGTTCGTTCATCTAGCACAAAGGGAACGGGTTGCAGGAGGAACTTTTACTCTGGTTTCTCCGTCTGTTTCCTAGTGCCGGTTTGAAGTTCCTGCAGTTTTCACTGTAAAACCGAGTTGGAGCTCGTACCTACCCATATATATGTATGGAGTGGAGTTTGCAAATGAAAAGAAACTTTGTGTTCCCAACAAGCTAGTTGAAGGACGGCTTTCACACACACTTATCTCTCAGAACTGAGCATGTGGAGAGACGTTCGTTCATCTAGCACAAACGGAACGGGTTGCAAGAGGAACTTTTAGTCTGATTTCTCAGTCTGTTTCCTAGTGCCGGTTTGAATTTCCTGCAGTTTTCACTGTAAAAACGAATTGGAGGTAGTACCTCCCCATATATATGTATGGAGTGGAGTATGCAAATGAAAAGGAACTTTGTGTTCCCAACAAGCTAGTTGAAGGACGGCTTTCACACACACTTATCTCTCAGAACTGAGCATGTGGAGAAACGTTCGTTCATCTAGCACAAACGGAACGGGTTGCAAGAGGAACTTTTAGTCTGATTTCTCAGACTGTTTCCTAGTGCCGGTTTGAATTTCCTGCAGTTTTCACTGTAAAACCGAATTGGAGGTAGTACCTCCCCATATATATGTACGGAGTGGAGTATGCAAATGAAAAGGAACTTTGTGTTCCCAACAAGCTAGGTGAAGGACGGCTTTCACACACACTTATCTCTCAGAACTGAGCATGTGGAGAGTCGTTCGTTCATCTAGCACAAAGGGAACGGGTTGCAGGAGAAACTTTTACTCTGGTTTCTCAGTCTGTTTCCTAGTGCCGGTTTGAAGTTCCTGCAGTTTTCACTGTAAAACCGTGTTGGAGCTCGTACCTACCCATATATATGTATGGAGTGGAGTTTGCAAATGAAAAGAAACTTTGTGTTCCCAACAAGCTAGTTGAAGGACGGCTTTCACACACACTTATCTCTCAGAACTGAGCATGTGGAGAGTCGTTCGTTCATCTAGCACAAAGGGAACGGGTTGCAGGAGAAACTTTTACTCTGGGTTCTCAGTCTGTTTCCTAGTGCCGGTTTGAAGTTCCTGCAGTTTTCACTGTAAAACCGAGTTGGAGCTCGTACCTACCCATATATATGTATGGAGTGGAGTTTGCAAATGAAAAGAAACTTTGTGTTCCCAACAAGCTAGTTGAATGACGGCTTTCACACACACTTATCTCTCAGAACTGAGCATGTGGAGAGTCGTTCGTTCATTTAGCACAAAGGGAACGGTTTGCAGGAGAAACTTTTACTCTGGTTTCTCAGTCTGTTTCCTAGTGACGGTTTGAAGTTACTGCAGATTTCACTGTAAAACCGAGTTGGAGCTCGTACATACCCATATATATGTATGGAGTGGAGTTTGCAAATGAAAAGAAACTTTGTGTTCCCAACAAGCTAGTTGAAGGACGGCTTTCACATACACAAATCTCTCAGGACTGAGCATGTGGAGAGACGTTCGTTCATCTAGCACAAAGGGAATGTTTTGCAGGAGGAAGTTTTACTCTCGTTTCTCAGTCTGTTTCCTAGTGCCGGTTTGAAGTTCCTGCAGTTTTCACTGTAAAACCGAGTAGGAGCTAGTACCTCCCCATATATATGTAAGGATTGGAGTTTGCAAATGAAAAGGAACTTAGTGTTCCCAACAAGCTACATGAAGGACGGCTTTCACATACAAATATCTCTCAGAATTGAGCATGTGGAGAGTCGTTCGTTCATCTAGCACAAAGGGAACGGGTTGCAGGAGGAACTTTTACTCTGGTTTCTCAGTCTGTTTCCTAGTGACGGTTTGAAGTTACTGCAGTTTTCACTGTAAAACCGAGTTGGAGCTCGTACCTACCCATATATATGTATGGAGTGGAGTTTGCAAATGAAAAGAAACTTTGTGTTCCCATCAAGCTAGGTGAAGTACGGCTTTCACATACACATATCTCTCAGAACTGAACATGTGGAGACACGTTCGTTCATGTAGCACAAAGGAACGGGTTGCAGGAGAAACTTTTACTCTGGTTTCTCAGTCTGTTTCCTAGTGCCGGTTTGAAGTTCCTGCAGTTTTCACTGTAAAACCGTGTTGGAGCTCGTACCTACCCATATATATATATGGAGTGGAGTTTGCAAATGAAAAGAAACTTTGTGTTCCCAACAAGCTAGTTGAAGGACGGCTTTCACACACACTTATCTCTCAGAACTGAGCATGTGGAGAGTCGTTCGTTCATCTAGCACAAATGGAACGGGTTGCAGGAGAAACTTTTACTCTGGTTTCTCAGTCTGTTTCCTAGTGCCGGTTTGAAGTTCCTGCAGTTTTCACTGTAAAACCGAGTTGGAGCTCGTACCTACCCATATATATGTATGCAGTGGAGTTTGCAAATGAAAAGAAACTTTGTGTTCCCAACAAGCTAGTTGAAGGACGGCTTTCACACACACTTATCTCTCAGAACTGAGCATGTGGAGAGTCGTTCGTTTATCTAGCACAAAGGGAACGGGTTGCAGGAGAAACTTTTACTCTGGTTTCTCAGTCTGTTTCCTAGTGACGGTTTGAAGTTACTGAAGTTTTCACTGTAAAACCGAGTTGTAGCTCGTACCTACCCATATATATGTATGGAGTGGAGTTTGCAAATGAAAAGAAACTTTGTGTTCCCAACAAGCTAGTTGAAGGACGGCTTTCACACACACTTATCTCTCAGAACTGAGCATGTGGAGAGTCGTTCGTTCATCTAGCACAAAGGGAACGGGTTGCAGGAGAAACTTTTACTCTGGTTTCTCAGTCTGTTTCCTAGTGCCGGTTTGAAGTTCCTGCAGTTTTCACTGTAAAACCGAGTTGGAGCTCGTACCTACCCATATATATGTATGGAGTGGAGTTTGCAAATGAAAAGAAACTTTGTGTTCCCAACAAGCTAGTTGAATGACGGCTTTCACACACACTTATCTCTCAGAACTGAGCATGTGGAGAGTCGTTCGTTCATCTAGCACAAAGGGAACGGTTTGCAGGAGAAACTTTTACTCTGGTTTCTCAGTCTGTTTCCTAGTGACGGTTTGAAGTTACTGCAGATTTCACTGTAAAACCGAGTTGGAGCTCGTACATACCCATATATATGTATGGAGTGGAGTTTGCAAATGAAAAGAAACTTTGTGTTCCCAACAAGCTAGTTGAAGGACGGCTTTCACATACACATATCTCTCAGGACTGAGCATGTGGAGAGACGTTCGTTCATCTAGCACAAAGGGAATGCTTTGCAGGAGGAAGTTTTACTCTCGTTTCTCAGTCTGTTTCCTAGTGCCGGTTTGAAGTTCCTGCAGTTTTCACTGTAAAACCGAGTAGGAGCTAGTACCTCCCCATATATATGTAAGGATTGGAGTTTGCAAATGAAAAGAAACTTTGTGTTCCCAACAAGCTAGTTGAAGGACGGCTTTCACACACACTTATCTCTCAGAACTGAGCATGTGGAGAGTCGTTCGTTTATCTAGCACAAAGGGAACGGGTTGCAGGAGAAACTTTTACTCTGGTATCTCAGTCTGTTTCCTAGTGACGGTTTGAAGTTACTGCAGTTTTCACTGTAAAACCGAGTTGTAGCTCGTACCTACCCATATAAATGTATGGAGTGGAGTTTTCAAATGAAAAGAAACTTTGTGTTCCCAACAAGCTAGGTGAAGGACGGCTTTCACACACACTTATCTCTCAGAACTGAGCATGTGGAGAGTCGTTCGTTCATGTAGCACAAAGGGAACGGGTTGCAGGAGAAACTTTTACTCTGGATTCTCAGTCTGTTTCCTAGTGCCGGTTTGAAGTTCCAGCAGTTTTCACTGTAAAACCGAGTTGGAGCTCGTACCTACCCATATATATGTATGGAGTGGAGTTTGCAAATGAAAAGAAACTTTGTGTTCCCAACAAGCTAGTTGAAGGAAGGCTTTCACACACACTTATCTCTCAGAACTGAGCATGTGGAGAGACGTTCGTTCATCTAGCACAAACGGAACGGGTTTCAAGAGGAACTTTTAGTCTGATTTCTCAGTCTGTTTCCTAGTGCCGGTTTGAATTTCCTGCAGTTTTCACTGTTTAACCGAATTGAAGGTAGTACCTCCCCATATATATGTATGGAGTGGAGTATGCAAATGAAAAGGAACTTTGTGTTCCCAACAAGCTAGGTGAAGGACGGCTTTCACACACACTTATCTCTCAGAACTGAGCATGTGGAGAGTCGTTCGTTCATCTAGCACAAAGGGAACGGGTTGCAGGAGGAACTTTTACTCTGGTTTCTCCGTCTGTTTCCTAGTGCCGGTTTGAAGTTCCTGCAGTTTTCACTGTAAAACCGAGTTGGAGCTCGTACCTACCCATATATATGTATGGAGTGGAGTTTGCAAATGAAAAGAAACTTTGTGTTCCCAACAAGCTAGTTGAAGGACGGCTTTCACACACACTTATCTCTCAGAACTGAGCATGTGGAGAGACGTTCGTTCATCTAGCACAAACGGAACGGGTTGCAAGAGGAACTTTTAGTCTGATTTCTCAGTCTGTTTCCTAGTGCCGGTTTGAATTTCCTGCAGTTTTCACTGTAAAAACGAATTGGAGGTAGTACCTCCCCATATATATGTATGGAGTGGAGTATGCAAATGAAAAGGAACTTTGTGTTCCCAACAAGCTAGTTGAAGGACGGCTTTCACACACACTTATCTCTCAGAACTGAGCATGTGGAGAAACGTTCGTTCATCTAGCACAAACGGAACGGGTTGCAAGAGGAACTTTTAGTCTGATTTCTCAGACTGTTTCCTAGTGCCGGTTTGAATTTCCTGCAGTTTTCACTGTAAAACCGAATTGGAGGTAGTACCTCCCCATATATATGTACGGAGTGGAGTATGCAAATGAAAAGGAACTTTGTGTTCCCAACAAGCTAGGTGAAGGACGGCTTTCACACACACTTATCTCTCAGAACTGAGCATGTGGAGAGTCGTTCGTTCATCTAGCACAAAGGGAACGGGTTGCAGGAGAAACTTTTACTCTGGTTTCTCAGTCTGTTTCCTAGTGCCGGTTTGAAGTTCCTGCAGTTTTCACTGTAAAACCGTGTTGGAGCTCGTACCTACCCATATATATGTATGGAGTGGAGTTTGCAAATGAAAAGAAACTTTGTGTTCCCAACAAGCTAGTTGAAGGACGGCTTTCACACACACTTATCTCTCAGAACTGAGCATGTGGAGAGTCGTTCGTTCATCTAGCACAAAGGGAACGGGTTGCAGGAGAAACTTTTACTCTGGGTTCTCAGTCTGTTTCCTAGTGCCGGTTTGAAGTTCCTGCAGTTTTCACTGTAAAACCGAGTTGGAGCTCGTACCTACCCATATATATGTATGGAGTGGAGTTTGCAAATGAAAAGAAACTTTGTGTTCCCAACAAGCTAGTTGAATGACGGCTTTCACACACACTTATCTCTCAGAACTGAGCATGTGGAGAGTCGTTCGTTCATCTAGCACAAAGGGAACGGTTTGCAGGAGAAACTTTTACTCTGGTTTCTCAGTCTGTTTCCTAGTGACGGTTTGAAGTTACTGCAGATTTCACTGTAAAACCGAGTTGGAGCTCGTACATACCCATATATATGTATGGAGTGGAGTTTGCAAATGAAAAGAAACTTTGTGTTCCCAACAAGCTAGTTGAAGGACGGCTTTCACATACACAAATCTCTCAGGACTGAGCATGTGGAGAGACGTTCGTTCATCTAGCACAAAGGGAATGTTTTGCAGGAGGAAGTTTTACTCTCGTTTCTCAGTCTGTTTCCTAGTGCCGGTTTGAAGTTCCTGCAGTTTTCACTGTAAAACCGAGTAGGAGCTAGTACCTCCCCATATATATGTAAGGATTGGAGTTTGCAAATGAAAAGGAACTTAGTGTTCCCAACAAGCTACATGAAGGACGGCTTTCACATACAAATATCTCTCAGAATTGAGCATGTGGAGAGTCGTTCGTTCATCTAGCACAAAGGGAACGGGTTGCAGGAGGAACTTTTACTCTGGTTTCTCAGTCTGTTTCCTAGTGACGGTTTGAAGTTACTGCAGTTTTCACTGTAAAACCGAGTTGGAGCTCGTACCTACCCATATATATGTATGGAGTGGAGTTTGCAAATGAAAAGAAACTTTGTGTTCCCATCAAGCTAGGTGAAGTACGGCTTTCACATACACATATCTCTCAGAACTGAACATGTGGAGACACGTTCGTTCATGTAGCACCAAGGAACGGGTTGCAGGAGAAACTTTTACTCTGGTTTCTCAGTCTGTTTCCTAGTGCCGGTTTGAAGTTCCTGCAGTTTTCACTGTAAAACCGTGTTGGAGCTCGTACCTACCCATATATATATATGGAGTGGAGTTTGCAAATGAAAAGAAACTTTGTGTTCCCAACAAGCTAGTTGAAGGACGGCTTTCACACACACTTATCTCTCAGAACTGAGCATGTGGAGAGTCGTTCGTTCATCTAGCACAAATGGAACGGGTTGCAGGAGAAACTTTTACTCTGGTTTCTCAGTCTGTTTCCTAGTGCCGGTTTGAAGTTCCTGCAGTTTTCACTGTAAAACCGAGTTGGAGCTCGTACCTACCCATATATATGTATGCAGTGGAGTTTGCAAATGAAAAGAAACTTTGTGTTCCCAACAAGCTAGTTGAAGGACGGCTTTCACACACACTTATCTCTCAGAACTGAGCATGTGGAGAGTCGTTCGTTTATCTAGCACAAAGGGAACGGGTTGCAGGAGAAACTTTTACTCTGGTTTCTCAGTCTGTTTCCTAGTGACGGTTTGAAGTTACTGCAGTTTTCACTGTAAAACCGAGTTGTAGCTCGTACCTACCCATATATATGTATGGAGTGGAGTTTGCAAATGAAAAGAAACTTTGTGTTCCCAACAAGCTAGTTGAAGGACGGCTTTCACACACACTTATCTCTCAGAACTGTGCATGTGGAGAGACGTTCCTTCATTTGCACAAACGGAACGGGTTTGCAGAGGAACTTTTACTCTGGTTTCTCAGTCTGTTTCCTAGTGCCGGTTTGAAGTTCCTGCAGATTTCACTGTAAAACCGAGTTGGAGCTAGTACCTCCCCATATATATGTATGGAGTGTAGTTTGCAAATGAAAAGGAACTTTGTGTTCCCAACAAGCTAGGTGAAGGACGGCTTTCACACACACTTATCTCTCAGAACTGAGCATGTGGAGAGTCGTTCGTTCATCTAGCACAAAGGGAACGGGTTGCAGGAGAAACTTTTACTCTGGTTTCTCAGTCTGTTTCCTAGTGCCGGTTTGAAGTTCCTGCAGTTTTCACTGTAAAACCGAGTTGGAGCTAGTACCTACCTATATATATGTATGGAGTAGAGTTTGCAAATGAAAAGGAACTTTGTGTTCCCAAAAAGCTAGGTGAAGGACGGCTTTACACACATTTATCTCTCAGAATTGAGCATGTGGAGAGACGTTCCTTCATTTGCACAAACGGAACGGGTTGCAAGAGCAACTTTTACTCTGGTTTCTCAGTCTGTTTCCTAGTGCCGGTTTGAAGTTCCTGCAGTTTTCACTGTAAAACCGAGTTGGAGCTAGTACCTCCCCATATATATGTATGGAGTGGAGTTTGCAAATGAAAAGGAACTTTGTGTTCCCAACAAGCTAGGTGAAGGACGGCTTTCACACACACTTATCTCTCAGAACTGAGCATGTGGAGAATCGTTCGTTCATCTAGCACAAAGGGAACGGGTTGCAGGAGAAACTTTTACTCTGGTTTCTCAGTCTGTTTCCTAGTGCCGGTTTGAAGTTCCTGCAGTTTTCACTGTAAAACCGAGTAGGAGCTAGTACATCCCCATATATATGTAAGGATTGGAGTTTGCAAATGAAAAGGAACTTAGTGTTCCCAACAAGCTACATGAAGGACGGCTTTCACATACAAATATCTCTCAGAATTGAGCATGTGGAGAGTCGTTCGTTCATCTAGCACAAAGGGAACGGGTTGCAGGAGGAACTTTTACTCTGGTTTCTCTGTCTGTTTCCTAGTGACGGTTTGAAGTTACTGCAGTTTTCACTGTAAAACCGAGTTGGAGCTCGTACCTACCCATATATATGTATGGAGTGGAGTTTGCAAATGAAAAGAAACTTTGTGTTCCCATCAAGCTAGGTGAAGTACGGCTTTCACATACACATATCTCTCAGGACTGAGCATGTGGGGAGACGTTCGTTCATGTAGCACAAAGGAACGGGTTGCAGGAGAAACTTTTACTCTGGTTTCTCAGTCTGTTTCCTAGTGCCGGTTTGAAGTTCCTGCAGTTTTCACTGTAAAACCGTGTTGGAGCTCGTACCTACCCATATATATGTATGGAGTGGAGTTTGCAAATGAAAAGAAACTTTGTGTTCCCAACAAGCTAGTTGAAGGACGGCTTTCACACACACTTATCTCTCAGAACTGAGCATGTGGAGAGTCGTTCGTTCATCTAGCACAAAGGGAACGGGTTGCAGGAGAAACTTTTACTCTGGTTTCTCACTCTGTTTCCTAGTGCCGGTTTGAAGTTCCTGCAGTTTTCACTGTAAAACCGAGTTGGAGCTCGTACCTACCCATATATATGTATGCAGTGGAGTTTGCAAATGAAAAGAAACTTTGTGTTCCCAACAAGCTAGTTGAAGGACGGCTTTCACACACACTTATCTCTCAGAACTGAGCATGTGGAGAGTCGTTCGTTTATCTAGCACAAAGGGAACGGGTTGCAGGAGAAACTTTTACTCTGGTTTCTCAGTCTGTTTCCTAGTGCCGGTTTGAAGTTCCTGCAATTTTCACTGTAAAACCGAGTTGGAGCTCGTACCTACCCATATATATGTATGGAGTGGAGTTTGCAAATGAAAAGAAACTTTGTGTTCCCAACAAGCTAGTTGAAGGACGGCTTTCACACACACTTATCTCTCAGAACTGAGCATGTAGAGAGTCGTTCGTTCATGTAGCACAAAGGGAACGGGTTGCAGGAGAAAGTTTTACTCTGGTTTCTCAGTCTGTTTCCTAGTGCCGGTTTGAAGTTCCTGCAGTATTCACTGTAAAACCGTGTTGGAGCTCGTACCTACCCATATATATGTATGGAGTGGAGTTTGCAAATGAAAAGAAACTTTGTGTTCCCAACAAGATAGTTGAAGGACGGTTTTCACACACACTTATCTCTCAGAACTGAGCATGTGGAGAGACGTTCGTTCATCTAGCACAACGGAACGGGTTGCAAAGGGAACTTTTAGTCTGATTTCTCAGTTTGTTTCCTAGTGCCGGTTTGAATTTCCTGCAGTTTTCACTGTAAAACCGAATTGGAGGTAGTACCTCCCCATATATATGTATGGAGTGGAGTTTGCAAATGAAAAGGAACTCTGTGTTCCCAACAAGCTAGGTGAAGGACGGCTTTCACACACATTTATCTCTCAGAACTGAGCATGTGGAGAGTCGTTCGTTCATCTAGCACAAAGGGAACGGGTTGCAAGGGAAACTTTTACTCTGGTTTCTCAGTCTGTTTCCTAGTGCCGGATGAATTTCCTGCAGTTTACACTGTAAAACCGTGTTGGAGCTCGTACCTACCCATATATATGTATGGAGTGGAGTTTGCAAATGAAAAGAAACTTTGTGTTCCCAACAAGCTAGTTGAAGGACGGCTTTCACACACACTTAACTCTCAGAACTGAGCATGTGGAGAGTCGTTCGTTCATCTAGCACAAACGGAACGGGTTGCAAGAGGAACTTTTAGTCTGATTTCTCAGTCTGTTTCCTAGTGCCGGTTTGAATTTCCTGCAGTTTTCACTGTAAAACCGAATTGGAGGTAGTACCTCCCCATATATATGTATGGAGTGGAGTTTGCAAATGAAAAGGAACTCTGTGTTCCCAACAAGCTAGGTGAAGGACGGCTTTCACACACACTTATCTCTCAGAACTGAGCATGTGGAGAGTCGTTCGTTCATCTAGCACAAAGGGAACAGGTTGCAGGAGAAACTTTTACTCTGGTTTCTCAGTCTGTTTCCTAGTGCCGGTTTGAAGTTCCTGCAGTTTTCACTGTAAAACCGTGTTGGAGCTCGTACCTACCCATATACATGTATGGAGTGGAGTTTGCAAATGAAAAGAAACTTTGTGTTCCCAACAAGCTAGTTCAAGGACGGCTTTCACACACACTTATCTCTCAGAACTGAGCATGTGGAGAGTCGTTCGTTCATCTAGCACAAAGGGAACGGGTTGCAGGAGAAACTTTTACTCTGGTTTCTCAGTCTGTTTCCTAGTGCCGGTTTGAAGTTCCTGCAGTTTTCACTGTAAAACCGAGTTGGAGCTCGTACCTACCCATATATATGTATGGAGTGGAGTTTGCAAATGAAAAGAAACTTTGTGTTCCCAACAAGCTAGTTGAATGACGGCTTTCACACACACTTATCTCTCAGAACTGAGCATGTGGAGAGTCGTTCGTTCATCTAGCACAAAGGGAACGGTTTGCAGGAGAAACTTTTACTCTGGTTTCTCAGTCTGTTTCCTAGTGACGGTTTGAAGTTACTGCAGTTTTCACTGTAAAACCGAGTTGGAGCTCGTACCTACCCATATATATGTATGGAGTGGAGTTTGCAAATGAAAAGAAACTTTGTGTTCCCATCAAGCTAGGTGAAGTACGGCTTTCACATACACATATCTCTCAGGACTGAGCATGTGGGGAGACGTTCGTTCATGTAGCACAAAGGAACTGGTTGCAGGAGAAACTTTTACTCTGGTTTCTCAGTCTGTTTCCTAGTGCCGGTTTGAAGTTCCTGCAGTTTTCACTGTAAAACCGTGTTGGAGCTCGTACCTACCCATATATATGTATGGAGTGGAGTTTGCAAATGAAAAGAAACTTTGTGTTCCCAACAAGCTAGTTGAAGGACGGCTTTCACACACACTTATCTCTCAGAACTGAGCATGTGGAGAGTCGTTCGTTCATCTAGCACAAAGGGAACGGGTTGCAGGAGAAACTTTTACTCTGGTTTCTCACTCTGTTTCCTAGTGCCGGTTTGGAGTTCCTGCAGTTTTCACTGTAAAACCGAGTTGGAGCTCGTACCTACCCATATATATGTATGCATTGGACTTTGCAAATGAAAAGAAACTTTGTGTTCCCAACAAGCTAGGTTAAGGACGACTTTCACACACACTTATCTCTCAGAACTGAGCATGTGGAGAGTCGTTCGTTCATCTAGCACAAAGGGAACGGTTTGCAGGAGAAACTATTACTGTGGTTTCTCAGTCTGTTTCCTAGTGCCGGTTTGAAGTTCCTGCAATTTTCACTGTAAAACCGAGTTGGAGCTCGTACCTACCCATATATATGTATGGAGTGGAGTTTGCAAATGAAAAGAAACTTTGTGTTCCCAACAAGCTAGTTGAAGGACGGCTTTCACACACACTTATCTCTCAGAACTGAGCATGTAGAGAGTCGTTCGTTCATGTAGCACAAAGGGAACGGGTTGCAGGAGAAAGTTTTACTCTGGTTTCTCAGTCTGTTTCCTAGTGCCGGTTTGAAGTTCCTGCAGTATTCACTGTAAAACCGTGTTGGAGCTCGTACCTACCCATATATATGTATGGAGTGGAGTTTGCAAATGAAAAGAAACTTTGTGTTCCCAACAAGCTAGTTGAAGGACGGCTTTCACACACACTTATCTCTCAGAACTGAGCATGTGGAGAGACGTTCGTTCATCTAGCACAACGGAACGGGTTGCAAAGGGAACTTTTAGTCTGATTTCTCAGTCTGTTTCCTAGTGCCGGTTTGAATTTCCTGCAGTTTTCACTGTAAAACCGAATTGGAGGTAGTACCTCCCCATATATATGTATGGAGTGGAGTTTGCAAATGAAAAGGAACTCTGTGTTCCCAACAAGCTAGGTGAAGGACGGCTTTCACACACACCTATCTCTCAGAACTGAGCATGTGGAGAGTCGTTCGTTCATCTAGCACAAAGGGAACGGGTTGCAAGGGAAACTTTTACTCTGGTTTCTCAGTCTGTTTCCTAGTGCCGGATGAAGTTCCTGCAGTTTTCACTGTAAAACCGTGTTGGAGCTCGTACCTACCCATATATATGTATGGAGTGGAGTTTGCAAATGAAAAGAAACTTTGTGTTCCCAACAAGCTAGTTGAAGGACGGCTTTCACACACACTTAACTCTCAGAACTGAGCATGTGGAGAGTCGTTCGTTCATCTAGCACAAAGGGAACGGTTTGCAGGAGAAACTTTTACTCTGGTTTCTCAGTCTGTTTCCTAGTGCCGGATGAAGTTCCTGCAGTTTTCACTGTAAAACCGTGTTGGAGCTCGTACCTACCCATATATATGTATGGAGTGGAGTTTGCAAATGAAAAGAAACTTTGTGTTCCCAACAAGCTAGTTGAAGGACGGCTTTCATACACACTTAACTCTCAGAACTGAGCATGTGGAGAGTCGTTCGTTCATCTAGCACAAAGGGAACGGGTTGCAAGAGGAACTTTTACTCTGGTTTCTCAGTCTGTTTCCTAGTGCCGGTTTGAAGTTCCTGCAGTTTTCACTGTAAAACCGAGTTGGAGCTCGTACCTCCCCATATATATGTATGGAGTGGAGTTTGCAAATGAAAGAAACTTTGTGTTCCCAACAAGCTAGTTGAAGGACGGCTTTCACACACACTTATCTCTCAGAACTGAGCATGTGGAGAGACGTTCGTTCATTTGCACAAACGGAACGGGTTGCAAGAGGAACTTTTACTCTGGTTTCTCAGTCTGTTTCCTAGTGCCGGTTTGAAGTTCCTGCAGTTTTCACTGTAAAACCGAGTTGGAGCTAGTACCTCCCCATATATATGTATGGAGTGGAGTTTGCAAATGAAAAGGAACTTTGTGTTCCCAAAAAGCTAGGTGAAGGACGGCTTTACACACAATTATCTCTCAGAACTGAGCATGTGGAGAGACGTTCCTTCATTTGCACAAACGGAACGGGTTTGCAGAGGAACTTTTACTCTGGTTTCTCAGTCTGTTTCCTAGTGCCGGTTTGAAGTTCCTGCAGATTTCACTGTAAAACCGAGTTGGAGCTAGTACCTCCCCATATATATGTATGGAGTGTAGTTTGCAAATGAAAAGGAACTTTGTGTTCCCAACAAGCTAGGTGAAGGACGGCTTTCACACACACTTATCTCTCAGAACTGAGCATGTGGAGAGTCGTTCGTTCATCTAGCACAAAGGGAACGGGTTGCAGGAGAAACTTTTACTCTGGTTTCTCAGTGTGTTTCCTAGTGCCGGTTTGAAGTTCCTGCAGTTTTCACTGTAAAACCGAGTTGGAGCTAGTACCTACCTATATATATGTATGGAGTGGATTTTGCAACTGAAAAGGAACTTTGTGTTCCCAACAAGCTAGGTTAAGGACGACTTTCACACACACTTATCTCTCAAAACTGAGCATGTGGAGAGTCGTTCGTTCATCTAGCACAAAGGGAACGGTTTCCAGGAGAAACTATTACTGTGGTTTCTCAGTCTGTTTCCTAGTGCCTGTTTGAAGTTCCTGCAGTTTTCACTGTAAAACCGAGTTGGAGCTCGTACCTACCCATATATATGTATGGAGTGGAGTATGCAAATGAAAAGAAACTTTGTGTTCACAACAAGCTAGTTGAAGGACGGCTTTCACATACACATATCTCTCAGAACTGAGCATGTGGAGAGACATTCGTTCATCTAGCACAAAAGGAACGGGTTGCAGGAGGAACTTTTACTCTGGTTTCTCAGTCTGTTTCCTAGTGCAGGTTTGAAGTTCCTGCAGTTTTCACTGTAAAACCGAGTTGGAGCTAGAACCTCCCCATATATATGTATGGAGTAGAGTTTGCAAATGAAAAGGAACTTTGTGTTCCCAAAAAGCTAGGTGAAGGACGGCTTTACACACACTTATATCTCAGAACTGAGCATGTGGAGAGACGTTCCTTCATTTGCACAAACGGAACGGGTTGCAAGAGCAACTTTTACTCTGGTTTCTCAGTCTGTTTCCTAGTGCCGGTTTGAAGTTCCTGCAGTTTTCACTGTAAAACCGAGTTGGAGCTAGTACCTCCCCATATATATGTATGGAGTGGAGTTTGCAAATGAAAAGGAACTTTGTGTTCCCAACAAGCTAGGTGAAGGACGGCTTTCACACACACTTATCTCTCAGAACTGAGCATGTGGAGAATCGTTCGTTCATCTAGCACAAAGGGAACGGGTTGCAGGAGAAACTTTTACTCTGGTTTCTCAGTCTGTTTCCTAGTGCCGGTTTGAAGTTCCTGCAGTTTTCACTGTAAAACCGAGTTGGAGCTAGTACCTACCTATATATATGTATGGAGTGGATTTTGCAACTGAAAAGGAACTTTGTGTTCCCAACAAGATAGGTTAAGGACGACTTTCACACACACTTATCTCTCAGAACTGAGCATGTGGAGAGTCGTTCGTTCATCTAGCACAAAGGGAACGGGTTGCAGGAGAAACTATTACTCTGGTTTCTCAGTCTGTTTCCTAGTGCCGGTTTGAAGTTCCTGCAGATTTCACTGTAAAACCGAGTTGGAGCTAGTACCTCCCCATATATATGTATGGAGTGTAGTTTGCAAATGAAAAGGAACTTTGTGTTCCCAACAAGCTAGGTGAAGGACGGCTTTCACACACACTTATCTCTCAGAACTGAGCATGTGGAGAGTCGTTCGTTCATCTAGCACAAAGGGAACGGGTTGCAGGAGAAACTTTTACTCTGGTTTCTCAGTGTGTTTCCTAGTGCCGGTTTGAAGTTCCTGCAGTTTTCACTGTAAAACCGAGTTGGAGCTAGTACCTACCTATATATATGTATGGAGTGGATTTTGCAACTGAAAAGGAACTTTGTGTTCCCAACAAGCTAGGTTAAGGACGACTTTCACACACACTTATCTCTCAGAACTGAGCATGTGGAGAGTCGTTCGTTCATCTATCACAAAGGGAACGGTTTGCAGGAGAAACTATTACTGTGGTTTCTCAGTCTGTTTCCTAGTGCCTGTTTGAAGTTCCTGCAGTTTTCACTGTAAAACCGAGTTGGAGCTCGTACCTAACCATATATATGTATGGAGTGGAGTATGCAAATGAAAAGAAACTTTGTGTTCACAACAAGCTAGTTGAAGGACGGCTTTCACATACACATATCTCTCAGAACTGAGCATGTGGAGAGACATTCGTTCATCTAGCACAAAAGGAACGGGTTGCAGGAGGAACTTTTACTCTGGTTTCTCAGTCTGTTTCCTAGTGCAGGTTTGAAGTTCCTGCAGTTTTCACTGTAAAACCGAGTTGGAGCTAGAACCTCCCCATATATATGTATGGAGTAGAGTTTGCAAATGAAAAGGAACTTTGTGTTCCCAAAAAGCTAGGTGAAGGACGGCTTTACACACACTTATATCTCAGAACTGAGCATGTGGAGAGACGTTCCTTCATTTGCACAAACGGAACGGGTTGCAAGAGCAACTTTTACTCTGGTTTCTCAGTCTGTTTCCTAGTGCCGGTTTGAAGTTCCTGCAGTTTTCACTGTAAAACCGAGTTGGAGCTTGTACCTCCCCATATATATGTATGGAGTGGAGTTTGCAAATGAAAAGGAACTTTGTGTTCCCAACAAGCTAGGTGAAGGACGGCTTTCACACACACTTATCTCTCAGAACTGAGCATGTGGAGAATCGTTCGTTCATCTAGCACAAAGGGAACGGGTTGCAGGAGAAACTTTTACTCTGGTTTCTCAGTCTGTTTCCTAGTGCCGGTTTGAAGTTCCTGCAGTTTTCACTGTAAAACCGAGTTGGAGCTAGTACCTACCTATATATATGTATGGAGTGGATTTTGCAACTGAAAAGGAACTTTGTGTTCCCAACAAGATAGGTTAAGGACGACTTTCACACACACTTATCTCTCAGAACTGAGCATGTGGAGAGTCGTTCGTTCATCTAGCACAAAGGGAACGGGTTGCAGGAGAAACTATTACTCTGGTTTCTCAGTCTGTTTCCTAGTGCCGGTTTGAAGTTCCTGCAGTTTTCACTGTAAAACCGAGTTGGAGCTCGTACCTACCCATATATATGTATGGAGTGGAGTATGCAAATGAAAAGAAACTTTGTGTTCCCAACAAGCTAGTTGAAGGACGGCTTTCACATACACATATCTCTCAGAACTGAGCATGTGGAGAGACATTCGTTCATCTAGCACAAAGGGAACGGGTTGCAGGAGGAACTTTTACTCTGGTTTCTCAGTCTGTTTCCTAGTGCCGGTTTGAAGTTCCTGCAGTTTTCACTGTAAAACCGAGTTGGAGCTCGTACCTCCCCATATATATGTATGGAGTGGAGTTTGCAAATGAAAGAAACTTTGTGTTCCCAACAAGCTAGTTGAAGGACGGCTTTCACACACACTTATCTCTCAGAACTGAGCATGAGGAGAGACGTTCGTTCATCTATCACAAACGGAACGGGTTGCAAGAGGAACTTTTACTCTGGTTTCTCAGTCTGTTTCCTAGTGCCGGTTTGAAGTTCCTGCAGTATTCACTGTAAAACCGTGTTGGAGCTCGTACCTACCCATATATATGTATGGAGTGGAGTTTGCAAATGAAAAGAAACTTTGTGTTCCCAACAAGCTAGTTGAAGGACGGCTTTCACACACACTTATCTCTCAGAACTGAGCATGTGGAGAGACGTTCGTTCATCTAGCACAACGGAACGGGTTGCAAAGGGAACTTTTAGTCTGATTTCTCAGTCTGTTTCCTAGTGCCGGTTTGAATTTCCTGCAGTTTTCACTGTAAAACCGAATTGGATGTAGTACCTCCCCATATATATGTATGGAGTGGAGTTTGCAAATGAAAAGGAACTCTGTGTTCCCAACAAGCTAGGTGAAGGACGGCTTTCACACACACCTATCTCTCAGAACTGAGCATGTGGAGAGTCGTTCGTTCATCTAGCACAAAGGGAACGGGTTGCAAGGGAAACTTTTACTCTGGTTTCTCAGTCTGTTTCCTAGTGCCGGATGAAGTTCCTGCAGTTTTCACTGTAAAACCGTGTTGGAGCTCGTACCTACCCATATATATGTATGGAGTGGAGTTTGCAAATGAAAAGAAACTTTGTGTTCCCAACAAGCTAGTTGAAGGACGGCTTTCACACACACTTAACTCTCAGAACTGAGCATGTGGAGAGTCGTTCGTTCATCTAGCACAAAGGGAACGGTTTGCAGGAGAAACTTTTACTCTGGTTTCTCAGTCTGTTTCCTATTGCCGGTTTGAAGTTCCTGCAGTTTTCACTGTAAAACCGAGTTGGAGCTCGTACCTACCCATATATATGTATGGAGTGGAGTTTGCAAATGAAAAGAAACTTTGTGTTCCCAACAAGCTAGTTGAAGGACGGCTTTCACACACACTTAACTCTCAGAACTGAGCATGTGGAGAGTCGTTCGTTCATCTAGCACAAAGGGAACGGGTTGCAAGAGGAACTTTTACTCTGGTTTCTCAGTCTGTTTCCTAGTGCCGGTTTGAAGTTCCTGCAGTTTTCACTGTAAAACCGAGTTGGAGCTCGTACCTCCCCATATATATGTATGGAGTGGAGTTTGCAAATGAAAGAAACTTTGTGTTCCCAACAAGCTAGTTGAAGGACGGCTTTCACACACACTTATCTCTCAGAACTGAGCATGTGGAGAGACGTTCGTTCATTTGCACAAACGGAACGGGTTGCAAGAGGAACTTTTACTCTGGTTTCTCAGTCTGTTTCCTAGTGCCGGTTTGAAGTTCCTGCAGTTTTCACTGTAAAACCGAGTTGGAGCTAGTACCTCCCCATATATATGTATGGAGTGGAGTTTGCAAATGAAAAGGAACTTTGTGTTCCCAAAAAGCTAGGTGAAGGACGGCTTTACACACAATTATCTCTCAGAACTGAGCATGTGGAGAGACGTTCCTTCATTTGCACAAACGGAACGGGTTTGCAGAGGAACTTTTACTCTGGTTTCTCAGTCTGTTTCCTAGTGCCGGTTTGAAGTTCCTGCAGATTTCACTGTAAAACCGAGTTGGAGCTAGTACCTCCCCATATATATGTATGGAGTGTAGTTTGCAAATGAAAAGGAACTTTGTGTTCCCAACAAGCTAGGTGAAGGACGGCTTTCACACACACTTATCTCTCAGAACTGAGCATGTGGAGAGTCGTTCGTTCATCTAGCACAAAGGGAACGGGTTGCAGGAGAAACTTTTACTCTGGTTTCTCAGTGTGTTTCCTAGTGCCGGTTTGAAGTTCCTGCAGTTTTCACTGTAAAACCGAGTTGGAGCTAGTACCTACCTATATATATGTATGGAGTGGATTTTGCAACTGAAAAGGAACTTTGTGTTCCCAACAAGCTAGGTTAAGGACGACTTTCACACACACTTATCTCTCAAAACTGAGCATGTGGAGAGTCGTTCGTTCATCTAGCACAAAGGGAACGGTTTGCAGGAGAAACTATTACTGTGGTTTCTCAGTCTGTTTCCTAGTGCCTGTTTGAAGTTCCTGCAGTTTTCACTGTAAAACCGAGTTGGAGCTCGTACCTACCCATATATATGTATGGAGTGGAGTATGCAAATGAAAAGAAACTTTGTGTTCACAACAAGCTAGTTGAAGGACGGCTTTCACATACACATATCTCTCAGAACTGAGCATGTGGAGAGACATTCGTTCATCTAGCACAAAAGGAACGGGTTGCAGGAGGAACTTTTACTCTGGTTTCTCAGTCTGTTTCCTAGTGCAGGTTTGAAGTTCCTGCAGTTTTCACTGTAAAACCGAGTTGGAGCTAGAACCTCCCCATATATATGTATGGAGTAGAGTTTGCAAATGAAAAGGAACTTTTTGTTCCCAAAAAGCTAGGTGAAGGACGGCTTTACACACACTTATATCTCAGAACTGAGCATGTGGAGAGACGTTCCTTCATTTGCACAAACGGAACGGGTTGCAAGAGCAACTTTTACTCTGGTTTCTCAGTCTGTTTCCTAGTGCCGGTTTGAAGTTCCTGCAGTTTTCACTGTAAAACCGAGTTGGAGCTAGTACCTCCCCATATATATGTATGGAGTGGAGTTTGCAAATGAAAAGGAACTTTGTGTTCCCAACAAGCTAGGTGAAGGACGGCTTTCACACACACTTATCTCTCAGAACTGAGCATGTGGAGAATCGTTCGTTCATCTAGCACAAAGGGAACGGGTTGCAGGAGAAACTTTTACTCTGGTTTCTCAGTCTGTTTCCTAGTGCCGGTTTGAAGTTCCTGCAGTTTTCACTGTAAAACCGAGTTGGAGCTAGTACCTACCTATATATATGTATGGAGTGGATTTTGCAACTGAAAAGGAACTTTGTGTTCCCAACAAGATAGGTTAAGGACGACTTTCACACACACTTATCTCTCAGAACTGAGCATGTGGAGAGTCGTTCGTTCATCTAGCACAAAGGGAACGGGTTGCAGGAGAAACTATTACTCTGGTTTCTCAGTCTGTTTCCTAGTGCCGGTTTGAAGTTCCTGCAGATTTCACTGTAAAACCGAGTTGGAGCTAGTACCTCCCCATATATATGTATGGAGTGTAGTTTGCAAATGAAAAGGAACTTTGTGTTCCCAACAAGCTAGGTGAAGGACGGCTTTCACACACACTTATCTCTCAGAACTGAGCATGTGGAGAGTCGTTCGTTCATCTAGCACAAAGGGAACGGGTTGCAGGAGAAACTTTTACTCTGGTTTCTCAGTGTGTTTCCTAGTGCCGGTTTGAAGTTCCTGCAGTTTTCACTGTAAAACCGAGTTGGAGCTAGTACCTACCTATATATATGTATGGAGTGGATTTTGCAACTGAAAAGGAACTTTGTGTTCCCAACAAGCTAGGTTAAGGACGACTTTCACACACACTTATCTCTCAGAACTGAGCATGTGGAGAGTCGTTCGTTCATCTAGCACAAAGGGAACGGTTTGCAGGAGAAACTATTACTGTGGTTTCTCAGTCTGTTTCCTAGTGCCTGTTTGAAGTTCCTGCAGTTTTCACTGTAAAACCGAGTTGGAGCTCGTACCTACCCATATATATGTATGGAGTGGAGTATGCAAATGAAAAGAAACTTTGTGTTCACAACAAGCTAGTTGAAGGACGGCTTTCACATACACATATCTCTCAGAACTGAGCATGTGGAGAGACATTCGTTCATCTAGCACAAAAGGAACGGGTTGCAGGAGGAACTTTTACTCTGGTTTCTCAGTCTGTTTCCTAGTGCAGGTTTGAAGTTCCTGCAGTTTTCACTGTAAAACCGAGTTGGAGCTAGAACCTCCCCATATATATGTATGGAGTAGAGTTTGCAAATGAAAAGGAACTTTGTGTTCCCAAAAAGCTAGGTGAAGGACGGCTTTACACACACTTATATCTCAGAACTGAGCATGTGGAGAGACGTTCCTTCATTTGCACAAACGGAACGGGTTGCAAGAGCAACTTTTACTCTGGTTTCTCAGTCTGTTTCCTAGTGCCGGTTTGAAGTTCCTGCAGTTTTCACTGTAAAACCGAGTTGGAGCTAGTACCTCCCCTTATATATGTATGGAGTGGAGTTTGCAAATGAAAAGGAACTTTGTGTTCCCAACAAGCTACGTGAAGGACGGCTTTCACACACACTTATCTCTCAGAACTGAGCATGTGGAGAATCGTTCGTTCATCTAGCACAAAGGGAACGGGTTGCAGGAGAAACTTTTACTCTGGTTTCTCAGTCTGTTTCCTAGTGCCGGTTTGAAGTTCCTGCAGTTTTCACTGTAAAACCGAGTTGGAGCTAGTACCTACCTATATATATGTATGGAGTGGATTTTGCAACTGAAAAGGAACTTTGTGTTCCCAACAAGATAGGTTAAGGACGACTTTCACACACACTTATCTCTCAGAACTGAGCATGTGGAGAGTCGTTCGTTCATCTAGCACAAAGGGAACGGGTTGCAGGAGAAACTATTACTCTGGTTTCTCAGTCTGTTTCCTAGTGCCGGTTTGAAGTTCCTGCAGTTTTCACTGTAAAACCGAGTTGGAGCTCGTACCTGCCCATATATATGTATGGAGTGGAGTATGCAAATGAAAAGAAACTTTGTGTTCCCAACAAGCTAGTTGAAGGACGGCTTTCACATACACATATCTCTCAGAACTGAGCATGTGGAGAGACATTCGTTCATCTAGCACAAAGGGAACGGGTTGCAGGAGGAACTTTTACTCTGGTTTCTCAGTCTGTTTCCTAGTGCCGGTTTGAATTTCCTGCAGTTTTCACTGTAAAACCGAGTTGGAGCTCGTACCTCCCCATATATATGTATGGAGTGGAGTTTGCAAATGAAAGAAACTTTGTGTTCCCAACAAGCTAGTTGAAGGACGGCTTTCACACACACTTATCTCTCAGAACTGAGCATGAGGAGAGACGTTCGTTCATCTATCACAAACGGAACGGGTTGCAAGAGGAACTTTTACTCTGGTTTCTCAGTCTGTTTCCTAGTGCCGGTTTGAAGTTCCTGCAGTTTTCAGTGTAAAACCGAGTTGGAGCTAGTACCTCCCCATATATATGTATGGAGTGGAGTTTGCAAATGAAAAGAAACTTTGTGTTCCCAACAAGCTAGTTGAAGGACGGCTTTCACATACACATATTTCTCAGAACTGAGCATGTGGAGAGACATTCGTTAATTAGCACAAAGGGAACGGGTTGCAGGAGGAACTTTTACTCTGTTTTCTCAGTCTGTTTCCTAGTGCCGGTTTGAAGTTCCTGCAGTTTTCACTGTAAAACCGAGTTGGAGCTAGTACCTACCTATATATATTTATGGAGTGGAGTTTGCAACTGAAAAGGAACTTTGTGTTCCCAACAAGCTAGGTGAAGGACGGCTTTCACACACACTTATCTCTCAGAACTGAGCATGTGGAGAGTCGTTCGTTCATCTAGCACAAATGGAACGGGTTGCCTGAGAAACTTTTACTCTGGTATCTCAGTCGGTTTCCTAGTGCCGGTTTGAAGTTCCTGCAGTTTTCACTGTAAAACCGAGTTGGAGCTCGTACCTACCCATATATATGTATGGAGTGGAGTTTGCAAATGAAAGAAACTTTGTGTTCCCAACAAGCTAGTTGAAGGACGCCTTTCACACACACTTATCTCTCAGAACTGAGCATGTGGAGAGACGTTCGTTCATCTAGCACAAACGGAACTGGTTGCAAGAGGAACTTTTACTCTGGTTTCTCAGTCTGTTTCCTAGTGCCGGTTTGAAGTTCCTGCAGTTTTCATTGTAAAACTGTGTTGGAGCTAGTACCTCCCCATATATATGTATGGAGTGGAGTTTGCAAATGAAAAGGAACTTTTTGTTCCCAACAAGCTAGGTGAAGGACCGCTTTCACACACACTTATCTCTCAGAACTGAGCATGTGGAGCGACGTTCGTTCATGTAGCACAAAGGGAACGGGTTGCAGGAGAAACTTTTACTCTGTTTTCTAAGTCTGTTTCCTAGTGCCGGTTTGAAGTTACTGCAGTTTTCACTATAAAACCGAGTTGGAGCTAGTACCTCCCCATATATATGTATGGAGTGGAGTTTGCAAATGAAAAGGAACTTTGTGTTCCCAACAAGCTAGGTGAAGGACGGCTTTCACACACACTTATCTCTCAGAAATGAGCATGTGGAGAGTCGTTCGTTCATCTAGCACAAAGGGAACGGGTTGCAGGAGAAACTTTTACTCTGGTTTCTCAGTCTGTTTCCTAGTGCCGGTTTGAAGTTCCTGCAGTTTTCACTGTAAAACCGAGTTGGAGCTCGTACCTACCCATATATATGTATGGAGTGGAGTTTGCAAATGAAAAGAAACTTTGTGTTCCCAACAAGCTAGTTGAAGTACGGCTTTCACACACACTTATCTCTCAGAAATGAGCATGTGGAGAGACGTTCGTTCATCTAGCACAAACGGAACGGGTTGCAAGAGGAATTTTTACTCTGGTTTCTCAGTCTGTTTCCTAGTGCCGGTTTGAAGTTCCTGCAATTTTCAGTGTAAAACCGAGTTGGAGCTAGTACCCCCCCATATATATGTATGGAGTGGAGTTTGCAAATGAAAAGGAACTTTGTGTTCCCAACAAGCTAGGTGAAGGACCGCTTTCACACACACTTTTCTCTCAGAACTGAGCATGTGGAGAGACGTTCGTTCAACTAGCACAAAGGGAACGGGTAGCAGGAGGAACTTTTACTCTGTTTTCTCAGTCTGTTTCCTAGTGCCGTTTTGAAGTTCCTGCAGTTTTCACTGTAAAACCGAGTTGGAGCTCGTACATACCCATATATATGTATGGAGTGGAGTTTGCAAATGAAAAGAAACTTTGTGTTCCCAACAAGCTAGTTGAAGGACGGCTTTCACATACACATATTTCTCAGAACTGAGCATGTGGAGAGACATTCTTTCATCTAGCACAAAGGGAACGGGTTGCAGGAGGAACTTTTACTCTGTTTTCTCAGTCTGTTTCCTAGTGCCGGCTTAAAGTTCCTGCAGTTTTCACTGTAAAACCGAGTTGGAGCTAGTACCTACCTATATATATTTATGGAGTGGAGTTTGCAAATGAAAAGGAACTTTGTGTTCCCAACAAGCTAGGTGAAGGACCGCATTCACACACACTTATCTCTCAGATCTGAGCATGTGGAGAGACGTTCGTTCATGTAGCACAAAGGGAACGGGTTGCAGGAGAAACTTTTACTCTGTTTTCTCAGTCTGTTTCCTAGTGCCGGTTTGAAGTTCCTGCAGTTTTCACTATAAAACCGAGTTGGAGCTAGTACCTCCCCATATATATGTATGGAGTGGAGTTTGCAAATGAAAAGGAACTTTGTGTTCCCAACAAGCTAGGTGAAGGACGGCTTTCACACACACTTATCTCTCAGAAATGAGCATGTGGAGAGTCGTTCTTTCATCTAGCACAAAGGGAACGGGTTGCAGGAGAAACTTTTACTCTGGATTCTCAGTCTGTTTCCTAGTGCCGGTTTGAAGTTCCTGCAGTTTTCACTGTAAAACCGAGTTGGAGCTCGTACCTACCCATATATATGTATGGAGTGGAGTTTGCAAATGAAAAGAAACTTTGTGTTCCCAACAAGCTACTTGAAGGACGGCTTTCACACACACTGATCTCTCAGAACTGAGCATGTGGAGAGACGTTCCTTCATTTGCACAAACGGAACGGGTTGCAAGAGGAACTTTTACTCTGGTTTCTCAGTCTGTTTCCTAGTGCCGGTTTGAAGTTCCTGCAGTTTTCACTGTAAAACCGAGTTGGAGCTAGTACCTCCCCATATATATGTATGGAGTGCAGTTTGCAAATGAAAGGGAACTTTGTGTTCCCAAAAAGCTAGGTGAAGGACGACTTTCACACACACTTATCTCTCAGAACTGAGCATTTGGAGAGTCGTTCGTTCATCTAGCACAAAGGGAACGGGTTGCAGGAGAAACTATTACTCTGTTTTCTCAGTCTGTTTCCTAGTGCCGGTTTGAAGTTCCTGCAGTTTTCACTGTAAAACCGAGTTGGAGCTCGTACCTACCCATATATATGTATGGAGTGGAGTTTGCAAATGAAAAGGAACTTTGTGTTCCCAACAAGCTATTTGAAGGACGGCTTTCACACACACTTATCTCTCCGAACTGAGCATGGGGAGAGACGTTCGTTCATCTAGCACAAAGGGAACGGGTTGCAGGAGGAACTTTTACTCTGGTTTCTCAGTCTGTTTCCTAGTGCCGGTTTGAAGTTCCTGCAGTTTTCACTGTAAAACCGAGTTGGAGCTCGTACCTACCCATATATATGTATGGAGTGGAGTTTGCAAATGAAAGAAACTTTGTGTTCCCAACAAGCTAGTTGAAGGACGGCTTTCACACACACTTATCTCTCAGAACTGAGCATGTGGAGAGACGTTCGTTCATCTAGCACAAAGGGAACGGGTTGCAGGAGGAACTTTTACTCTGTTTTCTCAGTCTGTTTCCTAGTGCCGGTTTGATGTTCCTGTAGTTTTCACTGTAAAACCGAGTTGGAGCTCGTACCTACCCATATATATGTATGGAGTGGAGTTTGCAAATGAAAAGAAACTTTGTGTTCCCAACAAGCTAGTTGAAGGACGGCTTTCACATACACATATCTCTCAGAACTGAGCATGTGGAGAGACATTCGTTCATCTAGCACAAAGGGAACGGGTTGCAGGAGGAACTTTTACTCTGGTTTCTCAGTGTGTTTCCTAGTGCCGGTTTGAAGTTCCTGCAGTTTTCACTGTAAAACCGAGTTGGAGCTAGTACCTACCTATATATATGTATGGAGTGGATTTTGCAACTGAAAAGGAACTTTGTGTTCCCAACAAGCTAGGTTAAGGACGACTTTCACACACACTTATCTCTCAGAACTGAGCATGTGGAGAGTCGTTCGTTCATCTAGCACAAAGGGAACGGTTTGCAGGAGAAACTATTACTGTGGTTTCTCAGTCTGTTTCCTAGTGCCTGTTTGAAGTTCCTGCAGTTTTCACTGTAAAACCGAGTTGGAGCTCGTACCTACCCATATATATGTATGGAGTGGAGTATGCAAATGAAAAGAAACTTTGTGTTCACAACAAGCTAGTTGAAGGACGGCTTTCACATACACATATCTCTCAGAACTGAGCATGTGGAGAGACATTCGTTCATCTAGCACAAAAGGAACGGGTTGCAGGAGGAACTTTTACTCTGGTTTCTCAGTCTGTTTCCTAGTGCAGGTTTGAAGTTCCTGCAGTTTTCACTGTAAAACCGAGTTGGAGCTAGAACCTCCCCATATATATGTATGGAGTAGAGTTTGCAAATGAAAAGGAACTTTGTGTTCCCAAAAAGCTAGGTGAAGGACGGCTTTACACACACTTATATCTCAGAACTGAGCATGTGGAGAGACGTTCCTTCATTTGCACAAACGGAACGGGTTGCAAGAGCAACTTTTACTCTGGTTTCTCAGTCTGTTTCCTAGTGCCGGTTTGAAGTTCCTGCAGTTTTCACTGTAAAACCGAGTTGGAGCTAGTACCTCCCCTTATATATGTATGGAGTGGAGTTTGCAAATGAAAAGGAACTTTGTGTTCCCAACAAGCTACGTGAAGGACGGCTTTCACACACACTTATCTCTCAGAACTGAGCATGTGGAGAATCGTTCGTTCATCTAGCACAAAGGGAACGGGTTGCAGGAGAAACTTTTACTCTGGTTTCTCAGTCTGTTTCCTAGTGCCGGTTTGAAGTTCCTGCAGTTTTCACTGTAAAACCGAGTTGGAGCTAGTACCTACCTATATATATGTATGGAGTGGATTTTGCAACTGAAAAGGAACTTTGTGTTCCCAACAAGATAGGTTAAGGACGACTTTCACACACACTTATCTCTCAGAACTGAGCATGTGGAGAGTCGTTCGTTCATCTAGCACAAAGGGAACGGGTTGCAGGAGAAACTATTACTCTGGTTTCTCAGTCTGTTTCCTAGTGCCGGTTTGAAGTTCCTGCAGTTTTCACTGTAAAACCGAGTTGGAGCTCGTACCTGCCCATATATATGTATGGAGTGGAGTATGCAAATGAAAAGAAACTTTGTGTTCCCAACAAGCTAGTTGAAGGACGGCTTTCACATACACATATCTCTCAGAACTGAGCATGTGGAGAGACATTCGTTCATCTAGCACAAAGGGAACGGGTTGCAGGAGGAACTTTTACTCTGGTTTCTCAGTCTGTTTCCTAGTGCCGGTTTGAATTTCCTGCAGTTTTCACTGTAAAACCGAGTTGGAGCTCGTACCTCCCCATATATATGTATGGAGTGGAGTTTGCAAATGAAAGAAACTTTGTGTTCCCAACAAGCTAGTTGAAGGACGGCTTTCACACACACTTATCTCTCAGAACTGAGCATGAGGAGAGACGTTCGTTCATCTATCACAAACGGAACGGGTTGCAAGAGGAACTTTTACTCTGGTTTCTCAGTCTGTTTCCTAGTGCCGGTTTGAAGTTCCTGCAGTTTTCAGTGTAAAACCGAGTTGGAGCTAGTACCTCCCCATATATATGTATGGAGTGGAGTTTGCAAATGAAAAGAAACTTTGTGTTCCCAACAAGCTAGTTGAAGGACGGCTTTCACATACACATATTTCTCAGAACTGAGCATGTGGAGAGACATTCGTTCATTAGCACAAAGGGAACGGGTTGCAGGAGGAACTTTTACTCTGTTTTCTCAGTCTGTTTCCTAGTGCCGGTTTGAAGTTCCTGCAGTTTTCACTGTAAAACCGAGTTGGAGCTAGTACCTACCTATATATATTTATGGAGTGGAGTTTGCAACTGAAAAGGAACTTTGTGTTCCCAACAAGCTAGGTGAAGGACGGCTTTCACACACACTTATCTCTCAGAACTGAGCATGTGGAGAGTCGTTCGTTCATCTAGCACAAATGGAACGGGTTGCCTGAGAAACTTTTACTCTGGTATCTCAGTCGGTTTCCTAGTGCCGGTTTGAAGTTCCTGCAGTTTTCACTGTAAAACCGAGTTGGAGCTCGTACCTACCCATATATATGTATGGAGTGGAGTTTGCAAATGAAAGAAACTTTGTGTTCCCAACAAGCTAGTTGAAGGACGCCTTTCACACACACTTATCTCTCAGAACTGAGCATGTGGAGAGACGTTCGTTCATCTAGCACAAACGGAACTGGTTGCAAGAGGAACTTTTACTCTGGTTTCTCAGTCTGTTTCCTAGTGCCGGTTTGAAGTTCCTGCAGTTTTCATTGTAAAACCGTGTTGGAGCTAGTACCTCCCCATATATATGTATGGAGTGGAGTTTGCAAATGAAAAGGAACTTTTTGTTCCCAACAAGCTAGGTGAAGGACCGCTTTCACACACACTTATCTCTCAGAACTGAGCATGTGGAGCGACGTTCGTTCATGTAGCACAAAGGGAACGGGTTGCAGGAGAAACTTTTACTCTGTTTTCTAAGTCTGTTTCCTAGTGCCGGTTTGAAGTTCCTGCAGTTTTCACTATAAAACCGAGTTGGAGCTAGTACCTCCCCATATATATGTATGGAGTGGAGTTTGCAAATGAAAAGGAACTTTGTGTTCCCAACAAGCTAGGTGAAGGACGGCTTTCACACACACTTATCTCTCAGAAATGAGCATGTGGAGAGTCGTTCGTTCATCTAGCACAAAGGGAACGGGTTGCAGGAGAAACTTTTACTCTGGTTTCTCAGTCTGTTTCCTAGTGCCGGTTTGAAGTTCCTGCAGTTTTCACTGTAAAACCGAGTTGGAGCTCGTACCTACCCATATATATGTATGGAGTGGAGTTTGCAAATGAAAAGAAACTTTGTGTTCCCAACAAGCTAGTTGAAGTACGGCTTTCACACACACTTATCTCTCAGAAATGAGCATGTGGAGAGACGTTCGTTCATCTAGCACAAACGGAACGGGTTGCAAGAGGAATTTTTACTCTGGTTTCTCAGTCTGTTTCCTAGTGCCGGTTTGAAGTTCCTGCAATTTTCAGTGTAAAACCGAGTTGGAGCTAGTACCCCCCCATATATATGTATGGAGTGGAGTTTGCAAATGAAAAGGAACTTTGTGTTCCCAACAAGCTAGGTGAAGGACCGCTTTCACACACACTTTTCTCTCAGAACTGAGCATGTGGAGAGACGTTCGTTCAACTAGCACAAAGGGAACGGGTAGCAGGAGGAACTTTTACTCTGTTTTCTCAGTCTGTTTCCTAGTGCCGTTTTGAAGTTCCTGCAGTTTTCACTGTAAAACCGAGTTGGAGCTCGTACATACCCATATATATGTATGGAGTGGAGTTTGCAAATGAAAAGAAACTTTGTGTTCCCAACAAGCTAGTTGAAGGACGGCTTTCACATACACATATTTCTCAGAACTGAGCATGTGGAGAGACATTCGTTCATCTAGCACAAAGGGAACGGGTTGCAGGAGGAACTTTTACTCTGTTTTCTCAGTCTGTTTCCTAGTGCCGGCTTAAAGTTCCTGCAGTTTTCACTGTAAAACCGAGTTGGAGCTAGTACCTACCTATATATATTTATGGAGTGGAGTTTGCAAATGAAAAGGAACTTTGTGTTCCCAACAAGCTAGGTGAAGGACCGCATTCACACACACTTATCTCTCAGAACTGAGCATGTGGAGAGACGTTCGTTCATGTAGCACAAAGGGAACGGGTTGCAGGAGAAACTTTTACTCTGTTTTCTCAGTCTGTTTCCTAGTGCCGGTTTGAAGTTCCTGCAGTTTTCACTATAAAACCGAGTTGGAGCTAGTACCTCCCCATATATATGTATGGAGTGGAGTTTGCAAATGAAAAGGAACTTTGTGTTCCCAACAAGCTAGGTGAAGGACGGCTTTCACACACACTTATCTCTCAGAAATGAGCATGTGGAGAGTCGTTCTTTCATCTAGCACAAAGGGAACGGGTTGCAGGAGAAACTTTTACTCTGGATTCTCAGTCTGTTTCCTAGTGCCGGTTTGAAGTTCCTGCAGTTTTCACTGTAAAACCGAGTTGGAGCTCGTACCTACCCATATATATGTATGGAGTGGAGTTTGCAAATGAAAAGAAACTTTGTGTTCCCAACAAGCTACTTGAAGGACGGCTTTCACACACACTGATCTCTCAGAACTGAGCATGTGGAGAGACGTTCCTTCATTTGCACAAACGGAACGGGTTGCAAGAGGAACTTTTACTCTGGTTTCTCAGTCTGTTTCCTAGTGCCGGTTTGAAGTTCCTGCAGTTTTCACTGTAAAACCGAGTTGGAGCTAGTACCTCCCCATATATATGTATGGAGTGCAGTTTGCAAATGAAAGGGAACTTTGTGTTCCCAAAAAGCTAGGTGAAGGACGACTTTCACACACACTTATCTCTCAGAACTGAGCATTTGGAGAGTCGTTCGTTCATCTAGCACAAAGGGAACGGGTTGCAGGAGAAACTATTACTCTGTTTTCTCAGTCTGTTTCCTAGTGCCGGTTTGAAGTTCCTGCAGTTTTCACTGTAAAACCGAGTTGGAGCTCGTACCTACCCATATATATGTATGGAGTGGAGTTTGCAAATGAAAAGGAACTTTGTGTTCCCAACAAGCTATTTGAAGGACGGCTTTCACACACACTTATCTCTCCGAACTGAGCATGGGGAGAGACGTTCGTTCATCTAGCACAAAGGGAACGGGTTGCAGGAGGAACTTTTACTCTGGTTTCTCAGTCTGTTTCCTAGTGCCGGTTTGAAGTTCCTGCAGTTTTCACTGTAAAACCGAGTTGGAGCTCGTACCTACCCATATATATGTATGGAGTGGAGTTTGCAAATGAAAGAAACTTTGTGTTCCCAACAAGCTAGTTGAAGGACGGCTTTCACACACACTTATCTCTCAGAACTGAGCATGTGGAGAGACGTTCGTTCATCTAGCACAAAGGGAACGGGTTGCAGGAGGAACTTTTACTCTGTTTTCTCAGTCTGTTTCCTAGTGCCGGTTTGATGTTCCTGTAGTTTTCACTGTAAAACCGAGTTGGAGCTCGTACCTACCCATATATATGTATGGAGTGGAGTTTGCAAATGAAAAGAAACTTTGTGTTCCCAACAAGCTAGTTGAAGGACGGCTTTCACATACACATATCTCTCAGAACTGAGCATGTGGAGAGACATTCGTTCATCTAGCACAAAGGGAACGGGTTGCAGGAGGAACTTTTACTCTGGTTTCTCAGTCTGTTTCCTAGTGCCGGTTTGAAGTTCCTGCAGTTTTCACTGTAAACCCGAGTTGGAGCTAGTACCTACCTATATATATGTATGGAGTGGGGTTTGCAACTGAAAAGGAACTTTGTGTTCCCAACAAGCTAGATGAAGGACGGCTTTCACAAACACTTATCTCTCAGAACTGAGCATGTGGAGAGTCGTTCGTTCATCTAGCACAAAGGGAACGGGTTGCAGGAGAAACTTTTACTCTGGTTTCTCAGTCTGTTTCCTAGTGCCGGTTTGAAGTTCCTGCAGTTTTCACTGTAAAACCGAGTTGGAGCTCGTACCTACCCATATATATGTATGGAGTGGAGTTAGCAAATGAAAAGAAACTTTGTGTTCCCAACAAGCTAGTTGAAGGACGGCTTTCACATACACATATCTCTCAGAACAGAGCAAGTGGAGAGACGTTCGTTCATCTAGCACCAAGGGAACGGGTTGCAGGAGACACTTTTTCTCTGCTTTCTCAGTCTGTTTCCTAGTGCCGGTTTGAAGTTCCTGCAGTTTTCACTGTAAAACCGAGTTGAAGCTAGTACCTACCTATATATATGTATGGAGTGGAGTTTGCAACTGAAAAGGAACTTTGTGTTCCCAACAAGCTAGGTGAAGGACGACTTTCACACACACTTATCTCTCAGAACTGGGCATGTGGAGAGTCGTTCGTTCATCTAGTACAAAGGGAACGGGTTGCAGGAGAAACTTTTACTGTGGTTTCTCAGTCTGTTTCCTAGTGCCGGTTTGAAGTTCCTGCAGTTTTCACTGAAAAACCTGTTGGAGCTCGTACCTACCCAAATATATGTATGGAGTGGAGTTTGCAAATGAAAAGAAACTTTGTGTTCCCAACAAGCTAGGTGAAGGACGGCTTTCACACACACTTATCTCTCAGAACTGAGCATGTGGAGAGACTTTCCTTCATCTAGCACAAACGGAACGGGTTGCAAGAGGAACTTTTACTCTGGTTTCTCAGTCTGTTTCCTAGTGCCGGTTTGAAGTTCCTGCAGTTTTCACTGTAAAACCGAGTTGGAGCTAGTACCTCCCCATATATATGTATGGAGTGGAGTTTGCAAAAGAAAAGAAACTTTGTGTTCCCAACAAGCTAGGTGAAGGACGGCTTTCACACACATATCTCTCAGAACTGAGCATGTGGAGAGTCGTTCGTTCATCTAGCACAAAGGGAACGGGATGCAGGAGAAACTTTTACTCTGGTTTCTCAGTCTGTTTCCTAGTGCCGGTTTGAAGTTCCTGCAGTTTTCACTGTAAAACCGAGTTGGAGCTTGTACCTACCTATATATATGTATGGAGTGGATTTTGCAACTGAAAAGGAACTTTGTGTTCCCAACAAGCTAGGTTAAGGACGACTTTCACACACACTTATCTCTCAGAACTGAGCATGTGGAGAGACGTTCGTTCATCTAGCACAAAGGGAACGGGTTGCAGGAGAAACTATTACTCTGGTTTCTCAGTCTGTTTCCTAGTGCCGGTTTGAAGTTCCTGCAGTTTTCACTGTAAAACCGAGTTGGAGCTCGTACCTACCCATATATATGTATGGAGTGGAGTATGCAAATGAAAAGAAACTTTGTGTTCCCAACAAGCTAGTTGAAGGACGGCTTTCACATACACATATCTCTCAGAACTGAGCATGTGGAGAGACATTCGTTCATCTAGCACAAAGGGAACGGGTTGCAGGTGGAACTTTTACTCTGGTTTCTCAGTCTGTTTCCTAGTGCCGGTTTGAAGTTCCTGCAGTTTTCACTGTAAAACCGATTTGGAGCTCGTACCTCCCCATATATATGTATGGAGTGGAGTTTGCAAATGAAAGAAACTTTGTGTTCCCAACAAGCTAGTTGAAGGACGGCTTTCACACACACTTATCTCTCAGAACTGAGCATGTGGAGAGACGTTCGTTCATCTAGCACAAACGGAACGGGTTGCAAGAGGAACTTTTACTCTGGTTTCTCAGTCTGTTTCCTAGTGCCGGTTTGAAGTTCCTGCAGTTTTCACTGTAAAACCGAGTTGGAGCTAGTACCTACCTATATATATGTATGGAGTGGATTTTGCAACTGAAAAGGAACTTTGTGTTCCCAACAAGCTAGTTGAAGGACGGCTTTCACACACACTTATCTCTCAGAACCGAGCATGTGGAAAGTCGTTCGTTCATCTAGCACAAATGGAACGGGTTGCAGGAGAAACTTTTACTCTGGTTTCTCAGTCGGGTTCCTAGTGCCGGTTTGAAGTTCCTGCAGTTTTCACTGTAAAACCGAGTTGGAGCTCGTACCTACCCATATATATGTATGGAGTGGAGTTTGCAAATGAAAGAAACTTTGTGTTCCCAACAAGCTAGTTGAAGGACGGCTTTCACACACACTTATCTCCCAGAACTGAGCATGTGGAGAGACGTTCGTTCATCTAGCACAAACGGAACGGGTTGCAAGAGGAACTTTTACTCTGGTTTCTCAGTCTGCTTCCTAGTGCCGGTTTGAAGTTCCTGCAGTTTTCACAGTAAAACCGAGTTGGAGCTAGTACCTCCCCATATATATGTATGGAGTGGAGTTTGCAAATGAAAAGGAACTTTGTGTTCCCAAAAAGCTAGGTGAAGGACGGCTTTACACACACTTATCTCTCAGAACTGAGCATGTGTAGAGACGTTCCTTCATTTGCACAAACGGAACGGGTTGCAAGAGGAACTTTTACTCTGGTTTCTCCGTCTGTTTCCTAGTGCCGGTTTGAATTTCCTGCAGTTTTCACTGTAAAACCGAGTTGGAGCTAGTACCTCCCCATATATATGTATGGAGTGGAGTTTGCAAATGAAAAGGAACTTTGTGTTCCCAACAAGCTATGTGAAGGACAGCTTTCACACACACTTATCTCTCAGAAATGAGCATGTGGAGAGTCGTTCGTTCATCTAGCACAAAGGGAACGGGTTGCAGGAGAAACTTTTACTCTGGTTTCTCACTCTGTTTCCTAGTGCCGGTTTGAAGTTCCTGCAGTTTTCACTGTAAAACCGATTTGGAGCTCGTACCTCCCCATATATATGTATGGAGTGGAGTTTGCAAATGAAAGAAACTTTGTGTTCCCAACAAGCTAGTTGAAGGACGGCTTTCACACACACTTATCTCTCAGAACTGAGCATGTGGATAGACGTTCGTTCATCTAGCACAAACGGAACGGTTTGCAAGAGGAACTTTTACTCTGGTTTCTCAGTCTGTTTCCTAGTGCCGGTTTGAAGTTCCTGCAGTTTTCACTGTAAAACCGAGTTGGAGCTAGTACCTCCCCATATATATGTATGGAGTGGAGTTTGCAAATGAAAAGGAACTTTGTGTTCCCAACAAGCTAGGTGAAGGACCGCTTTCACACACACTTATCTCTCAGAACTGAGCATGTGGAGAGACTTTCGTTCATCTAGCACAAAGGGAACGGGTTGCAGGAGGAACTTTTACTCTGTTTTCTCAGTCTGTTTCCTAGTGCCGGTTTGATGTTCCTGCAGTTTTCACTGTAAAACCGAGTTGGAGCTCGTACCTACCCATATATATGTATGGAGTGGAGTTTGCAAATGAAAAGGATCTTTGTGTTCCCAACAAGCTAGTTGAAGGACGGCTTTCACATACACATATCTCTCAGAACTGAGCATGTGGAGAGACATTCGTTCATCTAGCACAAAGGGAACGGGTTGCAGGAGGAACTTTTACTCTGGTTTCTCAGTCTGTTTCCTAGTGCCGGTTTGAAGTTCCTGCAGTTTTCACTGTAAAACCGCGTTGGAGCTAGTACCTACCTATATATATGTATGGAGTGGGGTTTGCAACTGAAAAGGAACTTTGTGTTCCCAACAAGCTAGGTGAAGGACGGCTTTCACACACACTTATCTCTCAGAACTGAGCATGTGGAGAGTCGTTCGTTCATCTAGCACAAAGGGAACGGGTTGCAGGAGAAACTTTTACTATGGTTTCTCAGTCTGTTTCCTAGTGCCGGTTTGAAGTTCCTGCAGTTTTCACTGTAAAACCGAGTTGGAGCTAGAACCTCCCCATATATATGTATGGAGTGGAGTTTGCAAATGAAAAGGAACTTTGTGTTCCCAACAAGCTAGGTGAAGGACGACTTTCACACACACTTATCTCTCAGAACTGAGCATGTGGAGAGTCGTTCGTTCATCTAGCACAAAGGGAACGGGATGCAGGAGGAACTTTTACTCTGGTTTCTCAGTCTGTTTCCTAGTGCCGGTTTGAAGTTCCTGCAGTTTTCACTGTAAAACCGAGTTGGAGCTCGTACCTCCCCATATATATGTAGGGAGTGGAGTTTGCAAATGAAAGAAACTTTGTGTTCCCAACAAGCTAGTTGAAGGACGGCTTTCACACACACTTATCTCTCAGAACTGAGCATGTGGAGAGACGTTCGTTCATCTAGCACAAACGGAACGGTTTGCAAGAGGAACTTTTACTCTGGTTTCTCAGTCTGTTTCCTAGTGCCGGTTTGAAGTTCCTGCAGTTTTCACTGTAAAACCGAGTTGGAGCTAGTACCTACCTATATATATGTATGGAGTGGAGTTTGCAACTGAAAAGGAACTTTGTGTTCCCAACAAGCTAGGTGAAGGACGGCTTTCACACACACTTATCTCTCAGAACCAAGCATGTGGAGAGTCGTTCGTTCATCTAGCACAAATGGAACGGGTTGCAGGAGAAACTTTTACTCTGGTTTCTCAGTCGGGTTCCTAGTGCCGGTTTGAAGTTCCTGCAGTTTTCACTGTAAAACCGAGTTGGAGCTCGTACCTACCCATATATATGTATGGAGTGGAGTTTGCAAATGAAAAGAAACTTTGTGTTCCCAACAAGCTATTTGAAGGACGGCTTTCACACACACTTATCTCTCAGAACTGAGCATGTGGAGAGACGTTCGTTCATCTAGCACAAACGGAACGGGTTGCAAGAGGAACTTTTACTCTGGTTTCTCAGTCTGTTTCCTAGTGCCGGTTTGAAGTTCCTGCAGTTTTCAGTGTAAAACCGAGTTGGAGCTAGTACCTCCCCATATATATGTATGGAGTGGAGTTTGCAAATGAAAAGGAACTTTTTGTTCCCAACAAGCTAGGTGAAGGACCGCTTTCACACACACTTATCTCTCAGAACTGAGCATGTGGAGAGACGTTCGTTCATGTAGCACAAAGGGAACGGGTTGCAGGAGAAACTTTTACTCTGTTTTCTCAGTCTGTTTCCTAGTGCCGGTTTGAAGTTCCTGCAGTTTTCACTATAAAACCGAGTTGGAGCTAGTACCTCCCCATATATATGTATGGAGTGGAGTTTGCAAATGAAAAGGAACTTTGTGTTCCCAACAAGCTAGGTGAAGGACGGCTTTCACACACACTTATCTCTCAGAAATGAGCATGTGGAGAGTCGTTCGTTCATGTAGCACAAAGGGAACGGGTTGCAGGAGAAACTTTTACTCTGGTTTCTCAGTCTGTTTCCTAGTGCCGGTTTGAAGTTCCTGCAGTTTTCACTGTAAAACCGAGTTGGAGCTCGTACCTACCCATATATATGTATGGAGTGGAGTTTGCAAATGAAAAGAAACTTTGTGTTCCCAACAAGCTAGTTGAAGGACGGCTTTCACACACACTTATCTCTCAGAACTGAGCATGTGGAGAGACGTTCCTTCATTTGCACAAACGGAACGGGTTGCAAGAGGAACTTTTACTCTGGTTTCTCAGTCTGTTTCCTAGTGCCGGTTTGAAGTTCCTGCATTTTTCACTGTAAAACCGAGTTGGAGCTAGTACCTCCCCATATATATGTATGGAGTGGAGTTTGCAAATGAAAAGGAACTTTCTGTTCCCAAAAAGCTAGGTGAAGGACGGCTTTACACACACTTATCTCTCAGAACTGAGCATGTGTAGAGACGTTCCTTCATTTGCACAAACGGAACGGGTTACAAGAGGAACTTTTACTCTGGTTTCTCAGTCTGTTTCCTAGTGCCGGTTTGAAGTTCCTGCAGTTTTCACTGTAAAACCGAGTTGGAGCTAGTACCTCCCATATATATGTATGGAGTGGAGTTTGCAAATGAAAAGGAACTTTGTGTTCCCAACAAGCTCGGTGAAGGACGGCTTTCACACACACTTATCTCTCAGAACTGAGCATGTGGAGAGTCGTTCGTTCATCTAGCACAAAGGGAACGGGTTGCAGGAGAAACTTTTACTCTGGTTTCTCAGTCTGTTTCCTAGTGCCGGTTTGAAGTTCCTGCAGTTTTCACTGTAAAACCGAGTTGGAGCTCGTACCTACCCATATATATGTATGGAGTGGAGTATGCAAATGAAAAGAAACTTTGTGTTCCCAACAAGCTAGTTGAAGGACGGCTTTCACATACACATATCTCTCAGAACTGAGCATGTAGAGAGACATTCGTTCATCTAGCACAAAGGGAACGGGTTGCAGGAGGAACTTTTACTCTGGTTTCTCAGTCTGTTTCCTAGTGCCGGTTTGAAGTTCCTGCAGTTTTCACTGTAAAACCGAGTTGGAGCTAGTACCTACCTATATATGTGTATGGAGTGGATTTTTCAACAGAAAAGGAACTTTGTGTTCCCAACAAGCTAGGTGAAGGACGACTTTCACACACACTTATCTCTCAGAACTGAGCATGTGGAGAGTCGTTCGTTCATCTAGCACAAAGGGAACGGTTTGCAGGAGAAACTATTACTCTGGTTTCTCAGTCTGTTTCCTAGTGCCGGGTTGAAGTTCCTGCAGTTTTCACTCTAAAACCGAGTTGGAGCTCGTACCTACCCATATATATGTATGGAATGGAGTTTGCAAATGAAAAGGAACTTTGTGTTTCCAACAAGCTATTTGAAGGACGGCTTTCACACACACTTATCTCTCAGAACTGAGCATGGGGAGAGACGTTCGTTCATGTAGCACAAAGGGAACGGGTTGCAGGAGAAACTTTTACTCTGGTTTCTCAGTCTGTTTCCTAATGCCGGTTTGAAATTCCTGCAGTTTTCACTGTAAAACCGAGTTGGAGCTCGTACCTCCCCATATACATATGTGTGGATTGGAGTTTACAAATGAAAAGAAACTTTGTGTTCCCAACAAGCTAGTTGATGGACGGCTTTCACATTCACATATCTCTCAGAACTGAGCATGTGGAGAGACATTCGTTCATCTAGCTCAAAGGGAACGGGTTGCAGGAGGAACTTTTACTCTGGTTTCTCAGTCTGTTTCCTAGTGCCGGTTTGAAGTTCCTGCAGTTTTCACTGTAAAACCGAGTTGGAGCTAGTACCTACCTATATATATGTATGGAGTGGAGATTGCAACTGAAAAGGAGCTTTGTGTTCCCAACAAGCTAGGTGAAGGACGGCTTTCACACACACTTATCTCTCAGAACTGAGCATGTGGAGAGTCGTTCGTTCATCTAGCACTAAGGGAACAGGTTGCAGGAGAAACTTTTACTCTGGTTTCTCAGTCTGTTTCCTAGTGCCGGTTTGAAGTTCCTGCAGTTTTCACTGTAAAACCGAGTTGGAGCTCGTACCTACCCATATATATGTATGGAGTGGAGTTTGCAAATGAAAAGAAACTTTGAGTTCCCAACAAGCTAGTTGAAGGACGGCTTTCAAACACACATATCTCTCAGAACTGAGCATGTGGAGAGACGTTCGTTCATCTAGCACAAACGGAACGGGTTGCAAGAGGAACTTTTACTCTGGTTTCTCAGTCTGTTTCCTAGTGCCGGTTTGAAGTTCCTGCAGTTTTCACTGTAAAACCGAGTTGGAGCTAGTACCTCCCCATATATATGTATGGAGTGGAGTTTGCAAATGAAAAGGAACTTTGTGTTCCCAACAAGCTACGTGAAGGACGACTTTCACACACACTTATCTCTCAGAACTGAGCATGTGGAGAGTCGTTCGTTCATCTAGCACAAAGGGAACGGGTTGCAGGAGAAACTTTTACTCTGGTTTCTCAGTCTGTTTCCTAGTGCCGGTTTGAAATTCCTGCAGTTTTCACTGTAAAACCGAGTTGGAGCTCGTACCTCCCCATATACATATGTGTGGATTGGAGTTTACAAATGAAAAGAAACTTTGTGTTCCCAACAAGCTAGTTGATGGACGCCTTTCACATTCACATATCTCTCAGAACTGAGCATGTGGAGAGACATTCGTTCATCTAGCACAAAGGGAACGGGTTGCAGGAGGAACTTTTACTCTGGTTTCTCAGTCTGTTTCCTAGTGCCGGATTGAAGTTCCTGCAGTTTTCACTGTAAAACCGAGTTGGAGCTAGTACCTACCTATATAAATGTATGGAGTGGAGTTTGCAACTGAAAAGGAGCTTTGTGTTCCCAACAAGCTAGGTGAAGGACGGCTTTCACACACACTTATCTCTCAGAACTGAGCATGTGGAGAGTCGTTCGTTCATCTAGCACAAAGGGAACAGGTTGCAGGAGAAACTTTTACTCTGGTTTCTCAGTCTGTTTCCTAGTGCCGGTTTGAAGTTCCTGCAGTTTTCACTGTAAAACCGAGTTGGAGCTCGTTCCTACCCATATATATGTATGGAGTGGAGTTTGCAAATGAAAAGAATCTTTGTGTTCCCAACAAGCTAGTTGAAGGACGGCTTTCACACACACTTATCTCTCAGAACTGAGCATGTGGAGAGACGTTCCTTCATCTAGCACAAACGGAACGGGTTGCAAGAGGAACTTTTACTCTGGTTTCTCAGTCTGTTTCCTAGTGCCGGTTTGAAATTCCTGCAGTTTTCACTGTAAAACCGAGTTGGAGCTAGTACCTCCCCATATATATGTATGGAGTGGAGTTTGCAAATGAAAAGGAACTTTGTGTTCCCAACAAGCTAGATGAAGGACGGCTTTCACACACACTTATCTCTCGGAACTGAGCATGTGGAGAGTCGTTCGTTCATCTAGCACAAAGGGAACGGGTTGCAGGAGAAACTTTTACTCTGGATTCTCAGTCTGTTTCCTAGTGCCGGTTTGAAGTTCCTGCAGTTTTCACTGTAAAACCGAGTTGGAGCTAGTACCTACCTATATATATGTATGGAGTGGATTTTGCAACTGAAAAGGAACTTTGTGTTCCCAACAAGCTACGTGAAGGACGACTTTCACAGACACTTATCTCTCAGAACTGAGCATGTGGAGAGTCGTTCGTTCATCTAGCACAAAGGGAACGGGTTGCAGGAGAAACTTTTACTCTGGTTTCTCAGTCTGTTTCCTAGTGCCGGTTTGAAGTTCCTGCAGTTTTCACTGTAAAACCGAGTTGGTAGCTAGTACCTACCCATATATATGTATGGAGTGGAGTGTGCAAATGAAAGAAACTTTTTGTTCCCAACAAGCTAGTTGAAGGACGGCTTTCACACACACTTATTCCTCAGAACTGAGCATGTGGAGAGACGTTCGTTCATCTAGCACAAAGGGAACGGGTTGCAAGAGGAACTTTTACTCTGGTTTCTCAGTCTGTTTCCTAGTGCCGGTTTGAAGTTCCTGCAGTTTTCACTGTAAAACCGAGTTGGAGCTAGTACCTACCTATATATATGTATGGAGTGGATTTTGCAACTGAAAAGGAACTTTGTGTTCCCAACAAGCTAGGTGAAGGACGGCTTTCACACACACTTATCTGTCAGAACTGAGCATGTGGAGAGTCGTTCGTGCATCTAGCACAAAGGGAACGGGTTGCAGGAGAAACTTTTACGCTGGTTTCTCAGTCTGTTTCCTAGTGCCGGTTTGAAGTTCCTGCAGTTTTCACTGTAAAACCGAGTTGGTAGCTCGTACCTACCCATATATATGTATGGAGTGGAGTGTGCAAATGAAAGAAACTTTTTGTTCCCAACAAGCTAGTTGAAGGACGGCTTTCACATACACATATCCCTCAGAACTGAGCATGTGGAGAGACATTCGTTAATCTAGCACAAAGGGAACGGGTTGCAGGAGGAACTTTTACTCTGGTTTCTCAGTCTGTTTCCTAGTGCCGGTTTGAAGTTCCTGCAGTTTTCACTGTAAAACCGAGTTGGAGCTAGTACCTACCTATATATGTGTATGGAGTGGATTTTGCAACTGAAAAGGTACTTTGTGTTCCCAACAAGCTAGGTGAAGGACGACTTTCACACACACTTATCTCTCAGAACTGAGCATGTGGAGAGTCGTTCGTTCATCTAGCACAAAGGGAACGTGTTGCAGGAGAAACTATTACTCTGGTTTCTCAGTCTGTTTCCTAGTGCCGGGTTGAAGTTCCTGCAGTTTTCACTGTAAAACCGAGTTGGAGCTCGTACCTACCCATATATATGTATGGAATGGAGTTTACAAATGAAAAGGAACTTTGTGTTCCCAACAAGCTATTTGAAGGACGGCTTTCACACACACTTATCTCTCAGAACTGAGCATGGGGAGAGACGTTCGTTCATGTAGCACAAAGGGAACGGGTTGCAGGAGAAACTTTTACTCTGGTTTCTCAGTCTGTTTCCTAATGCCGGTTTGAAATTCCTGCAGTTTTCACTGTAAAACCGAGTTGGAGCTCGTACCTCCCCATATACATATGTGTGGATTGGAGTTTACAAATGAAAAGAAACTTTGTGTTCCCAACAAGCTAGTTGATGGACGGCTTTCACATTCACATATCTCTCAGAACTGAGCATGTGGAGAGACATTCGTTCATCTAGCACAAAGGGAACGGGTTGCAGGAGGAACTTTTACTCTGGTTTCTCAGTCTGTTTCCTAGTGCCGGTTTGAAGTTCCTGCAGTTTTCACTGTAAAACCGAGTTGGAGCTAGTACCTACCTATATATATGTATGGAGTGGAGTTTGCAACTGAAAAGGAGCTTTGTGTTCCCAACAAGCTAGGTGAAGGACGGCTTTCACACACACTTATCTCTCAGAACTGAGCATGTGGAGAGTCGTTCGTTCATCTAGCACAAAGGGAACAGGTTGCAGGAGAAACTTTTACTCTGGTTTCTCAGTCTGTTTCCTAGTGCCGGTTTGAAGTTCCTGCAGTTTTCACTGTAAAACCGAGTTGGAGCTCGTTCCTACCCATATATATGTATGGAGTGGAATTTGCAAATGAAAAGAATCTTTGTGTTCCCAACAAGCTAGTTGAAGGACGGCTTTCACACACACTTATCTCTCAGAACTGAGCATGTGGAGAGACGTTCCTTCATCTAGCACAAACGGAACGGGTTGCAAGAGGAACTTTTACTCTGGTTTCTCAGTCTGTTTCCTAGTGCCGGTTTGAAGTTCCTGCAGTTTTCACTGTAAAACCGAGTTGGAGCTAGTACCTCCCCATATATATGTATGGAGTGGAGTTTGCAAATGAAAAGGAACTTTGTGTTCCCAACAAGCTAGATGAAGGACGGGTTTCACACACACTTATCTCTCGGAACTGAGCATGTGGAGAGACGTTCGTTCATCTAGCACAAAGGGAACGGTTTGCAGGAGGAAATTTTACTCTGGATTCTCAGTCTGTTTCCTAGTGCCGGTTTGAAGTTCCTGCAGTTTTCACTGTAAAACCGAGTTGGAGCTAGTACCTACCTATATATATGTATGGAGTGGATTTTGCAACTGAAAAGGAACTTTGTGTTCCCAACAAGCTACGTGAAGGACGACTTTCACAGACACTTATCTCTCAGAACTGAGCATGTGGAGAGTCGTTCGTTCATCTAGCACAAAGGGAACGGGTTGCAGGAGAAACTTTTACTCTGGTTTCTCAGTCTGTTTCCTAGTGCCGGTTTGAAGTTCCTGCAGTTTTCACTGTAAAACCGAGTTGGTAGCTAGTACCTACCCATATATATGTATGGAGTGGAGTGTGCAAATGAAAGAAACTTTTTGTTCCCAACAAGCTAGTTGAAGGACGGCTTTCACACACACTTATTTCTCAGAACTGAGCATGTGGAGAGACGTTCGTTCATCTAGCACAAAGGGAACGGGTTGCAAGAGGAACTTTTACTCTGGTTTCTCAGTCTGTTTCCTAGTGCCGGTTTGAAGTTCCTGCAGTTTTCACTGTAAAACCGAGTTGGAGCTAGTACCTACCTATATATATGTATGGAGTGGATTTTGCAACTGAAAAGGAACTTTGTGTTCCCAACAAGCTAGGTGAAGGACGGCTTTCACACACACTTATCTGTCAGAACTGAGCATGTGGAGAGTCGTTCGTGCATCTAGCACAAAGGGAACGGGTTGCAGGAGAAACTTTTACTCTGGTTTCTCAGTCTGTTTCCTAGTGCCGGTTTGAAGTTCCTGCAGTTTTCACTGTAAAACCGAGTTGGAGCTAGTACCTCCCCATATATATGTATGGAGTGGAGTTTGCAAATGAAAAGGAACTTTGTGTTCCCAACAAGCTAGATGAAGGACGGCTTTCACACACACTTTTCTCTCGGAAGTGAGCATGTGGAGAGTCGTTCGTTCATCTAGCACAAAGGGAACGGGTTGCAGGAGAAACTTTTACTCTGGATTCTCAGTCTGTTTCCTAGTGCCGGTTTGAAGTTCCTGCAGTTTTCACTGTAAAACCGAGTTGGAGCTAGTACCTACCTATATATATGTATGGAGTGGATTTTGCAACTGAAAAGGGACTTTGTGTTCCCAACAAGCTACGTGAAAGACGACTTTCACAGACACTTATCTCTCAGAACTGAGCATGTGGAGAGTCGTTCGTTCATCTAGCACAAAGGGAACGGGTTGCAGGAGAAACTTTTACTCTGGTTTCTCAGTCTGTTTCCTAGTGCCGGTTTGAAGTTCCTGCAGTTTTCACTGTAAAACCGAGTTGGTAGCTCGTACCTACCCATATATATGTATGGAGTGGAGTGTGCAAATGAAAGAAACTTTTTGTTCCCAACAAGCTAGTTGAAGGACGGCTTTCACACACACTTATCTCTCAGAACTGAGCATGTGGAGAGACGTTCGTTCATCTAGCACAAAGGGAACGGGTTGCAAGAGGAACTTTTACTCTGGTTTCTCAGACTGTTTCCTAGTGCCGGTTTGAAGTTCCTGCAGTTTTCACTGTAAAACCGAGTTGGAGCTAGTACCTCCCCATATATATGTATGGAGTGGAGTTTGCAAATGAAAAGGAACTTGGTTTTCCCAACAAGCTAAATGAAGGACGGCTTTCACACACACTTATCTCTCGAAACTGAGCATGTGGAGAGTCGTTCGTTCATCTAGCACAAAGGGAACGGGTTGCAGGAGAAACTTTTACTCTGGTTTCTCAGTCTGTTTCCTAGTGCCGGTTTGAAGTTCCTGCAGTTTTCACTGTAAAACCGAGTTGGAGCTAGTACCTACCTATATATATGTATGGAGTGGATTTGGCAACTGAAAAGGAACTTTGTGTTCCCAACAAGCTACGTGAAGGACGACTTTCACACACACTTATCTCTCAGAACTGAGCATGTGGAGAGTCGTTCGTTCATCTAGCACAAAGGGAACGGGTTGCAGGAGAAACTATTACTCTGGTTTCTCAGTCTGTTTCCTAGTGCCGGTTAGCAGTTCCTGCAGTTTTCACTGTAAAACCGAGTTGGAGCTCGTACCTACCCATATATATGTATGGAGTGGAGTTTGCAAATGAAAAGGAACTTTGTGTTCCCAACAAGCTAGTTGAAGGACGGCTTTCACATACACATATCTCTCAGAACTGAGCATGTGGAGAGATATTCGTTCATCTAGCACAAAGGGAACGGTTTGCAGGAGGAACTTTTACTCTGGGTTCTCAGTCTGTTTCCTAGTGCCGGTTTGAATTTCCTGCAGTATTCACTGTAAAACCGAGTTGGAGCTAGTACCTACCTATATATATGTATGGAGTGGAGTTTGCAAATGAAAAGAAACTTTGTGTTCCCAACAAGCTAGATGAAGGACGGCTTTCACACACACTTATCTCTCGGAACTGAGCATGTGGAGAGTCGTTCGTTCATCTAGCACAAAGGGAACGGGTTGCAGGAGAAACTTTTACTCTGGTTTCTCAGTCTGATTCCTAGTGCCGGTTTGAAGTTCCTGCAGTTTTCACTGTAAAACCGAGTTGGAACTAGTACCTACCTATATATATGTATGGAGTGGATTTTGCAACTGAAAAGGAACTTTGTGTTCCCAACAAGCTAGGTGAAGGACGACTTTCACACACACTTATCTCTCAGAAATGAGCATGTGGAGAGTCGTTCGTTCATCTAGCACAAAGGGAACGGGTTGCAGGAGAAACTATTACTCTGGTTTCTCAGTCTGTTTCCTAGTGCTGGTTTGAATTTCCTGCAGTTTTCACTGTAAAACCGAGTTGGAGCTCGTACCTACCCATATATATGTATGGAGTGGAGTTTGCAAATGAAAAGGAACTTTGTGTTCCCAACAAGCTAGTTGAAGGACGGCTTTCACACACACTTATCTCTCAGAACTGAGCATGGGGAGAGACTTTCGTTCATGTAGCACAAAGGGAACGGGTTGCAGGAGAATCTTTTACTCTGGTTTCTCAGTCTGTTTCCTAATGCCGGTTGAAGTTCCTGCAGTTTTCACTGTAAAACCGATTTGGAGCTCGTACCTCTCCATATATATGTATGGAGTGGAGTTTGCAAATGAAAAGGAACTTTGTGTTCCCAACAAGCTAGATGAAGGACGGCTTTCATACACACTTATCTCTCAGAACTGAGCATGTGGGGAGTCGTTCGTTCATCTAGCACAAAGGGAACGGGTTGCAGGAGAAACTTTTACTCTGGTTTCTCAGTCTGTTTCCTAGTGCCGGTTTGAAGTTCCTGCAGTTTTCACTGTAAAACCGAGTTGGAGCTAGTACCTATCTATATATATGTATGGAGTGGATTTTGCAACTGAAAAGGAACTTTGTGTTCCCAACAAGCTAGGTGAAGGACGACTTTCACACACACTTATCTCTCAGAACTGAGCATGTGGAGAGTCGTTCGTTCATCTAGCACAAAGGGAACGGGTTGCAGGAGAAACTATTACTCTGGTTTCTCAGTCTGTTTCCTAGTGCCGGTTTAAAGTTCCTGCAGTTTTCACTGTAAAACCGAGTTGGAGCTCGTACCTACCCATATATATGTATGGAGTGGAGTATGCTAATGAAAAGAAACTTTGTGTTCCCAACAAGCTAGTTGAAGGACGGCTTTCACATACACATATCTCTCAGAACTGAGCATGTGGAGAGACATTCGTTCATCTAGCACAAAGGGAACGGGTTGCAGGAGGAACTTTTACTCTGGTTTCTCAGTCTGTTTCCTAGTGCCGGTTTGAAGTTCCTGCAGTTTTCACTGTAAAACCGAGTTGGAGCTCGTACCTACCCATATATATGTATGGAGTGGAGTTTGCAAATGAAAGAAACTTTGTGTTCCCAACAAGCTAGTTGAAGGACGGCTTTCACACACACTTATCTCTCAGAACTGAGCATGTGGAGAGACGTTCGTTCATCTAGCACAAACGGAACGGGTTGCAAGAGGAACTTTTACTCTGGTTTCTCAGTCTGTTTCCTAGTGCCGGTTTGAAGTTCCTGCAGTTTTCAGTGTAAAACCGAGTTGGAGCTAGTACCTCCCCATATATATGTATGGTGTGGAGTTTGCAATTGAAAAGGAACTTTGTGTTCCCAACAAGCTAGGTGAAGGACGGCTTTCACACACACATATCTCTCAGAACTGAGCATGTGGAGAGACGTTCGTTCATCTAGCACAAAGGGAACGGGTTGCAGGAGGAACTTTTACTCTGGTTTCTCAGTCTGTTTCATAGTGCCGGTTGAAGTTCCTGCAGTTTTCACTGTAAAACCGAGTTGGAGCTAGTACCTACCTATATATATGTATGGAGTGGAGTTTGCAAATGAAAAGAAACTTTGTGTTCCCAACAAGCTAGTTGAAGGACGGCTTTCACACACACTTATCTCTCAGAACTGAGCATGTGGAGAGACGTTCCTTCATCTAGCACAAACGGAACGGGTTGCAAGAGGAACTTTTACTCTGGTTTCTCAGTCTGTTTCCTAGTGCCGGTTTGAAGTTCCTGCAGTTTTCTCTGTAAAACCGAGTTGGAGCTAGTACCTCCCCATATATATGTATGGAGTGGAGTTTGCAAATGAAAAGGAACTCTGTGTTCCCAACAAGCTAGATGAAGGACGGCTTTCACACACACTTATCTCTCAGAACTGAGCATGCGGAGAGACGTTCGTTCATGTAGCACAAAGGGAACGGGTTGCAGGAGAAACTTTTACTCTGGTTTCTCAGCCTGTTTCCTAATGCCGGTTTGAAGTTCCTGCAGTTTTCACTGTAAAACCGTGTTGGAGCTATTACATCCCTTTATTTATGTATGGATTGGTGTTTGCAACTCAAAAGTAACTTTGTGTTCCCATCAAGCTAGGTGAAGTTCGGCTATAACGCACAATTATCTCTCTGAATTGAGCATGTGGAAAGACGTTCGTTCATTTAGCAAAAAGGAAAGGATTGCAGGAGGAATTTTAACTCTGATTTCTCAGACTGTTTCGTAGAGCCGGTGTGAAGTTCCTGCAGTTATCACTGTAAAACCGAGTTGGAGCTAGTACATTCCCATATATATGTATGGAGTACAGTTTGCAACTGAAAAGAAACTTTGTGTTCACAACAAGCTATGTGAAGGATGGCTTTCACACACAATTATCTCTCAGAACTGAGCATGTGGAGAGACGTTCGTTTAGCTAGCACAAAGGGAACGGATTGCAGGGAAATTTTTACTCTGGTTTCTCAGTCTGTTTCCTAGTGCCGGTTTGTAGTTCCTGCAGTTTTCACTGTAAAAACGAGTTGGAGCTATTACCTCCCCATATATATGTAAGGAGTGTTGTTTGCAACTTAAAAGAAACTTTGTTTTCCCAACAAGCTAGGTGAAGGGAGGCTTTCACACACACTTTTCTCTCAGAACTCAGCATGTGGAGAGTCTTTCGTTCAGCTAGCACAAAGGGAACGGGTTGCAGGAGAAATGTTTTCTCTGATTTCTCAGTCTGTTTCCTAGTGCCGGTTTGAAGTTCCTGCAATTTTCACTGTAAAACCGAGTTTTGGTTAGTAAATCCCTAAATATATATAAGGAATGGAGTTTGCAACTGAAAGGATACTTTGTGTTCCCAACAAGATAAGTGAAGGACGGGTTTCAAACACATATATCTCTCAGAACTGAGCATTTGGAGAGACGTTCTTTCATCTAGCACAAAGGGAAAGGTTTGTTGGAGAAACTTTGACTCTTGTTTCTCAGTCTGTTTCCTAGTGCTGGTGTGAATTTCCTGAAGTTTTCACTGTTAAACTGAGTTGGAGCTAGTACCTACCTATATATATTTATGGAGTGGATTTTGCAACTGAAAAGGAACTTTGTGTTCCCAACAAGCTAGGTGAAGGACGACTTTCACACACACTTATCTCTCAGAAATGAGCATGTGGAGAGTCGTTCGTTCATCTAGCACAAAAGGAACGGGTTGCAGGAGAAACTATTACTCTGGTTTCTCAGTCTGTTTCCTAGTGCTGGTTTGAATTTCCTGCAGTTTTCACTGTAAAACCGAGTTGGAGCTCGTACCTACCCATATATATGTATGGAGTGGAGTTTGCAAATGAAAAGGAACTTTGTGTTCCCAACAAGCTAGTTGAAGGACGGCTTTCACAAACACTTATCTCTCAGAACTGAGCATGGGGAGAGACTTTCGTTCATGTAGCACAAAGGGAACGGGTTGCAGGAGAAACTTTTACTCTGGTTTCTCAGTCTGTTTCCTAATGCCGGTTGAAGTTCCTGCAGTTTTCACTGTAAAACCGAGTTGGAGCTCGTACCTCTCCATATATATGTATGGAGTGGAGTTTGCAAATGAAAAGGAACTTTGTGTTCCCAACAAGCTAGAGAAGGACGGCTTTCATACACACTTATCTCTCAGAACTGAGCATGTGGGGAGTCGTTCGTTCATCTAGCACAAAGGGAACGGGTTGCAGGAGAAACTTTTACTCTGGTTTCTCAGTCTGTTTCCTAGTGCCGGTTTGAAGTTCCTGCAGTTTTCACTGTAAAACCGAGTTGGAGCTAGTACCTATCTATATATATGTATGGAGTGGATTTTGCAACTGAAAAGGAACTTTGTGTTCCCAACAAGCTAGGTGAAGGACGACTTTCACACACACTTATCTCTCAGAACTGAGCATGTGGAGAGTCGTTCGTTCATCTAGCACAAAGGGAACGGGTTGCAGGAGAAACTATTACTCTGGTTTCTCAGTCTGTTTCCTAGTGCCGGTTTAAAGTTCCTGCAGTTTTCACTGTAAAACCGAGTTGGAGCTCGTACCTACCCATATATATGTATGGAGTGGAGTATGCTAATGAAAAGAAACTTTGTGTTCCCAACAAGCTAGGTGAAGGACGGCTTTCACATACACATATCTCTCAGAACTGAGCATGTGGAGAGACATTCGTTCATCTAGCACAAAGGGAACGGGTTGCAGGAGGAACTTTTACTCTGGTTTCTCAGTCTGTTTCCTAGTGCCGGTTTGAAGTTCCTGCAGTTTTCACTGTAAAACCGAGTTGGAGCTCGTACCTACCCATATATATGTATGGAGTGGAGTTTGCAAATGAAAGAAACTTTGTGTTCCCAACAAGCTAGTTGAAGGACGGCTTTCACACACACTTATCTCTCAGAACTGAGCATGTGGAGAGACGTTCGTTCATCTAGCACAAACGGAACGGGTTGCAAGAGGAACTTTTACTCTGGTTTCTCAGTCTGTTTCCTAGTGCCGGTTTGAAGTTCCTGCAGTTTTCAGTGTAAAACCGAGTTGGAGCTAGTACCTCCCCATATAAATGTATGGATTGGAGTTTGCAAATGAAAAGGAACTTTGTGTTCCCAACAAGCTAGGTGAAGGACGGCTTTCACACACACATATCTCTCAGAACTGAGCATGTGGAGAGACGTTCGTTCATCTAGCACAAAGGGAACGGGTTGCAGGAGGAACTTTTACTCTGTTTTCTCAGTCTGTTTCCTAGTGCCGGTTTGAAGTTCCTGCAGTTTTCACTGTAAAACCGAGTTGGAGCTCGTACCTACCCATATATATGTATGGAGTGGAGTTTGCAAATGAAAAGAAACTTTGTGTTCCCAACAAGCTAGTTGAAGGACGGCTTTCACATACACATATCTCTCAGAACTGAGCATGTGGAGAGACATTCGTTCATCTAGCACAAAGGGAACGGGTTGCAGGAGGAACTTTTACTCTGGTTTCTCAGTCTGTTTCCTAGTGCCGGTTTGAAGTTCCTGCAGTTTTCACTGTAAAACCGAGTTGGAGCTAGTACCTACCTATATATATGTATGGAGTGGAGTTTGCAACTGAAAAGGAACTTTGTGTTCCCAACAAGCTAGGTGAAGGACGGCTTTCACACACACTTATCTCTCAGAACCGAGCATGTGGAGAGTCATTCGTTCATCTAGCACAAAGGGAACGGGTTGCAGGAGGAACTTTTACTCTGGTTTCTCAGTCTGTTTCCTAGTGCCGGTTTGAAGTTCCTGCAGTTTTCACTGTAAAACCGAGTTGGAGCTCGTACCTACCCATATATATGTATGGAGTGGAGTTTGCAAATGAAAAGAAACTTTGTGTTCCCAACAAGCTAGGTGAAGGACGGCTTTCACATACACATATCTCTCAGAACTGAGCATGTGGAGAGACATTCGTTCATCTAGCACAAAGGGAACGGGTTGCAGGAGGAACTTTTACTCTGGTTTCTCAGTCTGTTTCCTAGTGCCGGTTTGAAGTTCCTGCAGTTTTCACTGTAAAACCGAGTTGGAGCTCGTACCTACCCATATATATGTATGGAGTGGAGATTGCAAATGAAAGAAACTTTGTGTTCCCAACAAGCTAGTTGAAGGACGGCTTTCACACACACTTATCTCTCAGAACTGAGCATGTGGAGAGACGTTCGTTCATCTAGCACAAACGGAACGGGTTGCAAGAGGAACTTTTACTCTGGTTTCTCAGTCTGTTTCCTAGTGCCGGTTTGAAGTTCCTGCAGTTTTCAGTGTAAAACCGAGTTGGAGCTAGTACCTCCCCATATAAATGTATGGATTGGAGTTTGCAAATGAAAAGGAACTTTGTGTTCCCAACAAGCTAGGTGAAGGACGGCTTTCACACACACATATCTCTCAGAACTGAGCATTTGGAGAGACGTTCGTTCATCTAGCACAAAGGGAACGGGTTGCAGGAGGAACTTTTACTCTGTTTTCTCAGTCTGTTTCCTAGTGCCGGTTTGAAGTTCCTGCAGTTTTCACTGTAAAACCGAGTTGGAGCTCGTACCTACCCATATATATGTATGGAGTGGAGTTTGCAAATGAAAAGAAACTTTGTGTTCCCAACAAGCTAGTTGAAGGACGGCTTTCACATACACATATCTCTCAGAACTGAGCATGTGGAGAGACATTCGTTCATCTAGCACAAAGGGAACGGGTTGCAGGAGGAACTTTTACTCTGGTTTCTCAGTCTGTTTCCTAGTGCCGGTTTGAAGTTCCTGCAGTTTTCACTGTAAAACCGAGTTGGAGCTAGTACCTACCTATATATATGTATGGAGTGGAGTTTGCAACTGAAAAGGAACTTTGTGTTCCCAACAAGCTAGGTGAAGGACGGCTTTCACACACACTTATCTCTCAGAACCGAGCATGTGGAGAGTCATTCGTTCATCTAGCACAAAGGGAACGGGTTGCAGGAGGAACTTTTACTCTGGTTTCTCAGTCTGTTTCCTAGTGCCGGTTTGAAGTTCCTGCAGTTTTCACTGTAAAACCGAGTTGGAGCTCGTACCTACCCATATATATGTATGGAGTGGAGTTTGCAAATGAAAAGAAACTTTGTGTTCCCAACAAGCTAGTTGAAGGACGGCTTTCACACACACTTATCTCTCAGAACTGAGCATGTGGAGAGACGTTCCTTCATCTAGCACAAACGGAACGGGTTGCAAGAGGAACTTTTACTCTGGTTTCTCAGTCTGTTTCCTAGTGCCGGTTTGAAGTTCCTGCAGTTTTCACTGTAAAACCGAGTTGGAGCTAGTACCTCCCCATATACATATGTGTGGATTGGAGTTTACAAATGAAAAGAAACTTTGTGTTCCCAACAAGCTAGTTGATGGACGGCTTTCACATTCAAATATCTCTCAGAACTGAGCATGTGGAGAGACATTCGTTCATCTAGCACAAAGGGAACGGGTTGCAGGAGGAACTTTCACTCTGGTTTCTCAGTCTGTTTCCTAGTGCCGGTTTGAAGTTCCTGCAGTTTTCACTGTAAAACCGAGTTGGAGCTAGTACCTACCTATATATATGTATGGAGTGGAGTTTGCAACTGAAAAGGAACTTTGTGTTCCCAACAAGCTAGGTGAAGGACGACTTTCACACACACTTATCTCTCAGAACTGAGCATGTGGAGAGTCGTTCGTTCATCTAGCACAAAGGGAACGGGTTGCAGGAGAAACTATTACTCTCGTTTCTCAGTCTGTTTCCTAGTGCCGGTTTAAAGTTCCTGCAGTTTTCACTGTAAAACCGAGTTGGAGCTCGTACCTACCCATATATATGTATGGAGTGGAGTATGCTAATGAAAAGAAACTTTGTGTTAACAACAACCTAGTTGAAGAACGGCTTTCACATACACATATCTCTCAGAACTGAGCATGTGGAGAGACATTCGTTCATCTAGCACAAAGGGAACGGGTTGCAGGAGGAACTTTTACTCTGGTTTCTCAGTCTGTTTCCTAGTGCCGGTTTGAAGTTCCTGCAGTTTTCACTGTAAAACCGAGTTGGAGCTCGTACCTACCCATATATATGTATGGAGTGGAGTTTGCAAATGAAAAGAAACTTTGTGTTCCCAACAAGCTAGTTGAAGGACGGCTTTCACACACACTTATCTCTCAGAACTGAGCATGTGGAGAGACGTTCGTTCATCTAGCACAAACGGAACGGGTTGCAAGAGGAACTTTTACTCTGGTTTCTCAGTCTGTTTCCTAGTGCCGGTTTGAAGTTCCTGCAGTTTTCAGTGTAAAACCGAGTTGGAGCTAGTACCTCCCCATATATATGTATGGAGTGGAGTTTGCAAATGAAAAGAAACTTTGTGTTCCCAACAAGCTAGTTGAAGGACGGCTTTCACATACACATATCTCTCAGAACTGAGCATGTGGAGAGACATTCGTTCATCTAGCACAAAGGGAACGGGTTGCAGGAGGAACTTTTACTCTGGTTTCTCAGTCTGTTTCCTAGTGCCGGTTTGAAGTTCCTGCAGTTTTCACTGTAAAACCGAGTTGGAGCTAGTACCTACCTATATATATGTATGGAGTGGAGTTTGCAACTGAAAAGGAACTTTGTGTTCCCAACAAGCTAGGTGAAGGACGGCTTTCACACACACTTATCTCTCAGAACCGAGCATGTGGAGAGTCATTCGTTCATCTAGCACAAAGGGAACGGGTTGCAGGAGGAACTTTTACTCTGGTTTCTCAGTCTGTTTCCTAGTGCCGGTTTGAAGTTCCTGCAGTTTTCACTGTAAAACCGAGTTGGAGCTCGTACCTCCCCATATATATGTATGGAGTGGAGTTTGCAAATGAAAAGAAACTTTGTGTTCCCAACAAGCTAGTTGAAGGACGGCTTTCACACACACTTATCTCTCAGAACTGAGCATGTGGAGAGACGTTCCTTCATCTAGCACAAACGGAACGGGTTGCAAGAGGAACTTTTACTCTGGTTTCTCAGTCTGTTTCCTAGTGCCGGTTTGAAGTTCCTGCAGTTTTCACTGTAAAACCGAGTTGGAGCTAGTACCTACCTATATATATGTATGGAGTGGAGTTTGCAACTGAAAAGGATCTTTGTGTTCCCAACAAGCTAGGTGAAGGACGGCTTTCACACACACTTATCTCTCAGAACTGAGCATGTGGAGAGTCGTTCGTTCATCTAGCACAAAGGGAACAGGTTGCAGGAGAAACTTTTACTCTGGTTTCTCAGTCTGTTTCCTAGTGCCGGTTTGAAGTTCCTGCAGTTTTCACTGTAAAACCGAGTTGGAGCTAGTACCTCCCCATATATATGTATGGATTGGAGTTTGCAAATGAAAAGGAACTTTGTGTTCCCAACAAGCTAGATAAAGGACGGCTTTCACACACACTTATCTCTCAGAACTGAGCATGTGGAGAGTCGTTCGTTCATCTAGCACAAAGGGAACGGGTTGCAGGAGAAACTTTTACTCTGGTTTCTCAGTCTGTTTCCTAGTGCCTGTTTGAAGTTCCTGCAGTTTTCACTGTAAAACCGAGTTGGAGATAGTACCTACCTATATATATGTATGGAGTGTATTTTGCAACTGAAAAGGAACTTTGTGTTCCCAACAAGCTAGGTGAAGGACGACTTTCACACACAATTATCTCTCAGAACTGAGCATGTGGAGAGTCGTTCGTTCATCTAGCACAAAGGGAACGGGTTACAGGAGAAACTATTACTCTGGTTTCTCAGTCTGTTTCCTAGTGCCGGTTTGAAGTTCCTGCAGTTTTCACTGTAAAACCGAGTTGGAGCTCGTACCTACCCATATATATGTATGGAGTGGAGTATGCAAATGAAAAGAAACTTTGTGTTCCCAACAAGCTAGTTGAAGGACGGCTTTCACATACACATATCTCTGAGAACTGAGCACGTGGAGAGACATTCGTTCATCTAGCACAAAGGGAACGGGTTGCAGGAGGAACTTTTACTCTGGTGTCTCAGTCTGTTTCCTAGTGCCGGTTTGAAGTTCCTGCAGTTTTCACTGTAAAACCGAGTTGGAGCTCGTACCTACCCATATATATGTATGGAGTGGAGTTTGCAAATGAAAGAAACTTTGTGTTCCCAACAATCTAGTTGAAGGACGGCTTTCACACACACTTATCTCTCAGAACTGAGCATGTGGAGAGACGTTCGTTCATCTAGCACAAACGGAACGGGTTGCAAGAGGAACTTTTACTCTGGTTTCTCAGTCTGTTTCCTAGTGCCGGTTTGAAGTTCCTGCATTTTTCAGTGTAAAACCGAGTTGGAGCTAGTTCCTCCCCATATATATGTATGGAGTGGAGTTTGCAAATGAAAAGGAACTTTGTGTTCCCAACAAGCTAGGTGCAGGACCGCTTTCACACACACATATCTCTCAGAACTGAGCATGTGGAGAGACGTTCGTTCATCTAGCACAAAGGGAACGGGTTGCAGGAGGAACTATTACTCTGTTTTCTCAGTCTGTTTCCTAGTGCCGGTTTGAAGTTCCTGCAGTTTTCACTGTAAAACCGAGTTGGAGCTCGTACCTACCCATATATATGTATGGAGTGGAGTTTGCAACTGAAAAGGAACTTTGTGTTCCCAACAAGCTAGTTGAAGGACGGCTTTCACATACACATATCTCTCAGAACTGAGCATGTGGAGAGACATTCGTTCATCTAGCACAAAGGGAACGGGTTGCAGGAGGAAGTTTTACTCTGGTTTCTCAGTCTGTTTCCTAGTGCCGGTTTGAAGTTCCTGCTGTTTTCACTGTAAAACCGAGTTGGAGCTAGTACCTACCTATATATATGTATGGAGTGGAGATTGCAACTGAAAAGGAACTTTGTGTTCCCAACAAGCTAGGTGAAGGACGGCTTTCACCCACACTTATCTCTCAGAACCGAGCATGTGGAGAGTCGTTCGTTCATCTAGCACAAAGGGAACGGGTTGCAGGAGGAACTTTTACTCTGGTTTCTCAGTCTGTTTCCTAGTGCCGGTTTGAAGTTCCTGCAGTTTTCACTGTAAAACCGAGTTGGAGCTCGTACCTACCCATATATATGTATGAAGTGGAGTTTGCAAATGACAGAAACTTTGTGTTCCCAACAAGCTAGTTGAAGGACGGCTTTCACACACACTTATCTCTCAGAACTGAGCATGTGGAGAGACGTTCGTTCATCTAGCACAAACGGAACGGGTTGCAAGAGGAACTTTTACTCTGGTTTCTCAGTCTGTTTCCTAGTGCCGGTTTGAAGTTCCTGCAGTTTTCAGTGTAAAACCGAGTTGGAGCTAGTACCTCCCCATATATATGTAAGGAGTGGAGTTTGCAAATGAAAAGGAACTTTGTGTTCCCAACAAGCTAGGTGAAGGACCGCTTTCACACACACATATCTCTCAGAACTGAGCATGTGCAGAGACGTTCGTTCATCTAGCACAAAGGGAACGGGTTGCAGGAGAACCTTTTACTCTGTTTTCTCAGTCTGTTTCCTAGTGCCGGTTTGAAGTTCCTGCAGTTTTCACTGTAAAACCGAGTTGGAGCTCGTACCTACCCATATATATGTATGGAGTGGAGTTTGCAAATGAAAAGAAACTTTGTGTTCCCAACAAGCTAGTTGAAGGACGGCTTTCACATACACATATCTCTCAGAACTGAGCATGTGGAGAGACATTCGTTCATCTAGCACAAAGGGAAAGGGTTGCAGGAGGAACTTTTACTCTGGTTTCTCAGTCTGTTTCCTAATGCCGGTTTGAAGTTCCTGCAGTTTTCACTGTAAAACCGAGTTGGAGCTAGTACCTACCTATATATATGTATGGAGTGGATTTTGCAACTGAAAAGGAACTTTGTGTTCCCAACAAGCTAGGTGAAGGACGACTTTCACACACACTTATCTCTCAGAACTGAGCATGTGGAGAGTCGTTCGTTCATCTAGCAAAAAGGGAACGGGTTGCAGGAGAAACTATTACTCTGGTTTCTCAGTCTGTTTCCTAGTGCCGGTTTGAAGTTCCTGCAGTTTTCACTGTAAAACCGAGTTGGAGCTCGTACCTACCCATATATATGTATGGAGTGGAGTTTGCAAATGAAAAGGAACTTTGTGTTCCCAACAAGCTAGGTGCAGGACCGCTTTCACACACACATATCTCTCAGAACTGAGCATGTGGAGAGACGTTCGTTCATCTAGCACAAAGGGAACGGTTTGCAGGAGGAACTATTACTCTGTTTTCTCAGTCTGTTTCCTAGTGCCGGTTTGAAGTTCCTGCAGTTTTCACTGTAAAACCGAGTTGGAGCTCGTACCTACCCATATATATGTATGGAGTGGAGTTTGCAACTGAAAAGGAACTTTGTGTTCCCAACAAGCTAGTTGAAGGACGGCTTTCACATACACATATCTCTCAGAACTGAGCATGTGGAGAGACATTCGTTCATCTAGCACAAAGGGAACGGGTTGCAGGAGGAACTTTTACTCTGGTTTCTCAGTCTGTTTCCTAGTGCCGGTTTGAAGTTCCTGCAGTTTTCACTGTAAAACCGAGTTGGAGCTAGTACCTACCTATATATATGTATGGAGTGGAGATTGCAACTGAAAAGGAACTTTGTGTTCCCAACAAGCTAGGTGAAGGACGGCTTTCACCCACACTTATCTTTCAGAACCGAGCATTTGGAGAGTCGTTCGTTCATCTAGCACAAAGGGAACGGGTTGCAGGAGGAACTTTTACTCTGGTTTCTCAGTCTGTTTCCTAGTGCCGGTTTGAAGTTCCTGCAGTTTTCACTGTAAAACCGAGTTGGAGCTCGTACCTACCCATATATATGTATGGAGTGGAGTTTGCAAATGACAGAAACTTTGTGTTCCCAACAAGCTAGTTGAAGGACGGCTTTCACACACACTTATCTCTCAGAACTGAGCATGTGGAGAGACGTTCGTTCATCTAGCACAAACGGAACGGGTTGCAAGAGGAACTTTTACTCTGGTTTCTCAGTCTGTTTCCTAGTGCCGGTTTGAAGTTCCTGCAGTTTTCAGTGTAAAACCGAGTTGGTGCTAGTACCTCCCCATATATATGTAAGGAGTGGAGTTTGCAAATGAAAAGGAACTTTGTGTTCCCAACAAGCTAGGTGAAGGACCGCTTTCACACACACATATCTCTCAGAACGGAGCATGTGGAGAGACGTTCGTTCATCTAGCACAAAGGGAACGGGTTGCAGGAGAAACTTTTACTCTGTTTTCTCAGTCTGTTTCCTAGTGCCGGTTTGAAGTTCCTGCAGTTTTCACTGTAAAACCGAGTTGGAGCTCGTACCTACCCATATATATGTATGGAGTGGAGTTTGCAAATGAAAAGAAACTTTGTGTTCCCAACAAGCTAGTTGAAGGACGGCTTTCACATACACATATCTCTCAGAACTGAGCATGTGGAGAGACATTCGTTCATCTAGCACAAAGGGAACGGGTTGCAGGAGGAACTTTTACTCAGGTTTCTCAGTCTGTTTCCTAGTGCCGGTTTGAAGTTCCTGCAGTTTTCACTGTAAAACCGAGTTGGAGCTAGTACCTACCTATATATATATGTATGGAGTGGATTTTGCAACTTAAAAGGAACTTTGTGTTCCCAACAAGCTAGGTGAAGGACGACATTCACACACACTTATCTCTCAGAACTGAGCATGTGGAGAGTCGTTCGTTCATCTAGCACAAAGGGAACGGGTTGCAGGAGAAACTATTACTCTGGTTTCTCAGTCTGTTTCCTAGTGCCGGTTTGAAGTTCCTGCAGTTTTCACTGTAAAACAGAGTTGGAGCTCGTACCTACCCATATATATGTATGGAGTGGAGTTTGCAAATGAAAAGGAACTTTGTGTTCCCAACAAGCTATTTGAAGGACGGCTTTCACACACACTTATCTCTCAGAACTGAGCATGGGGAGAGACGTTCGTTCATCTAGCACAAACGGAACGGGTTGCAAGAGGAACTTTTACTCTGGTTTCTCAGTCTGTTTCCTAGTGCCGGTTTGAAGTTCCTGCAGTTTTCACTGTAAAACCGAGTTGGAGCTAGTACCTACCTATATATATGTATGGAGTGGAGATTGCAACTGAAAAGGAACTTTGTGTTCCCAACAAGCTAGGTGAAGGACGGCTTTCACCCACACTTATCTCTCAGAACCGAGCATGTGGAGAGTCGTTCGTTCATCTAGCACAAAGGGAACGGGTTGCAGGAGGAACTTTTACTCTGGTTTCTCAGTCTGTTTCCTAGTGCCGGTTTGAAGTTCCTGCAGTTTTCACTGTAAAACCGAGTTGGAGCTCGTACCTACCCATATATATGTATGGAGTGGAGTTTGCAAATGACAGAAACTTTGTGTTCCCAACAAGCTAGTTGAAGGACGGCTTTCACACACACTTATCTCTCAGAACTGAGCATGTGGAGAGACGTTCGTTCATCTAGCACAAACGGAACGGGTTGCAAGAGGAACTTTTACTCTGGTTTCTCAGTCTGTTTCCTAGTGCCGGTTTGAAGTTCCTGCAGTTTTCAGTGTAAAAGCGAGTTGGAGCTAGTACCTCCCCATATATATGTATGGAGTGGAGTTTGCAAATGAAAAGGAACTTTGTGTTCCCAACAAGCTAGGTGAAGGACCGCTTTCACACACACATATCTCTCAGAACTGAGCATGTGGAGAGACGTTCGTTCATCTAGCACAAAGGGAACGGGTTGCAGGAGAAACTTTTACTCTGTTTTCTCAGTCTGTTTCCTAGTGCCGGTTTGAAGTTCCTGCAGTTTTCACTGTAAAACCGAGTTGGAGCTCGTACCTACCCATATATATGTATGGAGTGGAGTTTGCAAATGAAAAGAAACTTTGTGTTCCCAACAAGCTAGTTGAAGGACGGCTTTCACATACACATATCTCTCAGAACTGAGCATGTGGAGAGACATTCGTTCATCTAGCACAAAGGGAACGGGTTGCAGGAGGAACTTTTACTCTGGTTTCTCAGTCTGTTTCCTAGTGCCGGTTTGAAGTTCCTGCAGTTTTCACTGTAAAACCGAGTTGGAGCTAGTACCTACCTATATATATGTATGGAGTGGATTTTGCAACTGAAAAGGAACTTTGTGTTCCCAACAAGCTAGGTGAAGGACGACTTTCACACACACTTATCTCTCAGAACTGAGCATGTGGAGAGTCGTTCGTTCATCTAGCACAAAGGGAACGGGTTGCAGGAGAAACTATTACTCTGGTTTCTCAGTCTGTTTCCTAGTGCCGGTTTGAAGTTCCTGCAGTTTTCACTGTAAAACCGAGTTGGAGCTCGTACCTACCCATATATATGTATGGAGTGGAGTTTGCAAATGAAAAGGAACTTTGTGTTCCCAACAAGCTATTTGAAGGACGGCTTTCACACACACTTATCTCTCAGAACTGAGCATGAGGAGAGACGTTCGTTCATGTAGCACAAAGGGAACGGGTTGCAGGAGAAACTTTTACTCTCGTTTCTCAGTCTGTTTCCTAGTGCCTGTTTGAAGTTCCTGCAGTTTTCACTGTAAAACCGAGTTGGAGCTCGTACCTCCCCATATACATATGTGTGGATTGGAGTTTACAAATGAAAAGAAACTTTGTGTTCCCAACAAGCTAGTTGATGGACGGCTTTCACATTCACATATCTCTCAGAACTGAGCATGTGGAGAGACATTCGTTCATCTAGCACAAAGGGAACGGGTTGCAGGAGGAACTTTTACTCTGGTTTCTCAGTCTGTTTGCTAGTGCTGGTTTGAAGTTCCTGCAGTTTTCACTGTAAAACCGAGTTGGAGCTAGTACCTACCTATATATATGTATGGAGTGGAGTTTGCAACTGAAAAGGAACATTGTGTTCCCAACAAGCTAGGTGAAGGACGGCTTTCACACACACTTATATCTCAGAACTGAGCATGTGGAGAGACGTTCGTTCATGTAGCACAAATGGAACGGGTTGCAGGAGGAACTTTTACTCAGTTTTCTCAGTCTGTTTCCTAGTGCCGGTTTGAAGTTCCTGCAGTTTTCACTGTAAAACCGAGTTGGAGCTCGTACCTACCCATATATATGTATGGAGTGGAGTTTGCAAATGAGAAGAAACTTTGTGTTCCCAACAAGCTAGTTGAAGGACGGCTTTCACATACACATATCTCTCAGATCTGAGCATGTGGAGAGACATTCGTTCATCTAGCACAAAGGGAACGGGTTGCAGGAGGAACTTTTACTCTGGTTTCTCAGTCTGTTTCCTAGAGCCGGTTTGAAGTTCCTGCAGTTTTCACTGTAAAACCGAGTTGGAGCTAGTACCTACCTATATATATGTATGGAGTGGAGTTTGCAACTGAAAAGGAACTTTGTGTTCCCAACAAGCTAGGTGAAGGACGGCTTTCACACACACTTATCTCTCAGAACCGAGCATGTGGAGAGTCGTTCGTTCATCTAGCACAAATGGAACGGGTTGCAGGAGGAACTTTTACTCTGGTTTCTCAGTCTGTTTCCTAGTGCCGGTTTGATGTTACTGCAGTTTTCACTGTAAAACCGAGTTGGAGCTCGTACCTACCCATATATATGTATGGATTGGAGTTTGCAAAAGAAAGAAACTTTGTGTTCCCAACAAGCTAGTTGAAGGACGGCTTTCACACACACTTATCTCTCAGAACTGAGCATGTGGAGAGACGTTCGTTCATCTAGCACAAACGGAACGGGTTGCAAGAGGAACTTTTACTCTGGTTTCTCAGTCTGTTTCCTAGTGCCGGTTTGAAGTTCCTGCAGTTTTCAGTGTAAAACCGAGTTGGAGCTAGTACCTCCCCATATATATGTATGGAGTGGAGTTTGCAAATGAAAAGGAACTTTGTGTTCCCAAGAAGCTAGGTGAAGGATCGCTTTCACACCCACTTTTCTCTCAGAACTGAGCATGTGGAGAGACGTTCGTTCATCTAGCACAAAGGGAACGGGTTGCAGGAGGAACTTTTACTCAGTTTTCTCAGTCTGTTTCCTAGTGCCGGTTTGAAGTTCCTGCAGTTTTCACTGTAAAACCGAGTTGGAGCTCGTACCTACCCATATATATGTATGGAGTGGAGTTTGCAAAGGAAAAGAAACTTTGTGTTCCCAACAAGCTAGTTGAAGGACGGCATTCACATACACTTATCTCTCAGAACTGAGCATGTGGAGAGTCGTTCGTTCATCTAGCACAAAGGGAACGGGTTGCAGGAGAAACTATTACTCTGGTTTCTCAGTCTGTTTCCTATTGCTGGTTTGAATTTCCTGCAGTTTTCACTGTAAAACCGATTTGGAGCTCGTACCTACCCATATATATGTATGGAGTGGAGTTTGCGAATGAAAAGGAACTTTGTGTTCCCAACAAGCTATTTGAAGGACGGCTTTCACACACACTTATCTCTCAGAACTGAGCATGGGGAGAGACCTTCGTTCATGTAGCACAAAGGGAACGGGTTGCAGGAGAAAATTTTACTCTGGTTTCTCAGTCAGTTTCCTAATGCCGGTTTGAAGTTCCTGCAGTTTTCACTGTAAAACCGAGTTGGAGCTCGTACCTCCCCATATACATATGTGTGGATTGGAGTTTACAAATGAAAAGAAACTTTGTGTTCCCAACAAGCTAGTTGATGGACGGCTTTCACATTCACATATCTCTCAGAACTGAGCATGTGGAGAGACATTCGTTCATCTAGCACAAAGGGAACGGGTTGCAGGAGGAACTTTTACTCTGGTTTCTCAGTCTGTTTCCTAGTGCCGGTTTGAAGTTCCTGCAGTTTTCACTGTAAAACCGAGTTTGAGCTAGTACCTACCTATATATATGTATGGAGTGGAGTTTGCAACTGAAAAGGAACTTTGTGTTCCCAACAAGCTAGGTGAAGGACGGCTTTCACACACACTTATCTCTCAGAACTGAGCATGTGGAGAGACGTTCGTTCATCTAGCACAAAGGGAACGGGTTGCAGGAGGAAATTTTACTCTGGTTTCTCAGTCTGTTTCCTAGTGACGGTTTGAAGTTCCTGCAGTTTTCACTGTAAAACCGAGTTGGAGCTAGTACCTACCTATATATATGTATGGAGTGGAGTTTGCAACTGAAAAGGAACTTTGTGTTCCCAACAAGCTAGGTGAAGGACGGCTTTCACACACACTTATCTCTCAGAACCGAGCATGTGGAGAGTCGTTCGTTCATCTAGCACAAAGGGAACGGGTTGCAGGAGGAACTTTTACTCTGGTTTCTCAGTCTGTTTCCTAGTGCCGGTTTGAAGTTCCTGCAGTTTTCACTGTAAAACCGAGTTGGAGCTCGTACCTACCCATATATATGTATGGAGTGGAGTTTGCAAATGAAAGAAACTTTGTGTTCCCAACAAGCTAGTTGAAGGACGGCTTTCACACATACTTATCTCTCAGAACTGAGCATGTGGAGAGACGTTCGTTCATCTAGCACAAACGGAACGGGTTGCAAGAGGAACTTTTACTCTGGTTTCTCAGTCTGTTTCCTAGTGCCGGTTTGAAGTTCCTGCAGTTTTCAGTGTAAAACCGAGTTGGAGCTAGTACCTCCCCATATATATGTATGGAGTGGAGTTTGCAAATGAAAAGGAACTTTGTGTTCCCAACAGGCTAGGTGAAGGACCGCTTTCACACCCACTTATCTCTCAGAACTGAGCATGTGGAGAGACGTTCGTTCATCTAGCACAAAGGGAACGGGTTGCAGGAGGAACTTTTACTCAGTATTCTCAGTCTGTTTCCTAGTGCCGGTTTGAAGTTCCTGCAGTTTTCACTGTAAAACCGAGTTGGAGCTCGTACCTACCCATATATATGTATGGAGTGGAGTTTGCAAATGAAAAGAAACTTTGTGTTCCCAACAAGCTAGTTGAAGGACGGCTTTCACATACACTTATCTCTCAGAACTGAGCATGTGGAGAGTCGTTCGTTCATCTAGCACAAAGGGAACGGGTTGCAGGAGAAACTATTACTCTGGTTTCTCAGTCTGTTTCCTAGTGCCGGTTTGAAGTTCCTGCAGTTTTCACTGTAAAACCGATTTGGAGCTCGTACCTACCCATATATATGTATGGAGTGGAGTTTGCGAATGAAAAGGAACTTTGTGTTCCCAACAAGCTAGTTGAAGGACGGCTTTCACACACACTTATCTCTCAGAACTGAGCATGGGGAGAGACGTTCGTTCATGTAGCACAAAGGGAACGGGTTGCAGGAGAAACTTTTACTCTGGTTTCTCAGTCTGTTTCCTAATGCCGGTTTGAAGTTCCTGCAGTTTTCACTGTAAAACCGAGTTGGAGCTCGTGCCTCCCCATATACATATGTGTGGATTGGAGTTTACAAATGAAAAGAAACTTTGTGTTCCCAACAAGCTAGTTGATGGACGGCTTTCACATTCACATATCTCTCAGAACTGAGCATGTGGAGAGACATTCGTTCATCTAGCACAAAGGGAACGGGTTGCAGGAGGAACTTTTACTCTGGTTTCTCAGTCTGTTTCCTAGTGCCGGTTTGAAGTTCCTGCAGTTTTCACTGTAAAACCGAGTTGGAGCTAGTACCTACCTATATATATGTATGGAGTGGGGTTTGCAACTGAAAAGGAACTTTGTGTTCCCAACAAGCTAGGTGAAGTACGGCTTTCACACACACTTATCTCTCAGAACTGAGCATGTGGAGAGACGTTCGTTCATCTAGCACAAAGGGAACGGGTTGCAGGAGGAAATTTTACTCTGGTTTCTCAGTCTGTTTCCTAGTGCCGGTTTGAAGTTCCTGCAGTTTTCACTGTAAAACCGAGTTGGAGCTAGTACCTACCTATATATATGTATGGAGTGGAGTTTGCAACTGAAAAGGAACTTTGTGTTCCCAACAAGCTAGGTGAAGGACGGCTTTCACACACACTTATCTCTCAGAACCGAGCATGTGGAGAGTCGTTCGTTCATCTAGCACAAAGGGAACGGGTTGCAGGAGGAACTTTTTCTCTGGTTTCTCAGTCTGTTTCCTAGTGCCGGTTTGAAGTTCCTGCAGTTTTCACTGTAAAACCGAGTTGGAGCTCGTACCTACCCATATATATGTATGGAGTGGAGTTTGCAAATGAAAGAAACTTTGTGTTCCCAACAAGCTAGTTGAAGGACGGCTTTCACACACACTTATCTCTCAGAACTGAGCATGTGGAGAGACGTTCGTTCATCTAGCACAAACGGAACGGGTTGCAAGAGGAACTTTTACTCTGGTTTCTCAGTCTGTTTCCTAGTGCCGGTTTGAAGTTCCTGCAGTTTTCAGTGTAAAACCGAGTTGGAGCTAGTACCTCCCCATATATATGTATGGAGTGGAGTTTGCAAATGAAAAGGAACTTTGTGTTCCCAACAAGCTAGGTGAAGGACCGCTTTCACACACACTTATCTCTCAGAATTGAGCATGTGGAGAGACGTTCGTTCATCTAGCACAAAGGGAACGGGTTGCAGGAGAAACTTTTACTCTGTTTTCTCAGTCTGTTTCCTAGTGCCGGTTTGAAATTCCTGCAGTTTTCACTGTAAAACCGAGTTGGAGCTCGTACCTACCCATATATATGTATGGAGTGGAGTTTGCAAATGAAAAGAAACTTTGTGTTCCCAACAAGCTAGTTGAAGGACGGCTTTCACACACACTTATCTCTCAGAACTGAGCATGTGGAGAGACATTCGTTCATCTAGCACAAAGGGAACGGGTTGCAGGAGGAACTTTTACTCTGGTTTCTCAGTCTGTTTCCTAGTGCCGGTTTGAAGTTCCTGCAGTTTTCACTGTAAAACCGAGTTGGAGCTAGTACCTACCTATATATATGTATGGAGTGGAGTTTGCAACTGAAAAGGAACTTTGTGTTCAAAACAAGCTAGGTGAAGGACGGCTTTCACACACACTTATCTCTCAGAACCGAGCATGTGGAGAGTCGTTCGTTCATCTAGCACAAAGGGAACGGGTTGCAGGAGGAACTTTTACTCTGGTTTCTCAGTCTGTTTCCTAGTGCCGGTTTGAAGTTCCTGCAGTTTTCACTGTAAAACCGAGTTGGAGCTCGTACCTACCCATATATATATATGGAGTGGAGTTTGCAAATGAAAGAAACTTTGTGTTCCCAACAAGCTAGTTGAAGGACGGCTTTCACACACACTTATCTCTCAGAACTGAGCATGTGGAGAGACGTTCGTTCATCTAGGACAAACGGAACGGGTAGCAAGAGGAAATTTACTCTGGTTTCTCAGTCTGTTTCCTAGTGCCGGTTTGAAATTCCTGCAGTTTTCAGTGTAAAACCGAGTTGGAGCTAGTACCTCCCCATATATATGTATGGAGTGGAGTTTGCAAATGAAAAGGAACTTTGTGTTCCCAACAAGCTAGTTGAAGGACGGCTTTCACATACACTTATCTCTCAGAACTGAGCATGTGGATAGTCGTTCGTTCATCTAGCACAAAGGGAACGGGTTGCAGGAGAAACTTTTACTCAGTTTTCTCAGTCTGTTTCCTAGTGCCGGTTTGAAGTTCCTGCAGTTTTCACTGTAAAACCGAGTTGGAGCTCGTACCTACCCATATATATGTATGGATTGGAGTTTGCAAATGAAAAGGAACTTTGTGTTCCCAACAAGCTAGATAAAGGACGGCTTTCACACACACTTATCTCTCAGAACTGAGCATGTGGAGAGTCGTTCGTTCATCTAGCACAAAGGGAACGGGTTGCAGGAGAAACTTTTACTCTGGTTTCTCAGTCTGTTTCCTAGTGCCTGTTTGAAGTTCCTGCAGTTTTCACTGTAAAACCGAGTTGGAGATAGTACCTACCTATATATATGTATGGAGTGTATTTTGCAACTGAAAAGGAACTTTGTGTTCCCAACAAGCTAGGTGAAGGACGACTTTCACACACAATTATCTCTCAGAACTGAGCATGTGGAGAGTCGTTCGTTCATCTAGCACAAAGGGAACGGGTTACAGGAGAAACTATTACTCTGGTTTCTCAGTCTGTTTCCTAGTGCCGGTTTGAAGTTCCTGCAGTTTTCACTGTAAAACCGAGTTGGAGCTCGTACCTACCCATATATATGTATGGAGTGGAGTATGCAAATTAAAAGAAACTTTGTGTTCCCAACAAGCTAGTTGAAGGACGGCTTTCACATACACATATCTCTGAGAACTGAGCACGTGGAGAGACATTCGTTCATCTAGCACAAAGGGAACGGGTTGCAGGAGGAACTTTTACTCTGGTGTCTCAGTCTGTTTCCTAGTGCCGGTTTGAAGTTCCTGCAGTTTTCACTGTAAAACCGAGTTGGAGCTCGTACCTACCCATATATATGTATGGAGTGGAGTTTGCAAATGAAAGAAACTTTGTGTTCCCAACAATCTAGTTGAAGGACGGCTTTCACACACACTTATCTCTCAGAACTGAGCATGTGGAGAGACGTTCGTTCATCTAGCACAAACGGAACGGGTTGCAAGAGGAACTTTTACTCTGGTTTCTCAGTCTGTTTCCTAGTGCCGGTTTGAAGTTCCTGCATTTTTCAGTGTAAAACCGAGTTGGAGCTAGTTCCTCCCCATATATATGTATGGAGTGGAGTTGGCAAATGAAAAGGAACTTTGTGTTCCCAACAAGCTAGGTGCAGGACCGCTTTCACACACACATATCTCTCAGAACTGAGCATGTGGAGAGACGTTCGTTCATCTAGCACAAAGGGAACGGGTTGCAGGAGGAACTATTACTCTGTTTTCTCAGTCTGTTTCCTAGTGCCGGTTTGAAGTTCCTGCAGTTTTCACTGTAAAACCGAGTTGGAGCTCGTACCTACCCATATATATGTATGGAGTGGAGTTTGCAACTGAAAAGGAACTTTGTGTTCCCAACAAGCTAGTTGAAGGACGGCTTTCACATACACATATCTCTCAGAACTGAGCATGTGGAGAGACATTCGTTCATCTAGCACAAAGGGAACGGGTTGCAGGAGGAAGTTTTACTCTGGTTTCTCAGTCTGTTTCCTAGTGCCGGTTTGAAGTTCCTGCTGTTTTCACTGTAAAACCGAGTTGGAGCTAGTACCTACCTATATATATGTATGGAGTGGAGATTGCAACTGAAAAGGAACTTTGTGTTCCCAACAAGCTAGGTGAAGGACGGCTTTCACCCACACTTATCTCTCAGAACCGAGCATGTGGAGAGTCGTTCGTTCATCTAGCACAAAGGGAACGGGTTGCAGGAGGAACTTTTACTCTGGTTTCTCAGTCTGTTTCCTAGTGCCGGTTTGAAGTTCCTGCAGTTTTCACTGTAAAACCGAGTTGGAGCTCGTACCTACCCATATATATGTATGGAGTGGAGTTTGCAAATGACAGAAACTTTGTGTTCCCAACAAGCTAGTTGAAGGACGGCTTTCACACACACTTATCTCTCAGAACTGAGCATGTGGAGAGACGTTCGTTCATCTAGCACAAACGGAACGGGTTGCAAGAGGAACTTTTACTCTGGTTTCTCAGTCTGTTTCCTAGTGCCGGTTTGAAGTTCCTGCAGTTTTCAGTGTAAAACCGAGTTGGAGCTAGTACCTCCCCATATATATGTAAGGAGTGGAGTTTGCAAATGAAAAGGAACTTTGTGTTCCCAACAAGCTAGGTGAAGGACCGCTTTCACACACACATATCTCTCAGAACTGAGCATGTGCAGAGACGTTCGTTCATCTAGCACAAAGGGAACGGGTTGCAGGAGGAACTTTTACTCTGTTTTCTCAGTCTGTTTCCTAGTGCCGGTTTGAAGTTCCTGCAGTTTTCACTGTAAAACCGAGTTGGAGCTCGTACCTACCCATATATATGTATGGAGTGGAGTTTGCAAATGAAAAGAAACTTTGTGTTCCCAACAAGCTAGTTGAAGGACGGCTTTCACATACACATATCTCTCAGAACTGAGCATGTGGAGAGACATTCGTTCATCTAGCACAAAGGGAAAGGGTTGCAGGAGGAACTTTTACTCTGGTTTCTCAGTCTGTTTCCTAGTGCCGGTTTGAAGTTCCTGCAGTTTTCACTGTAAAACCGAGTTGGAGCTAGTACCTACCTATATATATGTATGGAGTGGATTTTGCAACTTAAAAGGAACTTTGTGTTCCCAACAAGCTAGGTGAAGGACGACTTTCACACACACTTATCTCTCAGAACTGAGCATGTGGAGAGTCGTTCGTTCATCTAGCAAAAAGGAACGGGTTGCAGGAGAAACTATTACTCTGGTTTCTCAGTCTGTTTCCTAGTGCCGGTTTGAAGTTCCTGCAGTTTTCACTGTAAAACCGAGTTGGAGCTCGTACCTACCCATATATATGTATGGAGTGGAGTTTGCAAATGAAAAGGAACTTTGTGTTCCCAACAAGCTAGGTGCAGGACCGCTTTCACACACACATGTCTCTCAGAACTGAGCATGTGGAGAGACGTTCGTTCATCTAGCACAAAGGGAACGGTTTGCAGGAGGAACTATTACTCTGTTTTCTCAGTCTGTTTCCTAGTGCCGGTTTGAAGTTCCTGCAGTTTTCACTGTAAAACCGAGTTGGAGCTCGTACCTACCCATATATATGTATGGAGTGGAGTTTGCAACTGAAAAGGAACTTTGTGTTCCCAACAAGCTAGTTGAAGGACGGCTTTCACATACACATATCTCTCAGAACTGAGCATGTGGAGAGACATTCGTTCATCTAGCACAAAGGGAACGGGTTGCAGGAGGAACTTTTACTCTGGTTTCTCAGTCTGTTTCCTAGTGCCGGTTTGAAGTTCCTGCAGTTTTCACTGTAAAACCGAGTTGGAGCTAGTACCTACCTATATATATGTATGGAGTGGAGATTGCAACTGAAAAGGAACTTTGTGTTCCCAACAAGCTAGGTGAAGGACGGCTTTCACCCACACTTATCTTTCAGACCCGAGCATTTGGAGAGTCGTTCGTTCATCTAGCACAAAGGGAACGGGTTGCAGGAGGAACTTTTACTCTGGTTTCTCAGTCTGTTTCCTAGTGCCGGTTTGAAGTTCCTGCAGTTTTCACTGTAAAACCGAGTTGGAGCTCGTACCTACCCATATATATGTATGGAGTGGAGTTTGCAAATGACAGAAACTTTGTGTTCCCAACAAGCTAGTTGAAGGACGGCTTTCACACACACTTATCTCTCAGAACTGAGCATGTGGAGAGACGTTCGTTCATCTAGCACAAACGGAACGGGTTGCAAGAGGAACTTTTACTCTGGTTTCTCAGTCTGTTTCCTAGTGCCGGTTTGAAGTTCCTGCAGTTTTCAGTGTAAAACCGAGTTGGTGCTAGTACCTCCCCATATATATGTAAGGAGTGGAGTTTGCAAATGAAAAGGAACTTTGTGTTCCCAACAAGCTAGGTGAAGGACCGCTTTCACACACACATATCTCTCAGAACGGAGCATGTGCAGAGACGTTCGTTCATCTAGCACAAAGGGAACGGGTTGCAGGAGAAACTTTTACTCTGTTTTCTCAGTCTGTTTCCTAGTGCCGGTTTGAAGTTCCTGCAGTTTTCACTGTAAAACCGAGTTGGAGCTCGTACCTACCCATATATATGTATGGAGTGGAGTTTGCAAATGAAAAGAAACTTTGTGTTCCCAACAAGCTAGTTGAAGGACGGCTTTCACATACACATATCTCTCAGAACTGAGCATGTGGAGAGACATTCGTTCATCTAGCACAAAGGGAACGGGTTGCAGGAGGAACTTTTACTCAGGTTTCTCAGTCTGTTTCCTAGTGCCGGTTTGAAGTTCCTGCAGTTTTCACTGTAAAACCGAGTTGGAGCTAGTACCTACCTATATATATATGTATGGAGTGGATTTTGCAACTTAAAAGGAACTTTGTGTTCCCAACAAGCTAGGTGAAGGACGACATTCACACACACTTATCTCTCAGAACTGAGCATGTGGAGAGTCGTTCGTTCATCTAGCACAAAGGGAACGGGTTGCAGGAGAAACTATTACTCTGGTTTCTCAGTCTGTTTCCTAGTGCCGGTTTGAAGTTCCTGCAGTTTTCACTGTAAAACCGAGTTGGAGCTCGTACCTACCCATATATATGTATGGAGTGGAGTTTGCAAATGAAAAGGAACTTTGTGTTCCCAACAAGCTATTTGAAGGACGGCTTTCACACACACTTATCTCTCAGAACTGAGCATGGGGAGAGACGTTCGTTCATCTAGCACAAACGGAACGGGTTGCAAGAGGAACTTTTACTCTGGTTTCTCAGTCTGTTTCCTAGTGCCGGTTTGAAGTTCCTGCAGTTTTCACTGTAAAACCGAGTTGGAGCTAGTACCTACCTATATATATGTATGGAGTGGAGATTGCAACTGAAAAGGAACTTTGTGTTCCCAACAAGCTAGGTGAAGGACGGCTTTCACCCACACTTATCTCTCAGAACCGAGCATGTGGAGAGTCGTTCGTTCATCTAGCACAAAGGGAACTGGTTGCAGGAGGAACTTTTACTCTGGTTTCTCAGTCTGTTTCCTAGTGCCGGTTTGAAGTTCCTGCAGTTTTCACTGTAAAACCGAGTTGGAGCTCGTACCTACCCATATATATGTATGGAGTGGAGTTTGCAAATGACAGAAACTTTGTGTTCCCAACAAGCTAGTTGAAGGACGGCTTTCACACACACTTATCTCTCAGAACTGAGCATGTGGAGAGACGTTCGTTCATCTAGCACAAACGGAACGGGTTGCAAGAGGAACTTTTACTCTGGTTTCTCAGTCTGTTTCCTAGTGCCGGTTTGAAGTTCCTGCAGTTTTCAGTGTAAAACCGAGTTGGAGCTAGTTCCTCCCCATATATATGTATGGAGTGGAGTTTGCAAATGAAAAGGAACTTTGTGTTCCCAACAAGCTAGGTGAAGGACCGCTTTCACACACACATATCTCTCAGAACTGAGCATGTGGAGAGACGTTCGTTCATCTAGCACAAAGGGAACGGGTTGCAGGAGAAACTTTTACTCTGTTTTCTCAGTCTGTTTCCTAGTGCCGGTTTGAAGTTCCTGCAGTTTTCACTGTAAAACCGAGTTGGAGCTCGTACCTACCCATATATATGTATGGAGTGGAGTTTGCAAATGAAAAGAAACTTTGTGTTCCCAACAAGCTAGTTGAAGGACGGCTTTCACATACACATATCTCTCAGAACTGAGCATGTGGAGAGACATTCGTTCATCTAGCACAAAGGGAACGGGTTGCAGGAGGAACTTTTACTCTGGTTTCTCAGTCTGTTTCCTAGTGCCGGTTTGAAGTTCCTGCAGTTTTCACTGTAAAACCGAGTTGGAGCTAGTACCTACCTATATATATGTATGGAGTGGATTTTGCAACTGAAAAGGAACTTTGTGTTCCCAACAAGCTAGGTGAAGGACGACTTTCACACACACTTATCTCTCAGAACTGAGCATGTGGAGAGTCGTTCGTTCATCTAGCACAAAGGGAACGGGTTGCAGGAGAAACTATTACTCTGGTTTCTCAGTCTGTTTCCTAGTGCCGGTTTGAAGTTCCTGCAGTTTTCACTGTAAAACCGAGTTGGAGCTCGTACCTACCCATATATATGTATGGAGTGGAGTTTGCAAATGAAAAGGAACTTTGTGTTCCCAACAAGCTATTTGAAGGACGGCTTTCACACACACTTATCTCTCAGAACTGAGCATGGGGAGAGACGTTCGTTCATGTAGCACAAAGGGAACGGGTTGCAGGAGAAACTTTTACTCTCGTTTCTCAGTCTGTTTCCTAGTGCCTGTTTGAAGTTCCTGCAGTTTTCACTGTAAAACCGAGTTGGAGCTCGTACCTCCCCATATACATATGTGTGGATTGGAGTTTACAAATGAAAAGAAACTTTGTGTTCCCAACAAGCTAGTTGATGGACGGCTTTCACATTCACATATCTCTCAGAACTGAGCATGTGGAGAGACATTCGTTCATCTAGCACAAAGGGAACGGGTTGCAGGAGGAACTTTTACTCTGGTTTCTCAGTCTGTTTGCTAGTGCTGGTTTGAAGTTCCTGCAGTTTTCACTGTAAAACCGAGTTGGAGCTAGTACCTACCTATATATATGTATGGAGTGGAGTTTGCAACTGAAAAGGAACATTGTGTTCCCAACAAGCTAGGTGAAGGACGGCTTTCACACACACTTATATCTCAGAACTGAGCATGTGGAGAGACGTTCGTTCATGTAGCACAAATGGAACGGGTTGCAGGAGGAACTTTTACTCAGTTTTCTCAGTCTGTTTCCTAGTGCCGGTTTGAAGTTCCTGCAGTTTTCACTGTAAAACCGAGTTGGAGCTCGTACCTACCCATATATATGTATGGAGTGGAGTTTGCAAATGAGAAGAAACTTTGTGTTCCCAACAAGCTAGTTGAAGGACGGCTTTCACATACACATATCTCTCAGATCTGAGCATGTGGAGAGACATTCGTTCATCTAGCACAAAGGGAACGGGTTGCAGGAGGAACTTTTACTCTGGTTTCTCAGTCTGTTTCCTAGAGCCGGTTTGAAGTTCCTGCAGTTTTCACTGTAAAACCGAGTTGGAGCTAGTACCTACCTATATATATGTATGGAGTGGAGTTTGCAACTGAAAAGGAACTTTGTGTTCCCAACAAGCTAGGTGAAGGACGGCTTTCACACACACTTATCTCTCAGAACCGAGCATGTGGAGAGTCGTTCGTTCATCTAGCACAAATGGAACGGGTTGCAGGAGGAACTTTTACTCTGGTTTCTCAGTCTGTTTCCTAGTGCCGGTTTGATGTTACTGCAGTTTTCACTGTAAAACCGAGTTGGAGCTCGTACCTACCCATATATATGTATGGATTGGAGTTTGCAAAAGAAAGAAACTTTGTGTTCCCAACAAGCTAGTTGAAGGACGGCTTTCACACACACTTATCTCTCAGAACTGAGCATGTGGAGAGACGTTCGTTCATCTAGCACAAACGGAACGGGTTGCAAGAGGAACTTTTACTCTGGTTTCTCAGTCTGTTTCCTAGTGCCGGTTTGAAGTTCCTGCAGTTTTCAGTGTAAAACCGAGTTGGAGCTCGTACCTACCCATATATATGTATGGAGTGGAGTTTGCGAATGAAAAGGAACTTTGTGTTCCCAACAAGCTATTTGAAGGACGGCTTTCACACACACTTATCTCTCAGAACTGAGCATGGGGAGAGACCTTCGTTCATGTAGCACAAAGGGAACGGGTTGCAGGAGAAAATTTTACTCTGGTTTCTCAGTCAGTTTCCTAATGCCGGTTTGAAGTTCCTGCAGTTTTCACTGTAAAACCGAGTTGGAGCTCGTACCTCCCCATATACATATGTGTGGATTGGAGTTTACAAATGAAAAGAAACTTTGTGTTCCCAACAAGCTAGTTGATGGACGGCTTTCACATTCACATATCTCTCAGAACTGAGCATGTGGAGAGACATTCGTTCATCTAGCACAAAGGGAACGGGTTGCAGGAGGAACTTTTACTCTGGTTTCTCAGTCTGTTTCCTAGTGCCGGTTTGAAGTTCCTGCAGTTTTCACTGTAAAACCGAGTTTGAGCTAGTACCTACCTATATATATGTATGGAGTGGAGTTTGCAACTGAAAAGGAACTTTGTGTTCCCAACAAGCTAGGTGAAGGACGGCTTTCACACACACTTATCTCTCAGAACTGAGCATGTGGAGAGACGTTCGTTCATCTAGCACAAAGGGAACGGGTTGCAGGAGGAAATTTTACTCTGGTTTCTCAGTCTGTTTCCTAGTGACGGTTTGAAGTTCCTGCAGTTTTCACTGTAAAACCGAGTTGGAGCTAGTACCTACCTATATATATGTATGGAGTGGAGTTTGCAACTGAAAAGGAACTTTGTGTTCCCAACAAGCTAGGTGAAGGACGGCTTTCACACACACTTATCTCTCAGAACCGAGCATGTGGAGAGTCGTTCGTTCATCTAGCACAAAGGGAACGGGTTGCAGGAGGAACTTTTACTCTGGTTTCTCAGTCTGTTTCCTAGTGCCGCTTTGAAGTTCCTGCAGTTTTCACTGTAAAACCGAGTTGGAGCTCGTACCTACCCATATATATGTATGGAGTGGAGTTTGCAAATGAAAGAAACTTTGTGTTCCCAACAAGCTAGTTGAAGGACGGCTTTCACACATACTTATCTCTCAGAACTGAGCATGTGGAGAGACGTTCGTTCATCTAGCACAAACGGAACGGGTTGCAAGAGGAACTTTTACTCTGGTTTCTCAGTCTGTTTCCTAGTGCCGGTTTGAAGTTCCTGCAGTTTTCAGTGTAAAACCGAGTTGGAGCTAGTACCTCCCCATATATATGTATGGAGTGGAGTTTGCAAATGAAAAGGAACTTTGTGTTCCCAACAGGCTAGGTGAAGGACCGCTTTCACACCCACTTATCTCTCAGAACTGAGCATGTGGAGAGACGTTCGTTCATCTAGCACAAAGGGAACGGGTTGCAGGAGGAACTTTTACTCAGTATTCTCAGTCTGTTTCCTAGTGCCGGTTTGAAGTTCCTGCAGTTTTCACTGTAAAACCGAGTTGGAGCTCGTACCTACCCATATATATGTATGGAGTGGAGTTTGCAAATGAAAAGAAACTTTGTGTTCCCAACAAGCTAGTTGAAGGACGGGTTTCACATACACTTATCTCTCAGAACTGAGCATGTGGAGAGTCGTTCGTTCATCTAGCACAAAGGGAACGGGTTGCAGGAGAAACTATTACTCTGGTTTCTCAGTCTGTTTCCTAGTGCCGGTTTGAAGTTCCTGCAGTTTTCACTGTAAAACCGATTTGGAGCTCGTACCTACCCATATATATGTATGGAGTGGAGTTTGCGAATGAAAAGGAACTTTGTGTTCCCAACAAGCTAGTTGAAGGACGGCTTTCACACACACTTATCTCTCAGAACTGAGCATGGGGAGAGACGTTCGTTCATGTAGCACAAAGGGAACGGGTTGCAGGAGAAACTTTTACTCTGGTTTCTCAGTCTGTTTCCTAATGCCGGTTTGAAGTTCCTGCAGTTTTCACTGTAAAACCGAGTTGGAGCTCGTGCCTCCCCATATACATATGTGTGGATTGGAGTTTACAAATGAAAAGAAACTTTGTGTTCCCAACAAGCTAGTTGATGGACGGCTTTCACATTCACATATCTCTCAGAACTGAGCATGTGGAGAGACATTCGTTCATCTAGCACAAAGGGAACGGGTTGCAGGAGGAACTTTTACTCTGGTTTCTCAGTCTGTTTCCTAGTGCCGGTTTGAAGTTCCTGCAGTTTTCACTGTAAAACCGAGTTGGAGCTAGTACCTACCTATATATATGTATGGAGTGGGGTTTGCAACTGAAAAGGAACTTTGTGTTCCCAACAAGCTAGGTGAAGTACGGCTTTCACACACACTTATCTCTCAGAACTGAGCATGTGGAGAGACGTTCGTTCATCTAGCACAAAGGGAACGGGTTGCAGGAGGAAATTTTACTCTGGTTTCTCAGTCTGTTTCCTAGTGCCGGTTTGAAGTTCCTGCAGTTTTCACTGTAAAACCGAGTTGGAGCTAGTACCTACCTATATATATGTATGGAGTGGAGTTTGCAACTGAAAAGGAACTTTGTGTTCCCAACAAGCTAGGTGAAGGACGGCTTTCACACACACTTATCTCTCAGAACCGAGCATGTGGAGAGTCGTTCGTTCATCTAGCACAAAGGGAACGGGTTGCAGGAGGAACTTTTTCTCTGGTTTCTCAGTCTGTTTCCTAGTGCCGGTTTGAAGTTCCTGCAGTTTTCACTGTAAAACCGAGTTGGAGCTCGTACCTACCCATATATATGTATGGAGTGGAGTTTGCAAATGAAAGAAACTTTGTGTTCCCAACAAGCTAGTTGAAGGACGGCTTTCACACACACTTATCTCTCAGAACTGAGCATGTGGAGAGACGTTCGTTCATCTAGCACAAACGGAACGGGTTGCAAGAGGAACTTTTACTCTGGTTTCTCAGTCTGTTTCCTAGTGCCGGTTTGAAGTTCCTGCAGTTTTCAGTGTAAAACCGAGTTGGAGCTAGTACCTCCCCATATATATGTATGGAGTGGAGTTTGCAAATGAAAAGGAACTTTGTGTTCCCAACAAGCTAGGTGAAGGACCGCTTTCACACACACTTATCTCTCAGAATTGAGCATGTGGAGAGACGTTCGTTCATCTAGCACAAAGGGAACGGGTTGCAGGAGAAACTTTTACTCTGTTTTCTCAGTCTGTTTCCTAGTGCCGGTTTGAAATTCCTGCAGTTTTCACTGTAAAACCGAGTTGGAGCTCGTACCTACCCATATATATGTATGGAGTGGAGTTTGCAAATGAAAAGAAACTTTGTGTTCCCAACAAGCTAGTTGAAGGACGGCTTTCACACACACTTATCTCTCAGAACTGAGCATGTGGAGAGACATTCGTTCATCTAGCACAAAGGGAACGGGTTGCAGGAGGAACTTTTACTCTGGTTTCTCAGTCTGTTTCCTAGTGCCGGTTTGAAGTTCCTGCAGTTTTCACTGTAAAACCGAGTTGGAGCTAGTACCTACCTATATATATGTATGGAGTGGAGTTTGCAACTGAAAAGGAACTTTGTGTTCCCAACAAGCTAGGTGAAGGACGGCTTTCACACACACTTATCTCTCAGAACCGAGCATGTGGAGAGTCGTTCGTTCATCTAGCACAAAGGGAACGGGTTGCAGGAGGAACTTTTACTCTGGTTTCTCAGTCTGTTTCCTAGTGCCGGTTTGAAGTTCCTGCAGTTTTCACTGTAAAACCGAGTTGGAGCTCGTACCTACCCATATATATATATGGAGTGGAGTTTGCAAATGAAAGAAACTTTGTGTTCCCAACAAGCTAGTTGAAGGACGGCTTTCACACACACTTATCTCTCAGAACTGAGCATGTGGAGAGACGTTCGTTCATCTAGGACAAACGGAACGGGTAGCAAGAGGAAATTTACTCTGGTTTCTCAGTCTGTTTCCTAGTGCCGGTTTGAAATTCCTGCAGTTTTCAGTGTAAAACCGAGTTGGAGCTAGTACCTCCCCATATATATGTATGGAGTGGAGTTTTCAAATGAAAAGGAACTTTGTGTTCCCAACAAGCTAGGTGAAGGACCGCTTTCACACACTTATCTCTCAGAACTGAGCATGTGGAGAGACGTTCGTTCATCTAGCACAAAGGGAACGGGTTGCAGGAGAAACTTTTACTCAGTTTTCTCAGTCTGTTTCCTAGTGCCGGTTTGAAGTTCCTGCAGTTTTCACTGTAAAACCGAGTTGGAGCTCGTACCTACCCATATATATGTATGGAGTGGAGTTTGCAAATGAAAAGAAACTTTGTGTTCCCAACAAGCTCGTTGAAGGACGGCTTTCACATACACTTATCTCTCAGAACTGAGCATGTGGATAGTCGTTCGTTCATCTAGCACAAAGGGAACGGGTTGCAGGAGAAACTTTTACTCAGTTTTCTCAGTCTGTTTCCTAGTGCCGGTTTGAAGTTCCTGCAGTTTTCACTGTAAAACCGAGTTGGAGCTCGTACCTACCCATATATATGTATGGAGTGGAGTTTGCAAATGAAAAGAAACTTTGTGTTCCCAACAAGCTAGTTGAAGGACGGCTTTCACATACACTTATCTCTCAGAACTGAGCATGTGGAGAGTCGTTCGTTCATCTAGCACAAAGGGAACGGGTTGCAGGAGAAACTATTATCCTGGTTTCTCAGTCTGTTTCCTAGTGCCGGTTTGAAGTTCCTGCAGTTTTCACTGTAAAACCGATTTGGAGCTCGTACCTACCCATATATATGTATGGAGTGGAGTTTGCGAATGAAAAGGAACTTTGTGTTCCCAACAAGCTAGTTGAAGGACGGCTTTCACACACACTTATCTCTCAGAACTGAGCATGTGGAGAGACATTCGTTCATCTAGCACAAAGGGAACGGGTTGCAGGAGGAACTTTTACTCTGGTTTCTCAGTCTGTTTCCTAGTGCCGGTTTGAAGTTCCTGCAGTTTTCACTGTAAAACCGAGTTGGAGCTCGTACCTCCCCATATACATATGTGTGGATTGGAGTTTACAAATGAAAAGAAACTTTGTGTTCCCAACAAGCTAGTTGATGGACGGCTTTCACATTCACATATCTCTCAGAACTGAGCATGTGGAGAGACATTCGTTCATCTAGCACAAAGGGAACGGGTTGCAGGAAGAACTTTTACTCTGGTTTCTCAGTCTGTTTCCTAGTGCCGGTTTGAAGTTCCTGCAGTTTTCACTGTAAAACCGGGTTGGAGCTAGTACCTACCTATATATATGTATGGAGTGGAGTTTGCAACTGAAAAGGAACTTTGTGTTCCCAACAAGCTAGGTGAAGGACGGCTTTCACACACACTTATCTCTCAGAACGGAGCATGTGGAGAGACGTTCGTTCATCTAGCACAAAGGGAACGGGTTGCAGGAAGAAATTTTACTCTGGTTTCTCAGTCTGTTTCCTAGTGCCGGTTTGAAGTTCCTGCAGTTTTCACTGTAAAACCGAGTTGGAGCTAGTACCTACCTATATATATGTATGGAGTGGAGTTTGCAACTGAAAAGGAACTTTGTGTTCCCAACAAGCTAGGTGAAGGACGGCTTTCACACACACTTATCTCTCAGAACCGAGCATGTGGAGAGTCGTTCGTTCATCTAGCACAAAGGGAACGGGTTGCAGGAGGAACTTTTACTCTGGTTTCTCAGTCTGTTTCCTAGTGCATGTTTGAAGTTCCTGCAGTTTTCACTGTAAAACCGAGTTGGAGCTCGTACCTACCCATATATATGTATGGAGTGGAGTTTGCAAATGAAAGAAACTTTGTGTTCCCAACAAGCTAGTTGAAGGACGGCTTTCACACACACTTATCTCTCAGAACTGAGCATGTGGAGAGACGTTCGTTCATCTAGGACAAACGGAACGGGTAGCAAGAGGAAATTTACTCTGGTTTCTCAGTCTGTTTCCTAGTGCCGGTTTGAAATTCCTGCAGTTTTCAGTGTAAAACCGAGTTGGAGCTAGTACCTCCCCATATATATGTATGGAGTGGAGTTTGCAAATGAAAAGGAACTTTGTGTTCCCAACAAGCTAGGTGAAGGACCGCTTTCACACACTTATCTCTCAGAACTGAGCATGTGGAGAGACGTTCGTTCATCTAGCACAAAGGGAACGGGTTGCAGGAGAAACTTTTAATCAGTTTTCTCAGTCTGTTTCCTAGTGCCGGTTTGAAGTTCCTGCAGTTTTCACTGTAAAACCGAGTTGGAGCTCGTACCTACCCATATATATGTATGGAGTGGAGTTTGCAAATGAAAAGAAACTTTGTGTTCCCAACAAGCTAGTTGAAGGACGGCTTTCACATACACTTATCTCTCAGAACTGAGCATGTGGAGAGTCGTTCGTTCATCTAGCACAAAGGTAACGGGTTGCAGGAGGAACTTTTACTCTGGTTTCTCAGTCTGTTTCCTAGTGCCGGTTTGAAGTTCCTGCAGTTTTCACTGTAAAACCGAGTTGGAGCTCGTACCTACCCATATATATGTATGGAGTGGAGTTTGCAAATGAAAAGAAACTTTGTGTTCCCAACAAGCTAGTTGAAGGACGGCTTTCACACACACTTATCTCTCAGAACTGAGCATGTGGAGAGACGTTCGTTCATCTAGCACAAACGGAACGGGTTGCAAGAGGAACTTTTACTCTGGTTTCTCAGTCTGTTTCCTAGTGCCGGTTTGAAGTTCCTGCAGTTTTCAGTGTAAAACCGAGTTGGAGCTTGTACCTCCCCATATATATGTATGGAGTGGAGTTTGCAAATGAAAAGGAACTTTGTGTTCCCAACAAGCTAGGTGAAGGACCGCTTTCACACACACTTATCTCTCAGAACTGAGCATGTGGAGAGACGTTCGTTCATCTAGCACAAAGGGAACGGGTTGCAGGAGAAACTTTTACTCTGTTTTCTCAGTCTGTTTCCTAGTGCCGGTTTGAAATTCCTGCAGTTTTCACTGTAAAACCGAGTTGGAGCTCGTACCTACCCATATATATGTATGGAGTGGAGTTTGCAAATGAAAAGAAACTTTGTGTTCCCAACAAGCTAGTTGAAGGACGGCTTTCACACACACTTATCTCTCAGAACTGAGCATGTGGAGAGACATTCGTTCATCTAGCACAAAGGGAACGGGTTGCAGGAGGAACTTTTACTCTGGTTTCTCAGTCTGTTTCCTAGTGCCGGTTTGAAGTTCCTGCAGTTTTCACTGTAAAACCGAGTTGGAGCTAGTACCTCCCCATATACATATGTGTGGATTGGAGTTTACAAATGAAAAGAAACTTTGTGTTCCCAACAAGCTAGTTGATGGACGGCTTTCACATTCACATATCTCTCAGAACTGAGCATGTGGAGAGACATTCGTTCATCTAGCACAAAGGGAACGGGTTGCAGGAGGAACTTTTACTCTGGTTTCTCAGTCTGTTTCCTAGTGCCGGTTTGAAGTTCCTGCAGTTTTCACTGTAAAACCGAGTTGGAGCTAGTACCTACCTATATATATGTATGGAGTGGAGTTTGCAACTGAAAAGGAACTTTGTGTTCCCAACAAGCTAGGTGAAGGACGGCTTTCACACACACTTATCTCTCAGAACGGAGCATGTGGAGAGACGTTCGTTCATCTAGCACAAAGGGAACGGGTTGCAGGAAGAAATTTTACTCTGGTTTCTCAGTCTGTTTCCTAGTGCCGGTTTGAAGTTCCTGCAGTTTTCACTGTAAAACCGAGTTGGAGCTAGTACCTACCTATATATATGTATGGAGTGGAGTTTGCAACTGAAAAGGAACTTTGTGTTCCCAACAAGCTAGGTGAAGGACGGCTTTCACACACACTTATCTCTCAGAACCGAGCATGTGGAGAGTCGTTCGTTCATCTAGCACAAAGGGAACGGGTTGCAGGAGGAACTTTTACTCTGGTTTCTCAGTCTGTTTCCTAGTGCCGGTTTGAAGTTCCTGCAGTTTTCACTGTAAAACCGAGTTGGAGCTCGTACCTACCCATATATATGTATGGAGTGGAGTTTGCAAAAGAAAGAAACTTTGTGTTCCCAACAAGCTAGTTGAAGGACGGCTTTCACACACACTTATCTCTCAGAACTGAGCATGTGGAGAGACGTTCGTTCATCTAGGACAAACGGAACGGGTAGCAAGAGGAAATTTACTCTGGTTTCTCAGTCTGTTTCCTAGTGCCGGTTTGAAATTCCTGCAGTTTTCAGTGTAAAACCGAGTTGGAGCTAGTACCTCCCCATATATATGTATGGAGTGGAGTTTGCAAATGAAAAGGAACTTTGTGTTCCCAACAAGCTAGGTGAAGGACCGCTTTCACACACTTATCTCTCAGAACTGAGCATGTGGAGAGACGTTCGTTCATCTAGCACAAAGGGAACGGGTTGCAGGAGAAACTTTTACTCAGTTTTCTCAGTCTGTTTCCTAGTGCCGGTTTGAAGTTCCTGCAGTTTTCACTGTAAAACCGAGTTGGAGCTCGTACCTACCCATATATATGTATGGAGTGGAGTTTGCAAATGAAAAGAAACTTTGTGTTCCCAACAAGCTAGTTGAAGGACGGCTTTCACATACACTTATCTCTCAGAACTGAGCATGTGGAGAGTCGTTCGTTCATCTAGCACAAAGGGAACGGGTTGCAGGAGAAACTTTTACTCAGTTTTCTCAGTCTGTTTCCTAGTGCCGGTTTGAAGTTCCTGCAGTTTTCACAGTAAAACCAAGTTGGAGCTCGTACCTACCCATATATATGTATGGAGTGGAGTTTGCAAATGAAAAGAAACTTTGTGTTCCCAACAAGCTAGTTGAAGGACGGCTTTCACATACACTTATCTCTCAGAACTGAGCATGTGGAGAGACGTTCGTTCATCTAGCACAAAGGGAACGGGTTGCAGGAGAAACTATTATCCTGGTTTCTCAGTCTGTTTCCTAGTGCCGGTTTGAAGTTCCTGCAGTTTTCACTGTAAAACCGATTTGGAGCTCGTACCTACCCATATATATGTATGGAGTGGAGTTTGCGAATGAAAAGGAACTTTGTGTTCCCAACAAGCTAGTTGAAGGACGGCTTTCACACACACTTATCTCTCAGAACTGAGCATGTGGAGAGACATTCGTTCATCTAGCACAAAGGGAACGGGTTGCAGGAGGAACTTTTACTCTGGTTTCTCAGTCTGTTTCCTAGTGCCGGTTTGAAGTTCCTGCAGTTTTCACTGTAAAACCGAGTTGGAGCTAGTACCTCCCCATATACATATGTGTGGATTGGAGTTTACAAATGAAAAGAAACTTTGTGTTCCCAACAAGCTAGTTGATGGACGGCTTTCACATTCACATATCTCTCAGAACTGAGCATGTGGAGAGACATTCGTTCATCTAGCACAAAGGGAACGGGTTGCAGGAGGAACTTTTACTCTGGATTCTCAGTCTGTTTCCTAGTGCCGGTTTGAAGTTCCTGCAGTTTTCACTGTAAAACCGGGTTGGAGCTAGTACCTACCTATATATATGTATGGAGTGGAGTTTGCAACTGAAAAGCAACTTTGTGTTCCCAACAAGCTAGGTGAAGGACGGCTTTCACACACACTTATCTCTCAGAACGGAGCATGTGGAGAGACGTTCGTTCATCTAGCACAAAGGGAACGGGTTGCAGGAAGAAATTTTACTCTGGTTTCTCAGTCTGTTTCCTAGTGCCGGTTTGAAGTTCCTGCAGTTTTCACTGTAAAACCGAGTTGGAGCTAGTACCTACCTATATATATGTATGGAGTGGAGTTTGCAACTGAAAAGGAACTTTGTGTTCCCAACAAGCTAGGTGAAGGACGGCTTTCACACACACTTATCTCTCAGAACCGAGCATGTGGAGAGTCGTTCGTTCATCTAGCACAAAGGGAACGGGTTGCAGGAGGAACTTTTACTCTGGTTTCTCAGTCTGTTTCCTAGTGCATGTTTGAAGTTCCTGCAGATTTCACTGTAAAACCGAGTTGGAGCTCGTACCTACCCATATATATGTATGGAGTGGAGTTTGCAAATGAAAGAAACTTTGTGTTCCCAACAAGCTAGTTGAAGGACGGCTTTCACACACACTTATCTCTCAGAACTGAGCATGTGGAGAGACGTTCGTTCATCTAGGACAAACGGAACGGGTAGCAAGAGGAAATTTACTCTGGTTTCTCAGTCTGTTTCCTAGTGCCGGTTTGAAATTCCTGCAGTTTTCAGTGTAAAACCGAGTTGGAGCTAGAACTTCCCCATATATATGAATGGAGTGGAGTTTGCAAATGAAAAGGAACTTTGTGTTCCCAACAAGCTAGGTGAAGGACCGCTTTCACACACTTATCTCTCAGAACTGAGCATGTGGAGAGACGTTCGTTCATCTAGCACAAAGGGAACGGGTTGCAGGAGAAACTTTTAATCAGTTTTCTCAGTCTGTTTCCTAGTGCCGGTTTGAAGTTCCTGCAGTTTTCACTGTAAAACCGGGTTGGAGCTCGTACCTACCCATATATATGTATGGAGTGGAGTTTGCAAATGAAAAGAAACTTTGTGTTCCCAACAAGCTAGTTGAAGGACGGCTTTCACATACACTTATCTCTCAGAACTGAGCATGTGGAGAGTCGTTCGTTCATCTAGCACAAAGGGAACGGGTTGCAGGAGGAACTTTTACTCTGGTTTCTCAGTCTGTTTCCTAGTGCCGGTTTGAAGTTCCTGCAGTTTTCACTGTAAAACCGAGTTGGAGCTAGTACCTACCTATATATATGTATGGAGTGGAGTTTGCAACTGAAAAGGAACTTTGTGTTCCCAACAAGCTAGGTGAAGGACGGCTTTCACACACACTTATCTCTCAGAACGGAGCATGTGGAGAGACGTTCGTTCATCTAGCACAAAGGGAACGGGTTGCAGGAAGAAATTTTACTCTGGTTTCTCAGTCTGTTTCCTAGTGCTGGTTTGAAGTTCCTGCAGTTTTCACTGTAAAACCGAGTTGGAGCTAGTACCTACCTATATATATGTATGGAGTGGAGTTTGCAACTGAAAAGGAACTTTGTGTTCCCAACAAGCTAGGTGAAGGACGGCTTTCACACACACTTATCTCTCAGAAGCGAGCATGTGGAGAGTCGTTCGTTCATCTAGCACAAAGGGAACGGGTTGCAGGAGGAACTTTTACTCTGGTTTCTCAGTCTGTTTCCTAGTGCCGGTTTGAAGTTCCTGCAGTTTTCACTGTAAAACCGAGTTGGAGCTCGTACCTAGCCATATATATGTATGGAGTGGAGTTTGCAAATGAAAGAAACTTTGTGTTCCCAACAAGCTAGTTGAAGGACGGCTTTCACACACACTTATCTCTCAGAACTGAGCATGTGGAGAGACGTTCGTTCATCTAGGACAAACGGAACGGGTAGCAAGAGGAAATTTACTCTGGTTTCTCAGTCTGTTTCCTAGTGCCGGTTTGAAATTCCTGCAGTTTTCAGTGTAAAACCGAGTTGGAGCTAGTACCTCCCCATATATATGTATGGAGTGGAGTTTGCAAATGAAAAGGAACTTTGTGTTCCCAACAAGCTAGGTGAAGGACCGCTTTCACACACTTATCTCTCAGAACTGAGCATGTGGAGAGACGTTCGTTCATCTAGCACAAAGGGAACGGGTTGCAGGAGAAACTTTTACTCAGTTTTCTCAGTCTGTTTCCTAGTGCCGGTTTGAAGTTCCTGCAGTTTTCACTGTAAAACAGAGTTGGAGCTAGTACCTACCCATATATATGTATGGAGTGGAGTTTGCAAATGAAAAGAAATTTGTGTTCCCAACAAGCTAGTTGAAGGACGGCTTTCACATACACTTATCTCTCAGAACTGAGCATGTGGAGAGTCGTTCGTTCATCTAGCACAAAGGGAACGGGTTGCAGGAGAAACTTTTACTCAGTTTTCTCAGTCTGTTTCCTAGTGCCGGTTTGAAGTTCCTGCAGTTTTCACTGTAAAACCGAGTTGGAGCTCGTACCTACCCATATATATGTATGGAGTGGAGTTTGCAAATGAAAAGAAACTTTGTGTTCCCAACAAGCTAGTTGAAGGACGGCTTTCACATACACTTATCTCTCAGAACTGAGCATGTGGAGAGTCGTTCGTTCATCTAACACAAAGGGAACGGGTTGCAGGAGAAACTATTACTCTGGTTTCTCAGTCTGTTTCCTAGTGCCGGTTTGAAGTTCCTGCAGTTTTCACTGTAAAACCGATTTGGAGCTCGTACCTACCCATATATATGTATGGAGTGGAGTTTGCGAATGAAAAGGAACTTTGTGTTCCCAACAAGCTAGTTGAAGGACGGCTTTCACACACACTTATCTCTCAGAACTGAGCATGGGGAGAGACGTTCTTTCATGTAGCACAAAGGGAACGGGTTGCAGGAGAAACTTTTACTCTGGTTTCTAAGTCTGTTTCCTAATGCCGGTTTGAAGTTCCTGCAGTTTTCACTGTAAAACCGAGTTGGAGCTCGTACTTCCCCATATACATATGTGTGGATTGGAGTTTACAAATGAAAAGAAACTTTGTGTTCCCAACAAGCTAGTTGATGGACGGCTTTCACATTCACATATCTCTCAGAACTGAGCATGTGGAGAGACATTCGTTCATCTAGCACAAAGGGAACGGGTTGCAGGAGGAACTTTTACTCTGGTTTCTCAGTCTGTTTCCTAGTGCCGGTTTGAAGTTCCTGCAGTTTTCACTGTAAAACCGAGTTGGAGCTAGTACCTACCTATATATATGTATGGAGTGGAGTTTGCAACTGAAAAGGAACTTTGTGTTCCCAACAAGCTAGGTGAAGGACGGCTTTCACACACACATATCTCTCAGAACCGAGCATGTGGAGAGTCGTTCGTTCATCTAGCACAAAGGGAACGGGTTGCAGGAGGAACTTTTACTCTGGTTTCTCAGTCTGTTTCCTAGTGCCGGTTTGAAGTTCCTGCAGTTTTCACTGTAAAACCGAGTTGGAGCTAGTACCTACCTATATAAATGTATGGAGTGGAGTTTGCAACTGAAAAGGAACTTTGTGTTCCCAACAAGCTAGGTGAAGGACGGCTTTCACACACACTTATCTCTCAGAACCGAGCATGTGGAGAGTCGTTCGTTCATCTAGCACAAAGGGAACGGGTTGCAGGAGGAACTTTTACTCTGGTTTCTCAGTCTGTTTCCTAGTGCATGTTTGAAGTTCCTGCAGTTTTCACTGTAAAACCGAGTTGGAGCTCGTACCTACCCATATATATGTATGGAGTGGAGTTTGCAAATGAAAGAAACTTTGTGTTCCCAACAAGCTAGTTGAAGGACGGCTTTCACACACACTTATCTCTCAGAACTGAGCATGTGGAGAGACGTTCGTTCATCTAGGACAAACGGAACGGGTAGCAAGAGGAAATTTACTCTGGTTTCTCAGTCTGTTTCCTAGTGCCGGTTTGAAATTCCTGCAGTTTTCAGTGTAAAACCGAGTTGGATCTAGTACCTCCCCATATATATGTATGGAGTGGAGTTTGCAAATGAAAAGGAACTTTGTGTTCCCAACAAGCTAGGTGAAGGACCGCTTTCACACACTTATCTCTCAGAACTGAGCATGTGGAGAGACGTTCGTTCATCTAGCACAAAGGGAACGGGTTGCAGGAGAAACTTTTAATCAGTTTTCTCAGTCTGTTTCCTAGTGCCGGTTTGAAGTTCCTGCAGTTTTCACTGTAAAACCGAGTTGGAGCTCGTACCTACCCATATATATTTATGGAGTGGAGTTTGCAAATGAAAAGAAACTTTGTGTTCCCAACAAGCTAGTTGAAGGACGGCTTTCACATACACTTATCTCTCAGAACTGAGCATGTGGAGAGTCGTTCGTTCATCTAGCACAAAGGGAACGGGTTGCAGGAGGAACTTTTACTCTGGTTTCTCAGTCTGTTTCCTAGTGCCGGTTTGAAGTTCCTGCAGTTTTCACTTTAAAACCATGTTGGAGCTAGTACCTACCTATATATATGTATGGAGTGGAGTTTGCAACTGAAAAGGAACTTTGTGTTCCCAACAAGCTAGGTGAAGGACGGCTTTCACACACACTTATCTCTCAGAACGGAGCATGTGGAGAGACGTTCGTTCATCTAGCACAAAGGGAACGGGTTGCAGGAAGAAATTTTACTCTGGTTTCTCAGTCTGTTTCCTAGTGCCGGTTTGAAGTTCCTGCAGTTTTCACTGTAAAACCGAGTTGGAGCTAGTACCTACCTATATATATGTATGGAGTGGAGTTTGCAACTGAAAAGGAACTTTGTGTTCCCAACAAGCTAGGTGAAGGACGGCTTTCACACACACTTATCTCTCAGAACCGAGCATGTGGAGAGTCGTTCGTTCATCTAGCACAAAGGGAACGGGTTGCAGGAGGAACTTTTACTCTGGTTTCTCAGTCTGTTTCCTAGTGCCGGTTTGAAGTTCCTGCAGTTTTCACTGTAAAACCGAGTTGGAGCTCGTACCTACCCATATATATGTATGGAGTGGAGTTTGCAAATGAAAGAAACTTTGTGTTCCCAACAAGCTAGTTGAAGGACGGCTTTCACACACACTTATCTCTCAGAACTGAGCATGTGGAGAGACGTTCGTTCATCTAGGACAAACGGAACGGGTAGCAAGAGGAAATTTACTCTGGTTTCTCAGTCTGTTTCCTAGTGCCGGTTTGAAATTCCTGCAGTTTTCAGTGTAAAACCGAGTTGGAGCTAGTACCTCCCCATATATATGTATGGAGTGGAGTTTGCAAATGAAAAGGAACTTTGTGTTCCCAACAAGCTAGGTGAAGGACCGCTTTCACACACTTATCTCTCAGAACTGAGCATGTGGAGAGACGTTCGTTCATCTAGCACAAAGGGAACGGGTTGCAGGAGAAACTTTTACTCAGTTTTCTCAGTCTGTTTCCTAGTGCCGGTTTGAAGTTCCTGCAGTTTTCACTGTAAAACCGAGTTGGAGCTCGTACCTACCCATATATATGTATGGAGTGGAGTTTGCAAATGAAAAGAAATTTGTGTTCCCAACAAGCTAGTTGAAGGACGGCTTTCACATACACTTATCTCTCAGAACTGAGCATGTGGAGAGTCGTTCGTTCATCTAGCACAAAGGGAACGGGTTGCAGGAGAAACTTTTACTCAGTTTTCTCAGTCTGTTTCCTAGTGCCGGTTTGAAGTTCCTGCAGTTTTCACTGTAAAACCGAGTTGGAGCTCGTACCTACCCATATATATGTATGGAGTGGAGTTTGCAAATGAAAAGAAACTTTGTGTTCCCAACAAGCTAGTTGAAGGACGGCTTTCACATACACTTATCTCTCAGAACTGAGCATGTGGAGAGCCGTTCGTTCATCTAACACAAAGGGAACGGGTTGCAGGAGAAACTATTACTCTGGTTTCTCAGCCTGTTTCCTAGTGCCGGTTTGAAGTTCCTGCAGTTTTCACTGTAAAACCGATTTGGAGCTCGTACCTACCCATATATATGTATGGAGTGGAGTTTGCGAATGAAAAGGAACTTTGTGTTCCCAACAAGCTAGTTGAAGGACGGCTTTCACACACACTTATCTCTCAGAACTGAGCATGGGGAGAGACGTTCTTTCATGTAGCACAAAGGGAACGGGTTGCAGGAGAAACTTTTACTCTGGTTTCTAAGTCTGTTTCCTAATGCCGGTTTGAAGTTCCTGCAGTTTTCACTGTAAAACCGAGTTGGAGCTCGTACTTCCCCATATACATATGTGTGGATTGGAGTTTACAAATGAAAAGAAACTTTGTGTTCCCAACAAGCTAGTTGATGGACGGCTTTCACATTCACATATCTCTCAGAACTGAGCATGTGGAGAGACATTCGTTCATCTAGCACAAAGGGAACGGGTTGCAGGAGGAACTTTTACTCTGGTTTCTCAGTCTGTTTCCTAGTGCCGGTTTGAAGTTCCTGCAGTTTTCACTGTAAAACCGAGTTGGAGCTAGTACCTACCTATATATATGTATGGAGTGGAGTTTGCAACTGAAAAGGAACTTTGTGTTCCCAACAAGCTAGGTGAAGGACGGCTTTCACACACACTTATCTCTCAGAACCGAGCATGTGGAGAGTCGTTCGTTCATCTAGCACAAAGGGAACGGGTTGCAGGAGGAACTTTTACTCTGGTTTCTCAGTCTGTTTCCTAGTGCCGGTTTGAAGTTCCTGCAGTTTTCACTGTAAAACCGAGTTGGAGCTCGTACCTACCCATATATATGTATGGAGTGGAGTTTGCAAATGAAAGAAACTTTGTGTTCCCAACAAGCTAGTTGAAGGACGGCTTTCACACACACTTATCTCTCAGAACTGAGCATGTGGAGAGACGTTCGTTCATCTAGCACAAACGGAACGGGTTGCAAGAGGAACTTTTACTCTGGTTTCTCAGTCTGTTTCCTAGTGCCGGTTTGAAGTTCCTGCAGTTTTCAGTGTAAAACCGAGTTGGAGCTAGTACCTCCCCATATATATGTATGGAGTGGAGTTAGCAAATGAAAAGGAACTTTGTGTTCCCAACAAGCTATGTGAAGGACCGCTTTCACACACACTTATCTCTCAGAACTGAGCATGTGGAGAGACGTTCGTTCATCTAGCACAAAGGGAACGGGTTGCAGGAGAAACTTTTACTCTGTTTTCTCAGTCTGTTTCCTAGTGCCGGTTTGAAATTCCTGCAGTTTTCACTGTAAAACCGAGTTGGAGCTCGTACCTACCCATATATATGTATGGAGTGGAGTTTGCAAATGAAAAGGAACTTTGTGTTCCCAACAAGCTAGTTGAAGGACGGCTTTCACATACACATATCTCTCAGAACTGAGCATGTGGAGAGACATTCGTTCATCTAGCACAAAGGGAACGGGTTGCAGGAGGAACTTTTACTCTGGTTTCTCAGTCTGTTTCCTAGTGCCGGTTTGAAGTTCCTGCAGTTTTCACTGTAAAACCGAGTTGGAGCTAGTACCTCCCCATATACATATGTGTGGATTGGAGTTTACAAATGAAAAGAAACTTTGTGTTCCCAACAAGCTAGTTGATGGACGGCTTTCACATTCACATATCTCTCAGAACTGAGCATGTTGAGAGACATTCGTTCATCTAGCACAAAGGGAACGGGTTGCAGGAGGAACTTTTACTCTGGTTTCTCAGTCTGTTTCCTAGTGCCGGTTTGAAGTTCCTGCAGTTTTCACTGTAAAACCGAGTTGGAGCTAGTACCTACCTATATATATGTATGGAGTGGAGTTTGCAACTGAAAAGGAACTTTGTGTTCCCAACAAGCTAGGTGAAGGACGGCTTTCACACACACTTATCTCTCAGAACGGAGCATGTGGAGAGACGTTCGTTCATCTAGCACAAAGGGAACGGGTTGCAGGAAGAAATTTTACTCTGGTTTCTCAGTCTGTTTCCTAGTGCCGGTTTGAAGTTCCTGCAGTTTTCACTGTAAACCCGAGTTGGAGCTAGTACCTACCTATATATATGTATGGAGTGGAGTTTGCAACTGAAAAGGAACTTTGTGTTCCCAACAAGCTAGGTGAAGGACGGCTTTCACACACACTTTTCTCTCAGAACCGAGCATGTGGAGAGTCGTTCGTTCATCTAGCACAAAGGGAACGGGTTGCAGGAGGAACTTTTACTCTGGTTTCTCAGTCTGTTTCCTAGTGCCGGTTTGAAGTTCCTGCAGTTTTCACTGTAAAACCGAGTTGGAGCTCGTACCTACCCATATATATGTATGGAGTGGAGTTTGCGAATGAAAAGGAACTTTGTGTTCCCAACAAGCTAGTTGAAGGACGGCTTTCACACACACTTATCTCTCAGAACTGAGCATGGGGAGAGACGTTCGTTCATGTAGCACAAAGGGAACGGGTTGCAGGAGAAACTTTTACTCTGGTTTCTAAGTCTGTTTCCTAATGCCGGTTTGAAGTTCCTGCAGTTTTCACTGTAAAACCGAGTTGGAGCTCGTACTTCCCCATATACATATGTGTGGATTGGAGTTTACAAATGAAAAGAAACTTTGTGTTCCCAACAAGCTAGTTGATGGACGGCTTTCACATTCACATATCTCTCAGAACTGAGCATGTGGAGAGACATTCGTTCATCTAGCACAAAGGGAACGGGTTGCAGGAGGAACTTTTACTCTGGTTTCTCAGTCTGTTTCCTAGTGCCGGTTTGAAGTTCCTGCAGTTTTCACTGTAAAACCGAGTTGGAGCTAGTACCTACCTATATATATGTATGGAGTGGAGTTTGCAACTGAAAAGGAACTTTGTGTTCCAAACAAGCTAGGTGAAGGACGGCTTTCACACACACTTATCTCTCAGAACCGAGCATGTGGAGAGTCGTTCGTTCATCTAGCACAAAGGGAACGGGTTGCAGGAGGAACTTTTACTCTGGTTTCTCAGTCTGTTTCCTAGTGCCGGTTTGAAGTTCCTGCAGTTTTCACTGTAAAACCGAGTTGGAGCTCGTACCTACCCATATATATGTATGGAGTGGAGTTTGCAAATGAAAGAAACTTTGTGTTCCCAACAAGCTAGTTGAAGGACGGCTTTCACACACACTTATCTCTCAGAACTGAGCATGTGGAGAGACGTTCGTTCATCTAGCACAAACGGAACGGGTTGCAAGAGGAACTTTTACTCTGGTTTCTCAGTCTGTTTCCTAGTGCCGGTTTGAAGTTCCTGCAGTTTTCAGTGTAAAACCGAGTTGGAGCTAGTACCTCCCCATATATATGTATGGAGTGGAGTTTGCAAATGAAAAGGAACTTTGTGTTCCCAACAAGCTATGTGAAGGACCGCTTTCACACACACTTATCTCTCAGAACTGAGCATGTGGAGAGACGTTCGTTCATCTAGCACAAAGGGAACGGGTTGCAGGAGAAACTTTTACTCTGTTTTCTCAGTCTGTTTCCTAGTGCCGGTTTGAAATTCCTGCAGTTTTAACTGTAAAACCGAGTTGGAGCTCGTACCTACCCATATATATGTATGGAGTGGAGTTTGCAAATGAAAAGAAACTTTGTGTTCCCAACAAGCTAGTTGAAGGACGGCTTTCACATACACATATCTCTCAGAACTGAGCATGTGGAGAGACATTCGTTCATCTAGCACAAAGGGAACGGGTTGCAGGAGGAACTTTTACTCTGGTTTCTCAGTCTGTTTCCTAGTGCCGGTTTGAAGTTCCTGCAGTTTTCACTGTAAAACCGAGTTGGAGCTAGTACCTCCCCATATACATATGTGTGGATTGGAGTTTACAAATGAAAAGAAACTTTGTGTTCCCAACAAGCTAGTTGATGGACGGCTTTCACATTCACATATCTCTCAGAACTGAGCATGTGGAGAGACATTCGTTCATCTAGCACAAAGGGAACGGGTTGCAGGAGGAACTTTTACTCTGGTTTCTCAGTCTGTTTCCTAGTGCCGGTTTGAAGTTCCTGCAGTTTTCACTGTAAAACCGAGTTGGAGCTAGTACCTACCTATATATATGTATGGAGTGGAGTTTGCAACTGAAAAGGAACTTTGTGTTCCCAACAAGCTAGGTGAAGGACGGCTTTCACACACACTTATCTCTCAGAACGGAGCATGTGGAGAGACTTTCGTTCATCTAGCACAAAGGGAACGGGTTGCAGGAAGAAATTTTACTCTGGTTTCTCAGTCTGTTTCCTAGTGCCGGTTTGAAGTTCCTGCAGTTTTCACTGTAAAACGGAGTTGGAGCTAGTACCTACCTATATATATGTATGGAGTGGAGTTTGCAACTGAAAAGGAACTTTGTGTTCCCAACAAGCTAGGTGAAGGACGGCTTTCACACACACTTTTCTCTCAGAACCGAGCATGTGGAGAGTCGTTCGTTCATCTAGCACAAAGGGAACGGGTTGCAGGAGGAACTTTTACTCTGTTTTCTCAGTCTGTTTCCTAGTGCCGGTTTGAAGTTCCTGCAGTTTTCACTGTAAAACCGAGTTGGAGCTCGTACCTACCCATATATATGTATGGAGTGGAGTTTGCAAATGAAAGAAACTTTGTGTTCCCAACAAGCTAGTTGAAGGACGGCTTTCACACACACTTATCTCTCAGAACTGAGCATGTGGAGAGACGTTCGTTCATCTAGGACAAACGGAACGGGTTGCAAGAGGAAATTTACTCTGGTTTCTCAGTCTGTTTCCTAGTGCCGGTTTGAAATTCCTGCAGTTTTCAGTGTAAAACCGAGTTGGAGCTAGTACCTCCCCATATATATGTATGGAGTGGAGTTTGCAAATGAAAAGGAACTTTGTGTTCCCAACAAGCTAGGTGAAGGACCGCTTTCACACACTTATCTCTCAGAACTGAGCATGTGGAGAGACGTTCGTTCATCTAGCACAATGGGAACGGGTTGCAGGAGAAACTTTTACTCTGTTTTCTCAGTCTGTTTCCTAGTGCCGGTTTGAAATTCCTGCAGTTTTCACTGTAAAACCGAGTTGGAGCTCGTACCTACCCATATATATGTATGGAGTGGAGTTTGCAAATGAAAAGAAACTTTGTGTTCCCAACAAGCTAGTTGAAGGACGGCTTTCACATACACATATCTCTCAGAACTGAGCATGTGGAGAGTCGTTCGTTCATCTAGCACAAAGGGAACGGGATGCAGGAGGAACTTTTACTCTGGTTTCTCAGTCTGTTTCCTAGTGCCGGTTTGAAGTTCCTGCAGTTTTCACTGTAAAACCGAGTTGGAGCTAGTACCTACCTATATATATGTATGGAGTGGATTTTGCAACTGAAAAGGAACTTTGTGTTCCCAACAAGCTAAGTGAAGGACGACTTTCACACACACATATCTCTCAGAACTGAGCATGTGGAGAGTCGTTCGTTCATCTAGCACAAATGGAACGGGTTGAAGGAGAAACTATTACTCTGTTTTCTCAGTCTGTTTCCTAGTGCCGGTTTGAAGTTCCTGCAGTTTTCAGTGTAAAACCGAGTTTGAGCTCGTACCTACCCATATATATGTATGGAGTGGAGTTTGCAAATGAAAAGGAACTTTGTGTTCCCAACAAGCTATTTGAAGGACGGCTTTCACACACACTTATCTCTCAGAACTGAGCATGGGGAGAGACGTTCGTTCATGTAGCACAAAGGGAACGGGTTGCAGGAGAAACCTTTACTCTGGTTTCTCAGTCTGTTTCCTAATGCCGGTTTGAAGTTCCTGCAGTTTTCACTGTAAAACCGAGTTGGAGCTCGTACCTCCACATATACATATGTGTGGATTGGAGTTTACAAATGAAAAGAAACTTTGTGTTCCCAACAAGCTAGTTGATGAACGGCTTTCACATTCACATATCTCTCAGAACTGAGCATGTGGAGAGACATTCGTTCATCTAGCACAAAGGGAACGGGTTGCAGGAGGAACTTTTACTCTGGTTTCTCAGTCTGTTTCCTAGTGCCGGTTTGAAGTTCCTGCAGTTTTCACTGTAAAACCGAGTTGGAGCTAGTACCTACCTATATATATGTATGGAGTGGAGTTTGCAACTGAAAAGGAACTTTGTGTTCCCAACAAGCTAGGTGAAGGACGGCTTTCACACACACTTATCTCTCAGAACTGAGCATGTGGAGAGACGTTCGTTCATCTAGCACAAAGGGAACGGGTTGCAGGAGGAACTTTTACTCTGTTTTCTCAGTCTGTTTCCTAGTGCCGGTTTGAAGTTCCTGCAGTTTTCACACTAAAACCGAGTTGGAGCTCGTACCTACCCATATATATGTATGGAGTGGAGTTTGCAAATGAAAAGGAACTTTGTGTTCCCAACAAGCTAGTTGAAGGACGGCTTTCACATACACATATCTCTCAGAACTGAGCATGTGGAGAGACATTCGTTCATCTAGCACAAAGGGAACGGGTTGCAGGAGGAACTTTTACTCTGGTTTCTCAGTCTGTTTCCTAGTGCCGGTTTGAAGTTCCTGCAGTTTTCACTGTAAAACCGAGTTGGAGCTAGTACCTACCTATATATATGTAAGGAGTGGAGTTTGCAACTGAAAAGGAACTATGTGTTCCCAACAAGCTAGGTGAAGGACGACTTTCACACACACTTATCTCTCAGAACTGAGCATGTGGAGAGTCGTTCGTTCATCTAGCACAAAGGGAACGGGTTGCAGGAGAAACTATTACTCTGGTTTCTCAGTCTGTTTCCTAGTGCCGGTTTGATGTTCCTGCAGTTTTCACTGTAAAACCGAGTAGGAGCTCTTACCTACCCATATATATGTATGGAGTGGAGTTTGCAAAAGAAAGAAACTTTGTGTTCCCAACAAGCTAGTTGAAGGACGGCTTTCACACACACTAATCTCTCAGAACTGAGCATGTGGAGAGACGTTCGTTCATCTAGCACAAACGGAACGGGTTGCAAGAGGAACTTTTACTCTGGTTTCTCAGTCTGTTTCCTAGTGCCGGTTTGAAGTTCCTGCAGTTTTCAGTGTAAAACCGAGTTGGAGCTAGTACCTCCCCATATATATGTATGGAGTGGAATTTGCAAATGAAGAGGAACTTTGTGTTCCCAACAAGCTAGGTGAAGGACCGCTTTCACACACTTATCTCTCAGAACTGAGCATGTGGAGAGACGTTCGTTCATCTAGCACAAAGGGAACGGGTTGCAGGAGAAACTTTTACTCTGTTTTCTCAGTCTGTTTCCTAGTGCCGGTTTGAAATTCCTGCAGTTTTCACTGTAAAACCGAGTTGGAGCTCGTACCTACCCATATATATGTATGGAATGGAGTTTGCAAATGAAAAGAAACTTTGTGTTCCAAACAAGCTAGTTGAAGGACGGCTTTCACATACACATATCTCTCAGAACTGAGCATGTGGAGAGTCGTTCGTTCATCTAGCACAAAGGGAACGGGTTGCAGGAGGAACTTTTACTCTGGTTTCTCAGTCTGTTTCCTAGTGCCGGTTTGAAGTTCCTGCAGTTTTCACTGTAAAACCGAGTTGGAGCTAGTACCTACCTATCTATATGTATGGAGTGGATTTTGCAACTGAAAAGGAACTTTGTGTTCCCAACAAGCTAAGTGAAGGACGACTTTCACACACACATATCTCTCAGAACTGAGCATGTGGAGAGTCGTTCGTTCATCTAGCACAAATTGAACGGGTTGCAGGAGAAACTATTACTCTGGTTTCTCAGTCTGTTTCCTAGTGCCGGTTTGAAGTTCCTGCAGTTTTCAGTGTAAAACCGAGTTGGAGCTCGTACCTACCCATATATATGTATGGAGTGGAGTTTGCAAATGAAAAGGAACTTTGTGTTCCAAACAAGCTATTTGAAGGACGGCTTTCACACACACTTATCTCTCAGAACTGAGCATGGGGAGAGACGTTCGTTCATGTAGCACAAAGGGAACGGGTTGCAGGAGAAACCTTTACTCTGGTTTCTCAGTCTGTTTCCTAATGCCGGTGTGAAGTTCCTGCAGTTTTCACTGTAAAACCGAGTTGGAGCTCGTACCTCCACATATACATATGTGTGGATTGGAGTTTACAAATGAAAAGAAACTTTGTGTTCCCAACAAGCTAGTTGATGAACGGCTTTCACATTCACATATCTCTCAGAACTGAGCATGTGGAGAGACATTCGTTCATCTAGCACAAAGGGAACGGGTTGCAGGAGGAACTTTTACTCTGGTTTCTCAGTCTGTTTCCTAGTGCCGGTTTGAAGTTCCTGCAGTTTTCACTGTAAAACCGAGTTGGAGCTAGTACCTACCTATATATATGTATGGAGTGGAGTTTGCAACTGAAAAGGAACTTTGTGTTCCCAACAAGCTAGGTGAAGGACGGCTTTCACACACACTTATCTCTCAGAACTGAGCATGTGGAGAGACGTTCGTTCATCTAGCACAAAGGGAACGGTTTGCAGGAGGAACTTTTACTCTGTTTTCTCAGTCTGTTTCCTAGTGCCGGTTTGAAGTTCCTGCAGTTTTCACTCTAAAACCGAGTTGGAGCTCGTACCTACCCATATATATGTATGGAGTGGAGTTTGCAAATGAAAAGAAACTTTGTGTTCCCAACAAGCTAGTTGAAGGACGGCTTTCACATACACATATCTCTCAGAACTGAGCATGTGGAGAGACATTCGTTCATCTAGCACAAAGGGAACGGGTTGCAGGAGGAACTTTTACTCTGGTTTCTCAGTCTGTTTCCTAGTGCCGGTTTGAAGTTCCTGCAGTTTTCACTGTAAAACCGAGTTGGAGCTAGTACCTACCTATATATATGTAAGGAGTGGAGTTTGCAACTGAAAAGGAACTATGTGTTCCCAACAAGCTAGGTGAAGGACGACTTTCACACACACTTAACTCTCAGAACTGAGCATGTGGAGAGTCGTTCGTTCATCTAGCACAAAGGGAACGGGTTGCAGGAGAAACTATTACTCTGGTTTCTCAGTCTGTTTCCTAGTGCCGGTTTGATGTTCCTGCAGTTTTCACTGTAAAACCGAGTTGGAGCTCTTACCTACCCATATATATGTATGGAGTGGAGTTTGCAAAAGAAAGAAACTTTGTGTTCCCAACAAGCTAGTTGAAGGACGGCTTTCACACACACTTATCTCTCAGAACTGAGCATGTGGAGAGACGTTCGTTCATCTAGCACAAACGGAACGGGTTGCAAGAGGAACTTTTACTCTGGTTTCTCAGTCTGTTTCCTAGTGCCGGTTTGAAGTTCCTGCAGTTTTCACTGTAAAACCGAGTTGGAGCTAGTACCTACCTATATATATGTATGGAGTGGAGTTTGCAACTGAAAAGGAACTTTGTGTTCCCAACAAGCTAGGTGAAGGACGGCTTTCACACACACTTATCTCTCAGAACGGAGCATGTGGAGAGACGTTCGTTCATCTAGCACAAAGGGAACGGGTTGCAGGAGGAAATTTTACTCTGGTTTCTCAGTCTGTTTCCTAGTGCCGGTTTGAAGTTCCTGCAGTTTTCACTGTAAAACCGAGTTGGAGCTAGTACCTACCTATATATATGTATGGAGTGGAGTTTGCAACTGAAAAGGAACTTTGTGTTCCCAACAAGCTAGGTGAAGGACGGCTTTCACACACACTTATCTCTCAGAACCGAGCATGTGGAGAGTCGTTCGTTCATCTAGCACAAAGGGAACGGGTTGCAGGAGGAACTTTTACTCTGGTTTCTCAGTCTGTTTCCTAGTGCCGGTTTGAAGTTCCTGCAGTTTTCACTGTAAAACCGAGTTGGAGCTCGTACCTACCCATATATAAGTATGGAGTGGAGTTTGCAAATTAAAGAAACTTTGTGTTCCCAACAAGCTAGTTGAAGGACGGCTTTCACACACACTTATCTCTCAGAACTGAGCATGGGGAGAGACGTTCGATAATGTAGCACAAAGGGAACGGGTTGCAGGAGAAACCTTTACTCTGGTTTCTCAGTCTGTTTCCTAATGCCGGTTTGAAGTTCCTGCAGTTTTCACTGTAAAACCGAGTTGGAGCTCGTACCTCCACATATACATATGTGTGGATTGGAGTTTACAAATGAAAAGAAACTTTGTGTTCCCAACAAGCTAGTTGATGGACGGCTTTCACATTCACATATCTCTCAGAACTGAGCATGTGGAGAGACATTCGTTCATCTAGCACAAAGGGAACGGGTTGCAGGAGGAACTTTTACTCTGGTTTCTCAGTCTGTTTCCTAGTGCCGGTTTGAAGTTCCTGCAGTTTTCACTGTAAAACCGAGTTGGAGCTAGTACCTACCTATATATATGTATGGAGTGGAGTTTGCAACTGAAAAGGAACTTTGTGTTCCCAACAAGCTAGGTGAAGGACGACTTTCACACACACATATCTCTCAGAACTGAGCATGTGGAGAGTCGTTCGTTCATCTAGCACAAAGGGAACGGGTTGCAGGAGAAACTATTACTCTGGTTTCTCAGTCTGTTTCCTAGTGCCGGTTTGAAGTTCCTGCAGTTTTCAGTGTAAAACCGAGTTGGAGCTCGTACCTACCCATATATATGTATGGAGTGGAGTTTGCAAATGAAAAGGAACTTTGTGTTCCCAACAAGCTATTTGAAGGACGGCTTTCACACACACTTATCTCTCAGAACTGAGCATGGGGAGAGACGTTCGATAATGTAGCACAAAGGGAACGGGTTGCAGGAGAAACCTTTACTCTAGTTTCTCAGTCTGTTTCCTAATGCCGGTTTGAAGTTCCTGCAGTTTTCACTGTAAAACCGAGTTGGAGCTCGTAACTCCCCATATACATATGTGTGGAGTGGAGTTTACAAATGAAAAGAAACTTTGTGTTCCCAACAAGCTAGTTGAAGGACGGCTTTCACATACACATATCTCTCAGAACTGAGCATGTGGAGAGACATTCGTTCATCTAGCACAAAGGGAACGGGTTGCAGGAGGAACTTTTACTCTGGTTTCTCAGTCTGTTTCCTAGTGCCGGTTTGAAGTTCCTGCAGTTTTCACTGTAAAACCGAGTTGGAGCTTGTACCTACCTATATATATGTATGGAGTGGACTTTGCAACTGAAAAGGAACTTTGTGTTCCCAACAAGCTAGGTGAAGGACGGCTTTCACACACACTTATCTCTCAGAACCGAGCATGTGGAGAGTCGTTCGTTCATCTAGCACAAAGGGAACGGGTTGCAGGAGGAACTTTTACTCTGGTTTCTCAGTCTGTTTCCTAGTGCCGGTTTGAATTTCCTGCAGTTTTCACTGTAAAACCGAGTTGGAGCTCGTACCTACCCATATATATGTATGGAGTGGAGTGTGCAAATGAAAGAAACTTTGTGTTCCCAACAAGCTAGTTGAAGGACGGCTTTCACACACACTTATCTCTCAGAACTGAGCATGTGGAGAGACGTTCGTTCATCTAGGACAAACGGAACGGGTTGCAAGAGGAACTTTTACTCTGGTTTCTCAGTCTGTTTCCTAGTGCCGGTTTGAAGTTCCTGCAGTTTTCAGTGTAAAACCGAGTTGGAGCTCGTACCTACCCATATATATGTATGGAGTGGAGTTTGCAAATGAAAAGGAACTTTGTGTTCCCAACAAGCTATTTGAAGGACGGCTTTCACACACACTTATCTCTCAGAACTGAGCATGGGGAGAGACGTTCGTTCATGTAGCACAAAGGGAACGGGTTGCAGGAGAAACCTTTACTCTGGTTTCTCAGTCTGTTTCCTAATGCCGGTTTGAAGTTCCTGCAGTTTTCACTGTAAAACCGAGTTGGAGCTCGTACCTCCACATATACATATGTGTGGATTGGAGTTTACAAATGAAAAGAAACTTTGTGTTCCCAACAAGCTAGTTGATGGACGGCTTTCACATTCACATATCTCTCAGAACTGAGCATGTGGAGAGACATTCGTTCATCTAGCACAAAGGGAACGGGTTGCAGGAGGAACTTTTACTCTGGTTTCTCAGTCTGTTTCCTAGTGCCGGTTTGAAGTTCCTGCAGTTTTCACTGTAAAACCGAGTTGGAGCTAGTACCTACCTATATATATGTATGGAGTGGAGTTTGCAACTGAAAAGGAACTTTGTGTTCCCAACAAGCTAGGTGAAGGACGGCTTTCACACACACTTATCTCTCAGAACTGAGCATGTGGAGAGACGTTCGTTCATCTAGCACAAAGGGAACGGGTTGCAGGAGGAACTTTTACTCTGTTTTCTCAGTCTGTTTCCTAGTGCCGGTTTGAAGTTCCTGCAGTTTTCACTCTAAAACCGAGTTGGAGCTCGTACCTACCCACATATATGTATGGAGTGGAGTTTGCAAATGAAAAGAAACTTTGTGTTCCCAACAAGCTAGTTGATGGACGGCTTTCACATTCACATATCTCTCAGAACTGAGCATGTGGAGAGACATTCGTTTATCTAGCACAAAGGGAACGGGTTGCAGGAGGAACTTTTACTCTGGTTTCTCAGTCTGTTTCCTAGTGCCGGTTTGAAGTTCCTGCAGTTTTCACTGTAAAACCGAGTTGGAGCTAGTACCTACCTATATATATGTATGGAGTGGAGTTTGCAACTGAAAAGGAACTTTGTGTTCCCAACAAGCTAGGTGAAGGACGGCTTTCACACACACTTATCTCTCAGAACGGAGCATGTGGAGAGACGTTCGTTCATCTAGCACAAAGGGAACGGGTTGCAGGAGGAAATTTTACTCTGGTTTCTCAGTCTGTTTCCTAGTGCCGGTTTGAAGTTCCTGCAGTTTTCAGTGTAAAACCGAGTTGGAGCTAGTACCTCCCCATATATATGTATGGAGTGGAGTTTGCAAATGAAAAGGATCTTTGTGTTCCCAACAAGCTAGGTGAAGGACCGCTTTCACACACTTATCTCTCAGAAATGAGCATGTGGAGAGACGTTCGTTCATCTAGCACAAAGGGAACGGGTTGCAGGAGAATCTTTTACTCTGTTTTCTCAGTCTGTTTCCTAGTGCCGGTTTGAAATTCCTGCAGTTTTCACTGTAAAACCGAGTTGGAGCTCGTACCTACCCATATATATGTATGGAGTGGAGTTTGCAAATGAAAAGAAACTTTGTGTTCCCAACAAGCTAGTTGAAGGACGGCTTTCACATACACATATCTCTCAGAACTGAGCATGTGGAGAGTCGTTCGTTCATCTAGCACAAAAGGAACGGGTTGCAGGAGGAACTTTTACTCTGGTTTCTCAGTCTGTTTCCTAGTGCCGGTTTGAAGTTCCTGCAGTTTTCACTGTAAAACCGAGTTGGAGCTAGTACCTACCTATATATATGTATGGAGTGGATTTTGCAACTGAAAAGGAACTTTGTGTTCCCAACAAGCTAGGTGAAGGACGACTTTCACACACACATATCTCTCAGAACTGAGCATGTGGAGAGTCATTCGTTCATCTAGCACAAAGGGAACGGGTTGCAGGAGAAACTATTACTCTGGTTTCTCAGTCTGTTTCCTAGTGCCGGTTTGAAGTTCCTGCAGTTTTCACTGTAAAACCGAGTTGGAGCTCGTACCTACCCATATATATGTATGGAGTGGAGTTTGCAAATGAAAAGGAACTTTGTGTTCCCAACAAGCTATTTGAAGGACGGCTTTCACACACACTTATCTCTCAGAACTGAGCATGGGGAGAGACGTTCGATAATGTAGCACAAAGGGAACGGGTTGCAGGAGAAACCTTTACTCTGGTTTCTCAGTCTGTTTCCTAATGCCGGTTTGAAGTTCCTGCAGTTTTCACTGTAAAACCGAGTTGGAGCTAGTACCTACCTATATATATGTATGGAGTGGATTTTGCAACTGAAAAGGAACTTTGTGTTCCCAACAAGCTAGGTGAAGGACGACTTTCACACACACATATCTCTCAGAACTGAGCATGTGGAGAGTCGTTCGTTCATCTAGCACAAAGGGAACGGGTTGCAGGAGAAACTATTACTCTGGTTTCTCAGTCTGTTTCCTAGTGCCGGTTTGAAGTTCCTGCAGTTTTCAGTGTAAAACCGAGTTGGAGCTCGTACCTACCCATATATATGTATGGAGTGGAGTTTGCAAATGAAAAGGAACTTTGTGTTCCCAACAAGCTATTTGAAGGACGGCTTTCACACACACTTATCTCTCAGAACTGAGCATGGGGAGAGACGTTCGTTCATGTAGCACAAAGGGAACGGGTTGCAGGAGAAACCTTTACTCTGGTTTCTCAGTCTGTTTCCTAATGCCGGTTTGAAGTTCCTGCAGTTTTCACTGTAAAACCGAGTTGGAGCTCGTACTTCCACATATACATATGTGTGGATTGGAGTTTACAAATGAAAAGAAACTTTGTGTTCCCAACAAGCTAGTTGATGGACGGCTTTCACATTCACATATCTCTCAGAACTGAGCATGTGGAGAGACATTCGTTCATCTAGCACAAAGGGAACGGGTTGCAGGAGGAACTTTTACTCTGGTTTCTCAGTCTGTTTCCTAGTGCCGGTTTGAAGTTCCTGCAGTTTTCACTGTAAAACCGAGTTGGAGCTAGTACCTACCTATATATATGTATGGAGTGGAGTTTGCAACTGAAAAGGAACTTTGTGTTCCCAACAAGCTAGGTGAAGGACGGCTTTCACACACACTTATCTCTCAGAACTGAGCATGTGGAGAGACGTTCGTTCATCTAGCACAAAGGGAACGGGTTGCAGGAGGAACTTTTACTCTGTTTTCTCAGTCTGTTTCCTAGTGCCGGTTTGAAGTTCCTGCAGTTTTCACTCTAAAACCGAGTTGGAGCTCGTACCTACCCACATATATGTATGGAGTGGAGTTTGCAAATGAAAAGAAACTTTGTGTTCCCAACAAGCTAGTTGATGGACGGCTTTCACATTCACATATCTCTCAGAACTGAGCATGTGGAGAGACATTCGTTTATCTAGCACAAAGGGAACGGGTTGCAGGAGGAACTTTTACTCTGGTTTCTCAGTCTGTTTCCTAGTGCCGGTTTGAAGTTCCTGCAGTTTTCACTGTAAAACCGAGTTGGAGCTAGTACCTACCTATATATATGTATGGAGTGGAGTTTGCAACTGAAAAGGAACTTTGTGTTCCCAACAAGCTAGGTGAAGGACGGCTTTCACACACACTTATCTCTCAGAACGGAGCATGTGGAGAGACGTTCGTTCATCTAGCACAAAGGGAACGGGTTGCAGGAGGAAATTTTACTCTGGTTTCTCAGTCTGTTTCCTAGTGCCGGTTTGAAGTTCCTGCAGTTTTCACTGTAAAACCGAGTTGGATCTAGTACCTACCTATATATATGTATGGAGTGGAGTTTGCAACTGAAAAGGAACTTTGTGTTCCCAACAAGCTAGGTGAAGGACGGCTTTCACACACACTTATCTCTCAGAACTGAGCATGTGGAGAGACGTTCGTTCATCTAGGACAAACGGAACGGGTTGCAAGAGGAACTTTTACTCTGGTTTCTCAGTCTGTTTCCTAGTGCCGGTTTGAATTTCCTGCAGTTTTCAGTGTAAAACCGAGTTGGAGCTAGTACCTCCCCATATATATGTATGGAGTGGAGTTTGCAAATGAAAAGGAACTTTGTGTTCCCAACAAGCTAGGTGAAGGACGACTTTCACACACACATATCTCTCAGAACTGAGCATGTGGAGAGTCATTCGTTCATCTAGCACAAAGGGAACGGGTTGCAGGAGAAACTATTACTCTGGTTTCTCAGTCTGTTTCCTAGTGCCGGTTTGAAGTTCCTGCAGTTTTCACTGTAAAACCGAGTTGGAGCTCGTACCTACCCATATATATGTATGGAGTGGAGTTTGCAAATGAAAAGGAACTTTGTGTTCCCAACAAGCTATTTGAAGGACGGCTTTCACACACACTTATCTCTCAGAACTGAGCATGGGGAGAGACGTTCGATAATGTAGCACAAAGGGAACGGGTTGCAGGAGAAACCTTTACTCTGGTTTCTCAGTCTGTTTCCTAATGCCGGTTTGAAGTTCCTGCAGTTTTCACTGTAAAACCGAGTTGGAGCTAGTACCTACCTATATATATGTATGGAGTGGATTTTGCAACTGAAAAGGAACTTTGTGTTCCCAACAAGCTAGGTGAAGGACGACTTTCACACACACATATCTCTCAGAACTGAGCATGTGGAGAGTCGTTCGTTCATCTAGCACAAAGGGAACGGGTTGCAGGAGAAACTATTACTCTGGTTTCTCAGTCTGTTTCCTAGTGCCGGTTTGAAGTTCCTGCAGTTTTCAGTGTAAAACCGAGTTGGAGCTCGTACCTACCCATATATATGTATGGAGTGGAGTTTGCAAATGAAAAGGAACTTTGTGTTCCCAACAAGCTATTTGAAGGACGGCTTTCACACACACTTATCTCTCAGAACTGAGCATGGGGAGAGACGTTCGTTCATGTAGCACAAAGGGAACGGGTTGCAGGAGAAACCTTTACTCTGGTTTCTCAGTCTGTTTCCTAATGCCGGTTTGAAGTTCCTGCAGTTTTCACTGTAAAACCGAGTTGGAGCTCGTACTTCCACATATACATATGTGTGGATTGGAGTTTACAAATGAAAAGAAACTTTGTGTTCCCAACAAGCTAGTTGATGGACGGCTTTCACATTCACATATCTCTCAGAACTGAGCATGTGGAGAGACATTCGTTCATCTAGCACAAAGGGAACGGGTTGCAGGAGGAACTTTTACTCTGGTTTCTCAGTCTGTTTCCTAGTGCCGGTTTGAAGTTCCTGCAGTTTTCACTGTAAAACCGAGTTGGAGCTAGTACCTACCTATATATATGTATGGAGTGGAGTTTGCAACTGAAAAGGAACTTTGTGTTCCCAACAAGCTAGGTGAAGGACGGCTTTCACACACACTTATCTCTCAGAACTGAGCATGTGGAGAGACGTTCGTTCATCTAGCACAAAGGGAACGGGTTGCAGGAGGAACTTTTACTCTGTTTTCTCAGTCTGTTTCCTAGTGCCGGTTTGAAGTTCCTGCAGTTTTCACTCTAAAACCGAGTTGGAGCTCGTACCTACCCACATATATGTATGGAGTGGAGTTTGCAAATGAAAAGAAACTTTGTGTTCCCAACAAGCTAGTTGATGGACGGCTTTCACATTCACATATCTCTCAGAACTGAGCATGTGGAGAGACATTCGTTTATCTAGCACAAAGGGAACGGGTTGCAGGAGGAACTTTTACTCTGGTTTCTCAGTCTGTTTCCTAGTGCCGGTTTGAAGTTCCTGCAGTTTTCACTGTAAAACCGAGTTGGAGCTAGTACCTACCTATATATATGTATGGAGTGGAGTTTGCAACTGAAAAGGAACTTTGTGTTCCCAACAAGCTAGGTGAAGGACGGCTTTCACACACACTTATCTCTCAGAACGGAGCATGTGGAGAGACGTTCGTTCATCTAGCACAAAGGGAACGGGTTGCAGGAGGAAATTTTACTCTGGTTTCTCAGTCTGTTTCCTAGTGCCGGTTTGAAGTTCCTGCAGTTTTCACTGTAAAACCGAGTTGGATCTAGTACCTACCTATATATATGTATGGAGTGGAGTTTGCAACTGAAAAGGAACTTTGTGTTCCCAACAAGCTAGGTGAAGGACGGCTTTCACACACACTTATCTCTCAGAACTGAGCATGTGGAGAGACGTTCGTTCATCTAGGACAAACGGAACGGGTTGCAATAGGAACTTTTACTCTGGTTTCTCAGTCTGTTTCCTAGTGCCTGTTTGAAGTTCCTGCAGTTTTCAGTGTAAAACCGAGTTGGAGCTAGTACCTCCCCATATATATGTATGGAGTGGAGTTTGCAAATGAAAAGGATCTTTGTGTTCCCAACAAGCTAGGTGAAGGACCGCTTTCACACAATTATCTCTCAGAACTGAGCATGTGGAGAGACGTTCGTTCATCTAGCACAAAGGGAACGGGTTGCAGGAGAAACTTTTACTCTGTTTTCTCAGTCTGTTTCCTAGTGCCGGTTTGAAATTCCTGCAGTTTTCACTGTAAAACCGAGTTGGAGCTCGTACCTACCCATATATATGTATGGAGTGGAGTTTGCAAATGAAAAGAAACTTTGTGTTCCCAACAAGCTAGTTGAAGAACGGCTTTCACATACACATATCTCTCAGAACTGAGCATGTGGAGAGTCGTTCGTTCATCTAGCACAAAAGGAACGGGTTGCAGGAGGAACTTTTACTCTGGTTTCTCAGTCTGTTTCCTAGTGCCGGTTTGAAGTTCCTGCAGTTTTCACTGTAAAACCGAGTTGGAGCTAGTACCTACCTATATATATGTATGGAGTGGATTTTGCAACTGAAAAGGAACTTTGTGTTCCCAACAAGCTAGGTGAAGGACGACTTTCACACACACATATCTCTCAGAACTGAGCATGTGGAGAGTCGTTCGTTCATCTAGCACAAAGGGAACGGGTTGCAGGAGAAACTATTACTCTGGTTTCTCAGTCTGTTTCCTAGTGCCGGTTTGAAGTTCCTGCAGTTTTCAGTGTAAAACCGAGTTGGAGCTCGTACCTACCCATATATATGTATGGAGTGGAGTTTGCAAATGAAAAGGAACTTTGTGTTCCCAACAAGCTATTTGAAGGACGGCTTTCACACACACTTATCTCTCAGAACTGAGCATGGGGAGAGACGTTCGATAATGTAGCACAAAGGGAACGGGTTGCAGGAGAAACCTTTACTCTGGTTTCTCAGTCTGTTTCCTAATGCCGGTTTGAAGTTCCTGCAGTTTTCACTGTAAAACCGAGTTGGAGCTAGTACCTACCTATATATATGTATGGAGTGGATTTTGCAACTGAAAAGGAACTTTGTGTTCCCAACAAGCTAGGTGAAGGACGACTTTCACACACACATATCTCTCAGAACTGAGCATGTGGAGAGTCGTTCGTTCATCTAGCACAAAGGGAACGGGTTGCAGGAGAAACTATTACTCTGGTTTCTCAGTCTGTTTCCTAGTGCCGGTTTGAAGTTCCTGCAGTTTTCAGTGTAAAACCGAGTTGGAGCTCGTACCTACCCATATATATGTATGGAGTGGAGTTTGCAAATGAAAAGGAACTTTGTGTTCCCAACAAGCTATTTGAAGGACGGCTTTCACACACACTTATCTCTCAGAACTGAGCATGGGGAGAGACGTTCGATAATGTAGCACAAAGGGAACGGGTTGCAGGAGAAACCTTTACTCTGGTTTCTCAGTCTGTTTCCTAATGCCGGTTTGAAGTTCCTGCAGTTTTCACTGTAAAACCGAGTTGGAGCTCGTACCTCCACATATACATATGTGTGGATTGGAGTTTACAAATGAAAAGAAACTTTGTGTTCCCAACAAGCTAGTTGATGGACGGCTTTCACATTCACATATCTCTCAGAACTGAGCATGTGGAGAGACATTCGTTCATCTAGCAAAAAGGGAACGGGTTGCAGGAGGAACTTTTACTCTGGTTTCTCAGTCTGTTTCCTAGTGCCGGTTTGAAGTTCCTGCAGTTTTCACTGTAAAACCGAGTTGGAGCTAGTACCTACCTATATATATGTATGGAGTGGAGTTTGCAACTGAAAAGGAACTTTGTGTTCCCAACAAGCTAGGTGAAGGACGACTTTCACACACACATATCTCTCAGAACTGAGCATGTGGAGAGTCGTTCGTTCATCTAGCACAAAGGGAACGGGTTGCAGGAGAAACTATTACTCTGGTTTCTCAGTCTGTTTCCTATTGCCGGTTTGAATTTCCTGCAGTTTTCAGTGTAAAACCGAGTTGGAGCTCGTACCTACCCATATATATGTATGGAGTGGAGTTTGCAAATGAAAAGGAACTTTGTGTTCCCAACAAGCTATTTGAAGGACGGCTTTCACACACACTTATCTCTCAGAACTGAGCATGGGGAGAGACGTTCGATAATGTAGCACAAAGGGAACGGGTTGCAGGAGAAACCTTTACTCTGGTTTCTCAGTCTGTTTCCTAATGCCGGTTTGAAGTTCCTGCAGTTTTCACTGTAAAACCGAGTTGGAGCTCGTACCTCCACATATACATATGTGTGGATTGGAGTTTACAAATGAAAAGAAACTTTGTGTTCCCAACAAGCTAGTTGATGGACGGCTTTAACATTCACATATCTCTCAGAACTGAGCATGTGGAGAGACATTCGTTCATCTAGCACAAAGGGAACGGGTTGCAGGAGGAACTTTTACTCTGTTTTCTCAGTCTGTTTCCTAGTGCCGGTTTGAAGTTCCTGCAGTTTTCACTCTAAAACCGAGTTGGAGCTCGTACCTACCCACATATATGTATGGAGTGGAGTTTGCAAATGAAAAGAAACTTTGTGTTCCCAACAAGCTAGTTGAAGGACGGCTTTCACATACACATATCTCTCAGAACTGAGCATGTGGAGAGACATTCGTTTATCTAGCACAAAGGGAACGGGTTGCAGGAGGAACTTTTACTCTGGTTTCTCAGTCTGTTTCCTAGTGCCGGTTTGAAGTTCCTGCAGTTTTCACTGTAAAACCGAGTTGGAGCTAGTACCTACCTATATATATGTAAGGAGTGGAGTTTGCAACTGAAAAGGAACTTTGTGTTCCCAACAAGCTAGGTGAAGGACGACTTTCACACACACTTATCTCTCAGAACTGAGCATGTGGAGAGTCGTTCGTTCATCTAGCACAAAGGGAACGGGTTGCAGGGGAAACTATTACTCTGGTTTCTCAGTCTGTTTCCTAGTGCCGGTTTGATGTTCCTGCAGTTTTCACTCTAAAACCGAGTTGGAGCTCTTACCTACCCATATATATGTATGGAGTGGAGTTTGCAAAAGAAAGAAACTTTGTGTTCCCAACAAGCTAGTTGAAGGACGGCTTTCACACACACTTATCTCTCAGAACTGAGCATGGGGAGAGACGTTCGATAATGTAGCACAAAGGGAACGGGTTGCAGGAGAAACCTTTACTCTGGTTTCTCAGTCTGTTTCCTAATGCCGGTTTGAATTTCCTGCAGTTTTCACTGTAAAACCGAGTTGGAGCTAGTACCTCCCTATATATATGTATGGAGTGGATTTTGCAACTGAAAAGGAACTTTGTGTTCCCAACAAGCTAGGTGAAGGACGACTTTCACACACACATATCTCTCAGAACTGAGCATGTGGAGAGTCGTTCGTTCATCTAGCACAAAGGGAACGGGTTGCAGGAGAAACTGTGACTCTGGTTTCTCAGTCTGTTTCCTAGTGCCGGTTTGAAGTTCCTGCAGTTTTCAGTGTAAAACCGAGTTGGAGCTCGTACCTACCCATATATATGTATGGAGTGGAGTTTGCAAATGAAAAGGAACTTTGTGTTCCCAACAAGCTATTTGAAGGACGGCTTTCACACACACTTATCTCTCAGAACTGAGCATGGGGAGAGACGTTCGATAATGTAGCACAAAGGGAACGGGTTGCAGGAGAAACCTTTACTCTGGTTTCTCAGTCTGTTTCCTAATGCCGGTTTGAAGTTCCTGCAGTTTTCACTGTAAAACCGAGTTGGAGCTAGTACCTACCTATATATATGTATGGAGTGGATTTTGCAACTGAAAAGGAACTTTGTGTTCCCAACAAGCTAGGTGAAGGACGACTTTAACACACACATAACTCTCAGAACTGAGCATGTGGAGAGTCGTTCGTTCATCTAGCACAAAGGGAACGGGTTGCAGGAGAAACTATTACTCTGGTTTCTCAGTCTGTTTCCTAGTGCCGGTTTGAAGTTCCTGCAGTTTTCAGTGTAAAACCGAGTTGGAGCTCGTACCTACCCATATATATGTATGGAGTGGAGTTTGCAAATGAAAAGGAACTTTGTGTTCCCAACAAGCTATTTGAAGGACGGCTTTCACACACACTTATCTCTCAGAACTGAGCATGGGGAGAGACGTTCGATAATGTAGCACAAAGGGAATGGGTTGCAGGAGAAACCTTTACTCTGGTTTCTCAGTCTGTTTCCTAATGCCGGTTTGAAGTTCCTGCAGTTTTCACTGTAAAACCGAGTTGGAGCTCGTACCTCCACATATACATATGTGTGGATTGGAGTTTACAAATGAAAAGAAACTTTGTGTTCCCAACAAGCTAGTTGATGGACGGCTTTCACATTCACATATCTCTCAGAACTGAGCATGTGGAGAGACATTCGTTCATCTAGCACAAAGGGAACGGGTTGCAGGAGGAACTTTTACTCTGGTTTCTCAGTCTGTTTCCTAGTGCCGGTTTGAAGTTCCTGCAGTTTTCACTGTAAAACCGAGTTGGAGCTAGTACCTACCTATATATATGTATGGAGTGGAGTTTGCAACTGAAAAGGAACTTTGTGTTCCCAACAAGCTAGGTGAAGGACGACTTTCACACACACATATCTCTCAGAACTGAGCATGTGGAGAGTCGTTCGTTCATCTAGCACAAAGGGAACGGGTTGCAGGAGAAACTATTACTCTGGTTTCTCAGTCTGTTTCCTAGTGCCGGTTTGAAGTTCCTGCAGTTTTCAGTGTAAAACCGAGTTGGAGCTCGTACCTACCCATATATATGTATGGAGTGGAGTTTGCAAATGGAAAGGAACTTTGTGTTCCCAACAAGCTATTTGAAGGACGGCTTTCACACACACTTATCTCTCAGAACTGAGCATGGGGAGAGACGTTCGATAATGTAGCACAAAGGGAACGGGTTGCAGGAGAAACCTTTACTCTGGTTTCTCAGTCTGTTTCCTAATGCCGGTTTGAAGTTCCTGCAGTTTTCACTGTAAAACCGAGTTGGAGCTCGTACCTCCACATATACATATGTGTGGATTGGAGTTTACAAATGAAAAGAAACTTTGTGTTCCCAACAAGCTAGTTGATGGACGGCTTTAACATTCACATATCTCTCAGAACTGAGCATGTGGAGAGACATTCGTTCATCTAGCACAAAGGGAACGGGTTGCAGGAGGAACTTTTACTCTGGTTTCTCAGTCTGTTTCCTAGTGCCGGTTTGAAGTTCCTGCAGTTTTCACTGTAAAACCGAGTTGGAGCTAGTACCTACCTATATATATGTATGGAGTGGAGTTTGCAACTGAAAAGGAACTTTGTGTTCCCAACAAGCTAGGTGAAGGACGGCTTTCACACACACTTATATCTCAGAACTGAGCATGTGGAGAGACGTTCGTTCATCTAGCACAAAGGGAACGGGTTGCAGGAGGAACTTTTACTCTGTTTTCTCAGTCTGTTTCCTAGTGCCGGTTTGAAGTTCCTGCAGTTTTCACTCTAAAACCGAGTTGGAGCTCGTACCTACCCACATATATGTATGGAGTGGAGTTTGCAAATGAAAAGAAACTTTGTGTTCCCAAGAAGCTAGTTGAAGGACGGCTTTCACATACACATATCTCTCAGAACTGAGCATGTGGAGAGACATTCGTTTATCTAGCACAAAGGGAACGGGTTGCAGGAGGAACTTTTACTCTGGTTTCTCAGTCTGTTTCCTAGTGCCGGTTTGAAGTTCCTGCAGTTTTCACTGTAAAACCGAGTTGGAGCTAGTACCTACCTATATATATGTAAGGAGTGGAGTTTGCAACTGAAAAGGAACTTTGTGTTCCCAACAAGCTAGGTGAAGGATGACTTTCACACACACTTATCTCTCAGAACTGAGCATGTGGAGAGTCGTTCGTTCATCTAGCACAAAGGGAACGGGTTGCAGGGGAAACTATTACTCTGGTTTCTCAGTCTGTTTCCTAGTGCCGGTTTGATGTTCCTGCAGTTTTCACTCTAAAACCGAGTTGGAGCTCTTACCTACCCATATATATGTATGGAGTGGAGTTTGCAAAAGAAAGAAACTTTGTGTTCCCAACAAGCTAGTTCGAGGACGGCTTTCACACACACTTATCTCTCAGAACTGAGCATGTGGAGAGACGTTCGTTCATCTAGCACAAACGGAACGGGTTGCAAGAGGAACTTTTACTCTGGTTTCACAGTCTGTTTCCTAGTGCCGGTTTGAAGTTCCTGCAGTTTTCAGTGTAAAACCGAGTTGGAGCTAGTACCTCCCCATAGGTATGTATGGAGTGGAGTTTGCAAATGAAGAGGAACTTTGTGTTCCCAACAAGCTAGGTGAAGGACCGCTTTCACACCCACTTATCTCTCAGAACTGAGCATGTGGAGAGACGTTCGTTCATCTAGCACAAAGGGAACGGGTTGCAGGAGGAACTTTTACACTGTTTTCTCAGTCTGTTTCCTAGTGCCGGTTTGAAGTTCCTGCAGTTTTCACTGTAAAATCGAGTTGGAGCTCGTACCTACCCATATATATGTATGGAGTGGAGTTTGCAAATGTAAAGAAACTTTGTGTTCCCAACAAGCTAGTTGAAGGACGGCTTTCACATACACATATCTCTCAGAACTGAGCATGTGGAGAGACATTCGTTCATCTAGCACAAAGGGAACGGGTTGCAGGAGGAACTTTTACTCTGGTTTCTCAGTCTGTTTCTTAGTGCCGGTTTGAAGTTCCTGCAGTTTTCACTGTAAAACCGAGTTGGAGCTAGTACCTACCTATATATATGTATGGAGTGGAGTTTGCAACTGAAAAGGAACTTTGTGTTCCCAACAAGCTAGTTGAAGGACGACTTTCACACACACTTATCTCTCAGAACTGAGCATGTGGAGAGTCGTTCGTTCATCTAGCACAAAGGGAACGGGTTGCAGGAGAAACTTTTACTCTGGTTTCTCAGTCTGTTTCCTAATGCCGGTTTGAAGTTCCTGCAGTTTTCACTGTAAAACCGAGTTGGAGCTCGTACCTCCCCATATACATATGTGTGGAGTGGAGTTTACAAATGAAAAGAAACTTTGTGTTCCCAACAAGCTAGTTGATGGACGGCTTTCACATTCACATATCTCTCAGAACTGAGCATGTGGAGAGACATTCGTTCATCTAGCACAAAGGGAACGGGTTGCAGGAGGAACTTTTACTCTGGTTTCTAAGTCTGTTTCCTAGTGCCGGTTTGAAGTTCCTGCAGTTTTCACTGTAAAACCGAGTTGGAGCTAGTACCTACCTATATATATGTATGGAGTGGAGTTTGCAACTGAAAAGAAACTTTGTGTTCCCAACAAGCTAGGTGAAGGACGGCTTTCACACACACTTATCTCTCAGAACTGAGCATGTGGATAGTCGTTCGTTCATCTAGCACAAAGGGAACAGTTTGCAGGAGAAACTTTTACTCTGGTTTCTCAGTCTATTTCCTAGTGCCGGTTTGAAATTCCTGCAGTTTTCACTGTAAAACCGAGTTGGAGCTCGTACCTACCCATATATATGTATGGAGTGGAGTTTGCAAATAAAAGGAACTTTGTGTTCCCAACAAGCTATTTGAAGGACGGCTTTCACACACACTTATCTCTCAGAACTGAGCATGGGGAGAGACGTTCGATAATGTAGCACAAAGGGAACGGGTTGCAGGAGAAACCTTTACCCTGGTTTCTCAGTCTGTTTCCTAATGCCGGTTTGAAGTTCCTGCAGTTTTCACTGTAAAACCGAGTTGGAGCTCGTACCTCCACATATACATATGTGTGGATTGGTGTTTACAAATGAAAAGAAACTTTGTGTTCCCAACAAGCTAGTTGATGGACGGCTTTCACATTCACATATCTCTCAGAACTGAGCATGTGGAGAGACATTCGTTCATCTAGCACAAAGGGAACGGGTTGCAGGAGGAACTTTTACTCTGGTTTCTCAGTCTGTTTCCTAGTGCCGGTTTGAAGTTCCTGCAGTTTTCACTGTAAAACAGAGTTGGAGCTAGTACCTACCTATATATATGTATGGAGTGGAGTTTGCAACTGAAAAGGAACTTTGTGTTCCCAACAAGCTAGGTGAAGGACGGCTTTCACACACACTTATCTCTCAGAACTGAGCATGTGGAGAGACGTTCGTTCATCTAGCACAAAGGGAACGGGTTGCAGGAGGAACTTTTACTCTGTTTTCTCAGTCTGTTTCCTAGTGCCGGTTTGAAGTTCCTGCAGTTTTCACTCTAAAACCGAGTTGGAGCTCGTACCTACCCACATATATGTATGGAGTGGAGTTTGCAAATGAAAAGAAACTTTGTGTTCCCAACAAGCTAGTTGAAGGACGGATTTCACATACACATATCTCTCAGAACTGAGCATGTGGAGAGACATTCGTTTATCTAGCACAAAGGGAACGGGTTGCAGGAGGAACTTTTACTCTGGTTTCTCAGTCTGTTTCCTAGTGCCGGTTTGAAGTTCCTGCAGTTTTCACTGTAAAACCGAGTTGGAGCTAGTACCTACCTATATATATGTAAGGAGTGGAGTTTGCAACTGAAAAGGAACTTTGTGTTCCCAACAAGCTTGGTGAAGGACGACTTTCACACACACTTATCTCTCAGAACTGAGCATGTGGAGAGTCGTTCGTTCATCTAGCACAAAGGGAACGGGTTGCAGGGGAAACTATTACTCTGGTTTCTCAGTCTGTTTCCTAGTGCCGGTTTGATGTTCCTGCAGTTTTCACTGTAAAACCGAGTTGGAGCTCTTACCTACCCATATATATGTATGGAGTGGAGTTTGCAAAAGAAAGAAACTTTGTGTTCCCAACAAGCTAGTTGAAGGACGGCTTTCACACACACTTATCTCTCAGAACTGAGCATGTGGAGAGACGTTCGTTCATCTAGCACAAACGGAACGGGTTGCAAGAGGAACTTTTACTCTGGTTTCACAGTCTGTTTCCTAGTGCCGGTTTGAAGTTCCTGCAGTTTTCAGTGTAAAACCGAGTTGGAGCTAGTACCTCCCCATAGATATGTATGGAGTGGAGTTTGCAAATGAAGAGGAACTTTGTGTTCCCAACAAGCTAGGTGAAGGACCGCTTTCACACCCACTTATCTCTCAGAACTGAGCATGTGGAGAGACGTTCGTTCATCTAGCACAAAGGGAACGGGTTGCAGGAGGAACTTTTACACTGTTTTCTCAGTCTGTTTCCTAGTGCCGGTTTGAAGTTCCTGCAGTTTTCACTGTAAAACCGAGTTGGAGCTCGTACCTACCCATATATATGTATGGAGTGGAGTTTGCAAATGTAAAGAAACTTTGTGTTCCCAACAAGCTAGTTGAAGGACGGCTTTCACATACACATATCTCTCAGAACTGAGCATGTGGAGAGACATTCGTTCATCTATCACAAAGGGAACGGGTTGCAGGAGGAACTTTTACTCTGGTTTCTCTAGTCTGTTTCTTAGTGCCGGTTTGAAGTTCCTGCAGTTTTCACTGTAAAACCGAGTTGGAGCTAGTACCTACCTATATATATGTATGGAGTGGAGTTTGCAACTGAAAAGGAACTTTGTGTTCCCAACAAGCTAGGTGAAGGACGGCTTTCACACACACTTATCTGTCAGAACCGAGCTTGTGTAGAGTCGTTCGTTCATCTAGCACAAAGGGAACGGGTTGCAGGAGGAACTTTTACTCTGGTTTCTCAGTCTGTTTCCTAGTGCCGGTTTGAAGTTCCTGCAGTTTTCACTGTAAAACCGAGTTGGAGCTCGTACCTACCCATATATATGTATGGAGTGGAGTTTGCAAAAGAAAGAAACTTTGTGTTCCCAACAAGCTAGTTGAAGGACGGCTTTCACACACACTTATCTCTCAGAACTGAGCATGTGGAGAGACGTTCGTTCATCTAGCACAAACGGAACGGGTTGCAAGAGGAACTTTTACTCTCGTTTCACAGTCTGTTTCCTAGTGCCGGTTTGAAGTTCCTGCAGTTTTCAGTGTAAAACCGAGTTGGAGCTAGTACCTCCCCATAGATATGTATGGAGTGGAGTTTGCAAATGAAGAGGAACTTTGTGTTCCCAACAAGCTAGGTGAAGGACCGCTTTCACACCCACTTATCTCTCAGAACTGAGCATGTGGAGAGACGTTCGTTCATCTAGCACAAAGGGAACGGGTTGCAGGAGGAACTTTTACACTGTTTTCTCAGTCTGTTTCCTAGTGCCGGTTTGAAGTTCCTGCAGTTTTCACTGTAAAACCGAGTTGGATCTCGTACCTACCCATATATATGTATGGAGTGGAGTTTGCAAATGTAAAGAAACTTTGTGTTCCCAACAAGCTAGTTGAAGGACGGCTTTCACATACACATATCTCTCAGAACTGAGCATGTGGAGAGACATTCGTTCATCTAGCACAAAGGGAACGGGTTGCAGGAGGAACTTTTACTCTGGTTTCTCAGTCTGTTTCTTAGTGCCGGTTTGAAGTTCCTGCAGTTTTCACTGTAAACCGAGTTGGAGCTAGTACCTACCTATATATATGTATGGAGTGGAGTTTGCAACTGAAAAGGAACTTTGTGTTCCCAACAAGCTAGGTGAAGGACGGCTTTCACACACACATATCTCTCAGAACCGAGCATGTGGAGAGTCGTTCGTTCATCTAGCACAAAGGGAACGGGTTGCAGGAGGAACTTTTACTCTGGTTTCTCAGTCTGTTTCCTAGTGCCGGTTTGAAGTTCCTGCAGTTTTCACTGTAAAACCGAGTTGGAGCTCGTACCTACCCATATATATGTATGGAGTGGAGTTTGCAAATGAAAGAAACTTTGTGTTCCCAACAAGCTAGTTGAAGGACGGCTTTCACACACACTTATCTCTCAGAACTGAGCATGTGGAGAGACGTTCGTTCATCTAGGACAAACGGAACGGGTTGCAAGAGGAACTTTTACTCTGGTTTCTCAGTCTGTTTCCTAGTGCCGGTTTGAAGTTCCTGCAGTTTTCAGTGTAAAACCGAGTTGGAGCTAGTACCTACCCATATATATGTATGGAGTGGAGTTTGCAAATGAAAAGGAACTTTGTGTTCCCAACAAGCTAGGTGAAGGACCGCTTTCACACACTTATCTCTCAGAACTGAGCATGTGGAGAGACGTTCGTTCATCTAGCACAAAGGGAACGGGTTGCAGGAGAAACTTTTACTCTGTTTTCTCAGTCTGTTTCCTAGTGCCGGTTTGAAATTCCTGCAGTTTTCACTGTAAAACCGAGTTGGAGCTCGTACCTACCCATATATATGTATGGAGTGGAGTTTGCAAATGAAAAGAAACTTTGTGTTCCCAACAAGCTAGTTGAAGGACGGCTTTCACATACACATATCTCTCAGAACTGAGCATGTGGAGAGTCGTTCGTTCATCTAGCACAAAGGGAACGGGTTGCAGGAGGAACTTTTACTCTGGTTTCTCAGTCTGTTTCCTAGTGCCGGTTTGAAGTTCCTGCAGTTTTCACTGTAAAACCGAGTTGGAGCTAATACCTACCTATATATATGTATGGAGTGGATTTTGCAACTGAAAAGGAACTTTGTGTTCCCAACAAGCTAGGTGAAGGACGACTTTCACACACACATATCTCTCAGAACTGAGCATGTGGAGAGTCGTTCGTTCATCTAGCACAAAGGGAACGGGTTGCAGGAGAAACTATTACTCTGGTTTCTCAGTCTGTTTCCTAGTGCCGGTTTGAAGTTCCTGCAGTTTTCAGTGTAAATCCGAGTTGGAGCTCGTACCTACCCATATATATGTATGGAGTGGAGTTTGCAAATGAAAAGGAACTTTGTGTTCCCAACAAGCTAGGTGAAGGACGGCTTTCACACACACTTATCTCTCAGAACTGAGCATGGGGAGAGACGTTCGATAATGTAGCACAAAGGGAACGGGTTGCAGGAGAAACCTTTACTCTGGTTTCTCAGTCTGTTTCCTAATGCCGGTTTGAAGTTCCTGCAGTTTTCACTGTAAAACCGAGTTGGAGCTCGTACCTCCACATATACATATGTGTGGATTGGAGTTTACAAATGAAAAGAAACTTTGTGTTCCCAACAAGCTAGTTGATGGACGGCTTTCACATTCACATATCTCTCAGAACTGAGCATGTGGAGAGACATTCGTTCATCTAGCACAAAGGGAACGGGTTGCAGGAGGAACTTTTACTCTGGTTTCTCAGTCTGTTTCCTAGTGCCGGTTTGAAGTTCCTGCAGTTTTCACTGTAAAACCGAGTTGGAGCTAGTACCTACCTATATATATGTATGGAGTGGAGTTTGCAACTGAAAAGGAACTTTGTGTTCCCAACAAGCTAGGTGAAGGACGGCTTTCACACACACTTATCTCTCAGAACTGAGCATGTGGAGAGACGTTCGTTCATCTAGCACAAAGGGAACGGGTTGCAGGAGGAACTTTTACTCTGTTTTCTCAGTCTGTTTCCTAGTGCCGGTTTGAAGTTCCTGCAGTTTTCACTCTAAAACCGAGTTGGAGCTCGTACCTACCCACATATATGTATGGAGTGGAGTTTGCAAATGAAAAGAAACTTTGTGTTCCCAACAAGCTAGTTGAAGGACGGCTTTCACATACACATATCTCTCAGAACTGAGCATGTGGAGAGACATTCGTTTATCTAGCACAAAGGGAACGGGTTGCAGGAGGAACTTTTACTCTGGTTTCTCAGTCTGTTTCCTAGTGCCGGTTTGAAGTTCCTGCAGTTTTCACTGTAAAACCGAGTTGGAGCTAGTACCTACCTATATATATGTAAGGAGTGGAGTTTGCAACTGAAAAGGAACTTTGTGTTCCCAACAAGCTAGGTGAAGGACGACTTTCACACACACTTATCTCTCAGAACTGAGCATGTGGAGAGTCGTTCGTTCATCTAGCACAAAGGGAACGGGTTGCAGGGGAAACTATTACTCTGGTTTCTCAGTCTGTTTCCTAGTGCCGGTTTGATGTTCCTGCAGTTTTCACTGTAAAACCGAGTTGGAGCTCTTACCTACCCATATATATGTATGGAGTGGAGTTTGCAAAAGAAAGAAACTTTGTGTTCCCAACAAGCTAGTTGAAGGACGGCTTTCACACACACTTATCTCTGAGAACTGAGCATGTGGAGAGACGTTCGTTCATCTAGCACAAACGGAACGGGTTGCAAGAGGAACTTTTACTCTGGTTTCACAGTCTGTTTCCTAGTGCCGGTTTGAAGTTCCTGCAGTTTTCAGTGTAAAACCGAGTTGGAGCTAGTACCTCCCCATAGATATGTATGGAGTGGAGTTTGCAAATGAAGAGGAACTTTGTGTTCCCAACAAGCTAGGTGAAGGACCGCTTTCACACCCACTTATCTCTCAGAACTGAGCATGTGGAGAGACGTTCGTTCATCTAGCACAAAGGGAACGGGTTGCAGGAGGAACTTTTACACTGTTTTCTCAGTCTGTTTCCTAGTGCCGGTTTGAAGTTCCTGCAGTTTTCACTGTAAAACCGAGTTGGAGCTCGTACCTACCCATATATATGTATGGAGTGGAGTTTGCAAATGTAAAGAAACTTTGTGTTCCCAACAAGCTAGTTGAAGGACGGATTTCACATACACATATCTCTCAGAACTGAGCATGTGGAGAGACATTCGTTCATCTAGCACAAAGGGAACGGGTTGCAGGAGGAACTTTTACTCTGGTTTCTCAGTCTGTTTCTTAGTGCCGGTTTGAAGTTCCTGCAGTTTTCACTGTAAAACCGAGTTGGAGCTAGTACCTACCTATATATATGTATGGAGTGGAGTTTGCAACTGAAAAGGAACTTTGTGTTCCCAACAAGCTAGTTGAAGGACGACTTTCACACACACTTATCTCTCAGAACTGAGCATGTGGAGAGTCGTTCGTTCATCTAGCACAAAGGGAACGGGTTGCAGGAGAAACTATTACTCTGGTTTCTCAGTCTGTTTCCTAGTGCCGGTATGAAGTTCCTGCAGTTTTCACTGTAAAACCGAGTTGGAGCTCGTACCTACCCATATATATGTATGGAGTGGAGTTTGCAAATGAAAAGGAACTTTGTGTTCCCAACAAGCTATTTGAAGGACGGCTTTCACACACACTTATCTCTCAGAACTGAGCATGGGGAGAGACGTTCGTTCATGTTGCACAAAGGGAACGGGTTGCAGGAGAAACTTTTACTCTGGTTTCTCAGTCTGTTTCCTAATGCCGGTTTGAAGTTCCTGCAGTTTTCACTGTAAAACCGAGTTGGAGCTCGTACCTCCTCATATACATATCTGTGGAGTGGAGTTTACAAATGAAAAGAAACTTTGTGTTCCCAACAAGCTAGTTGATGGACGGCTTTCACATTCACATATCTCTCAGAACTGAGCATGTGGAGAGACATTCGTTCATCTAGCACAAAGGGAACGGGTTGCAGGAGGAACTTTTACTCTGGTTTCTAAGTCTGTTTCCTAGTGCCGGTTTGAAGTTCCTGCAGTTTTCACTGTAAAACCGAGTTGGAGCTAGTACCTACCTATATATATGTATGGAGTGGAGTTTGCAACTGAAAAGAAACTTTGTGTTCCCAACAAGCTAGGTGAAGGACGGCTTTCACACACACTTATCTCTCAGAACTGAGCATGTGGATAGTCGTTCGTTCATCTAGCACAAAGGGAACAGTTTGCAGGAGAAACTTTTACTCTGGTTTCTCAGTCTATTTCCTAGTGCCGGTTTGAAGTTCCTGCAGTTTTCACTGTAAAACCGAGTTGGAGCTCGTACCTACCCATATATATGTATGGAGTGGAGTTTGCAACTGAAAAGAAACTTTGTGTTCCCAACAAGCTAGGTGAAGGACGACTTTCACACACACTTATCTCTCAGAACTGAGCATGTTGAGAGTCGTTCGTTCATTTAGCACAAAGGGAACGGGTTGCAGGAGAAACTATTACTCTGGTTTCTCAGTCTGTTTCCTATTGCCGGTTAGAAGTTCCTGCAGTTTTCACTGTAAAACCGAGTTGGAGCTCGTACCTACCCATATATATGTATGGAGTGGAGTTTGCAAATGAAAAGGAACTTTGTGTTCCCAACAAGCTATTTGAAGGACGGCTTTCACATACACATATCTCTCAGAACTGAGCATGGGGAGAGACATTCGTTCATCTAGCACAAAGGGAACGGGTTGCAGGAGGAACTTTTACTCTGGTTTCTCAGTCTGTTTCCTAATGCCGGTTTGAAGGTCCTGCAGTTTTCACTGTAAAACCGAGTTGGAGCTCGTACCTACCCATATACATATGTGTGGAGTGGAGTTTGCAAATGAAAGAAACTTTGTGTTCCCAACAAGCTAGTTAATGGACGGCTTTCACATTCACATATCTCTCAGAACTGAGCATGTGGAGAGACATTCGTTCATCTAGCACAAACCGAACGGGTTGCAAGAGGAACTTTTACTCTGGTTTCTCAGTCTGTTTCCTAGTGCCGGTTTGAAGTTCCTGCAGTTTTCACTGTAAAACCGAGTTGGAGCTTGTACCTCCCCATATATATGTATGGAGTGGAGTTTGCAAATGAAAAGGAACTTTGTGTTCCCAACAAGCTAGGTGAAGGACCGCTTTCACACACACTTATCTCTCAGAACTGAGCATGTGGAGAGACGTTCGTTCATGTAGCACAAAGGGAACGGGTTGCAGGAGGAACTTTTACTCTGTTTTCTCAGTCTGTTTCCTAGTGCCGGTTTGAAGTTCCTGCAGTTTTCACTGTAAAACCGAGTTGGAGCTCGTACCTACCCATATATATGTATGGAGTGGAGTTTGCAAATGAAAAGAAACTTTGTGTTCCCAACAAGCTAGTTGAAGGACGGCTTTCACATACACATATCTCTCAGAACTGAGCATGCGGAGAGACATTCGTTCATCTAGCACAAAGGGAACGGGTTGCAGGAGAACTTTTACTCTGGTTTCTCAGTCTGTTTCCTAGTGCCGGTTTGAAGTTCCTGCAGTTTTCACTGTAAAACCGAGTTGGAGCTAGTACCTACCTATATATATGTATGGAGTGGAGTTTGCAACTGAAAAGGAACTTTGTGTTCCCAACAAGCTAGGTTAAGGACGGCTTTCACACACACTTATCTCTCAGAACCGAGCATGTGGAGAGTCGTTCGTTCATCTAGCACAAAGGGAACGGGTTGCAGGAGGAACTTTTACTCTGGTTTCTCAGTCTGTTTCCTAGTGCCGGTTTGAAGTTCCTGCAGTTTTCACTGTAAAACCGAGTTGGAGCTCGTACCTACCCATATATATGTATGGAGTGGAGTTTGCAAATGAAAGAAACTTTGTGTTCCCAACAAGCTAGTTGAAGGACCGCTTTCACACACACTTATCTCTCAGAACTGGGCATGTGGAGAGACTTTCGTTCATCTAGCACAAACGGAAAGGGTTGCAAGAGGAAATTTTACTCTGGTTTCTCAGTCTGTTTCCTAGTGCCGGTTTGAAGTTCCTGCAGTTTTCAGTGTAAAACCTAGTTGGAGCTAGTACCTCCCCATATATATGTATGGAGTGGAGTTTGCAAATGAAAAGGAAGATTGTGTTCCCAACAAGCTAGTGAAGGACCGCTTTCACACACACTTATCTCTCAGAACTGAGCATGTGGAGAGACATTCGTTCATGTAGCACAAAGGGAAAGGGTTGCAGGAGGAACTTTTACTCTGTTTTCTCAGTCTGTTTCCTAGTGCCGGTTTGAAGTTCCTGCAGTTTTCACTGTAAAACCGAGTTGGAGCTCGTACCTACCCATATATATGTATGGAGTGGAGTTTGCAAATGAAAAGGAACTTTTTGTTCCCAACAAGCTAGGAGAAGGACCGCTTTCACAAACACTTATCTCTCAGAAATGAGCATGTGGAGAGACGTTCGTTCATGTAGCACAAAGGGAACGGGTTGCAGGAGAAACTTTTACTCTGTTTTCTCAGTCTGTTTCCTAGTGCCAGTTTGAAGTTCCTGCAGTTTTCACTGTAAAACCGAGTTGGAGCTAGTACCTCCCCATATATATGTATGGAGTGGAATTTGCAAATGAAAAGGAACTTTGTGTTCCCAACAAGCTAGGTGAAGGACGGCTTTCACACACACTTATCTCTCAGAACTGAGCATGTGGAGAGACGTTCGTTCATGTAGCACAAAGGGAACGGGTTGCAGGAGAAACTTTTACTCTTGTTTCTCAGTCTGTTTCCTAGTGCCGGTTTGAAGTTCCTGCAGTTTTCACTGTAAAACCGAGTTGGAGCTCGTACCTACCCATATATATGTATGGAGTGGAGTATGCAAATGAAAAGAAACTTTGTGTTCCCAACAAGCTAGTTGAAGGACGGCTTTCACATACACATATCTCTCAGAACTGAGCATGTGGAGAGACATTCGTTCATCTAGCACAAAGGGAACGGGTTGCAGGAGGAACTTTTACTCTGGTTTCTCAGTCTGTTTCCTAGTGCCGGTTTGAAGTTCCTGCAGTTTTCACTGTAAAACCGAGTTGGAGCTAGTACCTACCTATATATATGTATGGAGTGGAGTTTGCAACTGAAAAGGAACTTTGTGTTCCCAACAAGCTAGTTGAAGGACGGCTTTCACACACACTTATCTCTCAGAACCGAGCATGTGGAGAGTCGTTCGTTCATCTAGCACAAAGGGAACGGGTTGCAGGAGGAACTTTTACTCTGGTTTCTCAGTCTGTTTCCTAGTGCCGGGTTGAAGTTCCTGCAGTTTTCACTGTAAAACCGAGTTGGAGCTCGTACCTACCCATATATATGTATGGAGTGGAGTTTACAAATGAAAAGAAACTTTGTGTTCCCAACAAGCTAGGTGAAGGACGGCTTTCACACACACTTATCTCTCAGAACTGAGCATGTGGAGAGACGTTCGTTCATGTAGCACAAAGGGAACGGGTTGCAGGAGGAACTTTTTCTCTGGTTTCTCAGTCTGTTTCCTAGTGCCGGTTTGAAGTTCCTGCAGTTTTCACTGTAAAACCGAGTTGGAGCTTGTACCTACCCATATATATGTATGGAGTGGAGTATGCAAATGAAAAGAAACTTTGTGTTCCCAACAAGCTAGTTGAAGAACGGATTTACATACACATATCTCTCAGAACTGAGCATGTGGAGAGACATTCGTTCATCTAGCGCAAAGGGAACGGGTTGCAGGAGGAACTTTTACTCTGGTTTCTCAGTCTGTTTCCTAGTGCCGGTTTGAAGTTCCTGCAGTTTTCACTGTAAAACCGAGTTGGAGCTCGTACCTACCCATATATATGTATGGAGTGGAGTTTGCAAATGAAAGAAACTTTGTGTTCCCAACAAGCTAGTTGAAGGACGCCTTTCACACACACTTATCTCTCAGAACTGAGCATGTGGAGAGACGTTCGTTCATCTAGCACAAAGGGAACGGGTTGCAGGAGGAACTTTTACTCTGTTTTCTCAGTCTGTTTCCTAGTGCCGGTTTGAAGTTCCTGCAGTTTTCACTGTAAAACCGAGTTGGAGCTCGTACCTACCCATATATATGTATGGAGTGGAGTTTGCAAATGAAAAGGAACTTTTTGTTCCCAACAAGCTAGGTGAAGTACCGCTTTCACACACACTTATCTCTCAGAACTGAGCATGTGGAGAGACGTTCGTTCATGTAGCACAAAGGGAACGGGTTGCAGGAGAAACTTTTTCTCTGTTTTCTCAGTCTGTTTCCTAGTGCCGGTTTGAAGTTCCTGCAGTTTTCACTGTAAAACCGAGTTGGAGCTAGTACCTCCCCATATATATGTATGGACTGGAGTTTGCAAATGAAAAGGAACTTTGTGTTCCCAACAAGCTAGGTGAACGACGGCTTTCACACACACTTATCTCTCAGAACTGAGCATGTGTAGAGACGTTCGATCATGTAGCACAAAGGGAACGGGTTGCAGGAGAAACTTTTACTCTGTTTTCTCAGTCTGATTCCTAGTGCCGGTTTGAAGTTCCTGCAGTTTTCACTGTAAAACCGAGTTGGAGCTAGTACCTCCCCATATATATGTATGGAGTGGAGTTTGCAAATGAAAAGGAACTTTGTGTTCCCAACAAGCTAGGTGAAGGACGGCTTTCACACACACTTATCTCTCAGAACTGAGCATGTGGAGAGACGATCGTTCATCTAGCACAAAGGGAACGGGTTGCAGGAGGAACTTTTACTCTGGTTTCTCAGTCTGTTTCCTAGTGCCGGTTTGAAGTTCCTGCAGTTTTCACTGTAAAACCGAGTTGGAGCTCGTACCTACCCATATATATGTATGGAGTGGAGTTTGCAAATGAAAAGAAACTTTGTGTTCCCAACAAGCTAGTTGAAGGACGGCTTTCACACACACTTATCTCTCAGAACTGAGCATGTGGAGAGACGTTCGTTCATCTAGCACAAAGGGAACGTGTTGCAGGAGGAACTTTTACTCTGGTTTCTCAGTCTGTTTCCTAGTGCCTGTTTGAAGTTCCTGCAGTTTTCACTGTAAAACAGAGTTGGAGCTAGTACCTCCCCATATATATGTATGGTTTGGAATTTGCAAATGAAATGGAACTTTGTGTTCCCAAAAAGCTAGGTGAAGGACGGCTTTCACACACACTTATCTCTCAGAACTGAGCATGTGGAGAGTCGTTCGTTCATGTAGCACAAAGGGAATGGGTTGCAGGAGGAACTTTTACTCTGGTTTCTCAGTCTGTTTCCTAGTGCCGGTTTGAAGTTCCTGCAGTTTTCACTGTAAAACCGAGTTGGAGCTCGTACCTACCCATATATATGTATGGACTGTAGTTTGCAAATGAAAAGAAACTTTTTGTTCCCAACAAGCTAGGTGAAAGACGGCTTTCACACACACATATCTCTCAGAACTGAGCATGTGGAGAGACGTTCGTTCATGTAGCACAAAGGGAACGGGTTGCAGGAGAAACTTTTACTCTGGTTTCTCAGTCTGTTTCCTAGTGCCGGTTTGAAGTTCCTGCAGTTTTCACTGTAAAACCGAGTTGGAGCTCGTACCTCCCCATATACATATGTGTGGGGTGGAGTTTACAAATGAAAAGAAACTGTGGGTTCCCAACAAGCTAGTTGAAGGACGGCTTTCACATTCACATATCTCTCAGAACTGAGCATGTGGAGAGACATTCGTTCATCTAGCACAAAGGGAACGGGTTGCAGGAGGAACTTTTACTCTGGTTTCTCAGTCTGTTTCCTAGTGCCGGTTTGAAGTTCCTGCAGTTTTCACTGTAAAACCGAGTTGGAGCTCGTACCTACCCATATATATGTATGGAGTGGAGTTTGCAAATGAAAAGGAACTTTTTGTTCCCAACAAGCTAGGTGAAGGACCGCTTTCACACACACATATCTCTCAGAACTGAGCATGTGGAGAGACGTTCGTTCATGTAGCACAAAGGGAACGGGTTGCAGGAGAAACTTTTACTCTGTTTTCTCAGTCTGTTTCCTAGTGCCGGTTTGAAGTTCCTGCAGTTTTCTCTGTAAAACCGAGTTGGAGCTAGTACCTCCCCATATATATGTATGGAGTGGAGTTTGCAAATGGAAAGGAACTTTGTGTTCCCAACAAGCTAGTTGAAGGACGGCTTTCACCCACACTTATGTCTCAGAAATGAGCATGTGGAGAGACGTTCGTTCATCTAGCACAAACGGAACGGTTTGCAGGAGAAACTTTTACTCTGGTTTCTCAGTCTGTTTCCTAGTGCCAGTTTGAAGTTCCTGCAGTTTTCACTGTAAAACCGTGTTGGAGCTCGTACCTACCCATATATATGTATGGAGTGGAGTTTGCAAATGAAAGAAACTTTGTGTTCCCAACAAGCTAGTTGAAGGACGGCTTTCACATACACATATCTCTCAGAACTGAGGATGTGGAGAGACCTTCATTCATCTAGCACAAAGGGAACGGTTTGCAGGAGGAACTTTTACTCTGGTTTCTCAGTCTGTTTCCTTGTGCCGGTTTGAAGTTCCTGCCGTTTTCACTGTAAAACCGAGTTGGAGCTAGTACCTACCTATATATATGTATGGAGAGGATTTTGCAACTGAAAAGGAACTTTGTGTTCCCAACAAGCTAGGTGAAGGACGACTTTCACACTCACTTATCTCTCAGAACTGAGCATGTGGAGAGACGTTCGTTCATGTAGCACAAAGGGAACGGGTTGCAGGAGGAACTTTTACTCTGTTTTCTCAGTCTGTTTCCTAGTGCCGGTTTGAAGTTCCTGCAGTTTTCACTGTAAAACCGTGTTGGAGCTCGTACCTACCCATATATATGTATGGAGTGGAGTTTGCAAATGAAAAGAAACTTTGTGTTCCCAACAAGCTAGTTGAAGGACGGCATTTACATACACATATCTCTCAGAACTGAGCATGTGGAGAGACATTCGTTCATCTAGCACAAAGGGAACGGGTTGCAGGAGGAACTTTTACTCTGGTTTCTCAGTCTGTTTCCTAGTGCCGGTTTGAAGTTCCTGCAGTTTTCACTGTAAAACCGAGTTGGAGCTAGTACCTACCTATATATATGTATGGAGTGGAGTTTGCAACTGAAAAGGAACTTTGTGTTCCCAAGAAGCTAGGTGAAGGACGGCTTTCACACACACTTATGTCTCAGAAATGAGCATGTGGAGAGACGTTCGTTCATCTAGCACAAACGGAACGGTTTGCAGGAGAAACTTTTACTCTGGTTTCTCAGTCTGTTTCCTAGTGCCAGTTTGAAGTTCCTGCAGTTTTCACTGTAGAACCGTGTTGGAGCTCGTACCTACCCATATATATGTATGGAGTGGAGTTTGCAAATGAAAGAAACTTTGTGTTCCCAACAAGCTAGTTGAAGGACGGCTTTCACACACACTTATCTCTCAGAAATGAGCATGTGGAGAGACGTTCGTTCATCTAGCACAAACGGAACGGGTTGCAAGGAGAACTTTTACTCTGGTTTCTCAGTCTGTTTCCTAGTTGCGGTTTGAAGTTCCTGCAGTTTTCAGTGTAAAACCGAGTTGGAGCTAGTACCTCCCCATATATATGTATGGAGTGGAATTTGCAAATGAAAAGGAACTTTGTGTTCCCAACAAGCTAGGTGAAGGACGGCTTTCACATACACATATCTCTCAGAACTGAGCATGTGGAGAGACATTCGTTCATCTAGCACAAAGGGAACGGGTTGCAGGAGGAACTTTTACTCTGGTTTCTCAGTCTGTTTCCTAGTGCCGGTTTGAAGTTCCTGCAGTTTTCACTGTAAAACCGAGTTGGAGCTAGTACCTACCTATATATATTTATGGAGTGGAGTTTGCAACTGAAAAGGAACTTTGTGTTCCCAACAAGCTAGGTGAAGGACGGCTTTCACACACACTTATCTCTCAGAACTGAGCATGTGGAGAGACGTTCGTTCATCTAGCACAAAGGGAACGTGTTGCAGGAGGAACTTTTACTCTGGTTTCTCAGTCTGTTTCCTAGTGCCGGTTTGAAGTTCCTGCAGTTTTCACTGTAAAACCGAGTTGGAGCTCGTACCTACCCATATATATGTATGGAGTGTAGTTTGCAAATGAAAAGGAACTTTGTGTTAACAGCAAGCTAGGTGAAGGACAGCTTTCACACACACTTATCTCTCAGAACTGAGCATGTGGAGAGACGTTCGTTCATGTAGCACAAAGGGAACGGGTTGCAGGAGAAAATTTTACTCTGGTTTCTCAGTCTGTTTCCTAGTGCCGGTTTGAAGTTCCTGCAGTTTTCACTGTAAAACCGAGTTGGAGCTCGTACCTCCCCATATACATATGTGTGGGCTGGAGTTTACAAATGAAAAGAAACTGTGGGTTCCCAACAAGCTAGTTGAAGGACGGCTTTCACATTCACATATCTCTCAGAACTGAGCATGTGGAGAGACATTCGTTCATCTAGCACAAATGGAACGGGTTGCAGGAGGAACTTTTACTCTGGTTTCTCAGTCTGTTTCCTAGTGCCGGTTTGAAGTTCCTGCAGTTTTCACTGTAAAACCGAGTTGGAGCTCGTACCTAACCATATATATGTATGGAGTGGAGTTTGCAAATGAAAAGGAAGTTTTTGTTCCCAACAAGCTCGGTGAAGGACCGCTTTCACATTCATATATCTCTCAGAACTGAGCATGTGGAGAGACGTTCGTTCATCTAGCACAAAGGGAACGGGTTGCAAGAGGAACTTTTACTCTGGTTTCTCTGTCTGTTTCCTAGGGCCGGTTTGAAGTTCCTGCAGTTTTCACTGTAAAACCGAGTTGGAGCTAGTACTTACCTATATATATGTATGGAGTGGATTTTGCAACTGAAAAGGAACTTTGTGTTCCCAACAAGCTAGGTGAAGGACGACTTTCACACTCACTTATCTCTCAGAACTGAGCAAGTGGAGAGTCGTTCGTTCATCTAGCACAAAGGGAACGGGTTGCAGGAGAAACTATTACTCTGGTTTCTCAGTCTGTTTCCTAGTGCCGGTTTGAAGTTCCTGCAGTTTTCACTGTAAAACCGAGTTGGAGCTTGTACCTACCCATATATATGTATGGGGTGGAGTTTGCAAATGAAAAGAAACTTTGTGTTCCCAACAAGCTAAGTGAAGGACGGCTTTCACACACACATATCTCTCAGAACTGAGCATGTGGAGAGACATTCGTTCATCTAGCACAAAGGGAACGGGTTGCAGGAGGAAATTTTACTCTGGTTTCTCAGTCTGTTTCCTAGTGCCGGTTTGAAGTTCCTGCAGTTTTCACTGTAAAACCGAGTTGGAGCTCGTACCTACCCATATATATGTATGGAGTGGAGTTTGCAAATGAAAGAATCTTTGTGTTCCCAACAAGCTAGTTGAAGGACGGCTTTCACACACACTTATCTCTCAGAACTGAGCATGTGGAGAGACGTTCGTTTATCTAGCACAAACGGAACGGTTTGCAAGAGGAAATTTTACTCTGGTTTCTCAGTCTGTTTCCTAGTGCCGGTTTGAAGTTCCTGCAGTTTTCACTGTAAAACCGAATTGGAGCTCGTACCTACCCATATATATGTATGGAGTGGAGTTTGCAAATGAAAAGAAACTTTGTTTTCCCAACAAGCTAGTTGAAGGACGGCTTTCACACACACTTATCTCTCAGAACTCAGCATGTGGAGAGACGTTCGTTCATCTAGCACAACCGGAACCGGTTGCAAGAGGAAATTTTTCTCTGGTTTCTCAGTCTGTTTCCTAGTGCCGGTTTGAAGTTCCTGCAGTTTTCACTGTAAAACCGATTTGGAGCTAGTACCTCCCCATATATATGTATGGAATGGAGTTTGCAAATGAAAAGGAACTTTGTGTTCCCAACAAGCTAGGTGAAGGACGGCTTTCACACACACTTATCTCTCAGAACTGAGCATGTGGAGAGTCGTTCATTCATCTAGCACAAAGGGAACGAGTTGCAGGAGAAACTTTTACTCTGGTTTCTCAGTCTGTTTCCTAGTGCCGGTTTGAAGTTCCTGCAGTTTTCACTGTAAAATCGAGTTGGAGCTCTTACCTACCCATATATATGTATGGAGTGGAGTTTGCAAATGAAAAGAAACTTTGTGTTCCCAACAAGCTAGTTGAAGGGCGGCTTTCACATCCACATATCTCTCAGAACTGAGCATGTGGAGAGACGTTCGTTCATCTAGCACAAAGGGAACGTGTTGCAGGAGGAACTTTTACTCTGGTTTCTCAGTCTGTTTCCTAGTGCCGGTTTGAAGTTCCTGCAGTTTTCACTGTAAAACACTTGGAGCTAGTACCTCCCCATATATATGTATGGATTGGAGTTTGCAAATGAAAAGGAACTTTGTGTTCCCAACAAGCTAGGTGAAGGACGGCTTTCACATACACATATCTCTCAGAACTGAGCATGTGGAGAGACATTCGTTCATTTAGCACAAAGGGAACGGGTTGCAGGAGGAACTTTTACTCTGGTTTCTCAGTCTGTTTCCTAGTGCCGGTTTGAAGTTCCTGCAGTTTTCACTGTAAAACCGAGTTGGAGCTAGTACCTACCTATATATATGTATGGAGTGGAGTTTGCAAATGAAAAGAAACTTTGTGTTCCCAACAAGCTAGGTGACGGACCGCTTTCACATTCACATATCTATCAGAACTGAGCATGTGGAGAGACATTCGTTCATCTAGCACAAAGGGAACGGGTTGCAGGAGGAACTTTTACTCTGGTTTCTCAGTCTGTTTCCTAGTGCCGGTTTGAAGTTCCTGCAGTTTTCACTGTAAAACCGAGTTGGAGCTAGTACCTACCTATATATATGTTTGGATTGGAGTTTGCAACTGAAAAGGAACTTTGTGTTCCCAACAAGCTAGATGAAGGACGGCTTTCACACACACTTATCTCTCAGAACTTAGCGTGTGGAGAGACGTTCGTTCATCTAGCACAAACGGAACGGGTTGCAAGAGGAACTTTTACTCTGGTTTCTCTGTCTGTTTCCTAGGGCCGGTTTGAAGTTCCTGCAGTTTTCACTGTAAAACCGAGTTGGAGCTAGTACTTACCTATATATATGTATGGAGTGGATTTTGCAACTGAAAAGGAACTTTGTGTTCCCAACAAGCTAGGTGAAGGACGACTTTCACACTCACTTATCTCTGAGAACTGAGCATGTGGAGAGTCGTTCGTTCATCTAGCACAAAGGGAACGGGTTGCAGGAGAAACTATTACTCTGGTTTCTCAGTCTGTTTCCTAGTGCCGGTTTGAAGTTCCTGCAGTTTTCACTGTAAAACCGAGTTGGAGCTTGTACCTACCCATATATATGTATGGGGTGGAGTTAGCAAATGAAAAGAAACTTTGTGTTCCCAACAAGCTAGGTGAAGGACGGCTTTCACACACACATATCTCTCAGAACTGAGCATGTGGAGAGACATTCGTTCATCTAGCACAAAGGGAACGGGTTGCAGGAGGAAATTTTACTCTGGTTTCTCAGTCTGTTTCCTAGTGCCGGTTTGAAGTTCCTGCAGTTTTCACTGTAAAACCGAGTTGGAGCTCGTACCTACCCATATATATGTATGGAGTGGATTTTGCAAATGAAAGAAACTTTGTGTTCCCAACAAGGTAGTTGAAGGACGGCTTTCACACACACTTATCTCTCAGAAATGAGCATGTGGAGAGACGTTCGTTTATCTAGCACAAACGGAACGGTTTGCAAGAGGAAATTTTACTCTGGTTTCTCAGTCTGTTTCCTAGTGCCGGTTTGAAGTTCCTGCAGTTTTCACTGTAAAACCGAGTTGGAGCTCGTACCTACCCATATATATGTATGGAGTGGAGTTTGCAAATGAAAAGAAACTTTGTGTTCCCAACAAGCTAGTTGAAGGACGGCTTTCACACACACTTATCTCTCAGAACTGAGCATGTGGAGAGACGTTCGTTCATCTAGCACAACCGGAACCGGTTGCAAGAGGAAATTTTACTCTGGTTTCTCAGTCTGTTTCCTAGTGCCGGTTTGAAGTTCCTGCAGTTTTCACTGTAAAACCGATTTGGAGCTAGTACCTCCCCATATATATGTATGGAATGGAGTTAGCAACTGAAAAGGAATTTTGTGTTCCCAACAAGCTAGGTGAAGGACGGCTTTCACACACACTTATCTCTCAGAACTGAGCATGTGGAGAGACGTTCGTTCATCTAGCACAAACGGAACGGGTTGCAAGAGGAACTTTTACTCTGGTTTCTCTGTATGTTTCCTAGGGCCGGTTTGAAGTTCCTGCAGTTTTCACTGTAAAACCGGGTTGGAGCTAGTACTTACCTATATATATGTATGGAGTGGATTTTGCAACTGAAAAGGAACTTTGTGTTCCCAACAAGCTAGTTGAAGGACGACTTTCACACTCACTTATCTCTCAGAACTGAGCATGTGGAGAGTCGTTCGTTCATCTAGCACAAAGGGAACGGGTTGCAGGAGAAACTATTACTGTGGTTTCTCAGTCTGTTTCCTAGTGCCGGTTTGAAGTTCCTGCAGTTTTCACTGTAAAACCGAGTTGGAGCTTGTACCTACCCATATATATGTATGGGGTGGAGTTTGCAAATGAAAAGAAACTTTGTGCTCCCAACAAGCTAGGTGAAGGACGGCTTTCACACACACATATCTCTCAGAACTGAGCATGTGGAGAGACATTCGTTCATCTAGCACAAAGGGAACGGGTTGCAGGAGGAAATTTTACTCTGGTTTCTCAGTCTGTTTCCTAGTGCCGGTTTGAAGTTCCTGCAGTTTTCACTGTAAAACCGAGTTGGAGCTCGTACCTACCCATATATATGTATGGAGTGGAGTTTGCAAATGAAAGAATCTTTGTGTTCCCAACAAGCTAGTTGAAGGACGGCTTTCACACACACTTATCTCTCAGAACTGAGCATGTGGAGAGACGTTCGTTTATCTAGCACAAACGGAACGGTTTGCAAGAGGAAATTTTACTCTGATTTCTCAGTCTGTTTCCTAGTGCCGGTTTGAAGTTCCTGCAGTTTTCACTGTAAAACCGAGTTGGAGCTCGTACCTACCCATATATATGTATGGAGTGGAGTTTGCAAATGAAAAGAAACTTTGTTTTCCCAACAAGCTAGTTGAAGGACGGCTTTCACACACACTTATCTCTCAGAACTGAGCATGTGGAGAGACGTTCGTTCATCTAGCACAACCGGAACCGGTTGCAAGAGGAAATTTTACTCTGGTTTCTCAGTCTGTTTCCTAGTGCCGGTTTGAAGTTCCTGCAGTTTTCACTGTAAAACCGATTTGGAGCTAGTACCTCCCCATATATATGTATGGAATGGAGTTTGCAAATGAAAAGGAACTTTGTGTTCCCAACAAGCTAGGTGAAGGACGGCTTTCACACACACTTATCTCTCAGAACTGAGCATGTGGAGAGTCGTTCGTTCATCTAGCACAAAGGGAACGGGTTGCAGGAGAAACTTTTACTCTGGTTTCTCAGTCTGTTTCCTAGTGCCGGTTTGAAGTTCCTGCAGTTTTCACTGTAAAATCGAGTTGGAGCTCTTACCTACCCATATATATGTATGGAGTGGAGTTTGCAAATGAAAAGAAACTTTGTGTTCCCAACAAGCTAGTTGAAGGACGGCTTTCACATCCACAAATCTCTCAGAACTGAGCATGTGGAGAGACGTTCGTTCATCTAGCACAAAGGGAACGTGTTGCAGGAGGAACTTTTACTCTGGTTTCTCAGTCTGATTCCTAGTGCCGGTTTGAAGTTCCTGCAGTTTTCACTGTAAAACAGTTGGAGCTAGTACCTCCCCATATATATGTATGGATTGGAGTTTGCAAATGAAAAGGAACTTTGTGTTCCCAACAAGCTAGGTGAAGGACGGCTTTCACATACACATATCTCTCAGAACTGAGCATGTGGAGAGACATTCGTTCATTTAGCACAAAGGGAACGGGTTGCAGGAGGAACTTTTACTCTGGTTTCTCAGTCTGTTTCCTAGTGCCGGTTTGAAGTTCCTGCAGTTTTCACTGTAAAACCGAGTTGGAGCTAGTACCTACCTATATATATGTATGGAGTGGAGTTTGCAAATGAAAAGAAACTTTGTGTTCCCAACAAGCTAGGTGACGGACCGCTTTCACATTCACATATCTATCAGAACTGAGCATGTGGAGAGACATTCGTTCATCTAGCACAAAGGGAACGGATTGCAGGAGGAACTTTTACTCTGGTTTCTCAGTCTGTTTCCTAGTGCCGGTTTGAAGTTCCTGCAGTTTTCACTGTAAAACCGAGTTGGAGCTAGTACCTACCTATATATTTTTTGGAGTGGAGTTTGCAACTGAAAAGGAACTTTGTGTTCCCAACAAGCTAGATGAAGGACGGCTTTCACACACACTTATCTCTCAGAACTTAGCATGTGGAGAGACGTTCGTTCATCTAGCACAAACGGAACGGTTTGCAAGAGGAACTTTTACTCTGGTTTCTCTGTCTGTTTCCTAGGGCCGGTTTGAAGTTCCTGCAGTTTTCACTGTAAAACCGAGTTGGAGCTAGTACTTACCTATATATATGTATGGAGTGGATTTTGCAACTGAAAAGGAACTTTGTGTTCCCAACAAGCTAGGTGAAGGACGACTTTCACACTCACTTATCTCTGAGAACTGAGCATGTGGAGAGTCGTTCGTTCATCTAGCACAAAGGGAACGGGTTGCAGGAGAAACTATTACTCTGGTTTCTCAGTCTGTTTCCTAGTGCCGGTTTGAAGTTCCTGCAGTTTTCACTGTAAAACCGAGTTGGAGCTTGTACCTACCCATATATATGTATGGGGTGGAGTTAGCAAATGAAAAGAAACTTTGTGTTCCCAACAAGCTAGGTGAAGGACGGCTTTCACACACACATATCTCTCAGAACTGAGCATGTGGAGAGACATTCGTTCATCTAGCACAAAGGGAACGGGTTGCAGGAGGAAATTTTACTCTGGTTTCTCAGTCTGTTTCCTAGTGCCGGTTTGAAGTTCCTGCAGTTTTCACTGTAAAACCGAGTTGGAGCTCGTACCTACCCATATATTTGTATGGAGTGGATTTTGCAAATGAAAGAAACTTTGTGTTCCCAACAAGCTAGTTGAAGGACGGCTTTCACACACACTTATCTCTCAGAACTGAGCATGGGGAGAGACGTTCGTTTATCTAGCACAAACGGAACGGTTTGCAAGAGGAAATTTTACTCTGGTTTCTCAGTCTGTTTCCTAGTGCCGGTTTGAAGTTCCTGCAGTTTTCACTGTAAAACCGAGTTGGAGCTCGTACCTACCCATATATATGTATGGAGTGGAGTTTGCAAATGAAAAGAAACTTTGTGTTCCCAACAAGCTAGTTGAAGGACGGCTTTCACACACACTTATCTCTCAGAACTGAGCATGTGGAGAGACGTTCGTTCATCTAGCACAACCGGAACCGGTTGCAAGAGGAAATTTTACTCTGGTTTCTCAGTCTGTTTCCTAGTGCCGGTTTGAAGTTCCTGCAGTTTTCACTGTAAAACCGATTTGGAGCTAGTACCTCCCCATATATATGTATGGAATGGAGTTTGCAAATGAAAAGGAACTTTGTGTTCCCAACAAGCTAGGTGAAGGACGGCTTTCACACACACTTATCTCTCAGAACTGAGCATGTGGAGAGTCGTTCGTTCATCTAGCACAAAGGGAACGAGTTGCAGGAGAAACTTTTACTCTGGTTTCTCAGTCTGTTTCCTAGTGCCGGTTTGAAGTTCCTGCAGTTTTCACTGTAAAATCGAGTTGTAGCTCTTACCTACCCATATATATGTATGGAGTGGAGTTTGCAAATGAAAAGAAACTTTGTGTTCCCAACAAGCTAGTTGAAGGACGGCTTTCACATCCACATATCTCTCAGAACTGAGCATGTGGAGAGACGTTCGTTCATCTAGCACAAAGGGAACGTGTTGCAGGAGGAACTTTTACTCTGGTTTCTCAGTCTGTTTCCTAGTGCCGGTTTGAAGTTCCTGCAGTTTTCACTGTAAAACAGTAGGCGCTAGTACCTCCCCATATATATGTATGGATTGGAGTTTGCAAATGAAAAGGAACTTTGTGTTCCCAACAAGCTAGGTGAAGGACGGCTTTCACATACACATATCTCTCAGAACTGAGCATGTGGAGAGACATTCGTTCATTTAGCACAAAGGGAACGGGTTGCAGGAGGAACTTTTACTCTGGGTTCTCAGTCTGTTTCCTAGTGCCGGTTTGAAGTTCCTGCAGTTTTCACTGTAAAACCGAGTTGGAGCTAGTACTTACCTATATATATGTATGGAGTGGAGTTTGCAAATGAAAAGAAACTTTGTGTTCCCAACAAGCTAGGTGAAGGACGGCTTTCACACACACTTATCTCTCAGAACTGAGCATGGGGAGAGACGTTCGTTCATGTAGCACAAAGGGAACGGGTTGCAGGAGAAACTTTTACTCTGGTTTCTCAGTCTGTTTCCTAGTGCCGATTTGAAGTTCCTGCAGTTTTCACTGTAAAACCGAGTGGGAGCTAGTACCTCCCCATATATATGTATGGAGTGGTGTCTGCAACTGAAAAGGAACTTTGTGTTCCCAACAAGCTAGGTGAAGGACGGCTTTCACACACACTTATCTCTCAGAACGGAGCATGTGGAGAGACGTTCGTTCATCTAGCACAAAGGGAACGGGTTGCAGGAGGAAATTTTACTCTGGTTTCTCAGTCTGTTTCCTAGTGCCGGTTTGAAGTTCCTGCAGTTTTCACTGTAAAACCGAGTTGGAGCTAGTACCTACCTATATATATGTATGGATTGGAGTTTGCAACTGAAAAGGAACTTTGTGTTCCCAACAAGCTAGGTGAAGGACGGCTTTCACACACACTTATCTCTCAGAACCGAGCATGTGGAGAGTCGTTCGTTCATCTAGCACAAAGGGAACGGGTTGCAGGAGGAACTTTTACTCTGGTTTCTCAGTCTGTTTCCTAGTGCCGGTTTGAAGTTCCTGCAGTTTTCACTGTAAAACCGAGTTGGAGCTCGTACCTACCTATATATGTATGGAGTGGAGTTTGCAAATGAAAGAAACTTTGTGTTCCCAACAAGCTAGTTGAAGGACGGCTTTCACACACACTTATCTCTCAGAACTGAGCATGTGGAGAGACGTTCGTTCATCTAGGACAAACGGAACGGGTTGCAAGAGGAACTTTTACTCTGGTTTCTCAGTCTGTTTCCTAGTGCCGGTTTGAAGTTCCTGCAGTTTTCAGTGTAAAACCGAGTTGGAGCTAGTACCTCCCCATATATATGTATGGAGTGGAGTTTGCAAATGAAAAGGAACTTTGTGTTCCCAACAAGCTAGGTGAAGGACCGCTTTCACACACTTATCTCTCAGAACTGAGCATGTGGAGAGACGTTCGTTCACCTAGCACAAAGGGAACGGGTTGCAGGAGAAACTTTTACTCTGTTTTCTCAGTCTGTTTCCTAGTGCCGGTTTGAAATTCCTGCAGTTTTCACTGTAAAACCGAGTTGGAGCTCGTACCTACCCATATATATGTATGGAGTGGAGTTTGCAAATGAAAAGAAACTTTGTGTTCCCAACAAGCTAGTTGAAGGACGGCTTTCACATACACATATCTCTCAGAACTGAGCATGTGGAGAGTCGTTCGTTCATCTAGCACAAAGGGAACGGGTTGCAGGAGGAACTTTTACTCTGGTTTCTCAGTCTGTTTCCTAGTGCCGGTTTGAAGTTCCTGCAGTTTTCACTGTAAAACCGAGTTGGAGCTAGTACCTACCTATATATATGTATGGAGTGGATTTTGCAACTGAAAAGGAACTTTGTATTCCCAACAAGCTAGGTGAAGGACGACTTTCACACACACTTATCTCTCAGAACTGAGCATGTGGAGAGTCGTTCGTTCATCTAGCACAAAGGGAACGGGTTGCAGGAGAAACTATTACTCTGGTTTCTCAGTCTGTTTCCTAGTGCCGGTTTGAAGTTCCTGCAGTTTTCACTGTAAAACCGAGTTGGAGCTCTTACCTACCCATATATATGTATGGAGTGGAGTTTGCAAAAGAAAGAAACTTTGTTTTCCCAACAAGCTAGTTGAAGGACGGCTTTCACACACACTTATCTCTCAGAACTGAGCATGTGGAGAGACGTTCGTTCATCTAGCACAAACGGAACGGGTTGCAAAAGGAACTTTTACTCTGGTTTCTCAGTCTGTTTCCTAGTGCCGGTTTGAAGTTCCTGCAGTTTTCAGTGTAAAACCGAGTTGCAGCTAGTACCTCCCCATATATATTTATGGAGTGGAGTTTGCAAATGAAGAGGAACTTTGTGTTCCCAACAAGCTAGGTGAAGGACCGCTTTCACACCCACTTATCTCTCAGAACTGAGCATGTGGAGAGACGTTCGTTCATCTAGCACAAAGGGAACGGGTTGCAGGAGGAACTTTTACTCTGTTTTCTCAGTCTGTTTCCTAGTGCCGGTTTGAAGTTCCTGCAGTTTTCACTGTAAAACCGAGTTGGAGCTCGTACCTACCCATATATATGTATGGATTGGAGTTTGCAAATGAAAAGGAACTTTTTGTTCCCAACAAGCTAGGTGAAGGACGGCTTTCACATACACATATCTCTCAGAACTGAGCATGTGGAGAGACATTCGTTCATTTAGCACAAAGGGAACGGGTTGCAGGAGGAACTTTTACTCTGGTTTCTCAGTCTGTTTCCTAGTGCCGGTTTGAAGTTCCTGCAGTTTACACTGTAAAACCGAGTTGGAGCTACTACTTACCTATATATATGTATGGAGTGGAGTTTGCAAATGAAAAGAAACTTTGTGTTCCCAACAAGCAAGGTGAAGGACGGCTTTCACACACACTTATCTCTCAGAACTGAGCATGGGGAGAGACGTTCGTTCATGTAGCACAAAGGGAACGGGTTGCAGGAGAAACTTTTACTCTGGTTTCTCAGTCTGTTTCCTAGTGCCGGTTTGAAGTTCCTGCAGTTTTCACTGTAAAACCGAGTTGGAGCTAGTACCTCCCCATATATATGTATGGAGTGGAGTTTGCAACTGAAAAGGAACTTTGTGTTCCCAACAAGCTAGGTGAAGGACGGCTTTCACACACACTTATCTCTCAGAACGGAGCATGTGGAGAGACGTTCGTTCATCTAGCACAAAGGGAACGGGTTGCAGGAGGAAATTTTACTCTGGTTTCTCAGTCTGTTTCCAAGTGCCTGTTTGAAGTTCCTGCAGTTTTCACTGTAAAACCGAGTTGGAGCTAGTACCTATCTATATATATGTATGGAGTGGAGTTTGCAACTGAAAAGGAACTTTGTGTTCCCAACAAGCTAGTTGAAGGACGGCTTTCACACACACTTATCTCTCAGAACCGAGCATGTGGAAAGTCGTTCGTTCATCTAGCACAAAGGGAACGGGTTGCAGGAGGAACTTTTACTCTGGTTTCTCAGTCTGTTTCCTAGTGCCGGTTTGAAGTTCCTGCAGTTTTCACTGTAAAACCGAGTTGGAGCTCGTACCTACCTATATATGTATGGAGTGGAGTTTGCAAATGAAAGAAACTTTGTGTTCCCAACAAGCTAGTTGAAGGAAGGCTTTCACACACACTTATCTCTCAGAACTGAGCATGTGGAGAGACGTTCGTTCTTCTAGGACAAACGGAACGGGTTGCAAGAGGAACTTTTACTCTGGTTTCTCAGTCTGTTTCCTAGTGCCGGTTTGAAGTTCCTGCAGTTTTCAGTGTAAAACCGAGTTGGAGCTAGTACCTCCCCATATATATGTATGGAGTGGAGTTTGCAAATGAAAAGGAACTTTGTGTTCCCAACAAGCTAGGTGAAGGACCGCTTTCACACACTTATCTCTCAGAACTGAGCATGTGGAGAGACGTTCGTTCATCTAGCACAAAGGGAACTGGTTGCAGGAGAAACTTTTACTCTGTTTTCTCAGTCTGTTTCCTAGTGCCGGTTTGAAATTCCTGCAGTTTTCACTGTAAAACCGAGTTGGAGCTCGTACCTACCCATATATATGTATGGAGTGGAGTTTGCAAATGAAAAGAAACTTTGTGTTCCCAACAAGCTAGTTGAAGGACGGCTTTCACATACACATATCTCTCAGAACTGAGCATGTGGAGAGTCGTTCGTTCATCTAGCACAAAGGGAACGGGTTGCAGGAGGAACTTTTACTCTGGTTTCTCAGTCTGTTTCCTAGTGCCGGTTTGAAGTTCCTGCAGTTTTCACTGTAAAACCGAGTTGGAGCTAGTACCTACCTATATATATGTATGGAGTGGATTTTGCAACTGAAAAGGAACTTTGTGTTCCCAAAAAGCTAGGTGAAGGACGACTTTCACACACACTTATCTCTCAGAACTGAGCATGTGGAGAGTCGTTCGTTCATCTAGCACAAAGGGAACGGGTTGCAGGAGAAACTATTACTCTGGTTTCTCAGTCTGTTTCGTAGTGCCGGTTTGAAGTTCCTGCAGTTTTCACTGTAAAACCGAGTTGGAGCTCGTACCTACCCATATATATGTATGGAGTGGAGTTTGCAATTGAAAAGGAACTTTGTGTTCCCAACAAGCTATTTGAAGGACGGCTTTCACACACACTTATCTCTCAGAACTGAGCATGGGGAGAGACGTTCGTTCATGTAGCACAAAGGGAACGGGTTGCAGGAGAAACCTTTACTCTGGTTTCTCAGTCTGTTTCCTAATGCCGGTTTGAAGTTCCTGCAGTTTTCATTGTAAAACCGAGTTGGAGCTCGTACCTCCCCATATACATATGTGTGGATTGGAGTTTACATATGAAAAGAAACTTTGTGTTCCCAACAAGCTAGTTGATGGACGGCTTTCACATTCACATATCTCTCAGAACTGAGCATGTGGAGAGACATTCGTTCATCTAGCACAAAGGGAACGGGTTGCAGGAGGAACTTTTACTCTGGTTTCTCAGTCTGTTTCCTAGTGCCGGTTTGAAGTTCCTGCAGTTTTCACTGTAAAACCGAGTTGGAGCTAGTACCTACCTATATATATGTATGGAGTGGAGTTTGCAACTGAAAAGGAACTTTGTGTTCCCAACAAGCTAGGTGAAGGACGGCTTTCACACACACTTATCTCTCAGAACTGAGCATGTGGAGAGACGTTCGTTCATCTAGCACAAAGGGAACGGGTTGCAGGAGGAACTTTTACTCTGGTTTCTCAGTCTGTTTCCTAGTGCCGGTTTGAAGTTCCTGCAGTTTTCACTGTAAAACCGAGTTGGAGCTCGTACCTACCCATATATATGTATGGAGTGGAGTTTGCAAATGAAAAGAAACTTTGTGTTCCCAACAAGCTAGTTGAAGGACGGCTTTCACATACACATATCTCTCAGAACTGAGCATGTGGAGAGACATTCGTTCATCTAGCACAAAGGGAACGGGTTGCAGGAGGAACTTTTACTCTGGTTTCTCAGTCTGTTTCCTAGTGCCGGTTTGAAGTTCCTGCAGTTTTCACTGTAAAACCGAGTTGGAGCTAGTACCTACCTATATATATGTAAGGAGTGGAGTTTGCACCTGAAAAGGAACTTTGTGTTCCCAACAAGCTAGGTGAAGGACGACTTTCACACACACTTTTCTCTCAGAACTGAGCATGTGGAGAGTCGTTCGTTCATCTAGCACAAAGGGAACGGGTTGCAGGAGAAACTATTACTCTGGTTTCTCAGTCTGTTTCCTAGTGCCGGTTTGAAGTTCCTGCTGTTTTCACTGTAAAACCGAGTTGGAGCTCGTACCTACCCATATATATGTATGGAGTGGAGTTTGCAAATGAAAAGGAACTTTGTGTTCCCAACAAGCTATTTGAAGGACGGCTTTCACACACACTTATCTCTCAGAACTGAGCATGGGGAGAGACGTTCGTTCATGTAGCACAAAGGGAACGGGTTGCAGGAGAAAATTTTACTCTGGTTTCTCAGTCTGTTTCCTAATGCCGGTTTGAAGTTCCTGCAGTTTTCACTGTAAAACCGAGTTGGAGCTCGTACCTCCCCATATACATATGTGTGGAGTGGAGTTTACAAATGAAAAGAAACTTTGTGTTCCCAACAAGCTAGTTGATGGACGGCTTTCACATTCACATATCTCTCAGAACTGAGCATGTGGAGAGACATTCGTTCATCTAGCACAAAGGGAACGGGTTGCAGGAGGAACTTTTACTCTGGTTTCTAAGTCTGTTTCCTAGTGCCGGTTTGAAGTTCCTGCAGTTTTCACTGTAAAACCGAGTTGGAACTAGTACCTACCTATATATATGTATGGAGTGGAGTTTGCAACTGAAAAGGAACTTTGTGTTCCCAACAAGCTAGTTGAAGGAAGGCTTTCACACACACTTATCTCTCAGAACTGAGCATGTGGAGAGTCGTTCGTTCATCTAGCACAAAGTGAACAGGTTGCAGGAGAAACTTTTACTCTGGTTTCTCAGTCTATTTCCTAGTGCCGGTTTGAAGTTCCTGCAGTTTTCACTGTAAAACAGAGTTGGAGCTCGTACCTACCCATATATATGTATGGAGTGGAGTTTGCAACTGAAAAGAAACTTTGTGTTCCCAACAAGCTAGGTGAAGGACGGCTTTCACACACACTTATCTCTCAGAACTGAGCATGTGGAGAGTCGTTCGTTCATTTAGCACAAAGGGAACGGGTTGCAGGAGAAACTATTACTCTGGTTTCTCAGTCTGTTTCCTATTGCCGGTTTGAAGTTCCTGCAGTTTTCACTGTAAAACCGAGTTGGAGCTCGTACCTACCCATATATATGTATGGAGTGGAGTTTGCAAATGAAAAGGAACTTTGTGTTCCCAACAAGCTATTTGAAGGACGGCTCTCACATACACATATCTCTCAGAACTGAGCATGGGGAGAGACATTCGTTCATCTAGCACAAAGGGAACGGGTTGCAGGAGGAACTTTTACTCTGGTTTCTCAGTCTGTTTCCTAATGCCGGTTTGAAGTTCCTGCAGTTTTCACTGTAAAACCGAGTTGGAGCTCGTACCTACCCATATACATATGTGTGGAGTGGAGTTTGCAAATGAAAGAAACTTTGTGTTCCCAACAAGCTAGTTGATGGACGGCTTTCACATTCACATATCTCTCAGAACTGAGCATGTGGAGAGACATTCGTTCATCTAGCACAAACCGAACGGGTTGCAAGAGGAACTTTTACTCTGGTTTCTCAGTCTGTTTCCTAGTGCCGGTTTGAAGTTCCTGCAGTTTTCAGTGTAAAACCGAGTTGGAGCTTGTACCTCCCCATATATATGTATGGAGTGGAGTTTGCAAATGAAAAGGAACTTTGTGTTCCCAACAAGCTAGGTGAAGGACCGCTTTCACACACACTTATCTCTCAGAACTGAGCATGTGGAGAGACGTTCGTTCATGTAGCACAAAGGGAACGGGTTGCAGGAGGAACTTTTACTCTGTTTTCTCAGTCTGTTTCCTAGTGCCGGTTTGAAGTTCCTGCAGTTTTCACTGTAAAACCGAGTTGGAGCTCGTACCTACCCATATATATGTATGGAGTGGAGTTTGCAAATGAAAAGAAACTTTGTGTTCCCAACAAGCTAGTTGAAGGACGGCTTTCACATAAACATATCTCTCAGAACTGAGCATGTGGAGAGACATTCGTTCATCTAGCACAAAGGGAACGGGTTGCAGGAGGAACTTTTACTCTGGTTTCTCAGTCTGTTTCCTAGTGCCGGTTTGAAGTTCCTGCAGTTTTCACTGTAAAACCGATTTGGAGCTAGTACCTACCTATATATATGTATGGAGTGGAGTTTGCAACTGAAAAGGAACTTTGTGTTCCCAACAAGCTAGGTGAAGGACGGCTTTCACACACACTTATCTCTCAGAACCGAGCTTGTGGAGAGTCGTTCGTTCATCTAGCACAAAGGGAACGGGTTGCAGGAGGAACTTTTACTCTGGTTTCTCAGTCTGTTTCCTAGTGCCGGTTTGAAGTTCCTGCAGTTTTCACTGTAAAACCGAGTTGGAGCTCGTACCTACCCATATATATGTATGGAGTGGAGTTTGCAAATGAAAGAAACTTTGTGTTCCCAACAAGCTAGTTGAAGGACGGCTTTCACACACACTTATCTCTCAGAACTGGGCATGTGGAGAGACGTTCGTTCATCTAGCACAAAGGGAACGGGTTGCAAGAGGAACTTTTACTCTGGTTTCTCAGTCTGTTTCCTAGTGCCGGTTTGAAGTTCCTGCAGTTTTCAGTGTAAAATCGAGTTGGAGCTCATACCTACCCATATATATGTATGGATTGGAGTTTGCAAATGAAAAGGAACTTTGTGTTCCCAACAAGCTAGGTGAAGGACCGCTTTCACACACACTTATCTCTCAGAACTGAGCATGTGGAGAGACGTTCGTTCATCTAGCACAAAGGGAACGGGTTGCAGGAGGAACTTTTACTCTGTTTTCTCAGTCTGTTTCCTAGTGCCGGTTTGAAGTTCCTGCAGTTTTCACTGTAAAACCGAGTTGGAGCTCGTACCTACCCATATATATGTATGGAGTGGAGTTTGCAAATGAAAAGGAACTTTTTGTTCCCAACAAGCTAGGAGAAGGACCGCTTTCACAAACACTTATCTCTCAGAACTGAGCATGTGGAGAGACGTTCGTTCATGTAGCACAAAGGGAACGGGTTGCAGGAGAAACTTTTACTCTGTTTTCTCAGTCTGTTTCCTAGTGCCGGTTTGAAGTTCCTGCAGTTTTCACTGTAAAACCGAGTTGGAGCTAGTACCTCCCCATATATATGTATGCAGTGGAGTTTGCAAATGAAAAGGAACTTTGTGTTCCCAACAAGCTAGTTGAAGGACGGCTTTCACACACACTTATCTCTCAGTACTGAGCATGTGGAGAGACGTTCGTTCATGTAGCACAAAGGGAACGGGTTGCAGGAGAATCTTTTACTCTGGTTTCTCAGTCTGTTTCCTAGTGCCGGTTTGAAGTTCCTGCAGTTTTCACTGTAAAACCGAGTTGGAGCTCGTACCTACCCATATATATGTATGGAGTGGAGTATGCAAATGAAAAGAAACTTTGTGTTCCCAACAAGCTAGTTGAAGGACGGCTTTCACACACACTTATCTCTCTGAACTGGGCATGTGGAGAGACGTTCGTTCATCTAGCACAAACGGAACGGGTTGCAAGAGGAACTTTTACTCTGGTTTCTCAGTCTGTTTCCTAGTGCCGGTTTGAAGTTCCTGCAGTTTTCACTGTAAAACCGAGTTGAAGCTCGTACCTACCCATATATATGTATGGATTGGAGTATGCAAATGAAAAGAAACTTTGTGTTTCCAACAAGCTAGTTGAAGGACGGCTTTCACATACACATATCTCTCAGAACTGAGCATGTGGAGAGTCGTTCGTTCATCTAGCACAAAGGGAACGGGTTGCAGGAGAAACTATTACTCTGGTTTCTCAGTCTGTTTCCTAGTGCCGGTTTGAAGTTCCTGCAGTTTTCACTGTAAAACCGAGTTGGAGCTCGTACCTACCCATATATATGTATGGAGTGGAGTTTGCAATTGAAAAGGAACTTTGTGTTCCCAACAAGCTATTTGAAGGACGGCTTTCACACACACTTATCTCTCAGAACTGAGCATGAGGAGAGACGTTCGTTCATGTAGCACAAAGGGAACGGGTTGCAGGAGAAACCTTTACTCTGGTTTCTCAGTCTGTTTCCTAATGCCGGTTTGAAGTTCCTGCAGTTTTCACTGTAAAACCGAGTTGGAGCTCGTACCTCCCCATATACATATGTGTGGATTGGAGTTTACATATGAAAAGAAACTTTGTGTTCCCAACAAGCTAGTTGATGGACGGCTTTCACATTCACATATCTCTCAGAACTGAGCATGTGGAGAGACATTCGTTCATCTAGCACAAAGGGAACGGGTTGCAGGAGGAACTTTTACTCTGGTTTCTCAGTCTGTTTCCTAGTGCCGGTTTGAAGTTCCTGCAGTTTTCACTGTAAAACCGAGTTGGAGCTAGTACCTACCTATATATATGTATGGAGTGGAGTTTGCAACTGAAAAGGAACTTTGTGTTCCCAACAAGCTAGGTGAAGGACGGCTTTCACACACACTTATCTCTCAGAACTGAGCATGTGGAGAGACGTTCGTTCATCTAGCACAAAGGGAACGGGTTGCAGGAGGAACTTTTACTCTGGTTTCTCAGTCTGTTTCCTAGTGCCGGTTTGAAGTTCCTGCAGTTTTCACTGTAAAACCGAGTTGAAGCTCGTACCTACCCATATATATGTATGGAGTGGAGTTTGCAAATGAAAAGAAACTTTGTGTTCCCAACAAGCTAGTTGAAGGACGGCTTTCACATACACATATCTCTCAGAACTGAGCATGTGGAGAGACATTTGTTCATCTAGCACAAAGGGAACGGGTTGCAGGAGGAACTTTTACTCTGGTTTCTCAGTCTGTTTCCTAGTGCCGGTTTGAAGTTCCTGCAGTTTTCACTGTAAAACCGTGTTGGAGCTAGTACCTACCTATATATATGTAAGGAGTGGAGTTTGCAAATGAAGAGGAACTTTGTGTTCCCAACAAGCTAGGTGAAGGACCGCTTTCACACCCACTTATCTCTCAGAACTGAGCATGTGGAGAGACGTTCGTTCATCTAGCACAAAGGGAACGGGTTGCAGGAGGAAATTTTACTCTGTTTTCTCAGTCTGTTTCCTAGTGCCGGTTTGAAGTTCCTGCAGTTTTCACTGTAAAACCGAGTTGGAGCTCGTACCTACCCATATATATGTATGGAGTGGAGTTTGCAAATGAAAAGAAACTTTGTGTTCCCAACAAGCTAGTTGAAGGACGGCTTTCACATACACATATCTCTCAGAACTGAGCATGTGGAGAGACATTCGTTCATCTAGCACAAAGGGAACGGGTTGCAGGAGGAACTTTTATTCTGGTTTCTCAGTCTGTTTCTTAGTGCCGGTTTGAAGTTCCTGCAGTTTTCACTGTAAAACCGAGTTGGAGCTAGTACCTACCTATATATATGTATGGAGTGGAGTTTGCAACTGAAAAGGAACTTTGTGTTCCCAACAAGCTAGTTGAAGGACGACTTTCACACACACTTATCTCTCAGAACTGAGCATGTGGAGAGTCGTTCGTTCATCTAGCACAAAGGGAACGGGTTGCCGGAGAAACTATTACTCTGGTTTCTCAGTCTGTTTCCTAGTGCCGGTTTGAAGTTCCTGCTGTTTTCACTGTAAAACCGAGTTGGAGCTCGTACCTACCCATATATATGTATGGAGTGGAGTTTGCAAATGAAAAGGAACTTTGTGTTCCCAACAAGCTATTTGAAGGACGGCTTTCACACACACTTATCTCTCAGAACTGAGCATGGGGAGAGACGTTCGTTCATGTAGCACAAAGGGAACGGGTTGCAGGAGAAACCTTTACTCTGGTTTCTCAGTCTGTTTCCTAATGCCGGTTTGAAGTTCCTGCAGTTTTCACTGTAAAACCGAGTTGGAGCTCGTACCTCCCCATATACATATGTGTGGAGTGGAGTTTACAAATGAAAAGAAACTTTGTGTTCCCAACAAGCTAGTTGATGGACGGCTTTCACATTCACATATCTCTCAGAACTGAGCATGTGGAGAGACATTCGTTCATCTAGCACAAAGGGAACGGGTTGCAGGAGGAACTTTTACTCTGGTTTCTAAGTCTGTTACCTAGTGCCGGTTTGAAGTTCCTGCAGTTTTCACTGTAAAACCGAGTTGGAGCTAGTACCTACCTATATATATGTATGGAGTGGAGTTTCCAACTGAAAAGGAACTTTGTGTTCCCAACAAGCTAGGTGAAGGACGGCTTTCACACACACTTATCTCTCAGAACTGAGCATGTGGAGAGTCGTTCGTTCATCTAGCACAAAGGGAACAGGTTGCAGGAGAAACTTTTACTCTGGTTTCTCAGTCTATTTCCTAGTGCCGGTTTGAAGTTCCTGCAGTTTTCACTGTAAAACAGAGTTGGAGCTCGTACCTACCCATATATATGTATGGAGTGGAGTTTGCAACTGAAAAGAAACTTTGTGTTCCCAACAAGCTAGGTGAAGGACGGCTTTCACACACACTTATCTCTCAGAACTGAGCATGTGGAGAGTCGTTCGTTCATTTAGCACAAAGGGAACGGGTTGCAGGAGAAACTATTACTCTGGTTTCTCAGTCTGTTTCCTATTGCCGGTTTGAAGTTCCTGCAGTTTTCACTGTAAAACCGAGTTGGAGCTCGTACCTACCCATATATATGTATGGAGTGGAGTTTGCAAATGAAAAGAAACTTTGTGTTCCCAACAAGCTATTTGAAGGACGGCTTTCACATACACATATCTCTCAGAACTGAGCATGTGGAGAGACATTCGTTCATCTAGCACAAAGGGAACGGGTTGCAGGAGGAACTTTTACTCTGGTTTCTCAGTCTGTTTCCTAGTGCCGGTTTGAAGTTCCTGCAGTTTTCACTGTAAAACCGATTTGGAGCTAGTACCTACCTATATATATGTATGGAGTGGAGTTTGCAACTGAAAAGGATCTTTGTGTTCCCAACAAGCTAGGTGAAGGACGGCTTTCACACACACTTATCTCTCAGAACTGAGCATGTGGAGAGTCGTTCGTTCATTTAGCACAAAGGGAACGGGTTGCAGGAGAAACTATTACTCTGGTTTCTCAGTCTGTTTCCTATTGCCGGTTTGAAGTTCCTGCAGTTTTCACTGTAAAACCGAGTTGGAGCTCGTACCTACCCATATATATGTATGGAGTTGAGTTTGCAAATGAAAAGAAACTTTGTGTTCCCAACAAGCTATTTGAAGGACGGCTTTCACATACACATATCTCTCAGAACTGAGCATGGGGAGAGACATTCGTTCATCTAGCACAAAGGGAACGGGTTGCAGGAGGAACTTTTACTCTGGTTTCTCAGTCTGTTTCCTAATGCCGGTTTGAAGTTCCTGCAGTTTTCACTGTAAAACCGAGTTGGAGCTCATACCTACCCATATACATATGTGTGGAGTGGAGTTTGCAAATGAAAGAAACTTTGTGTTCCCAACAAGCTAGTTGATGGACGGCTTTCACATTCACATATCTCTCAGAACTGAGCATGTGGAGAGACATTCGTTCATCTAGCACAAACCGAACGGGTTGCAAGAGGAACTTTTACTCTTTTTTCTCAGTCTGTTTCCTAGTGCCGGTTTGAAGTTCCTGCTGTTTTCAGTGTAAAACCGAGTTGGAGCTTGTACCTCCCCATATATATGTATGGAGTGGAGTTTGCAAATGAAAAGGAACTTTGTGTTCCCAACAAGCTAGGTGAAGGACCGCTTTCACACACACTTATCTCTCAGAACTGAGCATGTGGAGAGACGTTCGTTCATGTAGCACAAAGGGAACGGGTTGCAGGAGGAACTTTTACTCTGTTTTCTCAGTCTGTTTCCTATTGCCGGTTTGAAGTTCCTGCAGTTTTCACTGTAAAACCGAGTTGGAGCTCGTACCTACCCATATATATGTATGGAGTGGAGTTTGCAAATGAAAAGAAACTTTGTGTTCCCAACAAGCTATTTGAAGGACGGCTTTCACATACACATATCTCTCAGAACTGAGCATGTGGAGAGACATTCGTTCATCTAGCACAAAGGGAACGGGTTGCAGGAGGAACTTTTACTCTGGTTTCTCAGTCTGTTTCCTAGTGCCGGTTTGAAGTTCCTGCAGTTTTCACTGTAAAACCGATTTGGAGCTAGTACCTACCTATATATATGTATGGAGTGGAGTTTGCAACTGAAAAGGAACTTTGTGTTCCCAACAAGCTAGGTGAAGGACGGCTTTCACACACACTTATCTCTCAGAACCGAGCATGTGGAGAGTCGTTCGTTCATCTAGCACAAAGGGAACGGGTTGCAGGAGGAACTTTTACTCTGGTTTCTCAGTCTGTTTCCTAGTGCCGGTTTGAAGTTCCTGCAGTTTTCACTGTAAAACCGAGTTGGAGCTCGTACCTACCCATATATATGTATGGAGTGGAGTTTGCAAATGAAAGAAACTTTGTGTTCCCAACAAGCTAGTTGAAGGACGGCTTTCACACACACTTATCTCTCAGAACTGGGCATGTGGAGAGACGTTCGTTCATCTAGCACAAACGGAACGGGTTGCAAGAGGAACTTTTACTCTGGTTTCTCAGTCTGTTTCCTAGTGCCGGTTTGAAGTTCCTGCAGTTTTCAGTGTAAAATCGAGTTGGAGCTAGTACCTCCCCATATATATGTATGGAGTGGAGTTTGCAAATGAAAAGGAACTTTGTGTTCCCAACAAGCTAGGTGAAGGACCGCTTTCACACACACTTATCTCTCAGAACTGAGCATGTGGAGAGACGTTCGTTCATGTAGCACAAAGGGAACGGGTTGCAGGAGGAACTTTTACTCTGTTTTCTCAGTCTGTTTCCTAGTGCCGGTTTGAAGTTCCTGCAGTTTTCACTGTAAAACCGAGTTGGAACTCGTACCTACCCATATATATGTATGGAGTGGAGTTTGCAAATGAAAAGGAACTTTTTGTTCCCAACAAGCTAGGAGAAGGACCGCTTTCACAAACACTTATCTCTCAGAACTGAGCATGTGGAGAGACGTTCGTTCATGTAGCACAAAGGGAACGGGTTGCAGGAGAAACTTTTACTCTGTTTTCTCAGTCTGTTTCCTAGTGCCGGTTTGAAGTTCCTGCAGTTTTCACTGTAAAACCGAGTTGGAGCTAGTACCTCCCCATATATATGTATGGAGTGGAGTTTGCAAATGAAAAGGAACTTTGTGTTCCCAACAAGCTAGGTGAAGGACGGCTTTCACACACACTTATCTCTCAGTACTGAGCATGTGGAGAGACGTTCGTTCATGTAGCACAAAGGGAACGGGTTGCAGGAGAAACTTTTACTCTGGTTTCTTAGTCTGTTTCCTAGTGCCGGTTTGAAGTTCCTGCAGTTTTCACTGTAAAACCGAGTTGGAGCTCGTACCTACCCATATATATGTATGGAGTGGAGTATGCAAATGAAAAGAAACTTTGTGTTCCCAACAAGCTAGTTGAAGGACGGCTTTCACACACACTTATCTCTCAGAACTGGGCATGTGGAGAGACGTTCGTTCATCTAGCACAAACGGAACGGGTTGCAAGAGGAACTTTTACTCTGGTTTCTCAGTCTGTTTCCTAGTGCCGGTTTGAAGTTCCTGCAGTTTTCACTGTAAAACCGAGTTGGAGCTCTTACCTAACCATATATATGTATGGAGTGGAGTATGCAAATGAAAAGAAACTTTGTGTTTCCAACAAGCTAGTTGAAGGACGGCTTTCACATACACATATCTCTCAGAACTGAGCATGTGGAGAGTCATTCGTTCATCTAGCACAAAGGGAACGGGTTGCAGGAGAAACTATTACTCTGGTTTCTCAGTCTGTTTCCTAGTGCCGGTTTGAAGTTCCTGCAGTTTTCACTGTAAAACCGAGTTGGAGCTCGTACCTACCCATATATATGTATGGAGTGGAGTTTGCAAATGAAAAGGAACTTTGTGTTCCCAACAAGCTATTTGAAGGACGGCTTTCACACACACTTATCTCTCAGAACTGAGCATGGGGAGAGACGTTCGTTCATGTAGCACAAAGGGAACGGGTTGCAGGAGAAACCTTTACTCTGGTTTCTCAGTCTGTTTCCTAATGCCGGTTTGAAGTTCCTGCAGTTTTCACTGTAAAACCGAGTTGGAGCTCGTACCTCCCCATATACATATGTGTGGATTGGAGTTTACATATGAAAAGAAACTTTGTGTTCCCAACAAGCTAGTTGATGGACGGCTTTCACATTCACATATCTCTCAGAACTGAGCATGTGGAGAGACATTCGTTCATCTAGCACAAAGGGAACGGGTTGCAGGAGGAACTTTTACTCTGGTTTCTCAGTCTGTTTCCTAGTGCCGGATTGAAGTTCCTGCAGATTTCACTGTAAAACCGAGTTGGAGCTAGTACCTACCTATATATATGTATGGAGTGGAGTTTGCAACTGAAAAGGAACTTTGTGTTCCCAACAAGCTAGGTGAAGGACGGCTTTCACACACACTTATCTCTCAGAACTGAGCATGTGGAGAGACGTTCGTTCATCTAGCACAAAGGGAACGGGTTGCAGGAGGAACTTTTACTCTGGTTTCTCAGTCTGTTTCCTAGTGCCGGTTTGAAGTTCCTGCAGTTTTCACTGTAAAACCGAGTTGGAGCTCGTACCTACCCATATATATGTATGGAGTGGAGTTTGCAAATGAAAAGAATCTTTGTGTTCCCAACCAGCTAGTTGAAGGACGGCTTTCACATACACATATCTCTCAGAACTGAGCATGTGGAGAGACATTCGTTCATCTAGCACAAAGGGAACGGGTTGCAGGAGGAACTTTTACTCTGGTTTCTCAGTCTGTTTCCTAGTGCCGGTTTGAAGTTCCTGCAGTTTTCACTGTAAAACCGAGTTGGAGCTAGTACCTACCTATATATATGTAAGGAGTGGTGTTTGCAACTGAAAAGGAACTTTGTGTTCCCAACAAGCTAGGTGAAGGACGACTTTCACACACACTTATCTCTCAGAACTGAGCATGTGGAGAGTCGTTCGTTCATCTAGCACAAAGGGAACGGGTTGCAGGAGAAACTATTACTCTGGATTCTCAGTCTGTTTCCTAGTGCCGGTTTGAAGTTCCTGCAGTTTTCACTGTAAAACCGACTTGGAGCTCTTACCTACCCATATATATGTATGGAGTGGAGTTTGCAAAAGAAAGAAACTTTGTGTTCCCAACAAGCTAGTTGAAGGACGGCTTTCACACACACTTATCTCTCAGAACTGAGCATGTGGAGAGACGTTCGTTCATCTAGCACAAACGGAACGGGTTGCAAGAGGAACTTTTACTCTGGTTTCTCAGTCTGTTTCCTAGTGCCGGTTTGAAGTTCCTGCAGTTTTCAGTGTAAAACCGAGTTGGAGCTAGTACATCCCCATATATATGTATGGAGTGGAGTTTGCAAATGAAGAGGAACTTTGTGTTCCCAACAAGCTAGGTGAAGGACCGCTTTCACACCCACTTATCTCTCAGAACTGAGCATGTGGAGAGACGTTCGTTCATCTAGCACAAAGGGAACGGGTTGCAGGAGGAACTTTTACTCTGTTTTCTCAGTCTGTTTCCTAGTGCCGGTTTGAAGTTCCTGCAGTTTTCACTGTAAAACCGAGTTGGAGCTCGTACCTACCCATATATATGTATGGAGTGGAGTTTGCAAATGAAAAGAAACTTTGTGTTCCCAACAAGCTAGTTGAAGTACGGCTTTCACATACACATATCTCTCAGAACTGAGCATGTGGAGAGACATTCGTTCATCTAGCACAAAGGGAACGGGTTGCAGGAGTAACTTTTATTCTGGTTTCTCAGTCTGTTTCTTAGTGCCGGTTTGAAGTTCCTGCAGTTTTCACTGTAAAACCGAGTTGGAGCTAGTACCTACCTATATATATGTATGGAGTGGAGTTTGCAACTGAAAAGGAACTTTGTGTTCCCAACAAGCTATTTGAAGGACGACTTTCACACACACTTATCTCTCAGAACTGAGCATGTGGAGAGTCGTTCGTTCATCTAGCACAAAGGGAACGGGTTGCAGGAGAAACTATTACTCTGGTTTCTCAGTCTGTTTCCTAGTGCCTGTTTGAAGTTCCTGCTGTTTTCACTGTAAAACCGAGTTGGAGCTCGTACCTACCCATATATATGTATGGAGTGGAGTTTGCAAATGAAAAGGAACTTTGTGTTCCCAACAAGCTAGGTGAAGGACGGCTTTCACACACACTTATCTCTCAGAACTGAGCATGTGGAGAGACGTTCGTTCATGTAGCACAAAGGGAACGGGTTGCAGGAGAAACTTTTACTCTTGGTTTCTCAGTCTGTTTCCTAATGCCGGTTTGAAGTTCCTGCAGTTTTCACTGTAAAACCGAGTTGGAGCTCGTACCTCCCCATATACATATGTGTGGAGTGGAGTTTACAAATGAAAAGGAACTTTGTGTTCCCAACAAGCTAGTTGATGGACGGCTTTCACATTCACATATCTCTCAGAACTGAGCATGTGGAGAGACATTCGTTCATCTAGCACAAAGGGAACGGGTTGCAGGAGGAACTTTTACTCTGGTTTCTAAGTCTGTTTCCTAGTGCCGGTTTGAAGTTCCTGCAGTTTTCACTGTAAAACCGAGTTGGAGCTAGTACCTACCTATATATATGTATGGAGTGGAGTTTGCAACTGAAAAGGAACTTTGTGTTCCCAACAAGCTAGGTGAAGGACGGCTTTCACACACACTTATCTCTCAGAACTGAGCATGTGGAGAGTCGTTCGTTCATCTAGCACAAAGGGAACAGGTTGCAGGAGAAACTTTTACTCTGGTTTCTCAGTCTATTTCCTAGTGCCGGTTTGAAGTTCCAGCAGTTTTCACTGTAAAACAGAGTTGGAGCTCGTACCTACCCATATATATGTATGGAGTGGAGTTTGCAACTGAAAAGAAACTTTGTGTTCCCAACAAGCTAGGTGAAGGACGGCTTTCACCCACACTTATCTCTCAGAACTGAGCATGGGGAGAGACATTCGTTCATCTAGCACAAAGGGAACGGGTTGCAGGAGGAACTTTTACTCTGGTTTCTCAGTCTGTTTCCTAATGCCGGTTTGAAGTTCCTGCAGTTTTCACTGTAAAACCGAGTTGGAGCTCGTACCTACCCATATACATATGTGTGGAGTGGAGTTTGCAAATGAAAGAAACTTTGTGTTCCCAACAAACTAGTTGATGGACGGCATTCACATTCACATATCTCTCAGAAGTGAGCATGTGGAGAGACATTCGTTCATCTAGCACAAACCGAACGGGTAGCAAGAGGAACTTTTACTCTTTTTTCTCAGTCTGTTTCCTAGTGCCGGTTTGAAGTTCCTGCAGTTTTCAGTGTAAAACCGAGTTGGAGCTTGTACCTCCCCATATATATGTATGGAGTGGAGTTTGCAAATGAAAAGGAACTTTGTGTTCCCAACAAGCTAGGTGAAGGACCGCTTTCACACACACTTATCTCTCAGAACTGAGCATGTGGAGAGACGTTCGTTCATGTAGCACAAAGGGAACGGGTTGCAGGAGGAACTTTTACTCTGTTTTCTCAGTCTGTTTCCTAGTGCCGGTTTGAAGTTCCTGCAGTTTTCACTGTAAAACCGAGTTGGAGCTCGTACCTACCCATATATATGTATGGAGTGGAGTTTGCAAATGAAAAGAAACTTTGTGTTCCCAACAAGCTAGTTGAAGGACGGCTTTCACATACACATATCTCTCAGAACTGAGCATGTGGAGAGACATTCGTTCATCTAGCACAAAGGGAACGGGTTGCAGGAGGAACTTTTACTCTGGTTTCTCAGTCTGTTTCCTAGTGCCGGTTTGAAGTTCCTGCAGTTTTCACTGTAAAACCGATTTGGAGCTAGTACCTACCTATATATATGTATGGAGTGGAGTTTGCAACTGAAAAGGAACTTTGTGTTCCCAACAAGCTAGGTGAAGGACGGCTTTCACACACACTTATCTCTCAGAACCGAGCATGTGGAGAGTCGTTCGTTCATCTAGCACAAAGGGAACGGGTTGCAGGAGGAACTTTTACTCTGGTTTCTCAGTCTGTTTCCTAGTGCCGGTTTGAAGTTCCTGCAGTTTTCACTGTAAAACCGAGTTGGAGCTCGTACCTACCCATATATATGTATGGAGTGGAGTTTGCAAATGAAAGAAACTTTGTGTTCCCAACAAGCTAGTTGAAGGACGGCTTTCACACACACTTATCTCTCAGAACTGGGCATGTGGAGAGACGTTCGTTCATCTAGCACAAACGGAACGGGTTGCAAGAGGAACTTTTACTCTGGTTTCTCAGTCTGTTTCCTAGTGCCGGTTTGAAGTTCCTGCAGTTTTCAGTGTAAAACGGAGTTGGAGCTAGTACCTCCCCATATATATGTATGGAGTGGAGTTTGCAAATGAAAAGGAACTTTGTGTTCCCAACAAGCTAGGTGAAGGACCGCTTTCACACACACTTATCTCTCAGAACTGAGCATGTGGAGAGACGTTCGTTCATGTAGCACAAAGGGAACGGGTTGCAGGAGGAACTTTTACTCTGTTTTCTCAGTCTGTTTCCTAGTGCCGGTTTGAAGTTCCTGCAGTTTTCACTGTAAAACCGAGTTGGAGCTCGTACCTACCCATATATATGTATGGATTGGAGTTTGCAAATGAAAAGGAACTTTTTGTTCCCAACAAGCTAGGAGAAGGGCCGCTTTCACAAACACTTATCTCTCAGAACTGAGCATGTGGAGAGACGTTCGTTCATGTAGCACAAAGGGAACGGGTTGCAGGAGAAACTTTTACTCTGTTTTCTCAGTCTGTTTCCTAGTGCCGGTTTGAAGTTCCTGCAGTTTTCACTGTAAAACCGAGTTGGAGCTAGTACCTCCCCATATATATGTATGGAGTGGAGTTTGCAAATGAAAAGGAACTTTGTGTTCCCAACAAGCTAGGTGAAGGACGGCTTTCACACACACTTACCTCTCAGTACTGAGCATGTGGAGAGACGTTCGTTCATGTAGCACAAAGGGAACGGGTTGCAGGAGAAACTTTTACTCTGGTTTCTCAGTCTGTTTCCTAGTGCCGGTTTGAAGTTCCTGCAGTTTTCACTGTAAAACCGAGTTGGAGCTCGTACCTACCCATATATATGTATGGAGTGGAGTATGCAAATGAAAAGAAACTTTGTGTTCCCAACAAGCTAGTTGAAGGACGGCTTTCACACACACTTATCTCTCAGAACTGGGCATGTGGAAAGACGTTCGTTCATCTAGCACAAACGGAACGGGTTGCAAGAGGAACTTTTACTCTGGTTTCTCAGTCTGTTTCCTAGTGCCGGTTTGAAGTTCCTGCAGTTTTCACTGTAAAACCGAGTTGGAGCTCGTACCTACCCATATATATGTATGGAGTGGAGTATGCAAATGAAAAGAAACTTTGTGTTTCCAACAAGCTAGTTGAAGGACGGCTTTCACATACACATATCTCTCAGAACTGAGCATGTGGAGAGACATTCGTTCATCTAGCACAAAGGGAACGGGTTGCAGTAGGAACTTTTACTCTGGATTCTCAGTCTGTTTCCTAGTGCCGGTTTGAAGTTCCTGCAGTTTTCACTGTAAAACCGAGTTGGAGCTAGTACCTACCTATATATATGTTTGGAGTGGAGTTTGCTACTGAAAAGGAACTTTGTGTTCCCAACAAGCTAGGTGAAGGACGGCTTTCACACACACTTATCTCTCAGAACCGAGCATGTGGAGAGTCGTTCGTTCATCTAGCACAAAGGGAACAGTTTGCAGGAGGAACTTTTACTCTGGTTTCTCAGTCTGTTTCCTAGTGCCGGTTTGAAGTTCCTGCAGTTTTCACTGTAAAACCGAGTTGGAGCTAGTACCTCCCCATATATATGTATGGACTGGAGTTTGCAAATGAAAAGGAACTTTGTGTTCCCAACAAGCTAGGTGAAGGACGGCTTTCACACACACTTATCTCTCAGAACTGAGCATGTGGAGAGACGTTCGTTCATGTAGCACAAAGGGAACGGGTTGCAGGAGAAACTTTTACTCTGGTTTCTCAGTCTGTTTCCTAGTGACGGTTTGAAGTTCCTGCAGTTTTCACTGTAAAACCGAGTTGGAGCTCGTACCTACCCATATATATGTATGGAGTGGAGTATGCAAATGAAAAGAAACTTTGTGTTCCCAACAAGCTAGTTGAAGGACGGCTTTCACATACACATATCTCTCAGAACTGAGCATGTGGAGAGACATTCGTTCATCTAGCACAAAGGGAACGGTTTGCAGGAGGATCTTTTACTCTGGTTTCTCAGTCTGTTTCCTAGTGCCGGTTTGAAGTTCCTGCAGTTTTCACTGTAAAACCGAGTTGGAGCTCGTACATACCCATATATATGTATGGAGTGGAGTTTTCAAATGAAAAGGAACTTTGTGTTCCCAACAAGCTAGGTGAAGGACCGCTTTCACACACACTTATCTCTCAGAACTGAGCATATGGAGAGACGTTCGTTCATCTAGCACAAAGGGAACGGGTTGCAGGAGGAACTTTTACTCTGTTTTCTCAGTCTGTTTCCTAGTGCCGGTTTGAAGTTCCTGCAGTTTTCACTGTAAAACCGAGTTGGAGCTCGTACCTACCCATATATATGTATGGAGTGGTGTTTGCAAATGAAAAGGAACTTTGTGTTCCCAACAAGCTAGATGAAGGACGGCTTTCACACACACTTATCTCTCATAACTGAGCATGTGGAGAGTCGTTCGTTCATCTAGCACAAAGGAACGGGTTGCAGGAGGAACTTTTACTCTGGTTTCTCAGTCTGTTTCGTAGTGCCGGTTTGAAATTCCTGCAGTTTTCACTGTAAAACCGAGTTGGAGCTCATACATCCCCATATACATATCTGTGGGGTGGAGTTTACAAATGAAAAGAAACTGTGGGTTCCCAACAAGCTAGTTGAAGGACGGCTTTCACATTCACATATCTCTCAGAACTGAGCATGTGGAGAGACATTCGTTCATCTAGCACAAAGGGAACGGGTTGCAGGAGGAACTTTTACTCTGGTTTCTCAGTCTGTTTCCTAGTGCCGGTTTGAAGTTCCTGCAGTTTTCACTGTAAAACCGAGTTGGAGCTCGTACCTACCCATATATATGTATGGAGTGGAGTTTGCAATTGAAAAGGAACTTTTTGTTCCCAACAAGCTAGGTGAAGGACCGCTTTCACATTCATATATCTCTCAGAACTGAGCATGTGGAGAGACATTCGTTCATCTAGCACAAAGGGAACGGGTTGCAGGAGGAACTTTTACTCTGGTTTCTCAGTCTGTTTCCTAGTGCCGGTTTGAAGTTCCTGCAGTTTTCACTGTAAAACCGAGTTGGAGCTCGTACCTACCCATATATATGTATGGAGTGGTGTTTGCAAATGAAAAGGAACTTTTTGTTCCCAACAAGTTAGGTGAAGGACCGCTTTCACACACACTTATCTCTCAGAACTGAGCATGTGGAGAGACATTCGTTCATCTAGCACAAAGGGAACGGGTTGCAGGAGGAACTTTTACTCTGGTTTCTCAGTCTGTTTCCTAGTGCCGGTTTGAAGTTCCTGCAGTTTTCACTGTAAAACCGAGTTGGAGCTCGTACCTACCCATATATATGTATGGAGTGGAGTTTGCAAATGAAAAGGAACTTTTTGTTCCCAACAAGCTAGGTGAAGGACCGCTTTCACACACACATATCTCTCAGAACTGAGCATGTGGAGAGACGTTCGTTCATGTAGCATAAAGGGAACGGGTTGCAGGAGGAACTTTTACTCTGGTTTCTCAGTCTGTTTCCTAGTGCCGGTTTGAAGTTCCTGCAGTTTTCACTGTAAAACCGAGTTGGAGCTAGTAACTCCCCATATATATGTATGGAGTGGAGTTTGCAACTGAAAAGGAACTTTGTGTTCCCAACAAGCTAGGTGAAGGACGGCTTTCACACACACTTATGTCTCAGAAATGAGCATGTCGAGAGACGTTCGTTCATCTAGCACAAACGGAACGGGTTGCAAGAGGAACTTTTACTCTGGTTTCTCAGTCTGTTTCCTAGTTGTGGTTTGAAGTTCCTGCAGTTTTCAGTGTAAAACCGAGTTGGAGCTAGTACCTCCCCATATATATGTATGGAGTGGAGTTTGCAAATGAAAAGGAACTTTGTGTTCCCAACAAGCTAGGTGAAGGACCGCTTTCACACACACTTATCTCTCAGAACTGAGCATGTGGAGAGACGTTCGTTCATGTAGCACAAAGGGAACGGGTTGCAGGAGAAACTTTTACTCTGGTTTCTCAGTCTGTTTCCTAGTGACGGTTTGAAGTTCCTGCAGTTTTCACTGTAAAACCGAGTTGGAGCTCGTACCTACCCATATATATGTATGGAGTGGAGTATGCAAATGAAAAGAAACTTTGTGTTCCCAACAAGCTAGTTGAAGGACGGCTTTCACATACACATATCTCTCAGAACTGAGCATGTGGAGAGACATTCGTTCATCTAGCACAAAGGGAACGGTTTGCAGGAGGATCTTTTACTCTGGTTTCTCAGTCTGTTTCCTAGTGCCGGTTTGAAGTTCCTGCAGTTTTCACTGTAAAACCGAGTTGGAGCTCGTACATACCCATATATATGTATGGAGTGGAGTTTTCAAATGAAAAGGAACTTTGTGTTCCCAACAAGCTAGGTGAAGGACCGCTTTCACACACACTTATCTCTCAGAACTGAGCATATGGAGAGACGTTCGTTCATCTAGCACAAAGGGAACGGGTTGCAGGAGGAACTTTTACTCTGTTTTCTCAGTCTGTTTCCTAGTGCCGGTTTGAAGTTCCTGCAGTTTTCACTGTAAAACCGAGTTGGAGCTCGTACCTACCCATATATATGTATGGAGTGGTGTTTGCAAATGAAAAGGAACTTTTTGTTCCCAACAAGCTAGGTGAAGGACCGCTTTCACACACACTTATCTCTCAGAACTGAGCATGTGGAGAGACGTTCGTTCATGTAGCACAAAGGGAACGGTTTGCAGGAGAAACTTTTACTCTGTTTTCTCAGTCTGTTTCCTAGTGCCGGTTTGAAGTTCCTGCAGTTTTCACTGTAAAACCGAGTTGGAGCTAGTACCTCCCCATATATATGTATGGAGTGGAGTTTGCAAATGAAAAGGAACTTTGTGTTCCCAACAAGCTAGATGAAGGACGGCTTTCACACACACTTATCTCTCATAACTGAGCATGTGGAGAGTCGTTCGTTCATCTAGCACAAAGGAACGGGTTGCAGGAGTAACTTTTACTCTGGTTTCTCAGTCTGTTTCGTAGTGCCGGTTTGAAATTCCTGCAGTTTTCACTGTAAAACCGAGTTGGAGCTCGTACCTACCCATATATATGTATGGAGTTGAGTTTGCAAATGAAAAGAAACTTTGTGTTCCCAACAAGCTAGTTGAAGGACGGCTTTCACACACACTTATCTCTCAGAACTGAGCATGTGGAGAGACGTTCGTTCATCTAGCACAAAGGGAACGTGTTGCAGGAGGAACTTTTACTCTGGTTTCTCAGTCTGTTTCCTAGTGCCGGTTTGAAGTTCCTGCAGTTTTCACTGTAAAACAGAGTTGGAGCTAGTACCTCCCCATATATATGTATGGTTTGGAGTTTGCAAATGAAATGGAACTTTGTGTTCCCAACAAGCTAGGTGAAGGACGGCTTTCACATACACATATCTCTAAGAATTGAGCATGTGGAGAGACATTCGTTCATCTAGCACAAAGGGAACGGGTTGCAGGAGGAACTTTTACTCTGGTTTCTCAGTCTGTTTCCTAGTGCCGGTTTGAAGTTCCTGCAGTTTTCACTGTAAAACCGAGTTGGAGCTCGTACCTACCCATATATATGTATGGAGTGGAGTTTGCAAATGAAAAGGAACTTTTTGTTCCCAACAAGCTAGGTGAAGGACCGCTTTCACACACACATATCTCTCAGAACTGAGCATGTGGAGAGACGTTCGTTCATGTAGCATAAAGGGAACGGGTTGCAGGAGGAACTTTTACTCTGGTTTCTCAGTCTGTTTCCTAGTGCCGGTTTGAAGTTCCTGCAGTTTTCACTGTAAAACCGAGTTGGAGCTAGTAACTCCCCATATATATGTATGGAGTGGAGTTTGCAAATGAAAAGAAACTTTGTGTTCCCAACAAGCTAGTTGAAGGACGGCTTTCACATACACATATCTCTCAGAACTGAGCATGTGGAGAGACATTCGTTCATCTAGCACAAAGGGAACGGGTTGCAGGAGGAACTTTTACTCTGGTTTCTCAGTCTGTTTCCTAGTGCCGGTTTGAAGTTCCTGCAGTTTTCACTGTAAAACCGATTTGGAGCTAGTACCTACCTATATATATGTATGGAGTGGAGTTTGCAACTGAAAAGGAACTTTGTGTTCCCAACAAGCTAGGTGAAGGACGGCTTTCACACACACTTATCTCTCAGAACCGAGCATGTGGAGAGTCGTTCGTTCATCTAGCACAAAGGGAACGGGTTGCAGGAGGAACTTTTACTCTGGTTTCTCAGTCTGTTTCCTAGTGCCGGTTTGAAGTTCCTGCAGTTTTCACTGTAAAACCGAGTTGGAGCTCGTACCTACCCATATATATGTATGGAGTGGAGTTTGCAAATGAAAGAAACTTTGTGTTCCCAACAAGCTAGTTGAAGGACGGCTTTCACACACACTTATCTCTCAGAACTGGGCATGTGGAGAGACGTTCGTTCATCTAGCACAAACGGAACGGGTTGCAAGAGGAACTTTTACTCTGGTTTCTCAGTCTGTTTCCTAGTGCCGGTTTGAAGTTCCTGCAGTTTTCAGTGTAAAACGGAGTTGGAGCTAGTACCTCCCCATATATATGTATGGAGTGGAGTTTGCAAATGAAAAGGAACTTTGTGTTCCCAACAAGCTAGGTGAAGGACCGCTTTCACACACACTTATCTCTCAGAACTGAGCATGTGGAGAGACGTTCGTTCATGTAGCACAAAGGGAACGGGTTGCAGGAGGAACTTTTACTCTGTTTTCTCAGTCTGTTTCCTAGTGCCGGTTTGAAGTTCCTGCAGTTTTCACTGTAAAACCGAGTTGGAGCTCGTACCTACCCATATATATGTATGGATTGGAGTTTGCAAATGAAAAGGAACTTTTTGTTCCCAACAAGCTAGGAGAAGGGCCGCTTTCACAAACACTTATCTCTCAGAACTGAGCATGTGGAGAGACGTTCGTTCATGTAGCACAAAGGGAACGGGTTGCAGGAGAAACTTTTACTCTGTTTTCTCAGTCTGTTTCCTAGTGCCGGTTTGAAGTTCCTGCAGTTTTCACTGTAAAACCGAGTTGGAGCTAGTACCTCCCCATATATATGTATGGAGTGGAGTTTGCAAATGAAAAGGAACTTTGTGTTCCCAACAAGCTAGGTGAAGGACGGCTTTCACACACACTTACCTCTCAGTACTGAGCATGTGGAGAGACGTTCGTTCATGTAGCACAAAGGGAACGGGTTGCAGGAGAAACTTTTACTCTGGTTTCTCAGTCTGTTTCCTAGTGCCGGTTTGAAGTTCCTGCAGTTTTCACTGTAAAACCGAGTTGGAGCTCGTACCTACCCATATATATGTATGGAGTGGAGTATGCAAATGAAAAGAAACTTTGTGTTCCCAACAAGCTAGTTGAAGGACGGCTTTCACACACACTTAACTCTCAGAACTGGGCATGTGGAAAGACGTTCGTTCATCTAGCACAAACGGAACGGGTTGCAAGAGGAACTTTTACTCTGGTTTCTCAGTCTGTTTCCTAGTGCCGGTTTGAAGTTCCTGCAGTTTTCACTGTAAAACCGAGTTGGAGCTCGTACCTACCCATATATATGTATGGAGTGGAGTATGCAAATGAAAAGAAACTTTGTGTTTCCAACAAGCTAGTTGAAGGACGGCTTTCACATACACATATCTCTCAGAACTGAGCATGTGGAGAGACATTCGTTCATCTAGCACAAAGGGAACGGGTTGCAGTAGGAACTTTTACTCTGGATTCTCAGTCTGTTTCCTAGTGCCGGTTTGAAGTTCCTGCAGTTTTCACTGTAAAACCGAGTTGGAGCTAGTACCTACCTATATATATGTTTGGAGTGGAGTTTGCTACTGAAAAGGAACTTTGTGTTCCCAACAAGCTAGGTGAAGGACGGCTTTCACACACACTTATCTCTCAGAACCGAGCATGTGGAGAGTCGTTCGTTCATCTAGCACAAAGGGAACAGTTTGCAGGAGGAACTTTTACTCTGGTTTCTCAGTCTGTTTCCTAGTGCCGGTTTGAAGTTCCTGCAGTTTTCACTGTAAAACCGAGTTGGAGCTAGTACCTCCCCATATATATGTATGGACTGGAGTTTGCAAATGAAAAGGAACTTTGTGTTCCCAACAAGCTAGGTGAAGGACGGCTTTCACACACACTTATCTCTCAGAACTGAGCATGTGGAGAGACGTTCGTTCATGTAGCACAAAGGGAACGGGTTGCAGGAGAAACTTTTACTCTGGTTTCTCAGTCTGTTTCCTAGTGACGGTTTGAAGTTCCTGCAGTTTTCACTGTAAAACCGAGTTGGAGCTCGTACCTACCCATATATATGTATGGAGTGGAGTATGCAAATGAAAAGAAACTTTGTGTTCCCAACAAGCTAGTTGAAGGACGGCTTTCACATACACATATCTCTCAGAACTGAGCATGTGGAGAGACATTCGTTCATCTAGCACAAAGGGAACGGTTTGCAGGAGGATCTTTTACTCTGGTTTCTCAGTCTGTTTCCTAGTGCCGGTTTGAAGTTCCTGCAGTTTTCACTGTAAAACCGAGTTGGAGCTCGTACATACCCATATATATGTATGGAGTGGAGTTTTCAAATGAAAAGGAACTTTGTGTTCCCAACAAGCTAGGTGAAGGACCGCTTTCACACACACTTATCTCTCAGAACTGAGCATATGGAGAGACGTTCGTTCATCTAGCACAAAGGGAACGGGTTGCAGGAGGAACTTTTACTCTGTTTTCTCAGTCTGTTTCCTAGTGCCGGTTTGAAGTTCCTGCAGTTTTCACTGTAAAACCGAGTTGGAGCTCGTACCTACCCATATATATGTATGGAGTGGTGTTTGCAAATGAAAAGGAACTTTGTGTTCCCAACAAGCTAGATGAAGGACGGCTTTCACACACACTTATCTCTCATAACTGAGCATGTGGAGAGTCGTTCGTTCATCTAGCACAAAGGAACGGGTTGCAGGAGGAACTTTTACTCTGGTTTCTCAGTCTGTTTCGTAGTGCCGGTTTGAAATTCCTGCAGTTTTCACTGTAAAACCGAGTTGGAGCTCGTACCTACCCATATATATGTATGGAGTTGAGTTTGCAAATGAAAAGAAACTTTGTGTTCCCAACAAGCTAGTTGAAGGACGGCTTTCACACACACTTATCTCTCAGAACTGAGCATGTGGAGAGACGTTCGTTCATCTAGCACAAAGGGAACGTGTTGCAGGAGGAACTTTTACTCTGGTTTCTCAGTCTGTTTCCTAGTGCCGGTTTGAAGTTCCTGCAGTTTTCACTGTAAAACAGAGTTGGAGCTAGTACCTCCCCATATATATGTATGGTTTGGAGTTTGCAAATGAAATGGAACTTTGTGTTCCCAACAAGCTAGGTGAAGGACGGCTTTCACATACACATATCTCTAAGAATTGAGCATGTGGAGAGACATTCGTTCATCTAGCACAAAGGGAACGGGTTGCAGGAGGAACTTTTACTCTGGTTTCTCAGTCTGTTTCCTAGTTGTGGTTTGAAGTTCCTGCAGTTTTCAGTGTAAAACCGAGTTGGAGCTAGTACCTCCCCATATATATGTATGGAGTGGAGTTTGCAAATGAAAAGGAACTTTGTGTTCCCAACAAGCTAGGTGAAGGACCGCTTTCACACACACTTATCTCTCAGAACTGAGCATGTGGAGAGTCGTTCGTTCATGTAGCACAAAGGGAACGGGTTGCAGGAGAAACTTTTACTCTGGTTTCTCAGTCTGTTTCCTAGTGCCGGTTTGAAGTTCCTGCAGTTTTCACTGTAAAACCGAGTTGGAGCTCGTACCTACCCATATATATGTATGGAGTGTAGTTTGCAAATGTAAAGGAACTTTGTGTTAACAACAAGCTAGGTGAAGGACGGCTTTCACACACACTTATCTCTCAGAACTGAGCATGTGGAGAGACGTTCGTTCATGTAGCACAAAGGGAACGGGTTGCAGGAGAAAATTTTACTCTGGTTTCTCAGTCTGTTTCCTAGTGCCGGTTTGAAGTTCCTGCAGTTTTCACTGTAAAACCGAGTTGGAGCTCATACATCCCCATATACATATCTGTGGGGTGGAGTTTACAAATGAAAAGAAACTGTGGGTTCCCAACAAGCTAGTTGAAGGACGGCTTTCACATTCACATATCTCTCAGAACTGAGCATGTGGAGAGACATTCGTTCATCTAGCACAAAGGGAACGGGTTGCAGGAGGAACTTTTACTCTGGTTTCTCAGTCTGTTTCCTAGTGCCGGTTTGAAGTTCCTGCAGTTTTCACTGTAAAACCGAGTTGGAGCTCGTACCTACCCATATATATGTATGGAGTGGAGTTTGCAATTGAAAAGGAACTTTTTGTTCCCAACAAGCTAGGTGAAGGACCGCTTTCACATTCATATATCTCTCAGAACTGAGCATGTGGAGAGACATTCGTTCATCTAGCACAAAGGGAACGGGTTGCAGGAGGAACTTTTACTCTGGTTTCTCAGTCTGTTTCCTAGTGCCGGTTTGAAGTTCCTGCAGTTTTCACTGTAAAACCGAGTTGGAGCTCGTACCTACCCATATATATGTATGGAGTGGTGTTTGCAAATGAAAAGGAACTTTTTGTTCCCAACAAGTTAGGTGAAGGACCGCTTTCACACACACTTATCTCTCAGAACTGAGCATGTGGAGAGACATTCGTTCATCTAGCACAAAGGGAACGGGTTGCAGGAGGAACTTTTACTCTGGTTTCTCAGTCTGTTTCCTAGTGCCGGTTTGAAGTTCCTGCAGTTTTCACTGTAAAACCGAGTTGGAGCTCGTACCTACCCATATATATGTATGGAGTGGAGTTTGCAAATGAAAAGGAACTTTTTGTTCCCAACAAGCTAGGTGAAGGACCGCTTTCACACACACATATCTCTCAGAACTGAGCATGTGGAGAGACGTTCGTTCATGTAGCATAAAGGGAACGGGTTGCAGGAGGAACTTTTACTCTGGTTTCTCAGTCTGTTTCCTAGTGCCGGTTTGAAGTTCCTGCAGTTTTCACTGTAAAACCGAGTTGGAGCTAGTAACTCCCCATATATATGTATGGAGTGGAGTTTGCAACTGAAAAGGAACTTTGTGTTCCCAACAAGCTAGGTGAAGGACGGCTTTCACACACACTTATGTCTCAGAAATGAGCATGTCGAGAGACGTTCGTTCATCTAGCACAAACGGAACGGGTTGCAAGAGGAACTTTTACTCTGGTTTCTCAGTCTGTTTCCTAGTTGTGGTTTGAAGTTCCTGCAGTTTTCAGTGTAAAACCGAGTTGGAGCTAGTACCTCCCCATATATATGTATGGAGTGGAGTTTGCAAATGAAAAGGAACTTTGTGTTCCCAACAAGCTAGGTGAAGGACCGCTTTCACACACACTTATCTCTCAGAACTGAGCATGTGGAGAGACGTTCGTTCATGTAGCACAAAGGGAACGGGTTGCAGGAGAAACTTTTACTCTGGTTTCTCAGTCTGTTTCCTAGTGACGGTTTGAAGTTCCTGCAGTTTTCACTGTAAAACCGAGTTGGAGCTCGTACCTACCCATATATATGTATGGAGTGGAGTATGCAAATGAAAAGAAACTTTGTGTTCCCAACAAGCTAGTTGAAGGACGGCTTTCACATACACATATCTCTCAGAACTGAGCATGTGGAGAGACATTCGTTCATCTAGCACAAAGGGAACGGTTTGCAGGAGGATCTTTTACTCTGGTTTCTCAGTCTGTTTCCTAGTGCCGGTTTGAAGTTCCTGCAGTTTTCACTGTAAAACCGAGTTGGAGCTCGTACATACCCATATATATGTATGGAGTGGAGTTTTCAAATGAAAAGGAACTTTGTGTTCCCAACAAGCTAGGTGAAGGACCGCTTTCACACACACTTATCTCTCAGAACTGAGCATATGGAGAGACGTTCGTTCATCTAGCACAAAGGGAACGGGTTGCAGGAGGAACTTTTACTCTGTTTTCTCAGTCTGTTTCCTAGTGCCGGTTTGAAGTTCCTGCAGTTTTCACTGTAAAACCGAGTTGGAGCTCGTACCTACCCATATATATGTATGGAGTGGTGTTTGCAAATGAAAAGGAACTTTTTGTTCCCAACAAGCTAGGTGAAGGACCGCTTTCACACACACTTATCTCTCAGAACTGAGCATGTGGAGAGACGTTCGTTCATGTAGCACAAAGGGAACGGTTTGCAGGAGAAACTTTTACTCTGTTTTCTCAGTCTGTTTCCTAGTGCCGGTTTGAAGTTCCTGCAGTTTTCACTGTAAAACCGAGTTGGAGCTAGTACCTCCCCATATATATGTATGGAGTGGAGTTTGCAAATGAAAAGGAACTTTGTGTTCCCAACAAGCTAGATGAAGGACGGCTTTCACACACACTTATCTCTCATAACTGAGCATGTGGAGAGTCGTTCGTTCATCTAGCACAAAGGAACGGGTTGCAGGAGTAACTTTTACTCTGGTTTCTCAGTCTGTTTCGTAGTGCCGGTTTGAAATTCCTGCAGTTTTCACTGTAAAACCGAGTTGGAGCTCGTACCTACCCATATATATGTATGGAGTTGAGTTTGCAAATGAAAAGAAACTTTGTGTTCCCAACAAGCTAGTTGAAGGACGGCTTTCACACACACTTATCTCTCAGAACTGAGCATGTGGAGAGACGTTCGTTCATCTAGCACAAAGGGAACGTGTTGCAGGAGGAACTTTTACTCTGGTTTCTCAGTCTGTTTCCTAGTGCCGGTTTGAAGTTCCTGCAGTTTTCACTGTAAAACAGAGTTGGAGCTAGTACCTCCCCATATATATGTATGGTTTGGAGTTTGCAAATGAAATGGAACTTTGTGTTCCCAACAAGCTAGGTGAAGGACGGCTTTCACATACACATATCTCTAAGAATTGAGCATGTGGAGAGACATTCGTTCATCTAGCACAAAGGGAACGGGTTGCAGGAGGAACTTTTACTCTGGTTTCTCAGTCTGTTTCCTAGTGCCGGTTTGAAGTTCCTGCAGTTTTCACTGTAAAACCGAGTTGGAGCTCGTACCTACCCATATATATGTATGGAGTGGAGTTTGCAAATGAAAAGGAACTTTTTGTTCCCAACAAGCTAGGTGAAGGACCGCTTTCACACACACATATCTCTCAGAACTGAGCATGTGGAGAGACGTTCGTTCATGTAGCATAAAGGGAACGGGTTGCAGGAGGAACTTTTACTCTGGTTTCTCAGTCTGTTTCCTAGTGCCGGTTTGAAGTTCCTGCAGTTTTCACTGTAAAACCGAGTTGGAGCTAGTAACTCCCCATATATATGTATGGAGTGGAGTTTGCAACTGAAAAGGAACTTTGTGTTCCCAACAAGCTAGGTGAAGGACGGCTTTCACACACACTTATGTCTCAGAAATGAGCATGTCGAGAGACGTTCGTTCATCTAGCACAAACGGAACGGGTTGCAAGAGGAACTTTTACTCTGGTTTCTCAGTCTGTTTCCTAGTTGTGGTTTGAAGTTCCTGCAGTTTTCAGTGTAAAACCGAGTTGGTGCTAGTACCTCCCCATATATATGTATGGAGTGGAGTTTGCAAATGAAAAGGAACTTTGTGTTCCCAACAAGCTAGGTGAAGGACCGCTTTCACACACACTTATCTCTCAGAACTGAGCATGTGGAGAGTCGTTCGTTCATGTAGCACAAAGGGAACGGGTTGCAGGAGAAACTTTTACTCTGGTTTCTCAGTCTGTTTCCTAGTGCCGGTTTGAAGTTCCTGCAGTTTTCACTGTAAAACCGAGTTGGAGCTCGTACCTACCCATATATATGTATGGAGTGTAGTTTGCAAATGAAAAGGAACTTTGTGTTAACAACAAGCTAGGTGAAGGACGGCTTTCACACACACTTATCTCTCAGAACTGAGCATGTGGAGAGACGTTCGTTCATGTAGCACAAAGGGAACGGGTTGCAGGAGAAAATTTTACTCTGGTTTCTCAGTCTGTTTCCTAGTGCCGGTTTGAAGTTCCTGCAGTTTTCACTGTAAAACCGAGTTGGAGCTCATACATCCCCATATACATATGTGTGGGGTGGAGTTTACAAATGAAAAGAAACTGTGGGTTCCCAACAAGCTAGTTGAAGGACGGCTTTCACATTCACATATCTCTCAGAACTGAGCATGTGGAGAGACATTCGTTCATCTAGCACAAAGGGAACGGGTTGCAGGAGGAACTTTTACTCTGGTTTCTCAGTCTGTTTCCTAGTGCCGGTTTGAAGTTCCTGCAGTTTTCACTGTAAAACCGAGTTGGAGCTCGTACCTACCCATATATATGTATGGAGTGGAGTTTGCAATTGAAAAGGAACTTTTTGTTCCCAACAAGCTAGGTGAAGGACCGCTTTCACATTCATATATCTCTCAGAACTGAGCATGTGGAGAGACATTCGTTCATCTAGCACAAAGGGAACGGGTTGCAGGAGGAACTTTTACTCTGGTTTCTCAGTCTGTTTCCTAGTGCCGGTTTGAAGTTCCTGCAGTTTTCACTGTAAAACCGAGTTGGAGCTCGTACCTACCCATATATATGTATGGAGTGGTGTTTGCAAATGAAAAGGAACTTTTTGTTCCCAACAAGTTAGGTGAAGGACCGCTTTCACACACACTTATCTCTCAGAACTGAGCATGTGGAGAGACATTCGTTCATCTAGCACAAAGGGAACGGGTTGCAGGAGGAACTTTTACTCTGGTTTCTCAGTCTGTTTCCTAGTGCCGGTTTGAAGTTCCTGCAGTTTTCACTGTAAAACCGAGTTGGAGCTCGTACCTACCCATATATATGTATGGAGTGGAGTTTGCAAATGAAAAGGAACTTTTTGTTCCCAACAAGCTAGGTGAAGGACCGCTTTCACACACACATATCTCTCAGAACTGAGCATGTGGAGAGACGTTCGTTCATGTAGCATAAAGGGAACGGGTTGCAGGAGGAACTTTTACTCTGGTTTCTCAGTCTGTTTCCTAGTGCCGGTTTGAAGTTCCTGCAGTTTTCACTGTAAAACCGAGTTGGAGCTAGTAACTCCCCATATATATGTATGGAGTGGAGTTTGCAACTGAAAAGGAACTTTGTGTTCCCAACAAGCTAGGTGAAGGACGGCTTTCACACACACTTATGTCTCAGAAATGAGCATGTCGAGAGACGTTCGTTCATCTAGCACAAACGGAACGGGTTGCAAGAGGAACTTTTACTCTGGTTTCTCAGTCTGTTTCCTAGTTGTGGTTTGAAGTTCCTGCAGTTTTCAGTGTAAAACCGAGTTGGAGCTAGTACCTCCCCATATATATGTATGGAGTGGAGTTTGCAAATGAAAAGGAACTTTGTGTTCCCAACAAGCTAGGTGAAGGACCGCTTTCACACACACTTATCTCTCAGAACTGAGCATGTGGAGAGACGTTCGTTCATCTAGCACAAAGGGAACGGGTTGCAGGAGGAACTTTTACTCTGGTTTCTCAGTCTGTTTCCTAGTGCCGGTTTGAAGTTCCTGCAGTTTTCACTGTAAAACCGAGTTGGAGCTAGTACCTACCTATATATAATTATGGAGTGGAGTTTGCAACTGAAAAGGAACTTTGTGTTCCCAACAAGCTAGGTGAAGGACGGCTTTCACACACACTTATCTCTCAGAACTGAGCATGTGGAGAATCGTTCGTTCATGTAGCACAAAGGGAACGGGTTGCAGGAGAAACTTTTACTCTGGTTTCTCAGTCTGTTTCCTAGTGCCGGTTTGAAGTTCCTGCAGTTTTCACTGTAAAACCGAGTTGGAGCTCGTACCTACCCATATATATGTATGGAGTGTAGTTTGCAAATGAAAAGGAACTTTGTGTTAACAACAAGCTAGGTGAAGGACGGCTTTCACACACACTTATCTCTCAGAACTGAGCATGTGGAGAGACGTTCGTTCATGTAGCACAAAGGGAACGGGTTGCAGGAGAAAATTTTACTCTGGTTTCTCAGTCTGTTTCCTAGTGCCGGTTTGAAGTTCCTGCAGTTTTCACTGTAAAACCGAGTTGGAGCTCATACATCCCCATATACATATGTGTGGGGTGGAGTTTACAAATGAAAAGAAACTGTGGGTTCCCAACAAGCTAGTTGAAGGACGGCTTTCACATTCACATATCTCTCAGAACTGAGCATGTGGAGAGACATTCGTTCATCTAGCACAAAGGGAACGGGTTGCAGGAGGAACTTTTACTCTGGTTTCTCAGTCTGTTTCCTAGTGCCGGTTTGAAGTTCCTGCAGTTTTCACTGTAAAACCGAGTTGGAGCTCGTACCTACCCATATATATGTATGGAGTGGAGTTTGCAATTGAAAAGGAACTTTTTGTTCCCAACAAGCTAGGTGAAGGACCGCTTTCACATTCATATATCTCTCAGAACTGAGCATGTGGAGAGACATTCGTTCATCTAGCACAAAGGGAACGGGTTGCAGGAGGAACTTTTACTCTGGTTTCTCAGTCTGTTTCCTAGTGCCGGTTTGAAGTTCCTGCAGTTTTCACTGTAAAACCGAGTTGGAGCTCATACATCCCCATATACATATGTGTGGGGTGGAGTTTACAAATGAAAAGAAACTGTGGGTTCCCAACAAGCTAGTTGAAGGACGGCTTTCACATTCACATATCTCTCAGAACTGAGCATGTGGAGAGACATTCGTTCATCTAGCACAAAGGGAACGGGTTGCAGGAGGAACTTTTACTCTGGTTTCTCAGTCTGTTTCCTAGTGCCGGTTTGAAGTTCCTGCAGTTTTCACTGTAAAACCGAGTTGGAGCTCGTACCTACCCATATATATGTATGGAGTGGAGTTTGCAATTGAAAAGGAACTTTTTGTTCCCAACAAGCTAGGTGAAGGACCGCTTTCACATTCATATATCTCTCAGAACTGAGCATGTGGAGAGACATTCGTTCATCTAGCACAAAGGGAACGGGTTGCAGGAGGAACTTTTACTCTGTTTTCTCAGTCTGTTTCCTAGTGCCGGTTTGAAGTTCCTGCAGTTTTCACTGTAAAACCGAGTTGGAGCTCGTACCTACCCATATATATGTATGGAGTGGTGTTTGCAAATGAAAAGGAACTTTTTGTTCCCAACAAGCTAGGTGAAGGACCGCTTTCACACACACTTATCTCTCAGAACTGAGCATGTGGAGAGACGTTCGTTCATGTAGCACAAAGGGAACGGTTTGCAGGAGAAACTTTTACTCTGTTTTCTCAGTCTGTTTCCTAGTGCCGGTTTGAAGTTCCTGCAGTTTTCACTGTAAAACCGAGTTGGAGCTAGTACCTCCCCATATATATGTATGGAGTGGAGTTTGCAAATGAAAAGGAACTTTGTGTTCCCAACAAGCTAGATGAAGGACGGCTTTCACACACACTTATCTCTCATAACTGAGCATGTGGAGAGTCGTTCGTTCATCTAGCACAAAGGAACGGGTTGCAGGAGGAACTTTTACTCTGGTTTCTCAGTCTGTTTCGTAGTGCCGGTTTGAAATTCCTGCAGTTTTCACTGTAAAACCGAGTTGGAGCTCGTACCTACCCATATATATGTATGGAGTTGAGTTTGCAAATGAAAAGAAACTTTGTGTTCCCAACAAGCTAGTTGAAGGACGGCTTTCACACACACTTATCTCTCAGAACTGAGCATGTGGAGAGACGTTCGTTCATCTAGCACAAAGGGAACGTGTTGCAGGAGGAACTTTTACTCTGGTTTCTCAGTCTGTTTCCTAGTGCCGGTTTGAAGTTCCTGCAGTTTTCACTGTAAAACAGAGTTGGAGCTAGTACCTCCCCATATATATGTATGGTTTGGAGTTTGCAAATGAAATGGAACTTTGTGTTCCCAACAAGCTAGGTGAAGGACGGCTTTCACATACACATATCTCTAAGAATTGAGCATGTGGAGAGACATTCGTTCATCTAGCACAAAGGGAACGGGTTGCAGGAGGAACTTTTACTCTGGTTTCTCAGTCTGTTTCCTAGTGCCGGTTTGAAGTTCCTGCAGTTTTCACTGTAAAACCGAGTTGGAGCTCGTACCTACCCATATATATGTATGGAGTGGAGTTTGCAAATGAAAAGGAACTTTTTGTTCCCAACAAGCTAGGTGAAGGACCGCTTTCACACACACATATCTCTCAGAACTGAGCATGTGGAGAGACGTTCGTTCATGTAGCATAAAGGGAACGGGTTGCAGGAGGAACTTTTACTCTGGTTTCTCAGTCTGTTTCCTAGTGCCGGTTTGAAGTTCCTGCAGTTTTCACTGTAAAACCGAGTTGGAGCTAGTAACTCCCCATATATATGTATGGAGTGGAGTTTGCAACTGAAAAGGAACTTTGTGTTCCCAACAAGCTAGGTGAAGGACGGCTTTCACACACACTTATGTCTCAGAAATGAGCATGTCGAGAGACGTTCGTTCATCTAGCACAAACGGAACGGGTTGCAAGAGGAACTTTTACTCTGGTTTCTCAGTCTGTTTCCTAGTTGTGGTTTGAAGTTCCTGCAGTTTTCAGTGTAAAACCGAGTTGGAGCTAGTACCTCCCCATATATATGTATGGAGTGGAGTTTGCAAATGAAAAGGAACTTTGTGTTCCCAACAAGCTAGGTGAAGGACCGCTTTCACACACACTTATCTCTCAGAACTGAGCATGTGGAGAGTCGTTCGTTCATGTAGCACAAAGGGAACGGGTTGCAGGAGAAACTTTTACTCTGGTTTCTCAGTCTGTTTCCTAGTGCCGGTTTGAAGTTCCTGCAGTTTTCACTGTAAAACCGAGTTGGAGCTCGTACCTACCCATATATATGTATGGAGTGTAGTTTGCAAATGAAAAGGAACTTTGTGTTAACAACAAGCTAGGTGAAGGACGGCTTTCACACACACTTATCTCTCAGAACTGAGCATGTGGAGAGACGTTCGTTGATGTAGCACAAAGGGAACGGGTTGCAGGAGAAAATTTTACTCTGGTTTCTCAGTCTGTTTCCTAGTGCCGGTTTGAAGTTCCTGCAGTTTTCACTGTAAAACCGAGTTGGAGCTCATACATCCCCATATACATATCTGTGGGGTGGAGTTTACAAATGAAAAGAAACTGTGGGTTCCCAACAAGCTAGTTGAAGGACGGCTTTCACATTCACATATCTCTCAGAACTGAGCATGTGGAGAGACATTCGTTCATCTAGCACAAAGGGAACGGGTTGCAGGAGGAACTTTTACTCTGGTTTCTCAGTCTGTTTCCTAGTGCCGGTTTGAAGTTCCTGCAGTTTTCACTGTAAAACCGAGTTGGAGCTCGTACCTACCCATATATATGTATGGAGTGGAGTTTGCAATTGAAAAGGAACTTTTTGTTCCCAACAAGCTAGGTGAAGGACCGCTTTCACATTCATATATCTCTCAGAACTGAGCATGTGGAGAGACATTCGTTCATCTAGCACAAAGGGAACGGGTTGCAGGAGGAACTTTTACTCTGGTTTCTCAGTCTGTTTCCTAGTGCCGGTTTGAAGTTCCTGCAGTTTTCACTGTAAAACCGAGTTGGAGCTCGTACCTACCCATATATATGTATGGAGTGGTGTTTGCAAATGAAAAGGAACTTTTTGTTCCCAACAAGTTAGGTGAAGGACCGCTTTCACACACACTTATCTCTCAGAACTGAGCATGTGGAGAGACATTCGTTCATCTAGCACAAAGGGAACGGGTTGCAGGAGGAACTTTTACTCTGGTTTCTCAGTCTGTTTCCTAGTGCCGGTTTGAAGTTCCTGCAGTTTTCACTGTAAAACCGAGTTGGAGCTCGTACCTACCCATATATATGTATGGAGTGGAGTTTGCAAATGAAAAGGAACTTTTTGTTCCCAACAAGCTAGGTGAAGGACCGCTTTCACACACACATATCTCTCAGAACTGAGCATGTGGAGAGACGTTCGTTCATGTAGCATAAAGGGAACGGGTTGCAGGAGGAACTTTTACTCTGGTTTCTCAGTCTGTTTCCTAGTGCCGGTTTGAAGTTCCTGCAGTTTTCACTGTAAAACCGAGTTGGAGCTAGTAACTCCCCATATATATGTATGGAGTGGAGTTTGCAACTGAAAAGGAACTTTGTGTTCCCAACAAGCTAGGTGAAGGACGGCTTTCACACACACTTATGTCTCAGAAATGAGCATGTCGAGAGACGTTCGTTCATCTAGCACAAACGGAACGGGTTGCAAGAGGAACTTTTACTCTGGTTTCTCAGTCTGTTTCCTAGTTGTGGTTTGAAGTTCCTGCAGTTTTCAGTGTAAAACCGAGTTGGAGCTAGTACCTCCCCATATATATGTATGGAGTGGAGTTTGCAAATGAAAAGGAACTTTGTGTTCCCAACAAGCTAGGTGAAGGACCGCTTTCACACACACTTATCTCTCAGAACTGAGCATGTGGAGAGACGTTCGTTCATGTAGCACAAAGGGAACGGGTTGCAGGAGAAACTTTTACTCTGGTTTCTCAGTCTGTTTCCTAGTGACGGTTTGAAGTTCCTGCAGTTTTCACTGTAAAACCGAGTTGGAGCTCGTACCTACCCATATATATGTATGGAGTGGAGTATGCAAATGAAAAGAAACTTTGTGTTCCCAACAAGCTAGTTGAAGGACGGCTTTCACATACACATATCTCTCAGAACTGAGCATGTGGAGAGACATTCGTTCATCTAGCACAAAGGGAACGGTTTGCAGGAGGATCTTTTACTCTGGTTTCTCAGTCTGTTTCCTAGTGCCGGTTTGAAGTTCCTGCAGTTTTCACTGTAAAACCGAGTTGGAGCTCGTACATACCCATATATATGTATGGAGTGGAGTTTTCAAATGAAAAGGAACTTTGTGTTCCCAACAAGCTAGGTGAAGGACCGCTTTCACACACACTTATCTCTCAGAACTGAGCATATGGAGAGACGTTCGTTCATCTAGCACAAAGGGAACGGGTTGCAGGAGGAACTTTTACTCTGTTTTCTCAGTCTGTTTCCTAGTGCCGGTTTGAAGTTCCTGCAGTTTTCACTGTAAAACCGAGTTGGAGCTCGTACCTACCCATATATATGTATGGAGTGGTGTTTGCAAATGAAAAGGAACTTTTTGTTCCCAACAAGCTAGGTGAAGGACCGCTTTCACACACACTTATCTCTCAGAACTGAGCATGTGGAGAGACGTTCGTTCATGTAGCACAAAGGGAACGGTTTGCAGGAGAAACTTTTACTCTGTTTTCTCAGTCTGTTTCCTAGTGCCGGTTTGAAGTTCCTGCAGTTTTCACTGTAAAACCGAGTTGGAGCTAGTACCTCCCCATATATATGTATGGAGTGGAGTTTGCAAATGAAAAGGAACTTTGTGTTCCCAACAAGCTAGATGAAGGACGGCTTTCACACACACTTATCTCTCATAACTGAGCATGTGGAGAGTCGTTCGTTCATCTAGCACAAAGGAACGGGTTGCAGGAGGAACTTTTACTCTGGTTTCTCAGTCTGTTTCGTAGTGCCGGTTTGAAATTCCTGCAGTTTTCACTGTAAAACCGAGTTGGAGCTCGTACCTACCCATATATATGTATGGAGTTGAGTTTGCAAATGAAAAGAAACTTTGTGTTCCCAACAAGCTAGTTGAAGGACGGCTTTCACACACACTTATCTCTCAGAACTGAGCATGTGGAGAGACGTTCGTTCATCTAGCACAAAGGGAACGTGTTGCAGGAGGAACTTTTACTCTGGTTTCTCAGTCTGTTTCCTAGTGCCGGTTTGAAGTTCCTGCAGTTTTCACTGTAAAACAGAGTTGGAGCTAGTACCTCCCCATATATATGTATGGTTTGGAGTTTGCAAATGAAATGGAACTTTGTGTTCCCAACAAGCTAGGTGAAGGACGGCTTTCACATACACATATCTCTAAGAATTGAGCATGTGGAGAGACATTCGTTCATCTAGCACAAAGGGAACGGGTTGCAGGAGGAACTTTTACTCTGGTTTCTCAGTCTGTTTCCTAGTGCCGGTTTGAAGTTCCTGCAGTTTTCACTGTAAAACCGAGTTGGAGCTCGTACCTACCCATATATATGTATGGAGTGGAGTTTGCAAATGAAAAGGAACTTTTTGTTCCCAACAAGCTAGGTGAAGGACCGCTTTCACACACACATATCTCTCAGAACTGAGCATGTGGAGAGACGTTCGTTCATGTAGCATAAAGGGAACGGGTTGCAGGAGGAACTTTTACTCTGGTTTCTCAGTCTGTTTCCTAGTGCCGGTTTGAAGTTCCTGCAGTTTTCACTGTAAAACCGAGTTGGAGCTAGTAACTCCCCATATATATGTATGGAGTGGAGTTTGCAACTGAAAAGGAACTTTGTGTTCCCAACAAGCTAGGTGAAGGACGGCTTTCACACACACTTATGTCTCAGAAATGAGCATGTCGAGAGACGTTCGTTCATCTAGCACAAACGGAACGGGTTGCAAGAGGAACTTTTACTCTGGTTTCTCAGTCTGTTTCCTAGTTGTGGTTTGAAGTTCCTGCAGTTTTCAGTGTAAAACCGAGTTGGAGCTAGTACCTCCCCATATATATGTATGGAGTGGAGTTTGCAAATGAAAAGGAACTTTGTGTTCCCAACAAGCTAGGTGAAGGACCGCTTTCACACACACTTATCTCTCAGAACTGAGCATGTGGAGAGTCGTTCGTTCATGTAGCACAAAGGGAACGGGTTGCAGGAGAAACTTTTACTCTGGTTTCTCAGTCTGTTTCCTAGTGCCGGTTTGAAGTTCCTGCAGTTTTCACTGTAAAACCGAGTTGGAGCTCGTACCTACCCATATATATGTATGGAGTGTAGTTTGCAAATGAAAAGGAACTTTGTGTTAACAACAAGCTAGGTGAAGGACGGCTTTCACACACACTTATCTCTCAGAACTGAGCATGTGGAGAGACGTTCGTTCATGTAGCACAAAGGGAACGGGTTGCAGGAGAAAATTTTACTCTGGTTTCTCAGTCTGTTTCCTAGTGCCGGTTTGAAGTTCCTGCAGTTTTCACTGTAAAACCGAGTTGGAGCTCATACATCCCCATATACATATGTGTGGGGTGGAGTTTACAAATGAAAAGAAACTGTGGGTTCCCAACAAGCTAGTTGAAGGACGGCTTTCACATTCACATATCTCTCAGAACTGAGCATGTGGAGAGACATTCGTTCATCTAGCACAAAGGGAACGGGTTGCAGGAGGAACTTTTACTCTGGTTTCTCAGTCTGTTTCCTAGTGCCGGTTTGAAGTTCCTGCAGTTTTCACTGTAAAACCGAGTTGGAGCTCGTACCTACCCATATATATGTATGGAGTGGAGTTTGCAAATGAAAAGGAACTTTTTGTTCCCAACAAGCTAGGTGAAGGACCGCTTTCACACACACATATCTCTCAGAACTGAGCATGTGGAGAGACGTTCGTTCATGTAGCATAAAGGGAACGGGTTGCAGGAGGAACTTTTACTCTGGTTTCTCAGTCTGTTTCCTAGTGCCGGTTTGAAGTTCCTGCAGTTTTCACTGTAAAACCGAGTTGGAGCTAGTAACTCCCCATATATATGTATGGAGTGGAGTTTGCAACTGAAAAGGAACTTTGTGTTCCCAACAAGCTAGGTGAAGGACGGCTTTCACACACACTTATGTCTCAGAAATGAGCATGTCGAGAGACGTTCGTTCATCTAGCACAAACGGAACGGGTTGCAAGAGGAACTTTTACTCTGGTTTCTCAGTCTGTTTCCTAGTTGTGGTTTGAAGTTCCTGCAGTTTTCAGTGTAAAACCGAGTTGGAGCTAGTACCTCCCCATATATATGTATGGAGTGGAGTTTGCAAATGAAAAGGAACTTTGTGTTCCCAACAAGCTAGGTGAAGGACCGCTTTCACACACACTTATCTCTCAGAACTGAGCATGTGGAGAGACGTTCGTTCATCTAGCACAAAGGGAACGGGTTGCAGGAGGAACTTTTACTCTGGTTTCTCAGTCTGTTTCCTAGTGCCGGTTTGAAGTTCCTGCAGTTTTCACTGTAAAACCGAGTTGGAGCTAGTACCTACCTATATATAATTATGGAGTGGAGTTTGCAACTGAAAAGGAACTTTGTGTTCCCAACAAGCTAGGTGAAGGACGGCTTTCACACACACTTATCTCTCAGAACTGAGCATGTGGAGAATCGTTCGTTCATGTAGCACAAAGGGAACGGGTTGCAGGAGAAACTTTTACTCTGGTTTCTCAGTCTGTTTCCTAGTGCCGGTTTGAAGTTCCTGCAGTTTTCACTGTAAAACCGAGTTGGAGCTCGTACCTACCCATATATATGTATGGAGTGTAGTTTGCAAATGAAAAGGAACTTTGTGTTAACAACAAGCTAGGTGAAGGACGGCTTTCACACACACTTATCTCTCAGAACTGAGCATGTGGAGAGACGTTCGTTCATGTAGCACAAAGGGAACGGGTTGCAGGAGAAAATTTTACTCTGGTTTCTCAGTCTGTTTCCTAGTGCCGGTTTGAAGTTCCTGCAGTTTTCACTGTAAAACCGAGTTGGAGCTCATACATCCCCATATACATATGTGTGGGGTGGAGTTTACAAATGAAAAGAAACTGTGGGTTCCCAACAAGCTAGTTGAAGGACGGCTTTCACATTCACATATCTCTCAGAACTGAGCATGTGGAGAGACATTCGTTCATCTAGCACAAAGGGAACGGGTTGCAGGAGGAACTTTTACTCTGGTTTCTCAGTCTGTTTCCTAGTGCCGGTTTGAAGTTCCTGCAGTTTTCACTGTAAAACCGAGTTGGAGCTCGTACCTACCCATATATATGTATGGAGTGGAGTTTGCAAATGAAAAGGAACTTTTTGTTCCCAACAAGCTAGGTGAAGGACCGCTTTCACACACACATATCTCTCAGAACTGAGCATGTGGAGAGACGTTCGTTCATGTAGCATAAAGGGAACGGGTTGCAGGAGGAACTTTTACTCTGGTTTCTCAGTCTGTTTCCTAGTGCCGGTTTGAAGTTCCTGCAGTTTTCACTGTAAAACCGAGTTGGAGCTAGTACCTACCTATATATAATTATGGAGTGGAGTTTGCAACTGAAAAGGAACTTTGTGTTCCTAACAAGCTAGGTGAAGGACGGCTTTCACACACACTTATCTCTCAGAACTGAGCATGTGGAGAATCGTTCGTTCATGTAGCACAAAGGGAACGGGTTGCAGGAGAAACTTTTACTCTGGTTTCTCAGTCTGTTTCCTAGTGCCGGTTTGAAGTTCCTGCAGTTTTCACTGTAAAACCGAGTTGGAGCTCGTACCTACCCATATATATGTATGGAGTGTAGTTTGCAAATGAAAAGGAACTTTGTGTTAACAACAAGCTAGGTGAAGGACGGCTTTCACACACACTTATCTCTCAGAACTGAGCATGTGGAGAGACGTTCGTTCATGTAGCACAAAGGGAACGGGTTGCAGGAGAAAATTTTACTCTGGTTTCTCAGTCTGTTTCCTAGTGCCGGTTTGAAGTTCCTGCAGTTTTCACTGTAAAACCGAGTTGGAGCTCATACATCCCCATATACATATGTGTGGGGTGGAGTTTACAAATGAAAAGAAACTGTGGGTTCCCAACAAGCTAGTTGAAGGACGGCTTTCACATTCACATATCTCTCAGAACTGAGCATGTGGAGAGACATTCGTTCATCTAGCACAAAGGGAACGGGTTGCAGGAGGAACTTTTACTCTGGTTTCTCAGTCTGTTTCCTAGTGCCGGTTTGTAGTTCCTGCAGTTTTCACTGTAAAACCGAGTTGGAGCTCGTACCTACCCATATATATGTATGGAGTGGAGTTTGCAAATGAAAAGGAACTTTTTGTTCCCAACAAGCTAGGTGAAGGACCGCTTTCACACACACATATCTCTCAGAACTGAGCATGTGGAGAGACGTTCGTTCATGTAGCATAAAGGGAACGGGTTGCAGGAGGAACTTTTACTCTGGTTTCTCAGTCTGTTTCCTAGTGCCGGTTTGAAGTTCCTGCAGTTTTCACTGTAAAACCGAGTTGGAGCTAGTAACTCCCCATATATATGTATGGAGTGGAGTTTGCAACTGAAAAGGAACTTTGTGTTCCCAACAAGCTAGGTGAAGGACGGCTTTCACACACACTTATGTCTCAGAAATGAGCATGTCGAGAGACGTTCGTTCATCTAGCACAAACGGAACGGGTTGCAAGAGGAACTTTTACTCTGGTTTCTCAGTCTGTTTCCTAGTTGTGGTTTGAAGTTCCTGCAGTTTTCAGTGTAAAACCGAGTTGGAGCTAGTACCTCCCCATATATATGTATGGAGTGGAGTTTGCAAATGAAAAGGAACTTTGTGTTCCCAACAAGCTAGGTGAAGGACCGCTTTCACACACACTTATCTCTCAGAACTGAGCATGTGGAGAGTCGTTCGTTCATGTAGCACAAAGGGAACGGGTTGCAGGAGAAACTTTTACTCTGGTTTCTCAGTCTGTTTCCTAGTGCCGGTTTGAAGTTCCTGCAGTTTTCACTGTAAAACCGAGTTGGAGCTCGTACCTACCCATATATATGTATGGAGTGTAGTTTGCAAATGAAAAGGAACTTTGTGTTAACAACAAGCTAGGTGAAGGACGGCTTTCACACACACTTATCTCTCAGAACTGAGCATGTGGAGAGACGTTCGTTCATGTAGCACAAAGGGAACGGGTTGCAGGAGAAAATTTTACTCTGGTTTCTCAGTCTGTTTCCTAGTGCCGGTTTGAAGTTCCTGCAGTTTTCACTGTAAAACCGAGTTGGAGCTCATACATCCCCATATACATATGTGTGGGGTGGAGTTTACAAATGAAAAGAAACTGTGGGTTCCCAACAAGCTAGTTGAAGGACGGCTTTCACATTCACATATCTCTCAGAACTGAGCATGTGGAGAGACATTCGTTCATCTAGCACAAAGGGAACGGGTTGCAGGAGGAACTTTTACTCTGGTTTCTCAGTCTGTTTCCTAGTGCCGGTTTGAAGTTCCTGCAGTTTTCACTGTAAAACCGAGTTGGAGCTCGTACCTACCCATATATATGTATGGAGTGGAGTTTGCAAATGAAAAGGAACTTTTTGTTCCCAACAAGCTAGGTGAAGGACCGCTTTCACACACACATATCTCTCAGAACTGAGCATGTGGAGAGACGTTCGTTCATGTAGCATAAAGGGAACGGGTTGCAGGAGGAACTTTTACTCTGGTTTCTCAGTCTGTTTCCTAGTGCCGGTTTGAAGTTCCTGCAGTTTTCACTGTAAAACCGAGTTGGAGCTAGTAACTCCCCATATATATGTATGGAGTGGAGTTTGCAACTGAAAAGGAACTTTGTGTTCCCAACAAGCTAGGTGAAGGACGGCTTTCACACACACTTATGTCTCAGAAATGAGCATGTCGAGAGACGTTCGTTCATCTAGCACAAACGGAACGGGTTGCAAGAGGAACTTTTACTCTGGTTTCTCAGTCTGTTTCCTAGTTGTGGTTTGAAGTTCCTGCAGTTTTCAGTGTAAAACCGAGTTGGAGCTAGTACCTCCCCATATATATGTATGGAGTGGAGTTTGCAAATGAAAAGGAACTTTGTGTTCCCAACAAGCTAGGTGAAGGACCGCTTTCACACACACTTATCTCTCAGAACTGAGCATGTGGAGAGACGTTCGTTCATCTAGCACAAAGGGAACGGGTTGCAGGAGGAACTTTTACTCTGGTTTCTCAGTCTGTTTCCTAGTGCCGGTTTGAAGTTCCTGCAGTTTTCACTGTAAAACCGAGTTGGAGCTAGTACCTACCTATATATAATTATGGAGTGGAGTTTGCAACTGAAAAGGAACTTTGTGTTCCCAACAAGCTAGGTGAAGGACGGCTTTCACACACACTTATCTCTCAGAACTGAGCATGTGGAGAATCGTTCGTTCATGTAGCACAAAGGGAACGGGTTGCAGGAGAAACTTTTACTCTGGTTTCTCAGTCTGTTTCCTAGTGCCGGTTTGAAGTTCCTGCAGTTTTCACTGTAAAACCGAGTTGGAGCTCGTACCTACCCATATATATGTATGGAGTGTAGTTTGCAAATGAAAAGGAACTTTGTGTTAACAACAAGCTAGGTGAAGGACGGCTTTCACACACACTTATCTCTCAGAACTGAGCATGTGGAGAGACGTTCGTTCATGTAGCACAAAGGGAACGGGTTGCAGGAGAAAATTTTACTCTGGTTTCTCAGTCTGTTTCCTAGTGCCGGTTTGAAGTTCCTGCAGTTTTCACTGTAAAACCGAGTTGGAGCTCATACATCCCCATATACATATGTGTGGGGTGGAGTTTACAAATGAAAAGAAACTGTGGGTTCCCAACAAGCTAGTTGAAGGACGGCTTTCACATTCACATATCTCTCAGAACTGAGCATGTGGAGAGACATTCGTTCATCTAGCACAAAGGGAACGGGTTGCAGGAGGAACTTTTACTCTGGTTTCTCAGTCTGTTTCCTAGTGCCGGTTTGAAGTTCCTGCAGTTTTCACTGTAAAACCGAGTTGGAGCTCGTACCTACCCATATATATGTATGGAGTGGAGTTTGCAATTGAAAAGGAACTTTTTGTTCCCAACAAGCTAGGTGAAGGACCGCTTTCACATTCATATATCTCTCAGAACTGAGCATGTGGAGAGACGTTCGTTCATCTAGCACAAAGGGAACGGGTTGCAGGAGGAACTTTTACTCTGGTTTCTCAGTCTGTTTCCTAGTGCCGGTTTGAAGTTCCTGCAGTTTTCACTGTAAAACCGAGTTGGAGCTCGTACCTACCCATATATATGTATGGAGTGGTGTTTGCAAATGAAAAGGAACTTTTTGTTCCCAACAAGTTAGGTGAAGGACCGCTTTCACACACACTTATCTCTCAGAACTGAGCATGTGGAGAGACGTTCGTTCATGTAGCACAAAGGGAACGGTTTGCAGGAGAAACTTTTACTCTGTTTTCTCAGTCTGTTTCCTAGTGCCGGTTTGAAGTTCCTGCAGTTTTCACTGTAAAACCGAGTTGGAGCTAGTACCTACACATATATATGTATGGAGTGGAGTTTGCAAATGTAAAGGAACTTTGTGTTCCCAACAAGCTAGATGAAGGACGGCTTTCACACACACTTATCTCTCATAACTGAGCATGTGGAGAGTCGTTCGTTCATCTAGCACAAAGGAACGGGTTGCAGGAGGAACTTTTACTCTGGTTTCTCAGTCTGTTTCGTAGTGCCGGTTTGAAATTCCTGCAGTTTTCACTGTAAAACCGAGTTGGAGCTCGTACCTACCCATATATATGTATGGAGTTGAGTTTGCAAATGAAAAGAAACTTTGTGTTCCCAACAAGCTAGTTGAAGGACGGCTTTCACACACACTTATCTCTCAGAACTGAGCATGTGGAGAGACGTTCGTTCATCTAGCACAAAGGGAACGTGTTGCAGGAGGAACTTTTACTCTGGTTTCTCAGTCTGTTTCCTAGTGCCGGTTTGAAGTTCCTGCAGTTTTCACTGTAAAACAGAGTTGGAGCTAGTACCTCCCCATATATATGTATGGTTTGGAGTTTGCAAATGAAATGGAACTTTGTGTTCCCAACAAGCTAGGTGAAGGACGGCTTTCACATACACATATCTCTAAGAATTGAGCATGTGGAGAGACATTCGTTCATCTAGCACAAAGGGAACGGGTTGCAGGAGGAACTTTTACTCTGTTTTCTCAGTCTGTTTCCTAGTGCCGGTTTGAAGTTCCTGCAGTTTTCACTGTAAAACCGAGTTGGAGCTCGTACCTACCCATATATATGTATGGAGTGGTGTTTGCAAATGAAAAGGAACTTTTTGTTCCCAACAAGCTAGGTGAAGGACCGCTTTCACACACACTTATCTCTCAGAACTGAGCATGTGGAGAGACGTTCGTTCATGTAGCACAAAGGGAACGGTTTGCAGGAGAAACTTTTACTCTGTTTTCTCAGTCTGTTTCCTAGTGCCGGTTTGAAGTTCCTGCAGTTTTCACTGTAAAACCGAGTTGGAGCTAGTACCTCCCCATATATATGTATGGAGTGGAGTTTGCAAATGAAAAGGAACTTTGTGTTCCCAACAAGCTAGATGAAGGACGGCTTTCACACACACTTATCTCTCATAACTGAGCATGTGGAGAGTCGTTCGTTCATCTAGCACAAAGGAACGGGTTGCAGGAGGAACTTTTACTCTGGTTTCTCAGTCTGTTTCGTAGTGCCGGTTTGAAATTCCTGCAGTTTTCACTGTAAAACCGAGTTGGAGCTCGTACCTACCCATATATATGTATGGAGTTGAGTTTGCAAATGAAAAGAAACTTTGTGTTCCCAACAAGCTAGTTGAAGGACGGCTTTCACACACACTTATCTCTCAGAACTGAGCATGTGGAGAGACGTTCGTTCATCTAGCACAAAGGGAACGTGTTGCAGGAGGAACTTTTACTCTGGTTTCTCAGTCTGTTTCCTAGTGCCGGTTTGAAGTTCCTGCAGTTTTCACTGTAAAACAGAGTTGGAGCTAGTACCTCCCCATATATATGTATGGTTTGGAGTTTGCAAATGAAATGGAACTTTGTGTTCCCAACAAGCTAGGTGAAGGACGGCTTTCACATACACATATCTCTAAGAATTGAGCATGTGGAGAGACATTCGTTCATCTAGCACAAAGGGAACGGGTTGCAGGAGGAACTTTTACTCTGGTTTCTCAGTCTGTTTCCTAGTGCCGGTTTGAAGTTCCTGCAGTTTTCACTGTAAAACCGAGTTGGAGCTCGTACCTACCCATATATATGTATGGAGTGGAGTTTGCAAATGAAAAGGAACTTTTTGTTCCCAACAAGCTAGGTGAAGGACCGCTTTCACACACACATATCTCTCAGAACTGAGCATGTGGAGAGACGTTCGTTCATGTAGCATAAAGGGAACGGGTTGCAGGAGGAACTTTTACTCTGGTTTCTCAGTCTGTTTCCTAGTGCCGGTTTGAAGTTCCTGCAGTTTTCACTGTAAAACCGAGTTGGAGCTAGTAACTCCCCATATATATGTATGGAGTGGAGTTTGCAACTGAAAAGGAACTTTGTGTTCCCAACAAGCTAGGTGAAGGACGGCTTTCACACACACTTATGTCTCAGAAATGAGCATGTCGAGAGACGTTCGTTCATCTAGCACAAACGGAACGGGTTGCAAGAGGAACTTTTACTCTGGTTTCTCAGTCTGTTTCCTAGTTGTGGTTTGAAGTTCCTGCAGTTTTCAGTGTAAAACCGAGTTGGAGCTAGTACCTCCCCATATATATGTATGGAGTGGAGTTTGCAAATGAAAAGGAACTTTGTGTTCCCAACAAGCTAGGTGAAGGACCGCTTTCACACACACTTATCTCTCAGAACTGAGCATGTGGAGAGTCGTTCGTTCATGTAGCACAAAGGGAACGGGTTGCAGGAGAAACTTTTACTCTGGTTTCTCAGTCTGTTTCCTAGTGCCGGTTTGAAGTTCCTGCAGTTTTCACTGTAAAACCGAGTTGGAGCTCGTACCTACCCATATATATGTATGGAGTGTAGTTTGCAAATGAAAAGGAACTTTGTGTTAACAACAAGCTAGGTGAAGGACGGCTTTCACACACACTTATCTCTCAGAACTGAGCATGTGGAGAGACGTTCGTTCATGTAGCACAAAGGGAACGGGTTGCAGGAGAAAATTTTACTCTGGTTTCTCAGTCTGTTTCCTAGTGCCGGTTTGAAGTTCCTGCAGTTTTCACTGTAAAACCGAGTTGGAGCTCATACATCCCCATATACATATGTGTGGGGTGGAGTTTACAAATGAAAAGAAACTGTGGGTTCCCAACAAGCTAGTTGAAGGACGGCTTTCACATTCACATATCTCTCAGAACTGAGCATGTGGAGAGACATTCGTTCATCTAGCACAAAGGGAACGGGTTGCAGGAGGAACTTTTACTCTGGTTTCTCAGTCTGTTTCCTAGTGCCGGTTTGAAGTTCCTGCAGTTTTCACTGTAAAACCGAGTTGGAGCTCGTACCTACCCATATATATGTATGCAGTGGAGTTTGCAATTGAAAAGGAACTTTTTGTTCCCAACAAGCTAGGTGAAGGACCGCTTTCACATTCATATATCTCTCAGAACTGAGCATGTGGAGAGACATTCGTTCATCTAGCACAAAGGGAACGGGTTGCAGGAGGAACTTTTACTCTGGTTTCTCAGTCTGTTTCCTAGTGCCGGTTTGAAGTTCCTGCAGTTTTCACTGTAAAACCGAGTTGGAGCTCGTACCTACCCATATATATGTATGGAGTGGTGTTTGCAAATGAAAAGGAACTTTTTGTTCCCAACAAGTTAGGTGAAGGACCGCTTTCACACACACTTATCTCTCAGAACTGAGCATGTGGAGAGACATTCGTTCATCTAGCACAAAGGGAACGGGTTGCAGGAGGAACTTTTACTCTGGTTTCTCAGTCTGTTTCCTAGTGCCGGTTTGAAGTTCCTGCAGTTTTCACTGTAAAACCGAGTTGGAGCTCGTACCTACCCATATATATGTATGGAGTGGAGTTTGCAAATGAAAAGGAACTTTTTGTTCCCAACAAGCTAGGTGAAGGACCGCTTTCACACACACATATCTCTCAGAACTGAGCATGTGGAGAGACGTTCGTTCATGTAGCATAAAGGGAACGGGTTGCAGGAGGAACTTTTACTCTGGTTTCTCAGTCTGTTTCCTAGTGCCGGTTTGAAGTTCCTGCAGTTTTCACTGTAAAACCGAGTTGGAGCTAGTAACTCCCCATATATATGTATGGAGTGGAGTTTGCAACTGAAAAGGAACTTTGTGTTCCCAACAAGCTAGGTGAAGGACGGCTTTCACACACACTTATGTCTCAGAAATGAGCATGTCGAGAGACGTTCGTTCATCTAGCACAAACGGAACGGGTTGCAAGAGGAACTTTTACTCTGGTTTCTCAGTCTGTTTCCTAGTTGTGGTTTGAAGTTCCTGCAGTTTTCAGTGTAAAACCGAGTTGGAGCTAGTACCTCCCCATATATATGTATGGAGTGGAGTTTGCAAATGAAAAGGAACTTTGTGTTCCCAACAAGCTAGGTGAAGGACCGCTTTCACACACACTTATCTCTCAGAACTGAGCATGTGGAGAGACGTTCGTTCATCTAGCACAAAGGGAACGGGTTGCAGGAGGAACTTTTACTCTGGTTTCTCAGTCTGTTTCCTAGTGCCGGTTTGAAGTTCCTGCAGTTTTCACTGTAAAACCGAGTTGGAGCTAGTACCTACCTATATATAATTATGGAGTGGAGTTTGCAACTGAAAAGGAACTTTGTGTTCCCAACAAGCTAGGTGAAGGACGGCTTTCACACACACTTATCTCTCAGAACTGAGCATGTGGAGAGACGTTCGTTCATGTAGCACAAAGGGAACGGGTTGCAGGAGAAAATTTTACTCTGGTTTCTCAGTCTGTTTCCTAGTGCCGGTTTGAAGTTCCTGCAGTTTTCACTGTAAAACCGAGTTGGAGCTCATACATCCCCATATACATATGTGTGGGGTGGAGTTTACAAATGAAAAGAAACTGTGGGTTCCCAACAAGCTAGTTGAAGGACGGCTTTCACATTCACATATCTCTCAGAACTGAGCATGTGGAGAGACATTCGTTCATCTAGCACAAAGGGAACGGGTTGCAGGAGGAACTTTTACTCTGGTTTCTCAGTCTGTTTCCTAGTGCCGGTTTGAAGTTCCTGCAGTTTTCACTGTAAAACCGAGTTGGAGCTCGTACCTACCCATATATATGTATGGAGTGGAGTTTGCAATTGAAAAGGAACTTTTTGTTCCCAACAAGCTAGGTGAAGGACCGCTTTCACATTCATATATCTCTCAGAACTGAGCATGTGGAGAGACATTCGTTCATCTAGCACAAAGGGAACGGGTTGCAGGAGGAACTTTTACTCTGGTTTCTCAGTCTGTTTCCTAGTGCCGGTTTGAAGTTCCTGCAGTTTTCACTGTAAAACCGAGTTGGAGCTCGTACCTACCCATATATATGTATGGAGTGGTGTTTGCAAATGAAAAGGAACTTTTTGTTCCCAACAAGTTAGGTGAAGGACCGCTTTCACACACACTTATCTCTCAGAACTGAGCATGTGGAGAGACGTTCGTTCATGTAGCACAAAGGGAACGGTTTGCAGGAGAAACTTTTACTCTGTTTTCTCAGTCTGTTTCCTAGTGCCGGTTTGAAGTTCCTGCAGTTTTCACTGTAAAACCGAGTTGGAGCTAGTACCTCCACATATATATGTATGGAGTGGAGTTTGCAAATGTAAAGGAACTTTGTGTTCCCAACAAGCTAGATGAAGGACGGCTTTCACACACACTTATCTCTCATAACTGAGCATGTGGAGAGTCGTTCGTTCATCTAGCACAAAGGAACGGGTTGCAGGAGGAACTTTTACTCTGGTTTCTCAGTCTGTTTCGTAGTGCCGGTTTGAAATTCCTGCAGTTTTCACTGTAAAACCGAGTTGGAGCTCGTACCTACCCATATATATGTATGGAGTTGAGTTTGCAAATGAAAAGAAACTTTGTGTTCCCAACAAGCTAGTTGAAGGACGGCTTTCACACACACTTATCTCTCAGAACTGAGCATGTGGAGAGACGTTCGTTCATCTAGCACAAAGGGAACGTGTTGCAGGAGGAACTTTTACTCTGGTTTCTCAGTCTGTTTCCTAGTGCCGGTTTGAAGTTCCTGCAGTTTTCACTGTAAAACAGAGTTGGAGCTAGTACCTCCCCATATATATGTATGGTTTGGAGTTTGCAAATGAAATGGAACTTTGTGTTCCCAACAAGATAGGTGAAGGACGGCTTTCACATACACATATCTCTAAGAATTGAGCATGTGGAGAGACATTCGTTCATCTAGCACAAAGGGAACGGGTTGCAGGAGGAACTTTTACTCTGGTTTCTCAGTCTGTTTCCTAGTGCCGGTTTGAAGTTCCTGCAGTTTTCACTGTAAAACCGAGTTGGAGCTCGTACCTACCCATATATATGTATGGAGTGGAGTTTGCAAATGAAAAGGAACTTTTTGTTCCCAACAAGCTAGGTGAAGGACCGCTTTCACACACACATATCTCTCAGAACTGAGCATGTGGAGAGACGTTCGTTCATGTAGCATAAAGGGAACGGGTTGCAGGAGGAACTTTTACTCTGGTTTCTCAGTCTGTTTCCTAGTGCCGGTTTGAAGTTCCTGCAGTTTTCACTGTAAAACCGAGTTGGAGCTAGTAACTCCCCATATATATGTATGGAGTGGAGTTTGCAACTGAAAAGGAACTTTGTGTTCCCAACAAGCTAGGTGAAGGACGGCTTTCACACACACTTATGTCTCAGAAATGAGCATGTCGAGAGACGTTCGTTCATCTAGCACAAACGGAACGGGTTGCAAGAGGAACTTTTACTCTGGTCTCTCAGTCTGTTTCCTAGTTGTGGTTTGAAGTTCCTGCAGTTTTCAGTGTAAAACCGAGTTGGAGCTAGTACCTCCCCATATATATGTATGGAGTGGAATTTGCAAATGAAAAGGAACTTTGTGTTCCCAACAAGCTAGGTGAAGGACGGCTTTCACATACACATATCTCTCAGAACTGAGCATGTGGAGAGACATTCGTTCATCTAGCACAAAGGGAACGGGTTGCAGGAGGAACTTTTACTCTGGTTTCTCAGTCTGTTTCCTAGTGCCGGTTTGAAGTTCCTGCAGTTTTCACTGTAAAACCGAGTTGGAGCTAGTACCTACCTATATATATTTATGGAGTGGAGTTTGCAACTGAAAAGGAACTTTGTGTTCCCAACAAGCTAGGTGAAGGACGGCTTTCACACACACTTATCCCTCAGAACTGAGCATGTGGAGAGTCGTTCGTTCATGTAGCACAAAGGGAACGGGTTGCAGGAGAAACTTTTACTCTGGTTTCTCAGTCTGTTTCCTAGTGCCGGTTTGAAGTTCCTGCAGTTTTCACTGTAAAACCGAGTTGGAGCTCGTACCTACCCATATATATGTATGGAGTGTAGTTTGCAAATGAAAAGGAACTTTGTGTTAACAACAAGCTAGGTGAAGGACGGCTTTCACACACACTTATCTCTCAGAACTGAGCATGTGGAGAGACGTTCGTTCATGTAGCACAAAGGGAACGGGTTGCAGGAGAAAATTTTACTCTGGTTTCTCAGTCTGTTTCCTAGTGCCGGTTTGAAGTTCCTGCAGTTTTCACTGTAAAACCGAGTTGGAGCTCATACATCCCCATATACATATGTGTGGGGTGGAGTTTACAAATGAAAAGAAACTGTGGGTTCCCAACAAGCTAGTTGAAGGACGGCTTTCACATTCACATATCTCTCAGAACTGAGCATGTGGAGAGACATTCGTTCATCTAGCACAAAGGGAACGGGTTGCAGGAGGAACTTTTACTCTGGTTTCTCAGTCTGTTTCCTAGTGCCGGTTTGAAGTTCCTGCAGTTTTCACTGTAAAACCGAGTTGGAGCTCGTACCTACCCATATATATGTATGGAGTGGAGTTTGCAAATGAAAAGGAACTTTTTGTTCCCAACAAGCTAGGTGAAGGACCGCTTTCACATTCATATATCTCTCAGAACTGAGCATGTGGAGAGACATTCGTTCATCTAGCACAAAGGGAACGGGTTGCAGGAGGAACTTTTACTCTGGTTTCTCAGTCTGTTTCCTAGTGCCGGTTTGAAGTTCCTGCAGTTTTCACTGTAAAACCGAGTTGGAGCTAGTACCTACCTATATATATGTATGGAGTGGAGTTTGCAACTGAAAAGGAACTTTGTGTTCCCAAAAAGCTAGATGAAGTACGGCTTTCACACACACTTATCTCTCAGAACTGAGCATGTGGAGAGACGTTCGTTCATCTAGCACAAAGGGAACGGGTTGCAAGAGGAACTTTTACTCTGGTTTATCTGTCTGTTTCCTAGGGCCGGTTTGAAGTTCCTGCAGTTTTCACTGTAAAACCGAGTTGGAGCTAGTACTTACCTATATATATGTATGGAGTGGATTTTGCAACTGAAAAGGAACTTTGTGTTCCCAACAAGCTAGGTGAAGGACGACTTTCACACTCACTTATCTCTCAGAACTGAGCATGTGGAGAGACATTCGTTCATCTAGCACAAAGGGAACGGGTTGCAGGAGGAACTTTTACTCTGGTTTCTCAGTCTGTTTCCTAGTGCCGGTTTGAAGTTCCTGCAGTTTTCACTGTAAAACCGAGTTGGAGCTCGTACCTACCCATATATATGTAAAGAGTGGAGTTTGCAAATGAAAGAAACTTTGTGTTCCCAACAAGCTAGTTGAAGGACGGCTTTCACACACACTTATCTCTCAGAACTGAGCATGTGGAGAGACGTTCGTTTATCTAGCACAAACGGAACGGTTTGCAAGAGGAAATTTTACTCTGGTTTCTCAGTCTGTTTCCTAGTGCCGGTTTGAAGTTCCTGCAGTTTTCACTGTAAAACCGAGTTGGAGCTCGTACCTACCCATATATATGTATGGATTGGAGTTTGCAAATGAAAAGAAACTTTGTGTTCCCAACAAGCTAGTTGAAGGACGGCTTTCACACACACTTATCTCTCAGAACTGAGCATGTGGAGAGACGTTCGTTCATCTAGCACAACCGGAACCGTTTGCAAGAGGAAATTTTACTCTGGTTTCTCAGTGTGTTTCCTAGTGCCGGTTTGAAGTTCCTGCAGTTTTCACTGTACAACCGATTTGGAGCTAGTACCTCCCCATATATATGTATGGAATGGAGTTTGCAAATGAAAAGGAACTTTGTGTTCCCAACAAGCTAGGTGAAGGACGGCTTTCACACACACTTATCTCTCAGAACTGAGCATGTGGAGAGTCGTTCGTTCATCTAGCACAAAGGGAACGAGTTGCAGGAGAAACTTTTACTCTGGTTTCTCAGTCTGTTTCCTAGTGCCGGTTTGAAGTTCCTGCAGTTTTCACTGTAAAACCGAGTTGGAGCTTGTACCTACCCATATATATGTATGGAGTGGAGTTTGCAAATGAAAAGAAACTTTGTGTTCCCAACAAGCTAGTTGAAGGACGGCTTTCACACACACTTATCTCTCAGAACTGAGCATGTGGAGAGACGTTCGTTCATCTAGCACAACCGGAACCGGTTGCAAGAGGAAATTTTACTCTGGTTTCTCAGTCTGTTTCCTAGTGCCGGTTTGAAGTTCCTGCAGTTTTCACTGTAAAACCGATTTGGAGCTAGTACCTCCCCATATATATGTATGGAATGGAGTTTGCAAATGAAAAGGAACTTTGTGTTCCCAACAAGCTAGGTGAAGGACGGCTTTCACACACACTTATCTCTCAGAACTGAGCATGTGGAGAGACATTCGTTCATCTAGCACAAAGGGAACGGGTTGCAAAGGAACTTTTACTCTGGTTTCTCTGTCTGTTTCCTAGGGCCGGTTTGAAGTTCCTGCAGTTTTCACTGTAAAACCGAGTTGGAGCTAGTACTTACCTATATATATGTATGGAGTGGAGTTTGCAACTGAAAAGGAACTTTGTGTTCCCAACAAGCTAGGTGAAGGACGGCTTTCACACACACATATCTCTCAGAACTGAGCATGTGGAGAGACATTCGTTCATCTAGCACAAAGGGAACGGGTTGCAGGAGGAAATTTTACTCTGGTTTCTCAGTCTGTTTCCTAGTGCCGGTTTGAAGTTCCTGCAGTTTTCACTGTAAAACCGAGTTGGAGCTCGTACCTACCCATATATATGTATGGAGTGGAGTTTGCAAATGAAAAGAAACTTTGTGTTCCCAACAAGCTAGATGAAGGACGGCTTTCACACACACTTATCTCTCAGAACTGAGCATGTGGAGAGACGTTCGTTCATCTAGCACAACCGGAACCGTTTGCAATAGGAAATTTTACTCTGGTTTCTCAGTGTGTTTCCTAGTGCCGGTTTGAAGTTCCTGCAGTTTTCACTGTACAACAGATTTGGAGCTAGTACCTCCCCATATATATGTATGGAATGGAGTTTGCAAATGAAAAGGAACTTTGTGTTCCCAACAAGCTAGGTGAAGGACGGCTTTCACACACACTTATCTCTCAGAACTGAGCATGTGGAGAGTCGTTCGTTCATCTAGCACAAAGGGAACGAGTTGCAGGAGAAACTTTTACTCTGGTTTCTCAGTCTGTTTCCTAGTGCCGGTTTGAAGTTCCTGCAGTTTTCACTGTAAAACCGAGTTGGAGCTCGTACCTACCCATATATATGTATGGAGTGGAGTTTGCAAATGAAAAGAAACTTTGTGTTCCCAACAAGCTAGTTGAAGGACGGCTTTCACACACACTTATCTCTCAGAACTGAGCATGTGGAGAGACGTTCGTTCATCTAGCACAACCGGAACCGGTTGCAAGAGGAAATTTTACTCTGGTTTCTCAGTCTGTTTCCTAGTGCCGGTTTGAAGTTCCTGCAGTTTTCACTGTAAAACCGATTTGGAGCTAGTACCTCCCCATATATATGTATGGAGTGGATTTTGCAACTGAAAAGGAACTTTGTGTTCCCAACAAGCTAGGTGAAGGACGACTTTCACACTCACTTATCTCTCAGAACTGAGCATGTGGAGAGACATTCGTTCATCTAGCACAAAGGGAACGGGTTGCAGGAGGAACTTTTACTCTGGTTTCTCAGTCTGTTTCCTAGTGCCGGTTTGAAGTTCCTGCAGTTTTCACTGTAAAACCGAGTTGGAGCTCGTACCTACCCATATATATGTAAAGATTGGAGCTTGCAAATGAAAGAAACTTTGTGTTCCCAACAAGCTAGTTGAAGGACGGCTTTCACACACACTTATCTCTCAGAACTGAGCATGTGGAGAGACGTTCGTTTATCTAGCACAAACGGAACGGTTTGCAAGAGGAAATTTTACTCTGGTTTCTCAGTCTGTTTCCTAGTGCCGGTTTGAAGTTCCTGCAGTTTTCACTGTAAAACCGAGTTGGAGCTCGTACCTACCCATATATATGTATGGATTGGAGTTTGCAAATGAAAAGAAACTTTGTGTTCCCAACAAGCTAGTTGAAGGACGGCTTTCACACACACTTATCTCTCAGAACTGAGCATGTGGAGAGACGTTCGTTCATCTAGCACAACCGGAACCGTTTGCAAGAGGAAATTTTACTCTGGTTTCTCAGTGTGTTTCCTAGTGCCGGTTTGAAGTTCCTGCAGTTTTCACTGTACAACCGATTTGGAGCTAGTACCTCCCCATATATATGTATGGAATGGAGTTTGCAAATGAAAAGGAACTTTGTGTTCCCAACAAGCTAGGTGAAGGACGGCTTTCACACACACTTATCTCTCAGAACTGAGCATGTGGAGAGTCGTTCGTTCATCTAGCACAAAGGGAACGAGTTGCAGGAGAAACTTTTACTCTGGTTTCTCAGTCTGTTTCCTAGTGCCGGTTTGAAGTTCCTGCAGTTTTCACTGTAAAATCGAGTTGGAGCTCGTACCTACCCATATATATGTATGGAGTGGAGTTTGCAAATGAAAAGAAACTTTGTGTTCCCAACAAGCTAGTTGAAGGACGGCTTTCACACACACTTATCTCTCAGAACTGAGCATGTGGAGAGACGTTCGTTCATCTAGCACAACCGGAACCGGTTGCAAGAGGAAATTTTACTCTGGTTTCTCAGTCTGTTTCCTAGTGCCGGTTTGAAGTTCCTGCAGTTTTCACTGTAAAACCGATTTGGAGCTAGTACCTCCCCATATATATGTATGGAATGGAGTTTGCAAATGAAAAGGAACTTTGTGTTCCCAACAAGCTAGTTGAAGGACGGCTTTCACACACACTTATCTCTCAGAACTGAGCATGTGGAGAGACATTCGTTCATCTAGCACAAAGGGAACGGGTTGCAAAGGAACTTTTACTCTGGTTTCTCTGTCTGTTTCCTAGGGCCGGTTGGAAGTTCCTGCAGTTTTCACTGTAAAACCGAGTTGGAGCTAGTACTTACCTATATATATGTATGGAGTGGATTTTGCAACTGAAAAGGAACTTTGTGTTCCCAACAAGCTAGGTGAAGGACGACTTTCACACTCACTTATCTCTCAGAACTGAGCATGTGGAGAGTCGTTCGTTCATCTAGCGCAAAGGGAACGGGTTGCAGGAGAAACTATTACTCTGGTTTCCAGTCTGTTTCCTAGTGCCGGTTTGAAGTTCCTGCAGTTTTCACTGTAAAACCGAGTTGGAGCTAGTACCTACCTATATATATGTATGGAGTGGAGTTTGCAACTGAAAAGGAACTTTGTGTTCCCAACAAGCTAGGTGAAGGACGGCTTTCACACACACTTATCTCTCAGAACTGAGCATGTGGAGAGTCGTTCGTTCATCTAGCACAAAGGGAACGAGTTGCAGGAGAAACTTTTACTCTGGTTTCTCAGTCTGTTTCCTAGTGCCGGTTTGAAGTTCCTGCAGTTTTCACTGTAAAACCGAGTTGGAGCTCGTACCTACCCATATATATGTATGGAGTGGAGTTTGCAAATGAAAAGAAACTTTGTGTTCCCAACAAGCTAGTTGAAGGACGGCTTTCACACACACTTATCTCTCAGAACTGAGCATGTGGAGAGACGTTCGTTCATCTAGCACAACCGGAACCGGTTGCAAGAGGAAATTTTACTCTGGTTTCTCAGTCTGTTTCCTAGTGCCGGTTTGAAGATCCTGCAGTTTTCACTGTAAAACCGATTTGGAGCTAGTACCTCCCCATATATATGTATGGAATGGAGTTTGCAAATGAAAAGGAACTTTGTGTTCCCAACAAGCTAGGTGAAGGACGGCTTTCACACACACTTATCTCTCAGAACTGAGCATGTGGAGAGACATTCGTTCATCTAGCACAAAGGGAACGGGTTGCAAAGGAACTTTTACTCTGGTTTCTCTGTCTGTTTCCTAGGGCCGGTTTGAAGTTCCTGCAGTTTTCACTGTAAAACCGAGTTGGAGCTAGTACTTACCTATATATATGTATGGAGTGGATTTTGCAACTGAAAAGGAACTTTGTGTTCCCAACAAGCTAGGTGAAGGACGACTTTCACACTCACTTATCTCTCAGAACTGAGCATGTGGAGAGTCGTTCGTTCATCTAGCACAAAGGGAACGGGTTGCAGGAGAAACTATTACTCTGGTTTCCAGTCTGTTTCCTAGTGCCGGTTTGAAGTTCCTGCAGTTTTCACTGTAAAACCGAGTTGGAGCTAGTACCTACCTATATATATGTATGGAGTGGAGTTTGCAACTGAAAAGGAACTTTGTGTTCCCAACAAGCTAGGTGAAGGACGGCTTTCACACACACATATCTCTCAGAACTGAGCATGTGGAGAGACATTCGTTCATCTAGCACAAAGGGAACGGGTTGCAGGAGGAAATTTTACTCTGGTTTCTCAGTCTGTTTCCTAGTGCCGGTTTGAAGTTCCTGCAGTTTTCACTGTAAAACCGAGTTGGAGCTCGTACCTACCCATATATATGTATGGAGTGGAGTTTGCAAATGAAAAGAAACTTTGTGTTCCCAACAAGCTAGTTGAAGGACGGCTTTCACACACACTTATCTCTCAGAACTGAGCATGTGGAGAGACGTTCGTTCATCTAGCACAACCGGAACCGGTTGCAAGAGGAAATTTTACTCTGGTTTCTCAGTCTGTTTCCTAGTGCCGGTTTGAAGTTCCTGCAGTTTTCACTGTAAAACCGATTTGGAGCTAGTACCTCCCCATATATATGTATGGAATGGAGTTTGCAAATGAAAAGGAACTTTGTGTTCCCAACAAGCTAGGTGAAGGACGGCTTTCACACACACTTATCTCTCAGAACTGAGCATGTGGAGAGTCGTTCGTTCATCTAGCACAAAGGGAACGAGTTGCAGGAGAAACTTTTACTCTGGTTTCTCAGTCTGTTTCCTAGTGCCGGTTTGAAGTTCCTGCAGTTTTCACTGTAAAATCGAGTTGGAGCTCTTACCTACCCATATATATGTATGGAGTGGAGTTTGCAAATGAAAAGAAACTTTGTGTTCCCAACAAGTTAGTTGAAGGACGGCTTTCACATCCACATATCTCTCAGAACTGAGCATGTGGAGAGACGTTCGTTCATCTAGCACAAAGGGAACGTGTTGCAGGAGGAACTTTTACTCTGGTTTCTCAGTCTGTTTCCTAGTGCCGGTTTGAAGTTCCTGCAGTTTTCACTGTAAAACAGTTGGAGCTAGTACCTCCCCATATATATGTATGGATTGGAGTTTGCAAATGAAAAGGAACTTTGTGTTCCCAACAAGCTAGGTGAAGGACGGCTTTCACATACACATATCTCTCAGAACTGAGCATGTGGAGAGACATTCGTTCATCTAGCACAAAGGGAACGGGTTGCAGGAGGAACTTTTACTCTGGTTTCTCAGTCTGTTTCCTAGTGCCGGTTTGAAGTTCCTGCAGTTTTCACTGTAAAACCGAGTTGGAGCTTGTACCTACCCATATATATGTATGGGGTGGAGTTTGCAAATGAAAAGAAACTTTGTGTTCCCAACAAGCTAGGTGAAGGACGGCTTTCACACACACATATCTCTCAGAACTGAGCATGTGGAGAGACATTCGTTCATCTAGCACAAAGGGAACGGGTTGCAGGAGGAAATTTTACTCTGGTTTCTCAGTCTGTTTCCTAGTGCCGGTTTGAAGTTCCTGCAGTTTTCACTGTAAAACCGAGTTGGAGCTCGTACCTACCCATATATATGTATGGAGTGGAGTTTGCAAATGAAAGAAACTTTGTGTTCCCAACAAGCTAGTTGAAGGACGGCTTTCACACACACTTATCTCTCAGATCTGAGCATGTGGAGAGACGTTCGTTTATCTAGCACAAACGGAACGGTTTGCAAGAGGAAATTTTACTCTGGTTTCTCAGTCTGTTTCCTAGTGCCGGTTTGAATTTCCTGCAGTTTTCACTGTAAAATCGAGTTGGAGCTCTTACCTACCCATATATATGTATGGAGTGGAGTTTGCAAATGAAAAGAAACTTTGTGTTCCCAACAAGCTAGTTGAAGGACGGCTTTCACATCCACATATCTCTCAGAACTGAGCATGTGGAGAGACGTTCGTTCATCTAGCACAAAGGGAACGTGTTGCAGGAGGAACTTTTACTCTGGTTTCTCAGTCTGTTTCCTAGTGCCGGTTTGAAGTTCCTGCAGTTTTCACTGTAAAACAGTTGGAGCTAGTACCTCCCCATATATATGTATGGATTGGAGTTTGCAAATGAAAAGGAACTTTGTGTTCCCAACAAGCTAGGTGAAGGACGGCTTTCACATACACATATCTCTCAGAACTGAGCATGTGGAGAGACATTCGTTCATTTAGCACAAAGGGAACGGGTTGCAGGAGGAACTTTTACACTGGTTTCTCAGTCTGTTTCCTAGTGCCGGTTTGAAGTTCCTGCAGTTTTCACTGTAAAACCGAGTTGGAGCTAGTACCTACCTATGTATATGTATGGAGTGGAGTTTGCAAATGAAAAGAAACTTTGTGTTCCCAACAAGCTAGGTGAAGGACCGCTTTCACATTCACATATCTCTCAGAACTGAGCATGTGGAGAGACATTCGTTCATCTAGCACAAAGGGAACGGGTTGCAGGAGGAACTTTTACTCTGGTTTCTCAGTCTGTTTCCTAGTGCCGGTTTGAAGTTCCTGCAGTTTTCACTGTAAAACCGAGTTGGAGCTAGTACCTACCTATATATATGTATGGAGTGGAGTTTGCAACTGAAAAGGAACTTTGTGTTCCCAACAAGCTAGATGAAGGACGGCTTTCACACACACTTATCTCTCAGAACTTAGCATGTGGAGAGACGTTCGTTCATCTAGCACAAACGGAACGGGTTTCAAGAGGAACTTTTACTCTGGTTTCTCTGTCTGTTTCCTAGGGCCGGTTTGAAGTTCCTGCAGTTTTCACTGTAAAACCGAGTTGGAGCTAGTACTTACCTATATATATGTATGGAGTGGATTTTGCAACTGAAAAGGAACTTTGTGTTCCCAACAAGCTAGGTGAAGGACGACTTTCACACTCACTTATCTCTGAGAACTGAGCATGTGGAGAGTCGTTCGTTCATCTAGCACAAAGGGAACGGGTTGCAGGAGAAACTATTACTCTGGTTTCTCAGTCTGTTTCCTAGTGCCGGTTTGAAGTTCCTGCAGTTTTCAGTGTAAAACCGAGTTGGAGCTAGTACCTCCCCATATATATGTATGGAGTGGAGTTTGCAAATGAAAAGGAACTTTGTGTTCCCAACAAGCTAGGTGAAGGACCGCTTTCACACACTTATCTCTCAGAACTGAGCATGTGGAGAGACGTTCGTTCATCTAGCACAAAGGGAACGGGTTGCAGGAGAAACTTTTACTCTGTTTTCTCAGTCTGTTTCCTAGTGCCGGTTTGAAATTCCTGCAGTTTTCACTGTAAAACCGAGTTGGAGCTCGTACCTACCCATATATATGTATGGAGTGGAGTTTGCAAATGAAAAGAAACTTTTTGTTCCCAACAAGCTAGTTGAAGGACGGCTTTCTCATACACATATCTCTCAGAACTGAGCATGTGGAGAGTCGTTCGTTCATCTAGCACAAAGGGAACGGGTTGCAGGAGGAACTTTTACTCTGGTTTCTCAGTCTGTTTCCTAGTGCCGGTTTGAAGTTCCTGCAGTTTTCACTGTAAAACCGAGTTGGAGCTAGTACCTACCTATATATATGTATGGAGTGGATTTTGCAACTGAAAAGGAACTTTGTGTTCCCAACAAGCTAGGTGAAGGACGGCTTTCACACACACTTATCTCTCAGAACTGAGCATGTGGAGAGTCGTTCGTTCATCTAGCACAAATGGAACGGGTTGCAGGAGAAACTATTACTCTGGTTTCTCAGTCTGTTTCCTAATGCCGGTTTGAAGTTCCTGCAGTTTTCACTGTAAAACCGAGTTGGAGCTCGTACCTACCCATATATATGTATGGAGTGGAGTTTGCAAATGAAAAGGAACTTTGTGTTCCCAACAATCTATTTGAAGGACGGCTTTCACACACACTTATCTCTCAGAACTGAGCATGGGGAGAGACGTTCGTTCATGTAGCACAAAGGGAACGGGTTGCAGGAGAAACCTTTACTCTGGTTTCTCAGTCTGTTTCCTAATGCCGGTTTGAAGTTCCTGCAGTTTTCACTGTAAAACCGAGTTGGAGCTCGTAAATCCCCATATACATATGTGTGGATTGGAGTTTGCATATGAAAAGAAACTTTGTGTTCCCAACAAGCTAGTTGATGGACGGCTTTCACATTCACATATCTCTCAGAACTGAGCATGTGGAGAGACATTCGTTCATCTAGCACAAATGGAACGGGTTGCAGGAGGAACTTTTACTCTGGTTTCTCAGTCTGTTTCCTAGTGCCGGTTTGAAGTTCCTGCAGTTTTCACTGTAAAACCGAGTTGGAGCTAGTACCTACCTATATATATGTATGGAGTGGAGTTTGCAACTGAAAAGGAACTTTGTGTTCCCAACAAGCTAGGTGAAGGACGGCTTTCACACACACTTATCTCTCAGAACTGAGCATGTGGAGAGACGTTCGTTCATCTAGCACAAAGGGAACGGGTTGCAGGAGGAACTTTTACTCTGGTTTCTCAGTCTGTTTCCTAGTGCCGGTTTGAAGTTCCTGCAGTTTTCACTGTAAAACCGAGTTGGAGCTCGTACCTACCCATATATATGTATGGAGTGGTGTTTGCAAATGAAAAGAAACTTTGTGTTCCCAACAAGCTAGTTGAAGGACGGCTTTCACATACACATATCTCTCAGAACTGAGCATGTGGAGAGACATTCGTTCATCTAGCACAAAGGGAACGGGTTGCAGGAGGAACTTTTACTCTGGTTTCTCAGTCTGTTTCCTAGTGCCGGTTTGAAGTTCCTGCAGTTTTCACTGTAAAACCGAGTTGGAGCTAGTACCTACCTATATATATGTAAGGAGTGGAGTTTGCAACTGAAAAGGAACTTTGTGTTCCCAACAAGCTAGGTGAAGGACGACTTTCACACACACTTATCTCTCAGAACTGAGCATGTGGAGAATCGTTCGTTCATCTAGCACAAAGGGAACAGGTTGCAGGAGAAACTATTACTCTGGTTTCTCAGTCTGTTTCCTAGTGCCGGTTTGAAGTTCCTGCAGTTTTCACTGTAAAACCGAGTTGGAGCTCTTACCTACCCATATATATGTATGGAGTGGAGTTTGCAAAGAAAGAAACTTTGTGTTCCCAACAAGCTAGTTGAAGGACGGCTTTCACACACACTTATCTCTCAGAACTGAGCATGTGGAGAGACGTTCGTTCATCTAGCACAAACGGAACGGGTTGCAAGAGGAACTTTTACTCTGGTATCTCAGTCTGTTTCCTAGTGCCGGTTTGAAGTTCCTGCAGTTTTCAGTGTAAAACCGAGTTGGAGCTAGTACCTCCCCATATATATGTATGGAGTGGAGTTTGCAAATGAAAAGAAACTTTGTGTTCCCAACAAGCTAGTTGAAGGACGGCTTTCACATACACATATCTCTCAGAACTGAGCATGTGGAGAGACATTCGTTCATCTAGCACAAAGGGAACGGGTTGCAGGAGGAACTTTTATTCTGGTTTCTCAGTCTGTTTCTTAGTGCCGGTTTGAAGTTCCTGCAGTTTTCAGTGTAAAACCGAGTTGGAGCTAGTACCTCCCCATATATATGTATGGAGTGGAGTTTGCAAATGAAAAGGAACTTTGTGTTCCCAACAAGCTAGGTGAAGGACCGCTTTCACACACTTATCTCTCAGAACTGAGCATGTGGAGAGACGTTCGTTCATCTAGCACAAAGGGAACGGGTTGCAGGAGGAACTTTTACTCTGTTTTCTCAGTCTGTTTCCTAGTGCCGGTTTGAAGTTCCTGCAGTTTTCACTGTAAAACCGAGTTGGAGCTCGTACCTACCTATATATATGTATGGAGTGGAGTTTGCAACTGAAAAGGAACTTTGTGTTCCCAACAAGCTAGGTGAAGGACGACTTTCACACACACTTGTCTCTCAGAACTGAGCATGTGGAGAGTCGTTCGTTCATCTAGCACAAAGGGAACGGGTTGCAGGAGAAACTATTACTCTTGTTTCTCAGTCTGTTTCCTAGTGCCGGTTTGAAGTTCCTGCAGTTTTCACTGTAAAACCGAGTTGGAGCTCGTACCTACCCATATATATGTATGGAGTGGAGTTTGCAAATGAAAAGGAACTTTGTGTTCCCAACAAGCTATTTGAAGGATGGCTTTCACACACACTTATCTCTCAGAACTGAGCATGGGGAGAGACGTTCGTTCATGTAGCACAAAGGGAACGGGTTGCAGGAGAAACCTTTACTCTGGTTTCTCAGTCTGTTTCCTAATGCCGGTTTGAAGTTCCTTCAGTTTTCACTGTAAAACCGAGTTGGAGCTCGTACCTCCCCATATACATATGTGTGGATTGGAGTTTACATATGAAAAGAAACTTTGTGTTCCCAACAAGCTAGTTGATGGACGGCTTTCACATTCACATATCTCTCAGAACTGAGCATGTGGAGAGACATTCGTTCATCTAGCACAAAGGGAACGGGTTGCAGGAGGAACTTTTACTCTGGTTTCTCAGTCTGTTTCCTAGTGCCGGTTTGAAGTTCCTGCAGTTTTCACTGTAAAACCGAGTTGGAGCTAGTACCTACCTATATATATGTATGGAGTGGAGTTTGCAACTGAAAAGGAACTTTGTGTTCCCAACAAGCTAGGTGAAGGACGGCTTTCACACACACTTATCTCTCAGAACTGAGCATGTGGAGAGACGTTCGTTCATCTAGCACAAAGGGAACGGGTTGCAGGAGGAACTTTTACTCTGGTTTCTCAGTCTGTTTCCTAGTGCCGGTTTGAAGTTCCTGCAGTTTTCACTGTAAAACCGAGTTGGAGCTCGTACCTACCCATATATATGTATGGAGTGGAGTTTGCAAATGAAAAGAAACTTTGTGTTCCCAACAAGCTAGTTGAAGGACGGCTTTCACATACACATATCTCTCAGAACTGAGCATGTGGAGAGACATTTGTTTATCTAGCACAAAGGGAACGGGTTGCAGGAGGAACTTTTACTCTGGTTTCTCAGTCTGTTTCCTAGTGCCGGTTTGAAGTTCCTGCAGTTTTCACTGTAAAACCGAGTTGGAGCTAGTACCTACCTATATATATGTAAGGAGTGGAGTTTGCAACTGAAAAGGAACTTTGTGTTCCCAACAAGCTAGGTGAAGGACGACTTTCACACACACTTATCTCTCAGAACTGAGCATGTGGAGAATCGTTCGTTCATCTAGCACAAAGGGAACGGGTTGCAGGAGGAACTTTTATTCTGGTTTCTCAGTCTGTTTCTTAGTGCCGGTTTGAAGTTCCTGCAGTTTTCACTGTAAAACCGAGTTGGAGCTAGTACCTACCTATATATATGTATGGAGTGGAGTTTGCAACTGAAAAGGAACTTTGTGTTCCCAACAAGCTAGTTGAAGGACGACTTTCACACACGCTTATCTCTCAGAACTGAGCATGTGGAGAGTCGTTCGTTCATCTAGCACAAAGGGAACGGGTTGCAGGAGAAACTATTACTCTGGTTTCTCAGTCTGTTTCCTAGTGCCGGTTTGAAGTTCCTGCAGTTTTCACTGTAAAACCGAGTTGGAGCTCGTACCTACCCATATATATGTATGGAGTGGAGTTTGCAAATGAACAGGAACTTTGTGTTCCCAACAAGCTATTTGAAGGACGGCTTTCACACACACTTATCTCTCAGAACTGAGCATGGGGAGAGACGTTCGTTCATGTAGCACAAAGGGAACGGGTTGCAGGAGAAACTTTTACTCTGGTTTCTCAGTCTGTTTCCTAATGCCGGTTTGAAGTTCCTGCAGTTTTCACTGTAAAACCGAGTTGGAGCTCGTACCTCCCCATATACATATGTGTGGAGTGGAGTTTACAAATGAAAAGAAACTTTGTGTTCCCAACAAGCTAGATGATGGACGGCTTTCACATTCACATATCTCTCAGAACTGAGCATGTGGAGAGACATTCGTTCATCTAGCACAAAGGGAACGGGTTGCAGGAGGAACTTTTACTCTGGTTTCTAAGTCTGTTTCCTAGTGCCGGTTTGAAGTTCCTGCAGTTTTCACTGTAAAACCGAGTTGGAGCTAGTACCTACCTATATATATGTATGGAGTGGAGTTTGCAACTGAAAAGGAACTTTGTGTTCCCAACAAGCTAGGTGAAGGACGGCTTTCACACACACTTATCTCTCAGAACTGAGCATGTGGAGAGTCGTTCGTTCATTTAGCACAAATGGAACGGGTTGCAGGAGAAACTATTACTCTGGTTTCTCAGTCTGTTTCCTATTGCCGGTTTGAAGTTCCTGCAGTTTTCACTGTAAAACCGAGTTGGAGCTCGTACCTACCCATATATATGTATGGAGTGGAGTTTGCAAATGAAAAGGAACTTTGTGTTCCCAACAAGCTATTTGAAGTACGGCTTTCACATACACATATCTCTCAGAACTGAGCATGGGGAGAGACATTCGTTCATCTAGAACAAAGGGAACGGGTTGCAGGAGGAAATTTTACTCTGGTTTCTCAGTCTGTTTCCTAATGCCGGTTTGAAGTTCCTGCAGTTTTCACTGTAAAACCGAGTTGGAGCTCGTACCTACCCATATACATATGTGTGGAGTGGAGTTTGCAAATGAAAGAAACTTTCTGTTCCCAACAAGCTAGTTGATGGACGGCTTTCACATTCACATATCTCTCAGAACTGAGCATGTGGAGAGACATTCGTTCATCTAGCACAAACCGAACGGGTTGCAAGAGGAACTTTTACTCTGGTTTCTCAGTCTGTTTCCTAGTGCCGGTTTGAAGTTCCTGCAGTTTTCAGTGTAAAACCGAGTTGGAGCTTGTACCTCCCCATATATATGTATGGAGTGGAGTTTGCAATTGAAAAGGAACTTTGTGTTCCCAACAAGCTAGGTGAAGGACCGCTTTCACACACACTTATCTCTCAGAACTGAGCATGTGGAGAGACGTTCGTTCATGTAGCACAAATGGAACGGGTTGCAGGAGGAACTTTTACTCTGTTTTCTCAGTCTGTTTCCTAGTGCCTGTTTGAAGTTCCTGCAGTTTTCACTGTAAAACAGAGTTGGAGCTCGTACCTACCCATATATATGTATGGAGTGGAGTTTGCAAATGAAAAGAAACTTTGTGTTCCCAACAAGCTAGTTGAAGGACGGCTTTCACATACACATATCTCTCAGAACTGAGCATGTGGAGAGACATTCGTTCATCTAGCACAAAGGGAACGGGTTGCAGGAGGAACTTTTACTCTGGTTTCTCAGTCTGTTTCCTAGTGCCGGTTTGAAGTTCCTGCAGTTTTCACTGTAAAACCGATTTGGAGCTAGTACCTACCTATATATATGTATGGAGTGGAGTTTGCAACTGAAAAGGAACTTTGTGTTCCCAACAAGCTAGGTGAAGGACGGCTTTCACACACACTTATCTCTCAGAACTGAGCATGTGGAGAGACGTTCGTTCATCTAGCACAAACGGAACGGGTTGCAAGAGGAACTTTTACTCTGGTATCTCAGTCTGTTTCCTAGTGCCGGTTTGAAGTTCCTGCAGTTTTCAGTGTAAAACCGAGTTGGAGCTAGTACCTCCCCATATATATGTATGGAGTGGAGTTTGCAAATGAAAAGAAACTTTGTGTTCCCAACAAGCTAGTTGAAGGACGGCTTTCACATACACATATGTCTCAGAATTGAGCATGTGGAGAGACATTCGTTCATCTAGCACAAAGGGAACGGGTTGCAGGAGGAACTTTTATTCTGGTTTCTCAGTCTGTTTCTTAGTGCCGGTTTGAAGTTCCTGCAGTTTTCACTGTAAAACCGAGTTGGAGCTAGTACCTACCTATATATATGTATGGAGTGGAGTTTGCAACTGAAAAGGAACTTTGTGTTCCCAACAAGCTAGTTGAAGGACGACTTTCACACACGCTTATCTCTCAGAACTGAGCATGTGGAGAGTCGTTCGTTCATCTAGCACAAAGGGAACGGGTTGCAGGAGAAACTATTACTCTGGTTTCTCAGTCTGTTTCCTAGTGCCGGTTTGAAGTTCCTGCAGTTTTCACTGTAAAACCGAGTTGGAGCTCGTACCTACCCATATATATGTATGGAGTGGAGTTTGCAAATGAACAGGAACTTTGTGTTCCCAACAAGCTATTTGAAGGACGGCTTTCACACACACTTATCTCTCAGAACTGAGCATGGGGAGAGACGTTCGTTCATGTAGCACAAAGGGAACGGGTTGCAGGAGAAACTTTTACTCTGGATTCTCAGTCTGTTTCCTAATGCCGGTTTGAAGTTCCTGCAGTTTTCACTGTAAAACCGAGTTGGAGCTCGTACCTACCCATATACATATGTGTGGAGTGGAGTTTACAAATGAAAAGAAACTTTGTGTTCCCAACAAGCTAGATGATGGACGGCTTTCACATTCACATATCTCTCAGAACTGAGCATGTGGAGAGACATTCGTTCATCTAGCACAAAGGGAACGGGTTGCAGGAGGAACTTTTACTCTGGTTTCTAAGTCTGTTTCCTAGTGCCGGTTTGAAGTTCCTGCAGTTTTCACTGTAAAACCGAGTTGGAGCTAGTACCTACCTATATATATGTATGGAGTGGAGTTTGCAACTGAAAAGGAACTTTGTGTTCCCAACAAGCTAGGTGAAGGACGGCTTTCACACACACTTATCTCTCAGAACTGAGCATGTGGAGAGTCGTTCGTTCATTTAGCACAAAGGGAACGGGTTGCAGGAGGAACTTTTACTCTGGTTTCTCAGTCTGTTTCCTAGTGCCGGTTTGAAGTTCCTGCAGTTTTCACTGTAAAACCGAGTTGGAGCTCGTACCTACCCATATATATGTATGGAGTGGAGTTTGCAAATGAAAAGGAACTTTGTGTTCCCAACAAGCTATTTGAAGGACGGCTTTCACATACACATATCTCTCAGAACTGAGCATGGGGAGAGACATTCGTTCATCTAGAACAAAGGGAACGGGTTGCAGGAGGAAATTTTACTCTGGTTTCTCAGTCTGTTTCCTAATGCCGGCTTCAAGTTCCTGCAGTTTTCACTGTAAAACCGAGTTGGAGCTCGTACCTACCCATATACATATGTGTGGAGTGGAGTTTGCAAATGAAAGAAACTTTGTGTTCCCAACAAGCTAGTTGATGGACGGCTTTCACATTCACATATCTCTCAGAACTGAGCATGTGGAGAGACATTCGTTCATCTAGCACAAACCGAACGGGTTGCAAGAGGAACTTTTACTCTGGTTTCTCAGTCTGTTTCCTAGTGCCGGTTTGAAGTTCCTGCAGTTTTCAGTGTAAAACCGAGTTGGAGCTTGTACCTCCCCATATATATGTATGGAGTGGAGTTTGCAAATGAAAAGGAACTTTGTGTTCCCAACAAGCTAGGTGAAGGACCGCTTTCACACACACTTATCTCTCAGAACTGAGCATGTGGAGAGACGTTCGTTCATGTAGCACAAATGGAACGGGTTGCAGGAGGAACTTTTACTCTGTTTTCTCAGTCTGTTTCCTAGTGCCGGTTTGAAGTTCCTGCAGTTTTCACTGTAAAACCGAGTTGGAGCTCGTACCTACCCATATATATGTATGGAGTGGAGTTTGCAAATGAAAAGAAACTTTGTGTTCCCAACAAGCTAGTTGAAGGACGGCTTTCACATACACATATCTCTCAGAACTGAGCATGTGGAGAGACATTCGTTCATCTAGCACAAAGGGAACGGGTTGCAGGAGGAACTTTTACTCTGGTTTCTCAGTCTGTTTCCTAGTGCCGGTTTGAAGTTCCTGCAGTTTTCACTGTAAAACCGATTTGGAGCTAGTACCTACCTATATATATGTATGGAGTGGAGTTTGCAACTGAAAAGGAACTTTGTGTTCCCAACAAGCTAGGTGAAGGACGGCTTTCACACACACTTATCTCTCAGAACCGAGCATGTGGAGAGTCGTTCGTTCATCTAGCACAAAGTGAACGGGTTGCAGGAGGAACTTTTACTCTGGTTTCTCAGTCTGTTTCCTAGTGCCGGTTTGAAGTTCCTGCAGTTTTCACTGTAAAACCGAGTTGGAGCTCGTACCTACCCATATATATGTATGGAGTGGAGTTTGCAAATGAAAGAAACTTTGTGTTCCCAACAAGCTAGTTGAAGGACGGCTTTCACACACACTTATCTCTCAGAACTGGGCATGTGGAGAGACGTTCGTTCATCTAGCACAAACGGAACGGGTTGCAAGAGGAACTTTTACTCTGGTTTCTCAGTCTGTTTCCTAGTGCCGGTTTGAAGTTCCTGCAGTTTTCAGTGTAAATCCGAGTTGGAGCTAGTACCTCCCCATATATATGTATGGAGTGGAGTTTGCTAATGAAAAGGAACTTTGTGTTCCCAACAAGCAAGGTGAAGGACCGCTTTCACACACACTTATCTCTCAGAACTGAGCATGTGGAGAGACGTTCGTTCATGTAGCACAAAGGGAACGGGTTGCAGGAGGAACTTTTACTCTGTTTTCTCAGTCTGTTTCCTAGTGCCGGTTTGAAGTTCCTGCAGTTTTCACTGTAAAACCGAGTTGGAGCTCGTACCTACCCATATATATGTATGGAGTGGAGTTTGCAAATGAAAAGGAACTTTTTGTTCCCAACAAGCTAGGAGAAGGACCGCTTTCACAAACACTTATCTCTCAGAGCTGAGCATGTGGAGAGAGGTTCGTTCATGTAGCACAAAGGGAACGGGTTGCAGGAGAAACTTTTACTCTGTTTTCTCAGTCTGATTCCTAGTGCCGGTTTGAAGTTCCTGCAGTTTTCACTGTAAAACCGAGTTGGAGCTAGTACCTCCCCATATATATGTATGGAGTGGAGTTTGCAAATGAAAAGGAACTTTGTGTTCCCAACAAGCTAGGTGAAGGACGGCTTTCACACACACTTATCTCTCAGAACTGAGCATGTGGAGAGACGTTCGTTCATGTAGCACAAAGGGAACGGGTTGCAGGAGAAACTTTTACTCTGGTTTCTCAGTCTGTTTCCTAGTGCCGGTTTGAAGTTCCTGCAGTTTTCACTGTAAAACCGAGTTGGAGCTAGTACCTACCTATATATATGTATGGAGTGGAGTTTGCTACTGAAAAGGAACTTTGTGTTCCAAACAAGCTAGTTGAAGGACGGCTTTCACACACAATTATCTCTCAGAACCGAGCATGTGGAGAGTCGTTCGTTCATCTAGCACAAAGGGAACAGGTTGCAGGAGGAACTTTTACTCTGGTTTCTCAGTCTGTTTCCTAGTGCCGGTTTGAAGTTCCTGCAGTTTTCACTGTAAAACCGAGTTGGAGCTCGTACCTACCCATATATATGTATGGAGTGGAGTTTGCAAATTAAAGAAACTTTGTGTTCCCAACAAGCTAGTTGAAGGACGGCTTTCACACACACTTATCTCTCAGAACTGAGCATGTGGAGAGACGTTCGTTCATCTAGCACAAAGGGAACGGGTTGCAGGAGGAACTTTTACTCTGTTTTCTCAGTCTGTTTCCTAGTGCCGGTTTGAAGTTCCTGCAGTTTTCACTGTAAAACCGAGTTGGAGCTCGTACCTACCCATATATATGTATGGAGTGGAGTTTGCAAATGAAAAGGAACTTTTTGTTCCCAACAAGCTAGGTGAAGGACCGCTTTCACACACACTTATCTCTCAGAACTGAGCATGGGGAGAGACGTTCGTTCATGTAGCACAAAGGGAACAGGTTGCAGGAGAAACTTTTACTCTGTTTTCTCAGTCTGTTTCCTAGTGCTGGTTTGAAGTTCCTGCAGTTTTCACTGTAAAACCGAGTTGGAGCTAGTACCTCCCCATATATATGTATGGACTGGAGTTTGCAAATGAAAAGGAACTTTGTGTTCCCAACAAGCTAGGTGAAGGACGGCTTTCACACACACTTATCTCTCAGAACTGAGCATGTGGAGAGACGTTCGTTCATGTAGCACAAAGGGAACGGGTTGCAGGAGAAAATTTTACTCTGGTTTCTCAGTCTGTTTCCTAGTGCCGGTTTGAAGTTCCTGCAGTTTTCACTGTAAAACCGAGTTGGAGCTCGTACCTACCCATATATATGTATGGAGTGGAGTATGCAAATGAAAAGAAACTTTGTGTTCCCAACAAGCTAGTTGAAGGACGGCTTTCACATACACATATCTCTCAGAACTGAGCATGTGGAGAGACATTCGTTCATCTAGCACAAAGGGAACGGGTTGCAGGAGGAACTTTTACTCTGGTTTCTCAGTCTGTTTCCTAGTGCCGGTTTGAAGTTCCTGCAGTTTTCACTGTAAAACCGAGTTGGAGCTCGTACATACTCATATATATGTATGGAGTGGAGTTTTCAAATGAAAAGGAACTTTGTGTTCCCAACAAGCTAGGTGAAGGACCGCATTCACACACACTTATCTCTCAGAACTGAGCATATGGAGAGACGTTCGTTCATCTAGCACAAAGGGAACGGGTTGCAGGAGGAACTTTTACTCTGTTTTCTCAGTCTGTTTCCTAGTGCCGATTTGAAGTTCCTGCAGTTTTCACTGTAAAACCGAGTTGGAGCTCGTACCTACCCATATATATGTATGGAGTGGAGTTTGCAAATGAAAAGGAACTTTTTGTTCCCAACAAGCTAGGTGAAGGACCGCTTTCACACACACTTATCTCTCAGAACTGAGCATGTGGAGAGACGTTCGTTCATGTAGCACAAAGGGAACGGGTTGCAGGAGAAACTTTTACTCTGTTTTCTCAGTCTGTTTCCTAGTGCCGGTTTGAAGTTCCTGCAGTTTTCACTGTAAAACCGAGTTGGAGCTCGTAGCTACCCATATATATGTATGGAGTGGAGTTTGCAAATTAAAAGAAACTTTGTGTTCCTAACAAGCAAGTTGAAGGACGGCTTTCACATCCACATATCTCTCAGAACTGAGCATGTGGAGAGACATTCGTTCATCTAGCACAAAGGGAACGGGTTGCAGGAGGAACTTTTACTCTGGTTTCTCAGTCTGTTTCCTAGTGCCGGTTTGAAGTTCCTGCAGTTTTCACTGTAAAACCGAGTTGGAGCTAGTACCTACCTATATATATGTATGGAGTGGAGTTTGCAACTGAAAAGGAACTTTGTGTTCCCAACAAGCTAGGTGAAGGACGGCTTTCACACACACTTATCTCTCAGAACTGAGCATGTGGAGAGTCGTTCGTTCATCTAGCACAAAGGGAACGTGTTGCAGGAGAAACTTTTACTCTGGTTTCTCAGTCTGTTTCCTAGTGCCGGTTTGAAGTTCCTGTAGTTTTCACTGTAAAACCGAGTTGGAGCTCGTAGCTACCCATATATATGTATGGAGTGGAGTTTGCAAATGAAAAGAAACTTTGTGTTCCTAACAAGCAAGTTGAAGGACGGCTTTCACATCCACATATCTCTCAGAACTGAGCATGTGGAGAGACATTCGTTCATCTAGCACAAAGGGAACGGGTTGCAGGAGGAACTTTTACTCTGGTTTCTCAGTCTGTTTCCTAGTGCCGGTTTGAAGTTCCTGCCGTTTTCACTGTAAAACCGAGTTGGAGCTAGTACCTACCTATATATATGTATGGAGTGGAGTTTGCAACTGAAAAGGAACTTTGTGTTCCCAACAAGCTAGGTGAAGGACGGCTTTCACACACACTTATCTCTCAGAACTGAGCATGTGGAGAGACGTTCGTTCATCTAGCACAAAGGGAACGGGTTGCAGGAGGAACTTTTACTCTGGTTTCTCAGTCTGTTTCCTAGTGCCGGTTTGAAGTTCCTGCAGTTTTCACTGTAAAACCGAGTTGGAGCTCGTACCTACCCATATATATGTATGGAGTGGAGTTTGCAAATGAAAAGAAACTTTGTGTTCCCAACAAGCTAGTTGAAGGACGGCTTTCACATACACATATCTCTCAGAACTGAGCATGTGGAGAGACATTCGTTCATCTAGCACAAAGGGAACGGGTTGCAGGAGGAACTTTTACTCTGGTTTCTCAGTCTGTTTCCTAGTGCCGGTTTGAAGTTCCTGCAGTTTTCACTGTAAAACCGAGTTGGAGCTAGTACCTACCTATATATATGTAAGGAGTGGAGTTTGCAACTGAAAAGGAACTTTGTGTTCCCAACAAGCTAGGTGAAGGACGACTTTCACACACACTTATCTCTCAGAACTGAGCATGTGGAGAATCGTTCGTTCATCTAGCACAAAGGGAACGGGTTGCAGGAGAAACTATTACTCTGGTTTCTCAGTCTGTTTCCTAGTGCCGGTTTGAAGTTCCTGCAGTTTTCACTGTAAAACCGAGTTGGAGCTCTTACCTACCCATATATATGTATGGAGTGGAGTTTGCAAAAGAAAGAAACTTTGTGTTCCCAACAAGCTAGTTCAAGGACGGCTTTCACACACACTTATCTCTCAGAACTGAGCATGTGGAGAGACGTTCGTTCATCTAGCACAAACGGAACGGGTTGCAAGGGGAACTTTTACTCTGGTATCTCAGTCTGTTTCCTAGTGCCGGTTTGAAGTTCCTGCAGTTTTCAGTGTAAAACATAGTTGGAGCTAGTACCTCCCCATATATATGTATGGAGTGGAGTTTGCAAATGAAAAGAAACTTTGTGTTCCCAACAAGCTAGTTGAAGGACGGCTTTCACATACACATATCTCTCAGAACTGAGCATGTGGAGAGACATTCGTTCATCTAGCACAAAGGGAACGGGTTGCAGGAGGAACTTTTATTCTGGTTTCTCAGTCTGTTTCTTAGTGCCGGTTTGAAGTTCCTGCAGTTTTCACTGTAAAACCGAGTTGGAGCTAGTACCTACCTATATATATGTATGGAGTGGAGTTTGCAACTGAAAAGGAACTTTGTGTTCCCAACAAGCTAGTTGAAGGACGACTTTCACACACACTTATCTCTCAGAACTGAGCATGTGGAGAGTCGTTCGTTCATCTAGCACAAAGGGAACGGGTTGCAGGAGAAACTATTACTCTGGATTCTCAGTCTGTTTCCTAGTGCCGGTTTGAAGTTCCTGCAGTTTTCACTGTAAAACCGAGTTGGAGCTCGTACCTACCCATATATATGTATGGAGTGGAGTTTGCAAATGAAAAGGAACTTTGTGTTCCCAACAAGCTATTTGAAGGACGGCTTTCACACACACTTATCTCTCAGAACTGAGCATGGGGAGAGACGTTCGTTCATGTAGCACAAAGGGAACGGGTTGCAGGAGAAACTTTTACTCTGGTTTCTCAGTCTGTTTCCTAATGCCGGTTTGAAGTTCCTGCAGTTTTCACTGTAAAACCGAGTTGGAGCTCGTACCACCCCATATACATATGTGTGGAGTGGAGTTTACAAATGAAAAGAAACTTTGTGTTCCCAACAAGCTAGTTGATGGACGGCTTTCACATTCACATATCTCTCAGAACTGAGCATGTGGAGAGACATTCGTTCATCTAGCACAAAGGGAACGGGTTGCAGGAGGAACTTTTACTCTGGTTTCTAAGTCTGTTTCCTAGTGCCGGTTTGAAGTTCCTGCAGTTTTCACTGTAAAACCGAGTTGGAGCTAGTACCTACCTATATATATGTATGGAGTGGAGTTTGCAACTGAAAAGGAACTTTGTGTTCCCAACAAGCTAGGTGAAGGACGGCTTTCACACACACTTATCTCTCAGAACTGAGCATGTGGAGAGTCGTTCGTTCATCTAGCACAAAGGGAACAGGTTGCAGGAGAAACTTTTACTCTGGTTTCTCAGTCTATTTCCTAGTGCCGGTTTGAAGTTCCTGCAGTTTTCACTGTAAAACCGAGTTGGAGCTCGTACCTACCCATATATATGTATGGAGTGGAGTTTGCAACTGAAAAGAAACTTTGTGTTCCCAACAAGCTAGGTGAAGGACGGCTTTCACACACACTTATCTCTCAGAACTGAGCATGTGGAGAGTCGTTCGTTCATTTAGCACAAAGGGAACGGGTTGCAGGAGAAACTATTACTCTGGTTTCTCAGTCTGTTTCCTATTGCCGGTTTGAAGTTCCTGCAGTTTTCACTGTAAAACCGAGTTGGAGCTCGTACCTACCCATATATATGTATGGAGTGGAGTTTGCAAATGAAAAGGAACTTTGTGTTCCCAACAAGCTATTTGAAGGACGGCTTTCACATACACATATCTCTCAGAACTGAGCATGGGGAGAGACATTCGTTCATCTAGAACAAAGGGAACGGGTTGCAGGAGGAACTTTTACTCTGGTTTCTCAGTCTGTTTCCTAATGCCGGTTTGAAGTTCCTGCAGTTTTCACTGTAAAACCGAGTTGGAGCTCGTACCTACCCATATACATATGTGTGGAGTGTAGTTTGCAAATGAAAGAAACTTTGTGTTCCCAACAAGCTAGTTGATGGACGGCTTTCACATACACATATCTCTCAGAACTGAGCATGTGGAGAGACATTCGTTCATCTAGCACAAAGGGAACGGGTTGCAGGAGGAACTTTTACTCTGGTTTCTAAGTCTGTTTCCTAGTGCCGGTTTGAAGTTCCTGCAGTTTTCACTGTAAAACCGAGTTGGAGCTAGTACCTACCTATATATATGTATGGAGTGGAGTTTGCAACTGAAAAGGAACTTTGTGTTCCCAACAAGCTAGGTGAAGGACGGCTTTCACACACACTTATCTCTCAGAACTGAGCATGTGGAGAGTCGTTCGTTCATCTAGCACAAAGGGAACGGGTTGCAGGAGGAACTTTTACTCTGGTTTCTCAGTCTGTTTCCTAGTGCCGGTTTGAAGTTCCTGCAGTTTTCACTGTAAAACCGAGTTGGAGCTAGTACCTACCTATATATATGTATGGAGTGGATTTTGCAACTGAAAAGGAACTTTGTGTTCCCAACAAGCTAGGTGAAGGACGACTTTCACACACACTTATCTCTCAGAACTGAGCATGTGGAGAGTCGTTCGTTCATCTAGCACAAATGGAACGGGTTGCAGGAGAAACTATTACTCTGGTTTCTCAGTCTGTTTCCTAGTGCCGGTTTGAAGTTCCTGCAGTTTTCACTGTAAAACCGAGTTGGAGCTCGTACCTACGCATATATATGTATGGAGTGGAGTTTGCAAATGAAAAGGAACTTTGTGTTCCCAACAAGCTATTTGAAGGACGGCTTTCACACACACTTATCTCTCAGAACTGAGCATGGGGAGAGACGTTCGTTCATGTAGCACAAAGGGAACGGGTTGCAGGAGAAACCTTTACTCTGGTTTCTCAGTCTGTTTCCTAATGCCGGTTTGAAGTTCCTGCAGTTTTCACTGTAAAACCGAGTTGGAGCTCGTACCTCCCCATATACATATGTGTGGATTGGAGTTTACATATGAAAAGAAACTTTGTGTTCCCAACAAGCTAGTTGATGGACGGCTTTCACATTCACATATCTCTCAGAACTGAGCATGTGGAGAGACATTCGTTCATCTAGCACAAAGGGAACGGGTTGCAGGAGGAACTTTTACTCTGGTTTCTCAGTCTGTTTCCTAGTGCCGGTTTGAAGTTCCTGCAGTTTTCACTGTAAAACCGAGTTGGAGCTAGTACCTACCTATATATATGTATGGAGTGGAGTTTGCAACTGAAAAGGAACTTTGTGTTCCCAACAAGCTAGTTGAAGGACGGCTTTCACATACACATATCTCTCAGAACTGAGCATGTGGAGAGACATTCGTTCATCTAGCACAAAGGGAACGGGTTGCAGGAGGAACTTTTACTCTGGTTTCTCAGTCTGTTTCCTAGTGCCGGTTTGAAGTTCCTGCAGTTTTCACTGTAAAACCGATTTGGAGCTAGTACCTACCTATATATATGTATGGAGTGGAGTTTGCAACTGAAAAGGAACTTTGTGTTCCCAACAAGCTAGTTGAAGGACGGCTTTCACATACACATATCTCTCAGAACTGAGCATGTGGAGAGACATTCGTTCATCTAGCACAAAGGGAACGGGTTGCAGGAGGAACTTTTACTCTGGTTTCTCAGTCTGTTTCCTAGTGCCGGTTTGAAGTTCCTGCAGTTTTCACTGTAAAACCGATTTGGAGCTAGTACCTACCTATATATATGTATGGAGTGGAGTTTGCAACTGAAAAGGAACTTTGTGTTCCCAACAAGCTAGGTGAAGGACGGCTTTCACACACACTTATCTCTCAGAACCGAGCATGTGGAGAGTCGTTCGTTCATCTAGCACAAAGTGAACGGGTTGCAGGAGGAACTTTTACTCTGGTTTCTCAGTCTGTTTCCTAGTGCCGGTTTGAAGTTCCTGCAGTTTTCACTGTAAAACCGAGTTGGAGCTCGTACCTACCCATATATATGTATGGAGTGGAGTTTGCAAATGAAAGAAACTTTGTGTTCCCAACAAGCTAGTTGAAGGACGGCTTTCACACACACTTATCTCTCAGAACTGGGCATGTGGAGAGACGTTCGTTCATCTAGCACAAACGGAACGGGTTGCAAGAGGAACTTTTACTCTGGTTTCTCAGTCTGTTTCCTAGTGCCGGTTTGAAGTTCCTGCAGTTTTCAGTGTAAATCCGAGTTGGAGCTAGTACCTCCCCATATATATGTATGGAGTGGAGTTTGCTAATGAAAAGGAACTTTGTGTTCCCAACAAGCAAGGTGAAGGACCGCTTTCACACACACTTATCTCTCAGAACTGAGCATGTGGAGAGACGTTCGTTCATGTAGCACAAAGGGAACGGGTTGCAGGAGGAACTTTTACTCTGTTTTCTCAGTCTGTTTCCTAGTGCCGGTTTGAAGTTCCTGCAGTTTTCACTGTAAAACCGAGTTGGAGCTCGTACCTACCCATATATATGTATGGAGTGGAGTTTGCAAATGAAAAGGAACTTTTTGTTCCCAACAAGCTAGGAGAAGGACCGCTTTCACAAACACTTATCTCTCAGAGCTGAGCATGTGGAGAGACGTTCGTTCATGTAGCACAAAGGGAACGGGTTGCAGGAGAAACTTTTACTCTGTTTTCTCAGTCTGATTCCTAGTGCCGGTTTGAAGTTCCTGCAGTTTTCACTGTAAAACCGAGTTGGAGCTAGTACCTCCCCATATATATGTATGGAGTGGAGTTTGCAAATGAAAAGGAACTTTGTGTTCCCAACAAGCTAGGTGAAGGACGGCTTTCACACACACTTATCTCTCAGAACTGAGCATGTGGAGAGACGTTCGTTCATGTAGCACAAAGGGAACGGGTTGCAGGAGAAACTTTTACTCTGGTTTCTCAGTCTGTTTCCTAGTGCCGGTTTGAAGTTCCTGCAGTTTTCACTGTAAAACCGAGTTGGAGCTAGTACCTACCTATATATATGTATGGAGTGGAGTTTGCTACTGAAAAGGAACTTTGTGTTCCAAACAAGCTAGTTGAAGGACGGCTTTCACACACAATTATCTCTCAGAACCGAGCATGTGGAGAGTCGTTCGTTCATCTAGCACAAAGGGAACAGGTTGCAGGAGGAACTTTTACTCTGGTTTCTCAGTCTGTTTCCTAGTGCCGGTTTGAAGTTCCTGCAGTTTTCACTGTAAAACCGAGTTGGAGCTCGTACCTACCCATATATATGTATGGAGTGGAGTTTGCAACTGAAAAGAAACTTTGTGTTCCCAACAAGCTAGGTGAAGGACGGCTTTCACACACACTTATCTCTCAGAACTGAGCATGTGGAGAGTCGTTCGTTCATTTAGCACAAAGGGAACGGGTTGCAGGAGAAACTATTACTCTGGTTTCTCAGTCTGTTTCCTATTGCCGGTTTGAAGTTCCTGCAGTTTTCACTGTAAAACCGAGTTGGAGCTCGTACCTACCCATATATATGTATGGAGTGGAGTTTGCAAATGAAAAGGAACTTTGTGTTCCCAACAAGCTATTTGAAGGACGGCTTTCACATACACATATCTCTCAGAACTGAGCATGGGGAGAGACATTCGTTCATCTAGAACAAAGGGAACGGGTTGCAGGAGGAACTTTTACTCTGGTTTCTCAGTCTGTTTCCTAATGCCGGTTTGAAGTTCCTGCAGTTTTCACTGTAAAACCGAGTTGGAGCTCGTACCTACCCATATACATATGTGTGGAGTGTAGTTTGCAAATGAAAGAAACTTTGTGTTCCCAACAAGCTAGTTGATGGACGGCTTTCACATACACATATCTCTCAGAACTGAGCATGTGGAGAGACATTCGTTCATCTAGCACAAAGGGAACGGGTTGCAGGAGGAACTTTTACTCTGGTTTCTAAGTCTGTTTCCTAGTGCCGGTTTGAAGTTCCTGCAGTTTTCACTGTAAAACCGAGTTGGAGCTAGTACCTACCTATATATATGTATGGAGTGGAGTTTGCAACTGAAAAGGAACTTTGTGTTCCCAACAAGCTAGGTGAAGGACGGCTTTCACACACACTTATCTCTCAGAACTGAGCATGTGGAGAGTCGTTCGTTCATCTAGCACAAAGGGAACGGGTTGCAGGAGGAACTTTTACTCTGGTTTCTCAGTCTGTTTCCTAGTGCCGGTTTGAAGTTCCTGCAGTTTTCACTGTAAAACCGAGTTGGAGCTAGTACCTACCTATATATATGTATGGAGTGGATTTTGCAACTGAAAAGGAACTTTGTGTTCCCAACAAGCTAGGTGAAGGACGACTTTCACACACACTTATCTCTCAGAACTGAGCATGTGGAGAGTCGTTCGTTCATCTAGCACAAATGGAACGGGTTGCAGGAGGAACTTTTACTCTGGTTTCTCAGTCTGTTTCCTAGTGCCGGTTTGAAGTTCCTGCAGTTTTCACTGTAAAACCGAGTTGGAGCTAGTACCTACCTATATATATGTATGGAGTGGAGTTTGCAACTGAAAAGGAACTTTGTGTTCCCAACAAGCTAGTTGAAGGACGGCTTTCACATACACATATCTCTCAGAACTGAGCATGTGGAGAGACATTCGTTCATCTAGCACAAAGGGAACGGGTTGCAGGAGGAACTTTTACTCTGGTTTCTCAGTCTGTTTCCTAGTGCCGGTTTGAAGTTCCTGCAGTTTTCACTGTAAAACCGATTTGGAGCTAGTACCTACCTATATATATGTATGGAGTGGAGTTTGCAACTGAAAAGGAACTTTGTGTTCCCAACAAGCTAGTTGAAGGACGGCTTTCACATACACATATCTCTCAGAACTGAGCATGTGGAGAGACATTCGTTCATCTAGCACAAAGGGAACGGGTTGCAGGAGGAACTTTTACTCTGGTTTCTCAGTCTGTTTCTTAGTGCCGGTTTGAAGTTCCTGCAGTTTTCACTGTAAAACCGATTTGGAGCTAGTACCTACCTATATATATGTATGGAGTGGAGTTTGCAACTGAAAAGGAACTTTGTGTTCCCAACAAGCTAGGTGAAGGACGGCTTTCACACACACTTATCTCTCAGAACCGAGCATGTGGAGAGTCGTTCGTTCATCTAGCACAAAGTGAACGGGTTGCAGGAGGAACTTTTACTCTGGTTTCTCAGTCTGTTTCCTAGTGCCGGTTTGAAGTTCCTGCAGTTTTCACTGTAAAACCGAGTTGGAGCTCGTACCTACCCATATATATGTATGGAGTGGAGTTTGCAAATGAAAGAAACTTTGTGTTCCCAACAAGCTAGTTGAAGGACGGCTTTCACACACACTTATCTCTCAGAACTGGGCATGTGGAGAGACGTTCGTTCATCTAGCACAAACGGAACGGGTTGCAAGAGGAACTTTTACTCTGGTTTCTCAGTCTGTTTCCTAGTGCCGGTTTGAAGTTCCTGCAGTTTTCAGTGTAAATCCGAGTTGGAGCTAGTACCTCCCCATATATATGTATGGAGTGGAGTTTGCTAATGAAAAGGAACTTTGTGTTCCCAACAAGCAAGGTGAAGGACCGCTTTCACACACACTTATCTCTCAGAACTGAGCATGTGGAGAGACGTTCGTTCATGTAGCACAAAGGGAACGGGTTGCAGGAGGAACTTTTACTCTGTTTTCTCAGTCTGTTTCCTAGTGCCGGTTTGAAGTTCCTGCAGTTTTCACTGTAAAACCGAGTTGGAGCTCGTACCTAACCATATATATGTATGGAGTGGAGTTTGCAAATGAAAAGGAACTTTTTGTTCCCAACAAGCTAGGAGAAGGACCGCTTTCACAAACACTTATCTCTCAGAGCTGAGCATGTGGAGAGACGTTCGTTCATGTAGCACAAAGGGAACGGGTTGCAGGAGAAACTTTTACTCTGTTTTCTCAGTCTGATTCCTAGTGCCGGTTTGAAGTTCCTGCAGTTTTCACTGTAAAACCGAGTTGGAGCTAGTACCTCCCCATATATATGTATGGAGTGGAGTTTGCAAATGAAAAGGAACTTTGTGTTCCCAACAAGCTAGGTGAAGGACGGCTTTCACACACACTTATCTCTCAGAACTGAGCATGTGGAGAGACGTTCGTTCATGTAGCACAAAGGGAACGGGTTGCAGGAGAAACTTTTACTCTGGTTTCTCAGTCTGTTTCCTAGTGCCGGTTTGAAGTTCCTGCAGTTTTCACTGTAAAACCGAGTTGGAGCTAGTACCTACCTATATATATGTATGGAGTGGAGTTTGCTACTGAAAAGGAACTTTGTGTTCCAAACAAGCTAGTTGAAGGACGGCTTTCACACACAATTATCTCTCAGAACCGAGCATGTGGAGAGTCGTTCGTTCATCTAGCACAAAGGGAACAGGTTGCAGGAGGAACTTTTACTCTGGTTTCTCAGTCTGTTTCCTAGTGCCGGTTTGAAGTTCCTGCAGTTTTCACTGTAAAACCGAGTTGGAGCTCGTACCTACCCATATATATGTATGGAGTGGAGTTTGCAAATTAAAGAAACTTTGTGTTCCCAACAAGCTAGTTGAAGGACGGCTTTCACACACACTTATCTCTCAGAACTGAGCATGTGGAGAGACGTTCGTTCATCTAGCACAAAGGGAACGGGTTGCAGGAGGAACTTTTACTCTGTTTTCTCAGTCTGTTTCCTAGTGCCGGTTTGAAGTTCCTGCAGTTTTCACTGTAAAACCGAGTTGGAGCTCGTACCTACCCATATATATGTATGGAGTGGAGTTTGCAAATGAAAAGGAACTTTTTGTTCCCAACAAGCTAGGTGAAGGACCGCTTTCACACACACTTATCTCTCAGAACTGAGCATGGGGAGAGACGTTCGTTCATGTAGCACAAAGGGAACAGGTTGCAGGAGAAACTTTTACTCTGTTTTCTCAGTCTGTTTCCTAGTGCTGGTTTGAAGTTCCTGCAGTTTTCACTGTAAAACCGAGTTGGAGTTAGTACCTCCCCATATATATGTATGGACTGGAGTTTGCAAATGAAAAGGAACTTTGTGTTCCCAACAAGCTAGGTGAAGGACGGCTTTCACACACACTTATCTCTCAGAACTGAGCATGTGGAGAGACGTTCGTTCATGTAGCACAAAGGGAACGGGTTGCAGGAGAAAATTTTACTCTGGTTTCTCAGTCTGTTTCCTAGTGCCGGTTTGAAGTTCCTGCAGTTTTCACTGTAAAACCGAGTTGGAGCTCGTACCTACCCATATATATGTATGGAGTGGAGTATGCAAATGAAAAGAAACTTTGTGTTCCCAACAAGCTAGTTGAAGGACGGCTTTCACATACACATATCTCTCAGAACTGAGCATGTGGAGAGACATTCGTTCATCTAGCACAAAGGGAACGGGTTGCAGGAGGAACTTTTACTCTGGTTTCTCAGTCTGTTTCCTAGTGCCGGTTTGAAGTTCCTGCAGTTTTCACTGTAAAACCGAGTTGGAGCTCGTACATACCCATATATATGTATGGAGTGGAGTTTGCAAATGAAAAGGAACTTTGTGTTCCCAACAAGCTAGGTGAAGGACCGCTTTCACACACACTTATCTCTCAGAACTGAGCATGTGGAGAGACGTTCGTTCATGTAGCACAAAGGGAACGGGTTGCAGGAGAAACTTTTACTCTGTTTTCTCAGTCTGTTTCCTAGTGCCGGTTTGAAGTTCCTGCAGTTTTCACTGTAAAACCGAGTTGGAGCTCGTAGCTACCCATATATATGTATGGAGTGGAGTTTGCAAATGAAAAGAAACTTTGTGTTCCTAACAAGCAAGTTGAAGGACGGCTTTCACATCCACATATCTCTCAGAACTGAGCATGTGGAGAGACATTCGTTCATCTAGCACAAAGGGAACGGGTTGCAGGAGGAACTTTTACTCTGGTTTCTCAGTCTGTTTCCTAGTGCCGGTTTGAAGTTCCTGCAGTTTTCACTGTAAAACCGAGTTGGAGCTAGTACCTACCTATATATATGTATGGAGTGGAGTTTGCAACTGAAAAGGAACTTTGTGTTCCCAACAAGCTAGGTGAAGGACGGCTTTCACACACACTTATCTCTCAGAACTGAGCATGTGGAGAGTCGTTCGTTCATCTAGCACAAAGGGAACGTGTTGCAGGAGAAACTTTTACTCTGCTTTCTCAGTCTGTTTCCTAGTGCCAGTTTGAAGTTCCTGCAGTTTTCACTGTAAAACCGAGTTGGAGCTCGTAGCTACCCATATATATGTATGGAGTGGAGTTTGCAAATGAAAAGAAACTTTGTGTTCCTAACAAGCAAGTTGAAGGACGGCTTTCACATCCACATATCTCTCAGAACTGAGCATGTGGAGAGACATTCGTTCATCTAGCACAAAGGGAACGGGTTGCAGGAGGAACTTTTACTCTGGTTTCTCAGTCTGTTTCCTAGTGCCGGTTTGAAGTTCCTGCAGTTTTCACTGTAAAACCGAGTTGGAGCTCGTACCTACCTATATATATGTATGGAGTGGAGTTTGCAACTGAAAAGGAACTTTGTGTTCCCAACAAGCTAGGTGAAGGACGGCTTTCACACACACTTATCTCTCAGAACTGAGCATGTGGAGAGACGTTCGTTCATCTAGCACAAAGGGAACGGGTTGCAGGAGGAACTTTTACTCTGGTTTCTCAGTCTGTTTCCTAGTGCCGGTTTGAAGTTCCTGCAGTTTTCACTGTAAAACCGAGTTGGAGCTCGTACCTACCCATATATATGTATGGAGTGGAGTTTGCAAATGAAAAGAAACTTTGTGTTCCCAACAAGCTAGTTGAAGGACGGCTTTCACATACACATATCTCTCAGAACTGAGCATGTGGAGAGACATTCGTTCATCTAGCACAAAGGGAACGGGTTGCAGGAGGAACTTTTACTCTGGTTTCTCAGTCTGTTTCCTAGTGCCGGTTTGAAGTTCCTGCAGTTTTCACTGTAAAACCGAGTTGGAGCTAGTACCTACCTATATATATGTAAGGAGTGGAGTTTGCAACTGAAAAGGAACTTTGTGTTCCCAACAAGCTAGGTGAAGGACGACTTTCACACACACTTATCTCTCAGAACTGAGCATGTGGAGAATCGTTCGTTCATCTAGCACAAAGGGAACGGGTTGCAGGAGAAACTATTACTCTGGTTTCTCAGTCTGTTTCCTAGTGCCGGTTTGAAGTTCCTGCAGTTTTCACTGTAAAACCGAGTTGGAGCTCTTACCTACCCATATATATGTATGGAGTGGAGTTTGCAAAAGAAAGAAACTTTGTGTTCCCAACAAGCTAGTTCAAGGACGGCTTTCACACACACTTATCTCTCAGAACTGAGCATGTGGAGAGACGTTCGTTCATCTAGCACAAACGGAACGGGTTGCAAGGGGAACTTTTACTCTGGTATCTCAGTCTGTTTCCTAGTGCCGGTTTGAAGTTCCTGCAGTTTTCAGTGTAAAACATAGTTGGAGCTAGTACCTCCCCATATATATGTATGGAGTGGAGTTTGCAAATGAAAAGAAACTTTGTGTTCCCAACAAGCTAGTTGAAGGACGGCTTTCACATACACATATCTCTCAGAACTGAGCATGTGGAGAGACATTCGTTCATCTAGCACAAAGGGAACGGGTTGCAGGAGGAACTTTTATTCTGGTTTCTCAGTCTGTTTCTTAGTGCCGGTTTGAAGTTCCTGCAGTTTTCACTGTAAAACCGAGTTGGAGCTAGTACCTACCTATATATATGTATGGAGTGGAGTTTGCAACTGAAAAGGAACTTTGTGTTCCCAACAAGCTAGTTGAAGGACGACTTTCACACACACTTATCTCTCAGAACTGAGCATGTGGAGAGTCGTTCGTTCATCTAGCACAAAGGGAACGGGTTGCAGGAGAAACTATTACTCTGGATTCTCAGTCTGTTTCCTAGTGCCGGTTTGAAGTTCCTGCAGTTTTCACTGTAAAACCGAGTTGGAGCTCGTACCTACCCATATATATGTATGGAGTGGAGTTTGCAAATGAAAAGGAACTTTGTGTTCCCAACAAGCTATTTGAAGGACGGCTTTCACACACACTTATCTCTCAGAACTGAGCATGGGGAGAGACGTTCGTTCATGTAGCACAAAGGGAACGGGTTGCAGGAGAAACTTTTACTCTGGTTTCTCAGTCTGTTTCCTAATGCCGGTTTGAAGTTCCTGCAGTTTTCACTGTAAAACCGAGTTGGAGCTCGTACCACCCCATATACATATGTGTGGAGTGGAGTTTACAAATGAAAAGAAACTTTGTGTTCCCAACAAGCTAGTTGATGGACGGCTTTCACATTCACATATCTCTCAGAACTGAGCATGTGGAGAGACATTCGTTCATCTAGCACAAAGGGAACGGGTTGCAGGAGGAACTTTTACTCTGGTTTCTAAGTCTGTTTCCTAGTGCCGGTTTGAAGTTCCTGCAGTTTTCACTGTAAAACCGAGTTGGAGCTAGTACCTACCTATATATATGTATGGAGTGGAGTTTGCAACTGAAAAGGAACTTTGTGTTCCCAACAAGCTAGGTGAAGGACGGCTTTCACACACACTTATCTCTCAGAACTGAGCATGTGGAGAGTCGTTCGTTCATCTAGCACAAAGGGAACAGGTTGCAGGAGAAACTTTTACTCTGGTTTCTCAGTCTATTTCCTAGTGCCGGTTTGAAGTTCCTGCAGTTTTCACTGTAAAACCGAGTTGGAGCTCGTACCTACCCATATATATGTATGGAGTGGAGTTTGCAACTGAAAAGAAACTTTGTGTTCCCAACAAGCTAGGTGAAGGACGGCTTTCACACACACTTATCTCTCAGAACTGAGCATGTGGAGAGTCGTTCGTTCATTTAGCACAAAGGGAACGGGTTGCAGGAGAAACTATTACTCTGGTTTCTCAGTCTGTTTCCTATTGCCGGTTTGAAGTTCCTGCAGTTTTCACTGTAAAACCGAGTTGGAGCTCGTACCTACCCATATATATGTATGGAGTGGAGTTTGCAAATGAAAAGGAACTTTGTGTTCCCAACAAGCTATTTGAAGGACGGCTTTCACATACACATATCTCTCAGAACTGAGCATGGGGAGAGACATTCGTTCATCTAGAACAAAGGGAACGGGTTGCAGGAGGAACTTTTACTCAGGTTTCTCAGTCTGTTTCCTAATGCCGGTTTGAAGTTCCTGCAGTTTTCACTGTAAAACCGAGTTGGAGCTCGTACCTACCCATATACATATGTGTGGAGTGTAGTTTGCAAATGAAAGAAACTTTGTGTTCCCAACAAGCTAGTTGATGGACGGCTTTCACATACACATATCTCTCAGAACTGAGCATGTGGAGAGACATTCGTTCATCTAGCACAAAGGGAACGGGTTGCAGGAGGAACTTTTACTCTGGTTTCTAAGTCTGTTTCCTAGTGCCGGTTTGAAGTTCCTGCAGTTTTCACTGTAAAACCGAGTTGGAGCTAGTACCTACCTATATATATGTATGGAGTGGAGTTTGCAACTGAAAAGGAACTTTGTGTTCCCAACAAGCTAGGTGAAGGACGGCTTTCACACACACTTATCTCTCAGAACTGAGCATGTGGAGAGTCGTTCGTTCATCTAGCACAAAGGGAACGGGTTGCAGGAGGAACTTTTACTCTGGTTTCTCAGTCTGTTTCCTAGTGCCGGTTTGAAGTTCCTGCAGTTTTCACTGTAAAACCGAGTTGGAGCTAGTACCTACCTATATATATGTATGGAGTGGATTTTGCAACTGAAAAGGAACTTTGTGTTCCCAACAAGCTAGGTGAAGGACGACTTTCACACACACTTATCTCTCAGAACTGAGCATGTGGAGAGTCGTTCGTTCATCTAGCACAAATGGAACGGGTTGCAGGAGAAACTATTACTCTGGTTTCTCAGTCTGTTTCCTAGTGCCGGTTTGAAGTTCCTGCAGTTTTCACTGTAAAACCGAGTTGGAGCTCGTACCTACGCATATATATGTATGGAGTGGAGTTTGCAAATGAAAAGGAACTTTGTGTTCCCAACAAGCTATTTGAAGGACGGCTTTCACACACACTTATCTCTCAGAACTGAGCATGGGGAGAGACGTTCGTTCATGTAGCACAAAGGGAACGGGTTGCAGGAGAAACCTTTACTCTGGTTTCTCAGTCTGTTTCCTAATGCCGGTTTGAAGTTCCTGCAGTTTTCACTGTAAAACCGAGTTGGAGCTCGTACCTCCCCATATACATATGTGTGGATTGGAGTTTACATATGAAAAGAAACTTTGTGTTCCCAACAAGCTAGTTGATGGACGGCTTTCACATTCACATATCTCTCAGAACTGAGCATGTGGAGAGACATTCGTTCATCTAGCACAAAGGGAACGGGTTGCAGGAGGAACTTTTACTCTGGTTTCTCAGTCTGTTTCCTAGTGCCGGTTTGAAGTTCCTGCAGTTTTCACTGTAAAACCGAGTTGGAGCTAGTACCTACCTATATATATGTATGGAGTGGAGTTTGCAACTGAAAAGGAACTTTGTGTTCCCAACAAGCTAGGTGAAGGACGGCTTTCACACACATTTATCTCTCAGAACTGAGCATGTGGAGAGACGTTCGTTCATCTAGCACAAAGGGAACGGGTTGCAGGAGGAACTTTTACTCTGGTTTCTCAGTCTGTTTCCTAGTGCCGGTTTGAAGTTCCTGCAGTTTTCACTGTAAAACCGAGTTGGAGCTCGTACCTACCCATATATATGTATGGAGTGGTGTTTGCAAATGAAAAGAAACTTTGTGTTCCCAACAAGCTAGTTGAAGGACGGCTTTCACATACACATATCTCTCAGAACTGAGCATGTGGAGAGACATTCGTTCATCTAGCACAAAGGGAACGGGTTGCAGGAGGAACTTTTACTCTGGTTTCTCAGTCTGTTTCCTAGTGCCGGTTTGAAGTTCCTGCAGTTTTCACTGTAAAACCGAGTTGGAGCTAGTACCTACCTATATATATGTAAGGAGTGGAGTTTGCAACTGAAAAGGAACTTTGTGTTCCCAACAAGCTAGGTGAAGGACGACTTTCACACACACTTATCTCTCAGAACTGAGCATGTGGAGAATCGTTCGTTCATCTAGCACAAAGGGAACAGGTTGCAGGAGAAACTATTACTCTGGTTTCTCAGTCTGTTTCCTAGTGCCGGTTTGAAGTTCCTGCAGTTTTCACTGTAAAACCGAGTTGGAGCTCTTACCTACCCATATATATGTATGGAGTGGAGTTTGCAAAAGAAAGAAACTTTGTGTTCCCAACAAGCTAGTTGAAGGACGGCTTTCACACACACTTATCTCTCAGAACTGAGCATGTGGAGAGACGTTTGTTCATCTAGCACAAACGGAACGGGTTGCAAGAGGAACTTTTACTCTGGTATCTCAGTCTGTTTCCTAGTGCCGGTTTGAAGTTCCTGCAGTTTTCAGTGTAAAACCGAGTTGGAGCTAGTACCTCCCCATATATATGTATGGAGTGGAGTTTGCAAATGAAAAGAAACTTTGTGTTCCCAACAAGCTAGTTGAAGGACGGCTTTCACATACACATATCTCTCAGAACTGAGCATGTGGAGAGACATTCGTTCATCTAGCACAAAGGGAACGGGTTGCAGGAGGAACTTTTATTCTGGTTTCTCAGTCTGTTTCTTAGTGCCGGTTTGAAGTTCCTGCAGTTTTCATTGTAAAACCGAGTTGGAGCTAGTACCTCCCCATATATATGTATGGAGTGGAGTTTGCAAATGAAAAGGAACTTTGTGTTCCCAACAAGCTAGGTGAAGGACCGCTTTCACACACTTATCTCTCAGAACTGAGCATGTGGAGAGACGTTCGTTCATCTAGCACAAAGGGAACGGGTTGCAGGAGGAACGTTTACTCTGTTTTCTCAGTCTGTTTCCTAGTGCCGGTTGGAAGTTCCTGCAGTTTTCACTGTAAAACCGAGTTGGAGCTCGTACCTACCCATATATATGTATGGAGTGGAGTTTGCAACTGAAAAGGAACTTTGTGTTCCCAACAAGCTAGGTGAAGGACGACTTTCACACACACTTATCTCTCAGAACTGAGCATGTGGAGAGTCGTTCGTTCATCTAGCACAAAGGGAACGGGTTGCAGGAGAAACTATTACTCTGGTTTCTCAGTCTGTTTCCTAGTGCCGGTTTGAAGTTCCTGCAGTTTTCACTGTAAAACCGAGTTGGAGCTCGTACCTACCCATATATATGTATGGAGTGGAGTTTGCAAATGAAAAGGAACTTTGTGTTCCCAACAAGCTATTTGAAGGACGGCTTTCACACACACTTATCTCTCAGAACTGAGCATGGGGAGAGACGTTCGTTCATGTAGCACAAAGGGAACGGGTTGCAGGAGAAACCTTTACTCTGGTTTCTCAGTCTGTTTCCTAATGCCGGTTTGAAGTTCCTGCAGTTTTCACTGTAAAACCGAGTTGGAGCTCGTACCTCCCCATATACATATGTGTGGATTGGAGTTTACATATGAAAAGAAACTTTGTGTTCCCAACAAGCTAGTTGATGGACGGCTTTCACATTCACATATCTCTCAGAACTGAGCATGTGGAGAGACATTCGTTCATCTAGCACAAAGGGAACGGGTTGCAGGAGGAACTTTTACTCTGGTTTCTCAGTCTGTTTCCTAGTGCCGGTTTGAAGTTCCTGCAGTTTTCACTGTAAAACCGAGTTGGAGCTAGTACCTACCTATATATATGTATGGAGTGGAGTTTGCAACTGAAAAGGAACTTTGTGTTCCCAACAAGCTAGGTGAAGGACGGCTTTCACACACACTTATCTCTCAGAACTGAGCATGTGGAGAGACGTTCGTTCATCTAGCACAAAGGGAACGGGTTGCAGGAGGAACTTTTACTCTGGTTTCTCAGTCTGTTTCCTAGTGCCGGTTTGAAGTTCCTGCAGTTTTCACTGTAAAACCGAGTTGGAGCTCGTACCTACCCATATATATGTATGGAGTGGAGTTTGCAAATGAAAAGAAACTTTGTGTTCCCAACAAGCTAGTTGAAGGACGGCTTTCACATACACATATCTCTCAGAACTGAGCATGTGGAGAGACATTTGTTCATCTAGCACAAAGGGAACGGGTTGCAGGAGGAACTTTTACTCTGGTTTCTCAGTCTGTTTCCTAGTGCCGGTTTGAAGTTCCTGCAGTTTTCACTGTAAAACCGAGTTGGAGCTAGTACCTACCTATATATATGTATGGAGTGGAGTTTGCAACTGAAAAGGAACTTTGTGTTCCCAACAAGCTAGGTGAAGGACGGCTTTCACACACACTTATCTCTCAGAACTGAGCATGTGGAGAGACGTTCGTTCATCTAGCACAAAGGGAACGGGTTGCAGGAGTAACTTTTACTCTGGTTTCTCAGTCTGTTTCCTAGTGCCGGTTTGAAGTTCCTGCAGTTTTCACTGTAAAACCGAGTTGGAGCTCGTACCTACCCATATATATGTATGGAGTGGAGTTTGCAAATGAAAAGAAACTTTGTGTTCCCAACAAGCTAGTTGAAGGACGGCTTTCACATACACATATCTCTCAGAACTGAGCATGTGGAGAGACATTTGTTCATCTAGCACAAAGGGAACGGGTTGCAGGAGGAACTTTTACTCTGGTTTCTCAGTCTGTTTCCTAGTGCCGGTTTGAAGTTCCTGCAGTTTTCACTGTAAAACCGAGTTGGAGCTCTTACCTACCCATATATATGTATGGAGTGGAGTTTGCAAAAGAAAGAAACTTTGTGTTCCCAACAAGCTAGTTGAAGGACGGCTTTCACACACACTTATCTCTCAGAACTGAGCATGTGGAGAGACGTTCGTTCATCTAGCACAAACGGAACGGGTTGCAAGAGGAACTTTTACTCTGGTATCTCAGTCTGTTTCCTAGTGCCGGTTTGAAGTTCCTGCAGTTTTCAGTGTAAAACCGAGTTGGAGCTAGTACCTCCCCATATATATGTATGGAGTGGACTTTGCAAATGAAAAGAAACTTTGTGTTCCCAACAAGCTAGTTGAAGGACGGCTTTCACATACACATATGTCTCAGAATTGAGCATGTGGAGAGACATTCGTTCATCTAGCACAAAGGGAACGGGTTGCAGGAGGAACTTTTATTCTGGTTTCTCAGTCTGTTTCTTAGTGCCGGTTTGAAGTTCCTGCAGTTTTCACTGTAAAACCGAGTTGGAGCTAGTACCTACCTATATATATGTATGGAGTGGAGTTTGCAACTGAAAAGGAACTTTGTGTTCCCAACAAGCTAGTTGAAGGACGACTTTCACACACGCTTATCTCTCAGAACTGAGCATGTGGAGAGTCGTTCGTTCATCTAGCACAAAGGGAACGGGTTGCAGGAGAAACTATTACTCTGGTTTCTCAGTCTGTTTCCTAGTGCCGGTTTGAAGTTCCTGCAGTTTTCACTGTAAAACCGAGTTGGAGCTCGTACCTACCCATATATATGTATGGAGTGGAGTTTGCAAATGAACAGGAACTTTGTGTTCCCAACAAGCTATTTGAAGGACGGCTTTCACACACACTTATCTCTCAGAACTGAGCATGGGGAGAGACGTTCGTTCATGTAGCACAAAGGGAACGGGTTGCAGGAGAAACTTTTACTCTGGTTTCTCAGTCTGTTTCCTAATGCCGGTTTGAAGTTCCTGCAGTTTTCACTGTAAAACCGAGTTGGAGCTCGTACCTCCCCATATACATATGTGTGGAGTGGAGTTTACAAATGAAAAGAAACTTTGTGTTCCCAACAACTAGATGATGGACGGCTTTCACATACACATATCTCTCAGAAATGAGCATGTGGAGAGACATTCGTTCATCTAGCACAAAGGGAACGGGTTGCAGGAGGAACTTTTACTCTGGTTTCTAAGTCTGTTTCCTAGTGCCGGTTTGAAGTTCCTGCAGTTTTCACTGTAAAACCGAGTTGGAGCTAGTACCTACCTATATATATGTATGGAGTGGAGTTTGCAACTGAAAAGGAACTTTGTGTTCCCAACAAGCTAGGTGAAGGACGGCTTTCACACACACTTATCTCTCAGAACTGAGCATGTGGAGAGTCGTTCGTTCATTTAGCACAAAGGGAACGGGTTGCAGGAGAAACTATTACTCTGGTTTCTCAGTCTGTTTCCTATTGCCGGTTTGAAGTTCCTGCAGTTTTCACTGTAAAACCGAGTTGGAGCTCGTACCTACCCATATATATGTATGGAGTGGAGTTTGCAAATGAAAAGGAACTTTGTGTTCCCAACAAGCTATTTGAAGGACGGCTTTCACATACACATATCTCTCAGAACTGAGCATGGGGAGAGACATTCGTTCATCTAGAACAAAGGGAACGGGTTGCAAGAGGAAATTTTACTCTGGTTTCTCAGTCTGTTTCCTAATGCCGGTTTGAAGTTCCTGCAGTTTTCACTGTAAAACCGTGTTGGAGCTCGTACCTACCCATATACATATGTGTGGAGTGGAGTTTGCAAATGAAAGAAACTTTGTGTTCCCAACAAGCTAGTTGATGAACGGCTTTCACATTCACATATCTCTCAGAACTGAGCATGTGGAGAGACATTCGTTCATCTAGCACAAACCGAACGGGTTGCAAGAGGAACTTTTACTCTGGTTTCTCAGTCTGTGTCCTAGTGCCGGTTTGAAGTTCCTGCAGTTTTCAGTGTAAAACCGAGTTGGAGCTTGTACCTCCCCATATATATGTATGGAGTGGAGTTTGCAAATGAAAAGGAACTTTGTGTTCCCAACAAGCTAGGTGAAGGACCGCTTTCACACACAATTATCTCTCAGAACTGAGCATGTGGAGAGACGTTCGTTCATGTAGCACAAATGGAACGGGTTGCAGGAGGAACTTTTACTCTGTTTTCTCAGTCTGTTTCCTAGTGCCGGTTTGAAGTTCCTGCAGTTTTCACTGTAAAACCGAGTTGGAGCTCGTACCTACCCATATATATGTATGGAGTGGAGTTTGCAAATGAAAAGAAACTTTGTGTTCCCAACAAGCTAGTTGAAGGACGGCTTTCACATACACATATCTCTCAGAACTGAGCATGTGGAGAGACATTCGTTCATCTAGCACAAAGGGAACGGGTTGCAGGAGGAACTTTTACTCTGGTTTCTCAGTCTGTTTCCTAGTGCCGGTTTGAAGTTCCTGCAGTTTTCACTGTAAAACCGATTTGGAGCTAGTACCTACCTATATATATGTATGGAGTGGAGTTTTCAACTGAAAAGGAACTTTGTGTTCCCAACAAGCTAGGTGAAGGACGGCTTTCACACACACTTATCTCTCAGAACCGAGCATGTGGAGAGTCGTTCGTTCATCTAGCACAAAGGGAACGGGTTGCAGGAGGAACTTTTACTCTGGTTTCTCAGTCTGTTTCCTAGTGCCGGTTTGAAGTTCCTGCAGTTTTCACTGTAAAACCGAGTTGGAGCTCGTACCTACCCATATATATGTATGGAGTGGAGTTTGCAAATGAAAGAAACTTTGTGTTCCCAACAAGCTAGTTGAAGGACGGCTTTCACACACACTTATCTCTCAGAACTGAGCATGTGGAGAGACGTTCGTTCATCTAGCACAAAGGGAACGGGTTGCAGGAGGAACTTTTACTCTGTTTTCTCAGTCTGTTTCCTAGTGCCGGTTTGAAGTTCCTGCAGTTTTCACTGTAAAACCGAGTTGGAGCTCGTACCTACCCATATATATGTATGGAGTGGAGTTTGCAAATGAAAAGGAACTTTTTGTTCCCAACAAGCTAGGTGAAGGACCGCTTTCACACACACTTATCTCTCAGAACTGAGCATGGGGAGAGACGTTCGTTCATGTAGCACAAAGGGAACAGGTTGCAGGAGAAACTTTTACTCTGTTTTCTCAGTCTGTTTCCTAGTGCTGGTTTGAAGTTCCTGCAGTTTTCACTGTAAAACCGAGTTGGAGCTAGTACCTCCCCATATATATGTATGGACTGGTGTTTGCAAATGAAAAGGAACTTTGTGTTCCCAACAAGCTAGGTGAAGGACGGCTTTCACACACACTTAACTCTCAGAACTGAGCATGTGGAGAGACGTTCGTTCATGTAGCACAAAGGGAACGGGTTGCAGGAGAAAATTTTACTCTGGTTTCTCAGTCTGTTTCCTAGTGACGGTTTGAAGTTCCTGCAGTTTTCACTGTAAAACCGAGTTGGAGCTCGTACCTACCCATATATATGTATGGAGTGGAGTATGCAAATGAAAAGAAACTTTGTGTTCCCAACAAGCTAGTTGAAGGACGGCTTTCACATACACATATCTCTCAGAACTGAGCATGTGGAGAGACATTCGTTCATCTAGCACAAAGGGAACGGGTTGCAGGAGGAACTTTTACTCTGGTTTCTCAGTCTGTTTCCTAGTGCCGGTTTGAAGTTCCTGCAGTTTTCACTGTAAAACCGAGTTGGAGCTCGTACATACCCATATATATGTATGGAGTGGAGTTTTCAAATGAAAAGGAACTTTGTGTTCCCAACAAGCTAGGTGAAGGACCGCATTCACACACACTTATCTCTCAGAACTGAGCATATGGAGAGACGTTCGTTCATCTAGCACAAAGGGAACGGGTTGCAGGAGGAACTTTTACTCTGTTTTCTCAGTCTGTTTCCTAGTGCCGATTTGAAGTTCCTGCAGTTTTCACTGTAAAACCGAGTTGGAGCTCGTACCTACCCATATATATGTATGGAGTGGAGTTTGCAAATGAAAAGGAACTTTTTGTTCCCAGCAAGCTAGGTGAAGGACCGCTTTCACACACACTTATCTCTCAGAACTGAGCATGTGGAGATACGTTCGTTCATGTAGCACAAAGGGAACGGGTTGCAGGAGAAACTTTTACTCTGTTTTCTCAGTCTGTTTCCTAGTGCCGGTTTGAAGTTCCTGCAGTTTTCACTGTAAAACCGAGTTGGAGCTAGTACCTCCCCATATATATGTATGGAGTGGAGTTTGCAAATGAAAAGGAACTTTGTGTTCCCAACAAGCTAGGTGAAGGACGGCTTTCACACACACTTATCTCTCAGAACTGAGCATGTGGAGAGTCGTTCGTTCATCTAGCACAAAGGGAACGTGTTGCAGGAGAAACTTTTACTCTGGTTTCTCAGTCTGTTTCCTAGTGCCGGTTTGAAGTTCCTGCAGTTTTCACTGTAAAACCGAGTTGGAGCTCGTAGCTACCCATATATATGTATGGAGTGGAGTTTGCAAATGAAAAGAAACTTTGTGTTCCTAACAAGCAAGTTGAAGGACGGCTTTCACATCCACATATCTCTCAGAACTGAGCATGTGGAGAGACATTCGTTCATCTAGCACAAAGGGAACGGGTTGCAGGAGGAACTTTTACTCTGGTTTCTCAGTCTGTTTCCTAGTGCCGGTTTGAAGTTCCTGCCGTTTTCACTGTAAAACCGAGTTGGAGCTAGTACCTACCTATATATATGTATGGAGTGGAGTTTGCAACTGAAAAGGAACTTTGTGTTCCCAACAAGCTAGGTGAAGGACGGCTTTCACACACACTTATCTCTCAGAACTGAGCATGTGGAGAGTCGTTCGTTCATCTAGCACAAAGGGAACGTGTTGCAGGAGAAACTTTTACTCTGGTTTCTCAGTCTGTTTCCTAGTGCCGGTTTGAAGTTCCTGCAGTTTTCACTGTAAAACCGAGTTGGAGCTCGTAGCTACCCATATATATGTATGGAGTGGAGTTTGCAAATGAAAAGAAACTTTGTGTTCCTAACAAGCAAGTTGAAGGACGGCTTTCACATCCACATATCTCTCAGAACTGAGCATGTGGAGAGACATTCGTTCATCTAGCACAAAGGGAACGGGTTGCAGGAGGAACTTTTACTCTGGTTTCTCAGTCTGTTTCCTAGTGCCGGTTTGAAGTTCCTGCAGTTTTCACTGTAAAACCGAGTTGGAGCTAGTACCTACCTATATATATGTATGGAGTGGAGTTTGCAACTGAAAAGGAACTTTGTGTTCCCAACAAGCTAGGTGAAGGACGGCTTTCACACACACTTATCTCTCAGAACTGAGCATGTGGAGAGACGTTCGTTCATCTAGCACAAAGGGAACGGGTTGCAGGAGGAACTTTTACTCTGGTTTCTCAGTCTGTTTCCTAGTGCCGGTTTGAAGTTCCTGCAGTTTTCAGTGTAAATCCGAGTTAGAGCTAGTACCTCCCCATATATATGTATGGAGTGGAGTTTGCTAATGAAAAGGAACTTTGTGTTCCCAACAAGCTAGGTGAAGGACCGCTTTCACACACACTTATCTCTCAGAACTGAGCATGTGGAGAGACGTTCGTTCATGTAGCACAAAGGGATCGGGTTGCAGGAGGAACTTTTACTCTGTTTTCTCAGTCTGTTTCCTAGTGCCGGTTTGAAGTTCCTGCAGTTTTCACTGTAAAACCGAGTTGGAGCTCGTACCTACCCATATATATGTATGGAGTGGAGTTTGCAAATGAAAAGGAACTTTTTGTTCCCAACAAGCTAGGAGAAGGACCGCTTTCACAAACACTTATCTCTCAGAGCTGAGCATGTGGAGAGACGTTCGTTCATGTAGCACAAAGGGAACGGGTTGCAGGAGAAACTTTTACTCTGTTTTCTCAGTCTGTTTCCTAGTGCCGGTTTGAAGTTCCTGCAGTTTTCACTGTAAAACCGAGTTGGAGCTAGTACCTCCCCATATATATGTATGGAGTGGAGTTTGCAAATGAAAAGGAACTTTGTGTTCCCAACAAGCTAGGTGAAGGACGGCTTTCACACACACTTATCTCTCAGAACTGAGCATGTGGAGAGACGTTCGTTCATGTAGCACAAAGGGAACGGGTTGCAGGAGAAACTTTTACTCTGGTTTCTCAGTCTGTTTCCTAGTGCCGGTTTGAAGTTCCTGCAGTTTTCACTGTAAAACCGAGTTGGAGCTAGTACCTACCTATATATATGTATGGAGTGGAGTTTGCTACTGAAAAGGAACTTTGTGTTCCAAACAAGCTAGGTGAAGGACGGCTTTCACACACAATTATCTCTCAGAACCGAGCATGTGGAGAGTCGTTCGTTCATCTAGCACAAAGGGAACAGGTTGCAGGAGGAACTTTTACTCTGGTTTCTCAGTCTGTTTCCTAGTGCCGGTTTGAAGTTCCTGCAGTTTTCACTGTAAAACCGAGTTGGAGCTCGTACCTACCCATATATATGTATGGAGTGGAGTTTGCAAATTAAAGAAACTTTGTGTTCCCAACAAGCTAGTTGAAGGACGGCTTTCACACACACTTATCTCTCAGAACTGAGCATGTGGAGAGACGTTCGTTCATCTAGCACAAAGGGAACGGGTTGCAGGAGGAACTTTTACTCGGTTTTCTCAGTCTGTTTCCTAGTGCCGGTTTGAAGTTCCTTCTGTTTTCACTGTAAAACCGAGTTGGAGCTCGTACCTACCCATATATATGTATGGAGTGGAGTTTGCAAATGAAAAGGAACTTTTTGTTCCCAACAAGCTAGGTGAAGGACCGCTTTCACACACACTTATCTCTCAGAACTGAGCATGGGGAGAGACGTTCGTTCATGTAGCACAAAGTGAACAGGTTGCAGGAGAAACTTTTACTCTGTTTTCTCAGTCTGTTTCCTAGTGCTGGTTTGAAGTTCCTGCAGTTTTCACTGTAAAACCGTGTTGGAGCTAGTACCTCCCCATATATATGTATGGACTGGAGTTTGCAAATGAAAAGGAACTTTGTGTTCCCAACAAGCTAGGTGAAGGACGGCTTTCACACACACTTATCTCTCAGAACTGAGCATGTGGAGAGACGTTCGTTCATGTAGCACAAATGGAACGGGTTGCAGGAGAAAATTTTACTCTGGTTTCTCAGTCTGTTTCCTAGTGACGGTTTGAAGTTCCTGCAGTTTTCACTGTAAAACCGAGTTGGAGCTCGTACCTACCCATATATATGTATGGAGTGGAGTATGCAAATGAAAAGAAACTTTGTGTTCCCAACAAGCTAGTTGAAGGACGGCTTTCACATACACATATCTCTCAGAACTGAGCATGTGGAGAGACATTCGTTCATCTAGCACAAAGGGAACGGGTTGCAGGAGGAACTTTTACTCTGGTTTCTCAGTCTGTTTCCTAGTGCCGGTTTGAAGTTCCTGCAGTTTTCACTGTAAAACCGAGTTGGAGCTCGTACATACCCATATATATGTATGGAGTGGAGTTTTCAAATGAAAAGGAACTTTGTGTTCCCAACAAGCTAGGTGAAGGACCGCATTCACACACACTTATCTCTCAGAACTGAGCATATGGAGAGACGTTCGTTCATCTGGCACAAAGGGAACGGGTTGCAGGAGGAACTTTTACTCTGTTTTCTCAGTCTGTTTCCTAGTGCCGATTTGAAGTTCCTGCAGTTTTCACTGTAAAACCGAGTTGGAGCTCGTACCTACCCATATATATGTATGGAGTGGAGTTTGCAAATGAAAAGGAACTTTTTGTTCCCAACAAGCTAGGTGAAGGACCGCTTTCACACACACTTATCTCTCAGAACTGAGCATGTGGAGAGACGTTCGTTCATGTAGCACAAAGGGAACGGGTTGCAGGAGAAACTTTTACTCTGTTTTCTCAGTCTGTTTCCTAGTGCCGGTTTGAAGTTCCTGCAGTTTTCACTGTAAAACCGAGTTGGAGCTAGTACCTCCCCATATATATGTATGGAGTGGAGTTTGCAAATGAAAAGGAACTTTGTGTTCCCAACAAGCTAGGTGAAGGACGGCTTTCACACACACTTATCTCTCAGAACTGAGCATGTGGAGAGTCGTTCGTTCATCTAGCACAAAGGGAACGTGTTGCAGGAGAAACTTTTACTCTGGTTTCTCAGTCTGTTTCCTAGTGCCGGTTTGAAGTTCCTGCAGTTTTCACTGTAAAACCGAGTTGGAGCTCGTAGCTACCCATATATATGTATGGAGTGGAGTTTGCAAATGAAAAGAAACTTTGTGTTCCTAACAAGCAAGTTGAAGGACGGCTTTCACATCCACATATCTCTCAGAACTGAGCATGTGGAGAGACATTCGTTCATCTAGCACAAAGGGAACGGGTTGCAGGAGGAACTTTTACTCTGGTTTCTCAGTCTGTTTCCTAGTGCCGGTTTGAAGTTCCTGCCGTTTTCACTGTAAAACCGAGTTGGAGCTAGTACCTACCTATATATATGTATGGAGTGGAGTTTGCAACTGAAAAGGAACTTTGTGTTCCCAACAAGCTAGGTGAAGGACGGCTTTCACACACACTTATCTCTCAGAACTGAGCATGTGGAGAGTCGTTCGTTCATCTAGCACAAATGGAACGTGTTGCAGGAGAAACTTTTACTCTGGTTTCTCAGTCTGTTTCCTAGTGCCGGTTTGAAGTTCCTGCAGTTTTCACTGTAAAACCGAGTTGGAGCTCGTAGCTACCCATATATATGTATGGAGTGGAGTTTGCAAATGAAAAGAAACTTTGTGTTCCTAACAAGCAAGTTGAAGGACGGCTTTCACATCCACATATCTCTCAGAACTGAGCATGTGGAGAGACATTCGTTCATCTAGCACAAAGGGAACGGGTTGCAGGAGGAACTTTTACTCTGGTTTCTCAGTCTGTTTCCTAGTGCCGGTTTGAAGTTCCTGCAGTTTTCACTGTAAAACCGAGTTGGAGCTAGTACCTACCTATATATATGTATGGAGTGGAGTTTGCAACTGAAAAGGAACTTTGTGTTCCCAACAAGCTAGGTGAAGGACGGCTTTCACACACACTTATCTCTCAGAACTGAGCATGTGGAGAGACGTTCGTTCATCTAGCACAAAGGGAACGGGTTGCAGGAGGAACTTTTACTCTGGTTTCTCAGTCTGTTTCCTAGTGCCGGTTTGAAGTTCCTGCAGTTTTCACTGTAAAACCGAGTTGGAGCTCGTACCTACCCATATATATATATGGAGTGGAGTTTGCAAATGAAAAGAAACTTTGTGTTCCCAACAAGCTAGTTGAAGGACGGCTTTCACATACACATATCTCTCAGAACTGAGCATGTGGAGAGACATTCGTTCATCTAGCACAAAGGGAACGGGTTGCAGGAGGAACTTTTACTCTGGTTTCTCAGTCTGTTTCCTAGTGCCGGTTTGAAGTTCCTGCAGTTTTCACTGTAAAACCGAGTTGGAGCTAGTACCTACCTATATATATGTAAGGAGTGGAGTTTGCAACTGAAAAGGAACTTTGTGTTCCCAACAAGCTAGGTGAAGGACGACTTTCACACACACTTATCTCTCAGAACTGAGCATGTGGAGAATCGTTCGTTCATCTAGCACAAAGGGAACGGGTTGCAGGAGAAACTATTACTCTGGTTTCTCAGTCTGTTTCCTAGTGCCGGTTTGAAGTTCCTGCAGTTTTCACTGTAAAACCGAGTTGGAGCTCTTACCTACCCATATATATGTATGGAGTGGAGTTTGCAAAAGAAAGAAACTTTGTGTTCCCAACAAGCTAGTTGAAGGACGGCTTTCACACACACTTATCTCTCAGAACTGAGCATGTGGAGAGACGTTCGTTCATCTAGCACAAACGGAACGGGTTGCAAGAGGAACTTTTACTCTGGTATCTCAGTCTGTTTCCTAGTGCCGGTTTGAAGTTCCTGCAGTTTTCAGTGTAAAACAGAGTTGGAGCTAGTACCTCCTCATATATATGTATGGAGTGGAGTTTGCAAATGAAAAGAAACTTTGTGTTCCCAACAAGCTAGTTGAAGGACGGCTTTCACATACACATATCTCTCAGAACTGAGCATGTGGAGAGACATTCGTTCATCTAGCACAAAGGGAACGGGTTGCAGGAGGAACTTTTATTCTGGTTTCTCAGTCTGTTTCTTAGTGCCGGTTTGAAGTTCCTGCAGTTTTCACTGTAAAACCGATTTGGAGCTCGTACCTACCCATATATATGTATGGAGTGGAGTTTGCAAATGAAAAGGAACTTTGTGTTCCCAACAAGCTATTTGAAGGACGGCTTTCACACACACTTATCTCTCAGAACTGAGCATGGGGAGAGACGTTCGTTCATGTAGCACAAAGGGAACGGGTTGCAGGAGAAACTTTTACTCTGGTTTCTCAGTCTGTTTCCTAATGCCGGTTTGAAGTTCCTGCAGTTTTCACTGTAAAACCGAGTTGGAGCTCGTACCTCCCCATATACATATGTGTGGAGTGGAGTTTACAAATGAAAAGAAACTTTGTGTTCCCAACAAGCTAGTTGATGGACGGCTTTCACATTCACATATCTCTCAGAACTGAGCATGTGGAGAGACATTCGTTCATCTAGCACAAAGGGAACGGGTTGCAAGAGGAACTTTTACTCTGGTTTCTAAGTCTGTTTCCTAGTGCCGGTTTGAAGTTCCTGCAGTTTTCACTGTAAAACCGAGTTGGAGCTAGTACCTACCTATATATATGTATGGAGTGGAGTTTGCAACTGAAAAGGAACTTTGTGTTCCCAACAAGCTAGGTGAAGGACGGCTTTCACACACACTTATCTCTCAGAACTGAGCATGTGGAGAGTCGTTCGTTCATCTAGCACAAAGGGAACGGGTTGCAGGAGGAACTTTTACTCTGGTTTCTCAGTCTGTTTCCTAGTGCCGGTTTGAAGTTCCTGCAGTTTTCACTGTAAAACCGAGTTGGAGCTCGTACCTACCCATATATATGTATGGAGTGGAGTTTGCAAATGAAAGAAACTTTGTGTTCCCAACAAGCTAGTTGAAGGACGGCTTTCACACACACTTATCTCTCAGAACTGGGCATGTGGAGAGACGTTCGTTCATCTAGCACAAACGGAACGGGTTGCAAGCTGAACTTTTACTCTGGTTTCTCAGTCTGTTTCCTAGTGCCGGTTTGAAGTTCCTGCAGTTTTCAGTGTAAAACCGAGTTGGAGCTAGTACCTCCCCATATATATGTATGGAGTGGAGTTTGCTAATGAAAAGGAACTTTGTGTTCCCAACAAGCTAGGTGAAGGACCGCTTTCACACACATTTATCTCTCAGAACTGAGCATGTGGAGAGACGTTCGTTCATGTAGCACAAAGGGAACGGGTTGCAGGAGGAACTTTTACTCTGTTTTCTCAGTCTGTTTCCTAGTGCCGCTTTGAAGTTCCTGCAGTTTTCACTGTAAAACCGAGTTGGAGCTCGTACCTACCCATATATATGTATGGAGTGGAGTTTGCAAATGAAAAGGAACTTTTTGTTCCCAACAAGCTAGGAGAAGGACCGCTTTCACAAACACTTATCTCTCAGAACTGAGCATGTGGAGAGACGTTCGTTCATGTAGCACAAAGGGAACGGGTTGCAGGAGAAACTTTTACTCTGTTTTCTCAGTCTGTTTCCTAGTGCCGGTTTGAATTTCCTGCAGTTTTCACTGTAAAACCGAGTTGGAGCTAGTACCTCCCCATATATATGTATGGAGTGGAGTTTGCAAATGAAAAGGAACTTTGTGTTCCCAACAAGCTAGGTGAAGGACGGCTTTCACACACAATTATCTCTCAGAATCGAGCATGTGGAGAGTCGTTCGTTCATCTAGCACAAAGTTAACGGGTTGCAGGAGGAACTTTTACTCTGGTTTCTAAGTCTGTTTCCTAGTGCCGGTTTGAAGTTCCTGCAGTTTTCACTGTAAAACCGAGTTGGAGCTCGTACATACCCATATATATGTATGGAGTGGAGTTTGCAAATGAAAGAAACTTTGTGTTCCCAACAAGCTAGTTGAAGGACGGCTTTCACACACACTTATCTCTCAGAACTGAGCATGTGGAGAGACGTTCGTTCATCTAGCACAAAGGGAACGGGTTGCAGGAGGAACTTTTACTCAGTTTTCTCAGTCTGTTTCCTAGTGCCGGTTTGAAGTTCCTGCAGTTTTCACTGTAAAACCGAGTTGGAGCTCGTACCTACCCATATATATGTATGGAGTGGAGTTTGCAAATGAAAAGGAACTTTTTGTTCCCAACAAGCTAGGTGAAGGACCGCTTTCACACACACTTATCTCTCAGAACTGAGCATATGGAGAGACGTTCGTTCATGTAGCACAAAGGGAACGGGTTGCAGGAGAAACTTTTACTCTGTTTTCTCAGTCTGTTTCCTAGTGCCGGTTTGAAGTTCCTGCAGTTTTCACTGTAAAACCGAGTTGGAGCTAGTACCTCCCCATATATATGTATGGAGTGGAGTTTGCAAATGAAAAGGAACTTTGTGTTCCCAACAAGCTAGGTGAAGGACGGCTTTCACACACACTTATCTCTCAGAACTGAGCATGTGGAGAGACGTACGTTCATGTAGCACAAAGGGAACGGGTTGCAGGAGAAACTTTTACTCTGGTTTCTCAGTCTGTTTCCTAGTGCCGGTTTGAAGTTCCTGCAGTTTTCACTGTAAAACCGAGTTGGAGCTCGTACCTACCCATATATATGTATGGAGTGGAGTATGCAAATGAAAAGAAACTTTGTGTTCCCAACAAGCTAGTTGAAGGACGGCTTTCACATACACATATCTCTCAGAACTGAGCATGTGGAGAGACATTCGTTCATCTAGCACAAAGGGAACGGGTTGCAGGAGGAACTTTTACTCTGGTTTCTCAGTCTGTTTCCTAGTGCCGGTTTGAAGTTCCTGCAGTTTTCACTGTAAAACCGAGTTGGAGCTCGTACCTACCCATATAAATGTATGGAGTGGAGTTTGCAAATGAAAGAAACTTTGTGTTCCCAACAAGCTAGTTGAAGGACGGCTTTCACATACAAATATCTCTCAGAACTGAGCATGTGGAGAGACATTCGTTCATCTAGCACAAAGGGAACGGGTTGCAGGAGGAACTTTTACTCTGGTTTCTCAGTCTGTTTCCTAGTGCCGGTTTGAAGTTCCTGCAGTTTTCACTGTAAAACCGAGTTGGAGCTAGTACCTACCTATATATATGTATGGAGTGGAGTTTGCAACTGAAAAGGAACTTTGTGTTCCCAACAAGCTAGGTGAAGGACGGCTTTCACACACAATTATCTATCAGAATCGAGCATGTGGAGAGTCGTTCGTTCATCTAGCACAAAGTTAACGGGTTGCAGGAGGAACTTTTACTCTGGTTTCTAAGTCTGTTTCCTAGTGCCGGTTTGAAGTTCCTGCAGTTTTCACTGTAAAACCGAGTTGGAGCTCGTACATACCCATATATATGTATGGAGTGGAGTTTGCAAATGAAAGAAACTTTGTGTTCCCAACAAGCTAGTTGAAGGACGGCTTTCACACACACTTATCTCTCAGAACTGAGCATGTGGAGAGACGTTCGTTCATCTAGCACAAAGGGAACGGGTTGCAGGAGGAACTTTTACTCTGTTTTCTCAGTCTGTTTCCTAGTGCCGGTTTGAAGTTCCTGCAGTTTTCACTGTAAAACCGAGTTGGAGCTCGTACCTACCCATATATATGTATGGAGTGGAGTTTGCAAATGAAAAGGAACTTTTTGTTCCCAACAAGCTAGGTGAAGGACCGCTTTCACACACACTTATCTCTCAGAACTGTGCATGTGGAGAGACGTTCGTTCATGTAGCACAAAGGGAACGGGTTGCAGGAGAAACTTTTACTCTGTTTTCTCAGTCTGTTTCCTAGTGCCGGTTTGAAGTTCCTGCAGTTTTCACTGTAAAACCGAGTTGGAGCTAGTACCTCCCCATATATATGTATGGAGTGGAGTTTGCAAATGAAAAGGAACTTTGTGTTCCCAACAAGCTAGGTGAAGGACGGCTTTCACACACACTTATCTCTCAGAACTGAGCATGTGGAGAGACGTTCGTTCATGTAGCACAAAGGGAACGGGTTGCAGGAGAAACTTTTACTCTGGTTTCTCAGTCTGTTTCCTAGTGCCGGTTTGAAGTTCCTGCAGTTTTCACTGTAAAACCGAGTTGGAGCTCGTACCTACCCATATATATGTATGGAGTGGAGTATGCAAATGAAAAGAAACTTTGTGTTCCCAACAAGCTAGTTGAAGGACGGCTTTCACATACACATATCTCTCAGAACTGAGCATGTGGAGAGACATTCGTTCATCTAGCACAAAGGGAACGGGTTGCAGGAGGAACTTTTACTCTGGTTTCTCAGTCTGTTTCCTAGTGCCGGTTTGAAGTTCCTGCAGTTTTCACTGTAAAACCGAGTTGGAGCTCGTACCTACCCATATATATGTATGGAGTGGAGTTTGCAAATGAAAGAAACTTTGTGTTCCCAACAAGCTAGTTGAAGGACGGCTTTCACACACACTTATCTCTCAGAACTGGGCATGTGGAGTGACGTTCGTTCATCTAGCACAAACGGAACGGGTTCCAAGAGGAACTTTTACTCTGGTTTCTCAGTCTGTTTCCTAGTGCCGGTTTGAAGTTCCTGCAGTTTTCACTGTAAAACCGAGTTGGAGCTCGTACCTACCCATATATATGTATGGAGTGGAGTATGCAAATGAAAAGAAACTTTGTGTTTCCAACAAGCTAGTTGAAGGACGGCTTTCACATACACATATCTCTCAGAACTGAGCTTGTGGAGAGACATTCGTTCATCTAGCACAAAGGGAACGGGTTGCAGTAGGAACTTTTACTCTGGTTTCTCAGTCTGTTTCCTAGTGCCGGTTTGAAGTTCCTGCAGTTTTCACTGTAAAACCGAGTTGGAGCTTGTACCTACCTATATATATGTATGGATTGGAGTTTGCTACTGAAAAGGAACTTTGTGTTCCAAACAAGCTAGGTGAAGGACGGTTTTCACACACAATTATCTCTCAGAACCGAGCATGTGGAGAGTCGTTCGTTCATCTAGCACAAAGGGAACAGGTTGCAGGAGGAACTTTTACTCTGGTTTCTCAGTCTGTTTCCTAGTGCCGGTTTGAAGTTCCTGCAGTTTTCACTGTAAAACCGAGTTGGAGCTCGTACCTACCCATATATATGTATGGAGTGGAGTTTGCAAATGAAAAGGAACTTTTTGTTCCCAACAAGCTAGGTGAAGGACCGCTTTCACACACACTTATCTCTCAGAACTGAGCATGGGGAGAGACGTTCGTTCATGTAGCACAAAGGGAACAGGTTGCAGGAGAAACTTTTACTCTGTTTTCTCAGTCTGTTTCCTAGTGCCGGTTTGAAGTTCCTGCAGTTTTCACTGTAAAACCGAGTTGGAGCTAGTACCTCCCCATATATATGTATGGACTGGAGTTTGCAAATGAAAAGGAACTTTTTGTTCCCAACAAGCTAGTTGATGGACGGCTTTCACACACACTTATCTCTCAGAACTGAGCATGTGGAGAGACGTTCGTTCATGTAGCACAAAGGGAACGGGTTGCAGGAGAAAATTTTACTCTGGTTTCTCAGTCTGTTTCCTAGTGACGGTTTGAAGTTCCTGCAGTTTTCACTGTAAAACCGAGTTGGAGCTCGTACCTACCCATATATATGTATGGAGTGGAGTATGCAAATGAAAAGAAACTTTGTGTTCCCAACAAGCTAGTTTAAGGACGGCTTTCACATACACATATCTCTCAGAACTGAGCATGTGGAGAGACATTCGTTCATCTAGCACAAAGGGAACGGGTTGCAGGAGGAACTTTTACTCTGGTTTCTCAGTCTGTTTCCTAGTGCCGGTTTGAAGTTCCTGCAGTTTTCACTGTAAAACCGAGTTGGAGTTCATACATACCCATATATATGTATGGAGTGGAGTTTTCAAATGAAAAGGAACTTTGTGTTCCCAACAAGCTAGGTGAAGGACCGCTTTCACACACACTTATCTCTCAGAACTGAGCATGTGGAGAGACGTTCGTTCATCTAGCACAAAGGGAACGGGTTGCAGGAGGAACTTTTACTCTGTTTTCTCAGTCTGTTTCCTAGTGCCGGTTTGAAGTTCCTGCAGTTTTCACTGTAAAACCGAGTTGGAGCTCGTACCTACCCATATATATGTATGGAGTGGAGTTTGCAAATGAAAAGGAACTTTTTGTTCCCAACAAGCTAGGTGAAGGACCGCTTTCACACACACTTATCTCTCAGAACTGTGCATGTGGAGAGACGTTCGTTCATGTAGCACAAAGGGAACGGGTTGCAGGAGAAACTTTTACTCTGTTTTCTCAGTCTGTTTCCTAGTGCCGGTTTGAAGTTCCTGCAGTTTTCACTGTAAAACCGAGTTGGAGCTAGTACCTCCCCATATATATGTATGGAGTGGAGTTTGCAAATGAAAAGGAACTTTGTGTTCCCAACAAGCTAGGTGAAGGACGGCTTTCACACACACTTATCTCTCAGAACTGAGCATGTGGAGAGACGTTCGTTCATGTAGCACAAAGGGAACGGGTTGCAGGAGAAACTTTTACTCTGGTTTCTCAGTCTGTTTCCTAGTGCCGGTTTGAAGTTCCTGCAGTTTTCACTGTAAAACCGAGTTGGAGCTCGTACCTACCCATATATATGTATGGAGTGGAGTATGCAAATGAAAAGAAACTTTGTGTTCCCAACAAGCTAGTTGAAGGACGGCTTTCACATACACATATCTCTCAGAACTGAGCATGTGGAGAGACATTCGTTCATCTAGCACAAAGGGAACGGGTTGCAGGAGGAACTTTTACTCTGGTTTCTCAGTCTGTTTCCTAGTGCCGGTTTGAAGTTCCTGCAGTTTTCACTGTAAAACCGAGTTGGAGCTCGTACCTACCCATATATATGTATGGAGTGGAGTTTGCAAATGAAAGAAACTTTGTGTTCCCAACAAGCTAGTTGAAGGACGGCTTTCACACACACTTATCTCTCAGAACTGGGCATGTGGAGTGACGTTCGTTCATCTAGCACAAACGGAACGGGTTCCAAGAGGAACTTTTACTCTGGTTTCTCAGTCTGTTTCCTAGTGCCGGTTTGAAGTTCCTGCAGTTTTCACTGTAAAACCGAGTTGGAGCTCGTACCTACCCATATATATGTATGGAGTGGAGTATGCAAATGAAAAGAAACTTTGTGTTTCCAACAAGCTAGTTGAAGGACGGCTTTCACATACACATATCTCTCAGAACTGAGCTTGTGGAGAGACATTCGTTCATCTAGCACAAAGGGAACGGGTTGCAGTAGGAACTTTTACTCTGGTTTCTCAGTCTGTTTCCTAGTGCCGGTTTGAAGTTCCTGCAGTTTTCACTGTAAAACCGAGTTGGAGCTTGTACCTACCTATATATATGTATGGATTGGAGTTTGCTACTGAAAAGGAACTTTGTGTTCCAAACAAGCTAGGTGAAGGACGGTTTTCACACACAATTATCTCTCAGAACCGAGCATGTGGAGAGTCGTTCGTTCATCTAGCACAAAGGGAACAGGTTGCAGGAGGAACTTTTACTCTGGTTTCTCAGTCTGTTTCCTAGTGCCGGTTTGAAGTTCCTGCAGTTTTCACTGTAAAACCGAGTTGGAGCTCGTACCTACCCATATATATGTATGGAGTGGAGTTTGCAAATGAAAAGGAACTTTTTGTTCCCAACAAGCTAGGTGAAGGACCGCTTTCACACACACTTATCTCTCAGAACTGAGCATGGGGAGAGACGTTCGTTCATGTAGCACAAAGGGAACAGGTTGCAGGAGAAACTTTTACTCTGTTTTCTCAGTCTGTTTCCTAGTGCCGGTTTGAAGTTCCTGCAGTTTTCACTGTAAAACCGAGTTGGAGCTAGTACCTCCCCATATATATGTATGGACTGGAGTTTGCAAATGAAAAGGAACTTTTTGTTCCCAACAAGCTAGTTGATGGACGGCTTTCACACACACTTATCTCTCAGAACTGAGCATGTGGAGAGACGTTCGTTCATGTAGCACAAAGGGAACGGGTTGCAGGAGAAAATTTTACTCTGGTTTCTCAGTCTGTTTCCTAGTGACGGTTTGAAGTTCCTGCAGTTTTCACTGTAAAACCGAGTTGGAGCTCGTACCTACCCATATATATGTATGGAGTGGAGTATGCAAATGAAAAGAAACTTTGTGTTCCCAACAAGCTAGTTTAAGGACGGCTTTCACATACACATATCTCTCAGAACTGAGCATGTGGAGAGACATTCGTTCATCTAGCACAAAGGGAACGGGTTGCAGGAGGAACTTTTACTCTGGTTTCTCAGTCTGTTTCCTAGTGCCGGTTTGAAGTTCCTGCAGTTTTCACTGTAAAACCGAGTTGGAGCTCATACATACCCATATATATGTATGGAGTGGAGTTTTCAAATGAAAAGGAACTTTGTGTTCCCAACAAGCTAGGTGAAGGACCGCTTTCACACACACTTATCTCTCAGAACTGAGCATATGGAGAGACGTTCGTTCATCTAGCACAAAGGGAACGGGTTGCAGGAGGAACTTTTACTCTGTTTTCTCAGTCTGTTTCCTAGTGCCGATTTGAAGTTCCTGCAGTTTTCACTGTAAAACCGAGTTGGAGCTCGTACCTACCCATATATATGTATGGAGTGGAGTTTGCAAATGAAAAGGAACTTTTTGTTCCCAACAAGTTAGGTGAAGGACCGCTTTCACACACACTTATCTCTCAGAACTGAGCATGTGGAGAGACGTTCGTTCATGTAGCACAAAGGGAACGGGTTGCAGGAGAAACATTTACTCTGTTTTCTCAGTCTGTTTCCTAGTGCCGGTTTGAAGTTCCTGCAGTTTTCACTGTAAAACGGAGTTGGAGCTAGTACCTCCCCATATATATGTATGGAGTGGAGTTTGCAAATGAAAAGGAACTTTGTGTTCCCAACAAGCTAGGTGAAGGACGGCTTTCACACACACTTATCTCTCAGAACTGAGCATGTGGAGAGTCGTTCGTTCATCTAGCACAAAGGGAACGTGTTGCAGGAGAAACTTTTACTCTGGTTTCTCAGTCTGTTTCCTAGTGCCGGTTTGAAGTTCCTGCAGTTTTCACTGTAAAACCGAGTTGGAGCTCGTAGCTACCCATATATATGTATGGAGTGGAGTTTGCAAATGAAAAGAAACTTTGTGTTCCTAACAAGCAAGTTGAAGGACGGCTTTCACATCCACATATCTCTGAGAACTGAGCATGTGGAGAGACGTTCGTTCATCTAGCACAAAGGAACGGGTTGCAGGAGGAACTTTTACTCTGGTTTCTCAGTCTGTTTCGTAGTGCCGGTTTGAAGTTCCTGCAGTTTTCACTGTAAAACCGAGTTGGAGCTCGTACCTACCCATATATATGTATGGAGTGGAGTTTGCAAATGAAAAGAAACTTTGTGTTCCCAACAAGCTAGTTGAAGGACGGCTTTCACACACACTTATCTCTCAGAACTGAGCATGTGGAGAGACGTTCGTTCATCTAGCACAAAGGGAACGTGTTGCAGGAGGAACTTTTACTCTGGTTTCTCAGTCTGTTTCCTAGTGCCGGTTTGAAGTTCCTGCAGTTTTCACTGTAAAACAGAGTTGGAGCTAGTACCTCCCCATATATATGTATGGTTTGGAGTTTGCAAATGAAATGGAACTTTGTGTTCCCAACAAGATAGGTGAAGGACGGCTTTCACATACACATATCTCTAAGAATTGAGCATGTGGAGAGACATTCGTTCATCTAGCACAAAGGGAACGGGTTGCAGGAGGAACTTTTACTCTGGTTTCTCAGTCTGTTTCCTAGTGCCGGTTTGAAGTTCCTGCAGTTTTCACTGTAAAACCGAGTTGGAGCTAGTACCTACCTATATATATTTATGGAGTGGAGTTTGCAACTGAAAAGGAACTTTGTGTTCCCAACAAGCTAGGTGAAGGACGGCTTTCACACACACTTATCTCTCAGAACTGAGCATGTGGAGAGTCGTTCGTTCATGTAGCACAAAGAGAACGGGTTGCAGGAGAAACTTTTACTCTGGTTTCTCAGTCTGTTTCCTAGTGCCGGTTTGAAGTTCCTGCAGTTTTCACTGTAAAACCGAGTTGGAGCTCGTACCTACCCATATATATGTATGGAGTGTAGTTTGCAAATTAAAAGGAACTTTTTGTTCCCAACAAGCTAGGTGAAGGACGGCTTTCACACACACATATCTCTCAGAACTGAGCATGTGGAGAGACGTTCGTTCATGTAGCACAAAGGGAACGGGTTGCAGGAGAAACTTTTACTCTGTTTTCTCAGTCTGTTTCCTAGTGCCGGTTTGAAGTTCCTGCAGTTTTCACTGTAAAACCGAGTTGGAGCTCGTACCTCCCCATATACATATGTGTGGGGTGGAGTTTACAAATGAAAAGAAACTGTGGGTTCCCAACAAGCTATTTGAAGGACGGCTTTCACATTCACATATCTCTCAGAACTGAGCATGTGGAGAGACATTCGTTCATCTAGCACAAAGGAAACGGGTTGCAGGAGGAACTTTTACTCTGGTTTCTCAGTCTGTTTCCTAGTGCCGGTTTGAAGTTCCTGCAGTTTTCACTGTAAAACCGAGTTGGAGCTCGTACCTACCCATATATATGTATGGAGTGGAGTTTGCAAATGAAAAGGAACTTTTTGTTCCCAACAAGCTAGGTGAAGGACCGCTTTCACACACACATATCTCTCAGAACTGAGCATGTGGAGAGACGTTCGTTCATGTGGCACAAAGGGAACGGGTTGCAGGAGAAACTTTTCTCTGTTTTCTCAGTCTGTTTCCTAGTGCCGGTTTGAAGTTCCTGCAGTTTTCACTGTAAAAGCGAGTTGGAGCTCGTACCTCCCCATATATATGTATGGAGTGGAGTTTGCAAATGAAAAGGAACTTTGTGTTCCCAACAAGCTAGGTGAAGGACGGCTTTCACACACACGTATCTCTCAGAACTGAGCATGTGGAGAGACGTTCGTTCATGTAGCACAAAGGGAACGGGTTGCAGGAGAAACTTTTACTCTGGTTTCTCAGTCTGTTTCCTAGTGCCGGTTTGAAGTTCCTGCAGTTTTCACTGTAAAACCGAGTTGGAGCTCGTACCTCCCCATATACGTATGTGTGGAGTTGAGTTTACAAATGAAAAGAAACTTTGTGTTCCCAACAAGCTAGTTGAAGGACGGCTTTCACATTCACATATCTCTCAGAACTGAGCATGTGGAGAGACATTCGTTCATCTAGCACAAAGGGAACGGGTTGCAGGAGGAACTTTTACTCTGGTTTCTCAGTCTGTTTCCTAGTGCCAGTTTGAAGTTCCTGCAGTTTTCACTGTAAAACCGTGTTGGAGCTCGTACCTACCCATATATATGTATGGAGTGGAGTTTGCAAATGAAAGAAACTTTGTGTTCCCAACAAGCTAGTTGAAGGACGGCTTTCACACACACTTATCTCTCAGAAATGAGCATGTGGAGAGACGTTCGTTCATCTAGCACAAACGGAACGGGTTGCAAGAGGAACTTTTACTCTGGTTTCTCAGTCTGTTTCCTAGTTGCGGTTTGAAGTTCCTGCAGTTTTCAGTGTAAAACCGAGTTGGAGCTAGTACTTCCCCATATATATGTATGGAGTGGAATTTGCAAATGAAAAGGAACTTTGTGTTCCCAACAAGCTAGGTGAAGGACGGCTTTCACATACACATATCTCTCAGAACTGAGCATGTGGAGAGACATTCGTTCATCTAGCAAAAAGGGAACGGGTTGCAGGAGGAACTTTTACTCTGGTTTCTCAGTCTGTTTCCTAGTGCCGGTTTGAAGTTCCTGCAGTTTTCACTGTAAAACCGAGTTGGAGCTAGTACCTACCTATATATATTTATGGAGTGGAGTTTGCAACTGAAAAGGAACTTTGTGTTCCCAACAAGCTAGGTGAAGGACGGCTTTCACACACACTTATCTCTCAGAACTGAGCATGTGGAGAGTCGTTCGTTCATGTAGCACAAAGGGAACGGGTTGCAGGAGAAACTTTTACTCTGGTTTCTCAGTCTGTTTCCTAGTGCCGGTTTGAAGTTCCTGCAGTTTTCACTGTAAAACCGAGTTGGAGCTCGTACCTCCCCATATACATATGTGTGGGGTGGAGTTTACAAATGAAAAGAAACTGTGGGTTCCCAACAAGCTAGTTGAAGGACGGCATTCACATTCACATATCTCTCAGAACTGAGCATGTGGAGGGACATTCGTTCATCTAGCACAAAGGGAACGGGTTGCAGGAGGAACTTTTACTCTGGTTTCTCAGTCTGTTTCCTAGTGCCGGTTTGAAGTTCCTGCAGTTTTCACTGTAAAACCGAGTTGGAGCTAGTACCTACCTATATATATGTATGGAGTGGAGTTTGTAACTGAAAAGGAACTTTGTGTTCCCAACAAGCTAGATGAAGGACGGCTTTCACACACACTTATCTCTCAGAACTGAGCATGTGGAGAGACGTTCGTTCATCTAGCACAAACGGAACGGGTTGCAAGGGGAACTTTTACTCTGGTTTCTCTGTCTGTTTCCTAGGGCCGGTTTGAAGTTCCTGCAGTTTTCACTGTAAAACCGAGTTGGAGCTAGTACTTACCTATATATATGTATGGAGTGGATTTTGCAACTGAAAAGGAACTTTGTGTTCCCAACAAGCTAGGTGAAGGACGACTTTCACACTCACTTATCTCTCAGAACTGAGCATGTGGAGAGTCGTTCGTTCATCTAGCACAAAGGGAACGGGTTGCAGGAGAAACTATTACTCTGGTTTCTCAGTCTGTTTCCTAGTGCCGGTTTGAAGTTCCTGCAGTTTTCACTGTAAAACCGAGTTGGAGCTTGTACCTACCCATATATATGTATGGGGTGGAGTTTGCAAATGAAAAGAAACTTTGTGTTCCCAACAAGCTAGGTGAAGGACGGCTTTCACACACACATATCTCTCAGAACTGAGCATGTGGAGAGACATTCGTTCATCTAGCACAAATGGAACGGGTTGCAGGAGGAAATTTTACTCTGGTTTCTCAGTCTGTTTCCTAGTGCCGGTTTGAAGTTCCTGCAGTTTTCACTGTAAAACCGAGTTGGAGCTCGTACCTACCCATATATATGTATGGAGTGGAGTTTGCAAATGAAAGAAACTTTGTGTTCCCAACAAGCTAGTTGAAGGACGGCTTTCACACACACTTATCTCTCAGAACTGAGCATGTGGAGAGACGTTCGTTTATCTAGCACAAACGGAACGGTTTGCAACAGGAAATTTTACTCTGGTTTCTCAGTCTGTTTCCTAGTGCCGGTTTGAAGTTCCTGCAGTTTTCACTGTAAAACCGAGTTGGAGCTCGTACCTACCCATATATATGTATGGAGTGGAGTTTGCAAATGAAAAGAAACTTTGTGTTCCCAACAAGCTAGTTGAAGGACGGCTTTCACACACACTTATCTCTCAGAACTGAGCATGAGGAGAGACGTTCGTTCATCTAGCACAACCGGAACCGGTTGCAAGAGGAAATTTTACTCTGGTTTCTCAGTCTGTTTCCTAGTGCCGGTTTGAAGTTCCTGCAGTTTTCACTGTAAAACCGATTTGGAGCTAGTACCTCCCCATATATATGTATGGAATGGAGTTTGCAAATGAAAAGGAACTTTGTGTTCCCAACAAGCTAGGTGAAGGACGGCTTTCACACACACTTATCTCTCAGAACTGAGCATGTGGAGAGTCGTTCGTTCATCTAGCACAAAGGGAACGAGTTGCAGGAGAAACTTTTACTCTGGTTTCTCAGTCTGTTTCCCAGTGCCGGTTTGAAGTTCCTGCAGTTTTCACTGTAAAATCGAGTTGGAGCTCTTACCTACCCATATATATGTATGGAGTGGAGTTTGCAAATGAAAAGAAACTTTGTGTTCCCAACAAGCTAGTTGAAGGACGGCTTTCACATCCACATATCTCTCAGAACTGAGCATATGGAGAGACGTTCGTTCATCTAGCACAAAGGGAACGTGTTGCAGGAGGAACTTTTACTCTGGTTTCTCAGTCTGTTTCCTAGTGCCGGTTTGAAGTTCCTGCAGTTTTCACTGTAAAACAGTTGGAGCTAGTACCTCCCCATATATATGTATGGATTGGAGTTTGCAAATGAAAAGGAACTTTGTGTTCCCAACAAGCTAGGTGAAGGACGGCTTTCACATACACATATCTCTCAGAACTGAGCATGTGGAGAGACATTCGTTCATTTAGCACAAAGGGAACGGGTTGCAGGAGGAACTTTTACTCTGGTTTCTCAGTCTGTTTCCTAGTGCCGGTTTGAAGTTCCTGCAGTTTTCATTGTAAAACCGAGTTGGAGCTAGTACCTACCTATATATATGTATGGAGTGGAGTTTGCAAATGAAAAGAAACTTTGTGTTCCCAACAAGCTAGGTGAAGGACGGCTTTCACACACACTTATCTCTCAGAACTGAGCATGGGGAGAGACGTTCGTTCATGTAGCACAAAGGGAACGGGTTGCAGGAGAAACTTTTACTCTGGTTTCTCAGTCTGTTTCCTAGTGCCGGTTTGAAGTTCCTGCAGTTTTCACTGTAAAACCGAGTTGGAGCTCGTACCTCCCCATATATATGTATGGAGTGGAGTTTGCAACTGAAAAGGAACTTTGTGTTCCCAACAAGCTAGTTGAAGGACGGCTTTCACACACACTTATCTCTCAGAACTGAGCATGTGGAGAGACGTTCGTTCATGTAGCACAAAGGGAACGGGTTGCAGGGGAAACTTATACTCTGGTTTCTCAGTTTGTTTCCTAGTGCCGGTTTGAAGTTCCTGCAGTTTTCACTGTAAAACCGAGTTGGAGCTCGTACCTCCCCATATACTTATGTGTGGAGTGGAGTTTGCAAATGAAAAGAAACTTTGTGTTCCCAACAAGCTACTTGAAGGACGGCTTTCACATCCACATATCTCTCAGAACTGAGCATGTGGAGAGACGTTCGTTCATCTAGCACAAAGGGAACGTGTTGCAGGAGGAACTTTTACTCTGGTTTCTCAGTCTGTTTCCTAGTGCCGGTTTGAAGTTCCTGCAGTTTTCACTGTAAAACAGAGTTGGAGCTAGTACCTCCCCATATATATGTATGGATTTGAGTTTGCAAATGAAAAGGAACTTTGTGTTCCCAACCAGCTAGGTGAAGGACGGCATTCACATACACATATCTCTCAGAACTGAGCATGTGGAGAGACGTTCGTTCATCTAGCACAAAGGGAACTTATTGCAGGATTAACTTTTACTCTGGTTTCTCAGTCTGTTTCCTAGTGCCGGTTTGAAGTTCCTGCAGTTTTCACTGTAAAACCGAGTTGGAGGTAGTACCTCCCCATATATATGTATGGAGTGTAGTTTGCAAATGAAAAGGAACTTTGTGTTCCCAACAAGCTAGGTGAAGGACGGCTTTCACACACACTTATCTCTCAGAACTGAGCATGTGGAGAGACGTTCGTTCATGTAGCACAAAGGGAACGGTTTGCAGGAGAAACTTTTACTCTGGTTTCTCAGTCTGTTTCCTAGTGCCGGTTTGAAGTTCCTGCAGTTTTCACTGTAAAACCGAGTTGGAGCTCGTACCTCCCCATATACATATGTGTGGAGTGGAGTTTACAAATGAAAAGAAACTGTGGGTTCCCAACAAGCTAGTTGAAGGACGGCTTTCACATTCACATATCTCTCAGAACTGAGCATGTGGATAGACATTCGTTTATCTAGCACAAAGGGAACGGGTTGCAGGAGGAAATTTTACTCTGGTTTCTCAGTCTATTTCCTAGTGCCTGTTTGAAGTTCCTGCAGTTTTCACTGTAAAACCGAGTTGGAGCTCGTACCTACCCATATATATGTATGGAGTGGAGTTTGCAACTGAAAAGGAACTTTGTGTTCCCAACAAGCTAGTTGAAGGACGGCTTTCACACACACTTATCTCTCAGAACTGAGCATGTGGAGAGACGTTTGTTCATGTAGCACAAAGGGAACGGGTTGCAGGGGAAACTTATACTCTGGTTTCTCAGTCTGTTTCCTAGTGCCGGTTTGAAGTTCCTGCAGTTTTCACTGTAAAACCAAGTTGGAGCTCGTACCTCCCCATATACTTATGTGTGGAGTGGAGTTTTCAAATGAAAAGAAACTTTGTGTTCCCAACAAGCTAGTTGAAGGACGGCTTTCACATCCACATATCTCTCAGAACTGAGCATGTGGAGAGACGTTCGTTCATCTAGCACAAAGGGAACGTGTTGCAGGAGGAACTTTTACTCTGGTTTCTCAGTCTGTTTCCTAGTGCCGGTTTGAAGTTCCTGCAGTTTTCACTGTAAAACAGAGTTGGAGCTAGTACCTCCCCATATATATGTATGGAGTGGAATTTGCAAATGAAAAGGATCTTTGTGTTCCCAATAAGCTAGGTGAAGGACGGCTTTCACATACACATATCTCTCAGAACTGAGCATGTGGAGAGACATTCGTTCATCTAGCACAAAGGGAACGGGTTGCAGGAGGAACTTTTACTCTGGTTTCTCAGTCTGTTTCCTAGTGCCGGTTTGAAGTTCCTGCAGTTTTCACTGTAAAACCGAGTAGGAGCTAGTACCTACCCATATATATGTAAGGAGTGCAGTTACCAAATGAAAAGAAACTTTGTGTTCCTAACAAGCAAGTTGAAGGACGGCTTTCACATCCACATATCTCTCAGAACTGAGCATGTGGAGAGACGTTCGTTCATCTAGCACAAAGGGAACGTGTTGCAGGAGGAACTTTTACTCTGGTTTCTCAGTCTGTTTCCTAGTGCCGGTTTGAAGTTCCTGCTGTTTTCACTGTAAAACCGAGTTGAAGCTAGTACCTAACCATATATATGTATGGAGTGGAGTTTGCAAATGAAAAGAAACTTTGTGTTCCCAACAAGCTAGTTGAAGGACGGCTTTCACACACACTTATCATTCTGAACTGAGCATGTGGAGAGACGTTCGTTCATCTAGCACAAACGGAACCGGTTGCAAGAGGAACTTTTACTCTGGTTTCTCAGTCTGTTTCCTAGTGCCGGTTTGAAGTTCCTGCAGTATTCACTGTAAAACCGATTTGGAGCTAGTACCACCCCATATATATGTATGGAATGGAGTTTGCAAATGAAAAGGAACTTTGTGTTCCCAATAAGCTATTTGAAGGACGGCTTTCACACACACTTATCTCTCAGAACTGAGCATGGGGAGAGACATTCGTTCATCTAGCACAAAGGGAACGGGTTGCAGGAGGAACTTTTACTCTGGTTTCTCAGTCTGTTTCCTAGTGCCGGTTTGAAGTTCCTGCAGTTTTCACTGTAAAACCGATTTGGAGCTCGTACCTACCCATATATATGTATGGAGTGGAGTTTGCAAATGAAAAGAAACTTTGTGTTCCCAACAAGCTAGTTGAAGGACGGCTTTCACATCCACATATCTCTCAGAACTGAGCATGTGGAGAGACGTTCGTTCATCTAGCACAAAGGGAACGTCTTGCAGGAGGAACTTTTAATCTGGTTTCTCAGTCTGTTTCCTAGTGCCGGTTTGAAGTTCCTGCAGTTTTCACTGTAAAACCGAGTTGGAGCTCGTACCTACCCATATATACGTATGGAGTGGAGTTTGCAAATGAAAAGAAACTTTGTGTTCCCAACAAGCTAGTTGAAGGACGGCTTTCACACACACTTATCTCTCAGAACTGAGCATGTGGAGAGACGTTCGTTCATCTAGCACAAACGGAACCGGTTGCAAGAGGAAATTTTACTCTGGTTTCTCAGTCTGTTTCCTAGTGCCGGTTTCAAGTTCCTGCAATTTTCACTGTAAAAACGATTTGGAGCTAGTACCTCCCCATATATATGTATGGAATGGAGTTTGCAAATTAAAAGGAACTTTGTGTTCCCAACAAGCTATTTGAAGGACGGCTTTCACACACACTTATCTCTCAGAACTGAGCATGGGGAGAGACGTTCGTTCATGTAGCACAAAGGGAACGGGTTGCAGGAGAAACTTTTACTCTGGTTTCTCAGTCTGTTTCCTAGTGCCGGTTAGAAGTTCCTGCAGTTTTCACTGTAAAACCGAGTTGGAGCTCGTACCTCCCCATATACATATGTGTGGAGTGGAGTTTACAAATGAAAAGAAACTTTGTGTTCCCAACAAGCTAGTTGAAGGACGGCTTTCACATTCACATATCTCTCAGAACTTAGCATGTGGATAGACATTCGTTTATCTAGCACAAAGGGAACGGGTTGCAGGAGGAACTTTTAGTCTGGTTTCTCAGTCTATTTCCTAGTGCCGGTTTGAAATTCCTGCAGTTTTCACTGTAAAACCGAGTTGGAGCTCGTACCTACCCATATATATGTATGGAGTGGAGTTTGCAACTGAAAAGGAACTTTGTGTTCCCAACAAGCTAGTTGAAGGACGGCTTTCACACACACTTATCTCTCAGAACTGAGCATGTGGAGAGACGTTTGTTCATGTAGCACAAAGGGAACGGGTTGCAGGGGAAACTTATACTCTGGTTTCTCAGTCTGTTTCCTAGTGCCGGTTTGAAGTTCCTGCAGTTTTCACTGTAAAACCGAGTTGGAGCTCGTACCTACCCATATATACGTATGGAGTGGAGTTTGCAAATGAAAAGAAACTTTGTGTTCCCAACAAGCTAGTTGAAGGACGGCTTTCACACACACTTATCTCTCAGAACTGAGCATGTGGAGAGACGTTCGTTCATCTAGCACAAACGGAACCGGTTGCAAGAGGAAATTTTACTCTGGTTTCTCAGTCTGTTTCCTAGTGCCGGTTTGAAGTTCCTGCAGTTTTCACTGTAAAACCGATTTGGAGCTAGTACCTCCCCATATATATGTATGGAATGGAGTTTGCAAATGAAAAGGAACTTTGTGTTCCCAACAAGCTATTTGAAGGACGGCTTTCACACACACTTATCTCTCAGAACTGAGCATGGGGAGAGACGTTCGTTCATGTAGCACAAAGGGAACGGGTTGCAGGAGAAACTTTTACTCTGGTTTCTCAGTCTGTTTCCTAGTGCCGGTTAGAAGTTCCTGCAGTTTTCACTGTAAAACCGAGTTGGAGCTCGTACCTCCCCATATACATATGTGTGGAGTGGAGTTTACAAATGAAAAGAAACTTTGTGTTCCCAAGAAGCTAGTTGAAGGACGGCTTTCACATTCACATATCTCTCAGAACTTAGCATGTGGAGAGACATTCGTTCATCTAGCACAAAGGGAACGGGTTGCAGGAGGAACTTTTACTCTGGTTTCTCAGTCTGTTTCCTAGTGCCGGTTTGAAGTTCCTGCAGTTTTCACTGTAAAACCGAGTTGGAGCTCGTACCTACCCATATATATGTATGGAGTGGAGTTTGCAAATGAAAAGAAACTTTGTGTTCCCAACAAGCTAGTTGAAGGACGGCTTACACACACACTTATCTCTCAGAACTGAGCATGTGGAGAGACGTTCGTTCATCTAGCACAAACGGAACCGGTTGCAAGAGGAACTTTTACTCTGGTTTCTCAATCTGTTTCCTAGTGCCGGTTAGAAGTTCCTGCAGTTTTCACTGTAAAACCAAGTTGGAGCTAGTACCTACCTATATATATGTATGGAGTGGAGTTTGCAAATTAAAAGGAACTTTGTGTTCCCAACAAGCTAGGTGAAGGACGGCTTTCACACACACTTATCTCTCAGAAATGAGCATGTGGAGAGTCGTTCGTTCATCTAGAACAAAGGGAACGGGTTGCAGGAGAAACTTTTACTCTGGTTTCTCAGTCTGTTTCCTAGTGCCGGTTTGAAGTTCCTGCAGTTTTCACTGTAAAATCGAGTTGGAGCTCGTACCTACCCATATATATGTATGGAGTGGAGTTTGCAAATGAAAAGAAACTTTGTGTTCCCAACAAGCTAGTTGAAGGGCGGCTTTCACATCCACATATCTCTCAGAACTGAGCATGTGGAGAGACGTTCGTTCATCTAGCACAAAGGGAACGTGTTGCAGGAGGAACTTTTACTCTGGTTTCTCAGTCTGTTTCCTAGTGCCGGTTTGAAGTTCCTGCAGATTTCACTGTAAAACAGAGTTGGAGCTAGTACCTCCCCATATATATGTATGGATTGGAGTTTGCAAATGAAAAGGAACTTTGTGTTCCCAACAAGCTAGGTGAAGGACGGCTTTCACATACACATATCTCTCAGAACTGAGCATGTGGAGAGACATTCGTTCATTTAGCACAAAGGGAACGGGTTGCAGGAGGAACTTTTACTCTGGTTTCTCAGTCTGTTTCCTAGTGCCGGTTTGAAGTTCCTGCAGTTTTCACTGTAAAACCGAGTTGGAGCTAGTACCTACCTATATATATGTATGGAGTGGAGTTTGCAAATGAAAAGAAACTTTGTGTTCCCAACAAGCTAGTTGAAGGACGGCTTTCACACACACTTATCTCTCAGAACTGAGCATGGGGAGAGACGTTCGTTCATGTAGCACAAAGGGAACGGGTTGCAGGAGAAACTTTTACTCTGGTTTCTCAGTCTGTTTCCTAGTGCCGGTTTGAAGTTCCTGCAGTTTTCACTGTAAAACCGAGTTGGAGCTAGTACCTCACCATATATATGTATGGAATGGAGTTTGCAAATGAAAAGGAACTTTGTGTTCCCAACAAGCTAGTTGAAGGATGGCTTTCACACACACTTATCTCTCAGAACTGAGCATGTGGAGAGACATTCGTTCATCTAGCACAAAGGGAACGGGTTGCAGGAGAAACTTTTACTGTGGTTTCTCAGTCTGTTTCCTAGTGCCGGTTTGAAGTTCCTGCAGTTTTCACTGTAAAACCGAGTTGGAGCTCGTACCTCCCCATATACATATGTGTGGAGTGGAATTTACAAATGAAAAGAAACTGTGGGTTCCCAACAAGCTAGTTGAAGGACGGCTTTCACATTCACATATCTCTCAGAACTGAGCATGTGGATAGACATTCGTTTTTCTAGCACAAAGGGAACGGATTGCAGGAGGAACTTTTAGTCTTGTTTCTCAGTCTATTTCCTAGTGCCGGTTTGAAGTTCCTGCAGTTTTCCCTGTAAAACCGAGTTGGAGCTCGTACCTACCCATATATATGTATGGAGTGGAGTTTGCAACTGAAAAGGAACTTTGTGTTCCCAACAAGCTAGTTGAAGGACGGCTTTCACACACACTTATCTCTCAGAACTGAGCATGTGGAGAGACGTTTGTTCATGTAGCACAAAGGGAACGGGTTGCAGGGGAAACTTATACTCTGGTTTCTCAGTCTGTTTCCTAGTGCCGGTTTGAAGTTCCTGCAGTTTTCACTGTAAAACCGAGTTGGAGCTCGTACCTCCCCATATACTTATGTGTGGAGTGGAGTTTTCAAATGAAAAGAAACTTTGTGTTCCCAACAAGCTAGTTGAAGGACGGCTTTCACATCCACATATCTCTCAGAACTGAGCATGTGGAGAGACGTTCGTTCATCTAGCACAAAGGGAACGTGTTGCAGGAGTAACTTTTACTCTGGTCTCAGTCTGTTTCCTAGTGCCGGTTTGAAGTTCCTGCAGTTTTCACTGTAAAACAGAGTTGGAGATAGTACCTCCCCATATATATGTATGGATTGGAGTTTGCAAATGAAAAGGATCTCTGTGTTCCCAACAAGCTAGGTGAAGGACGGCTTTCACATACACATATCTCTCAGAACTGAGCATGTGGAGAGACATTCGTTCATCTAGCACAAAGGGAACGGGTTGCAGGAGGAACTTTTACTCTGGTTTCTCAGTCTGTTTCCTAGTGCCGGTTTGAAGTTCCTACAGTTTTCACTGTAAAACCGAGTAGGAGCTAGTACCTACCCATATATATGTATGGAGTGCAGTTTGCAAATGAAAAGAAACTTTATGTTCCCAACAAGCTAGTTGAAGGACGGCTTTCACACACACTTATAATTCAGAACTGAGCATGTGGAGAGACGTTCGTTCATCTAGCACAAACGGAACCGGTTGCAAGAGGAACTTTTACTCTGGTTTCTCAGTCTGTTTCCTAGTGCCGGTTTGAAGTTCCTGCAGTATTCACTGTAAAACCGATTTGGAGCTAGTACCTCCCCATATATATGTATGGAATGGAGTTTGCAAATGAAAAGGAACTTTGTGTTCCCAACAAGCTATTTGAAGGACGGCTTTCACACACACTTATCTCTCAGAACTGAGCATGGGGAGAGACATTCGTTCATCTAGCACAAAGGGAACGGGTTGCAGGAGGAACTTTTACTCTGGTTTCTCAGTCTGTTTCCTAGTGCCGGTTTGAAGTTCCTGCAGTTTTCAATGTAAAACCGATTTGGAGCTCGTACCTACCCATATATATGTATGGAGTGGAGTTTGCAAATGAAAAGAAACTTTGTGTTCCCAACAAGCTAGTTGAAGGACGGCTTTCACATCCACATATCTCTCAGAACTGAGCATGTGGAGAGACGTTCGTTCATCTAGCACAAAGGGAACGTGTTGCAGGAGGAACTTTTACTCTGGTTTCTCAGTCTGTTTCCTAGTGCCGGTTTGAAGTTCCTGCAGTTTTCACTGTAAAACCGAGTTGGAGCTCGTACCTACCCATATATTTGTATGGAGTGGAGTTTGCAAATGAAAAGAAACTTTGTGTTCCCAACAAGCTAGTTGAAGGACGGCTTTCACACACACTTATCTCTCAGAACTGAGCATGTGGAGAGACGTTCGTTCATGTAGCACAAAGGGAACGGGTTGCAGGAGAAACTTTTACTCTGGTTTCTCAGTCTGTTTCCTAGTGCCGGTTAGAAGTTCCTGCAGTTTTCACTGTAAAACCGAGTTGGAGCTCGTACCTCCCCATATACATATGTGTGGAGTGGAGTTTACAAATGAAAAGAAACTTTGTGTTCCCAACAAGCTAGTTGAAGGACGGCTTTCACATTCACATATCTCTCAGAACTTAGCATGTGGAGAGACATTCGTTCATCTAGCACAAAGGGAACGGGTTGCAGGAGGAACTTTTACTCTGGTTTCTCAGTCTGTTTCCTAGTGCCGGTTTGAAGTTCCTGCAGTTTTCACTGTAAACCCGAGTTGGAGCTAGTACCTACCTATATATATGTATGGAGTGGAGTTTGCAAATTAAAAGGAATTTTGTGTTCCCAACAAGCTAGTTGAAGGACGGCTTTCACAGACACTTATCTCTCAGAACTGAGCATGTGGAGAGTCGTTCGTTCATCTAGCACAAAGGGAACGGGTTGCAGGAGAAACTTTTACTCTGGTTTCTCAGTCTGTTTCCTAGTGCCGGTTTGAAGTTCCTGCAGTTTTCACTGTAAAATCGAGTTGGAGCTCGTACCTACCCATATATATGTATGGAGTGGATTTTGCAAATGAAAAGAGACTTTGTGTTCCCAACTAGCTAGTTGAAGGGCCGCTTTCACATCCACATATCTCTCAGAACTGAGCATGTGGAGAGACGTTCGTTCATCTAGCACAAAGGGAACGTGTTGCAGGAGGAACTTTTACTCTGGTTTCTCAGTCTGTTTCCTAGTGCCGGTTTGAAGTTCCTGCAGTTTTCACTGTAAAACAGAGTTGGAGCTAGTACCTCCCCATATATATGTATGGATTGGAGTTTGCAAATGAAAAGGAACTTTGTGTTCCCAACAAGCTAGGTGAAGGACGGCTTTCACATACGCATATCTCTCAGAACTGAGCATGTGGAGAGACATTCGTTCATTTAGCACAAAGGGAACGGGTTGCAGGAGGAACTTTTACTCTGGTTTCTCAGTCTGTTTCCTAGTGCCGGTTTGAAGTTCCTGCAGTTTTCACTGTAAAACCGAGTTGGAGCTAGTACCTACCTATATATATGTATGGAGTGGAGTTTGCAAATGAAAAGAAACTTTGTGTTCCCAACAAGCTAGTTGAAGGACGGCTTTCACACACACTTATCTCTCAGAACTGAGCATGTGGATAGACGTTCGTTCATGTAGCACAAAGGGAACGGGTTGCAGGAGAAACTTTCACTCTGGTTTCTCAGTCTGTTTCCTAGTGCCGGTTTGAAGTTCCTGCAGTTTTCACTGTAAAACCGAGTTGGAGCTAGTACCTCCCCATATATATGTATGGAGTGGAGTTTGCAAATGAAAAGGAACTTTGTGTTCCCAACAAGCTAGTTGAAGGATGGCTTTCACACACACTTATCTCTCAGAACTGAGCATGTGGAGAGACATTCGTTCATCTAGCACAAGGGAACGGGTTGCAGGAGAAACTTTTACTCTGGTTTCTCAGTCTGTTTCCTAGTGCCGGTTTGAAGTTCCTGCAGTTTTCACTCTAAAACCGAGTTGGAGCTCGTACCTACCCATATATATGTATGGAGTGGAGTTTGCAACTGAAAAGGAACTTTGTGTTCCCAACAAGCTAGGTGAAGGACGGCTTTCACACACACTTATTTCTCAGAACTGAGCATGTGGAGAGTCGTTCGTTCATGTAGCACAAAGGGAACGGGTTGCAGGAGAAACTATTACTCTGGTTTCTCAGTCTGTTTCCTAGTGCCGGTTTGAAGTTTCTGCAGTTTTCACTGTAAAACCGAGTTGGAGCTCGTACCTACCCATATATATGTATGGAATGGAGTTTGCAAATGAAAAGGAACTTTGTGTTCCCAACAAGCTAGGTGAAGGACGGCTTTCACATACACATATCTCTCAGAACTGAGCATGTGGAGAGACATTCGTTCATTTAGCACAAAGGGAACGGGTTGCAGGAGGAACTTTTACTCTGGTTTCTCAGTCTGTTTCCTAGTGCCGGTTTGAAGTTCCTGCAGTTTTCACTGTAAAACCGAGTTGGAGCTAGTACCTACCTATATATATGTATGGAGTGGAGTTTGCAACTTAAAAGGAACTTTGTGTTCCCAACAAGCTAGTTGAAGGACGGCTTTCACACACACTTATCTCTCAGAACTGAGCATGGGGAGAGACATTCGTTCATGTAGCACAAAGGGAACGGGTTGCAGGAGAAACTTTTACTCTGGTTTCTCAGTCTGTTTCCTAGTGCCGGTTTGAAGTTCCTGCAGTTTTCACTGTAAAACCGAGTTGGAGCTAGTACCTCCCAATATATATGTATGGAGTGGAGTTTGCAAATGAAAAGGAACTTTGTGTTCCCAACAAGCTAGTTGAAGGATGGCTTTCACACACACTTATCTCTCAGAACTGAGCATGTGGAGAGACATTCGTTCATCTAGCACAAAGGGAACGGGTTGCAGGAGAAACATATACTCTGGTTTCTCAGTCTGTTTCCTAGTGCCGGTTTGAAGTTCCTGCAGTTTTCACTGTAAAACCGAGTTGGAGCTCGTACCTACCCATATATATGTATGGAGTGGAGTTTGCAACTGAAAAGGAACTTTGTGTTCCCAACAAGCTAGGTGAAGGACGGCTTTCACACACACTTATTTCTCAGAACTGAGCATGTGGAGGGTCGTTCGTTCATGTAGCACAAAGGGAACGGGTTGCAGGAGAAACTTTTACTCTGGTTTCTCAGTCTGTTTCCTAGTGCCGGTTTGAAGTTCCTGCAGTTTTCACTGTAAAACCGAGTTGGAGCTCGTACCTACCCATATATATGTATGGAGTGGAGTTTGCAAATGAAAAGAAACTTTGTGTTCTTAACAAGCTAGTTGAAGGACGGCTTTCACACACACTTATCTCTCAGAACTGAGCATGGGGAGAGACGTTCGTTCATGTAGCACAAATGGAATGGGTTGCAGGAGAAACTTTTACTCTGGTTTCTCAGTCTGTTTCCTAGTGCCGGTTTGAAGTTCCTGCAGTTTTCACTCTAAAACCGAGTTGGAGCTCGTACCTACCCATATATATGTATGGAGTGGAGTTTGCAACTGAAAAGGAACTTTGTGTTCCCAACAAGCTAGGTGAAGGACGGCTTTCACACACACTTATTTCTCAGAACTGAGCATGTGGAGAGTCGTTCGTTCATGTAGCACAAAGGGAACGGGTTGCAGGAGAAACTATTACTCTGGTTTCTCAGTCTGTTTCCTAGTGCCGGTTTGAAGTTTCTGCAGTTTTCACTGTAAAACCGAGTTGGAGCTCGTACCTACCCATATATATGTATGGAATGGAGTTTGCAAATGAAAAGGAACTTTGTGTTCCCAACAAGCTAGGTGAAGGACGGCTTTCACATACACATATCTCTCAGAACTGAGCATGTGGAGAGACATTCGTTCATTTAGCACAAAGGGAACGGGTTGCAGGAGGAACTTTTACTCTGGTTTCTCAGTCTGTTTCCTAGTGCCGGTTTGAAGTTCCTGCAGTTTTCACTGTAAAACCGAGTTGGAGCTAGTACCTACCTATATATATGTATGGAGTGGAGTTTGCAACTTAAAAGGAACTTTGTGTTCCCAACAAGCTAGTTGAAGGACGGCTTTCACACACACTTATCTCTCAGAACTGAGCATGGGGAGAGACATTCGTTCATCTAGCACAAAGGGAACGGGTTGCAGGAGAAACTTTTACTCTGGTTTCTCAGTCTGTTTCCTAGTGCCGGTTTGAAGTTCCTGCAGTTTTCACTGTAAAACCGAGTTGGAGCTAGTACCTCCCAATATATATGTATGGAGTGGAGTTTGCAAATGAAAAGGAACTTTGTGTTCCCAACAAGCTAGTTGAAGGATGGCTTTCACACACACTTATCTCTCAGAACAGAGCATGTGGAGAGACATTCGTTCATCTAGCACAAAGGGAACGGGTTGCAGGAGAAACTTTTACTCTGGTTTCTCAGTCTGTTTCCTAGTGCCGGTTTGAAGTTCCTGCAGTTTTCACTGTAAAACCGAGTTGGAGCTCGTACCTACCCATATATATGTATGGAGTGGAGTTTGCAACTGAAAAGGAACTTTGTGTTCCCAACAAGCTAGGTGAAGGACGGCTTTCACACACACTTATTTCTCAGAACTGAGCATGTGGAGGGTCGTTCGTTCATGTAGCACAAAGGGAACGGGTTGCAGGAGAAACTTTTACTCTGGTTTCTCAGTCTGTTTCCTAGTGCCGGTTTGAAGTTCCTGCAGTTTTCACTGTAAAATAGAGTTGGAGCTAGTACCTCCCCATATATATGTATGGAGTGTAGTTTGCAAATGAAAAGGAACTTTGTGTTCCCAACAAGCTATTTGAAGGACGGCTTTCACACACACTTATCTCTCAGAACTGAGCTTGTGGAGAGACGTTCGTTCATGTAGCACAAAGGGAACGGGTTGCAGGAGAAACTTTTACTCTGGTTTCTCAGTCTGTTTCCTAGTGCCGGTTTGAAGTTCCTGCAGTTTTCACTGTAAAACCGAGTTGGAGCTCGTACCTCCCCATATACATATGTGTGGAGTGAAGTTTACAAATGAAAAGAAACTGTGGGTTCCCAACAAGCTAGTTGAATGACGGCTTTCACATTCACATATCTCTCAGAACTGAGCATGTGGAGAGACATTCGTTTATCTAGCACAAAGGGAACGGGTTGCAGGAGGAACTTTTACTCTGGTTTCTCAGTCTGTTTCCTAGTGCCGGTTTGAAGTTCCTGCAGTTTTCACTGTAAAACCGAGTTGGAGCTCGTACCTACCCATATATATGTATGGAGTGGAATTTGCAAATGAAAAGAAACTTTGTGTTCCCAACAAGCTAGTTGAAGGACGGCTTTCACACACACTTATCTCTCAGAAATGAGCATGTGGAGAGACGTTCGTTCATGTAGCACAAAGGGAACGGGTTGCAGGGGAAACTTTTACTCTGGTTTCTCAGTCTGTTTCCTAGTGCCGGTTTGAAGTTCCTGCAGTTTTCACTGTAAAACCGAGTTGGAGCTCGTACCTCCCCATATACTTATGTGTGGAGTGGAGTTTGCAAATGAAAAGAAACTTTGTGTTCCCAACAAGCTAGTTGAAGGACGGCTTTCACATCCACATATCTCTCAGAACTGAGCATGTGGAGAGACGTTCGTTCATCTAGCACAAAGGGAACGTGTTGCAGGAGGAACTTTTACTCTGGTTTCTCAGTCTGTTTCCTAGTGCCGGTTTGAAGTTCCTGCAGTTTTCACTGTAAAACCGAGTTGGAGCTAGTACCTCCCCATATATATGTATGGAGTGTAGTTTGCAAATGAAAAGGAACTTTGTTTTCCCAACAAGCTAGGTGAAGGACGGCTTTCACACACACTTATCTCTCAGAACTGAGCATGTGGAGAGACGTTCGTTCATCTAGCACAAACGGAACCGATTGCAAGAGGAAATTTTACTCTGGTTTCTCAGTCTGTTTCCTAGTGCCGGTTTGAAGTTCCTGCAGTTTTCACTGTAAAACCGATTTGGAGCTAGTACCTACCCATATATATGTATGGAATGGAGTTTGCAAATGAAAAGGAACTTTGTGTTCCCAACAAGCTATTTGAAGGACGGCTTTCACACACACTTATCTCTCAGAACTGAGCATGTGGAGAGACGTTCATTCATGTAGCACAAAGGGAACGGGTTGCAGGAGAAACTTTTACTCTGGTTTCTCAGTCTGTTTCCTAGTGCCGGTTTGAAGTTCCTGCAGTTTTCACTGTAAAACCGAGTTGGAGCTCGTACCTCCCCATATACATATGTGTGGAGTGAAGTTTACAAATGAAAATAAACTGTGGGTTCCCAACAAGCTAGTTGAAGGACGGCTTTCACATTCACATATCTCTCAGAACTGAGCATGTGGAGAGACATTCGTTTATCTAGCACAAAGGGAACGGGTTGCAGGAGGAACTTTTACTCTGGTTTCTCAGTCTGTTTCCTAGTGCCGGTTTGAAGTTCCTGCAGTTTTCACTGTAAAACCGAGTTGGAGCTCGTACCTACCCATATATATGTATGGAGTGGAATTTGCAAATGAAAAGAAACTTTGTGTTCCCAACAAGCTAGTTGAAGGGCGGCTTTCACACACACTTATCTCTCAGAACTGAGCATGTGGAGAGACGTTCGTTCATGTAGCACAAAGGGAACGGGTTGCAGGGGAAACTTTTACTCTGGTTTCTCAGTCTGTTTCCTAGTGCCGGTTTGAAGTTCCTGCAGTTTTCACTGTAAAACCGAGTTGGAGCTCGTACCTCCCCATATACTTATGTGTGGAGTGGAGTTTGCAAATGAAAAGAAACTTTGTGTTCCCAACAAGCTAGTTGAAGGACGGCTTTCACATCCACATATCTCTCAGAACTGAGCATGTGGAGAGACGTTCGTTCATCTAGCACAAAGGGAACGTGTTGCAGGAGGAACTTTTACTCTGGTTTCTCAGTCTGTTTCCTAGTGCCGGTTTGAAGTTCCTGCAGTTTTCACTGTAAAACCGAGTTGGAGCTAGTACCTCCCCATATATATGTATGGAGTGTAGTTTGCAAATGAAAAGGAACTTTGTTTTCCCAACAAGCTAGGTGAAGGATGGCTTTCACACACACTTATCTCTCAGAACTGAGCATGTGGAGAGACATTCGTTCATCTAGCACAAAGGGAACGGGTTGCAGGAGGAACTTTTACTCTGGTTTCTCAGTCTGTTTCCTAGTGCCGGTTTGAAGTTCCTGCAGTTTTCACTGTAAAACCGAGTTGGAGCTCGTACCTACCCATATATATGTATGGAGTGGAATTTGCAAATGAAAAGAAACTTTGTGTTCCCAGCAAGCTATTTGAAGGACGGCTTTCACACACACTTATCTCTCAGAACTGAGCATGTGGAGAGACGTTCGTTCATGTAGCACAAAGGGAACGGGTTGCAGGGGAAACTTTTACTCTGGTTTCTCAGTCTGTTTCCTAGTGCCGGTTTGAAGTTCCTGCAGTTTTCACTGTAAAACCGAGTTGGAGCTCGTACCTCCCCATATACTTATGTGTGGAGTGGAGTTTGCAAATGAAAAGAAACTTTGTGTTCCCAACAAGCTAGTTGAAGGACGGCTTTCACATCCACATATCTCTCAGAACTGAGCATGTGGAGAGACGTTCGTTCATCTAGCACAAAGGGAACGTGTTGCAGGAGGAACTTTTACTCTGGTTTCTCAGTCTGTTTCCTAGTGCCGGTTTGAAGTTCCTGCAGTTTTCACTGTAAAACCGAGTTGGAGCTAGTACCTCCCCATATATATGTATGGAGTGTAGTTTGCAAATGAAAAGGAACTTTGTTTTCCCAACAAGCTAGGTGAAGGACGGCTTTCACACACACTTATCTCTCAGAACTGAGCATGTGGAGAGACGTTCGTTCATCTAGCACAAACGGAACCGGTTGCAAGAGGAAATTTTACTCTGGTTTCTCAGTCTGTTTCCTAGTGCCGGTTTGAAGTTCCTGCAGTTTTCACTGTAAAACCGATTTGGAGCTAGTACCTCCCCATATATATGTATGGAATGGAGTTTGCAAATGAAAAGGAACTTTGTGTTCCCAACAAGCTATTTGAAGGACGGCTTTCACACACACTTATCTCTCAGAACTGAGCATGGGGAGAGACGTTCGTTCATGTAGCACAAAGGGAACGGGTTGCAGGAGAAACTTTTACTCTGGTTTCTCAGTCTGTTTCCTAGTGCCGGTTTGAAGTTCCTGCAGTTTTCACTGTAGAACCGAGTTGGAGCTCGTACCTCCCCATATACATATGTGTGGAGTGGAGTTTACAAATGAAAAGAAACTTTGTGTTCCCAACAAGCTAGTTGAAGGACGGCTTTCACATTCACATATCTCTCAGAACTCAGCATGTGGAGAGACATTCGTTCATCTAGCACAAAGGGAACGGGTTGCAGGAGGAACTTTTACTCTGGTTTCTCAGTCTATTTCCTAGTGCCGGTTTGAAGTTCCTGCAGTTTTCACTATAAAACCAAGTTGGAGCTAGTACCTACCTATATATATGTATGGAGTGGAGTTTGCAAATTAAAAGGAACTTTGTGTTCCCAACAAGCTAGGTGAAGGACGGCTTTCACACACACTTATCTCTCAGAACTGAGCATGTGGAGAGTCGTTCGTTCATCTAGCACAAAGGGAACGGGTTGCAGGAGAAACTTTTACTCTGGTTTCTCAGTCTGTTTCCTAGTGCCGGTTTGAAGTTCCTGCAGTTTTCACTGTAAAATCGAGTTGGAGCTCGTACCTACCCATATATATGTATGGAGTGGAGTTTGCAAATGAAAAGAAACTTTGTGTTCCCAACAAGCTAGTTGAAGGGCGGCTTTCTCATCCACATATCTCTCAGAACTGAGCATGTGGATAGACGTTCGTTCATCTAGCACAAAGGGAACGTGTTGCAGGAGGAACTTTTACTCTGGTTTCTCAGTCTGTTTCCTAGTGCCGGTTTGAAGTTCCTGCAGTTTTCACTGTAAAACAGAGTTGGAACTAGTACCTCGCCGTATATATGTATGGATTGGAGTTTGCAAATGAAAAGGAACTTTGTGTTCCCAACAAGCTAGGTGAAGGACGGCTTTCACATACACATATCTCTCAGAACTGAGCATGTGGAGAGACATTCGTTCATTTAGCACAAAGGGAACGGGTTGCAGGAGGAACTTTTACTCTGGTTTCTCAGTCTGTTTCCTAGTGCCGGTTTGAAGTTCCTGCAGTTTTCACTGTAAAACCGAGTTGGAGCTAGTACCTACCTATATATATGTATGGAGTGGAGTTTGCAAATGAAAAGAAACTTTGTGTTCCCAACAAGCTAGTTGAAGGACGGCTTTCACACACACTTATCTCTCAGAACTGAGCATGGGGAGAGACGTTCGTTCATGTAGCACAAAGGGAACGGGTTGCAGGAGAAACTTTTACTCTGGTTTCTCAGTCTGTTTCCTAGTGCCGGTTTGAAGTTCCTGCAGTTTTCACTGTAAAACCGAGTTGGAGCTAGTACCTACCTATAAATATGTATGGAGTGGAGTTTGCAAATTAAAAGGAACTTTGTGTTCCCAACAAGCTAGTTGAAGGACGGCTTTCACACACACTTATCTCTCAGAACTGAGCATGTGGAGAGACGTTCGTTCATCTAGCACAAACGGAACCGGTTGCAAGAGGAAATTTTACTCTGGTTTCTCAGTCTGTTTCCTAGTGCCGGTTTGAAGTTCCTGCAGTTTTCACTGTAAAACCGATTTGGAGCTAGTACCTCCCCATATATATGTATGGAATGGAGTTTGCAAATGAAAAGGAACTTTGTGTTCCCAACAAGCTATTTGAAGGACGGCTTTCACACACACTTATCTCTCAGAACTGAGCATGGGGAGAGACGTTCGTTCATGTAGCACAAAGGGAACGGGTTGCAGGGGAAACTTTTACTCTGGTTTCTCAGTCTGTTTCCTAGTGCCGGTTTGAAGTTCCTGCAGTTTTCACTGTAGAACCGAGTTGGAGCTCGTACCTCCCCATATACATATGTGTGGAGTGGAGTTTACAAATGAAAAGAAACTTTGTGTTCCCAACAAGCTAGTTGAAGGACGGCTTTCACATTCACATATCTCTCAGAACTCAGCATGTGGAGAGACATTCGTTCATCTAGCACAAAGGGAACGGGTTGCAGGAGGAACTTTTACTCTGGTTTCTCAGTCTGTTTCCTAGTGCCGGTTTGAAGTTCCTGCAGTTTTCACTATAAAACCAAGTTGGAGCTAGTACCTACCTATATATATGTATGGAGTGGAGTTTGCAAATTAAAAGGAACTTTGTGTTCCCAACAAGCTAGTTGAAGGACGGCTTTCACACACACTTATCTCTCAGAACTGAGCATGTGGAGAGTCGTTCGTTCATCTAGCACAAAGGGAACGGGTTGTAGGAGAAACTTTTACTCTGGTTTCTCAGTCTGTTTCCTAGTGCCGGTTTGAAGTTCCTGCAGTTTTCACTGTAAAATCGAGTTGGAGCTCGTACCTACCCATATATATGTATGGAGTGGAGTTTGCAAATGAAAAGAAACTTTGTGTTCCCAACAAGCTAGTTGAAGGGCGGCTTTCACATCCACATATCTCTCAGAACTGAGCATGTGGAGAGACGTTCGTTCATCTAGCACAAAGGGAACGTGTTGCAGGAGGAACTTTTACTCTGGTTTCTCAGTCTGTTTCCTAGTGCCGGTTTGAAGTTCCTGCAGTTTTCACTGTAAAACAGAGTTGGAGCTAGTACCTCCCCATATATATGTATGGATTGGTGTTTGCAAATGAAAAGGAACTTTGTGTTCCCAACAAGCTAGGTGAAGGACGGCTTTCACATACACATATCTCTCAGAACTGAGCATGTGGAGAGACATTCGTTCATTTAGCACAAAGGGAACGGGTTGCAGGAGGAACTTTTACTCTGGTTTCTCAGTCTGTTTCCTAGTGCCGGTTTGAAGTTCCTGCAGTTTTCACTGTAAAACCGAGTTGGAGCTAGTACCTACCTATATATATGTATGGAGTGGAGTTTGCAAATGAAAAGAAACTTTGTGTTCCCAACAAGCTAGTTGAAGGACGGCTTTCACACACACTTATCTCTCAGAACTGAGCATGGGGAGAGACGTTCGTTCATGTAGCACAAAGGGAACGGGTGGCAGGAGAAACTTTTACTCTGGTTTCTCAGTCTGTTTCCTAGTGCCGGTTTGAAGTTCCTGCAGTTTTCACTGTAAAACCGAGTTGGAGCTAGTACCTCCCCATATATATGTATGGAGTGGAGTTTGCAAATGAAAAGGAACTTTGTGTTCCCAACAAGCTAGTTGAAGGATGGCTTTCACACACACTTATCTCTCAGAACTGAGCATGTGGAGAGACATTCGTTCATCTAGCACAAAGGGAACGGGTTGCAGGAGAAACTTTTACTCTGGTTTCTCAGTCTGTTTCCTAGTGCCGGTTTGACGTTCCTGCAGTTTTCACTGTAAAACCGAGTTGGAGCTCGTACCTACCCATATATATGTATGGAGTGGAGTTTGCAACTGAAAAGGAACTTTGTGTTCCCAACAAGCTAGGTGAAGGACGGCTTTCACACACACTTATTTCTCAGAACTGAGCATGTGGAGAGTCGTTCGTTCATGTAGTACAAAGGGAACGGGTTGCAGGAGAAACTTTTACTCTGGTTTCTCAGTCTGTTTCCTAGTGCCGGTTTGAAGTTCCTGCAGTTTTCACTGTAAAACCGAGTTGGAGCTCGTACCTACCCATATACATATGTGTGGAGTGGAGTTTACAAATGAAAAGAAACTGTGGGTTCCCAACAAGCTAGTTGAAGGACGGCTTTCACATTCACATATCTCTCAGAACTGAGCATGTGGATAGACATTCGTTTATCTAGCACAAAGGGAACGGATTGCAGGAGGAACTTTTAGTCTGGTTTCTCAGTCTATTTCCTAGTGCCGGTTTGAAGTTCCTGCAGTTTTCACTGTAAAACCGAGTTGGAGCTCGTACCTACCCATATATATGTATGGAGTGGAGTTTGCAACTGAAAAGGAACTTTGTGTTCCCAACAAGCTAGTTGAAGGACGGCTTTCACACCCACTTATCTCTCAGAACTGAGCATGTGGAGAGACGTTTGTTCATGTAGCACAAAGGAAACGGGTTGCAGGGGAAACTTATACTCTGGTTTCTCAGTCTGTTTCCTAGTGCCGGTTTGAAGTTCCTGCAGTTTTCACTGTAAAACCGAGTTGGAGCTCGTACCTACCCATATATACGTATGGAGTGGAGTTTGCAAATGAAAAGAAACTTTGTGTTCCCAACAAGCTAGTTGAAGGACGGCTTTCACACACACTTATCTCTCAGAACTGAGCATGTGGAGAGACGTTCGTTCATCTAGCACAAACGGAACCGGTTGCAAGAGGAAATTTTACTCTGGTTTCTCAGTCTGTTTCCTAGTGCCGGTTTGAAGTTCCTGCAGTTTTCACTGTAAAACCGATTTGGAGCTAGTACCTCCCCATATATATGTATGGAATGGAGTTTGCAAATGAAAAGGAACTTTGTGTTCCCAACAAGCTATTTGAAGGACGGCTTTCACACACACTTATCTCTCAGAACTGAGCATGGGGAGAGACGTTCGTTCATGTAGCACAAAGGGAACGGGTTGCAGGAGATACTTTTACTCTGGTTTCTCAGTCTGTTTCCTAGTGCCGGTTAGAAGTTCCTGCAGTTTTCACTGTAAAACCGAGTTGGAGCTCGTACCTCCCCATATACATATGTGTGGAGTGGAGTTTACAAATGAAAAGAAACTTTGTGTTCCCAACAAGCTAGTTGAAGGACGGCTTTCACATTCACATATCTCTCAGAACTTAGCATGTGGAGAGACATTCGTTCATCTAGCACAAAGGGAACGGGTTGCAGGAGGAACTTTTACTCTGGTTTCTCAGTCTGTTTCCTAGTGCCGGTTTGAAATTCCTGCAGTTTTCACTGTAAAACCGAGTTGGAGCTAGTACCTACCTATATATATGTATGGAGTGGAGTTTGCAAATTAAAAGGAACTTTGTGTTCCCAACAAGCTAGGTGAAGGACGGCTTTCACACACACTTATCTCTCAGAACTGAGCATGTGGAGAGTCGTTCGTTCATCTAGCACAAAGGGAACGGGTTGCAGGGAAACTTTTACTCTGGTTTCTCAGTCTGTTTCCTAGTGCCGGTTTGAAGTTCCTGCAGTTTTCACTGTAAAATCGAGTTGGAGCTCGTACCTACCCATATATATGTATGGAGTGGAGTTTGCAAATGAAAAGAAACTTTGTGTTCCCAACAAGCTAGTTGAAGGGCGGCTTTCACATCCACATATCTCTCAGAACTGAGCATGTGGAGAGACGTTCGTTCATCTAGCACAAAGGGAACGTGTTGCAGGAGGAACTTTTACTCTGGTTTCTCAGTCTGTTTCCTAGTGCCGGTTTGAAGTTCCTGCAGTTTTCACTGTAAAACAGAGTTGGAGCTAGTACCTCCCCATATATATGTATGGATTGGAGTTTGCAAATGAAAAGGAACTTTGTGTTCCCAACAAGCTAGGTGAAGGACGGCTTTCACATACACATATCTCTCAGAACTGAGCATGTGGAGAGACATTCGTTCATGTAGCACAAAGGGAACGGGTTGCAGGAGAAACTTTTACTCTGGTTTCTCAGTCTGTTTCCTAGTGCCGGTTTGAAGTTCCTGCAGTTTTCACTGTAAAACCGAGTTGGAGCTAGTACCTCCCCATATATATGTATGGAGTGGAGTTTGCAAATGAAAAGGAACTTTGTGTTCCCAACAAGCTAGTTGAAGGATGGCTTTCACACACACTTATCTCTCAGAACTGAGCATGTGGAGAGACATTCGTTCATCTAGCACAAAGGGAACGGGTTGCAGGAGAAACTTTTACTTTGGTTTCTCAGTCTGTTTCCTAGTGCCGGTTTGAAGTTCCTGCAGTTTTCACTGTAAAACCGAGTTGGAGCTCGTACCTACCCATATATATGTATGGAGTGGAGTTTGCAACTGAAAAGGAACTTTGTGTTCCCAAAAAGCTAGGTGAAGGACGGCTTTCACACACACTTATTTCTCAGAACTGAGCATGTGGAGAGTCGTTCGTTCATGTAGCACAAAGGGAACGGGTTGCAGGAGAAACTTTTACTCTGGTTTCTCAGACTGTTTCCTAGTGCCGGTTTGAAGTTCCTGCAGTTTTCACTGTAAAACCGAGTTGGAGCTCGTACCTACCCATATACATATGTGTGGAGTGGAGTTTACAAATGAAAAGAAACTGTGGGTTCCCAACAAGCTAGTTGAAGGACGGCTTTCACATTCACATATCTCTCAGAACTGAGCATGTGGATAGACATTCGTTCATCTAGCACAAAGGGAACGGGTTGCAGGGGAAACTTATACTCTGGTTTCTCAGTCTGTTTCCTAGTGCCGGTTTGAAGTTCCTGCAGTTTTCACTGTAAAACCGAGTTGGAGCTCGTACCTACCCATATATACGTATGGAGTGGAGTTTGCAAATGAAAAGAAACTTTGTGTTCCCAACAAGCTAGTTGAAGGACGGCTTTCACACACACTTATCTCTCAGAACTGAGCATGTGGAGAGACGTTCGTTCATCTAGCACAAACGGAACCGGTTGCAAGAGGAAATTTTACTCTGGTTTCTCAGTCTGTTTCCTAGTGCCGGTTTGAAGTTCCTGCAGTTTTCACTGTAAAACCGATTTGGAGCTAGTACCTCCCCATATATATGTATGGAATGGAGTTTGCAAATGAAAAGGAACTTTGTGTTCCCAACAAGCTATTTGAAGGACGGCTTTCACACACACTTATCTCTCAGAACTGAGCATGGGGAGAGACGTTCGTTCATGTAGCACAAAGGGAACGGGTTGCAGGAGAAACTTTTACTCTGGTTTCTCAGTCTGTTTCCTAGTGCCGGTTAGAAGTTCCTGCAGTTTTCACTGTAAAACCGAGTTGGAGCTCGTACCTCCCCATATACATATGTGTGGAGTGGAGTTTACAAATGAAAAGAAACTTTGTGTTCCCAACAAGCTAGTTGAAGGACGGCTTTCACATTCACATATCTCTCAGAACTTAGCATGTGGAGAGACATTCGTTCATCTAGCACAAAGGGAACGGGTTGCAGGAGGAACTTTTACTCTGGTTTCTCAGTCTGTTTCCTAGTGCCGGTTTGAAGTTCCTGCAGTTTTCACTGTAAAACCGAGTTGGAGCTAGTACCTACCTATATATATGTATGGAGTGGAGTTTGCAAATTAAAAGGAACTTTGTGTTCCCAACAAGCTAGGTGAAGGACGGCTTTCACACACACTTATCTCTCAGAACTGAGCATGTGGAGAGTCGTTCGTTCATCTAGCACAAAGGGAACGGGTTGCAGGGAAACTTTTACTCTGGTTTCTCAGTCTGTTTCCTAGTGCCGGTTTGAAGTTCCTGCAGTTTTCACTGTAAAATCGAGTTGGAGCTCGTACCTACCCATATATATGTATGGAGTGGAGTTTGCAAATGAAAAGAAACTTTGTGTTCCCAACAAGCTAGTTGAAGGGCGGCTTTCACATCCACATATCTCTCAGAACTGAGCATGTGGAGAGACGTTCGTTCATCTAGCACAAAGGGAACGTGTTGCAGGAGGAACTTTTACTCTGGTTTCTCAGTCTGTTTCCTAGTGCCGGTTTGAAGTTCCTGCAGTTTTCACTGTAAAACAGAGTTGGAGCTAGTACCTCCCCATATATATGTATGGATTGGAGTTTGCAAATGAAAAGGAACTTTGTGTTCCCAACAAGCTAGGTGAAGGACGGCTTTCACATACACATATCTCTCAGAACTGAGCATGTGGAGAGACATTCGTTCATGTAGCACAAAGGGAACGGGTTGCAGGAGAAACTTTTACTCTGGTTTCTCAGTCTGTTTCCTAGTGCCGGTTTGAAGTTCCTGCAGTTTTCACTGTAAAACCGAGTTGGAGCTAGTACCTCCCCATATATATGTATGGAGTGGAGTTTGCAAATGAAAAGGAACTTTGTGTTCCCAACAAGCTAGTTGAAGGATGGCTTTCACACACACTTATCTCTCAGAACTGAGCATGTGGAGAGACATTCGTTCATCTAGCACAAAGGGAACGGGTTGCAGGAGAAACTTTTACTTTGGTTTCTCAGTCTGTTTCCTAGTGCCGGTTTGAAGTTCCTGCAGTTTTCACTGTAAAACCGAGTTGGAGCTCGTACCTCCCCATATATATGTATGGAGTGGAGTTTGCAACTGAAAAGGAACTTTGTGTTCCCAACAAGCTAGGTGAAGGACGGCTTTCACACACACTTATTTCTCAGAACTGAGCATGTGGAGAGTCGTTCGTTCATGTAGCACAAAGGGAACGGGTTGCAGGAGAAACTTTTACTCTGGTTTCTCAGTCTGTTTCCTAGTGCCGGTTTGAAGTTCCTGCAGTTTTCACTGTAAAACCGAGTTGGAGCTCGTACCTACCCATATACATATGTGTGGAGTGGAGTTTACAAATGAAAAGAAACTGTGGGTTCCCAACAAGCTAGTTGAAGGACGGCTTTCACATTCACATATCTCTCAGAACTGAGCATGTGGATAGACATTCGTTTATCTAGCACAAAGGGAACGGATTGCAGGAGGAACTTTAAGTCTGGTTTCTCAGTCTATTTCCTAGTGCCGGTTTGAAGTTCCTGCAGTTTTCACTGTAAAACCGAGTTGGAGCTCGTACCTACCCATATATATGTATGGAGTGGAGTTTGCAACTGAAAAGGAACTTTGTGTTCCCAACAAGCTAGTTGAAGGACGGCTTTCACACACACTTATCTCTCAGAACTGAGCATGTGGAGAGACGTTTGTTCATGTAGCACAAAGGGAACGGGTTGCAGGGGAAACTTATACTCTGGTTTCTCAGTCTGTTTCCTAGTGCCGGTTTGAAGTTCCTGCAGTTTTCACTGTAAAACCGAGTTAGAGCTCGTACCTACCCATATATACGTATGGAGTGGAGTTTGCAAATGAAAAGAAACTTTGTGTTCCCAACAAGCTAGTTGAAGGACGGCTTTCACACACACTTATCTCTCTGAACTGAGCATGTGGAGAGTCGTTCGTTCATCTAGCACAAAGGGAACGGGTTGCAGGATAAACTTTTACTCTGGTTTCTCAGTCTGTTTCCTAGTGCCGGTTTGAAGTTCCTGCAGTTTTCACTGTAAAATCGAGTTGGAGCTCGTACCTACCCATATATATGTATGGAGTGGAGTTTGCAAATGAAAAGAAACTTTGTGTTCCCAACAAGCTAGTTGAAGGGCGGCTTTCACATCCACATATCTCTCAGAACTGAGCATGTGGAGAGACGTTCGTTCATCTAGCACAAAGGGAACGTGTTGCAGGAGGAACTTTTACTCTGGTTTCTCAGTCTGTTTCCTAGTGCCGGTTTGAAGTTCCTGCAGTTTTCACTGTAAAACCTAGTTGGAGCTTGTACCTCCCAATATATATTTATGGAGTGGAGTTTGCAAATGAAAAGGAACTTTGTGTTCCCAACAACCTAGTTGAAGGATGGCATTCACACACACTTATCTCTCAGAACTGAGCATGTGGAGAGACATTCGTTCATCTAGCACAAAGGGAACGGGTTGCAGGAGAAACTTTTACTCTGGTTTCTCAGTCTGTTTCCTAGTGCCGGTTTGAAGTTCCTGCAGTTTTCACTGTAAAACCGAGTTGGAGCTCGTACCTACCCATATATATGTATGGAGTGGAGTTTGCAACTGAAAAGGAACTTTTTGTTCCCAACAAGCTAGGTGAAGGACGGCTTTCACACACACTTATTTCTCAGAACTGAGCATGTGGAGAGTCGTTCGTTTATGTAGCACAAAGGGAACGGGTTGCAGGAGAAACTTTTACTCTGGTTTCTCAGTCTGTTTCCTAGTGCCGGTTTGAAGTTCCTGCAGTTTTCACTGTAAAACCGAGTTGGAGCTCGTACCTCCCCATATACATATGTGTGGAGTGGAGTTTACAAATGAAAAGAAACTGTGGGTTCCCAACAAGCTAGTTGAAGGACGGCTTTCACATTCACATATCTCTCAGAACTGAGCATGTGGATAGACATTCGTTTATCTAGCACAAAGGGAACGGATTGCAGGAGAAACTTTTAGTCTGGTTTCTCAGTCTATTTCCTAGTGCCGGTTTGAAGTTCCTGCAGTTTTCACTGTAAAACCGAGTTGGAGCTCGTACCTACCCATATATATGTATGGAGTGGAGTTTGCAACTGAAAAGGAACTTTGTGTTCCCAACAAGCTAGTTGAAGGTCGGCTTTCACACACACTTATCTCTCAGAACTGAGCATGTGGAGAGACGTTTGTTCATGTAGCACAAAAGGAACGGGTTGCAGGGGAAACTTATACTCTGGTTTCTCAGTCTGTTTCCTAGTGCTGGTTTGAAGTTCCTGCAGTTTTCACTGTAAAACCGAGTTGGAGCTCGTACCTCCCCATATACTTATGTGTGGAGTGGAGTTATCAAATGAAAAGAAACTTTGTGTTCCCAACAAGCTAGTTGAAGGACGGCTTTCACATCCACATATCTCTCAGAACTGAGCATGTGGAGAGACGTTCGTTCATCTAGCACAAAGGGAACGGGTTGCAGGAGGAACTTTTACTCTGGTTTCTCAGTCTGTTTCCTAGTGCCGGTTTGAAGTTCCTGCAGTTTTCACTGTAAAACCGAGTTTGAGCTAGTACCTCCCCATATATATGTATGGATTGGAGTTTGCAAATGAAAAGGATCTTTGTGTTCCCAACAAGCTAGGTGAAGGACGGCTTTCACATACACATATCTCTCAGAACTGAGCATGTGGAGAGACATTCGTTCATCTAGCACAAAGGGAACGGGTTGCAGGAGGAACTATTACTCTGGTTTCTCAGTCTGTTTCCTAGTGCCGGTTTGAAGTTCCTACAGTTTTCACTGTAAAACCGAGTAGGAGCTAGTACCTACCCATATATATGTATGGAGTGCAGTTTGCAAATGAAAAGAAAATTAGTGGTCCTAACAAGCAAGTTGAAGGACGGCTTTCACATCCACATATCTCTCAGAACTGAGCATGTGGAGAGACGTTCGTTCATCTAGCACAAAGGGAACGTGTTGCAGGAGGAACTTTTACTCTGGTTTCTCAGTCTGTTTCCTAGTGCCGGTTTGAAGTTCCTGCTGTTTTCACTGTAAAACCGAGTTGAAGCTAGTACCTAACCATATATATGTATGGAGTGGAGTTTGCAAATGAAAAGAAACTTTGTGTTCCCAACAATCTACTTTAAGGACGGCTTTCACACACACTTATCATTCAGAACTGAGCTTGTGGAGAGACGTTCGTTCATCTAGCACAAACGGAACCGGTTGCAAGAGGAACTTTTACTCTGGTTTCTCAGTCTGTTTCCTAGTGCCGGTTTGAAGTTCCTGCAGTATTCACTGTAAAACCGATTTGGAGCTAGTACCTCCCCATATATATTTATGGAATGGAGTTTGCAAATGAAAAGGAACTTTGTGTTCCCAACAAGCTATTTGAAGGACGGCTTTCACACACACTTATCTCTCAGAACTGAGCATGGGGAGAGACATTCGTTCATCTAGCACAAAGGGAACGGGTTGCAGGAGGAACTTTTACTCTGGTTTCTCAGTCTGTTTCATAGTGCCGGTTTGAAGTTCCTGCAGTTTTCACTGTAAAACCGATTTGGAGCTCGTACCTACCCATATATATGTATGGAGTGGAGTTTGCAAATGAAAAGAAACTTTGTGTTCCCAACAAGCTAGTTGTAGGACGGCTTTCACATCCACATATCTCTCAGAACTGAGCATGTGGAGAGACGTTCGTTCATCTAGCACAAAGGGAACGTGTTGCAGGAGGAACTTTTACTCTGGTTTCTCAGTCTGTTTCCTAGTGCCGGTTTGAAGTTCCTGCAGTTTTCACTGTAAAACCGAGTTGGAGCTCGTACCTACCCATATATATGTATGGAGTGGAGTTTGCAAATGAAAAGAAACTTTGTGTTCCCAACAAGCTAGTTGAAGGACGGCTTTCACACACACTTATCTCTCAGAACTGAGCATGTGGAGAGACGTTCGTTCATGTAGCACAAAGTGAACGGGTTGCAGGAGAAACTTTTACTCTGGTTTCTCAGTCTGTTTCCTAGTGCCTGTTAGAAGTTCCTGCAGTTTTCACTGTAAAACCGAGTTGGAGCTCGTACCTCCCCATATACATATGTGTGGAGTGGAGTTTATAAAAGAAAAGAAACTTTGTGTTCCCAACAAGCTAGTTGAAGGACGGCTTTCACATTCACATATCTCTCAGAACTTAGCATGTGGAGAGAGATTCGTTCATCTAGCACAAAGGGAACGTGTTGCAGGAGGAACTTTTACTCTGGTTTCTCAGTCTGTTTCCTAGTGCCGGTTTGAAGTTCCTGCAGTTTTCACTGTAAACCGAGTTGGAGCTAGTACCTACCTATATATATGTATGGAGTGGAGTTTGCAAATTAAAAGGAACTTTGTGTTCCCAACAAGCTAGTTGAAGGACGGCTTTCACAGACACTTATCTCTCAGAACTGAGCATGTGGAGAGTCGTTCGTTCATCTAGCACAAAGGGAACGGGTTGCAGGAGAAACTTTTACTCTGGTTTCTCAGTCTGTTTCCTAGTGCCGATTTGAAGTTCCTGCAGTTTTCACTGTAAAATCGAATTGGAGCTCGTACCTACCCATATATATGTATGGAGTGGAGTTTGCAAATGAAAAGAAACTTTGTGTTCCCAACAAGCTAGTTGAAGGGCGGCTTTCACATTCAAATATCTCTCAGAACTGAGCATGTGGAGAGACGTTCGTTCATCTAGCACAAAGGGAACGTGTTGCAGGAGGAACTTTTACTCTGGTTTCTCAGTCTGTTTCCTAGTGCCGGTTTGAAGTTCCTGCAGTTTTCACTGTAAAACAGAGTTGGAGCTAGTACCTCCACATATATATGTATGGATTGGAGTTTGCAAATGAAAAGGAACTTTGTGTTCCCAACAAGCTAGGTGAAGGACGGCTTTCACATACACATATCTCTCAGAACTGAGCATGTGGAGAGACATTCGTTCATTTAGCACAAAGGGAACGGGTTGCAGGAGGAACTTTTACTCTGGATTCTCAGTCTGTTTCCTAGTGCCGGTTTGAAGTTCCTGCAGTTTTCACTGTAAAACCGAGTTGGAGCTAGTACCTACCTATATATATGTATGGAGTGGAGTTTGCAAATGAAAAGAAACTTTGTGTTCCCAACAAGCTAGTTGAAGGACGGCTTTCACACAAACTTATCTCTCAGAACTGAGCATGTGGATAGACGTTCGTTCATGTAGCACAAAGGGAACGGGTTGCAGGAGAAACTTTTACTCTGGTTTCTCAGTCTGTTTCCTAGTGCCGGTTTGAAGTTCCTGCAGTTTTCACTGTAAAACCGAGTTGGAGCTAGTACCTCCCCATATATATGTATGGAGTGGAGTTTGCAAATGAAAAGGAACTTTGTGTTCCCAACAACCTAGTTGAAGGATGGCTTTCACACACACTTATCTCTCAGAACTGAGCATGTGGAGAGACATTCGTTCATCTAGCACAAAGGAACGGGTTGCAGGAGAAACTTTTACTCTGGTTTCTCAGTCTGTTTCCTAGTGCCGGTTTGAAGTTCCTGCAGTTTTCACTGTAAAACCGAGTTGGAGCTCGTACCTACCCATATATATGTATGGGGTGGAGTTTGCAACTTAAAAGGAACTTTGTGTTCCCAACAAGCTAGGTGAAGGATGGCTTTCACACACACTTATTTCTCAGAACTGAGCATGTGGAGAGTCGTTCGTTCATGTAGCACAAAGGGAACGGGTTGCAGGAGAAACTATTACTCTGGTTTCTCAGTCTGTTTCCTAGTGCCGGTTTGAAGTTTCTGCAGTTTTCACTGTAAAACCGAGTTATAGCTCGTACCTACCCATATATATGTATGGAATGGAGTTTGCAAATGAAAAGGAACTTTGTGTTCCCAACAAGCTATTTGAAGGACGGCTTTCACACACACTTATCTCTCAGAACTGAGCATGGGGAGAGACTTTCGTTCATGTAGCACAAAGGGAACGGGTTGCAGGAGAAACTTTTACTCTGGTTTCTCAGTCTGTTTCCTAGTGCCGGTTAGAAGTTCCTGCAGTTTTCACTGTAAAACCGAGTTGGAGCTCGTACCTCCCCATATACATATGTGTGGAGTGGAGTTTACAAATGAAAAGAAACTTTGTGTTCCCAACAAGCTAGTTGAAGGACGGCTTTCACATTCACATATCTCTCAGAACTGAGCATGTGGAGAGACATTCGTTCATCTAGCACAAAGGGAACGGGTTGCAGGAGGAACTTTTACTCTGGTTTCTCAGTCTGTTTCCTAGTGCCGGTTTGAAGTTCCTGCAGTTTTCACTGTAAAACCGAGTTGGAGCTAGTACCTAACTATATATATGTATGGAGTGGAGTTTGCAAATGAAAAGGAACTTTGTGTTCCCAACAAGCTAGGTGAAGGACGGCTTTCACACACACTTATCTCTCAGAACTGAGCATGTGGAGAGTCGTTCGTTCATCTAGCACAAAGGGAAAGGTTTGCAGGAGGAACTTTTACTCTGGTTTCTCAGTCTGTTTCCTAGTGCCGGTTTGAAGTTCCTGCAGTTTTCACTGTAAAACCGAGTTGGAGCTAGTACCTACCTATATATATGTATGGAGTGGAGTTTGCAACTGAAAAGGAACTTTGTGTTCCCAACAAGCTAGGTGAAGGACGGCTTTCACACACACTTATTTCTCAGAACTGAGCATGTGGAGAGTCGTTCGTTCATGTAGCACAAAGGGAACGGGTTGCAGGAGAAACTTTTACTCTGGTTTCTCAGTCTGTTTCCTAGTGCCGGTTTGAAGTTCCTGCAGTTTTCACTGTAAAACCGAGTTGGAGCTCGTACCTACCCATATATATGTATGGAGTGGAGTTTGCAACTGAAAAGGAACTTTGTGTTCCCAACAAGCTAGGTGAAGGACGGCTTTCACACACAATTATTTCTCAGAACTGAGCATGTGGAGAGTCGTTCGTTCATGTAGCACAAAGGGAACGGGTTGCAGGAGAAACTTTTACTCTGGTTTCTCAGTCTGTTTCCTAGTGCCGGTTTGAAGTTCCTGCAGTTTTCACTGTAAAACCGAGTTGGAGCTCGTACCTACCCATATATATGTATGGAGTGGAGTTTGCAAATGAAAAGAAACTTTGTGTTCCCAACAAGCTAGGTGAAGGACGGCTTTCACACACACTTATCTCTCAGAACTGAGCATGGGGAGAGACGTTCGTTCATGTAGCACAAAGGGAACGGGTTGCAGGAGAAACTTTTACTCTGGTTTCTCAGTCTGTTTCCTAGTGCCGGTTTGAAGTTCCTGCAGTTTTCACTGTAAAACCGAGTTGGAGCTAGTACCTCCCCATATATATGTATGGAGTGGAGTTTGCAACTGAAAAGGAACTTTGTGTTCCCAACAAGCTAGGTGAAGGACGGCTTTCACACACACTTATCTCTCAGAACTGAGCATGTGGAGATACGTTCGTTCATGTAGCACAAAGGGAACGGGTTGCAGGAGAAACTTTTACTCTGGTTTCTCAGTCTGTTTCCTAGTGCCGGTTTGAAGTTCCTGCAGTTTTCACTGTAAAACCGAGTTGGAGCTCGTACCTACCCATATATATGTATGGAGTGGAGTTTGCAACTGAAAAGGAACTTTGTGTTCTCAACAAGCTAGGTGAAGGACGGCTTTCACACACAATTATTTCTCAGAACTGAGCATGTGGAGAGTCGTTCGTTCATGTAGCACAAAGGGAACGGGTTGCAGGAGAAACTTTTACTCTGGTTTCTCAGTCTGTTTCCTAGTGCCGGTTTGAAGTTCCTGCAGTTTTCACTGTAAAACCGAGTTGGAGCTCGTACCTACCCATATATATGTATGGAGTGGAGTTTGCAAATGAAAAGAATCTTTGTGTTCCCAACAAGCTAGGTGAAGGACGGCTTTCACACACACTTATCTCTCAGAACTGAGCATGTGGAGATACGTTCGTTCATGTAGCACAAAGGGAACGGGTTGCAGGAGAAACTTTTACTCTGGTTTCTCAGTCTGTTTCCTAGTGCCGGTTTGAAGTTCCTGCAGTTTTCACTGTAAAACCGAGTTGGAGCTCGTACCTCCACATATACATATGTGTGGAGTGGAGTTTACAAATGAAAAGAAACTTTGGGTTCCCAACAAGCTAGTTGAAGGACGGCTTTCACATTCACATATCTCTCAGAACTGAGCATGTGGAGAGACATTCGTTCATCTAGCACAAACGGAACGGGTTGCAGGAGGAACTTTTACTCTGGTTTCTCAGTCTGTTTCCTAGTGCCGGTTTGAAGTTCCTGCAGTTTTCACTGTAAAACCGAGTTGGTGCTCGTACCTACCCATATATATGTATGGAGTGGAGTTTGCAAATGAAAAGAAACTTTGTGTTCCCAACAAGCTAGTTGAAGGACGGCTTTCACACACACTTATCTCTCAGAACTGAGCATGTGGAGAGACGTTCCTTCATCTAGCCCAAACGGAACGGGTTGCAAGAGGAACTTTTACTCTGGTTTCTCAGTCTGTTTCCTAGTGCCGGTTTGAAGTTCCTGCAGTTTTCACTGTAAAACTGAGTTGGAGCTAGTACCTCCCCATATATATGTATGGAGTGGAGTTTGCAAATGAAAAGGAACTTTGTGTTCCCAACAAGCTAGGTGAAGGACGGCTTTCACACACACTTATCTCTCAGAACTGAGCATGTGGAGAGACGTTCGTTCATGTAGCACAAAGGGAACGGGTTGCAGGAGAAACTTTTACTCTGGTTTCTCAGTCTGTTTCCTAGTGCCGGTTTGAAGTTCCTGCAGTTTTCACTGTAAAACCGAGTTGGAGCTCGTACCTCCACATATACTTATGTGTGGAGTGGAGTTTACAAATGAAAAGAAACTTTCTGTTCCCAACAAGCTTGTTGAAGGACGGCTTTCACATACACATATCTCTCAGAACTGAGCATGTGGAGAGACATTCGTTCATCTAGCACAAAGCGAACGGGTTGCAGGAGGAACTTTTACTCTGGTTTCTCAGTCTGTTTCCTAGTGCCGGTTTGAAGTTCCTGCAGTTTTCACTGTAAAACCGAGTTGGAGCTAGTACCTACCTATATATATGTATGGAGTGGAGTTTGCAACTGAAAAGGAACTTTGTGTTTCCAACAAGCTAGGTGAAGGACGGCTTTCACACACATTTATTTCTCAGAACTGAGTACGTGGAGAGTCGTTCGTTCATCTAGCACAAAGGGAACGGGTTGCAGGGGAAACTTTTACTCTGGTTTCTCAGTCTGTTTCCTAGTGCCGGTTTGAAGTTCCTGCAGTTTTCACTGTAAAACCGCGTTGGAGCTCGTACCTACCCATATATATGTATGGAGTGGAGTTTGCAAATGAAAAGAAACTTTGTGTTCCCAACAAGCTAGTTGAAGGACGGCTTTCACACACACTTATCTCTCAGAACTGAGCATGGGGAGAGACGTTCGTTCATGTAGCACAAAGGGAACGGGTTGCAGGAGAAACTTTTACTCTGGTTTCTCAGTCTGTTTCCTAGTTCCGGTTTGAAGTTCCTGCTGTTTTCACTGTAAAACCGAGTTGGAGCTAGTACCTCAACATATATATGTATGGAGTGTAGTTTGCAAATGAAAAGGAACTTTGTGTTCCCAACAAGCTAGGTGAAGGACGGCTTTCACACACACTTATCTCTCAGAACTGAGCATGTGGAGAGACGTTCGTTCATGTAGCACAAAGGGAACGGGTTGCAGGGGAAACTTTTACTCTGGTTTCTCAGTCTGTTTCCTAGTGCCGGTTTGAAGTTCCTGCAGTTTTCACTGTAAAACCGAGTTGGAGCTCGTACCTCCACATATACATATGTGTGGAGTGGAGTTTGCAAATGAAAGGAACTTTGTGTTCCCAACAAGCTAGTTGAAGGACGGCTTTCTCATCCACATATCTCTCAGAAATGAACATGTGGAGAGACGTTCGTTCATCTAGCACAAAGGGAACGTGTTGCAGGAGGAACTTTTACTCTGGTTTCTCAGTCTGTTTCCTAGTGCTGGTTTGAAGTTCCTGCAGTTTTCACTGTAAAACAGAGTTGCAGCTAGTACCTCCCCATATATATGTATGGATTGGAGTTTGCAAATGAAAAGGAACTTTGTGTTCCCAACAAGCTAGGTGAAGGACGGCATTCACATACACATATCTCTCAGAACTGAGCATGTGGAGAGACATTCGTTCATCTAGCACAAAGGGAACGGGTTGCAGGAGGAACTTTTACTCTGGTTTCTCAGTCTGTTTCCTAGTGCCGGTTTGAAGTTCCTGCAGTTTTCACTGTAAAACCGAGTTGGAGCTAGTACCTACCTATATATATGTATGGAGTGGAGTTTGCAACTGAAAAGGAACTTTGTGTTCCCAACAAGCTAGGTGAAGGACGGCTTTCACACACACTTATTTCTCAGAACTGAGCATGTGGAGAGTCGTTCGTTCATGTAGCACAAAGGGAACGGGTTGCAGGAGAAACTTTTACTCTGGTTTCTCAGTCTGTTTCCTAGTGCCGGTTTGAAGTTCCTGCAGTTTTCACTGTAAAACCGAGTTGGAGCTCGTACCTACCCATATATATGTATGGAGTGGAGTTTGCAAATGAAAAGAAACTTTGTGTTCCCAACAAGCTAGTTGAAGGACGGCTTTCACACACACTTATCTCTCAGAACTGAGCATGGGGAGAGACGTTCGTTCATGTAGCACAAAGGGAACGGTTTGCAGGAGAAACTTTTACTCTGGTTTCTCAGTCTGTTTCCTAGTGCCGGTTTGAAGTTCCTGCAGTTTTCACTGTAAAATCGAGTTGGAGCTCGTACCTACCCATATATATGTATGGAGTGGAGTTTGCAAATGAAAAGAAACTTTGTGTTCCCAACAAGCTAGTTGAAGGGCGGCTTTCACATCCACATATCTCTCAGAACTGAGCATGTGGAGAGACGTTCGTTCATCTAGCACAAAGGGAACGTGTTGCAGGAGGAACTTTTACTCTGGTTTCTCAGTCTGTTTCCTAGTGCCGGTTTGAAGTTCCTGCAGTTTTCACTGTAAAACCGAGTTGGAGCTCGTACCTACCCATATATACGTATGGAGTGGAGTTTGCAAATGAAAAGAAACTTTGTGTTCCCAACAAGCTAGTTGAAGGACGGCTTTCACACACACTTATCTCTCAGAACTGAGCATGTGGAGAGACGTTCGTTCATCTAGCACAAACGGAACCGGTTGCAAGAGGAAATTTTACTCTGGTTTCTCAGTCTGTTTCCTAGTGCCGGTTTGAAGTTCCTGCAGTTTTCACTATAAAACCAAGTTGGAGCTAGTACCTACCTATATATATGTATGGAGTGGAGTTTGCAAATTAAAAGGAACATTGTGTTCCCAACAAGCTAGGTGAAGGACGGCTTTCACACACACTTATCTCTCAGAACTGAGCATGTGGAGAGTCGTTCGTTCATCTAGCACAAAGGGAACGGGTTGCAGGAGAAACTTTTACTCTGGTTTCTCAGTCTGTTTCCTAGTGCCGGTTTGAAGTTCCTGCAGTTTTCACTGTAAAATCGAGTTGGAGCTCGTACCTACCCATATATATGTATGGAGTGGAGTTTGCAAATGAAAAGAAACTTTGTGTTCCCAACAAGCTAGTTGAAGGGCGGCTTTCACATCCACATATCTCTCAGAACTGAGCATGTGGAGAGACGTTCGTTCATCTAGCACAAAGGGAACGTGTTGCAGGAGGAACTTTTACTCTGGTTTCTCAGTCTGTTTCCTAGTGCCGGTTTGAAGTTCCTGCAGTTTACACTGTAAAACAGAGTTGGAGCTAGTACCTCCCCATATATATGTATGGATTGGAGTTTGCAAATGAAAAGGAACTTTGTGTTCCCAACAATCTAGGTGAAGGACGGCTTTCACATACACATATCTCTCAGAACTGAGCATGTGGAGAGACATTCGTTCATTTAGCACAAAGGGAACGGGTTGCAGGAGGAACTTTTACTCTGGTTTCTCAGTCTGTTTCCTAGTGCCGGTTTGAAGTTCCTGCAGTTTTCACTGTAAAACCGAGTTGGAGCTAGTACCTCCCCATATATATGTATGGAGTGGAGTTTGCAAATGAAAAGGAACTTTGTGTTCCCAACAAGCTAGTTGAAGGATGGCTTTCACACACACTTATCTCTCAGAACTGAGCATGTGGAGAGACATTCGTTCATGTAGCACAAAGGGAACGGGTTGCAGGAGAAACTTTTACTCTGGTTTCTCAGTCTGTTTCCTAGTGCTGGTTTGAAGTTCCTGCAGTTTTCACTGTAAAACCGAGTTGGAGCTCGTACCTACCCATATATATGTATGGAGTGGAGTTTGCAACTGAAAAGGAACTTTGTGTTCCCAACAAGCTAGGTGAAGGACGGCTTTCACACACACTTATTTCTCAGAACTGAGCATGAGGAGAGTCGTTCGTTCATGTAGCACAAAGGGAACGGGTTGCAGGAGAAACTTTTACTCTGGTTTCTCAGTCTGTTTCCTAGTGCCGGTTTGATGTTCCTGCAGTTTTCACTGTTAAACCGAGTTGGAGCTCGTACCTCCCCATATACATATGTGTGGAGTGGAGTTTACAAATGAAAAGAAACTGTGGTTTCCAACAAGCTAGTTGAAGGACGGCTTTCACATTCACATATCTCTCAGAACTGAGCATGTGGATAGACATTCGTTTATCTAGCACAAAGTGAACGGATTGCAGGAGAAACTTTTAGTCTGGTTTCTCAGTCTATTTCCTAGTGCCGGTTTGAAGTTCCTGCAGTTTTCACTGTAAAACCGAGTTGGAGCTCGTACCTACCCATATATATGTATGGAGTGGAGTTTGCAACTGAAAAGGATCTTTGTGTTCCCAACAAGCTAGTTGAAGGACGGCTTTCACACACACTTATCTCTCAGAACTGAGCATGTGGAGAGACGTTTGTTCATGTAGCACAAAGGGAACGGGTTGCAGGGGAAACTTATACTCTGGTTTCTCAGTCTGTTTCCTAGTGCCGGTTTGAAGTTCCTGCAGTTTTCACTGTAAAACCGAGTTGGAGCTAGTACCTCCCCATATACTTTTGTGTGGAGTGGAGTTTTCAAATGAAAAGAAACTTTGTGTTCCCAACAAGCTAGTTGAAGGACGGCTTTCACATCCACATATCTCTCAGAACTGAGCATGTGGAGAGACGTTTGTTCATCTAGCACAAACGGAACGGGTTGCAGGAGGAACTTTTACTCTGGTTTCTCAGTCTGTTTCCTAGTGCCGGTTTGAAGTTCCTGCAGTTTTCACTGTAAAACCGAGTTGGAGCTAGTACCTCCCCATATATATGTATGGATTGGAGTTTGCAAATGAAAAGGATCTTTGTGTTCCCAACAAGCTAGGTGAAGGACGGCTTTCACATACACATATCTCTCAGAACTGAGCATGTGGAGAGACATTCGTTCATCTAGCACAAAGGGAACGGGTTGCAGGAGGAACTTTTACTCTGGTTTCTCAGTCTGTTTCCTAGTGCCGGTTTGAAGTTCCTACAGTTTTCACTGTAAACCCGAGTAGGAGCTAGTACCTACCCATATATATGTATGGAGTGCAGTTTGCAAATGAAAAGAAACTTTGTGTTCCTAACAAGCAAGTTGAAGGACGCCTTTCACATACACATATCTCTCAGAACTGAGCATGTGGAGAGACATTCGTTCATTTAGCACAAAGGGAACGGGTTGCAGGAGGAACTTTTACTCTGGTTTCTCAGTCTGTTTCCTAGTGCCGGTTTGAAGTTCCTGCAGTTTTCACTGTAAAACGGAGTTGGAGCTAGTACCTACCTATATATATGTATGGAGTGGAGTTTGCAAATGAAAAGAAACTTTGTGTTCCCAACAAGCTAGTTGAAGGACGGCTTTCACACACACTTATCTCTCAGAACTGAGCATGTGGATAGACGTTCGTTCATGTAGCACAAAGGGAACGGGTTGCAGGAGAAACTTTTACTCTGGTTTCTCAGTCTGTTTCCTAGTGCCGGTTTGAAGTTCCTGCAGTTTTCACTGTAAAACCGAGTTGGAGCTCGTACCTACCCATATATATGTATGGAGTGGAGTTTTCAACTGAAAAGGAACTTTGTGTTCCCAACAAGCTAGGTGAAGGACGGCTTTCACACACACTTATTTCTCAGAACTGAGCATGTGGAGAGTCGTTCGTTCATGTAGCACAAATGGAACGGGTTGCAGGAGAAACTATTACTCTGGTTTCTCAGTCTGTTTCCTAGTGCCGGTTTGAAGTTTCTGCAGTTTTCACTGTAAAACCGAGTTATAGCTCGTACCTACCCATATATATGTATGGAATGGAGTTTGCAAATGAAAAGGAACTTTGTGTTCCCAACAAGCTAGGTGAAGGACGGCTTTCACACACACTTATCTCTCAGAACTGAGCATGTGGAGAGTCGTTCGTTCATCTAGCACAAAGGGAACGGGTTGCAGGAGAAACTTTTACTCTGTTTTCTCAGTCTGTTTCCTAGTGCCGGTTTGAAGTTCCTGCAGTTTTCACTGTAAAACCGAGTTGGAGCTCATACCTACCCATATATATGTATGGAGTGGAGTTTGCAACTGAAAAGGAACTTTGTGTTCCCAACAAGCTAGGTGAAGGACGGCTTTCACACACACTTATTTCTCAGAACTGAGCATGTGGAGAGTCGTTCGTTCATGTAGCACAAAGGGAACGGGTTGCAGAGAAACTATTACTCTGGTTTCTCAGTCTGTTTCCTAGTGCCGGTTTGAAGTTTCTGCAGTTTTCACTGTAAAACCGAGTTATAGCTCGTACCTACCCATATATATGTATGGAATGGAGTTTGCAAATGAAAAGGAACTTTGTGTTCCCAACAAGCTATTTGAAGGACGGCTTTCACACACACTTATCTGTCAGAACTGAGCATGGGGAGAGACGTTCGTTCATGTAGCACAAAGGGAACGGGTTGCAGGAGAAACTTTTACTCTGGTTTCTCAGTCTGTTTCCTAGTGCCGGTTTGAAGTTCCTGCAGTTTTCACTGTAAAACCGAGTTGGAGCTAGTACCTACCTATATATATGTATGGAGTGGAGTTTGCAAATTAAAAGGAACTTTGTGTTCCCAACAAGCTAGGTGAAGGACGGCTTTCACACACACTTATCTCTCAGAACTGAGCATGTGGAGAGTCGTTCGTTCATCTAGCACAAAGGGAACGGGTTGCAGGAGAAACTTTTACTCTGGTTTCTCAGTCTGTTTCCTAGTGCCGGTTTGAAGTTCCTGCAGTTTTCACTGTAAAACCGAGTTGGAGCTCGTACCTACCCATATATATGTATGGAGTGGAGTTTGCAACTGAAAAGGAACTTTGTGTTCCCAACAAGCTAGGTGAAGGACGGCTTTCACACACACTTATTTCTCAGAACTGAGCATGTGGAGAGTCGTTCGTTCATGTAGCACAAAGGGAACGGGTTGCAGGAGAAACTATTACTCTGGTTTCTCAGTCTGTTTCCTAGTGCCGGTTTGAAGTTTCTGCAGTTTTCACTGTAAAACCGAGTTATAGCTCGTACCTACCCATATATATGTATGGAATGGAGTTTGCAAATGAAAAGGAACTTTGTGTTCCCAACAAGCTATTTGAAGGACGGCTTTCACACACACTTATCTCTCAGAACTGAGCATGGGGAGAGACGTTCGTTCATGTAGCACAAAGGGAACGGGTTGCAGGAGAAACTTTTACTCTGGTTTCTCAGTCTGTTTCCTAGTGCCGGTTTGAAGTTCCTGCAGTTTTCACTGTAAAACCGAGTTGGAGCTAGTACCTACCTATATATATGTATGGAGTGGAGTTTGCAAATTAAAAGGAACTTGTGTTCCCAACAAGCTAGGTGAAGGACGGCTTTCACACACACTTATCTCTCAGAATTGAGCATGTGGAGAGTCGTTCGTTCATCTAGCACAAAGGGAACGGGTTGCAGGAGAAACTTTTACTCTGGTTTCTCAGTCTGTTTCCTAGTGCCGGTTTGAAGTTCCTGCAGTTTTCACTGTAAAATCGAGTTGGAGCTCGTACCTACGCATATAAATGTATGGAGTGGAGTTTGCAAATGAAAAGAAACTTTGTGTTCCCAACAAGCTAGTTGAAGGGCAGCTTTCACATCCACAAATCTCTCAGAACTGAGCATGTGGAGAGACGTTCGTTCATGTAGCACAAAGGGAACGGGTTGCAGGAGGAACTTTTACTCTGGTTTCTCAGTCTGTTTCCTAGTGCCTGTTTGAAGTTCCTGCAGTTTTCACTGTAAAACCGAGTTGGAGCTAGTACCTACCTATATATATGTATGGAGTGGAGTTTGCAAATGAAAAGAAACTTTGTGTTCCCAACAAGCTAGTTGAAGGACGGCTTTCACACACACTTATCTCTCAGAACTGAGCATGGGGAGAGACGTTCGTTCATGTAGCACAAAGGGAACGGGTTGCAGGAGAAACTTTTACTCTGGTTTCTCAGTCTGTTTCCTAGTGCCGGTTTGAAGTTCCTGCAGTTTTCACTGTAAAACCGAGTTGGAGCTAGTACCTCCCAATATATATGTATGGAGTGGAGTTTGCAAATGAAAAGGAACTTTGTGTTCCCAACAAGCTAGTTGAAGGATGGCTTTCACACACACTTATCTCTCAGAACTGAGCATGTGGAGAGACATTCGTTCATCTAGCACAAAGGAACGGGTTGCAGGAGAAACTTTTACTCTGGTTTCTCAGTCTGTTTCCTAGTGCCGGTTTGAAGTTCCTGCAGTTTTCACTGTAAAACCGAGTTGGAGCTCGTACCTACCCATATATATGTATGGAGTGGAGTTTGCAACTGAAAAGGAACTTTGTGTTCCCAACAAGCTAGGTGAAGGACGGCTTTCACACACACTTATTTCTCAGAACTGAGCATGTGGAGAGTTGTTCTTTCATGTAGCACAAAGGGAACGGGTTGCAGGAGAAACTATTACTCTGGTTTCTCAGTCTGTTTCCTAGTGCCGGTTTGAAGTTCCTGCAGTTTTCACTGTAAAACCGAGTTGGAGCTCGTACCTACCCATATATATGTATGGAGTGGAGTTTGCAAATGAAAAGAAACTTTGTGTTCTTAACAAGCTAGTTGAAGGACGGCTTTCACACACACTTATCTCTCAGAACTGAGCATGGGGAGAGACGTTCGTTCATGTAGCACAAATGGAACGGGTTGCAGGAGAAACTTTTACTCTGGTTTCTCAGTCTGTTTCCTAGTGCCGGTTTGAAGTTCCTGCAGTTTTCACTGTAAAACAGAGTTGGAGCTAGTACCTCCCCATATATATGTATGGAGTGTAGTTTGCAAATGAAAAGGAACTTTGTGTTCCCAACAAGCTAGGTGAAGGACGGCTTTCACACACACTTATCTCTCAGAACTGAGCATGTGGAGAGACGTTCGTTCATGTAGCACAAAGGGAACGTGTTGCAGGAGAAACTTTTACTCTGGTTTCTCAGTCTGTTTCCTAGTGCCGGTTTGAAGTTCCTGCAGTTTTCACTGTAAAACCGAGTTGGAGCTCGTACCTCCCCATATACATATGTGTGGAGTGAAGTTTACAAATGAAAAGAAACTGTGGGTTCCCAACAAGCTAGTTGAAGGACGGCTTTCACATTCACATATCTCTCAGAACTGAGCATGTGGAGAGACATTCGTTTATCTAGCACAAAGGGAACGGGTTGCTGGAGGAACTTTTACTCTGGTTTCTCAGTCTGTTTCCTAGTGCCGGTTTGAAGTTCCTGCAGTTTTCACTCTAAAACCGATTTGGAGCTCGTACCTACCCATATATATGTATGGAGTGGAGTTTGCAAATGAAAAGAAACTTTGTGTTCCCAACAAGCTAGTTGAAGGACGGCTTTCACATCCACATATCTCTCAGAACTGAGCATGTGGAGAGACGTTCGTTCATCTAGCACAAAGGGAACGTGTTGCAGGAGGAACTTTTACTCTGGTTTCTCAGTCTGTTTCCTAGTGCCGGTTTGAAGTTCCTGCAGTTTTCACTGTAAAACCGATTTGGAGCTCGTACCTACCCATATATATGTATGGAGTGGAGTTTGCAAATGAAAAGAAACTTTGTGTTCCCAACAAGCTAGTTGAAGGACGGCTTTCACACACACTTATCTCTCAGAACTGAGCATGTGGAGAGACGTTCGTTCATGTAGCACAAAGGGAACGGGTTGCAGGAGAAACTTTTACTCTGGTTTCTCAGTCTGTTTCCTAGTGCCTGTTAGAAGTTCCTGCAGTTTTCACTGTAAAACCGTGTTGGAGCTCGTACCTCCCCATATACATATGTGTGGAGTGGAGTTTACAAATGAAAAGAAACTTTGTGTTCCCAACAAGCTAGTTGAAGGATGGCTTTCACATTCACATATCTCTCAGAACTTAGCATGTGGAGAGACATTCGTTCATCTAGCACAAAGGGAACGGGTTGCAGGAGGAACTTTTACTCTGGTTTCTCAGTCTGTTTCCTAGTGCCGGTTTGAAGTTCCTGCAGTTTTCACTGTAAACCGAGTTGGAGCTAGTACCTACTTATATATATGTATAGAGTGGAGTTTGCAAATTAAAAGGAACTTTGTGTTCCCAACAAGCTAGTTGAAGGACGGCTTTCACAGACACTTATCTCTCAGAACTGAGCATGTGGAGAGTCGTTCGTTCATCTAGCACAAAGGGAACGGGTTGCAGGAGAAACTTTTACTCTGGTTTCTCAGTCTGTTTCCTAGTGCCGGTTTGAAGTTCCTGCAGTTTTCACTGTAAAATCGAGTTGGAGCTCGTACCTACCCATATATATGTATGGAGTGGAGTTTGCAAATGAAAAGAAACTTTGTGTTCCCAACAAGCTAGTTGAAGGGCGGCTTTCACATCCACATATCTCTAAGAACTGAGCATGTGGAGAGACGTTCGTTCATCTAGCACAAAGGGAACGTGTTGCAGGAGGAACTTTTACTCTGGTTTCTCAGTCTGTTTCCTAGTGCCGGTTTGAAGTTCCTGCAGTTTTCACTGTAAAACAGAGTTGGAGCTAGTACCTCCCCATATATATGTATGGATTGGAGTTTGCAAATGAAAAGGAATTTTGTGTTCCCAACAAGCTAGGTGAAGGACGGCTTTCACATACACATATCTCTCAGAACTGAGCATGTGGAGAGACATTCGTTCATTTAGCACAAAGGGAACGGTTTGCAGGAGGAACTTTTACTCTGGTTTCTCAGTCTGTTTCCTAGTGCCGGTTTGAAGTTCCTGCAGTTTTCACTGTAAAACCTAGTTGGAGCTAGTACCTACCTATATATATATATGGAGTGGAGTTTGCAAATGAAAAGAAACTTTGTGTTCCCAACAAGCTAGTTGAAGGACGGCTTTCACACACACTTATCTCTCAGAACTGAGCATGTGGATAGACGTTCGTTCATGTAGCTCAAAGGGAACGGGTTGCAGGAGAAACTTTTACTCTGGTTTCTCAGTCTGTTTCCTAGTGCCGGTTTGAAGTTCCTGCAGTTTTCACTGTAAAACCGAGTTGGAGCTAGTACCTCCCCATATATATGTATGGAGTGGAGTTTGCAAATGAAAAGGAACTTTGTGTTCCCAACAAGCTAGTTGAAGGATGGCTTTCACACACACTTATCTCTCAGAACTGAGCATGTGGAGAGACATTCGTTCATTTAGCACAAAGGGAACGGGTTGCAGGAGGAACTTTTACTCTGGTTTCTCAGTCTGTTTCCTAGTGCCGGTTTGAAGTTCCTGCAGTTTTCACTGTAAAACCGAGTTGGAGCTAGTACCTCCCAATATATATGTATGGAGTGGAGTTTGCAAATGAAAAGGAACTTTGTGTTCCCAACAAGCTAGTTGAAGGATGGCTTTCACACACACTTATCTCTCGGAACTGAGCATGTGGAGAGACATTCGTTCATCTAGCACAAAGGAACGGGTTGCAGGAGAAACTTTTACTCTGGTTTCTCAGTCTGTTTCCTAGTGCCGGTTTGAAGTTCCTGCAGTTTTCACTGTAAAACCGAGTTGGAGCTCGTACCTACCCATATATATGTATGGAGTGGAGTTTGCAACTGAAAAGGAACTTTGTGTTCCCAACAAGCTAGGTGAAGGACGGCTTTCACACACACTTATTTCTCAGAACTGAGCATGTGGAGAGTCGTTCGTTCATGTAGCACAAAGGGAACGGGTTGCAGGAGAAACTATTACTCTGGTTTCTCAGTCTGTTTCCTAGTGCCGGTTTGAAGTTCCTGCAGTTTTCACTGTAAAACCGAGTTGGAGCTCGTACCTACCCATATATATGTATGGAGTGGAGTTTGCAAATGAAAAAAACTTTGTGTTCTTAACAAGCTAGTTGAAGGACGGCTTTCACACACACATATCTCTCAGAACTGAGCATGGGGAGAGACGTTCGTTCATGTAGCACAAATGGAACGGGTTGCAGGAGAAACTTTTACTCTGGTTTCTCAGTCTGTTTCCTAGTGCCGGTTTGAAGTTCCTGCAGTTTTCACTGTAAAACAGAGTTGGAGATAGTACCTCCCCATATATATGTATGGAGTGTAGTTTGCAAATGAAAAGGAACTTTGTGTTCCCAACAAGCTAGGTGAAGGACGGCTTTCACACACACTTATCTCTCAGAACTGAGCATGTGGAGAGACGTTCGTTCATGTAGCACAAAGGGAACGTGTTGCAGGAGAAACTTTTACTCTGGTTTCTCAGTCTGTTTCCTAGTGCCGGTTTGAAGTTCCTGCAGTTTTCACTGTAAAACCGAGTTGGAGCTCGTACCTCCCCATATACATATGTGTGGAGTGAAGTTTACAAATGAAAAGAAACTGTGGGTTCCCAACAAGCTAGTTGAAGGACGGCTTTCACATTCACATATCTCTCAGAACTGAGCATGTGGAGAGACATTCGTTTATCTAGCACAAAGGGAACGGGTTGCAGGAGGAACTTTTACTCTGGTTTCTCAGTCTGTTTCCTAGTGCCGGTTTGAAGTTCCTGCAGTTTTCACTCTAAAACCGATTTGGAGCTCGTACCTACCCATATATATGTATGGAGTGCAGTTTGCAAATGAAAAGAAACTTTGTGTTCCCAACAAGCTAGTTGAAGGACGGCTTTCACATCCACATATCTCTCAGAACTGAGCATGTGGAGAGACGTTCGTTCATCTAGCACAAAGGGAACGTGTTGCAGGAGGAACTTTTACTCTGGTTTCTCAGTCTGTTTCCTAGTGCCGGTTTGAAGTTCCTGCAGTTTTCACTGTAAAACCGAGTTGGAGCTCGTACCTACCCATATATATGTATGGAGTGGAGTTTGCAAATGAAAAGAAACTTTGTGTTCCCAACAAGCTAGTTGAAGGACGGCTTTCACACACACTTATCTCTCAGAACTGAGCATGTGGAGAGACGTTCGTTCATGTAGCACAAAGGGAACGGGTTGCAGGAGAAACTTTTACTCTGGTTTCTCAGTCTGTTTCCTAGTGCCTGTTAGAAGTTCCTGCAGTTTTCACTGTAAAACCGAGTTGGAGCTCGTACCTCCCCATATACATATGTGTGGAGTGGAGTTTACAAATGAAAAGAAACTTTGTGTTCCCAACAAGCTAGTTGAAGGATGGCTTTCACATTCACATATCTCTCAGAACTTAGCATGTGGAGAGACATTCGTTCATCTAGCACAAAGGGAACGGGTTGCAGGAGGAACTTTTACTCTGGTTTCTCAGTCTGTTTCCTAGTGCCGGTTTGAAGTTCCTGCAGTTTTCACTGTAAACCGAGTTGGAGCTAGTACCTACCTATATATATGTATGGAGTGGAGTTTGCAAATTAAAAGGAACTTTGTGTTCCCAACAAGCTAGTTGAAGGACGGCTTTCACAGACACTTATCTCTCAGAACTGAGCATGTGGAGAGTCGTTCGTTCATCTAGCACAAAGGGAACGGGTTGCAGGAGAAACTTTTACTCTGGTTTCTCAGTCTGTTTCCTAGTGCCGGTTTGAAGTTCCTGCAGTTTTCACTGTAAAATCGAGTTGGAGCTCGTACCTACCCATATATATGTATGGAGTGGAGTTTGCAAATGAAAAGAAACTTTGTGTTCCCAACAAGCTAGTTGAAGGGCGGCTTTCACATCCACATATCTCTCAGAACTGAGCATGTGGAGAGACGTTCGTTCATCTAGCACAAAGGGAACGTGTTGCAGGAGGAACTTTTACTCTGGTTTCTCAGTCTGTTTCCTAGTGCCGGTTTGAAGTTCCTGCAGTTTTCACTGTAAAACAGAGTTGGAGCTAGTACCTCCCCATATATATGTATGGATTGGAGTTTGCAAATGAAAAGGAATTTTGTGTTCCCAACAAGCTAGGTGAAGGACGGCTTTCACATACACATATCTCTCAGAACTGAGCATGTGGAGAGACATTCGTTCATTTAGCACAAAGGGAACGGGTTGCAGGAGGAACTTTTACTCTGGTTTCTCAGTCTGTTTCCTAGTGCCGGTTTGAAGTTCCTGCAATTTTCACTGTAAAACCGAGTTGGAGCTAGTACCTACCTATATATATGTATGGAGTGGAGTTTGCAAATGAAAAGAAACTTTGTGTTCCCAACAAGCTAGTTGAAGGACGGCTTTCACACACACTTATCTCTCAGAACTGAGCATGTGGATAGACGTTCGTTCATGTAGCACAAATGGAACGGGTTGCAGGAGAAACTTTTACTCTGGTTTCTCAGTCTGTTTCCTAGTGCCGGTTTGAAGTTCCTGCAGTTTTCACTGTAAAACCGAGTTGGAGCTAGTACCTCCCCATATATATGTATGGAGTGGAGTTTGCAAATGAAAAGGAACTTTGTGTTCCCAACAAGCTAGTTGAAGGATGGCTTTCACACACACTTATCTCTCAGAACTGAGCATGTGGAGAGACTTTCGTTCATCTAGCACAAAGGAACGTGTTGCAGGAAAAACTTTTACTCTGGTTTCTCAGTCTGTTTCCTAGTGCCGGTTTGAAGTTCCTGCAGTTTTCACTGTAAAACCGAGTTGGAGCTCGTACCTACCCATATATATGTATGGAGTGGAGTTTGCAACTGAAAAGGAACTTTGTGTTCCCAACAAGCTAGGTGAAGGACGGCTTTCACACACACTTATTTCTCAGAACTGAGCATGTGGAGAGTCGTTCGTTCATGTAGCACAAAGGGAACGGGTTGCAGGAGAAACTATTACTCTGGTTTCTCAGTCTGTTTCCTAGTGCCGGTTTGAAGTTTCTGCAGTTTTCACTGTAAAACCGAGTTATAGCTCGTACCTACCCATATATATGTATGGAATGGATTTTGCAAATGAAAAGGAACTTTGTGTTCCCAACAAGCTAGTTGAAGGACGGCTTTCACACACACTTATCTCTCAGAACTGAGCATGTGGATAGACGTTCGTTCATGTAGCACAAAGGGAACGGGTTGCAGGAGAAACTTTTACTCTGGTTTCTCAGTCTGTTTCCTAGTGCCGGTTTGAAGTTCCTGCAGTTTTCACTGTAAAACCGAGTTGGAGCTAGTACCTCCCCATATATATGTATGGAGTGGAGTTTGCAAATGAAAAGGAACTTTGTGTTCCCAACAAGCTAGTTGAAGGATGGCTTTCACACACACTTATCTCTCAGAACTGAGCATGTGGAGAGACTTTCGTTCATCTAGCACAAAGGAACGGGTTGCAGGAGAAACTTTTACTCTGGTTTCTCAGTCTGTTTCCTAGTGCCGGTTTGAAGTTCCTGCAGTTTTCACTGTAAAACCGAGTTGGAGCTCGTACCTACCCATATATATGTATGGAGTGGAGTTTGCAACTGAAAAGGAACTTTGTGTTCCCAACAAGCTAGGTGAAGGACGGCTTTCACACACACTTATTTCTCAGAACTGAGCATGTGGAGAGTCGTTCGTTCATGTAGCACAAAGGGAACGGGTTGCAGGAGAAACTATTACTCTGGTTTCTCAGTCTGTTTCCTAGTGCCGGTTTGAAGTTTCTGCAGTTTTCACTGTAAAACCGAGTTATAGCTCGTACCTACCCATATATATGTATGGAATGGATTTTGCAAATGAAAAGGAACTTTGTGTTCCCAACAAGCTATTTGAAGGACGGCTTTCACACACACTTATCTCTCAGAACTGAGCATGGGGAGAGACGTTCGTTCATGTAGCACAAAGGGAACGGGTTGCAGGAGAAACTTTTACTCTGGTTTCTCAGTCTGTTTCCTAGTGCCGGTTTGAAGTTCCTGCAGTTTTCACTGTAAAACCGAGTTGGAGCTAGTACCTACCTATATATATGTATGGAGTGGAGTTTGCAAATTAAAAGGAACTTTGTGTTCCCAACAAGCTAGGTGAAGGACGGCTTTCACACACACTTATCTCTCAGAACTGAGCATGTGGAGAGTCGTTCGTTCATCTAGCAAAAAGGGAACGGGTTGCAGGAGAAACTTTTACTCTGGTTTCTCAGTCTGTTTCCTAGTGCCGGTTTGAAGTTCCTGCAGTTTTCACTGTAAAACCGAGTTGGAGCTCGTACCTACGCATATATATGTATGGAGTGGAGTTTGCAAATGAAAAGAAACTTTGTGTTCCCAACAAGCTAGTTGAAGGGCGGCTTTCACATCCACAAATCTCTCAGAACTGAGCATGTGGAGAGACGTTCGTTCATCTAGAACAAAGGGAACGTGTTGCAGGAGGAACTTTTACTCTGGTTTCTCAGTCTGTTTCCTAGTGCCGGTTTGAAGTTCCTGCAGTTTTCACTGTAAAACAGAGTTGGAGCTAGTACCTCCCCATATATATGTATGGATTGGAGTTTGCAAATGAAAAGGAACTTTGTGTTCCCAACAAGCTAGGTGAAGGACGGCTTTCACATACACATATCTCTCAGAACTGAGCATGTGGAGAGACATTCGTTCATTTAGCACAAAGGGAACGGGTTGCAGGAGGAACTTTTACTCTGGTTTCTCAGTCTGTTTCCTAGTGCCGGTTTGAAGTTCCTGCAGTTTTCACTGTAAAACCGAGTTGGAGCTAGTACCTACCTATATATATGTATGGAGTGGAGTTTGCAAATGAAAAGAAACTTTGTGTTCCCAACAAGCTAGTTGAAGGACGGCTTTCACACACACTTATCTCTCAGAACTGAGCATGGGGAGAGACGTTCGTTCATGTAGCACAAAGGGAACGGGTTGCAGGAGAAACTTTTACTCTGGTTTCTCAGTCTGTTTCCTAGTGCCGGTTTGAAGTTCCTGCAGTTTTCACTGTAAAACCGAGTTGGAGCTAGTACCTACCTATATATATGTATGGAGTGGAGTTTGCAAATGAAAAGGTACTTTGTGTTCCCAACAAGCTAGTTGAAGGATGGCTTTCACACACACTTATCTCTCAGAACTGAGCATGTGGAGAGACATTCGTTCATCTAGCACAAAGGAACGGGTTGCAGGAGAAACTTTTACTCTGGTTTCTCAGTCTGTTTCCTAGTGCCGGTTTGAAGTTCCTGCAGTTTTCACTGTAAAACCGAGTTGGAGCTCGTACCTACCCATATATATGTATGGAGTGGAGTTTGCAACTGAAAAGGAACTTTGTGTTCCCAACAAGCTAGGTGAAGGACGGCTTTCACACACACTTATTTCTCAGAACTGAGCATGTGGAGAGTCGTTCGTTCATGTAGCACAAAGGGAACGGGTTGCAGGAGAAACTTTTACTCTGGTTTCTCAGTCTGTTTCCTAGTGCCGGTTTGAAGTTCCTGCAGTTTTCACTGTAAAACCGAGTTGGAGCTCGTACCTACCCATATATATGTATGGAGTGGAGTTTGCAACTGAAAAGGAACTTTGTGTTCCCAACAAGCTAGGTGAAGGACGGCTTTCACACACACTTATTTCTCAGAACTGAGCATGTGGAGAGTCGTTCGTTCATGTAGCACAAAGGGAACGTGTTGCAGGAGAAACTTTTACTCTGGTTTCTCAGTCTGTTTCCTAGTGCCGGTTTGAAGTTCCTGCAGTTTTCACTGTAAAACCGAGTTGGAGCTCGTACCTCCCCATATACATATGTGTGGAGTGAAGTTTACAAATGAAAAGAAACTGTGGGTTCCCAACAAGCTAGTTGAAGGACGGCTTTCACATTCACATATCTCTCAGAACTGAGCATGTGGAGAGACATTCGTTTATCTAGCACAAAGGGAACGGGTTGCAGGAGGAACTTTTACTCTGGTTTCTCAGTCTGTTTCCTAGTGCCGGTTTGAAGTTCCTGCAGTTTTCACTCTAAAACCGATTTGGAGCTCGTACCTACCCATATATATGTATGGAGTGGAGTTTGCAAATGAAAAGAAACTTTGTGTTCCCAACAAGCTAGTTGAAGGACGGCTTTCACATCCACATATCTCTCAGAACTGAGCATGTGGAGAGACGTTCGTTCATCTAGCACAAAGGGAACGTGTTGCAGGAGGAACTTTTACTCTGGTTTCTCAGTCTGTTTCCTAGTGCCGGTTTGAAGTTCCTGCAGTTTTCACTGTAAAACCGAGTTGGAGCTCGTACCTACCCATATATATGTATGGAGTGGAGTTTGCAAATGAAAAGAAACTTTGTGTTTCCAACAAGCTAGTTGAAGGACGGCTTTCACACACACTTATCTCTCAGAACTGAGCATGTGGAGAGACGTTCGTTCATGTAGCACAAAGGGAACGGGTTGCAGGAGAAATTTTACTCTGGTTTCTCAGTCTGTTTCCTAGTGCCGGTTTGAAGTTCCTGCAGTTTTCACTGTAAAACCGAGTTGGAGCTCGTACCTCCCCATATACATATGTGTGGAGTGGAGTTTACAAATGAAAAGAAACTTTGTGTTCCCAACAAGCTAGTTGAAGGATGGCTTTCACATTCACATATCTCTCAGAACTTAGCATGTGGAGAGACATTCGTTCATCTAGCACAAAGGGAACGGGTTGCAGGAGGAAATTTTACTCTGGTTTCTCAGTCTGTTTCCTAGTGCCGGTTTGAAGTTCCTGCAGTTTTCACTGTAAACCGAGTTGGAGCTAGTACCTACCTATATATATGTATGGAGTGGAGTTTGCAAATTAAAAGGAACTTTGTGTTCCCAACAAGCTAGTTGAAGGACGGCTTTCACAGACACTTATCTCTCAGAACTGAGCATGTGGAGAGTCGTTCGTTCATCTAGCACAAAGGGAACGGGTTGCAAGGGAAACTTTTACTCTGGTTTCTCAGTCTGTTTCCTAGTGCCGGTTTGAAGTTCCTGCAGTTTTCACTCTAAAACCGATTTGGAGCTCGTACCTACCCATATATATGTATGGAGTGGAGTTTGCAAATGAAAAGAAACTTTGTGTTCCCAACAAGCTAGTTGAAGGACGGCTTTCACATCCACATATCTCTCAGAACTGAGCATGTGGAGAGACGTTCGTTCATCTAGCACAAAGGGAACGTGTTGCAGGAGGAACTTTTACTCTGGTTTCTCAGTCTGTTTCCTAGTGCCGGTTTGAAGTTCCTGCAGTTTTCACTGTAAAACCGAGTTGGAGCTCGTACCTACCCATATATATGTATGGAGTGGAGTTTGCAAATGAAAAGAAACTTTGTGTTCCCAACAAGCTAGTTGAAGGACGGCTTTCACACACACTTATCTCTCAGAACTGAGCATGTGGAGAGACGTTCGTTCATGTAGCACAAAGGGAACGGGTTGCAGGAGAAACTTTTACTCTGGTTTCTCAGTCTGTTTCCTAGTGCCTGTTAGAAGTTCCTGCAGTTTTCACTGTAAAACCGAGTTGGAGCTCGTACCTCCCCATATACATATGTGTGGAGTGGAGTTTACAAATGAAAAGAAACTTTGTGTTCCCAACAAGCTAGTTGAAGGATGGCTTTCACATTCACATATCTCTCAGAACTTAGCATGTGGAGAGACATTCGTTCATCTAGCACAAAGGGAACGGGTTGCAGGAGGAAATTTTACTCTGGTTTCTCAGTCTGTTTCCTAGTGCCGGTTTGAAGTTCCTGCAGTTTTCACTGTAAACCGAGTTGGAGCTAGTACCTACCTATATATATGTATGGAGTGGAGTTTGCAAATTAAAAGGAACTTTGTGTTCCCAACAAGCTAGTTGAAGGACGGCTTTCACAGACACTTATCTCTCAGAACTGAGCATGTGGAGAGTCGTTCGTTCATCTAGCACAAAGGGAACGGGTTGCAGGAGAAACTTTTACTCTGGTTTCTCAGTCTGTTTCCTAGTGCCGGTTTGAAGTTCCTGCAGTTTTCACTGTAAAATCGAGTTGGAGCTCGTAACTACCCATATATATGTATGGAGTGGAGTTTGCAACTGAAAAGAAACTTTGTGTTCCCAACAAGCTAGTTGAAGGGCGGCTTTCACATCCACATATCTCTCAGAACTGAGCATGTGGAGAGACGTTAGTTCATCTAGCACAAAGGGAACGTGTTGCAGGAGGAACTTTTACTCTGGTTTCTCAGTCTGTTTCCTAGTGCCGGTTTGAAGTTCCTGCAGTTTTCACTGTAAAACAGAGTTGGAGCTAGTACCTCCCCATATATATGTATGGATTGGAGTTTGCAAATGAAAAGGAATTTTGTGTTCCCAACAAGCTAGGTGAAGGACGGCTTTCACATACACATATCTCTCAGAACTGAGCATGTGGAGAGACTTTCGTTCATTTAGCACAAAGGGAACGGGTTGCAGGAGGAACTTTTACTCTGGTTTCTCAGTCTGTTTCCTAGTGCCGGTTTGAAGTTCCTGCAGTTTTCACTGTAAAACCGAGTTGGAGCTAGTACCTACCTATATATATGTATGGAGTGGAGTTTGCAAATGAAAAGAAACTTTGTGTTCCCAACAAGCTAGTTGAAGGACGGCTTTCACACACACTTATCTCTCAGAACTGAGCATGTGGATAGACGTTCGTTCATGTAGCACAAAGGGAACGGGTTGCAGGAGAAACTTTTACTCTGGTTTCTCAGTCTGTTTCCTAGTGCCGGTTTGAAGTTCCTGCAGTTTTCACTGTAAAACCGAGTTGGAGCTAGTACCTCCCCATATATATGTATGGAGTGGAGTTTGCAAATGAAAAGGAACTTTGTGTTCCCAACAAGCTAGTTGAAGGATGGCTTTCACACACACTTATCTCTCAGAACTGAGCATGTGGAGAGACTTTCGTTCATCTAGCACAAAGGAACGGGTTGCAGGAGAAACTTTTACTCTGGTTTCTCAGTCTGTTTCCTAGTGCCGGTTTGAAGTTCCTGCAGTTTTCGCTGTAAAACCGAGTTGGAGCTCGTACCTACCCATATATATGTATGGAGTGGAGTTTGCAACTGAAAAGGAACTTTGTGTTCCCAACAAGCTAGGTGAAGGACGGCTTTCACACACACTTATTTCTCAGAACTGAGCATGTGGAGAGTCGTTCGTTCATGTAGCACAAAGGGAACGGGTTGCAGGAGAAACTATTACTCTGGTTTCTCAGTCTGTTTCCTAGTGCCGGTTTGAAGTTTCTGCAGTTTTCACTGTAAAACCGAGTTATAGCTCGTACCTACCCATATATATGTATGGAATGGATTTTGCAAATGAAAAGGAACTTTGTGTTCCCAACAAGCTATTTGAAGGACGGCTTTCACACACACTTATCTCTCAGAACTGAGCATGGGGAGAGACGTTCGTTCATGTAGCACAAAGGGAACGGGTTGCAGGAGAAACTTTTACTCTGGTTTCTCAGTCTGTTTCCTAGTGCCGGTTTGAAGTTCCTGCAGTTTTCACTGTAAAACCGAGTTGGAGCTAGTACCTACCTATATATATGTATGGAGTGGAGTTTGCAAATTAAAAGGAACTTTGTGTTCCCAACAAGCTAGGTGAAGGACGGCTTTCACACACACTTATCTCTCAGAACTGAGCATGTGGAGAGTCGTTCGTTCATCTAGCACAAAGGGAACGGGTTGCAGGAGAAACTTTTACTCTGGTTTCTCAGTCTGTTTCCTAGTGCCGGTTTGAAGTTCCTGCAGTTTTCACTGTAAAATCGAGTTGGAGCTCGTACCTACGCATATATATGTATGGAGTGGAGTTTGCAAATGAAAAGAAACTTTGTGTTCCCAACAAGCTAGTTGAAGGGCGGCTTTCACATCCACAAATCTCTCAGAACTGAGCATGTGGAGAGACGTTCGTTCATCTAGAACAAAGGGAACGTGTTGCAGGAGGAACTTTTACTCTGGTTTCTCAGTCTGTTTCCTAGTGCCGGTTTGAAGTTCCTGCAGTTTTCACTGTAAAACCGAGTTGGAGCTAGTACCTCCCCATATATATGTATGGATTGGAGTTTGCAAATGAAAAGGAACTTTGTGTTCCCAAAAAGCTAGGTGAAGGACGGCTTTCACATACACATATCTCTCAGAACTGAGCATGTGGAGAGACATTCGTTCATTTAGCACAAAGGGAACGGGTTGCAGGAGGAACTTTTACTCTGGTTTCACAGTCTGTTTCCTAGTGCCGGTTTGAAGTTCCTGCAGTTTTCACTGTAAAACCGAGTTGGAGCTAGTACCTACCTATATATATGTATGGAGTGGAGTTTGCAAATGAAAAGAAACTTTGTGTTCCCAACAAGCTAGTTGAAGGACGGCTTTCACACACACTTATCTCTCAGAACTGAGCATGGGGAGAGACGTTCGTTCATGTAGCACAAAGGGAACGGGTTGCAGGAGAAACTTTTACTCTGGTTTCTCAGTCTGTTTCCTAGTGCCGGTTTGAAGTTCCTGCAGTTTTCACTGTAAAACCGAGTTGGAGCTCGTACCTACCCATATATATGTATGGAGTGGAGTTTGCAAATGAAAAGAAACTTTGTGTTCCTAACAAGCTAGGTGAAGGACGGCTTTCACACACACTTATCTCTCAGAACTGAGCATGGGGAGAGACGTTCGTTCATGTAGCACAAAGGGAACGGGTTGCAGGAGAAACTTTTACTCTGGTTTCTCAGTCTGTTTCCTAGTGCCGGTTTGAAGTTCCTGCAGTTTTCACTGTAAAACCGAGTTGGAGCTAGTACCTCCCCATATATATGTATGGAGTGGAGTTTGCAACTGAAAAGGAACTTTGTGTTCCCAACAAGCTAGGTGAAGGACGGCTTTCACACACACTTATCTCTCAGAACTGAGCATGTGGAGATACGTTCGTTCACGTAGCACAAAGGGAACGGGTTGCAGGAGAAACTTTTACTCTGGTTTCTCAGTCTGTTTCCTAGTGCCGGTTTGAAGTTCCTGCAGTTTTCACTGTAAAACCGAGTTGGAGCTCGTACCTCCACATATACATATGTGCGGAGTGGAGTTTACAAATGAAAAGAAACTTTGGGTTCCCAACAAGCTAGTTGAAGGACGGCTTTCACATTCACATATCTCTCAGAACTGAGCATGTGGAGAGACATTCGTTCATCTAGCACAAAATGAACGGGTTGCAGGAGGAACTTTTACTCTGGTTTCTCAGTCTGTTTCCTAGTGCCGGTTTGAAGTTCCTGCAGTTTTCACTGTAAAACCGAGTTGGAGCTCGTACCTACCCATATATATGTATGGAGTGGAGTTTGCAAATGAAAAGAAACTTTGTGTTCCCAACAAGCTAGTTGAAGTACGGCTTTCACACACACTTATCTCTCAGAACTGAGCATGGGGAGAGACGTTCGTTCATGTAGCACAAAGGGAACGGGTTGCAGGAGAAACTTTTACTCTGGTTTCTCAGTCTGTTTCCTAGTGCCGGTTTGAAGTTCCTGCAGTTTTCACTGTAAAACCGAGTTGGAGCTCGCACCTACCCATATATATGTATGGAGTGGAGTTTGCAAATGAAAAGAAACTTTGTGTTCCTAACAAGCTAGGTGAAGGACGGCTTTCACACACACTTATCTCTCAGAACTGAGCATGGGGAGAGACGTTCGTTCATGTAGCACAAAGGGAACGGGTTGCAGGGGAAACTTTTACTCTGGTTTCTCAGTCTGTTTCCTAGTGCCGGTTTGAAGTTCCTGCAGTTTTCACTGTAAAACCGAGTTGGAGCTCGTACCTCCACATATACATATGTGCGGAGTGGAGTTTACAAATGAAAAGAAACTTTGGGTTCCCAACAAGCTAGTTGAAGGACGGCTTTCACATTCACATATCTCTCAGAACTGAGCATGTGGAGAGACATTCGTTCATCTAGCACAAAATGAACGGGTTGCAGGAGGAACTTTTACTCTGGTTTCTCAGTCTGTTTCCTAGTGCCGGTTTGAAGTTCCTGCAGTTTTCACTGTAAAACCGAGTTGGAGCTCGTACCTACCCATATATATGTATGGAGTGGAGTTTGCAAATGAAAAGAAACTTTGTGTTCCCAACAAGCTAGTTGAAGGACGGCTTTCACACACACTTATCTCTCAGAACTGAGCATGTGGAGAGACGTTCCTTCATCTAGCCCAAACGGAACGGGTTGCAAGAGGAACTTTTACTCTGGTTTCTCAGTCTGTTTCCTAGTGCCGGTTTGAAGTTCCTGCAGTTTTCACTGTAAAACTGAGTTGGAGCTAGTACCTCCCCATATATATGTATGGAGTGGAGTTTGCAAATGAAAAGGAACTTTGTGTTTCCAACAAGCTAGGTGAAGGACGGCTTTCACACACATTTATTTCTCAGAACTGAGCATGTGGAGAGTCGTTCGTTCATGTAGCACAAAGGGAACGGGTTGCAGGAGAAACTTTTACTCTGGTTTCTCAGTCTGTTTCCTAGTGCCGGTTTGAAGTTCCTGCAGTTTTCACTGTAAAACCGAGTTGGAGCTCGTACCTACCCATATATATGTATGGAGTGGAGTTTGCAAATGAAAAGAAACTTTGTGTTCCCAACAAGCTAGTTGAAGGACGGCTTTCACACACACTTATCTCTCAGAACTGAGCATGGGGAGAGACGTTCGTTCATGTAGCACAAAGGGAACGGGTTGCAGGAGAAACTTTTACTCTGGTTTCTCAGTCTGTTTCCTAGTGCCGGTTTGAAGTTCCTGCAGTTTTCACTGTAAAACCGAGTTGGAGCTAGTACCTCAACATATATATGTATGGAGTGTAGTTTGCAAATGAAAAGGAACTTTGTGTTCCCAACAAGCTAGGTGAAGGACGGCTTTCACACACACTTATCTCTCAGAACTGAGCATGTGGAGAGACGTTCGTTCATGTAGCACAAAGGGAACGGGTTGCAGGGGAAACTTTTACTCTGGTTTCTCAGTCTGTTTCCTAGTGCCGGTTTGAAGTTCCTGCAGTTTTCACTGTAAAACCGAGTTGGAGCTCGTACCTCCCCATATACTTATGTGTGGAGTGGAGTTTGCAAATAAAAGAAACTTTGTGTTCCCAACAAGCTAGTTGAAGGACGGCTTTCACATCCACATATCTCTCAGAAATGAGCATGTGGAGAGACGTTCGTTCATCTAGCACAAAGGGAACGTGTTGCAGGAGGAACTTTTACTCTGGTTTCTCAGTCTGTTTCCTAGTGCCGGTTTGAAGTTCCTGCAGTTTTCACTGTAAAACCGAGTTGGAATCTAGTACCTACCTATATATATGTATGGAGTGGAGTTTGCAACTGAAAAGGAACTTTGTGTTCCCAACAAGCTAGGTGAAGGACGGCTTTCACACACACTTATTTCTCAGAACTGAGCATGGGGAGAGACGTTCCTTCATGTAGCACAAAGGGAACGGTTTGCAGGAGAAACTTTTACTCTGGTTTCTCAGTCTGTTTCCTAGTGCCGGTTTGAAGTTCCTGCAGTTTTCACTGTAAAACCGATTTGGAGATAGTACCTCCCCATATATATGTATGGAGTGGAGTTCGCAAATGAAAAGGAACTTTGTGTTCCCAACAAGCTAGGTGAAGGACGGCTTTCACACACACTTATCTCTCAGAACTGAGCATGTGGAGAGACGTTCGTTCATGTAGCACAAAGGGAAAGGGTTGCAGGAGAAACTTTTACTCTGGTTTCTCAGTCTGTTTCCTAGTGCCGGTTTGAAGTTCCTGCAGTTTTCACTGTAAAACCGAGTTGGAGCTCGTACCTCCCCATATACATATGTGTGGAGTGGAGTTTACAAATGAAAAGAAACTTTGGGTTCCCAACAAGCTAGTTGAAGGACGGCTTTCACACACACTTATCTCTCAGAACTGAGCATGTGAAGAGACGTTCGTTCATCTAGCACAAACGGAACCGGTTGCAAGAGGAACTTTTACTCTGGTTTCTCAGTCTGTTTCCTAGTGCCGGTTTGAAGTTCCTGCAGTTTTCACTGTAAAACCGATTTGGAGCTAGTACCTCCCCATATATATGTATGGAATGGAGTTTGCAAATGAAAAGGAACTTTGTGTTCCCAACAAGCTATTTGAAGGACGGCTTTCACACACACTTATCTCTCAGAACTGAGCATGGGGAGAGACGTTCGTTCATGTAGCACAAAGGGAACGGGTTGCAGGAGAAACTTTTACTCTGGTTTCTCAGTCTGTTTCCTAGTGCCGGTTAGAAGTTCCTGCAGTTTTCACTGTAAAACCGAGTTGGAGCTCGTACCTCCCCATATACATATGTGTGGAGGGGAGTTTACAAATGAAAAGAAACTTTGTGTTCCCAACAAGCTAGTTGAAGGATGGCTTTCACATTCACATATCTCTCAGAACTGAGCATGTGGAGAGACATTCGTTCATCTAGCACAAAGGGAACGGGTTGCAGGAGGAACTTTTACTCTGGTTTGTCAGTCTGTTTCCTAGTGCCGGTTTGAAGTTCCTGCAGTTTTCACTGTAAAACCGAGTTGGAGCTAGTACCTACCTAAATATATGTTTGGAGTGGAGTTTGCAAATGAAAAGGAACTTTGTGTTCCCAACAAGCTAGGTGAAGGACGGCTTTCACACACACTTATCTCTCAGAACTGAGCAGGTGGAGAGTCGTTCGTTCATCTAGCACAAAGGGAACGGGTTGCAGGAGGAACTTTTACTCTGGTTTCTCAGTCTGTTTCCTAGTGCCGGTTTGAAGTTCCTGCAGTTTTCACTGTAAAACCGAGTTGGAGCTCGTACCTACCCATATATATGTATGGAGTGGAGTTTGCAAATGAAAAGAAACTTAGTGTTCCCAACAAGCTAGTTGAAGGACGGCTTTCACACACACTTATCTCTCAGAACTGAGCATGTGAAGAGACGTTCGTTCATCTAGCACAAACGGAACCGGTTGCAAGAGGAACTTTTACTCTGGTTTCTCAGTCTGTTTCCTAGTGCCGGTTTGAAGTTCCTGCAGTTTTCACTGTAAAACCGATTTGGAGCTAGTACCTCCCCATATATATGTATGGAATGGAGTTTGCAAATGAAAAGGAACTTTGTGTTCCCAACAAGCTATTTGAAGGACGGCTTTCACACACACTTATCTCTCAGAACTGAGCATGGGGAGAGACGTTCGTTCATGTAGCACAAAGGGAACGGGTTGCAGGAGAAACTTTTACTCTGGTTTCTTAGTCTGTTTCCTAGTGCCGGTTAGAAGTTCCTGCAGTTTTCACTGTAAAACCGAGTTGGAGCTCGTACCTCCCCATATACATATGTGTGGAGGGGAGTTTACAAATGAAAAGAAACTTTGTGTTCCCAACAAGCTAGTTGAAGGATGGCTTTCACATTCACATATCTCTCAGAACTGAGCATGTGGAGAGACATTCGTTCATCTAGCACAAAGGGAACGGGTTGCAGGAGGAACTTTTACTCTGGTTTGTCAGTCTGTTTCCTAGTGCCGGTTTGAAGTTCCTGCAGTTTTCACTGTAAAACCGAGTTGGAGCTAGTACCTACCTATATATATGTATGGAGTGGAGTTTGCAAATGAAAAGGAACTTTGTGTTCCCAACAAGCTAGGTGAAGGACGGCTTTCACACACACTTATCTCTCAGAACTGAGCAGGTGGAGAGTCGTTCGTTCATCTAGCACAAAGGGAACGGGTTGCAGGAGAAACTTTTACTCTGGTTTCTCAGTCTGTTTCCTAGTGCCGGTTTGAAGTTCCTGCAGTTTTCACTGTAAAACCGAGTTGGAGCTCGTACCTACCCATATATATGTATGGAGTGGAGTTTGCAAATGTAAAGAAACTTTGTGTTCCCAACAAGCTAGTTGAAGGACGGCTTTCACACACACTTATCTCTCAGAACTGAGCATGGGGAGAGACGTTCGTTCATGTAGCACAAAGGGAACGGGTTGCAGGAGAAACTTTTACTCTGGTTTCTCAGTCTGTTTCCTAGTGCCGGTTAGAAGTTCCTGCAGTTTTCACTGTAAAACCGAGTTGGAGCTCGTACCTCCCCATATACATATGTGTGGAGTAGAGTTTACAAATGAAAAGAAACTTTGTGTTCCCAACAAGCTAGTTGAAGGACGGCTTTCACATTCACATATCTCTCAGAACTGAGCATGTGGAGAGACATTCGTTCATCTAGCACAAATGGAACGGGTTGCAGGAGGAACTATTACTCTGGTTTCTCAGTCTGTTTCCTAGTGCCGGTTTGAAGTTCCTGCAGTTTTCACTGTAAAACCGAGTTGGAGCTAGTACCTACCTATATATATGTATGGAGTGGAGTTTGCAAATGAAAAGGAACTTTGTGTTCCCAACAAGCTAGGTTAAGGACGGCTTTCACACACACGTATCTCTCAGAATTGAGCATGTGGAGAGTCGTTCGTTCATCTAGCACAAAGGGAACGGGTTGCAGGAGAAACTTTTACTCTGGTTTCTCAGTCTGTTTCCTAGTGCCGGTTTGAAGTTTCTGCAGTTTTCACTGTAAAACCGAGTTGGAGCTCGTACCTACCCATATATATGTATGGAGCGGAGTTTGCAAATGAAAAGAAAATTTGTGTCCCCAACAAGCTAGTTGAAGGACGGCTTTCACATTCACATATCTCTCAGACCTGAGCATGTGGAGAGACGTTCGTTCATCTAGCACAAAGGGAACGGGTTGCAGGAGGAACTCTACTCTGGTTTCTCAGTCTGTTTCCTAGTGCCGGTTTGAATTTCCTGCAGTTTTCACTGTAAAACAGAGTTGGAGCTAGTACCTCCCCATATATATGTATGGATTGGAGTTTGCAAATGAAAAGGAACTTTGTGTTCCCAACAAGCTAGGTGAAGGACGGCTTTCACATACACATATCTCTCAGAACTGAGCATGTACAGAGACATTCGTTCATTTAGCACAAAGGGAACGGGTTGCAGGAGGAACTTTTACTCTGGATTCTCAGTCTGTTTCCTAGTGCCGGTTGGAAGTTCCTGCAGTTTTCACTGTAAAACCGAGTTGGAGCTAGAACCTACCTATATATATATATGGAGTGGAGTTTGCAAATGAAAAGAAACTTTGTGTTCCCAACAAGCTAGTTGAAGGACGGCTTTCACACACACTTATCTCTCAGAACTGAGCATGGGGAGAGACGTTCGTTCATGTAGCACAAAGGGAACGGGTTGCAGGAGAAACTTTTACTCTGGTTTCTCAGTCTGTTTCCTAGTGCCGGTTAGAAGTTCCTGCAGTTTTCACTGTAAAACCGAGTTGGAGCTCGTACATCCCCATATACATATGTGTGGAGTGGAGTTTACAAATGAAAAGAAACTTTGTGTTCCCAACAAGCTAGTTGAAGGACGGCTTTCACATTCACATATCTCTCAGAACTGAGCATGTGGAGAGACATTCGTTCATCTAGCACAAAGGGAACGGGTGGCAGGAAGAACTTTTACTCTGGTTTCTCAGTCTGTTTCCTAGTGCCGGTTTGAAGTTCCTGCAGTTTTCACTGTAAAACCGAGTTGGAGCTAGTACCTACCTATATATATGTATGGAGTGGGGTTTGCAAATGAAAAGGAACTTTGTGTTCCCAACAAGCTAGATGACGGACGGCTTTCACACACACTTATCTCTCAGAACTGAGCATGTGGAGAGTCGTTCGTTCATCCAGCACAAAGGGAACGGGTTGCAGGAGGAACTTTTACTCTGGTTTCTCAGTCTGTTTCCTAGTGCCGGTTTGAAGTTCCTGCAGTTTTCACTGTAAAACCGAGTTGGAGCTCGTACCTACCCATATATATGTATGGAGTGGAGTTTGCAAATGAAAAGAAAATTTGTGTTCCCAACAAGCTAGTTGAAGGACGGCTTTCACATCCACATATTTCTGAGAACTGAGCATGTGGAGAGACGTTCGTTCATCTAGCACAAAGGGAACGGGTTGCAGGAGGAACTTTTACTCTGTTTTCTCAGTCTGTTTCCTAGTGCCGGTTTGAAGTTCCTGCAGTTTTCACTGTAAAAAATAGTGGGAGCTAGTACCTCCCCATATATATGTATGGATTGGAGTTTGCAAATGAAAAGGAACTTTGTGTTCCCAACAAGCTAGGTGAAGGACGGCTTTCACATCCACATATCTCTCAGAACTGAGCATGTGGAGAGACGTTCGTTCATCTAGCACAAAGGAACGTGTTGCAGGAGGAACTTTTACTCTGGTTTCTCAGTCTGTTTCCTAGTGCCGGTTTGAAGTTCCTGCAGTTTTCACTGTAAAACAGAGTTGGAGCTAGTACCTCCCCATATATATGTATGGAGTGGAGTTTGCAAATGAAAAGGAACTTTGTGTTCCCAACAAGCTAGGTGAAGGACGGCTTTCACATACACATATCTCTCAGAACTGAGCATGTGGAAAGACATTCGTTCATTTAGCACAAAGGGAACGGGTTGCAGGAGGAACTTTTACTCTGGTTTCTCAGTCTGTTTCCTAGTGCCGGTTAGAAGTTCCTGCAGTTTTCACTGTAAAACCGAGTTGGAGCTCGTACCTCCCCATATACATATGTGTGGAGGGGAGTTTACAAATGAAAAGAAACTTTGTGTTCCCAACAAGCTAGTTGAAGGATGGCTTTCACATTCACATATCTCTCAGAACTGAGCATGTGGAGAGACATTCGTTCATGTAGCACAAAGGGAACGGGTTGCAGGAGGAACTTTTACTCTGGTTTCTCAGTCTGTTTCCTAGTGCCGGTTTGAAGTTTCTGCAGTTTTCACTGTAAAACCGAGTTGGAGCTCGTACCTACCCATATATATGTATGGAGTGGAGTTTGCAAATGAAAAGAAAATTTGTGTCCCCAACAAGCTAGTTGAAGGACGGCTTTCACATTCACATATCTCTCAGACCTGAGCATGTGGAGAGACGTTCGTTCATCTAGCACAAAGGGAACGTGTTGCTGGAGGAACTCTACTCTGGTTTCTCAGACTGTTTCCTAGTGCCGGTTTGAATTTCCTGCAGATTTCACTGTAAAACAGAGTTGGAGCTAGTACCTCCCCATATATATGTATGGATTGGAGTTTGCAAATGAAAAGGAACTTTGTGTTCCCAACAAGCTAGGTGAAGGACGGCTTTCACATACACATATCTCTCAGAACTGAGCATGTGGAGAGACATTCGTTCATTTAGCACAAAGGGAACGGGTTGCAGGAGGAACTTTTACTCTGGTTTCTCAGTCTGTTTCCTAGTGCCGGTTTCAAGTTCCTGCAGTTTTCACTGTAAAACCGAGTTGGAGCTAGAACCTACCTATATATATATATGGAGTGGAGTTTGCAAATGAAAAGAAACTTTGTGTTCCCAACAAGCTAGTTGAAGGACGGCTTTCACACACACTTATCTCTCAGAACTGAGCATGGGGAGAGACGTTCGTTCATGTAGCACAAAGGGAACGGGTTGCAGGAGACACTTTTACTCTGGTTTCTCAGTCTGTTTCCTAGTGCCGGTTAAAAGTTCCTGCAGTTTTCACTGTAAAACCGAGTTGGAGCTCGTACATCCCCATATACATATGTGTGGAGTGGAGTTTACAAATGAAAAGAAACTTTGTGTTCCCAACAAGCTAGTTGAAGGACGGCTTTCACATTCACATATCTCTCAGAACTGAGCATGTGGAGAGACATTCGTTCATCTAGCACAAAGGGAACGGGTGGCAGGAACAAATTTTACTCTGGTTTCTCAGTCTGTTTCCTAGTGCCGGTTTGAAGTTCCTGCAGTTTTCACTGTAAAACCGAGTTGGAGCTAGTACCTACCTATATATATGTATGGAGTGGAGTTTGCAAATGAAAAGGAACTTTGTGTTCCCAACAAGCTAGATGAAGGACGGCTTTCACACACACTTATCTCTCAGAACTGAGCATGTGGAGAGTCGTTCGTTCATCCAGCACAAAGGGAACGGGTTGCAGGAGGAACTTTTACTCTGGTTTCTCAGTCTGTTTCCTAGTGCCGGTTTGAAGTTCCTGCAGTTTTCACTGTAAAACCGAGTTGGAGCTCGTACCTACCCATATATATGTATGGAGTGGAGTTTGCAAATGAAAAGAAAATTTGTGTTCCCAACAAGCTAGTTGAAGGACGGCTTTCACATCCACATATCTCTCAGAACTGAGCATGTGGAGAGACGTTCGTTCATCTAGCACAAAGGGAACGGGTTGCAGGAGGAACTTTTATTCTGTTTTCTCAGTCTGTTTCCTAGTGCCGGTTTGAAGTTCCTGCAGTTTTCACTGTAAAAAAGAGTTGGAGCTAGTACCTCCCCATATATATGTATGGATTTGAGTTTGCAAATGAAAAGGAACTTTGTGTTCCCAACAAGCTAGGTGAAGGACGGCTTTCACATCCACATATCTCTCAGAACTGAGCATGTGGAGAGACGTTCGTTCATTTAGCACAAAGGGAACGGGTTGCAGGAGGAACTTTTACTCTGGTTTCTCAGTCTGTTTCCTAGTGCCGGTTTGAAGTTCCTGCAGTTTTCACTGTAAAACCGAGTTGGAGCTAGTACCTACCTATATATATGTATGGAGTGGAGTTTGCAACTGAAAAGGAACTTTGTGTTCCCAACAAGCTAGATGAAGGACGGCTTTCACACACACTTATCTCTCAGAACTGAGCATGTGGAGAGTCGTTCGTTCATCTAGCACAAAGGGAACGGTTTGCAGGAGAAATTTTTACTCTGGTTTCTCAGTCTGTTTCCTAGTGCCGGTTTGAAGTTCCTGCAGTTTTCACTGTAAAACCGAGTTGGAGCTCGTACCTACCCATATATATGTATGGAGTGGAGTTTGCAAATGAAAAGAAACTTTGTGTTCCCAACAAGCAAGTTGAAGGACGGCTTTAACATCCACATATCTCTCAGAACTGAGCATGTGGTGAGACGTTCGTTCATCTAGCACAAAGGGAACGTGTTGCAGGAGGAACTTTTACTCTGGTTTCTCAGTCTGTTTCCTAGTGCCGGTTAGAAGTTCCTGCAGTTTTCACTGTAAAACCGAGTTGGAGCTCGTACCTCCCCATATACATATGTGTGGTGTGGACTTTACAAATGAAAAGAAACTTTGTGTTCCCAACAAGCTAGTTGAAGGACGGCTTTCACATTCACATATCTCTCAGAACTGAGCATGTGGAGAGACATTCGTTCATCTAGCACAAAGGGAACGGGTTGCAGGAGGAACTTTTACTCTGGTTTCTCAGTCTGTTTCCTAGTGCCGGTTTGAAGTTCCTGCAGTTTTCACTGTAAAACAGAGTTGGAGCTAGTACCTCCCCATATATATGTATGGATTGGAGTTTGCAAATGAAAAGGAACTTTGTGTTCCCAACAAGATAGGTGAAGGACGGCTTTCACATACACATATCTCTCAGAACTGAGCATGTGGAGAGACATTCGTTCATTTAGCACAAAGGGAACGGGTTGCAGGAGGAACTTTTACTATGGTTTCTCAGTCTGTTTCCTAGTGCCGGTTTGAAGTTCCTGCAGTTTTCACTGTAAAACAGAGTTGGAGCTAGTACCTACCTATATATATGTATGGAGTGGAGTTTGCAAATGAAAAGAAACTTTGTGTTCCCAACAAGCTAGTTGAAGGACGGGTTTCACACACACTTATCTCTCAGAACTGAGCATGGGGAGAGACGTTCGTTCATGTAGCACAAAGGGAACGTGTTGCAGGGGAAACTTTTACTCTGGTTTCTCAGTCTGTTTCCTACTGCCGGTTAGAAGTTCCTGCAGTTTTCACTGTAAAACCGAGTTGGAGCTCGTACCTCCCCATATACATATGTGTGGTGTGGACTTTACAAATGAAAAGAAACTTTGTGTTCCCAACAAGCTAGTTGAAGGACGGCTTTCACATTCACATATCTCTCAGAACTGAGCATGTGGAGAGACATTCGTTCATCTAGCACAAAGGGAACGGTTTGCAGGAGGAACTTTTACTCTGGTTTCTCAGTCTGTTTCCTAGTGCCGGTTTGAAGTTCCTGCAGTTTTCACTGTAAAACCGAGTTGGAGCTCGTACCTCCCCATATACATATGTGTGGTGTGGACATTACAAATGAAAAGAAAGTTTGTGTTCCCAACCAGCTAGTTGAAGGACGGCTTTCACATTCACATATCTCTCAGAACTGAGCATGTGCAGAGACATTCGTTCATCTAGCACAAAGGGAACGGGTTGCAGGAGGAACTTTTACTCTGGTTTCTCAGTCTGTTTCCTAGTGCCGGTTTGAAGTTCCTGCAGTTTTCACTGTAAAACCGAGTTGGAGCTAGTACCTACCTATATATATGTATGGAGTGGAGTTTGCAAATGAAAAGAAACTTTGTGTTCCCAACAAGCTAGTTGAAGGAAGGCTTTCACATCCACATATCTCTCAGAACTGAGCATGTGGAGAGACGTTCGTTCATCTAGCACAAAGGGAACGTGTTGCAGGAGGAACTTTTACTCTGGTTTCTCAGTCTGTTTCCTAGTGCCGGTTTGAAGTTCCTGCAGTTTTCACTGTAAAACAGAGTTGGAGCTAGTACCTCCCCATATATATGTATGGAGTGGAGTTTGCAAATGAAAAGGAACTTTGTGTTCCCAACAAGCTAGGTGAAGGACGGCTTTCACATACACATATCTCTCAGAACTGAGCATGTGGAAAGACATTCGTTCATTTAGCACAAAGGGAACGGGTTGCAGGAGGAACTTTTACTCTGGTTTCTCAGTCTGTTTCCTAGTGCCGGTTAGAAGTTCCTGCAGTTTTCACTGTAAAACCGAGTTGGAGCTCGTACCTCCCCATATACATATGTGTGGAGGGGAGTTTACAAATGAAAAGAAACTTTGTGTTCCCAACAAGCTAGTTGAAGGATGGCTTTCACATTCACATATCTCTCAGAACTGAGCATGTGGAGAGACATTCGTTCATCTAGCACAAAGGGAACGGGTTGCAGGAGGAACTTTTACTCTGGTTTCTCAGTCTGTTTCCTAGTGCCGGTTTGAAGTTTCTGCAGTTTTCACTGTAAAACCGAGTTGGAGCTCGTACCTACCCATATATATGTATGGAGTGGAGTTTGCAAATGAAAAGAAAATTTGTGTCCCCAACAAGCTAGTTGAAGGACGGCTTTCACATTCACATATCTCTCAGACCTGAGCATGTGGAGAGACGTTCGTTCATCTAGCACAAAGGGAACGGGTTGCAGGAGGAACTTTTACTCTGGTTTCTCAGTCTGTTTCCTAGTGCCGGTTTGAATTTCCTGCAGATTTCACTGTAAAACAGAGTTGGAGCTAGTACCTCCCCATATATATGTATGGATTGGAGTTTGCAAATGAAAAGGAACTTTGTGTTCCCAACAAGCTAGGTGAAGGACGGCTTTCACATACACATATCTCTCAGAACTGAGCATGTGGAGAGACATTCGTTCATTTAGCACAAAGGGAACGGGTTGCAGGAGGAACTTTTACTCTGGTTTCTCAGTCTGTTTCCTAGTGCCGGTTTGAAGTTCCTGCATTTTTCACTGTAAAACCGAGTTGGAGCTAGAACCTACCTATATATATATATGGAGTGGAGTTTGCAAATGAAAAGAAACTTTGTGTTCCCAACAAGCTAGTTGAAGGACGGCTTTCACACACACTTATCTCTCAGAACTGAGCATGGGGAGAGACGTTCGTTCATGTAGCACAAAGGGAACGGGTTGCAGGAGACACTTTTACTCTGGTTTCTCAGTCTGTTTCCTAGTGCCGGTTAGAAGTTCCTGCAGTTTTCACTGTAAAACCGAGTTGGAGCTCGTACATCCCCATATACATATGTGTGGAGTGGAGTTTACAAATGAAAAGAAACTTTGTGTTCCCAACAAGCTAGTTGAAGGACGGCTTTCACATTCACATATCTCTCAGAACTGAGCATGTGGAGAGACATTCGTTCATCTAGCACAAAGGGAACGGGTGGCAGGAACAAATTTTACTCTGGTTTCTCAGTCTGTTTCCTAGTGCCGGTTTGAAGTTCCTGCAGTTTTCACTGTAAAACCGAGTTGGAGCTAGTACCTACCTATATATATGTATGGAGTGGAGTTTGCAAATGAAAAGGAACTTTGTGTTCCCAACAAGCTAGATGAAGGACGGCTTTCACACACACTTATCTCTCAGAACTGAGCATGTGGAGAGTCGTTCGTTCATCCAGCACAAAGGGAACGGGTTGCAGGAGGAACTTTTACTCTGGTTTCTCAGTCTGTTTCCTAGTGCCGGTTTGAAGTTCCTGCAGTTTTCACTGTAAAACCGAGTTGGAGCTCGTACCTACCCATATATATGTATGGAGTGGAGTTTGCAAATGAAAAGAAAATTTGTGTTCCCAACAAGCTAGTTGAAGGACGGCTTTCACATCCACATATCTCTCAGAACTGAGCATGTGGAGAGACGTTCGTTCATCTAGCACAAAGGGAACGGGTTGCAGGAGGAACTTTTATTCTGTTTTCTCAGTCTGTTTCCTAGTGCCGGTTTGAAGTTCCTGCAGTTTTCACTGTAAAAAAGAGTTGGAGCTAGTACCTCCCCATATATATGTATGGATTTGAGTTTGCAAATGAAAAGGAACTTTGTGTTCCCAACAAGCTAGGTGAAGGACGGCTTTCACATCCACATATCTCTCAGAACTGAGCATGTGGAGAGACGTTCGTTCATTTAGCACAAAGGGAACGGGTTGCAGGAGGAACTTTTACTCTGGTTTCTCAGTCTGTTTCCTAGTGCCGGTTTGAAGTTAATGCAGTTTTCACTGTAAAACCGAGTTGGAGCTAGTACCTACCTATATATATGTATGGAGTGGAGTTTGCAACTGAAAAGGAACTTTGTGTTCCCAACAAGCTAGATGAAGGACGGCTTTCACACACACTTATCTCTCAGAACTGAGCATGTGGAGAGTCGTTCGTTCATCTAGCACAAAGGGAACGGTTTGCAGGAGAAATTTTTACTCTGGTTTCTCAGTCTGTTTCCTAGTGCCGGTTTGAAGTTCCTGCAGTTTTCACTGTAAAACCGAGTTGGAGCTCGTACCTACCCATATATATGTATGGAGTGGAGTTTGCAAATGAAAAGAAATTTTGTGTTCCCAACAAGCAAGTTGAAGGACGGCTTTCACATCCACATATCTCTCAGAACTGAGCATGTGGTGAGACGTTCGTTCATCTAGCACAAAGGGAACGTGTTGCAGGAGGAACTTTTACTCTGGTTTCTCAGTCTGTTTCCTAGTGCCGGTTAGAAGTTCCTGCAGTTTTCACTGTAAAACCGAGTTGGAGCTCGTACCTCCCCATATACATATGTGTGGTGTGGACTTTACAAATGAAAAGAAACTTTGTGTTCCCAACAAGCTAGTTGAAGGACGGCTTTCACATTCACATATCTCTCAGAACTGAGCATGTGGAGAGACATTCGTTCATCTAGCACAAAGGGAACGGGTTGCAGGAGGAACTTTTACTCTGGTTTCTCAGTCTGTTTCCTAGTGCCGGTTTGAAGTTCCTGCAGTTTTCACTGTAAAACAGAGTTGGAGCTAGTACCTCCCCATATATATGTATGGATTGGAGTTTGCAAATGAAAAGGAACTTTGTGTTCCCAACAAGATAGGTGAAGGACGGCTTTCACATACACATATCTCTCAGAACTGAGCATGTGGAGAGACATTCGTTCATTTAGCACAAAGGGAACGGGTTGCAGGAGGAACTTTTACTATGGTTTCTCAGTCTGTTTCCTAGTGCCGGTTTGAAGTTCCTGCAGTTTTCACTGTAAAACAGAGTTGGAGCTAGTACCTACCTATATATATGTATGGAGTGGAGTTTGCAAATGAAAAGAAACTTTGTGTTCCCAACAAGCTAGTTGAAGGACGGGTTTCACACACACTTATCTCTCAGAACTGAGCATGGGGAGAGACGTTCGTTCATGTAGCACAAAGGGAACGTGTTGCAGGAGAAACTTTTACTCTGGTTTCTCAGTCTGTTTCCTACTGCCGGTTAGAAGTTCCTGCAGTTTTCACTGTAAAACCGAGTTGGAGCTCGTACCTCCCCATATACATATGTGTGGTGTGGACTTTACAAATGAAAAGAAACTTTGTGTTCCCAACAAGCTAGTTGAAGGACGGCTTTCACATTCACATATCTCTCAGAACTGAGCATGTGGAGAGACATTCGTTCATCTAGCACAAAGGGAACGGTTTGCAGGAGGAACTTTTACTCTGGTTTCTCAGTCTGTTTCCTAGTGCCGGTTTGAAGTTCCTGCAGTTTTCACTGTAAAACCGAGTTGGAGCTCGTACCTCCCCATATACATATGTGTGGTGTGGACATTACAAATGAAAAGAAAGTTTGTGTTCCCAACAAGCTAGTTGAAGGACGGCTTTCACATTCACATATCTCTCAGAACTGAGCATGTGCAGAGACATTCGTTCATCTAGCACAAAGGGAACGGGTTGCAGGAGGAACTTTTACTCTGGTTTCTCAGTCTGTTTCCTAGTGCCGGTTTGAAGTTCCTGCAGTTTTCACTGTAAAACCGAGTTGGAGCTAGTACCTACCTATATATATGTATGGAGTGGAGTTTGCAAATGAAAAGAAACTTTGTGTTCCCAACAAGCTAGTTGAAGGAAGGCTTTCACATCCACATATCTCTCAGAACTGAGCATGGGGAGAGACGTTCGTTCATCTAGCACAAAGGGAACGTGTTGCAGGAGGAACTTTTACTCTGGTTTCTCAGTCTGTTTCCTAGTGCCGGTTTGAAGTTCCTGCAGTTTTCACTGTAAAACAGAGTTGGAGCTAGTACCTCCCCATATATATGTATGGATTGGAGTTTGCAAATGAAAAGGAACTTTGTGTTCCCAACAAGCTAGGTGAAGGACGGCTTTCACATACACATATCTCTCAGAACTGAGCATGTGGAGAGACATTCGTTCATTTAGCACAAAGGGAACGGGTTGCAGGAGGAACTTTTACTCTGGTTTCTCAGTCTGTTTCCTAGTGCCGGTTTGAAGTTCCTGCAGTTTTCACTGTAAAATCGAGTTGGAGCTAGTACCTACCTATATATATGTATGGAGTGGATTTTGCAAATGAAAAGAAACTTTGTGTTCCCAACAAGCTAGTTGAAGGACGGGTTTCACACACACTTATCTCTCAGAACTGAGCATGGGGAGAGACGTTCGTTCATGTAGCACAAAGGGAACGGGTTGCAGGAGAAACTTTTACTCTGGTTTCTCAGTCTGTTTCCTAGTGTCGGTTAAAGTTCCTGCAGTTTTCACTGTAAAACCGAGTTGGAGCTCGTACCTCCCCATATACATATGTGTGGTGTGGACTTTACAAATGAAAAGAAACTTTGTGTTCCCAACAAGCTAGTTGAAGGACGGCTTTCACATTCACATATCTCTCAGAACTGAGCATGTGGAGAGACATTCGTTCATCTAGCACAAAGGGAACGGGTTGCAGGAGGAACTTTTACTCTGGTTTCTCAGTCTGTTTCCTAGTGCCGGTTTGAAGTTCCTGCAGTTTTCACTGTAAAACCGAGTTGGAGCTCGTACCTACCCATATATATGTATGGAGTGGAGTTTGCAAATGAAAAGAAACTTTGTGTTCCCAACAAGCAAGTTGAAGGACGGCTTTCACATCCACATATCTCTCAGAACTGAGCATGTGGTGAGACGTTCGTTCATCTAGCACAAAGGGAACGTGTTGCAGGAGGAACTTTTACTCTGGTTTCTCAGTCTGTTTCCTAGTGCCGGTTAGAAGTTCCTGCAGTTTTCACTGTAAAACCGAGTTGGAGCTCGTACCTCCCCATATACATATGTGTGGTGTGGACTTTACAAATGAAAAGAAACTTTGTGTTCCCAACAAGCTAGTTGAAGTACGGCTTTCACATTCACATATCTCTCAGAACTGAGCATGTGGAGAGACATTCGTTCATCTAGCACAAAGTGAACGGGTTGCAGGAGGAACTTTTACTCTGGTTTCTCAGTCTGTTTCCTAGTGCCGGTTTGAAGTTCCTGCAGTTTTCACTGTAAAACAGAGTTGGAGCTAGTACCTCCCCATATATATGTATGGATTGGAGTTTGCAAATGAAAAGGAACTTTGTGTTCCCAACAAGATAGGTGAAGGACGGCTTTCACATACACATATCTCTCAGAACTCAGCATGTGGAGAGACATTCGTTCATTTAGCACAAAGGGAACGGGTTGCAGGAGGAACTTTTACTATGGTTTCTCAGTCTGTTTCCTAGTGCCGGTTTGAAGTTCCTGCAGTTTTCACTGTAAAACAGAGTTGGAGCTAGTACCTACCTATATATATGTATGGAGTGGAGTTGGCAAATGAAAAGAAACTTTGTGTTCCCAACAAGCTAGTTGAAGGACGGGTTTCACACACACTTATCTCTCAGAACTGAGCATGGGGAGAGACGTTCGTTCATGTAGCACAAAGGGAACGTGTTGCAGGAGAAACTTTTACTCTGGTTTCTCAGTCTGTTTCCTACTGCCGGTTAGAAGTTCCTGCAGTTTTCACTGTAAAACCGAGTTGGAGCTCGTACCTCCCCATATACATATGTGTGGTGTGGACTTTACAAATGAAAAGAAACTTTGTGTTCCCAACAAGCTAGTTGAAGGACGGCTTTCACATTCACATATCTCTCAGAACTGAGCATGTGGAGAGACATTCGTTCATCTAGCACAAAGGGAACGGTTTGCAGGAGGAACTTTTACTCTGGTTTCTCAGTCTGTTTCCTAGTGCCGGTTTGAAGTTCCTGCAGTTTTCACTGTAAAACCGAGTTGGAGCTCGTACCTCCCCATATACATATGTGTGGTGTGGACATTACAAATGAAAAGAAAGTTTGTGTTCCCAACAAGCTAGTTGAAGGACGGCTTTCACATTCACATATCTCTCAGAACTGAGCATGTGCAGAGACATTCGTTCATCTAGCACAAAGGGAACGGGTTGCAGGAGGAACTTTTACTCTGGTTTCTCAGTCTGTTTCCTAGTGCCGGTTTGAAGTTCCTGCAGTTTTCACTGTAAAACCGAGTTGGAGCTAGTACCTACCTATATATATGTATGGAGTGGAGTTTGCAAATGAAAAGAAACTTTGTGTTCCCAACAAGCTAGTTGAAGGAAGGCTTTCACATCCACATATCTCTCAGAACTGAGCATGTGGAGAGACGTTCGTTCATCTAGCACAAAGGGAACGTGTTGCAGGAGGAACTTTTACTCTGGTTTCTCAGTCTGTTTCCTAGTGCCGGTTTGAAGTTCCTGCAGTTTTCACTGTAAAACAGAGTTGGAGCTAGTACCTCCCCATATATATGTATGGATTGGAGTTTGCAAATGAAAAGGAACTTTGTGTTCCCAACAAGCTAGGTGAAGGACGGCTTTCACATACACATATCTCTCAGAACTGAGCATGTGGAGAGACATTCGTTCATTTAGCACAAAGGGAACGGGTTGCAGGAGGAACTTTTACTCTGGTTTCTCAGTCTGTTTCCTAGTGCCGGTTTGAAGTTCCTGCAGTTTTCACTGTAAAATCGAGTTGGAGCTAGTACCTACCTATATATATGTATGGAGTGGATTTTGCAAATGAAAAGAAACTTTGTGTTCCCAACAAGCTAGTTGAAGGACGGGTTTCACACACACTTATCTCTCAGAACTGAGCATGGGGAGAGACGTTCGTTCATGTAGCACAAAGGGAACGGGTTGCAGGAGAAACTTTTACTCTGGTTTCTCAGTCTGTTTCCTAGTGTCGGTTAAAGTTCCTGCAGTTTTCACTGTAAAACCGAGTTGGAGCTCGTACCTCCCCATATACATATGTGTGGTGTGGACTTTACAAATGAAAAGAAACTTTGTGTTCCCAACAAGCTAGTTGAAGGACGGCTTTCACATTCACATATCTCTCAGAACTGAGCATGTGGAGAGACATTCGTTCATCTAGCACAAAGGGAACGGGTTGCAGGAGGAACTTTTACTCTGGTTTCTCAGTCTGTTTCCTAGTGCCGGTTTGAAGTTCCTGCAGTTTTCACTGTAAAACAGAGTTGGAGCTAGTACCTCCCCATATATATGTATGGATTGGAGTTTGCAAATGAAAAGGAACTTTGTGTTCCCAACAAGCTAGGTGAAGGACGGCTTTCACATACACATATCTCTCAGAACTGAGCATGTGGAGAGACATTCGTTCATTTAGCACAAAGGGAACGGGTTGCAGGAGGAACTTTTACTCTGGTTTCTCAGTCTGTTTCCTAGTGCCGGTTTGAAGTTCCTGCAGTTTTCACTGTAAAACAGAGTTGGAGCTAGTACCTCCCCATATATATGTATGGATTGGAGTTTGCAAATGAAAAGGAACTTTGTGTTCCCAACAAGCTAGGTGAAGGACGGCTTTCACATACACATATCTCTCAGAACTGAGCATGTGGAGAGACATTCGTTCATTTAGCACAAAGGGAACGGGTTGCAGGAGGAACTTTTACTCTGGTTTCTCAGTCTGTTTCCTAGTGCCGGTTTGAAGTTCCTGCAGTTTTCACTGTAAAACCGAGTTGGAGCTAGTACCTACCTATATATATGTATGGAGTGGAGTTTGCAAATGAAAAGAAACTTTGTGTTCCCAACAAGCTAGTTGAAGGACGGGTTTCACACACACTTATCTCTCAGAACTGAGCATGGGGAGAGACGTTCGTTCATCTAGCACAAACGGAACGGGTTGCAGGAGAAACTTTTACTCTGGTTTCTCAGTCTGTTTCCTAGTGCCGGTTAGAAGTTCCTGCAGTTTTCACTGTAAAACCGAGTTGGAGCTCGTACCTCCCCATATACATATGTGTGGTGCGGACTTTACAAATGAAAAGAAACTTTGTGTTCCCAACAAGCTAGTTGAAGTACGGCTTTCACATTCACATATCTCTCAGAACTGAGCATGTGGAGAGACATTCGTTCATCTAGCACAAACGGAACGGGTTGCAGGAGGAACTTTTACTCTGGTTTCTCAGTCTGTTTCCTAGTGCCGGTTTGAAGTTCCTGCAGTTTTCACTGTAAAACAGAGTTGGAGCTAGTACCTCCCCATATATATGTATGGATTGGAGTTTGCAAATGAAAAGGAACTTTGTGTTCCCAACAAGCTAGGTGAAGGACGGCTTTCACATACACATATCTCTCAGAACTGAGCATGTGGAGAGACATTCGTTCATTTAGCACAAAGGGAACGGGTTGCAGGAGGAACTTTTACTCTGGTTTCTCAGTCTGTTTCCTAGTGCCGGTTTGAAGTTCCTGCAGTTTTCACTGTAAAACCGAGTTGGAGCTAGTACCTACCTATATATATGTATGGAGTGGAGTTTGCAAATGAAAAGAAACTTTGTGTTCCCAACAAGCTAGTTGAAGGACGGTTTTCACACACACTTATCTCTCAGAACTGAGCATGGGGAGAGACGTTCGTTCATGTAGCACAAAGGGAACGGGTTGCAGGAGAAACTTTTACTCTGGTTTCTCAGTCTGTTTCCTAGTGCCGGTTAGAAGTTCCTGCAGTTTTCACTGTAAAACCGAGTTGGAGCTCGTACCTCCCCATATACAGATGTGTGGTGTGGACTTTACAAATGAAAAGAAACTTTGTGTTCCCAACAAGCTAGTTGAAGGACGGCTTTCAGATTCACATATCTCTCAGAACTGAGCATGTGGAGAGACATTCGTTCATCTAGCACAAAGGGAACGGTTTGCAGGAGGAACTTTTACTCTGGTTTCTCAGTCTGTTTCCTAGTGCCGGTTTGAAGTTCCTGCAGTTTTCACTGTAAAACCGAGTTGGAGCTAGTACCTACCTATATATATGTATGGAGTGGAGTTTGCAAATGAAAAGAAACTTTGTGTTCCCAACAAGCTAGTTGAAGGACGGATTTCACACACACTTATCTCTCAGAACTGAGCATGGGGAGAGACGTTCGTTCATGTAGCACAAAGGGAACGGGTTGCAGGAGGAACTTTTACTCTGGTTTCTCAGTCTGTTTCCTAGTGCCGGTTTGAAGTTCCTGCAGTTTTCACTGTAAAACCGAGTTGGAGCTCGTACCTCCCCATATACATATGTGTGGTGTGGACTTTACAAATGAAAAGAAAGTTTGTGTTCCCAACAAGCTAGTTGAAGGACGGCTTTCACATTCACATATCTCTCAGAACTGAGCATGTGGAGAGACATTCGTTCATCTAGCACAAAGGGAACGGGTTGCAGGAGGAACTTTTACTCTGGTTTCTCAGTCTGTTTCCTAGTGCCGGTTTGAAGTTCCTGCAGTTTTCACTGTAAAACCGAGTTGGAGCTAGTACCTACCTATATATATGTATGGAGTGGAGTTTGCAAATGAAAAGGAACTTTGTGTTCCCAACAAGCTAGGTGAAGGACGGCTTTCACACACACTTATCTCTCAGAACTGAGCATGTGGAGAGTCGTTCGTTCATCTAGCACAAAGGGAACGGGTTGCAGGAGAAACTTTTACTCTGGTTTCTCAGTCTGTTTCCTAGTGCCGGTTTGAATTTCCTGCAGTTTTCACTGTAAAACCGAGTTGGAGCTCGTACCTACCCATATATATGTATGCAGTGGAGTTTGCAAATGAAAAGAAAATTTGTGTTCCCAACAAGCTAGTTGAAGGACGGCTTTCACATCCACATATCTCACAGAACTGAGCATGTGGAGAGACGTTCGTTCATCTAGCACAAAGGGAACGTGTTGCAGGAGGAACTTTTACTCTGGTTTCTCAGTCTGTTTCCTAGTGCCGGTTTGAAGTTCCTGCAGTTTTCACTGTAAAACAGAGTTTGAACTAGTACCTCCCCATATATATGTATGGATTGGAGTTTGCAAATGAAAAGGAACTTTGTGTTCCCATCAAGCTAGGTGAAGGACGGCTTTCACATACACATATCTCTCAGAACTGAGCATGTGGAGAGACATTCGTTCATTTAGCACAAAGGGAACGGGTTGCAGTAGGAACTTTTACTCTGGTTTCTCAGTCTGTTTCCTAGGGCCGGTTTGAAGTTCCTGCAGTTTTCACTGTAAAACCGAGTTGGAGCTAGTACCTACCTATATATATGTATGGAGTGGAGTTTGCAAATGAAAAGAAACTTTGTGTTCCCAACAAGCTAGTTGAAGGACGGATTTCACACACACTTATCTCTCAGAACTGAGCATGGGGAGAGACGTTCGTTCATGTAGCACAAAGGGAACGGGTTGCAGGAGAAACTTTTACTCTGGTTTCTCAGTCTGTTTCCTAGTGCCGGATAGAAGTTCCTGCAGTTTTCACTGTAAAACCGAGTTGGAGCTCGTACCTCCCCATATACATATGTCTGGTGTGGACTTTACAAATGAAAAGAAACTTTGTGTTCCCAACAAGCTAGTTGAAGGACGGCTTTCACATTCACATATCTCTCAGAACTGAGCATGTGGAGAGACATTCGTTCATCTAGCACAAAGGGAACGGGTTGCAGGAGGAACTTTTACTCTGGTTTCTCAGTCTGTTTCCTAGTGCCGGTTTGAAGTTCCTGCAGTTTTCACTGTAAAACCGAGTTGGAGCTCGTACCTCCCCATATACATATGTGTGGTGTGGACTTTACAAATGAAAAGAAAGTTTGTGTTCCCAACAAGCTAGTTGAAGGACGGCTTTCACATTCACATATCTCTCAGAACTGAGCATGTGGAGAGACATTCGTTCATCTAGCACAAAGGGAACGGGTTGCAGGAGGAACTTTTACTCTGGTTTCTCAGTCTGTTTCCTAGTGCCGGTTTGAAGTTCCTGCAGTTTTCACTGTAAAATCGAGTTGGAGCTAGTACCTACCTATATATATGTATGGAGTGGAGTTTGCAAATGAAAAGGAACTTTGTGTTCCCAACAAGCTAGGTGAAGGACGGCTTTCACACACACTTATCTCTCAGAACTGAGCATGTGGAGAGTCGTTCGTTCATCTAGCACAAAGGGAACCGTTTGCAGGAGAAACTTTTACTCTGGTTTCTCAGTCTGTTTCCTAGTGCCGGTTTGAAGTTCCTGCAGTTTTCACTGTAAAACCGAGTTGGAGCTCGTACCTACCCATATATATGTATGCAGTGGAGTTTGCAAATGAAAAGAAACTTTGTTTTCCCAACAAGCTAGTTGAAGGACGGCTTTCACACACACTTATCTCTCAGAACTGAGCATTTGGAGAGACGTTCGTTCATGTAGCACAAAGGGAACGGGTTGCAGGAGAAACTTTTACTCTGTTTTCTCAGTCTGTTTCCTAGTGCCGGTTTGAAGTTCCTGCAGTTTTCACTGTAAAACCGAGTTGGAGCTAGTACCTACCTATATATATGTATGGAGTGGAGTTTGCAACTGAAAAGGAACTTTGTGTTCCCAACAAGCTAGGTGAAGGACGGCTTTCACACACACTTATCTCTCACAACTGAGCATGTGGAGAGATATTCGTTCATCTAGCACAAACGGAACGGTTTGCAGGAAGAACTTTTACTCTGGTTTCTCAGTCTGTTTCCTAGTGCCGGTTTGAAGTTCCTGCAGTTTTCACTGTAAAACCGAGTTGGAGCTCGTACCTCCCCATATACATATGTGTGGAGTGGAGTTTACAAATGAAAAGAAACTTTGTGTTCCCAACAAGCTAGTTGAAGGACGGCTTTCACATCCACATATCTCTCAGAACTGAGCATGTGGAGAGACATTCGTTCATCTAGCACAAAGGGAACGGGTTGCAGGAGGAACTTTTACTCTGATTTCTCAGTCTGTTTCCTAGTGCCGGTTTGAAGTTCCTGCAGTTTTCACTGTAAAACCGAGTTGGAGCTAGTATCTACCTATATATATGTATGGAGTGGAGTTTGCAACTGAAAAGGAACTTTGTGTTCCCAACAAGCTAGGTGAAGGACGGCTTTCACACACACTTATTTCTCAGAACTGAGCATGTGGAGAGTCGTTCGTTCATCTAGCACAAAGGGAAAGTTTTGCAGGAGAAACTTTTACTCTGGTTTCTCAGTCTGTTTCCTAGTGCCTGTTTGAACTTCCTGCAGTTTTCACTGTAAAACCGTGTTGGAGCTCGTACCTCCCCATATACATATGTGTGGAGTGGAGTTTACAAATGAAAAGAAATTTTGTGTTCCCAACAAGCTAGTTGAAGGACGGCTTTCACATCCACATATCTCTCAGAACTGAGCATGTGGAGAGACGTTCGTTCATCTAGCACAAAGGGAACGTGTTGCAGGAGGAACTTTTACTCTGGATTCTCAGTCTGTTTCCTAATGCCGGTTTGAAGTTCCTGCAGTTTTCACTGTAAAACAGAGTTGGAGCTAGTACCTCCCCATATATATGTATGGATTGGAGTTTGCAAATGAAAAGGAACTTTGTGTTCCCAACAAGCTAGGTGAAGGACGGGTTTCACATACACATATCTCTCAGAACTGAGCATGTGGAGAGACATTCGTTCATTTAGCACAAAGGGAACGGGTTGCAGGAGGAACTTTTACTCTGGTTTCTCAGTCTGTTTCCTAGTGCCGGTTTGAAGTTCCTGCAGCTTCACTGTAAAACCGAGTTGGAGCTAGTACCTACCTATATATATGTATGGAGTGGAGTTTGCAAATGAAAAGAAACTTTGTGTTCCCAACAAGCTATTTGAAGGACGGCTTTCACACACACTTATCTCTCAGACCTGAGCATGTGGAGAGACGTTCGTTCATGTAGCACAAAGGGAACTGGTTGCAGGAGAATCTTTTACTCTGGTTTCTCAGTCTGTTTCCTAGTGCCGGTTTGAACTTCCTGCAGTTTTCACTGTAAAACAGAGTTGGAGCTAGTACCTCCCCATATATATGTATGGAGTGGAGTTTGCAAATGAAAAGGAACTTTGTGTTCCCAACAAGCTAGTTGAAGGACGGCTTTCACACACACTTATCTCTCAGAACTGAGCATGTGGAGAGACGTTCGTTCATGTAGCACAAAGGGAACGGGTTGCAGGAGAAACTTTTACTCTGGTTTCTCAGTCTGTTTCTTAGTGCCGGTTTGAAGTTCCTGCAGTTTTCACTGTAAAACCGAGTTGGAGCTCGTACCTCCCCATATACATATGTGTGGAGTGGAGTTTACAAATGAAAAGAAACTTTGGGTTCCCAACAAGCTAGTTGAAGGACGGCTTTCACATTCACATATCTCTCAGAACTGAGCATGTGGAGAGACATTCGTTCATCTAGCACAAACGGAACGGGTTGCAGGAGGAACTTTTACTCTGGTTTCTCAGTCTGTTTCTTAGTGCCGGTTTGAAGTTCCTGCAGTTTTCACTGTAAAACCGAGTTGGAGCTCGTACCTCCCCATATACATATGTGTGGAGTGGAGTTTACAAATGAAAAGAAACTTTGGGTTCCCAACAAGCTAGTTGAAGGACGGCTTTCACATTCACATATCTCTCAGAACTGAGCATGTGGAGAGACATTCGTTCATCTAGCACAAACGGAACGGGTTGCAGGAGGAACTTTTACTCTGGTTTCTCAGTCTGTTTCCTAGTGCCGGTTTGAAGTTCCTGCAGTTTTCACTGTAAAACCGAGTTGGAGCTAGTACCTACCTATATATATGTATGGAGTGGAGTTTGCAACTGAAAAGGAACTTTGTGTTCCCAACAAGCTAGTTGAAGGATGGCTTTCACACACACTTATCTCTCAGACCTGAGCATGTGGAGAGACGTTCGTTCATCTAGCACAAAGGGAACGGGTTGCAGGAGAAACTTTTACTCTGGTTTCTCAGTCTGTTTCCTAGTGCCGGTTTGAAGTTCCTGCAGTTTTCACTGTAAAACCGAGTTGGAGCTCGTACCTACCCGTATATATGTATGGAGTGGAGTTTGCAAATCAAAAGAAACTTTGTGTTCCCAACAAGCAAGTTGAAGGACGGCTTTCACATCCACATATCTCTCAGAACTGAGCATGTGGAGAGACATTCGTTCATCTAGCACAAAGGGAACGGGTTGCAGGAGGAACTTTTACTCTGATTTTTCAGTCTGTTTCCTAGTGCCGGTTTGAAGTTCCTGCAGTTTTCACTGTAAAACCGAGTTGGAGCTAGTACCTACCTATATATATGTATGGAGTGGAGTTTGCAACTGAAAAGGAACTTTGTGTTCCCAACAAGCTAGGTGAAGGACGGCTTTCACAAACACTTATTTCTCAGAACTGAGCATGTGGAGGGTCATTCGTTCATCTAGCACAAAGGGAAAGGTTTGCAGGAGAAACTTTTACTCTGGTTTCTCAGTCTGTTTCCTAGTGCCGGTTTGAACTTCCTGCAGTTTTCACTGTAAAACCGTGTTGGAGCTCGTACCTCCCCATATACATATGTGTGGAGTGGAGTTTACAAATGAAAAGAAATTTTGTGTTCCCAACAAGCTAGTTGAAGGACGGCTTTCACATCCACATATCTCTCAGAACTGAGCATGTGGAGAGACATTCGTTCATCTAGCACAAAGGGAACGTGTTGCAGGAGGAACTTTAACTCTGGTTTCTCAGTCTGTTTCCTAATGCCGGTTTGAAGTTCCTGCAGTTTTCACTGTAAAACAGAGTTGGAGCTAGTACCTCCCCATATATATGTATGGATTGGAGTTTGCAAATGAAAAGGAACTTTGTGTTCCCAACAAGCTAGGTGAAGGACGGGTTTCACATACACATATCTCTCAGAACTGAGCATGTGGAGAGACATTCGTTCATTTAGCACAAAGGGAACGGGTTGCAGGAGGAACTTTTACTCTGGTTTCTCAGACTGTTTCCTAGTGCCGGTTTGAAGTTCCTGCAGCTTCACTGTAAAACCGAGTTGGAGCTAGTACCTACCTATATATATGTATGGAGTGGAGTTTGCAAATGAAAAGAAACTTTGTGTTCCCAACAAGCTATTTGAAGGACGGCTTTCACACACACTTATCTCTCAGACCTGAGCATGTGGAGAGACGTTCGTTCATGTAGCACAAAGGGAACTGGTTGCAGGAGAATCTTTTACTCTGGTTTCTCAGTCTGTTTCCTAGTGCCGGTTTGAACTTCCTGCAGTTTTCACTGTAAAACAGAGTTGGAGCTAGTACCTCCCCATATATATGTATGGAGTGGAGTTTGCAAATGAAAAGGAACTTTGTGTTCCCAACAAGCTAGTTGAAGGACGGCTTTCACACACACTTATCTCTCAGAACTGAGCATGTGGAGAGACGTTCGTTCATGTAGCACAAAGGGAACGGGTTGCAGGAGAAACTTTTACTCTGGTTTCTCAGTCTGTTTCTTAGTGCCGGTTTGAAGTTCCTGCAGTTTTCACTGTAAAACCGAGTTGGAGCTCGTACCTCCCCATATACATATGTGTGGAGTGGAGTTTACAAATGAAAAGAAACTTTGGGTTCCCAACAAGCTAGTTGAAGGACGGCTTTCACATTCACATATCTCTCAGAACTGAGCATGTGGAGAGACATTCGTTCATCTAGCACAAACGGAACGGGTTGCAGGAGGAACTTTTACTCTGGTTTCTCAGTCTGTTTCTTAGTGCCGGTTTGAAGTTCCTGCAGTTTTCACTGTAAAACCGAGTTGGAGCTCGTACCTCCCCATATACATATGTGTGGAGTGGAGTTTACAAATGAAAAGAAACTTTGGGTTCCCAACAAGCTAGTTGAAGGACGGCTTTCACATTCACATATCTCTCAGAACTGAGCATGTGGAGAGACATTCGTTCATCTAGCACAAACGGAACGGGTTGCAGGAGGAACTTTTACTCTGGTTTCTCAGTCTGTTTCCTAGTGCCGGTTTGAAGTTCCTGCAGTTTTCACTGTAAAACCGAGTTGGAGCTAGTACCTACCTATATATATGTATGGAGTGGAGTTTGCAACTGAAAAGGAACTTTGTGTTCCCAACAAGCTAGTTGAAGGATGGCTTTCACACACACTTATCTCTCAGACCTGAGCATGTGGAGAGACGTTCGTTCATCTAGCACAAAGGGAACTGGTTGCAGGAGAAACTTTTACTCTGGTTTCTCAGTCTGTTTCCTAGTGCCGGTTTGAAGTTCCTGCAGTTTTCACTGTAAAACCGAGTTGGAGCTCGTACCTACCCGTATATATGTATGGAGTGGAGTTTGCAAATCAAAAGAAACTTTGTGTTCCCAACAAGCAAGTTGAAGGACGGCTTTCACATCCACATATCTCTCAGAACTGAGCATGTGGAGAGACATTCGTTCATCTAGCACAAAGGGAACGGGTTGCAGGAGGAACTTTTACTCTGATTTTTCAGTCTGTTTCCTAGTGCCGGTTTGAAGTTCCTGCAGTTTTCACTGTAAAACCGAGTTGGAGCTAGTACCTACCTATATATATGTATGGAGTGGAGTTTGCAACTGAAAAGGAACTTTGTGTTCCCAACAAGCTAGGTGAAGGACGGCTTTCACAAACACTTATTTCTCAGAACTGAGCATGTGGAGGGTCATTCGTTCATCTAGCACAAAGGGAAAGGTTTGCAGGAGAAACTTTTACTCTGGTTTCTCAGTCTGTTTCCTAGTGCCGGTTTGAACTTCCTGCAGTTTTCACTGTAAAACCGTGTTGGAGCTCGTACCTCCCCATATACATATGTGTGGAGTGGAGTTTACAAATGAAAAGAAATTTTGTGTTCCCAACAAGCTAGTTGAAGGACGGCTTTCACATCCACATATCTCTCAGAACTGAGCATGTGGAGAGACATTCGTTCATCTAGCACAAAGGGAACGTGTTGCAGGAGGAACTTTAACTCTGGTTTCTCAGTCTGTTTCCTAATGCAGGTTTGAAGTTCCTGCAGTTTTCACTGTAAAACAGAGTTGGAGCTAGTACCTCCCCATATATATGTATGGATTGGAGTTTGCAAATGAAAAGGAACTTTGTGTTCCCAACAAGCTAGGTGAAGGACGGGTTTCACATACACATATCTCTCAGAACTGAGCATGTGGAGAGACATTCGTTCATTTAGCACAAAGGGAACGGGTTGCAGGAGGAACTTTTACTCTGGTTTCTCAGACTGTTTCCTAGTGCCGGTTTGAAGTTCCTGCAGTTTTCACTGTAAAACCGAGTTGGAGCTCGTACCTCCCCATATACATATGTGTGGAGTGGAGTTTACAAATGAAAAGAAACTTTGGGTTCCCAACAAGCTAGTTGAAGGACGGCTTTCACATTCACATATCTCTCAGAACTGAGCATGTGGAGAGACATTCGTTCATCTAGCACAAACGGAACGGGTTGCAGGAGGAACTTTTACTCTGGTTTCTCAGTCTGTTTCCTAGTGCCGGTTTGAAGTTCCTGCAGTTTTCACTGTAAAACCGAGTTGGAGCTAGTACCTACCTATATATATGTATGGAGTGGAGTTTGCAACTGAAAAGGAACTTTGTGTTCCCAACAAGCTAGTTGAAGGATGGCTTTCACACACACTTATCTCTCAGACCTGAGCATGTGGAGAGACGTTCGTTCATCTAGCACAAAGGGAACGGGTTGCAGGAGAAACTTTTACTCTGGTTTCTCAGTCTGTTTCCTAGTGCCGGTTTGAAGTTCCTGCAGTTTTCACTGTAAAACCGAGTTGGAGCTCGTACCTACCCGTATATATGTATGGAGTGGAGTTTGCAAATCAAAAGAAACTTTGTGTTCCCAACAAGCAAGTTGAAGGACGGCTTTCACATCCACATATCTCTCAGAACTGAGCATGTGGAGAGACATTCGTTCATCTAGCACAAAGGGAACGGGTTGCAGGAGGAACTTTTACTCTGATTTTTCAGTCTGTTTCCTAGTGCCGGTTTGAAGTTCCTGCAGTTTTCACTGTAAAAACGAGTTGGAGCTAGTATCTACCTATATATATGTATGGAGTGGAGTTTGCAACTGAAAAGGAACTTTGTGTTCCCAACAAGCTAGGTGAAGGACGGCTTTCACAAACACTTATTTCTCAGAACTGAGCATGTGGAGGGTCGTTCGTTCATCTAGCACAAAGGGAACGGGTTGCAGGAGGAACTTTTACTCTGATTTTTCAGTCTGTTTCCTAGTGCCGGTTTGAAGTTCCTGCAGTTTTCACTGTAAAACCGAGTTGGAGCTAGTATCTACCTATATATATGTATGGAGTGGAGTTTGCAACTGAAAAGGAACTTTGTGTTCCCAACAAGCTAGGTGAAGGACGGCTTTCACAAACACTTATTTCTCAGAACTGAGCATGTGGAGGGTCGTTCGTTCATCTAGCACAAAGGGAAAGGTTTGCAGGAGAAACTTTTACTCTGGTTTCTCAGTCTGTTTCCTAGTGCCGGTTTGAACTTCCTGCAGTTTTCACTGTAAAACCGTGTTGGAGCTCGTACCTCCCCATATACATATGTGTGGAGTGGAGTTTACAAATGAAAAGAAATTTTGTGTTCCCAACAAGCTAGTTGAAGGACGGCTTTCACATCCACATATCTCTCAGAACTGAGCATGTGGAGAGACGTTCGTTCATCTAGCACAAAGGGAACGTGTTGCAGGAGGAACTTTAACTCTGGTTTCTCAGTCTGTTTCCTAATGCCGGATTGAAGTTCCTGCAGTTTTCACTGTAAAACAGAGTTGGAGCTAGTACCTCCCCATATATATGTATGGATTGGAGTTTGCAAATGAAAAGGGACTTTGTGTTCCCAACAAGCTAGGTGAAGGACGGGTTTCACATACACATATCTCTCAGAACTGAGCATGTGGAGAGACATTCGTTCATTTAGCACAAAGGGAACGGGTTGCAGGAGGAACTTTTACTCTGGTTTCTCAGACTGTTTCCTAGTGCCGGTTTGAAGTTCCTGCAGTTTTCACTGTAAAACCGAGTTGGAGCTAGTACCTACCTATATATATGTATGGAGTGGAGTTTGCAAATGAAAAGAAACTTTGTGTTCCCAACAAGCTATTTGAAGGACGGCTTTCACACACACTTATCTCTCAGAAATGAGCATGGGGAGAGACGTTCGTTCATGTAGCACAAAGGGAACGGGTTGCAGGAGAAACTTTTACTCTGGTTTCTCAGTCTGTTTCCTAGTGCCGGTTTGAACTTCCTGCAGTTTTCACTGTAAAACCGAGTTGGAGCTAGTACCTCCCCATATATATGTATGGAGTGGAGTTTGCAAATGAAAAGGAACTTTGTGTTCCCAACAAGCTAGTTGAAGGATGGCTTTCACACACACTTATCTCTCAGACCTGAGCATGTGGAGAGACGTTCGTTCATCTAGCACAAAGGGAACGGGTTGCAGGAGAAACTTTTACTCTGGTTTCTCAGTCTGTTTCCTAGTGCCGGTTTGAAGTTCCTGCAGTTTTCACTGTAAAACCGAGTTGGAGCTCGTACCTACCCGTATATATGTATGGAGTGGAGTTTGCAAATCAAAAGAAACTTTGTGTTCCCAACAAGCAAGTTGAAGGACGGCTTTCACATCCACATATCTCTCAGAACTGAGCATGTGGAGAGACATTCGTTCATCTAGCACAAAGGGAACGGGTTGCAGGAGGAACTTTTACTCTGATTTTTCAGTCTGTTTCCTAGTGCCGGTTTGAAGTTCCTGCAGTTTTCACTGTAAAACCGAGTTGGAGCTAGTATCTACCTATATATATGTATGGAGTGGAGTTTGCAACTGAAAAGTAACTTTGTGTTCCCAACAAGCTAGGTGAAGGACGGCTTTCACAAACACTTATTTCTCAGAACTGAGCATGTGGAGGGTCGTTCGTTCATCTAGCACAAAGGGAAAGGTTTGCAGGAGAAACTTTTACTCTGGTTTCTCAGTCTGTTTCCTAGTGCCGGTTTGAACTTCCTGCAGTTTTCACTGTAAAACCGTGTTGGAGCTCGTACCTCCCCATATACATATGTGTGGAGTGGAGTTTACAAATGAAAAGAAATTTTGTGTTCCCAACAAGCTAGTTGAAGGACGGCTTTCACATCCACATATCTCTCAGAACTGAGCATGTGGAGAGACGTTCGTTCATCTAGCACAAAGGGAACGTGTTGCAGGAGGAACTTTAACTCTGGTTTCTCAGTCTGTTTCCTAATGCCGGTTTGAAGTTCCTGCAGTTTTCACTGTAAAACAGAGTTGGAGCTAGTACCTCCCCATATATATGTATGGATTGGAGTTTGCAAATTAAAAGGAACTTTGTGTTCCCAACAAGCTAGGTGAAGGACGGGTTTCACATACACATATCTCTCAGAACTGAGCATGTGGAGAGACATTCGTTCATTTAGCACAAAGGGAACGGGTTGCAGGAGGAACTTTTACTCTGGTTTCTCAGACTGTTTCCTAGTGCCGGTTTGAAGTTCCTGCAGTTTTCACTGTAAAACCGAGTTGGAGCTAGTACCTACCTATATATATGTATGGAGTGGAGTTTGCAAATGAAAAGAAACTTTGTGTTCCCAACAAGCTATTTGAAGGACGGCTTTCACACACACTTATCTCTCAGAACTGAGCATGGGGAGAGACGTTCGTTCATGTAGCACAAAGGGAACGGGTTGCAGGAGAAACTTTTACTCTGGTTTCTCAGTCTGTTTCCTAGTGCCGGTTTGAACTTCCTGCAGTTTTCACTGTAAAACCGAGTTGGAGCTAGTACCTCCCCATATATATGTATGGATTGGAGTTTGCAAATGAAAAGGAACTTTGTGTTCCCAACAAGCTAGTTGAAGGACGGCTTTCACACACACTTATCTCTCAGAACTGAGCATGTGGAGAGACGTTCGTTCATGTAGCACAAAGGGAACGGGTTGCAGGAGAAACTTTTACTCTGGTTTCTCAGTCTGTTTCTTAGTGCCGGTTTGAAGTTCCTGCAGTTTTCACTGTAAAACCGAGTTGGAGCTCGTACCTCCCCATATACATATGTGTGGAGTGGAGTTTACAAATGAAAAGAAACTTTGGGTTCCCAACAAGCTAGTTGAAGGACGGCTTTCACATCCACATATCTCTCAGAACTGAGCATGTGGAGAGACGTTCGTTCATCTAGCACAAAGGGAACGTGTTGCAGGAGGAACTTTTACTCTGGTTTCTCAGTCTGTTTCCTAATGCCGGTTTGAAGTTCCTGCAGTTTTCACTGTAAAACAGAGTTGGAGCTAGTACCTCCCCATATATATGTATGGATTGGAGTTTGCAAATGAAAAGGAACTTTGTGTTCCCAACAAGCTAGGTGAAGGACGGGTTTCACATACACATATCTCTCAGAACTGAGCATGTGGAGAGACATTCGTTCATTTAGCACAAAGGGAACGGGTTGCAGGAGGAACTTTTACTCTGGTTTCTCAGTCTGTTTCTTAGTGCCGGTTTGAAGTTCCTGCAGTTTTCACTGTAAAACCGAGTTGGAGCTAGTACCTACCTATATATATGTATGGAGTGGAGTTTGCAAATGAAAAGAAACTTTGTGTTCCCAACAAGCTAGGTGAAGGACCGCTTTCACACACACTTATCTCTCAGAACTGAGCATGTGGAGAGACGTTCGTTCATGTAGCACAAAGGGAACGGGTTGCAGGAGAAACTTTTACTCTGGTTTCTCAGTCTGTTTCCTAGTGCCGGTTTGAAGTTCCTGCAGTTTTCACTGTAAAACCGAGTTGGAGCTAGTACCTCCCCATATATATGTATGGAGTGGAGTTTGCAAATGAAAAGGAACTTTGTGTTCCCAACAAGCTAGTTGAAGGACGGCTTTCACACACACTTATCTCTCAGAACTGAGCATGTGGAGAGACGTTCGTTCATGTAGCACAAAGGGAACGGGTTGCAGGAGAAACTTTTACTCTGGTTTCTCAGTCTGTTTCTTAGTGCCGGTTTGAAGTTCCTGCAGTTTTCACTGTAAAACCGAGTTGGAGCTCGTACCTCCCCATATACATATGTGTGGAGTGGAGTTTACAAATGAAAAGAAACTTTGGGTTCCCAACAAGCTAGTTGAAGGACGGCTTTCACATTCACATATCTCTCAGAACTGAGCATGTGGAGAGACATTCGTTCATCTAGCACAAACGGAACGGGTTGCAGGAGGAACTTTTACTCTGGTTTCTCAGTCTGTTTCCTAGTGCCGGTTGGAACTTCCTGCAGTTTTCACTGTAAAACCGAGTTGGAGCTAGTACCTACCTATATATATGTATGGAGTGGATTTTGCAACTGAAAAGGAACTTTGTGTTCCCAACAAGCTAGTTGAAGGATGGCTTTCACACACACTTATCTCTCAGACCTGAGCATGTGGAGAGACGTTCGTTCATCTAGCACAAAGGGAACGGGTTGCAGGAGAAACTTTTACTCTGGTTTCTCAGTCTGTTTCCTAGTGCCGGTTTGAAGTTCCTGCAGTTTTCACTGTAAAACCGAGTTGGAGCTCGTACCTACCCGTATATATGTATGGAGTGGAGTTTGCAAATCAAAAGAAACTTTGTGTTCCCAACAAGCAAGTTGAAGGACGGCTTTCACATCCACATATCTCTCAGAACTGAGCATGTGGAGAGACATTCGTTCATCTAGCACAAAGGGAACGGGTTGCAGGAGGAACTTTTACTCTGATTTTTCAGTCTGTTTCCTAGTGCCGGTTTGAAGTTCCTGCAGTTTTCACTGTAAAACCGATTTGGAGCTAGTATCTACCTATATATATTTATGGAGTGGAGTTTGCAACTGAAAAGGAACTTTGTGTTCCCAACAAGCTAGGTGAAGGACGGCTTTCACACCCACTTATTTCTCAGAACTGAGCATGTGGAGGGTCGTTCGTTCATCTAGCACAAAGGGAAAGGTTTGCAGGAGAAACTTTTACTCTGGTTTCTCAGTCTGTTTCCTAGTGCCGGTTTGAACTTCCTGCAGTTTTCACTGTAAAACCGTGTTGGAGCTCGTACTTCCCCATATACATATGTGTGGAGTGGAGTTTACAAATGAAAAGAAATTTTGTGTTCCCAACAAGCTAGTTGAAGGACGGCTTTCACATCCACATATCTCTCAGAACTGAGCATGTGGAGAGACGTTCGTTCATCTAGCACAAAGGGAACGTGTTGCAGGAGGAACTTTTACTCTGGTTTCTCAGTCTGTTTCCTAATGCCGGTTTGAAGTTCCTGCAGTTTTCACTGTAAAACAGAGTTGGAGCTAGTACCTCCCCATATATATGTATGGATTGGAGTTTGCAAATGAAAAGGAACTTTGTGTTCCCAACAAGCTAGGTGAAGGACGGGTTTCACATACACATATCTCTCAGAACTGAGCATGTGGAGAGACATTCGTTCATTTAGCACAAAGGGAACGGGTTGCAGGAGGAACTTTTACTCTGGTTTCTCAGACTGTTTCCTAGTGCCGGTTTGAAGTTCCTGCAGTTTTCACTGTAAAACCGAGTTGGAGCTAGTACTTCCCCATATATATGTATGGATTGGAGTTTGCAAATGAAAAGGAACTTTGTGTTCCCAACAAGCTAGTTGAAGGACGGCTTTCACACACACTTATCTCTCAGAACTGAGCATGTGGAGAGACGTTCGTTCATGTAGCACAAAGGGAACGGGTTGCAGGAGAAACTTTTACTCTGGTTTCTCAGTCTGTTTCTTAGTGCCGGTTTGAAGTTCCTGCAGTTTTCACTGTAAAACCGAGTTGGAGCTCGTACCTCCCCATATACATATGTGTGGAGTGGAGTTTACAAATGAAAAGAAACTTTGGGTTCCCAACAAGCTAGTTGAAGGACGGCTTTCACATTCACATATCTCTCAGAACTGAGCATGTGGAGAGACATTCGTTCATCTAGCACAAACGGAACGGGTTGCAGGAGGAACTTTTACTCTGGTTTCTCAGTCTGTTTCCTAGTGCCGGTTTGAAGTTCCTGCAGTTTTCACTGTAAAACCGAGTTGGAGCTAGTACCTACCTATATATATGTATGGAGTGGAGTTTGCAACTGAAAAGGAACTTTGTGTTCCCAACAAGCTAGTTGAAGGATGGCTTTCACACACACTTATCTCTCAGACCTGAGCATGTGGAGAGACGTTCGTTCATCTAGCACAAAGGGAACGGGTTGCAGGAGAAACTTTTACTCTGGTTTCTCAGTCTGTTTCCTAGTGCCGGTTTGAAGTTCCTGCAGTTTTCACTGTAAAACCGAGTTGGAGCTCGTACCTACCCGTATATATGTATGGAGTGGAGTTTGCAAATCAAAAGAAACTTTGTGTTCCCAACAAGCAAGTTGAAGGACGGCTTTCACATCCACATATCTCTCAGAACTGAGCATGTGGAGAGACATTCGTTCATCTAGCACAAAGGGAACGGGTTGCAGGAGGAACTTTTACTCTGATTTTTCAGTCTGTTTCCTAGTGCCGGTTTGAAGTTCCTGCAGTTTTCACTGTAAAAACGAGTTGGAGCTAGTATCTACCTATATATATGTATGGAGTGGAGTTTGCAACTGAAAAGGAACTTTGTGTTCCCAACAAGCTAGGTGAAGGACGGCTTTCACAAACACTTATTTCTCAGAACTGAGCATGTGGAGGGTCGTTCGTTCATCTAGCACAAAGGGAACGGGTTGCAGGAGGAACTTTTACTCTGATTTTTCAGTCTGTTTCCTAGTGCCGGTTTGAAGTTCCTGCAGTTTTCACTGTAAAACCGAGTTGGAGCTAGTATCTACCTATATATATGTATGGAGTGGAGTTTGCAACTGAAAAGGAACTTTGTGTTCCCAACAAGCTAGGTGAAGGACGGCTTTCACAAACACTTATTTCTCAGAACTGAGCATGTGGAGGGTCGTTCGTTCATCTAGCACAAAGGGAAAGGTTTGCAGGAGAAACTTTTACTCTGGTTTCTCAGTCTGTTTCCTAGTGCCGGTTTGAACTTCCTGCAGTTTTCACTGTAAAACCGTGTTGGAGCTCGTACCTCCCCATATACATATGTGTGGAGTGGAGTTTACAAATGAAAAGAAATTTTGTGTTCCCAACAAGCTAGTTGAAGGACGGCTTTCACATCCACATATCTCTCAGAACTGAGCATGTGGAGAGACGTTCGTTCATCTAGCACAAAGGGAACGTGTTGCAGGAGGAACTTTAACTCTGGTTTCTCAGTCTGTTTCCTAATGCCGGATTGAAGTTCCTGCAGTTTTCACTGTAAAACAGAGTTGGAGCTAGTACCTCCCCATATATATGTATGGATTGGAGTTTGCAAATGAAAAGGGACTTTGTGTTCCCAACAAGCTAGGTGAAGGACGGGTTTCACATACACATATCTCTCAGAACTGAGCATGTGGAGAGACATTCGTTCATTTAGCACAAAGGGAACGGGTTGCAGGAGGAACTTTTACTCTTGTTTCTCAGACTGTTTCCTAGTTCCGTTTTGAAGTTCCTGCAGTTTTCACTGTAAAACCGAGTTGGAGCTAGTACCTACCTATATATATGTATGGAGTGGAGTTTGCAAATGAAAAGAAACTTTGTGTTCCCAACAAGCTATTTGAAGGACGGCTTTCACACACACTTATCTCTCAGAACTGAGCATGGGGAGAGACGTTCGTTCATGTAGCACAAAGGGAACGGGTTGCAGGAGAAACTTTTACTCTGGTTTCTCAGTCTGTTTCCTAGTGCCGGTTTGAACTTCCTGCAGTTTTCACTGTAAAACCGAGTTGGAGCTAGTACCTCCCCATATATATGTATGGAGTGGAGTTTGCAAATGAAAAGGAACTTTGTGTTCCCAACAAGCTAGTTGAAGGATGGCTTTCACACACACTTATCTCTCAGACCTGAGCATGTGGAGAGACGTTCGTTCATCTAGCACAAAGGGAACGGGTTGCAGGAGAAACTTTTACTCTGGTTTCTCAGTCTGTTTCCTAGTGCCGGTTTGAAGTTCCTGCAGTTTTCACTGTAAAACCGAGTTGGAGCTCGTACCTACCCGTATATATGTATGGAGTGGAGTTTGCAAATCAAAAGAAACTTTGTGTTCCCAACAAGCAAGTTGAAGGACGGCTTTCACATCCACATATCTCTCAGAACTGAGCATGTGGAGAGACATTCGTTCATCTAGCACAAAGGGAACGGGTTGCAGGAGGAACTTTTACTCTGATTTTTCAGTCTGTTTCCTAGTGCCGGTTTGAAGTTCCTGCAGATTTCACTGTAAAACCGAGTTGGAGCTAGTATCTACCTATATATATGTATGGAGTGGAGTTTGCAACTGAAAAGTAACTTTGTGTTCCCAACAAGCTAGGTGAAGGACGGCTTTCACAAACACTTATTTCTCAGAACTGAGCATGTGGAGGGTCGTTCGTTCATCTAGCACAAAGGGAAAGGTTTGCAGGAGAAACTTTTACTCTGGTTTCTCAGTCTGTTTCCTAGTGCCGGTTTGAACTTCCTGCAGTTTTCACTGTAAAACCGTGTTGGAGCTCGTACCTCCCCATATACATATGTGTGGAGTGGAGTTTACAAATGAAAAGAAATTTTGTGTTCCCAACAAGCTAGTTGAAGGACGGCTTTCACATCCACATATCTCTCAGAACTGAGCATGTGGAGAGACGTTCGTTCATCTAGCACAAAGGGAACGTGTTGCAGGAGGAACTTTAACTCTGGTTTCTCAGTCTGTTTCCTAATGCCGGTTTGAAGTTCCTGCAGTTTTCACTGTAAAACAGAGTTGGAGCTAGTACCTCCCCATATATATGTATGGATTGGAGTTTGCAAATGAAAAGGAACTTTGTGTTCCCAACAAGCTAGGTGAAGGACGGGTTTCACATACACATATCTCTCAGAACTGAGCATGTGGAGAGACATTCGTTCATTTAGCACAAAGGGAACGGGTTGCAGGAGGAACTTTTACTCTGGTTTCTCAGACTGTTTCCTAGTGCCGGTTTGAAGTTCCTGCAGTTTTCACTGTAAAACCGAGTTGGAGCTAGTACCTACCTATATATATGTATGGAGTGGAGTTTGCAAATGAAAAGAAACTTTGTGTTCCCAACAAGCTATTTGAAGGACGGCTTTCACACACACTTATCTCTCAGAACTGAGCATGGGGAGAGACGTTCGTTCATGTAGCACAAAGGGAACGGGTTGCAGGAGAAACTTTTACTCTGGTTTCTCAGTCTGTTTCCTAGTGCCGGTTTGAACTTCCTGCAGTTTTCACTGTAAAACCGAGTTGGAGCTAGTACCTCCCCATATATATGTATGGATTGGAGTTTGCAAATGAAAAGGAACTTTGTGTTCCCAACAAGCTAGTTGAAGGACGGCTTTCACACACACTTATCTCTCAGAACTGAGCATGTGGAGAGACGTTCGTTCATGTAGCACAAAGGGAACGGGTTGCAGGAGAAACTTTTACTCTGGTTTCTCAGTCTGTTTCTTAGTGCCGGTTTGAAGTTCCTGCAGTTTTCACTGTAAAACCGAGTTGGAGCTCGTACCTCCCCATATACATATGTGTGGAGTGGAGTTTACAAATGAAAAGAAACTTTGGGTTCCCAACAAGCTAGTTGAAGGACGGCTTTCACATCCACATATCTCTCAGAACTGAGCATGTGGAGAGACGTTCGTTCATCTAGCACAAAGGGAACGTGTTGCAGGAGGAACTTTTACTCTGGTTTCTCAGTCTGTTTCCTAATGCCGGTTTGAAGTTCCTGCAGTTTTCACTGTAAAACAGAGTTGGAGCTAGTACCTCCCCATATATATGTATGGATTGGAGTTTGCAAATGAAAAGGAACTTTGTGTTCCCAACAAGCTAGGTGAAGGACGGGTTTCACATACACATATCTCTCAGAACTGAGCATGTGGAGAGACATTCGTTCATTTAGCACAAAGGGAACGGGTTGCAGGAGGAACTTTTACTCTGGTTTCTCAGTCTGTTTCTTAGTGCCGGTTTGAAGTTCCTGCAGTTTTCACTGTAAAACCGAGTTGGAGCTAGTACCTACCTATATATATGTATGGAGTGGAGTTTGCAAATGAAAAGAAACTTTGTGTTCCCAACAAGCTAGGTGAAGGACCGCTTTCACACACACTTATCTCTCAGAACTGAGCATGTGGAGAGACGTTCGTTCATGTAGCACAAAGGGAACGGGTTGCAGGAGAAACTTTTACTCTGGTTTCTCAGTCTGTTTCCTAGTGCCGGTTTGAAGTTCCTGCAGTTTTCACTGTAAAACCGATTTGGAGCTAGTACCTCCCCATATATATGTATGGAGTGGAGTTTGCAAATGAAAAGGAACTTTGTGTTCCCAACAAGCTAGTTGAAGGACGGCTTTCACACACACTTATCTCTCAGAACTGAGCATGTGGAGAGACGTTCGTTCATGTAGCACAAAGGGAACGGGTTGCAGGAGAAACTTTTACTCTGGTTTCTCAGTCTGTTTCTTAGTGCCGGTTTGAAGTTCCTGCAGTTTTCACTGTAAAACCGAGTTGGAGCTCGTACCTCCCCATATACATATGTGTGGAGTGGAGTTTACAAATGAAAAGAAACTTTGGGTTCCCAACAAGCTAGTTGAAGGACGGCTTTCACATTCACATATCTCTCAGAACTGAGCATGTGGAGAGACATTCGTTCATCTAGCACAAACGGAACGGGTTGCAGGAGGAACTTTTACTCTGGTTTCTCAGTCTGTTTCCTAGTGCCGGTTGGAACTTCCTGCAGTTTTCACTGTAAAACCGAGTTGGAGCTAGTACCTACCTATATATATGTATGGAGTGGATTTTGCAACTGAAAAGGAACTTTGTGTTCCCAACAAGCTAGTTGAAGGATGGCTTTCACACACACTTATCTCTCAGACCTGAGCATGTGGAGAGACGTTCGTTCATCTAGCACAAAGGGAACGGGTTGCAGGAGAAACTTTTACTCTGGTTTCTCAGTCTGTTTCCTAGTGCCGGTTTGAAGTTCCTGCAGTTTTCACTGTAAAACCGAGTTGGAGCTCGTACCTACCCGTATATATGTATGGAGTGGAGTTTGCAAATCAAAAGAAACTTTGTGTTCCCAACAAGCAAGTTGAAGGACGGCTTTCACATCCACATATCTCTCAGAACTGAGCATGTGGAGAGACATTCGTTCATCTAGCACAAAGGGAACGGGTTGCAGGAGGAACTTTTACTCTGATTTTTCAGTCTGTTTCCTAGTGCCGGTTTGAAGTTCCTGCAGTTTTCACTGTAAAACCGATTTGGAGCTAGTATCTACCTATATATATGTATGGAGTGGAGTTTGCAACTGAAAAGGAACTTTGTGTTCCCAACAAGCTAGGTGAAGGACGGCTTTCACACCCACTTATTTCTCAGAACTGAGCATGTGGAGGGTCGTTCGTTCATCTAGCACAAAGGGAAAGGTTTGCAGGAGAAACTTTTACTCTGGTTTCTCAGTCTGTTTCCTAGTGCCGGTTTGAACTTCCTGCAGTTTTCACTGTAAAACCGTGTTGGAGCTCGTACTTCCCCATATACATATGTGTGGAGTGGAGTTTACAAATGAAAAGAAATTTTGTGTTCCCAACAAGCTAGTTGAAGGACGGCTTTCACATCCACATATCTCTCAGAACTGAGCATGTGGAGAGACGTTCGTTCATCTAGCACAAAGGGAACGTGTTGCAGGAGGAACTTTTACTCTGGTTTCTCAGTCTGTTTCCTAATGCCGGTTTGAAGTTCCTGCAGTTTTCACTGTAAAACAGAGTTGGAGCTAGTACCTCCCCATATATATGTATGGATTGGAGTTTGCAAATGAAAAGGAACTTTGTGTTCCCAACAAGCTAGGTGAAGGACGGGTTTCACATACACATATCTCTCAGAACTGAGCATGTGGAGAGACATTCGTTCATTTAGCACAAAGGGAACGGGTTGCAGGAGGAACTTTTACTCTGGTTTCTCAGACTGTTTCCTAGTGCCGGTTTGAAGTTCCTGCAGTTTTCACTGTAAAACCGAGTTGGAGCTAGTACTTCCCCATATATATGTATGGATTGGAGTTTGCAAATGAAAAGGAACTTTGTGTTCCCAACAAGCTAGTTGAAGGACGGCTTTCACACACACTTATCTCTCAGAACTGAGCATGTGGAGAGACGTTCGTTCATGTAGCACAAAGGGAACGGGTTGCAGGAGAAACTTTTACTCTGGTTTCTCAGTCTGTTTCTTAGTGCCGGTTTGAAGTTCCTGCAGTTTTCACTGTAAAACCGAGTTGGAGCTCGTACCTCCCCATATACATATGTGTGGAGTGGAGTTTACAAATGAAAAGAAACTTTGGGTTCCCAACAAGCTAGTTGAAGGACGGCTTTCACATTCACATATCTCTCAGAACTGAGCATGTGGAGAGACATTCGTTCATCTAGCACAAACGGAACGGGTTGCAGGAGGAACTTTTACTCTGGTTTCTCAGTCTGTTTCCTAGTGCCGGTTTGAAGTTCCTGCAGTTTTCACTGTAAAACCGAGTTGGAGCTAGTACCTACCTATATATATGTATGGAGTGGAGTTTGCAACTGAAAAGGAACTTTGTGTTCCCAACAAGCTAGTTGAAGGATGGCTTTCACACACAATTATCTCTCAGACCTGAGCATGTGGAGAGACGTTCGTTCATCTAGCACAAAGGGAACGGGTTGCAGGAGAAACTTTTACTCTGGTTTCTCAGTCTGTTTCCTAGTGCCGGTTTGAAGTTCCTGCAGTTTTCACTGTAAAACCGAGTTGGAGCTCGTACCTACCCGTATATATGTATGGAGTGGAGTTTGCAAATCAAAAGAAACTTTGTGTTCCCAACAAGCAAGTTGAAGGACGGCTTTCACATCCACATATCTCTCAGAACTGAGCATGTGGAGAGACATTCGTTCATCTTGCACAAATGGAACGGGTTGCAGGAGGAACTTTTACTCAGGTTTCTCAGTCTGTTTCCTTGTGCCGGTTTGAAGTTCCTGCAGTTTTCACTGTAAAACCGAGTTGGAGCTAGTACCTACCTATATATATGTATGGAGTGGAGTTTGCAACTGAAAAGGAACTTTGTGTTCCCAACAAGCTAGGTGAAAGACGGCTTTCACACACACTTATCTCTCAGAACTGAGCATGTGGAGAGTCGTTCGTTCATCTAGCACAAAGGGAACGGTTTGCAGGAGAAACTTTTACTCTGGTTTCTCAGTCTGTTTCCTAGTGCCGGTTTGAAGTTCCTGCAGTTTTCACTGTAAAACCGAGTTGGAGCTCGTACCTACCCATATATATGTATGGAGTGGAGTTTGCAAATGAAAAGAAACTTTGTGTTCCCAACAAGCTAGGTGAAGGACGGCTTTCACACACACTTATCTCTCAGAACTGAGCATGTGGAGAGACGTTCGTTCATCTAGCACAAACGGAACGGGTTGCAAGAGGAACTTTTACTCTGGTTTCTCAGTCTGTTTCCTAGTGCCGGTTTGAAGTTCCTGCAGTTTTCACTGTAAAACCGATTTGGAGCTAGTACCTCCCCATATATATGTATGGAATGGAGTTTGCAAATGAAAAGGAACTTTGTGTTCCCAACAAGCTAGTTGAAGGACGGCTTTCACACACACTTATCTCTCAGAACTGAGCATGGGGAGAGACGTTCGTTCATGTAGCACAAAGGGAACGGGTTGCAGGAGAAACTTTTACTCTGGTTTCTCAGTCTTTTTCCTAGTGCCGGTTTGAAGTTCCTGCAGTTTTCACTGTAAAACCGAGTTGGAGCTCGTACCTCCCCATATACATATGTGTGGAGTGGAGTTTACAAATGAAAAGAAACTTTGTGTTCCCAACAAGCTAGGTGAAGGACGGCTTTCACATCCACATATCTCTCAGAACTGAGCATGTGGAGAGACGTTCGTTCATCTAGCACAAAGGGAACGGGTTGCAGGAGGAACTTTTACTCTGGTTTCTCAGTCTGTTTCCTAGTGCCGGTTTGAAGTTCCTGCAGTTTTCACTGTAAAACAGAGTTGGAGCTAGTACCTCCCCATATATATGTATGGATTGGAGTTTGCAAATGAAAAGGAACTTTGTGTTCCCAACAAGCTAGGTGAAGGACGGCTTTCACATACACATATCTCTCAGAACTGAGCATGTGGAGAGACATTCGTTCATTTAGCACAAAGGGAATGGGTTGCAGGAGGAACTTTTACTCTGGTTTCTCAGTCTGTTTCCTAGTGCCGGTTTGAAGTTCCTGCAGTTTTCACTGTAAAACCGAGTTGGAGCTAGTACCTACCTATATATATGTATGGAGTGGAGTTTGCAAATGAAAAGAAACTTTGTGTTCCCAACAAGCTAGTTGAAGGACGGCTTTCACACACACTTAACTCTCAGAACTGAGCATGGGGAGAGACGTTCGTTCATGTAGCACAAAGGGAACGTGTTGCAGGTGAAACTTTTACTCTGGTTTCTCAGTCTGTTTCCTAGTGCCGGTTTGAAGTTCCTGCAGTTTTCACTGTAAAACCGAGTTGGAGCTCGTACCTACCTATATATATGTATGGAGTGGAGTTTGCAACTGAAAAGGAACTTTGTGTTCCCAACAAGCTAGGTGAAGGACGGCTTTCACACACACTTATCTCTCAGAACTGAGCATGTGGAGAGTCGTTCGTTCATGTAGCACAAAGGGAACGGGTTACAGGAGAAACTTTTACTCTGGTTTCTCAGTCTTTTTCCTAGTGCCGGTTTGAAGTTCCTGCAGTTTTCACTGTAAAACCGAGTTGGAGCTCGTACCTCCCCATATACATATGTGTGGAGTGGAGTTTACAAATGAAAAGAAACTTTGTGTTCCCAACAAGCTAGGTGAAGGACGGCTTTCACACACACTTATCTCTCAGAACTGAGCATGGGGAGAGACGTTCGTTCATGTAGCACAAAGGGAACGGGTTGCAGGAGAAACTTTTACTCTGGTTTCTCAGTCTGTTTCCTAGTGCCGGTTTGAAGTTCCTGCAGTTTTCACTGTAAAACCGAGTTGGAGCTAGTACCTCCCCATATATATGTATGGAGTGGAGTTTGCAAATGAAAAGGAACTTTGTGTTCCCAACAAGCTAGTTGAAGGACGGCTTTCACACACACTTATCTCTCAGAACTGAGCATGTGGAGAGACGTTCGTTCATGTAGCACAAAGGGAACGGGTTGCAGGAGAAACTTATACTCTGGTTTCTCAGTATTTTTCCTAGTGCCGGTTTGAAGTTCCTGCAGTTTTCACTGTAAAACCGAGTTGGAGCTCGTACCTCCCCATATACATATGTGTGGAGTGGAGTTTGCAAATGAAAAGAAACTTTGTGTTCCCAACAAGCAAGTTGAAGGATGGCTTTCAAATCCACATATCTCTCAGAAGTGAGCACGTGGAGAGACGTTCGTTCATCTAGCACAAAAGGAACGTGTTGCAGGAGGAACTTTTACTCTGGTTTCTCAGTCTGTTTCCTAGTGCCGGTTTGAAGTTCCTGCGGTTTTCACTTTAAAACAGAGTTGGAGCTAGTACCTCCCCATATATATGTATGGAGTGGAGTTTGCAAATGAAAAGGAACTTCGTGTTCCCAACAAGCTAGGTGAAGGACGGCTTTCACATCCACATATCTCTCAGAACTGAGCATGTGGAGAGACATTCGTTCATCTAGCACAAAGGGAACGGGTTGCAGGAGTAACTTTTACTCTGGTTTCTCAGTCTGTTTCCTAGTGCCGGTTTGAAGTTCCTGCAGTTTTCACTGTAAAACCGAGTTGGAGCTAGTACCTACCTATATATATGTATGGAGTGGAGTTTGCAACTGAAAAGGAACTTTGTGTTCCCAACAAGCTAGGTGAAGGACGGCTTTCACACACACTTATCTCTCAGAACTGAGCATGTGGAGAGTCGTTCGTTCATCTAGCACAAAGGGAACGGTTTGCAGGAGAAACTTTTACTCTGGTTTCTCAGTCTGTTTCCTAGTGCCGGTTTTAAGTTCCTGCAGTTTTCACTGTAAAACCGAGTTGGAGCTCGTACCTACCCATATATATGTATGGAGTGGAGTTTGCAAATGAAAAGAAACTTTGTGTTCCCAACAAGCTAGTTGAAGGACGGCTTTCACACACACTTATCTCTCAGAACCGAGCATGTGGAGAGACTTTTGTTCATCTAGCACAAACGGAACGGGTTGCAAGAGGAACTTTTACTCTGGTTTCTCAGTCTGTTTCCTAGTGCCGGTTTGAAGTTCCTGCAGTTTTCACTGTAAAACCGAGTTGGAGCTCGTACCTACCCATATATATGTATGGAGTGGAGTTTGCAATTGAAAAGAAACTTTGTGTTCCCAACAAGCTAGTTGAAGGACGGCTTTCACACACACTTATCTCTCAGAACTGAGCATGGGGAGAGACGTTCGTTCATGTAGCACAAAGGGAACGGGTTGCAGGAGAAATTTTTACTCTGGTTTCTCAGTCTGTTTCCTAGTGCCGGTTTGAACTTCCTGCAGTTTTCACTGTAAAACCGAGTTGGAGCTAGTACCTCCCCATATATATGTTTGGAGTGGAGTTTGCAAATGAAAAGGAACTTTGTGTTCCCAACAAGCTAGTTGAAGGACGGCTTTCACACACACTTATCTCTCAGAACTGAGCATGTGGAGAGACGTTCGTTCATGTAGCACAAAGGGAACGGGTTGCAGGAGAAACTTTTACTCTGGTTTCTCAGTCTGTTTCTTAGTGCCGGTTTGAAGTTCCTGCAGTTTTCACTGTAAAACCGAGTTGGAGCTCGTACTTCCCCATATACATATGTGTGGAGTGGAGTTTACAAATGAAAAGAAACTTTGGGTTCCCAACAAGCTAGTTGAAGGACGGCTTTCACATTCACATATCTCTCAGAACTGAGCATGTGGAGAGACATTCGTTCATCTAGCACAAACGGAACGGGTTGCAGGAGGAACTTTTACTCTGGTTTCTCAGTCTGTTTCCTAGTGCCGGTTTGAAGTTCCTGCAGTTTTCACTGTAAAACCGAGTTGGAGCTAGTACCTACCTATATATATGTATGGAGTGGAGTTTGCAACTGAAAAGGAACTTTGTGTTCCCAACAAGCTAGTTGAAGGATGGCTTTCACACACACTTATCTCTCAGACCTGAGCATGTGGAGAGACGTTCGTTCATCTAGCACAAAGGGAACGGGTTGCAGGAGAAACTTTTACTCTGGTTTCTCAGTCTGTTTCCTAGTGCCGGTTTGAAGTTCCTGCAGTTTTCACTGTAAAACCGAGTTGGAGCTCGTACCTACCCGTATATATGTATGGAGTGGAGTTTGCAAATCAAAAGAAACTTTGTGTTCCCAACAAGCAAGTTGAAGGACGGCTTTCACATCCACATATCTCTCAGAACTGAGCATGTGGAGAGACGTTCGTTCATCTAGCACAAAGGGAATGTGTTGCAGGAGGAACTTTTACTCTGGTTTCTCAGTCTGTTTCCTAGTGCCGGTTTGAAGTTCCTGCAGTTTTCACTGTAAAACAGAGTTGGAGCTAGTACCTCCCCATATATATGTATGGAGTGGAGTTTGCAAATGAAAAGGAACTTTGTGTTCCCAACCAGCTAGGTGAAGGACGGCTTTCACATACACATATCTCTCAGAACTGAGCATGTGGAGAGACATTCGTTCATCTTGCACAAAGGGAACGGGTTGCAGGAGGAACTTTTACTCTGGTTTCTCAGTCTGTTTCCTAGTGCCGGTTTGAAGTTCCTGCAGTTTTCACTGTAAAACCGAGTTGGAGCTAGTACCTACCTATATATATGTATGGAGTGGAGTTTGCAACTGAAAAGGAACTTTGTGTTCCCAACAAGCTAGGTGAAGGACGGCTTTCACACACACATATCTCTCAGAACTGAGCATGTGGAGAGTCGTTCGTTCATCTAGCACAAAGGGAACGGTTTGCAGGAGAAACTTTTACTCTGGTTTCTCAGTCTGTTTCCTAGTGCCGGTTTGAATTTCCTGCAGTTTTCACTGTAAAACCGAGTTGGAGCTCGTACCTACCTATATATATGTATGGAGTGGAGTTTGCAAATGAAAAGAAACTTTGTGTTCCCAACAAGCTAGGTGAAGGACGGCTTTCACACACACTTATCTCTCAGAACTGAGCATGTGGAGAGACGTTCGTTCATCTAGCACAAAGGGAACGGGTTGCAGGAGGAACTTTTACTCTGGTTTCTCATTCTGTTTCCTAGTGCCGGTTTGAAGTTCCTGCAGTTTTCACTGTAAAACAGAGTTGGAGCTAGTACCTCCCCATATATATGTATGGATTGGAGTTTGCAAATGAAAAGGAACTTTGTGTTCCCAACAAGCTAGGTGAAGGACGGCTTTCACATACACATATCTCTCAGAACTGAGCATGTGGAGAGACATTCGTTCATTTAGCACAAAGGGAACGGGTTGCAGGAGGAACTTTTACTCTGGTTTCTCAGTCTGTTTCCTAGTGCCGGTTTGAAGTTCCTGCAGTTTTCACTGTAAAACCGAGTTGGAGCTAGTACCTACCTATATATATTTATGGAGTGGAGTTTGCAAATGAAAAGGAACTTTGTTTTCCCAACAAGCTAGTTGAAGGACGGCTTTCACACACACTTATCTCTCAGAACTGAGCATGGGGAGAGACGTTCGTTCATGTAGCACAAATGGAACGTGTTGCAGGTGAAACTTTTACTCTGGTTTCTCAGTCTGTTTCCTAGTGCCGGTTTGAAGTTCCTGCAGTTTTCACTGTAAAACCGAGATGGAGCTCGTACCTACCCGTATATATGTATGGAGTGGAGTTTGCAAATCAAAAGAAACTTTGTGTTCCCAACAAGCAAGTTGAAGGACGGCTTTCACATCCACATATCTCTCAGAACTGAGCATGTGGAGAGACGTTCGTTCATCTAGCACAAAGGGAATGTGTTGCAGGAGGAACTATTACTCTGGTTTCTCAGTCTGTTTCCTAGTGCCGGTTTGAAGTTCCTGCAGTTTTCACTGTAAAACAGAGTTGGAGCTAGTACCTCCCCATATATATGTATGGAGTGGAGTTTGCAAATGAAAAGTAACTTTGTGTTCCCAACAAGCTAGGTGAAGGACGGCTTTCACATACACATATCTCTCAGAACTGAGCATGTGGAGAGACATTCGTTCATCTTGCACAAAGGGAACGGGTTGCAGGAGGAACTTTTACTCTGGTTTCTCAGTCTGTTTCCTAGTGCCGGTTTGAAGTTCCTGCAGTTTTCACTGTAAAACCGAGTTGGAGCTAGTACCTACCTATATATATGTATGGAGTGGAGTTTGCAACTGAAAAGGAACTTTGTGTTCCCAACAAGCTAGTTGAAGGACGGCTTTCACACACACATATCTCTCAGAACTGAGCATGTGGAGAGTCGTTCGTTCATCTAGCACAAAGGGAACGGTTTGCAGGAGAAACTTTTACTCTGGTTTCTCAGTCTGTTTCCTAGTGCCGGTTTGAATTTCCTGCAGTTTTCACTGTAAAACCGAGTTGGAGCTCGTACCTACCTATATATATGTATGGAGTGGAGTTTGCAAATGAAAAGAAACTTTGTGTTCCCAACAAGCTAGGTGAAGGACGGCTTTCACACACACTTATCTCTCAGAACTGAGCATGTGGAGAGACGTTCGTTCATCTAGCACAAAGGGAACGGGTTGCAGGAGGAACTTTTACTCTGGTTTCTCATTCTGTTTCCTAGTGCCGGTTTGAAGTTCCTGCAGTTTTCACTGTAAAACAGAGTTGGAGCTAGTACCTCCCCATATATATGTATGGATTGGAGTTTGCAAATGAAAAGGAACTTTGTGTTCCCAACAAGCTAGGTGAAGGACGGCTTTCACATACACATATCTCTCAGAACTGAGCATGTGGAGAGACATTCGTTCATTTAGCACAAAGGGAACGGGTTGCAGGAGGAACTTTTACTCTGGTTTCTCAGTCTGTTTCCTAGTGCCGGTTTGAAGTTCCTGCAGTTTTCACTGTAAAACCGAGTTGGAGCTAGTACCTACCTATATATATGTATGGAGTGGAGTTTGCAAATGAAAAGGAACTTTGTTTTCCCAACAAGCTAGTTGAAGGACGGCTTTCACACACACTTATCTCTCAGAACTGAGCATGGGGAGAGACGTTCGTTCATGTAGCACAAATGGAACGTGTTGCAGGTGAAACTTTTACTCTGGTTTCTCAGTCTGTTTCCTAGTGCCGGTTTGAAGTTCCTGCAGTTTTCACTGTAAAACCGAGTTGGAACTAGTACCTCCCCATATACATATGTGTGGAGTGGAGTTTACAAATGAAAAGAAACTTTGTGTTCCCAACAAGCTAGTTGAAGGACGGCTTTCACATTCATATATCTCTCAGAACTGAGCATGTGGAGAGACATTCGTTCATCTAGCACAAACGGAACGGGTTGCAGGAGGAACTTTTACTCTGGTTTCTCAGTCTGTTTCCTAGTGCCGGTTTGAAGTTCCTGCAGTTTTCACTGTAAAACCGAGTTGGAGCTACTACCTACCTATATATATGTATGGAGTTGAGTTTGCACCTGAAAAGGAACTTTGTGTTCCCAACAAGCTAGGTGAAGGACGGCTTTCACACACACTTATCTCTAAGAACTGAGCATGTGGAGAGACATTCGTTCATCTAGCACAAACGGAACAGGTTGCAGGAGGAACTTTTACTCTGGTTTCTCAGTCTGTTTCCTAGTGCCGGTTTGAAGTTCCTGCAGTTTTCACTGTAAAACCGAGTTGGAGCTCGTACCTACCTATATATATGTATGGAGTGGAGTTTGCAACTGAAAAGGAACTTTGTGTTCCCAACAAGCTAGGTGAAGGACGGCTTTCACACACACTTATCTCTCAGAACTGAGCATGTGGAGAGTCGTTCGTTCATCTAGCACAAAGGGAACGGTTTGCAGGAGAAACTTTTACTCTGGTTTCTCAGTCTGTTTCCTAGTGCCGGTTTGAAGTTCCTGCAGTTTTCACTGTAAAACCGAGTTGGAGCTCGTACCTACCCATATATATGTATGGAGTGGAGTTTGCAAATGAAAAGAAACTTTGTGTTCCCAACAAGCTAGTTGAAGGACGGCTTTCACACACATTTATCTCTCAGAACCGAGCATGTGGAGAGACTTTTGTTCATCTAGCACAAACGGAACGGGATGCAAGAGGAACTTTTACTCTGGTTTCTCAGTCTGTTTCCTAGTGCCGGTTTGAAGTTCCTGCAGTTTTCACTGTAAAACCGATTTGGAGCTAGTACCTCCCCATATATATTTATGGAATGGAGTTTGCAAATGAAAAGGAACTTTGTGTTCCCAACAAGCTAGTTGAAGGACGGCTTTCACACACACTTATCTCTCAGAACTGAGCATGGGGAGAGACGTTCGTTCATGTAGCACAAAGGGAACGGGTTGCAGGAGAAACTTTTACTCTGGTTTCTCAGTCTGTTTCCTAGTGCCGGTTTGAAGTTCCTGCAGTTTTCACTGTAAAACCGAGTTGGAGCTAGTACCTCCCCATATATATGTATGGAGTGGAGTTTGCAAATGAAAAGGAACTTTGTGTTCCCAACAAGCTAGTTGAAGGACGGCTTTCACACACACTTATCTCTCAGAACTGAGCATGTGGAGAGACGTTCGTTCATGTAGCACAAAGGGAACGGGTTGCAGGAGAAACTTTTACTCTGGTTTCTCAGTCTGTTTCTTAGTGCCGGTTTGAAGTTCCTGCAGTTTTCACTGTAAAACCGAGTTGGAGCTCGTACCTCCCCATATACATATGTGTGGAGTGGAGTTTACAAATGAAAAGAAACTTTGGGTTCCCAACAAGCTAGTTGAAGGACGGCTTTCACATTCACATATCTCTCAGAACTGAGCATGTGGAGAGACATTCGTTCATCTAGCACAAACGGAACGGGTTGCAGGAGGAACTTTTACTCTGGTTTCTCAGTCTGTTTCCTAGTGCCGGTTTGAAGTTCCTGCAGTTTTCACTGTAAAACCGAGTTGGAGCTAGTACCTACCTATATATATGTATGGAGTGGAGTTTGCAACTGAAAAGGAACTTTGTGTTCCCAACAAGCTAGTTGAAGGATGGCTTTCACACACACTTATCTCTCAGACCTGAGCATGTGGAGAGACGTTCGTTCATCTAGCACAAAGGGAACGGGTTGCAGGAGAAACTTTTACTCTGGTTTCTCAGTCTGTTTCCTAGTGCCGGTTTGAAGTTCCTGCAGTTTTCACTGTAAAACCGAGTTGGAGCTCGTACCTACCCGTATATATGTATGGAGTGGAGTTTGCAAATCAAAAGAAACTTTGTGTTCCCAACAAGCAAGTTGAAGGACGGCTTTCACATCCACATATCTCTCAGAACTGAGCATGTGGAGAGACGTTCGTTCATCTAGCACAAAGGGAATGTGTTGCAGGAGGAACTTTTACTCTGGTTTCTCAGTCTGTTTCCTAGTGCCGGTTTGAAGTTCCTGCAGTTTTCACTGTAAAACAGAGTTGGAGCTAGTACCTCCCCATATATATGTATGGAGTGGAGTTTGCAAATGAAAAGGAACTTTGTGTTCCCAACAAGCTAGGTGAAGGACGGCTTTCACATACACATATCTCTCAGAACTGAGCATGTGGAGAGACATTCGTTCATCTTGCACAAAGGGAACGGGTTGCAGGAGGAACTTTTACTCTGGTTTCTCAGTCTGTTTCCTAGTGCCGGTTTGAAGTTCCTGCAGTTTTCACTGTAAAACCGAGTTGGAGCTATTACCTACCTATATATATGTATGGAGTGGAGTTTGCAACTGAAAAGGAACTTTGTGTTCCCAACAAGCTAGGTGAAGGACGGCTTTCACACACACTTATCTCTCAGAACTGAGCATGTGGAGAGTCGTTCGTTCATCTAGCACAAAGGGAACGGTTTGCAGGAGAAACTTTTACTCTGGTTTCTCAGTCTGTTTCCTAGTGCCGGTTTGAAGTTCCTGCAGTTTTCACTGTAAAACCGAGTTGGAGCTCGTACCTACCCATATATATGTATGGAGTGGAGTTTGCAAATGAAAAGAAACTTTGTGTTCCCAACAAGCTAGGTGAAGGACGGCTTTCACACACACTTATCTCTCAGAACTGAGCATGTGGAGAGACGTTCGTTCATCTAGCACAAACGGAACGGGTTGCAAGAGGAACTTTTACTCTGGTTTCTCAGTCTGTTTCCTAGTTCCGGTTTGAAGTTCCTGCAGTTTTCACTGTAAAACCGATTTGGAGCTAGTACCTCCCCATATATATGTATGGAATGGAGTTTGCAAATGAAAAGGAAATTTGTGTTCCCAACAAGCTAGTTGAAGGACGGCTTTCACACACACTTATCTCTCAGAACTGAGCATGGGGAGAGACGTTCATTCATGTAGCACAAAGGGAACGGGTTGCAGGAGAAACTTTTACTCTGGTTTCTCAGTCTGTTTCCTAGTGCCGGTTTGAAGTTCCTGCAGTTTTCACTGTAAAGCCGAGTTGGAGCTAGTACCTCCCCATATATATGTATGGAGTGGAGTTTGCAAATGAAAAGGAACTTTGTGTTCCCAACAAGCTAGTTGAAGGACGGCTTTCACACACACTTATCTCTCAGAACTGAGCATGTGGAGAGACGTTCGTTCATGTAGCACAAAGGGAACGGGTTGCAGGAGAAACTTTTACTCTGGTTTCTCAGTCTTTTTCCTAGTGCCGGTTTGAAGTTCCTGCAATTTTCACTGTAAAACCGAGTTGGAGCTCGTACCTCCCCATATACATATGTGTGGAGTGGAGTTTACAAATGAAAAGAAACTTTGTGTTCCCAACAAGCTAGGTGAATGACGGCTTTCACATCCACATATCTCTCAGAACTGAGCATGTGGAGAGACGTTCGTTCATCTAGCACAAAGGGAACGGGTTGCAGGAGGAACTTTTACTCTGGTTTCTCAGTCTGTTTCCTAGTGCCGGTTTGAAGTTCCTGCAGTTTTCACTGTAAAACAGAGTTGGAGCTAGTACCTCCCCATATATATGTATGGATTGGAGTTTGCAAATGAAAAGGAACTTTGTGTTCCCAACAAGCTAGGTGAAGGACGGCTTTCACACACACTTATCTCTCAGAACTGAGCATGTGGAGAGACATTCGTTCATTTAGCACAAAGGGAACGGGTTGCAGGAGGAACTTTTTCTCTGGTTTCTCAGTCTGTTTCCTAGTGCCGGTTTGAAGTTCCTGCAGTTTTCACTGTAAAACCGAGTTGGAGCTAGTACCTACCTATATATATGTATGGAGTGGAGTTTGCAAATGAAAAGAAACTTTGTGTTCCCAACAAGCTAGTTGAAGGACGGCTTTCACACACACTTATCTCTCAGAACTGAGCATGGGGAGAGACGTTCGTTCATGTAGCACAAAGGGAACGTGTTGCAGGTGAAACTTTTACTCTGGTTTCTCAGTCTGTTTCCTAGTGCCGGTTTGAAGTTCCTGCAGTTTTCACTGTAAAACCGAGTTGGAACTAGTACCTCCCCATATACATATGTGTGGAGTGGAGTTTACAAATGAAAAGAAACTTTGTGTTCCCAACAAGCTAGTTGAAGGACGGCTTTCACATTCATATATCTCTCAGAACTGAGCATGTGGAGAGACATTCGTTCATCTAGCACAAACGGAACGGGTTGCAGGAGGAACTTTTACACTGGTTTCTCAGTCTGTTTCCTAGTGCCGGTTTGAAGTTCCTGCAGTTTTCACTGTAAAACCGAGTTGGAGCTACTACCTACCTATATATATGTATGGAGTGGATTTTGCAACTGAAAAGGAACTTTGTGTTCCCAACAAGCTAGGTGAAGGACGGCTTTCACACACACTTATCTCTAAGAACTGAGCATGTGGAGAGACATTCGTTCATCTAGCACAAACGGAACGGGTTGCAGGAGGAACTTTTACTCTGGTTTCTCAGTCTGTTTCCTAGTGCCGGTTTGAAGTTCCTGCAGTTTTCACTGTAAAACCGAGTTGGAGCTCGTACCTACCTATATATATGTATGGAGTGGAGTTTGCAACTGAAAAGGAACTTTGTGTTCCCAACAAGCTAGGTGAAGGACGGCTTTCACACACACTTATCTCTCAGAACTGAGCATGTGGAGAGTCGTTCGTTCATCTAGCACAAAGGGAACGGGTTGCAGGAGAAACTTTTACTCTGGTTTCTCAGTCTGTTTCCTAGTGCCGGTTTGAAGTTCCTGCAGTTTTCACTGTAAAACCGAGTTGGAGCTCGTACCTACCCATATATATGTATGGAGTGGAGTTTGCAAATGAAAAGAAACTTTGTGTTCCCAACAAGCTAGTTGAAGGACGGCTTTCACACACACTTATCTCTCAGAACCGAGCATGTGGAGAGACTTTTGTTCATCTAGCACAAACGGAACGGGTTGCAAGAGGAACTTTTACTCTATTTTCTCAGTCTGTTTCCTAGTGCCGGTTTGAAGTTCCTGCAGTTTTCACTGTAAAACCGATTTGGAGCTAGTACCTCCCCATATATATGTATGGAATGCAGTTTGCAAATGAAAAGGAACTTTGTGTTCCCAACAAGCTAGTTGAAGGACGGCTTTCACACACACTTATCTCTCAGAACTGAGCATGGGGAGAGACGTTCGTTCATGTAGCACAAAGGGAACGGGTTGCAGGAGAAACTTTTACTCTGGTTTCTCAGTCTGTTTCCTAGTGCCGGTTTGAAGTTCCTGCAGTTTTCACTGTAAAACCGAGTTGGAGCTAGTACCTCCCCATATATATGTATGGAGTGGAGTTTGCAAATGAAAAGGAACTTTGTGTTCCCAACAAGCTAGTTGAAGGACGGCTTTCACACACACTTATCTCTCAGAACTGAGCATGTGGAGAGACGTTCGTTCATGTAGCACAAAGGGAACGGGTTGCAGGAGAAACTTTTACTCTGGTTTCTCAGTCTTTTTCCTAGTGCCGGTTTGAAGTTCCTGCAGTTTTCACTGTAAAACCGAGTTGGAGCTCGTACCTCCCCATATACATATGTGTGGAGTGGAGTTTACAAATGAAAAGAAACTTTGGGTTCCCAACAAGCTAGTTGAAGGACGGCTTTCACATTCACATATCTCTCAGAACTGAGCATGTGGAGAGACATTCGTTCATCTAGCACAAACGGAACGGGTTGCAGGAGGAACTTTTACTCTGGTTTCTCAGTCTGTTTCCTAGTGCCGGTTTGAAGTTCCTGCAGTTTTCACTGTAAAACCGAGTTGGAGCTCGTACCTCCCCATATATATGTATGGAGTGGAGTTTGCAAATGAAAAGAAACTTTGTGTTCCCAACAAGCAAGTTGAAGGACGGCTTTCACATCCACATATCTATCAGAAGTGAGCATGTGGAGAGACGTTCGTTCATCTAGCACAAAAGGAACGTGTTGCAGGAGGAACTTTTCCTCTGGTTTCTCAGTCTGTTTCCTAGTGCCGGTTTGAAGTTCCTGCGGTTTTCACTGTAAAACAGAGTTGGAGCTAGTACCTCCCCATATATATGTATGGAGTATAGTTTGCAAATGAAAAGGAACTTTGTGTTCCCAAAAAGCTAGGTGAAGGACGGCTTTCACATACACATATCTCTCAGAACTGAGCATGTGGAGAGACATTCGTTCATCTAGCACAAAGGGAACGGGTTGCAGGAGTAACTTTTACTCTGGTTTCTCAGTCTTTTTCCTAGTGCCGGTTTGAAGTTCTTGCAGTTTTCACTGTAAAACCGAGTTGGAGCTAGTACCTACCTATATATATGTATGGAGTGGAGTTTGCAACTGAAAAGGAACTTTGTGTTCCCAACAAGCTAGGTGAAGGACGGCTTTCACACACACTTATCTCTCAGAACTGAGCATGTGGAGAGTCGTTCGTTCATCTAGCACAAAGGGAACGGTTTGCAGGAGAAACTTTTACTCTGGTTTCTCAGACTGTTTCCTAGTGCCGGTTTGAAGTTCCTGCAGTTTTCACTGTAAAACCGAGTTGGAGCTCGTACCTACCCATATATATGTATGGAGTGGAGTTTGCAAATGAAAAGAAACTTTGTGTTCCCAACAAGCTAGTTGAAGGACGGCTTTCACACACACTTATCTCTCAGAACCGAGCATGTGGAGAGACTTTTGTTCATCTAGCACAAACGGAACGGGTTGCAAGTGGAACTTTTACTCTGATTTCTCAGTCTGTTTCCTAGTGCCGGTTTGAAATTCCTGCAGTTTTCACTGTAAAACCGAGTTGGAGCTCGTATCTACCTATATATATGTATGGAGTGGAGTTTACAACTGAAAAGGAACTTTGTGTTCCCAACAACCTAGGTGGAGGACGGCTTTCACACACACTTATTTCTCAGAACTGAGCATGTGGAGAGTCGTTCCTTCATCTAGCACAAAGGGAACGGGTTGCAGGAGAAACTTTTACTCTGGTTTCTCAGTCTTTTTCCTAGTGCCGATTTGAAATTCCTGCAGTTTTCACTGTAAAACCGTGTTGGAGCTCGTACCTACCCATATATATGTATGGAGTGGAGTTTGCAATTGAAAAGAAACTTTGTGTTCCCAACAAGCTAGTTGAATGACGGCTTTCACACACACTTATCTCTCAGAACTGAGCATGGGGAGAGACGTTCGTTCATGTAGCACAAAGGGAACGGGTTGCAGGAGAAACTTTTACTCTGGTTTCTCAGTCTGTTTCCTAGTGCCGGTTTGAAGTTCCTGCAGTTTTCACTGTAAAACCGTGTTGGAGCTCGTACCTCCCCATATACATATGTGTGGAGTGGAGTTTACAAATGAAAAGAAATTTTGTGTTCCCAACAAGCTAGTTGAAGGACGGCTTTCACATCCACATATCTCTCAGAACTGAGCATGTGGAGAGAAGTTCGTTCATCTAGCACAAAGGGAACGTGTTGCAGGAGGAACTTTTACTCTGGTTTCTCAGTCTGTTTCCTAGTGCCGGTTTGAAGTTCCTGCAGTTTTCACTGTAAAACAGAGTTGGAGCTAGTACCTCCCCATATATATGTATGAATTGGAGTTTGCAAATGAAAAGGAACTTTGTGTTCACAAAAAGCTAGGTGAAGGACGGGTTTCACATACACATATCTCTCAGAACTGAGCATGTGGAGAGACATTCGTTCATTTAGCACAAAGGGAACGGGTTGCAGGAGGAACTTTTACTCTGGTTTCTCAGTCTGTTTCCTAGTGCCGGTTTGAAGTTCCTGCAGTTTTCACTGTAAAACCGATTTGGAGCTAGTACCTCCCCTTATATATGTATGGAATGGAGTTTGCAAATGAAAAGGAACTTTGTGTTCCCAACAAGCTAGTTGAAGAACGGCTTTCACACACACTTATCTCTCAGAACTGAGCATGGGGAGAGACGTTCGTTCATGTAGCACAAAGGGAACGGGTTGCAGGAGAAACTTTTACTCTGGTTTCTCAGTCTGTTTCCTAGTGCCGGTTTGAAGTTCCTGCAGTTTTCACTGTAAAACCGAGTTGGAGCTAGTACCTCCCCATATATATGTATGGAGTGGAGTTTGCAAATGAAAAGGAACTTTGTGTTCCAAAACAAGCTAGTTGAAGGACGGCTTTCACACCCACTTACCTCTCAGAACTGAGCATGTGGAGAGACGTTCGTTCATGTAGCACAAAGGGAACGGGTTGCAGGAGAAACTTTTACTCTGGTTTCTAAGTCTTTTTCCTAGTGCCGGTTTGAAGTTCCTGCAGTTTTCACTGTAAAACCGAGTTGGAGCTCGTACCTCCCCATATACATATGTGTGGAGTGGAGTTTACAAATGAAAAGAAACTTTGGGTTCCCAACAAGCTAGTTGAAGGACGGCTTTCACATTCACATATCTCTCAGAACTGAGCATGTGGAGAGACATTCGTTCATCTAGCACAAACGGAACGGGTTGCAGGAGGAACATTTACTCTGGTTTCTCAGTCTGTTTCCTAGAGCCGGTTTGAAGTTCCTGCAGTTCTCACTGTAAAACCGAGTTGGGGCTCGTACCTCCCCATATATATGTATGGAGTGGAGTTTGCAAATGAAAAGAAACTTTGTGTTCCCAACAAGCAAGTTGAAGGACGGCTTTCACATCCACATATCTCTCAGAAGTGAGCATGTGGAGAGACGTTCGTTCATCTAGCACAAAAGGAACGTGTTGCAGGAGGAACTTTTACTCTGGTTTCTCAGTCTGTTTCCTAGTGCCGGTTTGAAGTTCCTGCGGTTTTCACTGTAAAACAGAGTTGGAGCTAGTACCTCCCCATATATATGTATGGAGTGGAGTTTGCAATTGAAAAGGAACTTTGTGTTCCCAACAATCTAGGTGAAGGACAGCTTTCACACACACTTATCTCTCAGAACCGAGCATGTGGAGAGAATTTTGTTCATCTAGCACAAACGGAACGTGTTGCAAGAGGAACTTTTACTCTGGTTTCTCAGTCTGTTTCCTAGTGCCGGTTTGAAGTTCCTGCAGTTTTCACTGTAAAACCGATTTGGAGCTAGTACCTCCCCATATATATGTATGGAATGGAGTTTGCAAATTAAAAGGAACTTTGTGTTCCCAACAAGCTAGTTGAAGGACGGCTTTCACACACACTTATCTCTCAGAACTGAGCATGGGGAGAGACGTTCGTTCATGTAGCACAAAGGGAACGGGTTGCAGGAGAAACTTTTACTCTGGTTTCTCAGTCTGTTTCCTAGTGCCGGTTTGAAGTTCCTGCAGTTTTCACTGTAAAACCGAGTTGGAGCTAGTACCTCCCCATATATATGTATGGAGTGGAGTTTGCAAATGAAAAGGAACTTTGTGTTCCCAACAAGCTAGTTGAAGGACGGCTTTCACACACACTTATCTCTCAGAACTGAGCATGTGGAGAGAAGTTCGTTCATGTAGCACAAAGGGAACGGGTTGCAGGAGAAACTTTTACTCTGGTTTCTCAGTCTTTTTCCTAGTGCCGGTTTGAAGTTCCTGCAGTTTTCACGGTAAAACCGAGTTGGAGCTCGTACCTCCCCATATACATATGTGTGGAGTGGAGTTTACAAATGAAAAGAAACTTTGGTTTCCCAACAAGCTAGTTGAAGGACGGCTTTCACATTCACATATCTCTCAGAACTGAGCATGTGGAGAGACATTCGTTCATCTAGCACAAACGGAACGGGTTGCAGGAGGAACTTTTACTCTGGTTTCTCAGTCTGTTTCCTAGTGCCGGTTTGAAGTTCCTGCAGTTTTCACTGTAAAACCGAGTTGGAGCTCGTACCTCCCCATATATATGTATGGAGTGGAGTTTGCAAATGAAAAGAAACTTTGTGTTCCCAACAAGCAAGTTGAAGGACGGCTTTCACATCCACATATCTCTCAGAAGTGAGCATGTGGAGAGACGTTCGTTCATCTAGCACAAAAGGAACGTGTTGCAGGAGGAACTTTTACTCTGGTTTCTCAGTCTGTTTCCTAGTGCCGGTTTGAAGTTCCTGCGGTTTTCACTGTAAAACAGAGTTGGAGCTAGTACCTCCCCATATATATGTATGGAGTGGAGTTTGCAAATGAAAAGGAACTTTGTGTTCCCAACAAGCTAGGTGAAGGACGGCTTTCACATACACATATCTCTCAGAACTGAGCATGTGGAGAGACATTCGTTCATCTAGCACAAAGGGAACGGGTTGCAGGCGTAACTTTAACTCTGGTTTCTCAGTCTGTTTCCTAGTGCCGGTTTGAAGTTCCTGCAGTTTTCACTGTAAAACCGAGTTGGAGCTAGTACCTACCTATATATATGTATGGAGTGGAGTTTGCACCTGAAAAGGAACTTTGTGTTCCCAACAAGCTAGGTGAAGGACGGCTTTCACACACACTTATCTCTCAGAACTGAGCATGTGGAAAGTCGTTCGTTCATCTAGCACAAAGGGAGCGGTTTGCAGGAGAAACTTTTACTCTGGTTTCTCAGTCTTTTTCCTAGTGCCGGTTTGAAGTTCCTGCAGTTTTCACGGTAAAACCGAGTTGGAGCTCGTACCTCCCCATATACATATGTGTGGAGTGGAGTTTACAAATGAAAAGAAACTTTGGTTTCCCAACAAGCTAGTTGAAGGACGGCTTTCACATTCACATATCTCTCAGAACTGAGCATGTGGAGAGACATTCGTTCATCTAGCACAAACGGAACGGGTTGCAGGAGGAACTTTTACTCTGGTTTCTCAGTCTGTTTCCTAGTGCCGGTTTGAAGTTCCTGCAGTTTTCACTGTAAAACCGAGTTGGAGCTCGTACCTCCCCATATATATGTATGGAGTGGAGTTTGCAAATGAAAAGAAACTTTGTGTTCCCAACAAGCAAGTTGAAGGACGGCTTTCACATCCACATATCTCTCAGAAGTGAGCATGTGGAGAGACGTTCGTTCATCTAGCACAAAAGGAACGTGTTGCAGGAGGAACTTTTACTCTGGTTTCTCAGTCTGTTTCCTAGTGCCGGTTTGAAGTTCCTGCGGTTTTCACTGTAAAACAGAGTTGGAGCTAGTACCTCCCCATATATATGTATGGAGTGGAGTTTGCAAATGAAAAGGAACTTTGTGTTCCCAACAAGCTAGGTGAAGGACGGCTTTCACATACACATATCTCTCAGAACTGAGCATGTGGAGAGACATTCGTTCATCTAGCACAAAGGGAACGGGTTGCAGGCGTAACTTTAACTCTGGTTTCTCAGTCTGTTTCCTAGTGCCGGTTTGAAGTTCCTGCAGTTTTCACTGTAAAACCGAGTTGGAGCTAGTACCTACCTATATATATGTATGGAGTGGAGTTTGCACCTGAAAAGGAACTTTGTGTTCCCAACAAGCTAGGTGAAGGACGGCTTTCACACACACTTATCTCTCAGAACTGAGCATGTGGAAAGTCGTTCGTTCATCTAGCACAAAGGGAGCGGTTTGCAGGAGAAACTTTTACTCTGGTTTCTCAGTCTGTTTCCTAGTGCCGGTTTGAAGTTCCTGCAGTTTTCACTGTAAAACCGAGTTGGAGCTCGTACCTACCCATATATATGTATGGAGTGGAGTTTGCAAATGAAAAGAAACTTTGTGTTCCCAACAAGCTAGTTGAAGGACGGCTTTCACACACACTTATCTCTCAGAACCGAGCATGTGGAGAGACTTTTGTTCATCTAGCACAAACGGAACGGGTTGCAAGAGGAACTTTTAGTCTGATTTCTCAGTCTGTTTCCTAGTGCCGGTTTGAAGTTCCTGCAGTTTTCACTGTAAAACCGAGTTGGAGCTCGTATCTACCTATATATATGTATGGAGTGGAGTTTGCAACTGAAAAGGAACTTTGTGTTCCCAACAACCTAGGTGGAGGACGGCTTTCACACACACTTATTTCTCAGAACTGAGCATGTGGAGAGTCGTTCCTTCATCTAGCACAAAGGGAACGGGTTGCAGGAGAAACTTTTACTCTGGTTTCTCAGTCTGTTTCCTAGTGCCGGTTTGAAGTTCCTGCAGTTTTCACTGTAAAACCGAGTTGGAGTTCGTACCTACCCATATATATGTATGGAGTGGAGTTTGCAATTGAAAAGAAACTTTGTGTTCCCAACAAGCTAGTTGAAGGACGGCTTTCACACACACTTATCTCTCAGAACTGAGCATGGGGAGAGAATTTCGTTCATGTAGCACAAAGGGAACGGGTTGCAGGAGAAACTTTTACTCTGGTTTCTCAGTCTGTTTCCTAGTGCCGGTTTGAAGTGCCTGCAGTTTTCACTGTAAAACAGAGTTGGAGCTAGTACCTCCCCATATATATGTATGAATTGGAGTTTGCAAATGAAAAGGAACTTTGTGTTCCCAACAAGCTAGGTGAAGGACGGGTTTCACATACACATATCTCTCAGAACTGAGCATGTGGAGAGACATTCGTTCATTTAGCACAAAGGGAACGGGTTGCAGGAGGAACTTTTACTCTGGTTTCTCAGTCTGTTTCCTAGTGCCGGTTTGAAGTTCCTGCAGTTTTCACTGTAAAACCGAGTTGGAGCTCGTACCTACCCATATATATGTATGGAGTGGAGTTTGCAAATGAAAAGAAACTTTGTGTTCCCAACAAGCTAGGTGAAGGACGGCTTTCACACACACTTATCTCTCAGAACTGAGCATGTGGAGAGACGTTCGTTCATCTAGCACAAACGGAACGGGTTGCAAGAGGAACTTTTACTCTGGTTTCTCAGTCTGTTTCCTAGTGCCGGTTTGAAGTTCCTGCAGTTTTCACTGTAAAACCGTTTTGGAGCTACTACCTCCCCATATATATGTATGGAATGGAGTTTGCAAATGAAAAGGAACTTTGTGTTCCCAACAAGCTAGTTGAAGGACGGCTTTCACACACACTTATCTCTCAGAACTGAGCATGGGGAGAGACGTTCGTTCATGTAGCACAAAATGAACGGGTTGCAGGAGAAACTTTTACTCTGGTTTCTCAGTCTGTTTCCTAGTGCCGGTTTGAAGTTCCTGCAGTTTTCACTGTAAAACCGAGTTGGAGCTAGTACCTCCCCATATATATGTATGGAGTGGAGTTTGCAAATGAAAAGGAACTTTGTGTTCCCAACAAGCTAGTTGAAGGACGGCTTTCACACACACTTATCTCTCAGAACTGAGCATGTGGAGAGACGTTCGTTCATGTAGCACAAAGGGAACGGGTTGCAGGAGAAACTTTTACACTGTTTTCTCAGTCTTTTTCCTAGTGCCGGTTTGAAGTTCCTGCAGTTTTCACTGTAAAACCGAGTTGGAGCTCGTACCTCCCCATATACATATGTGTGGAGTGGAGTTTACAAATGAAAAGAAACTTTGTGTTCCCAACAAGCTAGGTGAAGGACGGCTTTCACATCCACATATCTCTCAGAACTGAGCATGTGGAGAGACGTTCGTTCATCTAGCACAAAGGGAACGGGTTGCAGGAGGAACTTTTACTCTGGTTTCTCAGTCTGTTTCCTAGTGCCGGTTTGAAGTTCCTGCAGTTTTCACTGTAAAACAGAGTTGGAGCTAGTACCTCCCCATATATATGTATGGATTGGAGTTTGCAAATGAAAAGGAACTTTGTGTTCCCAACAAGCTAGGTGAAGGACGGCTTTCACATACACATATCTCTCAGAACTGAGCATGTGGAGAGACATTCGTTCATTTAGCACAAAGGGAACGGGTTGCAGGAGGAACTTTTACTCTGGTTTCTCAGTCTGTTTCCTAGTGCCGGTTTGAAGTTCCTGCAGTTTTCACTGTAAACCCGAGTTGGAGCTAGTACCTACCTATATATATGTATGGAGTGGAGTTTGCAAATGAAAAGAAACTTTGTGTTCCCAACAAGCTAGTTGAAGGACGGCTTTCACACACAATTATCTCTCAGAACTGAGCATGGGGAGAGACGTTCGTTCATGTAGCACAAAGGGAACGGGTTGCAGGTGTAACTTTTACTCTGGTTTCTCAGTCTGTTTCCTAGTGCCGGTTTGAAGTTCCTGCAGTTTTCACTGTAAAACCGAGTTGGAGCTAGTACCTACCTATATATATGTATGGAGTGGAGTTTGCAACTGAAAAGGAACTTTGTGTTCCCAACAAGCTAGGTGAAGGACGGCTTTCACACACACTTATCTCTCAGAACTGAGCATGTGGAGAGTCGTTCGTTCATCTAGCACAAAGGGAACGGTTTGCAGGAGAAATTTTTACTCTGGTTTCTCAGTCTGTTTCCTAGTGCCGGTTTTAAGTTCCTGCAGTTTTCACTGTAAAACCGAGTTGGAGCTCGTACCTACCCATATATATGTATGGAGTGGAGTTTGCAAATGAAAAGAAACTTTGTGTTCCCAACAAGCTAGTTGAAGGACGGCTTTCACACACACTTATCTCTCAGAACCGAGCATGTGGAGAGACTTTTGTTCATCTAGCACAAACGGAACGGGTTGCAAGAGGAACTTTTACTCTGATTTCTCAGTCTGTTTCCTAGTGCCGGTTTGAAGTTCCTGCAGTTTTCACTGTAAAACCGAGTTGGAGCTCGTATCTACCTATATATATGTATGGAGTGGAGTTTGCAACTGAAAAGGAACTTTGTGTTCCCAACAACCTAGGTGGAGGACGGCTTTCACACACACATATTTCTCAGAACTGAGCATGTGGAGAGTCGTTCCTTCATCTAGCATAAAGGGAACGGGTTGCAGGAGAAACTTTTACTCTGGTTTCTCAGTCTGTTTCCTAGTGCCGGTTTGAAGTTCCTGCAGTTTTCACTGTAAAACCGAGTTGGAGCTCGTACCTACCCATATATATGTATGGAGTGGAGTTTGCAATTGAAAAGAAACTTTGTGTTCCCAACAAGCTAGTTGAAGGACGGCTTTCACACACACTTATCTCTCAGAACTGAGCATGGGGAGAGACGTTCGTTCATGTAGCACAAAGGGAACGGGTTGCAGGAGAAACTTTTACTCTGGTTTCTCAGTCTGTTTCCTAGTGCCGGTTTGAAGTTCCTGCAGTTTTCACTGTAAAACCGTGTTGGAGCTCGTACCTCCCCATATACATATGTGTGGAGTGGAGTTTACAAATGAAAAGAAATTTTGTGTTCCCAACAAGCTAGTTGAAGGACGGCTTTCACATCCACATATCTCTCAGAACTGAGCATGTGGAGAGACGTTCGTTCATCTAGCACAAAGGGAACGTGTTGCAGGAGGAACTTTTACTCTGGTTTCTCAGTCTGTTTCCTAGTGCCGGTTTGAACTTCCTGCAGTTTTCACTGTAAAACAGAGTTGGAGCTAGTACCTCCCCATATATATGTATGAATTGGAGTTTGCAAATGAAAAGGAACTTTGTGTTCCCAACAAGCTAGGTGAAGGACGGGTTTCACATACACATATCTCTCAGAACTGAGCATGTGGAGAGACATTCGTTCATTTAGCACAAAGGGAACGGGTTGCAAGAGGAACTTTTACTCTGGTTTCTCAGTCTGTTTCCTAGTGCCGGTTTGAAGTTCCTGCAGTTTTCACTGTAAAACCGAGTTGGAGCAAGTACCTACCTATATATATGTAAGGAGTGGAGTTTGCAAATGAAAAGAAACTTTGTGTTCCCAACAAGCTAGTTGAAGGACGGCTTTCACACACACATATCTCTCAGAACTGAGCATGTGGAGAGTCGTTCGTTCATCTAGCACAAAGGGAACGGTTTGCAGGAGAAACTTTTACTCTGGTTTCTCAGTCTGTTTCCTAGTGCCGGTTTGAAGTTCCTGCAGTTTTCACTGTAAAACCGAGTTGGAGCTCGTACCTCCCCATATACATATGTGTGGAGTGGAGTTTACAAATGAAAAGAAACTTTGGGTTCCCAACATGCTAGTTGAAGGACGGCTTTCACATTCACATATCTCTCAGAACTGAGCATGTGGAGAGACATTCGTTCATCTAGCACAAACGGAACGGGTTGCAGGAGGAACTTTTACTCTGGTTTCTCAGTCTGTTTCCTAGTGCCGGTTTGAAGTTCCTGCAGTTTTCACTCTAAAACCGAGTTGGAGCTCGTACCTCCCCATATATATGTATGGAGTGGAGTTTGCAAATGAAAAGAAACTTTGTGTTCCCAACAAGCAAGTTGAAGGACGGGTTTCACATCCACATATCTCTCAGAAGTGAGCATGTGGAGAGACGTTCGTTCATCTAGCACAAAAGGAACGTGTTGCAGGAGGAACTTTTACTCTGTTTTCTCAGTCTGTTTCCTAGTGCCGGTTTGAAGTTCCTGCGGTTTTCACTGTAAAACAGAGTTGGTGCTACTACCTCCCCATATATATGTATGGAGTGGAGTTTGCAAATGAAAAGGAACTTTGTGTTCCCAACAAGCTAGGTGAAGGACGGCTTTCACATACACATATCTCTCAGAACTGAGCATGTGGAGAGACATTCGTTCATCTAGCACAAAGGGAACGGGTTGCAGGAGTAACTTTTACTCTGGTTTCTCAGTCTGTTTCCTAGTGCCGGTTTGAAGTTCCTGCAGTTTTCACTGTAAAACCGAGTTGGAGCTAGTACCTACCTATATATATGTATGGAGTGGAGTTTGCACCTGAAAAGGAACTTTGTGTTCCCAACAAAATAGGTGAAGGACGGCTTTCACACACACTTATCTCTCAGAACTGAGCATGTGGAGAGTCGTTCGTTCATCTAGCACAAACGGAACGGGTTGCAAGAGGAACTTTTAGTCTGATTTCTCAGTCTGTTTCCTAGTGCCGGTTTGAAGTTCCTGCAGTTTTCAGTGTAAAACCGAGTTGGAGCTCGTATCTACCTATATATATGTATGGAGTGGAGTTTGCAACTGAAAAGGAACTTTGTGTTCCCAACAACCTAGGTGGAGGACGGCTTTCACACACACTTATTTCTCAGAACTGAGCATGTGGAGAGTCGTTCCTTCATCTAGCACAAAGGGAACGGGTTGCAGGAGAAACTTTTACTCTGGTTTCTCAGTCTGTTTCCTAGTGCCGGTTTGAAGTTCCTGCAGTTTTCACTGTAAAACCGAGTTGGAGCTCGTACCTACCCATATATATGTATGGAGTGGAGTTTGCAAATGAAAAGAAACTTTGTGTTCCCAACAAGCTAGTTGAAGGACGGCTTTCACACACACTTATCTCTCAGAACCGAGCATGTGGAGAGACTTTTGTTCATCTAGCACAAACGGAACGGGTTGCAAGAGGAACTTTTACTCTGGTTTCTCAGTCTGTTTCCTAGTGCCGGTTTGAAGTTCCTGCAGTTTTCACTGTAAAACCGATTTGGAGCTAGTACCTCCCCATATATATGTATGGAATGGAGTTTGCAAATGAAAAGGAACTTTGTGTTCCCAACAAGCTAGTTGAAGGACGGCTTTCACACACACTTATCTCTCAGAACTGAGCATAGGGAGAGACGTTCGTTCATGTAGCACAAAGGGAACGGGTTGCAGGAGAAACTTTTACTCTGGTTTCTCAGTCTGTTTCCTAGTGCCGGTTTGAAGTTCCTGCAGTTTTCACTGTAAAACCGAGTTGGAGCTAGTACCTCCCCATATATATGTATGGAGTGGAGTTTGCAAATGAAAAGAAACTTTGTGTTCCCAACAAGCTAGGTGAAGGACGGCTTTCACATACACATATCTCTCAGAACTGAGCATGTGGAGAGACATTCGTTCATCTAGCACAAAGGGAACGGGTTGCAGGAGTAACTTTTACTCTGGTTTCTCAGTCTGTTTCCTAGTGCCGGTTTGAAGTTCCTGCAGTTTTCACTGTAAAACCGAGTTGGAGCTAGTACCTACCTATATATATGTATGGAGTGGAGTTTGCACCTGAAAAGGAACTTTGTGTTCCCAACAAGCTAGGTGAAGGACGGCTTTCACACACACTTATCTCTCAGAACTGAGCATGTGGAGAGTCGTTCGTTCATCTAGCACAAAGGGAACGGTTTGCAGGAGAAACTTTTACTCTGGTTTCTCAGTCTGTTTCCTAGTGCCGGTTTTAATTTCCTGCAGTTTTCACTGTAAAACCGAGTTGGAGCTCGTACCTACCCATATATATGTATGGAGTGGAGTTTGCAAATGAAAAGAAACTTTGTGTTCCCAACAAGCTAGTTGAAGGACGGCTTTCACACACACTTATCTCTCAGAACCGAGCATGTGGAGAGACTTTTGTTCATCTAGCACAAACGGAACGGGTTGCAAGAGGAACTTTTAGTCTGATTTCTCAGTCTGTTTCCTAGTGCCGGTTTGAAGTTCCTGCAGTTTTCACTGTAAAACCGAGTTGGAGCTCGTATCTACCTATATATATGTATGGAGTGGAGTTTGCAACTGAAAAGGAACTTTCTGTTCCCAACAACCTAGGTGGAGGACGGCTTTCACACACACTTATTTCTCAGAACTGAGCATGTGGAGAGTCGTTCCTTCATCTAGCACAAAGGGAACGGGTTGCAGGAGAAACTTTTACTCTGGTTTCTCAGTCTGTTTCCTAGTGCCGGTTTGAAGTTCCTGCAGTTTTCACTGTAAAACCGAGTTGGAGCTCGTACCTACCCATATATATGTATGGAGTGGAGTTTGCAATTGAAAAGAAACTTTGTGTTCCCAACAAGCTAGTTGAAGGACGGCTTTCACACACACTTATCTCTCAGAACTGAGCATGGGGAGAGACGTTCGTTCATGTAGCACAAAGGGAACGGGTTGCAGGAGAAACTTTTACTCTGGTTTCTCAGTCTGTTTCCTAGTGCCGGTTTGAAGTTCCTGCAGTTTTCACTGTAAAACCGTGTTGGAGCTCGTACCTCCCCATATACATATGTGTGGAGTGGAGTTTACAAATGAAAAGAAATTTTGTGTTCCCAACAAGCTAGTTGAAGGACGGCTTTCACATCCACATATCTCTCAGAACTGAGCATGTGGAGAGACGTTCGTTCATCTAGCACAAAGGGAACGTGTTGCAGGAGGAACTTTTACTCTGGTTTCTCAGTCTGTTTCCTAGTGCCGGTTTGAAGTTCCTGCAGTTTTCACTGTAAAACAGAGTTGGAGCTAGTACCTCCCCATATATATGTATGAATTGGAGTTTGCAAATGAAAAGGAACTTTGTGTTCCCAACAAGCTAGGTGAAGGACGGGTTTCACATACACATATCTCTCAGAACTGAGCATGTGGAGAGACATTCGTTCATTTAGCACAAAGGGAACGGGTTGCAGGAGGAACTTTTACTCTGGTTTCTCAGTCTGTTTCCTAGTGCCGGTTTGAAGTTCCTGCAGTTTTCACTGTAAAACCGAGTTGGAGCTCGTACCTCCCCATATACATATGTGTGGAGTGGAGTTTACAAATGAAAAGAAACTTTGGGTTCCCAACAAGCTAGTTGAAGGACGGCTTTCACATTCACATATCTCTCAGAACTGAGCATGTGGAGAGACATTCGTTCATCTAGCACAAACGGAACGGGTTGCAGGAGGAACTTTTACTCTGGTTTCTCAGTCTGTTTCCTAGTGCCGGTTTGAAGTTCCTGCAGTTTTCACTGTAAAACCGAGTTGGAGCTAGTACCTACCTATATATATGTATGGAGTGGAGTTTGCAACTGAAAAGGAACTTTGTGTTCCCAACAAGCTAGTTGAAGGACGGCTTTCACACACACTTATCTCTCAGAACTGAGCATGTGGAGAGACGTTCGTTCATCTAGCACAAAGGGAACGTGTTGCAGGAGGAACTTTTACTCTGGTTTCTCAGTCTGTTTCCTAGTGCCGGTTTGAATTTCCTGCAGTTTTCACTGTAAAACCGAGTTGGAGCTAGTACCTACCTATATATATGTATGGAGTGGAGTTTGCAAATGAAAAGAAACTTTGTGTTCCCAACAAGCTAGTTGAAGGACGGCTTTCACACACACTTATCTCTCAGAACTGAGCATGTGGAGAGTCGTTCGTTCATCTAGCACAAAGGGAACGGGTTGCAGGAGAAACTTTTACTCTGGTATCTCAGTCTGTTTCCTAGTGCCGGTTTGAAGTTCCTGCAGTTTTCACTGTAAAACCGAGTTGGAGCTAGTACCTCCCCATATATATGTATCGAGTGGAGTTTGCAAATGAAAAGGAACTTTGTGTTCCCAACAAGCTAGTTGAAGGACGGCTTTCACACACACTTATCTCTCAGAACTGAGCATGTGGAGAGACGTTCGTTCATGTAGCACAAAGGGAACGGTTTACAGGAGAAACTTTTACTCTGGTTTCTCAGTCTGTTTCCTAGTGCCGGTTTGAAGTTCCTGCAGTTTTCAGTGTAAAACCGAGTTGGAGCTCGTACCTCCCCATATACATATGTGTGGAGTGGAGTTTACAAATGAAAAGAAACTTTGGGTTCCCAACAAGCTAGTTCAAGGACGGCTTTCACATTCACATATCTATCAGAACTGAGCATGTGGAGAGACATTCGTTCATCTAGCACAAACGGAACGGGTTGCAGGAGGAACTTTTACTCTGGTTTCTCAGTCTGTTTCCTAGTGCCGGTTTGAATTTCCTGCAGTTTTCACTGTAAAACCGAGTTGGAGCTAGTACCTACCTATATATTTGTATGGAGTGGAGTTTGCAACTGAAAAGGAACTTTGTGTTCCCAACAAGCTAGGTGAAGGACGGCTTTCACACACACTTATCTCTCAGAACTGAGCATGTGGAGAGACGTTCGTTCATCTAGCACAAACGGAACGGGTTGCAAGAGGAACTTTTACTCTGGTTTCTCAGTCTGTTTCCTAGTGCCGGTTTGAAGTTCCTGCAGTTTTCACTGTAAAACCGATTTGGAGCTAGTACCTAACCATATATATGTATGGAATGGAGTGTGCAAATGAAAAGGAACTTTGTGTTCCCAACAAGCTATTTGAAGGACGGCTTTCACACACACTTATCTCTCAGAACTGAGCATGGGGAGAGACGTTCGTTCATGTAGCACAAAGGGAACGGGTTGCAGGAGAAACTTTTACTCTGGTTTCTCAGTCTGTTTCCTAGTGCCGGTTTGAAGTTCCTGCAGTTTTCACTGTAAAACCGAGTTGGAGCTCGTACCTACCCATATATATGTATGGAGTGGAGTTTGCAATTGAAAAGAAACTTTGTGTTCCCAACAATCTAGTTGAAGGACGGCTTTAAAACACACTTCTCTCTCAGAACTGAGCATGGGGAGAGACGTTCGTTCATGTAGCACAAAGGGAACGGTTTGCAGGAGAAACTTTTACTCTGGTTTCTCAGTCTGTTTCCTAGTGCCAGTTTGAAGTTCCTGCAGTTTTCACTGTAAAACCGAGTTGGAGCTAGTACCTACCTATATATATGTATGGAGTGGAGTTTGCACCTGAAAAGGAACTTTGTGTTCCCAACAAGCTAGGTGAAGGACGGCTTTCACACACACTTATCTCTCAGAACCGAGCATGTGGAGAGACTTTTGTTCATCTAGCACAAACGGAACGGGTTGCAAGAGGAACTTTTAGTCTGATTTCTCAGTCTGTTTCCTAGTGCCGGTTTGAAGTTCCTGCAGTTTTCACTGTAAAACCGAGTTGGAGCTCGTATCTACCTATATATATGTATGGAGTGGAGTTTGCAACTGAAAAGGAACTTTGTGTTCCCAACAACCTAGGTGGAGGACGGCTTTCACACACACTTATTTCTCAGAACTGAGCATGTGGAGAGTCGTTCCTTCATCTAGCACAAAGGGAACGGGTTGCAGGAGAAACTTTTACTCTGGTTTCTCAGTCTGTTTCCTAGTGCCGGTTTGAAGTTCCTGCAGTTTTCACTGTAAAACCGAGTTGGAGCTCGTACCTACCCATATATATGTATGGAGTGGAGTTTGCAATTGAAAAGAAACTTTGTGTTCCCAACAAGCTAGTTGAAGGACGGCTTTCACACACACTTATCTCTCAGAACTGAGCATGGGGAGAGACGTTCGTTCATGTAGCACAAAGGGAACGGGTTGCAGGAGAAACTTTTACTCTGGTTTCTCAGTCTGTTTCCTAGTGCCGGTTTGAAGTTCCTGCAGTTTTCACTGTAAAACCGTGTTGGAGCTCGTACCTCCCCATATACATATGTGTGGAGTGGAGTTTACAAATGAAAAGAAATTTTGTGTTCCCAACAAGCTAGTTGAAGGACGGCTTTCACATCCACATATCTCTCAGAACTGAGCATGTGGAGAGACGTTCGTTCATCTAGCACAAAGGGAACGTGTTGCAGGAGGAACTTTTACTCTGGTTTCTCAGTCTGTTTCCTAGTGCCGGTTTGAAGTTCCTGCAGTTTTCACTGTAAAACAGAGTTGGAGCTAGTACCTCCCCATATATATGTATGAATTGGAGTTTGCAAATGAAAAGGAACTTTGTGTTCCCAACAAGCTAGGTGAAGGACGGGTTTCACATACACATATCTCTCAGAACTGAGCATGTGGAGAGACATTCGTTCATTTAGCACAAAGGGAACGGGTTGCAGGAGGAACTTTTACTCTGGTTTCTCAGTCTGTTTCCTAGTGCCGGTTTGAAGTTCCTGCAGTTTTCACTGTAAAACCGAGTTGGAGCTCGTACCTCCCCATATACATATGTGTGGAGTGGAGTTTACAAATGAAAAGAAACTTTGGGTTCCCAACAAGCTAGTTGAAGGACGGCTTTCACATTCACATATCTCTCAGAACTGAGCATGTGGAGAGACATTCGTTCATCTAGCACAAACGGAACGGGTTGCAGGAGGAACTTTTACTCTGGTTTCTCAGTCTGTTTCCTAGTGCCGGTTTGAAGTTCCTGCAGTTTTCACTGTAAAACCGAGTTGGAGCTAGTACCTACCTATATATATGTATGGAGTGGAGTTTGCAACTGAAAAGGAACTTTGTGTTCCCAACAAGCTAGTTGAAGGACGGCTTTCACACACACTTATCTCTCAGAACTGAGCATGTGGAGAGACGTTCGTTCATCTAGCACAAAGGGAACGTGTTGCAGGAGGAACTTTTACTCTGGTTTCTCAGTCTGTTTCCTAGTGCCGGTTTGAATTTCCTGCAGTTTTCACTGTAAAACCGAGTTGGAGCTAGTACCTACCTATATATATGTATGGAGTGGAGTTTGCAAATGAAAAGAAACTTTGTGTTCCCAACAAGCTAGTTGAAGGACGGCTTTCACACACACTTATCTCTCAGAACTGAGCATGTGGAGAGTCGTTCGTTCATCTAGCACAAAGGGAACGGGTTGCAGGAGAAACTTTTACTCTTTTATCTCAGTCTGTTTCCTAGTGCCGGTTTGAAGTTCCTGCAGTTTTCACTGTAAAACCGAGTTGGAGCTAGTACCTCCCCATATATATGTATCGAGTGGAGTTTGCAAATGAAAAGGAACTTTGTGTTCCCAACAAGCTAGTTGAAGGACGGCTTTCACACACACTTATCTCTCAGAACTGAGCATGTGGAGAGACGTTCGTTCATGTAGCACAAAGGGAACGGTTTACAGGAGAAACTTTTACTCTGGTTTCTCAGTCTGTTTCCTAGTGCCGGTTTGAAGTTCCTGCAGTTTTCAGTGTAAAACCGAGTTGGAGCTCGTACCTCCCCATATACATATGTGTGGAGTGGAGTTTACAAATGAAAAGAAACTTTGGGTTCCCAACAAGCTAGTTCAAGGACGGCTTTCACATTCACATATCTATCAGAACTGAGCATGTGGAGAGACATTCGTTCATCTAGCACAAACGGAACGGGTTGCAGGAGGAACTTTTACTCTGGTTTCTCAGTCTGTTTCCTAGTGCCGGTTTGAATTTCCTGCAGTTTTCACTGTAAAACCGAGTTGGAGCTAGTACCTACCTATATATTTGTATGGAGTGGAGTTTGCAACTGAAAAGGAACTTTGTGTTCCCAACAAGCTAGGTGAAGGACGGCTTTCACACACACTTATCTCTCAGAACTGAGCATGTGGAGAGACGTTCGTTCATCTAGCACAAACGGAACGGGTTGCAAGAGGAACTTTTACTCTGGTTTCTCAGTCTGTTTCCTAGTGCCGGTTTGAAGTTCCTGCAGTTTTCACTGTAAAACCGATTTGGAGCTAGTACCTAACCATATATATGTATGGAATGGAGTGTGCAAATGAAAAGGAACTTTGTGTTCCCAACAAGCTATTTGAAGGACGGCTTTCACACACACTTATCTCTCAGAACTGAGCATGGGGAGAGACGTTCGTTCATGTAGCACAAAGGGAACGGGTTGCAGGAGAAACTTTTACTCTGGTTTCTCAGTCTGTTTCCTAGTGCCGGTTTGAAGTTCCTGCAGTTTTCACTGTAAAACCGAGTTGGAGCTCGTACCTACCCATATATATGTATGGAGTGGAGTTTGCAATTGAAAAGAAACTTTGTGTTCCCAACAATCTAGTTGAAGGACGGCTTTAAAACACACTTCTCTCTCAGAACTGAGCATGGGGAGAGACGTTCGTTCATGTAGCACAAAGGGAACGGTTTGCAGGAGAAACTTTTACTCTGGTTTCTCAGTCTGTTTCCTAGTGCCAGTTTGAAGTTCCTGCAGTTTTCACTGTAAAACCGAGTTGGAGCTAGTACCTACCTATATATATGTATGGAGTGGAGTTTGCACCTGAAAAGGAACTTTGTGTTCCCAACAAGCTAGGTGAAGGACGGCTTTCACACACACTTATCTCTCAGAACCGAGCATGTGGAGAGACTTTTGTTCATCTAGCACAAACGGAACGGGTTGCAAGAGGAACTTTTAGTCTGATTTCTCAGTCTGTTTCCTAGTGCCGGTTTGAAGTTCCTGCAGTTTTCACTGTAAAACCGAGTTGGAGCTCGTATCTACCTATATATATGTATGGAGTGGAGTTTGCAACTGAAAAGGAACTTTGTGTTCCCAACAACCTAGGTGGAGGACGGCTTTCACACACACTTATTTCTCAGAACTGAGCATGTGGAGAGTCGTTCCTTCATCTAGCACAAAGGGAACGGGTTGCAGGAGAAACTTTTACTCTGGTTTCTCAGTCTGTTTCCTAGTGCCGGTTTGAAGTTCCTGCAGTTTTCACTGTAAAACCGAGTTGGAGCTCGTACCTACCCATATATATGTATGGAGTGGAGTTTGCAATTGAAAAGAAACTTTGTGTTCCCAACAAGCTAGTTGAAGGACGGCTTTCACACACACTTATCTCTCAGAACTGAGCATGGGGAGAGACGTTCGTTCATGTAGCACAAAGGGAACGGGTTGCAGGAGAAACTTTTACTCTGGTTTCTCAGTCTGTTTCCTAGTGCCGGTTTGAAGTTCCTGCAGTTTTCACTGTAAAACCGTGTTGGAGCTCGTACCTCCCCATATACATATGTGTGGAGTGGAGTTTACAAATGAAAAGAAATTTTGTGTTCCCAACAAGCTAGTTGAAGGACGGCTTTCACATCCACATATCTCTCAGAACTGAGCATGTGGAGAGACGTTCGTTCATCTAGCACAAAGGGAACGTGTTGCAGGAGGAACTTTTACTCTGGTTTCTCAGTCTGTTTCCTAGTGCCGGTTTGAAGTTCCTGCAGTTTTCACTGTAAAACAGAGTTGGAGCTAGTACCTCCCCATATATATGTATGAATTGGAGTTTGCAAATGAAAAGGAACTTTGTGTTCCCAACAAGCTAGGTGAAGGACGGGTTTCACATACACATATCTCTCAGAACTGAGCATGTGGAGAGACATTCGTTCATTTAGCACAAAGGGAACGGGTTGCAGGAGGAACTTTTACTCTGGTTTCTCAGTCTGTTTCCTAGTGCCGGTTTGAAGTTCCTGCAGTTTTCACTGTAAAACCGAGTTGGAGCTCGTACCTCCCCATATACATATGTGTGGAGTGGAGTTTACAAATGAAAAGAAACTTTGGGTTCCCAACAAGCTAGTTGAAGGACGGCTTTCACATTCACATATCTCTCAGAACTGAGCATGTGGAGAGACATTCGTTCATCTAGCACAAACGGAACGGGTTGCAGGAGGAACTTTTACTCTGGTTTCTCAGTCTGTTTCCTAGTGCCGGTTTGAAGTTCCTGCAGTTTTCACTGTAAAACCGAGTTGGAGCTAGTACCTACCTATATATATGTATGGAGTGGAGTTTGCAACTGAAAAGGAACTTTGTGTTCCCAACAAGCTAGTTGAAGGACGGCTTTCACACACACTTATCTCTCAGAACTGAGCATGTGGAGAGACGTTCGTTCATCTAGCACAAAGGGAACGTGTTGCAGGAGGAACTTTTACTCTGGTTTCTCAGTCTGTTTCCTAGTGCCGGTTTGAATTTCCTGCAGTTTTCACTGTAAAACCGAGTTGGAGCTAGTACCTACCTATATATATGTATGGAGTGGAGTTTGCAAATGAAAAGAAACTTTGTGTTCCCAACAAGCTAGTTGAAGGACGGCTTTCACACACACTTATCTCTCAGAACTGAGCATGTGGAGAGTCGTTCGTTCATCTAGCACAAAGGGAACGGGTTGCAGGAGAAACTTTTACTCTTTTATCTCAGTCTGTTTCCTAGTGCCGGTTTGAAGTTCCTGCAGTTTTCACTGTAAAACCGAGTTGGAGCTAGTACCTCCCCATATATATGTATCGAGTGGAGTTTGCAAATGAAAAGGAACTTTGTGTTCCCAACAAGCTAGTTGAAGGACGGCTTTCACACACACTTATCTCTCAGAACTGAGCATGTGGAGAGACGTTCGTTCATGTAGCACAAAGGGAACGGTTTACAGGAGAAACTTTTACTCTGGTTTCTCAGTCTGTTTCCTAGTGCCGGTTTGAAGTTCCTGCAGTTTTCACTGTAAAACCGAGTTGGAGCTCGTACCTCCCCATATACATATGTGTGGAGTGGAGTTTACAAATGAAAAGAAACTTTGGGTTCCCAACAAGCTAGTTCAAGGACGGCTTTCACATTCACATATCTATCAGAACTGAGCATGTGGAGAGACATTCGTTCATCTAGCACAAACGGAACGGGTTGCAGGAGGAACTTTTACTCTGGTTTCTCAGTCTGTTTCCTAGTGCCGGTTTGAATTTCCTGCAGTTTTCACTGTAAAACCGAGTTGGAGCTAGTACCTACCTATATATTTGTATGGAGTGGAGTTTGCAACTGAAAAGGAACTTTGTGTTCCCAACAAGCTAGGTGAAGGACGGCTTTCACACACACTTATCTCTCAGAACTGAGCATGTGGAGAGACGTTCGTTCATCTAGCACAAACGGAACGGGTTGCAAGAGGAACTTTTACTCTGGTTTCTCAGTCTGTTTCCTAGTGCCGGTTTGAAGTTCCTGCAGTTTTCACTGTAAAACCGATTTGGAGCTAGTACCTAACCATATATATGTATGGAATGGAGTGTGCAAATGAAAAGGAACTTTGTGTTCCCAACAAGCTATTTGAAGGACGGCTTTCACACACACTTATCTCTCAGAACTGAGCATGGGGAGAGACGTTCGTTCATGTAGCACAAAGGGAACGGGTTGCAGGAGAAACTTTTACTCTGGTTTCTCAGTCTGTTTCCTAGTGCCGGTTTGAAGTTCCTGCAGTTTTCACTGTAAAACCGAGTTGGAGCTCGTACCTACCCATATATATGTATGGAGTGGAGTTTGCAATTGAAAAGAAACTTTGTGTTCCCAACAATCTAGTTGAAGGACGGCTTTAAAACACACTTCTCTCTCAGAACTGAGCATGGGGAGAGACGTTCGTTCATGTAGCACAAAGGGAACGGTTTGCAGGAGAAACTTTTACTCTGGTTTCTCAGTCTGTTTCCTAGTGCCAGTTTGAAGTTCCTGCAGTTTTCACTGTAAAACCGAGTTGGAGCTCGTACCTCCCCATATACATATGTGTGGAGTGGAGTTTACAAATGAAAAGAAACTTTGTGTTCCCAACAAGCTAGTTGAAGGACGGCTTTCACATTCACATATCTCTCTGAACTGAGCATGTGGAGAGACGTTCGTTCATGTAGCAGAAAGGGAACGGGTTGCAGGAGAAACTTTTACTCTGGTTTCTCAGTCTGTTTCCTAGTGCCGGTTTGAAGTTCCTGCAGTTTTCACGGTAAAACCGAGTTGGAGCTCTTACCTCCCCATATACATATGTGTGGAGTGGAGTTTACAAATGAAAAGAAACTTTGTGTTCCCAACAAGCTAGTTGAAGGACGGCTTTCACTTTCACATATCTCTCAGAACTGAGCATGGGGAGAGACGTTCGTTCATGTAGCACAAAGGGAACGGGTTGCAGGAGAAACTTTTACTCTGGTTTCTCAGTCTGTTTCCTAGTGCCGGTTTGAAGTTCCTGCAGTTTTCACTGTAAAACCGTGTTGGAGCTAGTACCTACCTATATATATGTATGGAGTGGCGTTTGCAACTGAAAAGGAACTTTGTGTTCCCAACAAGCTAGGTGAAGGACGGCTTTCACACACACTTATTTCTCAGAACTGAGCATGTGGAGAGTCGTTCGTTCATCTAGCACAAAGGGAACGGTTTGCAGGAGAAACTTTTACTCTGGTTTCTCAGTCTGTTTCCTAGTGTCGGTTTGAAGTTCCTGCAGTTTTCACTGTAAAACCGAGTTGGAGCTCGTACCTACCCATATATATGTATGGAGTGGAGTTTGCAATTGAAAAGAAACTTTGTGTTCCCTACAATCTAGTTGAAGGACGGCTTTCACACACACTTCTCTCTCAGAACTGAGCATGGGGAGAGACGTTCGTTCATGTAGCACAAAGGGAACGGTTTGCAGGAGAAACTTTTACTCTGGTTTCTCAGTCTGTTTCCTAGTGCCGGTTTGAAGTTCCTGCAGTTTTCACTGTAAAACCGAGTTGGAGCTCGTACCTCCCCATATACATATGTGTGGAGTGGAGTTTACAAATGAAAAGAAACTTTGTGTTCCCAACAAGCTATTTGAAGAACGGCTTTCACATTCACATATCTCTCTGAACTGAGCATGTGGAGAGACGTTCGTTCATGTAGCAGAAAGGGAACGGGTTGCAGGAGAAACTTTTACTCTGGTTTCTCAGTCTGTTTCCTAGTGCCGGTTTGAGGTTCCTGCAGTTTTCACGGTAAAACCGAGTTGGAGCTCTTACCTCCCCATATACATATGTGTGGAGTGGAGTTTACAAATGAAAAGAAACTTTGTGTTCCCAACAAGCTAGTTGAAGGACGGCTTTCACTTTCACATATCTCTCAGAACTGAGCATGTGGAGAGACATTCGTTCATTTAGCACAAAGGAAACGGGTTGCAAGAGGAACTTTTACTCTGGTTTCTCAGTCTGTTTCCTAGTGCCGGTTTGAAGTTCCTGCAGTTTTCACTGTAAAACCGATTTGGAGCTAGTACCTCCCCATATATATGTATGGAATGGAGTGTGCAAATGAAAAGGAACTTTGTGTTCCCAACAAGCTATTTGAAGGACGGCTTTCACACACACTTATCTCTCAGAACTGAGCATGGGGAGAGACGTTCGTTCATGTAGCACAAAGGGAACAGGTTGCAGGAGAAACTTTTACTCTGGTTTCTCAGTCTGTTTCCTAGTGCCGGTTTGAAGTTCCTGCAGTTTTCACTGTAAAACCGAGTTGGAGCTAGTACCTACCTATATATATGTATGGAGTGGCGTTTGCAACTGAAAAGGAACTTTGTGTTCCCAACAAGCTAGGTGAAGGACGGCTTTCACACACACTTATTTCTCAGAACTGAGCATGTGGAGAGTCGTTCGTTCATCTAGCACAAAGGGAACGGGTTGCAGGAGAAACTTTTACTCTGGTTTCTCAGTCTGTTTCCTAGTGCCGGTTTGAAGTTCCTGCAGTTTTCACTGTAAAACCGAGTTGGAGCTCGTACCTCCCCATATACATATGTGTGGAGTGGAGTTTACAAATGAAAAGAAACTTTGTGTTCCCAACAAGCTAGTTGAAGAACGGCTTTCACATTCACATATCTCTCTGAACTGAGCATGTGGAGAGACGTTCGTTCATGTAGCAGAAAGGGAACGGGTTGCAGGAGAAACTTTTACTCTGGTTTCTCAGTCTGTTTCCTAGTGCCGGTTTGAGGTTCCTGCAGTTTTCACGGTAAAACCGAGTTGGAGCTCTTACCTCCCCATATACATATGTGTGGAGTGGAGTTTACAAATGAAAAGAAACTTTGAGTTCCCAACAAGCTAGTTGAAGGACGGCTTTCACTTTCACATATCTCTCAGAACTGAGCATGTGGAGAGACATTCGTTCATTTAGCACAAAGGAAACGGGTTGCAAGAGGAACTTTTACTCTGGTTTCTCAGTCTGTTTCCTAGTGCCGGTTTGAAGTTCCTGCAGTTTTCACTGTAAAACCGATTTGGAGCTAGTACCTCCCCATATATATGTATGGAATGGAGTGTGCAAATGAAAAGGAACTTTGTGTTCCCAACAAGCTATTTGAAGGACGGCTTTCACACACACTTATCTCTCAGAACTGAGCATGGGGAGAGACGTTCGTTCATGTAGCACAAAGGGAACAGGTTGCAGGAGAAACTTTTACTCTGGTTTCTCAGTCTGTTTCCTAGTGCCGGTTTGAAGTTCCTGCAGTTTTCACTGTAAAACCGAGTTGGAGCTAGTACCTACCTATATATATGTATGGAGTGGCGTTTGCAACTGAAAAGGAACTTTGTGTTCCCAACAAGCTAGGTGAAGGACGGCTTTCACACACACTTATTTCTCAGAACTGAGCATGTGGAGAGTCGTTCGTTCATCTAGCACAAAGGGAACGGGTTGCAGGAGAAACTTTTACTCTGGTTTCTCAGTCTGTTTCCTAGTGCCGGTTTGAAGTTCCTGCAGTTTTCACTGTAAAACCGAGTTGGAGCTCGTACCTCCCCATATACATATGTGTGGAGTGGAGTTTACAAATGAAAAGAAACTTTGTGTTCCCAACAAGCTAGTTGAAGAACGGCTTTCACATTCACATATCTCTCTGAACTGAGCATGTGGAGAGACGTTCGTTCATGTAGCAGAAAGGGAACGGGTTGCAGGAGAAACTTTTACTCTGGTTTCTCAGTCTGTTTCCTAGTGCCGGTTTGAGGTTCCTGCAGTTTTCACGGTAAAACCGAGTTGGAGCTCTTACCTCCCCATATACATATGTGTGGAGTTGAGTTTACAAATGAAAAGAAACTTTGAGTTCCCAACAAGCTAGTTGAAGGACGGCTTTCACTTTCACATATCTCTCAGAACTGAGCATGTGGAGAGACATTCGTTCATTTAGCACAAAGGGAACGGTTTGCAGGAGAAACTTTTACTCTGGTTTCTCAGTCTGTTTCCTAGTGCTGGTTTGAAGTTCCTGCAGTTTTCACTGTAAAACCGAGTTGGAGCTCGTACCTCCCCATATACATATGTGTGGAGTGGAGTTTACAAATGAAAAGAAACTTTGTGTTCCCAACAAGCTAGTTGAAGAACGGCTTTCACATTCACATATCTCTCTGAACTGAGCATGTGGAGAGACGTTCGTTCATGTAGCAGAAAGGGAACGGGTTGCAGGAGAAACTTTTACTCTGGTTTCTCAGTCTGTTTCCTAGTGCCGGTTTGAAGTTCCTGCAGTTTTCACGGTAAAACCGAGTTGGAGCTCTTACCTCCCCATATACATATGTGTGGAGTGGAGTTTACAAATGAAAAGAAACTTTGTGTTCCCAACAAGCTAGTTGAAGGACGGCTTTCACTTTAACATATCTCTCAGAACTGAGCATGTGGAGAGACATTCGTTCATCTAGCACAAAGGAAACGGGTTGCAGGAGGAACTTTTACTCTGGTTTCTCAGTCTGTTTCCTAGTGCCGGTTTGAAGTTCCTGCAGTTTTCACTGTAAAACCGAGTTGGAGCTAGTACCTACTTATATATATGTATGGAGTGGAGTTTGCATATGAAAAGGAACTTTGTGTTCCCAACAAGCTAGGTGAAGGACGGCTTTCACACACAATTATCTCTCAGAACTGAGCATGTGGAGAGACATTCTTTCATCTAGCACAAAGGGAACGGGTTGCAGGAGAAACTTTTACTCTGGTTTCTCAGTCTGTTTCCTAGTGCCGGTTTGAAGTTCCTGCAGTTTTCACTGTAAAACCGAGTTGGAGCTCTTACATCCCCATATACATATGTGTGGAGTGGAGTTTACAAATGAAAAGAAACTTTGTGTTCCCAACTAGCTAGTTGAAGGACGGCTTTCACATTCACATATCTCTCAGAACTGAGCATGTGGAGAGACATTCGTTCATCTAGCACAAAGGGAACGGGTTGCAGGAGGAACTATTACTCTGGTTTCTCAGTCTGTTTCCTAGTGCCGGTTTGAAGTTCCTGCAATTTTCACTGTAAAACCGAGTTGGAGCTAGTACCTACCTATATATATGTATGGAGTGGAGTTTGCAACTGAAAAGGAACTTTGTGTTCCCAACAAGCTAGGTGAAGGACGGCTTTCACACACACTAATCTCTCAGAACTGAGCATGGGGAGAGACGTTCGTTCATGTAGCACAAATGGAACGGGTTGCAGGAGAAACTTTTACTCTGGTTTCTCAGTCTGTTTCCTAGTGCCGGTTTGAAGTTCCTGCAGTTTTCACTGTAAAACGAGTTGGAGCTCGTACCTCCACATATACATAGGTGTGAAGTGGAGTTTACAAATGAAAAGAAACTTTGTGTTCCCAACAAGCTAGTTGAAGGACGGCTTTCACATTCACATATCTCTCTGAACTGAGCTTGTGGAGAGACGTTCGTTCATGTAGCACAAAGGGAATGGGTTGCAGGAGAAACTTTTACTCTGGTTTCTCAGTCTGTTTCCTAGTGCCGGTTTGAAATTCCTGCAGTTTTCACGGTAAAACCGAGTTGGAGCTCTTACCTCCCCATATACATATGTGTGGAGTGGAGTTTAGAAATGAAAACAAACTTTGTGTTCCCAACAAGCTAGTTGAAGGACGGCTTTCACTTTCACATATCTCTCAGAACTGAGCATGTGGAGAGACATTCGTTCATCTAGCACAAAGGGAACGGGTTGCAGGAGGAACTTTTACTCTGGTTTCTCAGTCTGTTTCCTAGTGACGGTTTGAAGTTCCTGTAGTTTTCACTGTAAAACCGAGTTGGAGCTGGTACCTCCTTATATATATGTATGGAGTGGAGTTTGCAAATGAAAAGGAACTTTGTGTTCCCAACAAGCTAGGTGAAGGACGGCTTTCACACACAATTATCTCTCAGAACTGAGCATGTGGAGAGACATTCTTTCATCTAGCACAAAGGGAACGGGTTGCAGGAGAAACTTTTACTCTGGTTTCTCAGTCTGTTTCCTAGTGCCGGTTTGAAGTTCCTGCAGTTTTCACTGTAAAACCGAGTTGGAGCTCTTACATCCCCATATACATATGTGTGGAGTGGAGTTAACAAATGAAAAGAAACTTTGTGTTCCCAACAAGCTAGTTGAAGGACGGCTTTCACATTCACATATCTCTCAGAACTGAGCATGGGGAGAGACGTTCGTTCATGTAGCACAAAGGGAACGGGTTGCAGGAGAAACTTTTACTCTGGTTTCTCAGTCTGTTTCCTAGTGCCGGTTTGAAGTTCCTGCAGTTTTCACTGTAAAACCGAGTTGGAGCTAGTACCTACCTATATATATGTATGGAGTGGAGTTTGCAACTGAAAAGGAACTTTGTGTTCCCAACAAGCTAGGTGAAGGACGGCTTTCACACACACTTATTTCTCAGAACTGAGCATGTGGAGAGTCGTTCGTTCATGTAGCACAAAGGGAACGGGTTGCAGGAGAAACTTTTACTCTGGTTTCTCAGTCTGTTTCCTAGTGCCGGTTTGAAGTTCCTGCAGTTTTCACTGTAAAACCGAGTTGGAGCTAGTACCTACCTATATATATGTATGGAGTGGAGTTTGCAACTGAAAAGGAACTTTGTGTTCCCAACAAGCTAGGTGAAGGACGGCTTTCACACACACTTATTTCTCAGAACTGAGCATGTGGAGAGTCGTTCGTTCATCTAGCACAAAGGGAACGGGTTGCAGGAGAAACTTTTACTCTGGTTTCTCAGTCTGTTTCCTAGTGTCGGTTTGAAGTTCCTGCAGTTTTCACTGTAAAACCGAGTTGGAGCTCGTACCTACCCATATATATGTATGGAGTGGAGTTTGCAATTGAAAAGAAACTTTGTGTTCCCAACAATCTAGTTGAAGGACGGCTTTCACACACACTTCTCTCTCAGAACTGAGCATGGGGAGAGACGTTCGTTCATGTAGCACAAAGGGAACGGTTTGCAGGAGAAACTTTTACTCTGGTTTCTCAGTCTGTTTCCTAGTGCCGGTTTGAAGTTCCTGCAGTTTTCACTGTAAAACCGAGTTGGAGCTCGTACCTCCCCATATACATATGTGTGGAGTGGAGTTTACAAATGAAAAGAAACTTTGTGTTCCCAACAAGCTAGTTGAAGGACGGCTTTCACATTCACATATCTCTCTGAACTGAGCATGTGGAGAGACGTTCGTTCATGTAGCAGAAAGGGAACGGGTTGCAGGAGAAAGTTTTACTCTGGTTTCTCAGTCTGTTTCCTAGTGCCGGTTTGAAGTTCCTGCAGTTTTCACGGTAAAACCGAGTTGGAGCTCTTACCTCCCCATATACATATGTGTGGAGTGGAGTTTACAAATGAAAAGAAACTTTGTGTTCCCAACAAGCTAGTTGAAGGACGGCTTTCACTTTCACTTATCTCTCAGAACTGAGCATGTGGAGAGACATTCGTTCATCTAGCACAAAGGAAACGGGTTGCAAGGGGAACTTTTACTCTGGTTTCTCAGTCTGTTTCCTAGTGCCGGTTTGAAGTTCCTGCAGTTTTCACTGTAAAACCGATTTGGAGCTAGTACCTCCCCATATAAATGTATGGAATGGAGTGTGCAAATGAAAAGGAACTTTGTGTTCCCAACAAGCTATTTGAAGGACGGCTTTCACACACACTTATCTCTCAGAACTGAGCATGGGGAGAGACGTTCGTTCATGTAGCACAAAGGGAACGGGTTGCAGGAGAAACTTTTACTCTGGTTTCTCAGTCTGTTTCCTAGTGCCGGTTTGAAGTTCCTGCAGTTTTCACTGTAAAACCGAGTTGGAGCTAGTACCTACCTATATATATGTATGGAGTGGGGTTTGCAACTGAAAAGGATCTTTGTGTTCCCAACAAGCTAGGTGAAGGACGGCTTTCACACACACTTATTTCTCAGAACTGAGCATGTGGAGAGTCGTTCGTTCATGTAGCACAAAGGGAACGGGTTGCAGGAGAAACTTTTACTCTGGTTTCTCAGTCTGTTTCCTAGTGTCGGTTTGAAGTTCCTGCAGTTTTCACTGTAAAACCGAGTTGGAGCTCGTACCTACCCATATATATGTATGGAGTGGAGTTTGCAATTGAAAAGAAACTTTGTGTTCCCAACAATCTAGTTGAAGGACGGCTTTCACACACACTTCTCTCTCAGAACTGAGCATGGGGAGAGACGTTCGTTCATGTAGCACAAAGGGAACGGTTTGCAGGAGAAATTTTTACTCTGGTTTCTCAGTCTGTTTCCTAGTGCCGGGTTGAAGTTCCTGCAGTTTTCACTGTAAAACCGAGTTGGAGCTCGTACCTCCCCATATACATATGTGTGGAGTGGAGTTTACAAATGAAAAGAAACTTTGTGTTCCCAACAAGCTAGTTGAAGGACGGCTTTCACATTCACATATCTCTCTGAACTGAGCATGTGGAGAGACGTTCGTTCATGTAGCAGAAAGGGAACGGGTTGCAGGAGAAACTTTTACTCTGGTTTCTCAGTCTGTTTCCTAGTGCCGGTTTGAAGTTCCTGCAGTTTTCACGGTAAAACCGAGTTGGAGCTCTTACCTCCCCATATACATATGTTTGGAGTGGAGTTTACAAATGAAAAGAAACTTTGTGTTCCCAACAAGCTAGTTGAAGGACGGCTTTCACTTTCACATATCTCTCAGAACTGAGCATGTGGAGAGACATTCGTTCATGTAGCACAAAGGAAACGGGTTGCAGGAGGAACTTTTACTCTGGTTTCTCAGTCTGTTTCCTAGTGCCGGTTTGAAGTTCCTGCAGTTATCACTGTAAAACCGAGTTGGAGCTAGTACCTACTTATATATATGTATGGAGTGGAGTTTGCATATGAAAAGGAACTTTGTGTTCCCAACAATCTAGTTGAAGGACGGCTTTCACACACACTTCTCTCTCAGAACTGAGCATGGGGAGAGACGTTCGTTCATGTAGCACAAAGGGAACGGTTTGCAGGAGAAACTTTTACTCTGGTTTCTCAGTCTGTTTCCTAGTGCCGGTTTGAAGTTCCTGCAGTTTTCACTGTAAAACCGAGTTGGAGCTCGTACCTCCCCATATACATATGTGTGGAGTGGAGTTTACAAATGAAAAGAAACTTTGTGTTCCCAACAAGCTAGTTGAAGGACGGCTTTCACATTCACATATCTCTCTGAACTGAGCATGTGGAGAGACGTTCGTTCATGTAGCAGAAAGGGAACGGGTTGCAGGAGAAAGTTTTACTCTGGTTTCTCAGTCTGTTTCCTAGTGCCGGTTTGAAGTTCCTGCAGTTTTCACGGTAAAACCGAGTTGGAGCTCTTACCTCCCCATATACATATGTGTGGAGTGGAGTTTACAAATGAAAAGAAACTTTGTGTTCCCAACAAGCTAGTTGAAGGACGGCTTTCACTTTCACTTATCTCTCAGAACTGAGCATGTGGAGAGACATTCGTTCATCTAGCACAAAGGAAACGGGTTGCAAGAGGAACTTTTACTCTGGTTTCTCAGTCTGTTTCCTAGTGCCGGTTTGAAGTTCCTGCAGTTTTCACTGTAAAACCGATTTGGAGCTAGTACCTCCCCATATAAATGTATGGAATGGAGTGTGCAAATGAAAAGGAACTTTGTGTTCCCAACAAGCTATTTGAAGGACGGCTTTCACACACACTTATCTCTCAGAACTGAGCATGGGGAGAGACGTTCGTTCATGTAGCACAAAGGGAACGGGTTGCAGGAGAAACTTTTACTCTGGTTTCTCAGTCTGTTTCCTAGTGCCGGTTTGAAGTTCCTGCAGTTTTCACTGTAAAACCGAGTTGGAGCTAGTACCTACCTATATATATGTATGGAGTGGGGTTTGCAACTGAAAAGGATCTTTGTGTTCCCAAAAAGCTAGTTGAAGGACGGCTTTCACACACACTTATTTCTCAGAACTGAGCATGTGGAGAGTCGTTCGTTCATGTAGCACAAAGGGAACGGGTTGCAGGAGAAACTTTTACTCTGGTTTCTCAGTCTGTTTCCTAGTGTCGGTTTGAAGTTCCTGCAGTTTTCACTGTAAAACCGAGTTGGAGCTCGTACCTACCCATATATATGTATGGAGTGGAGTTTGCAATTGAAAAGAAACTTTCTGTTCCCAACAATCTAGTTGAAGGACGGCTTTCACACACACTTCTCTCTCAGAACTGAGCATGTGGAGAGACATTTGTTCATCTAGCACAAAGGAAACGGGTTGCAGGAGGAACTTTTACTCTGGTTTCTCAGTCTGTTTCCTAGTGCCGGTTTGAAGTTCCTGCAGTTATCACTGTAAAACCGAGTTGGAGCTAGTACCTACTTATATATATGTATGGAGTGGAGTTTGCATATGAAAAGGAACTTTGTGTTCCCAACAAGCTAGGTGAAGGACGGCTTTCACACACAATTATCTCTCAGAACTGAGCATGTGGAGAGACATTCTTTCATCTAGCACAAAGGGAACGGGTTGCAGGAGAAACTTTTACTCTGGTTTCTCAGTCTGTTTCCTAGTGCCGGTTTGAAGTTCCTGCAGTTTTCACTGTAAAACCGAGTTGGAGCTCTTACATCCACATATACATATGTGTGGAGTGGAGTTTACAAATGAAAAGAAACTATGTGTTCCCAACTAGCTAGTTGAAGGACGGCTTTCACATTCACATATCTCTCAGAACTGAGCATGTGGAGAGACATTCGTTCATCTAGCACAAAGGGAACGGGTTGCAGGAGGAACTATTACTCTGGTTTCTCAGTCTGTTTCCTAGTGCCGGTTTGAAGTTCCTGCAGTTTTCACTGTAAAACCGAGTTGGAGCTAGTACCTACCTATATATATGTATGGAGTGGAGTTTGCAACTGAAAAGGAACTTTGTGTTCCCAACAAGCTAGGTGAAGGACGGCTTTCACACACACTAATCTCTCAGAACTGAGCATGGGGAGAGACGTTCGTTCATGTAGCACAAACGGAACGGGTTGCAGGAGAAACTTTTACTCTGGTTTCTCAGTCTGTTTCCTAGTGCCGGTTTGAAGTTCCTGCAGTTTTCACTGTAAAACGAGTTGGAGCTCGTACCTCCACATATACATAGGTGTGAAGTGGAGTTTACAAATGAAAAGAAACTTTGTGTTCCCAACAAGCTAGTTGAAGGACGGCTTTCACATTCACATATCTCTCTGAACTGAGCTTGTGGAGAGACGTTCGTTCATGTAGCACAAAGGGAATGGGTTGCAGGAGAAACTTTTACTCTGGTTTCTCAGTCTGTTTCCTAGTGCCGGTTTGAAGTTCCTGCAGTTTTCACGGTAAAACCGAGTTGGAGCTCTTACCTCCCCATATACATATGTGTGGAGTGGAGTTTAGAAATGAAAAGAAACTTTGTGTTCCCAACAAGCTAGTTGAAGGACGGCTTTCACTTTCACATATCTCTCAGAACTGAGCATGTGGAGAGACATTCGTTCATCTAGCACAAAGGGAACGGGTTGCAGGAGGAACTTTTACTCTGGTTTCTCAGTCTGTTTCCTAGTGCCGGTTTGAAGTTCCTGTAGTTTTCACTGTAAAACCGAGTTGGAGCTAGTACCTCCTTATATATATGTATGGAGTAGAGTTTGCAAATGAAAAGGAACTTTGTGTTCCCAACAAGCTAGGTGAAGGACGGCTTTCACACACAATTATCTCTCAGAACTGAGCATGTGGAGAGACATTCCTTCATCTAGCACAAATGGAACGGGTTGCAGGAGAAACTTTTACTCTGGTTTCTCAGTCTGTTTCCTAGTGCCGGTTTGAAGTTCCTGCAGTTTTCACTGTTAAACCGAGTTGGAGCTCTTACATCCCCATATACATATGTGTGGAGTGGAGTTTACAAATGAAAAGAAACTTTGTGTTCCCAACAAGCTAGTTGAAGGACGGCTTTCACATTCACATATCTCTCAGAACTGAGCATGTTGAGAGACATTCGTTCATCTAGCACAAAGGGAACGGGTTGCAGGAGGAACTATTACTCTGGTTTCTCAGTCTGTTTCCTAGTGCCGGTTTGAAGTTCCTGCAGTTTTCACTGTAAAATCGAGTTGGAGCTAGTACCTACATATATATATGTATGGAGTGGAGTTTGCAAATGAAAAGGAACTTTGTGTTCCCTCAAGCTAGGTGAAAGACGGCTTTCACACACACTTATCTCTCAGAACTGAGCATGTGGAGAGTCGTTCGTTCATCTAGCACAAAGGGAACGGGTTGCAGGAGAAACTTTTACTCTGGTTTCTCAGTCTGTTTCCTAGTGCCGGTTTGAAGTTCCTGCAGTTTTCACTGTAAAACCGAGTTGGAGCTCGTACCTACCCATATATATGTATGGAGTGGAGTTTTCAAATGAAAAGAAACTTTGCGTTCCCAACAAGCTACTTGAAGGACGGCTTTCAGATTCACATATCTCTCAGAACTGAGCATGTGGAGAGACATTCGTTCATCTAGCAAAAAGGGAACGGGTTGCAGGAGGAACTTTTACTCTGGTTTCTCAGTCTGTTTCCTAGTGCCGGTTTGAAGTTCCTGCAGTTTTCACTGTAAAACCGAGTTGGAGCTAGTACCTAACTATATATATGTATTTAGTGGAGTTTGCAACTGAAAAGGAACTTTGTGTTCCCAACAAGCTAGGTGAAGGACGGCTTTCACACACACTTATCTCTCAGAACTGAGCATGTGGATAGTCGTTCGTTCATCTAGCACAAAGGGAACGGTTTGCAGGAGAAACTTTTACTCTGGTTTCTCGGTCTGTTTCCTAGTGCCGGTTTGAAGTTCCTGCAGTTTTCACTGTAAAACCGAGTTGGAGCTCGTACCTCCCCATATACATATGTGTGGAGTGGAGTTTACAAATGAAAAGAAACTTTGGGTTCCCAACAAGCTAGTTGAAGGACGGCTTTCACTTTCACATATCTCTCAGAACTGAGCATGTGGAGAGACATTCGTTCATCTAGCACAAAGGGAACGGGTTGCAGGAGGAACTTTTACTCTGGTTTCTCAGTCTGTTTCCTAGTGCCGGTTTGAAGTTCCTGCAGTTTTCACTGTAAAACCGAGTTGGAGCTAGTACCTCCTTATATATATGTATGGAGTGGAGTTTGCAAATGAAAAGGAACTTTGTGTTCCCAACAAGCTAGGTGAAGGACGGCTTTCACACACAATTATCTCTCAGAACTGAGCATGTGGAGAGACATTCTTTCATCTAGCACAAAGGGAACGGGTTGCAGGAGAAACTTTTACTCTGGTTTCTCAGTCTGTTTCCTAGTGCCGGTTTGAAGTTCCTGCAATTTTCACTGTAAAACCGAGTTGGAGCTCTTACATCCCCATATACATATGTGTGGAGTGGAGTTTACAAATGAAAAGAAACTTTGTGTTCCCAACAAGCTATTTGAAGGACGGCTTTCACATTCACATATCTCTCAGAACTGAGCATGGGGAGAGACGTTCGTTCATGTAGCACAAAGGGAACGGGTTGCAGGAGGAACTTTTACTCTGGTTTCTCAGTCTGTTTCCTAGTGCCGGTTTGAAGTTCCTGCAGTTTTCACTGTAAAACCGAGTTGGAGCTAGTACCTACCTATATATATGTATGGATTGGAGTTTGCAACTGAAAAGGAACTATGTGTTCCCAACAAGCTAGGTGAAGGACGGCTTTCACACACACTTATTTCTCAGAACTGAGCATGTGGAGAGTCGTTCGTTCATCTAGCACAAAGGGAACGGGTTGCAGGAGAAACTTTTACTCTGGTTTCTCAGTCTGTTTCCTAGTGTCGGTTTGAAGTTCCTGCAGTTTTCACTGTAAAACCGAGTTGGAGCTCGTACCTACCCATATATATGTATGGAGTGGAGTTTGCAATTGAAAAGAATCTTTGTGTTCCCAACAATCTAGTTGAAGGACGGCTTTCACACACACTTCTCTCTCAGAACTGAGCATGGGGAGAGACGTTCGTTCATGTAGCACAAAGGGAACGGTTTGCAGGAGAAACTTTTACTCTGGTTTCTCAGTCTGTTTCCTAGTGCCGGTTTGAAGTTCCTGCAGTTTTCACTGTAAAACCGAGTTGGAGCTCGTACCTCCCCATATACATATGTGTGGAGTGGAGTTTACAAATGAAAAGAAACTTTGTGTTCCCAACAAGCTAGTTGAAGGACGGCTTTCACATTCACATATCTCTCTGAACTGAGCATGTGAAGAGACGTTCGTTCATGTAGCAGAAAGGGAACGGGTTGCAGGAGAAACTTTTACTCTGGTTTCTCAGTCTGTTTCCTAGTGCCGGTTTGAAGTTCCTGCAGTTTTCACGGTAAAACCGAGTTGGAGCTCTTACCTCCCCATATACATATGTGTGGAGTGGAGTTTACAAATGAAAAGAAACTTTGTGTTCCCAACAAGCTAGTTGAAGGACGGCTTTCACTTTCACATATCTCTCAGAACTGAGCATGTGGAGAGACATTCGTTCATCTAGCACAAAGGAAACGGGTTGCAAGAGGAACTTTTACTCTGGTTTCTCAGTCTGTTTCCTAGTGCCGGTTTGAAGTTCCTGCAGTTTTCACTGTAAAACCGATTTGGAGCTAGTACCTCCCCATATATATGTATGGAATGGAGTGTGCAAATGAAAAGGAACTTTGTGTTCCCAACAAGCTATTTGAAGGACGGCTTTCACACACACTTATCTCTCAGAACTGAGCATGGGGAGAGACGATCGTTCATGTAGCACAAAGGGAACGGGTTGTAGGGGAAACTTTTACTCTGGTTTCTCAGTCTGTTTCCTAGTGCCGGTTTGAAGGCCTGCAGTTTTCACTGTAAAACCGAGTTGGAGCTAGTACCTACCTATATATATGTATGGAGTGGAGTTTGCAACTGAAAAGGAACTTTGTGTTCCCAACAAGCTAGGTGAAGGACGGCTTTCACACACACTTATTTCTCAGAACTGAGCATGTGGAGAGTCGTTCGTTCATCTAGCACAAAGGGAACGGATTGGAGGAGAAACTTTTACTCTGGTTTCTCAGTCTGTTTCCTAGTGCCGGTTTGAAGTTCCTGCTGTTTTCACTGTAAAACCGAGTTGGAGCTCGTACCTACCCATATATATGTATGGAGTGGAGTTTGCAATTGAAAAGAAACTTTGTGTTCCCAACAATCTAGTTGAAGGACGGCTTTCACATTCACATATCTCTCTGAACTGAGCATGGGGAGAGACGTTCGTTCATGTAGCAGAAAGGGAACGGGTTGCAGGAGAAACTTTTACTCTGGTTTCTCAGTCTGTTTCCTAGTGCCGGTTTGAAGTTCCTGCAGTTTTCACGGTAAAACCGAGTTGGAGCTAGTACCTACTTATATATATGTATGGAGTGGAGTTTGCATATGAAAAGGATCTTTGTGTTCCCAACAAGCTAGGTGAAGGACGGCTTTCACACACAATTATCTCTCAGAACTGAGCATGTGGAGAGACATTCTTTCATCTAGCACAAAGGGAACGGGTTGCAGGAGAAACTTTTACTCTGGTTTCTCAGTCTGTTTCCTAGTGCCGGTTTGAAGTTCCTGCAGTTTTCACTGTAAAACCGAGTTGGAGCTCTTACATCCCCATATACATATGTGTGGAGTGGAGTTTACAAATGAAAAGAAACTTTGTGTTCCCAACAAGCTAGTTGAAGGACGGCTTTCACATTCACATATCTCTCAGAACTGAGCATGTGGAGAGACATTCGTTCATCTAGCACAAAGGGAACGGGTTGCAGGAGGAACTATTACTCTGGTTTCTCAGTCTGTTTCCTAGTGCCGGTTTGAAGTTCCTGCAGTTTTCACTGTAAAACCGAGTTGGAGCTAGTACCTACCTATATATATGTATGGAGTGGAGTTTGCAACTGAAAAGGAACTTTGTGTTCCCAACAAGCTAGGTGAAGGACGGCTTTCACACACACTAATCTCTCAGAACTGAGCATGGGGAGAGACGTTCGTTCATGTAGCACAAACGGAACGGGTTGCAGGAGAAACTTTTACTCTGGTTTCTCAGTCTGTTTCCTAGTGCCGGTTTGAAGTTCCTGCAGTTTTCACTGTAAAACGAGTTGGAGCTCGTACCTCCACATATACATAGGTGTGAAGTGGAGTTTACAAATGAAAAGAAACTTTGTGTTCCCAACAAGCTAGTTGAAGGACGGCTTTCACATTCACATATCTCTCTGAACTGAGCTTGTGGAGAGACGTTCGTTCATGTAGCACAAAGGGAATGGGTTGCAGGAGAAACTTTTACTCTGGTTTCTCAGTCTGTTTCCTAGTGCCGGTTTGAAGTTCCTGCAGTTTTCACGGTAAAACCGAGTTGGAGCTCTTACCTCCCCATATACATATGTGTGGAGTGGAGTTTACAAATGAAAAGAAACTTTGTGTTCCCAACAAGCTAGTTGAAGGACGGCTTTCACTTTCACATATCTCTCAGAACTGAGCATGTGGAGAGACATTCGTTCATCTAGCACAAAGGGAACGGGTTGCAGGAGGAACTTTTACTCTGGTTTCTCAGTCTGTTTACTAGTGCCGGTTTGAAGTTCCTGTAGTTTTCACTGTAAAACCGAGTTGGAGCTAGTACCTCCTTATATATATGTATGGAGTTGAGTTTGCAAATGAAAAGGAACTTTGTGTTCCCAACAAGCTAGGTGAAGGACGGCTTTCACACACAATTATCTCTCAGAACTGAGCATGTGGAGAGACTTTCTTTCATCTAGCACAAAGGGAACGGGTTGCAGGAGAAACTTTTACTCTGGTTTCTCAGTCTGTTTCCTACTGCCGGTTTGAAGTTCCTGCAGTTTTCACTGTAAAACCGAGTTGGAGCTCTTACATCCCCATATACATATGTGTGGAGTGGAGTTTACAAATGAAAAGAAACTTTGTGTTCCCAACAAGCTTGTTGAAGGACGGCTTTCACATTCACATATCTCTCAGAACTGAGCATGTGGAGAGACATTCGTTCATCTAGCACAAAGTGAACGGGTTGCAGGAGGAACTATTACTCTGGTTTCTCAGTCTGTTTCCTAGTGCCGGTTTGAAGTTCCTGCAGTTTTCACTGTAAAATCGAGTTGGAGCTAGTACCTACATATATATATGTATGGAGTGGAGTTTGCAAATGAAAAGGAACTTTGTGTTCCCTCAAGCTAGGTGAAAGACGGCTTTCACACACACTTATCTCTCAGAACTGAGCATGTGGAGGGTCGTTCGTTCATCTAGCACAAAGGGAACGGGTTGCAGGAGAAACTTTTACTCTGGTTTCTCAGTCTGTTTCCTAGTGCCGGTTTGAAGTTCCTGCAGTTTTCACTGTAAAACCGAGTTGGAGCTCGTACCTACCCATATATATGTATGGAGTGGAGTTTTCAAATGAAAAGAAACTTTGCGTTCCCAACAAGCTACTTGAAGGACGGCTTTCACATACACATATCTCTCAGAACTGAGCATGTGGAGAGACGTTCGTTCATCTAGCACAAAGGGAACGGGTTGCAGGAGGAACTTTTACTCTGGTTTCTCAGTCTGTTTCCTAGTGCCGGTTTGAAGTTCCTGCAGTTTTCACTGTAAAACCGAGTTAGAGCTAGTACCTACCTATATATATGTATGGAGTGGAGTTTGCAACTGAAAAGGAACTTTGTGTTCCCAACAAGCTAGGTGAAGGACGGCTTTCACACACACTTATCTCTCAGAACTGAGCATGTGGAGAGACATTCGTTCATGTAGAACAAAGGGAACGGGTTGCAGGAGAAACATATACTCTGGTTTCTCAGTCTGTTTCCTAGTGCCGGTTTGAAGTTCCTGCAGTTTTCACTGTAAAACCGAGTTGGAGCTCGTACCTCCACATATACATAGGTGTGGAGTGGAGTTTACAAATGAAAAGAAACTTTGTGTTCCCAACAAGCTAGTTGAAGGACGGCTTTCAGATTCACATATCTCTCAGAACTGAGCATGTGGAGAGACATTCGTTCATCTAGCACAAAGGGAACGGGTTGCAGGAGGAACTTTTACTCTGGTTTCTCAGTCTGTTTCCTAGTGCCGGTTTGAAGTTCCTGCAGTTTTCACTGTAAAACCGAGTTGGAGCTAGTACCTAACTATATATATGTATGGAGTGGAGTTTGCAACTGAAAAGGAACTTTGTGTTCCCAACAAGCTAGGTGAAGGACGGCTTTCACACACACTTATCTCTCAGAACTGAGTATGTGGAGAGTCGTTCGTTCATCTAGCACAAAGGGAACGGTTTGCAGGAGAAACTTTTACTCTGGTTTCTCAGTCTGTTTCCTAGTGCCGGTTTGAAGTTCCTGCAGTTTTCACTGTAAAACCGAGTTGGAGCTCGTACCTCCCCATATACATATGTGTGGAGTGGAGTTTACAAATGAAAAGAAACTTTGGGTTCCCAACAAGCTAGTTGAAGGACGGCTTTCACATTCACATATCTCTCAGAACTGAGCATGTGGAGAGACATTCGTTCATCTAGCACAAAGGAAACGGGTTGCAGGAGGAACTTTTACTCTGGTTTCTCAGTCTGTTTCCTAGTGCCGGTTTGAAGTTCCTGCAGTTTTCACTGTAAAACCGAGTTGGAGCTCGTACCTACCCATATATATGTATGGAGTGGAGTTTGCAATTGAAAAGAAACTTTGTGTTCCCAACAATCTAGTTGAAGGACGGCTTTCACACACACTTATCTCTCAGAACTGAGCATGGGGAGAGACGTTCGTTCATGTAGCACAAAGGGAACGGGTTGCAGGAGAAACTTTTACTTTGGTTTCTCAGTCTGTTTCCTAGTGCCGGTTTGAACTTCCTGCAGTTTTCACTGTAAAACCGAGTTGGAGCTCGTACCTCCCCATATACATATGTGTGGAGTGGAGTTTACAAATGAAAAGAAACTTTGTGTTCCCAGCAAGCTAGTTGAAGGACGGCTTTCACATTCACATATCTCTCTGAACTGAGCATGTGGAGAGACGTTCGTTCATGTAGCACAAATGGAACGGGTTGCAGGAGAAACTATTACTCTGGTTTCTCAGTCTGTTTCCTAGTGCCGGTATGAAGTTCCTGCAGTTTTCACGGTAAAACCGAGTTGGAGCTCTTACCTCCCCATATACATATGTGTGGAGTGGAGTTTACAAATGAAAAGAAACTTTGTGTTCCCAACAAGCTAGTTGAAGGACGGCTTTCACTTTCACATATCTCTCAGAACTGAGCATGTGGAGAGACATTCGTTCATCTAGCACAAAGGAAACGGGTTGCAGGAGGAACTTTTACTCTGGTTTCTCAGTCTGTTTCCTAGTGCCGGTTTGAAGTTAATGCAGTTTTCACTGTAAAACCGAGTTGGAGCTAGTACCTACTTATATATATGTATGGAGTGGAGTTTGCAAATGAAAAGGAACTTTGTGTTCCCAACAAGCTAGGTGAAGGACGGCTTTCACACACACTTATCTCTCAGAACTGAGCATGTGGAGAGACATTCGTTCATCTAGCACAAAGGAAACGGGTTGCAGGAGGAACTTTTACTCTGGTTTCTCAGTCTGTTTCCTAGTGCCGGTTTGAAGTTAATGCAGTTTTCACTGTAAAACCGAGTTGGAGCTAGTACCTACTTATATATATGTATGGAGTGGAGTTTGCAAATGAAAAGGAACTTTGTGTTCCCAACAAGCTAGGTGAAGGACGGCTTTCACACACACTTATCTCTCAGAACTGAGCATGTGGAGAGTCGTTCGTTCATCTAGCACAAAGGGAACGGGTTGCAGGAGAAACTTTTACTCTGGTTTCTCAGTCTGTTTCCTAGTGCCGGTTTGAAGTTCCTGCAGTTTTCACTGTAAAACCGAGTTGGAGCTCGTACCTACCCATATATATGTATGGAGTGGAGTTTTCAAATGAAAAGAAACTTTGCGTTCCCAACAAGCTAGTTGAAGGACGGCTTTCACATACACATATCTCTCAGAACTGAGCATGTGGAGAGACGTTCGTTCATCTAGCACAAAGGGAACGGGTTGCAGGAGGAACTTTTACTCTGGTTTCTCAGTCTGTTTCCTAGTGCCGGTTTGAAGTTCCTGCAGTTTTCACTGTAAAACCGAGTTGGAGCTCGTACCTACCCATATATATGTATGGAGTGGAGTTTGCAATTGAAAAGAAACTTTGTGTTCCCAACAATCTAGTTGAAGGACGGCTTTTACACACACTTATCTCTCAGAACTGAGCATGGGGAGAGACGTTCGTTCATGTAGCACAAATGGAAAGGGTTGCAGGAGAAACTTTTACTCTGGTTTCTCAGTCTGTTTCTTAGTGCCGGTTTTAAGTTCCTGCAGTTTTCACTGTAAAACCGAGTTGGAGCTCGTACCTCCCCATATACATATGTGTGGAGTGGAGTTTACAAATGAAAAGAAACTTTGTGTTCCCAGCAAGCTAGTTGAAGGACGGCTTTCACATTCACATATCTCTCTGAACTGAGCATGTGGAGAGACGTTCGTTCATGTAGCACAAATGGAACGGGTTGCAGGAGAAACTATTACTCTGGTTTCTCAGTCTGTTTCCTAGTGCCGGTTTGAAGTTCCTGCAGTTTTCACGGTAAAACCGACTTGGAGCTCTTACCTCCCCATATACATATGTGTGGAGTGGAGTTTTCAAATGAAAAGAAACTTTGTGTTCCCAACAAGCTAGTTGAAGGACGGCTTTCACATACACATATCTCTCAGAACTGAGCATGTGGAGAGACGTTCGTTCATCTAGCACAAAGGGAACGAGTTGCAGGAGGAACTTTTACTCTGGTTTCTCAGTCTGTTTCCTAGTGCCGGTTTGAATTTCCTGCAGTTTTCACTGTAAAACCGAGTTGGAGCTAGTACCTACCTATATATATGTATGGAGTGGAGTTTGCAACTGAAAAGGAACTTTGTGTTCCCAACAAGCTAGGTGAAGGACGGCTTTCACACACACTTATCTCTCAGAACTGAGCATGTGGAGAGTCGTTCGTTCATCTAGCACAAAGGGAACAGGTTGCAGGAGAAACTTTTACTCTGTTTCTCAGTTTGTTTCCTAGTGCCGGTTTGAAGTTCCTGCAGTTTTCACTGTAAAACCGAGTTGGAGCTAGTACCTCCCCATATACATATGTGTGGAGTGGAGTTTACAAATGAAAAGAAACTTTGGGTTCCCAACAAGCTAGGTGAAGGACGGCTTTCACATTCACATATCTCTCAGAACTGAGCATGTGGAAAGACATTCGTTCATCTAGCACAAACGGAACGGGTTGCAGGAGGAACTTTTACTCTGGTTTCTCAGTCTGTTTCCTAGTGCCGGTTTGAAATTCCTGCAGTTTTCACTGTAAAACCGAGTTGGAGCTCGTACCTCCCCCATATATATGTATGGAGTGGAGTTTGCAAATGAAAAGGAACTTTGTGTTCCCAACAAGCTAGGTGAAGGACGGCTTTCACACACACTTATCTCTCAGAACTGAGCATGTGGAGAGACGTTCGTTCATGTAGAACAAAGGGAACGGGTTGCAGGAGAAACATATACTCTGGTTTCTCAGTCTGTTTCCTAGTGCCGGTTTGAAGTTCCTGCAGTTTTCACTGTAAAACCGAGTTGGAGCTCGTACCTCCCCATATACATATGTGTGGAGTGGAGTTTACAAATGAAAAGAAACTTTGTGTTCCCAACAAGCTAGTTGAAGGACGGCTTTCAGATTCACATATCTCTCAGAACTGAGCATGTGGAGAGACATTCGTTCATCTAGCACAAATGGAACGGGTTGCAGGAGGAACTTTTACTCTGGTTTCTCAGTCTGTTTCCTAGTGCCGGTTTGAAGTTCCTGCAGTTTTCACTGTAAAACCGAGTTGGAGCTCGTACCTCCCCATATACATATGTGTGGAGTGGAGTTTACAAATGAAAAGAAACTTTGGGTTCCCAACAAGCTAGTTGAAGGACGGCTTTCACATTCACATATCTCTCAGAACTGAGCATGTGGAGAGACATTCGTTCATCTAGCACAAAGGAAACGGGTTGCAGGAGGAACTTTTACTCTGGTTTCTCAGTCTGTTTCCTAGTGCCGGTTTGAAGTTCCTGCAGTTTTCACTGTAAAACCGAGTTGGAGCTCGTACCTACCCATATATATGTATGGAGTGGAGTTTGCAATTGAAAAGAAACTTTGTGTTCCCAACAATCTAGTTGAAGGACGGCTTTTACACACACTTATCTCTCAGAACTGAGCATGGGGAGAGACGTTCGTTCATGTAGCACAAATGGAAAGGGTTGCAGGAGAAACTTTTACTCTGGTTTCTCAGTCTGTTTCCTAGTGCCGGTTTTAAGTTCCTGCAGTTTTCACTGTAAAACCGAGTTGGAGCTCGTACCTCCCCATATACATATGTGTGGAGTGGAGTTTACAAATGAAAAGAAACTTTGTGTTCCCAGCAAGCTAGTTGAAGGACGGCTTTCACATTCACATATCTCTCTGAACTGAGCATGTGGAGAGACGTTCGTTCATGTAGCACAAATGGAACGGGTTGCAGGAGAAACTATTACTCTGGTTTCTCAGTCTGTTTCCTAGTGCCGGTTTGAAGTTCCTGCAGTTTTCACGGTAAAACCGACTTGGAGCTCTTACCTCCCCATATACATATGTGTGGAGTGGAGTTTTCAAATGAAAAGAAACTTTGTGTTCCCAACAAGCTAGTTGAAGGACGGCTTTCACATACACATATCTCTCAGAACTGAGCATGTGGAGAGACGTTCGTTCATCTAGCACAAAGGGAACGAGTTGCAGGAGGAACTTTTACTCTGGTTTCTCAGTCTGTTTCCTAGTGCCGGTTTGAATTTCCTGCAGTTTTCACTGTAAAACCGAGTTGGAGCTAGTACCTACCTATATATATGTATGGAGTGGAGTTTGCAACTGAAAAGGAACTTTGTGTTCCCAACAAGCTAGGTGAAGGACGGCTTTCACACACAATTATCTCTCAGAACTGAGCATGTGGAGAGTCGTTCGTTCATCTAGCACAAAGGGAACAGGTTGCAGGAGAAACTTTTACTCTGTTTCTCAGTTTGTTTCCAAGAGCCGGTTTGAAGTTCCTGCAGTTTTCACTGTAAAACCGAGTTGGATCTAGTACCTCCCCCATATATATGTATGGAGTGGAGTTAGCAAATGAAAAGGAACTTTGTGTTCCCAACAAGCTAGGTGAAGGACGGCTTTCACACACACTTATCTCTCAGAACTGAGCATGTGGAGAGACGTTCGTTCATGTAGAACAAAGGGAACGGGTTGCAGGAGAAACATATACTCTGGTTTCTCAGTCTGTTTCCTAGTGCCGGTTTGAAGTTCCTGCAGTTTTCACTGTAAAACCGAGTTGGAGCTCGTACCTCCCCATATACATATGTGTGGAGTGGAGTTTACAAATGAAAAGAAACTTTGTGTTCCCAACAAGCTAGTTGAAGGACGGCTTTCAGATTCACATATCTCTCAGAACTGAGCATGTGGAGAGACATTCGTTCATCTAGCACAAAGGGAACGGGTTGCAGGAGGAACTTTTACTCTGGTTTCTCAGTCTGTTTCCTAGTGCCGGTTTGAAGTTCCTGCAGTTTTCACTGTAAAACCGAGTTGGAGCTCGTACCTCCCCATATACATATGTGTGGAGTGGAGTTTACAAATGAAAAGAAACTTTGGGTTCCCAACAAGCTAGTTGAAGGACGGCTTTCACATTCACATATCTCTCAGAACTGAGCATGTGGAGAGACATTCGTTCATCTAGCACAAAGGAAACGGGTTGCAGGAGGAACTTTTACTCTGGTTTCTCAGTCTGTTTCCTAGTGCCGGTTTGAAGTTCCTGCAGTTTTCACTGTAAAACCGAGTTGGAGCTCGTACCTACCCATATATATGTATGGAGTGGAGTTTGCAATTGAAAAGAAACTTTGTGTTCCCAACAATCTACTTGAAGGACGGCTTTCACACACACTTATCTCTCAGAACTGAGCATGGGGAGAGACGTTCGTTCATGTAGCACAAAGGGAACGGGTTGCAGGAGAAACTTTTACTCGGGTTTCTCAGTGTGTTTCCTAGTGCCGGTTTTAAGTTCCTGCAGTTTTCACTGTAAAACCGAGTTGGAGCTCGTACCTCCCCATATACATATGTGTGGAGTGGAGTTTACAAATGAAAAGAAACTTTGTGTTCCCAGCAAGCTAGTTGAAGGACGGTTTTCCCATTCAAATATCTCTCTGAACTGAGCATGTGGAGAGACGTTCGTTCATGTAGCACAAATGGAACGGGTTGCAGGAGAAACTATTACTCTGGTTTCTCAGTCTGTTTCCTAGTGCCGGTTTGAAGTTCCTGCAGTTTTCACGGTAAAACCGACTTGGAGCTCTTACCTCCCCATATACATATGTGTGGAGTTGAGTTTACAAATGAAAAGAAACTTTGTGTTCCCAACAAGCTAGTTGAAGGACGGCTTTCACTTTCACCTATCTCTCAGAACTGAGCATGTGGAGAGACATTCGTTCATCTAGCACAAAGGAAACGGGTTGCAGGAGGAACTTTTACTCTGGTTTCTCAGTCTGTTTCCTAGTGCCGGTTTGAAGTTCCTGCAGTTTTCACTGTAAAACCGAGTTGGAGCTAGTACCTACTTATATGTATGTATGGAGTGGAGTTTGCAAATGAAAAGGAACTTTGTGTTCCCAACAAGCTAGGTGAAGGACGGCTTTCACACACACTTATCTCTCAGAACTGAGCATGTGGAGAGTCGTTCGTTCATCTAGCACAAAGGGAACGGGTTGCAGGAGAAACTTTTACTCTGGTTTCTCAGTCTGTTTCCTAGTGCCGGTTTGAAGTTCCTGCAGTTTTCACTGTAAAACCGAGTTGGAGCTCGTACCTACCCATATATATGTATGGAGTGGAGTTTTCAAATGAAAAGAAACTTTGTGTTCCCAACAAGCTAGTTGAAGGACGGCTTTCACATACACATATCTCTCAGAACTGAGCATGTGGAGAGACGTTCGTTCATCTAGCACAAAGGGAACGAGTTGCAGGAGGAACTTTTACTCTGGTTTCTCAGTCTGTTTCCTAGTGCCGGTTTGAATTTCCTGCAGTTTTCACTGTAAAACCGAGTTGGAGCTAGTACCTCCCCATATATATGTATGGAGTGGAGTTTGCAAATGAAAAGGAACTTTGTGTTCCCAACAAGCTAGGTGAAGGACGGCTTTCACATACACATATCTCTCAGAACTGAGCATATGAAGAGACATTCGTTCATCTAGCACAAAGGGAACGGGTTGCAGGTGGAACTTTTACTCTGGTTTCTCAGTCTGTTTCCTAGTGCCGGTTTGAAGTTCCTGCAGTTTTCACTGTAAAACCGAGTTGGAGCTAGTACCTACCTATATATATGTATGGAGTGGAGTTTGCAACTGAAAAGGAACTTTGTGTTCCCAACAAGCTAGGTGAAGGACGGCTTTCACACACACTTATCTCTCAGAACTGAGCATGTGGAGAGTCGTTCGTTCATCTAGCACAAAGGGAACGGGTTGCAGGAGAAACTTTTACTCTGTTTTCTCAGTTTGTTTCCTAGTGCCGGTTTGAAGTTCCTGCAGTTTTCACTGTAAAACCGAGTTGGAGCTAGTACCTCCCCATATACATATGTGTGGAGTGGAGTTTACAAATGAAAAGAAACTTTGGGTTCCCAACAAGCTAGGTGAAGGACGGCTTTCACATTCACATATCTCTCAGAACTGAGCATGTGGAGAGACATTCGTTCATCTAGCACAAACGGAACGGGTTGCAGGAGGAACTTTTACTCTGGTTTCTCAGTCTGTTTCCTAGTGCCGGTTTGAAATTCCTGCAGTTTTCACTGTAAAACCGAGTTGGAGCTCGTACCTACCCATATATATGTATGGAGTGGAGTTTGCAACTGAAAAGGAACTTTGTGTTCCCAACAAGCTAGTTGAAGGACGGCTTTCACACACACTTATCTCTCAGAACTGAGCATGTGGAGAGACGTTCGTTCATCTAGCACAAACGGAACGGGTTGCAAGAGGAACTTTTACTCTGGATTCTCAGTCTGTTTCCTAGTGCCGGTTTGAAGTTCCTGCATTTTTCACTGTAAAACCGAGTTGGAGCTCGTACCTCCCCATATATATGTGTGGAGTGGAATTTGCAAATGAAAAGGAACTTTGTGTTCCCAACAAGCTAGGTGAAGGACGGCTTTCACACACACTTATCTCTCAGAACTGAGCATGTGGAGAGACGTTCGTTCATGTAGCACAAATGGAACGGGTTGCAGGAGAAACTTTTACTCTGGTTTCTCAGTCTGTTTCCTAGTGCCGGTTTGAAGTTCCTGCAGTTTTCACTGTAAAACCGACTTGGAGCTCCTACCTCCCCATATACATATGTGTGGAGTGGAGTTTACAAATGAAAAGAAACTTTGTATTCCCAACAAGCTAGTTGAAGGACGGCTTTCACATTCACATATCTCTCAGAACTGAGCATGTGGAGAGACATTCGTTCATCTAGCACAAAGGGAACGGGTTGCAGGAGGAACTTTTACTCTGGTTTCTCAGTCTGTTTCCTAGTGCCGGTTTGAAGTTCCTGCAGTTTTCACTGTAAAACCGAGTTGGAGCTAGTACCTACTTATATATATGTATGGAGTGGAGTTTGCAAATGAAAAGGAACTTTGTGTTCCCAACAAGCTAGGTGAAGGACGGCTTTCACACACACTTATCTCTCAGAACTGAGCATGTGGAGAGTCGTTCGTTCATCTAGCACAAAGGGAACGGGTTGCAGGAGAAACTTTTACTCTGGTTTCTCACTCTGTTTCCTAGTGCCGGTTTGAAGTTCCTGCAGTTTTCACTGTAAAACCGAGTTGGAGCTCGTACCTACCCATATATATGTATGGAGTGGAGTTTTCAAATGAAAAGAAACTTTGTGTTCCCAACAAGCTAGTTGAAGGACGGCTTTCACATACACATATCTCTCAGAACTGAGCATGTGGAGAGACGTTCGTTCATCTAGCACAAAGGGAACGTGTTGCAGGAGAAACTTTTACTCTGGTTTCTCAGTCTGTTTCCTAGTGCCGGTTTGAAGTTCCTGCAGTTTTCACTGTAAAACCGAGTTGGAGCTAGTACCTCCCCATATATATGTATGGAGTGGAGTTTGCAAATTAAAAGGAACTTTGTGTTCCCAACAAGCTAGGTGAAGGACGGCTTTCACATACACATATCTCTCAGAACTGAGCATATGGAGAGACATTCGTTCATCTAGCACAAAGGGAACGGGTTGCAGGAGAAACTTTTACTCTGTTTTCTCAGTTTGTTTCCTAGTGCCGGTTTGAATTTCCTGCAGTTTTCACTGTAAAACCGAGTTGGAACTAGTACCTCCCCATATATATGTGTGGAGTGGAATTTGCAAATGAAAAGGAACTTTGTGTTCCCAACAAGCTAGGTGAAGGACGGCTTTCACACACACTTATCTCTCAGAACTGAGCATGTGGAGAGACGTTCGTTCATCTAGCACAAACGGAACGGGTTGCAAGAGGAACTTTTACTCTGGATTCTCAGTCTGTTTCCTAGTGCCGGTTTGAAGTTCCTGCATTTTTCACTGTAAAACCGAGTTGGAGCTCGTACCTCCCCATATATATGTGTGGAGTGGAATTTGCAAATGAAAAGGAACTTTGTGTTCCCAACAAGCTAGGTGAAGGACGGCTTTCACACACACTTATCTCTCAGAACTGAGCATGTGGAGAGACGTTCGTTCATGTAGCACAAATGGAACGGGTTGCAGGAGAAACTTTTACTCTGGTTTCTCAGTCTGTTTCCTAGTGCCGGTTTGAAGTTCCTGCAGTTTTCACTGTAAAACCGACTTGGAGCTCCTACCTCCCCATATACATATGTGTGGAGTGGAGTTTACAAATGAAAAGAAACTTTGTATTCCCAACAAGCTAGTTGAAGGACGGCTTTCAACTTCACATATCTCTCAGAACTGAGCATGTGGAGAGACGTTCGTTCATCTAGCACAAAGGGAACGTGTTGCAGGAGGAACTTTTATTCTGGTTTCTCAGTCTGTTTCCTAGTGCCGGTTTGAAGTTCCTGCAGTTTTCACTGTAAAACCGAGTTGGAGCTAGTACCTCCCCATATATATGTATGGAGTGGAGTTTGCAAATGAAAAGGAACTTTGTGTTCCCAACAAGCTAGGTGAAGGACGGCTTTCACATACACATATCTCTCAGTACTGAGCATATGGAGAGACATTCGTTCATCTAGCACAAAGGGAACGGGTTGCAGGAGAAACTTTTACTCTGTTTTCTCAGTTTGTTTCCTAGTGCCGGTTTGAATTTCCTGCAGTTTTCACTGTAAAACCGAGTTGGAGCTAGTACCTCCCCATATATATGTATGGAGTGGATTTTGCAAATGAAAAGGAACTTTGTGTTCCCAACAAGCTAGGTGAAGGACGGCTTTCACACACACTTATCTCTCAGAACTGAGCATGTGGAGAGACGTTCGTTCATGTAGCACAAAGGGAACGGGTTGCAGGTGAAACTTTTACTCTGGTTTCTCAGTCTGTTTCTTAGTGCCGGTTTGAAGTTCCTGCAGTTTTCACTGTAAAACCGAGTTGGAGCCCGTACCTCCCCATATACATATGTGTGGAGTGGAGTTTACAAATGAAAAGAAACTTTGGGTTCCCAACAAGCTAGTTGAAGGACGGCTTTCACATTCACATATCTCTCAGAACTGAGCATGTGGAGAGACATTCGTTCATCTAGCACAAACGGAACGGGTTGCAGGAGGAACTTTTACTTTGGTTTCTCAGTCTGTTTCCTAGTGCCGGTTTGAAATTCCTGCAGTTTTCTCTGTAAAACCGAGTTGGAGCTCGTACCTACCCATATATATGTATGGAGTGGAGTTTGCAACTGAAAAGGAACTTTGTGTTCCCAACAAGCTAGTTGAAGGACGGCTTTCACACACACTTATCTCTCAGAACTGAGCATGTGGAGAGACGTTCGTTCATCTAGCACAAACGGAACGGGTTGCAAGAGGAACTTTTACTCTGGATTCTCAGTCTGTTTCCTAGTGCCGGTATGAAGTTCCTGCATTTTTCACTGTAAAACCGAGTTGGAGCTCGTACCTCCCCATATATATGTGTGGAGTGGAATTTGCAAATGAAAAGGAACTTTGTGTTCCCAACAAGCTAGGTGAAGGACGGCTTTCACACACACTTATCTCTCAGAACTGAGCATGTGGAGAGACGTTCGTTCATGTAGCACAAATGGAACGGGTTGAAGGAGAAACTTTTACTCTGGTTTCTCAGTCTGTTTCCTAGTGCCGGTTTGAAGTTCCTGCAGTTTTCACTGTAAAACCGACTTGGAGCTCCTACCTCCCCATATACATATGTGTGGAGTGGAGTTTTCAAATGAAAAGAAACTTTGTGTTCCCAACAAGCTAGTTGAAGGACGGCTTTCACATACACATATCTCTCAGAACTGAACATGTGGAGAGACGTTCGTTCATCTAGCACAAAGGGAACGAGTTGCAGGAGGAACTTTTACTCTGGTTACTCAGTCTGTTTCCTAGTGCCGGTTTGAAGTTCCTGCAGTTTTCACTGTAAAACCGAGTTGGAGCTAGTACCTCCTCATATATATGTATGGAGTGGAGTTTGCAAATGAAAAGGAACTTTGTGTTCCCAACAAGCTAGGTGAAGGACGGCTTTCACATACACATATCTCTCAGAACTGAGCATATGGAGAGACATTCGTTCATCTAGCACAAAGGGAACGTGTTGCAGGAGGAACTTTTACTCTGGTTTCTCAGTCTTTTTCCTAGTGCCGGTTTGAAGTTCCTGCAGTTTTCACTGTAAAACCGAGTTGGAGCTAGTACCTACCTATATATATGTATGGAGTGGTGTTTGCAACTGAAAAGGAACTTTGTGTTCCCAACAAGCTAGGTGAAGGACGGCTTTCACACACAATTATCTCTCAGAACTGAGCATGTGGAGAGTCGTTCGTTCATCTAGCACAAAGGGAACGGGTTGCAGGAGAAACTTTTACTCTGTTTTCTCAGTTTGTTTCCTAGTGCCGGTTTGAATTTCCTGCAGTTTTCACTGTAAAACCGAGTTGGAGCTAGTACCTCCCCATATATATGTATGGAGTGGATTTTGCAAATGAAAAGGAACTTTGTGTTCCCAACAAGCTAGGTGAAGGACGGCTTTCACACACACTTATCCATCAGAACTGAGCATGTGGAGAGACGTTCGTTCATGTAGCACATAGGGAACGGGTTGCAGGTGAAACTTTTACTCTGGTTTCTCAGTCTGTTTCTTAGTGCCGGTTTGAAGTTCCTGCAGTTTTCACTGTAAAACCGAGTTGGAGCTCGTACCTCCCCATATACATATGTGTGGAGTGGAGTTTACAAATGAAAAGAAACTTTGGGTTCCCAACAAGCTAGTTGAAGGACGGCTTTCACATTCACATATCTCTCAGAACTGAGCATGTGGAGAGACATTCTTTCATCTAGCACAAACGGAACGGGTTGCAGGAGGAACTTTTACTCTGGTTTCTCAGTCTGTTTCCTAGTGCCGGTTTGAAATTCCTGCAGTTTTCACTGTAAAACCGAGTTGGAGCTCGTACCTACCCATATATACGTATGGAGTGGAGTTTGCAACTGAAAAGGAACTTTGTGTTCCCAACAAGCTAGTTGAAGGACGGCTTTCACACACACTTATCTCTTAGAACTGAGCATGTGGAGAGACGTTCGTTCATCTAGCACAAACGGAACGGGTTGCAAGAGGAACTTTTACTCTGGATTCTCAGTCTGTTTCCTAGTGCCGGTTTGAAGTTCCTGCATTTTTCACTGTAAAACCGAGTTGGAGCTCGTACCTCCCCATATATATGTGTGGAGTGGAATTTGCAAATGAAAAGGAACTTTGTGTTCCCAACAAGCTAGGTGAAGGACGGCTTTCACACACACTTATCTCTCAGAACTGAGCATGTGGAGAGACGTTCGTTCATGTAGCACAAATGGAACGGGTTGCAGGAGAAACTTTTACTCTGGTTTCTCAGTCTGTTTCCTAGTGCCGGTTTGAAGTTCCTGCAGTTTTCACTGTAAAACCGACTTGGAGCTCCTACCTCCCCATATACATATGTGTGGAGTGGAGTTTACAAATGAAAAGAAACTTTGTATTCCCAACAAGCTAGTTGAAGGACGGCTTTCACATTCACATATCTCTCAGAACTGAGCATGTGGAGAGACATTCGTTCATCTAGCACAAAGGGAACGGGTTGCAGGAGGAACTTTTACTCTGGTTTCTCAGTCTGTTTCCTAGTGCCGGTTTGAAGTTCCTGCAGTTTTCACTGTAAAACCGAGTTGGAGCTCGTACCTACTTATATATATGTATGGAGTGGAGTTTGCAAATGAAAAGGAACTTTGTGTTCCCAACAAGCTAGGTGAAGGACGGCTTTCACACACACTTATCTCTCAGAACTGAGCATGTGGAGAGTCGTTCGTTCATCTAGCACAAAGGGAACGGGTTGCAGGAGAAACTTTTACTCTGGTTTCTCAGTCTGTTTCCTAGTGCCGGTTTGAAGTTCCTGCAGTTTTCACTGTAAAACCGAGTTGGAGCTCGTACCTCCCCATATACATATGTGTGGAGTGGAGTTTACAAATGAAAAGAAACTTTGGGTTCCCAACAAGCTAGTTGAAGGACGGCTTTCACATTCACATATCTCTCAGAACTGAGCATGTGGAGAGACATTCGTTCATCTAGCACAAACGGAACGGGTTGCAGGAGGAACTTTTACTCTGGTTTCTCAGTCTGTTTCCTAGTGCCGGTTTGAAATTCCTGCAGTTTTCACTGTAAAACCGAGTTGGAGCTCGTACCTACCCATATATATGTATGGAGTGGAGTTTGCAACTGAAAAGGAACTTTGTGTTCCCAACAAGCTAGTTGAAAGACGGCTTTCACACACACTTATCTCTCAGAACTGAGCATGTGGAGAGACGTTCGTTCATCTAGCACAAACGGAACGGGTTGCAAGAGGAACTTTTACTCTGGATTCTCAGTCTGTTTCCTAGTGCCGGTTTGAAGTTCCTGCATTTTTCACTGTAAAACCGAGTTGGAGCTCGTACCTCCCCATATATATGTGTGGAGTGGAATTTGCAAATGAAAAGGAACTTTGTGTTCCCAACAAGCTAGGTGAAGGACGGCTTTCACACACACTTATCTCTCAGAACTGAGCATGTGGAGAGACGTTCGTTCATGTAGCACAAATGGAACGGGTTGCAGGAGAAACTTTTACTCTGGTTTCTCAGTCTGTTTCCTAGTGCCGGTTTGAAGTTCCTGCAGTTTTCACTGTAAAACCGACTTGGAGCTCCTACCTCCCCATATACATATGTGTGGAGTGGAGTTTACAAATGAAAAGAAACTTTGTATTCTCAACAAGCTAGTTGAAGGACGGCTTTCACATTCACATATCTCTCAGAACTGAGCATGTGGAGAGACATTCGTTCATCTAGCACAAACGGAACGGGTTGCAGGAGAAACTTTTACTCTGGTTTATCAGTCTGTTTCCTAGTGCCGGTTTGAAGTTCCTGCAGTTTTCACTGTTAAACCGAGTTGGAGCTCGTACCTACCCATATATATGTATGGAGTGGAGTTTGCAACAGAAAAGCAACTTTGTGTTCCCAACAAGCTATTTGAAAGACGGCTTTCACACACACTTATCTCTCAGAACTGAGCATGTGGAGAGACGTTCGTTCATGTAGCACAAATGGAACGGGTTGCAGGAGAAACTTTTACTCTGGTTTCTCAGTCTGTTTCCTAGTGCCGGTTTGAAGTTCCTGCAGTTTTCACTGTAAAACCGAGTTGGAGCTAGTACCTACCTATATATATGTATGGAGTGGAGTTTGCAACTGAAAAGGAACTTTGTGTTCCCAACAAGCTATTTGAAGGACGGCTTTCACACACACTTATCTCTCAAAACTGAGCATGTGGAGAGACGTTCGTTCATCTAGCACAAACGGAACGGGTTGCAAGAGGAACTTTTACTCTGGATTCTCAGTCTGTTTCCTAGTGCCGGTTTGAAGTTCCTGCAGTTTTCACTGTAAAACCGACTTGGAGCTCCTACCTCCCCATATACATATGTGTGGAGTGGAGTTTACAAATGAAAAGAAACTTTGTATTCTCAACAAGCTAGTTGAAGGACGGCTTTCACATTCACATATCTCTCAGAACTGAGCATGTGGAGAGACATTCGTTCATCTAGCACAAACGGAACGGGTTGCAGGAGAAACTTTTACTCTGGTTTATCAGTCTGTTTCCTAGTGCCGGTTTGAAGTTCCTGCAGTTTTCACTGTTAAACCGAGTTGGAGCTCGTACCTCCCCATATATATGTGTGGAGTGGAATTTGCAAATGAAAAGGAACTTTGTGTTCCCAACAAGCTAGGTGAAGGACGGCTTTCACACACACTTATCTCTCAGAACTGAGCATGTGGAGAGACGTTCGTTCATGTAGCACAAATGGAACGGGTTGCAGGAGAAACTTTTACTCTGGTTTCTCAGTCTGTTTCCTAGTGCCGGTTTGAAGTTCCTGCAGTTTTCACTGTAAAACCGACTTGGAGCTCCTACCTCCCCATATACATATGTGTGGAGTGGAGTTTACAAATGAAAAGAAACTTTGTATTCCCAACAAGCTAGTTGAAGGACGGCTTTCACATTCACATATCTCTCAGAACTGAGCATGTGGAGAGACATTCGTTCATCTAGCACAAAGGGAACGGGTTGCAGGAGGAACTTTTACTCTGGTTTCTCAGTCTGTTTCCTAGTGCCGGTTTGAAGTTCCTGCAGTTTTCACTGTAAAACCGAGTTGGAGCTCGTACCTACTTATATATATGTATGGAGTGGAGTTTGCAAATGAAAAGGAACTTTGTGTTCCCAACAAGCTAGGTGAAGGACGGCTTTCACACACACTTATCTCTCAGAACTGAGCATGTGGAGAGTCGTTCGTTCATCTAGCACAAAGGGAACGGGTTGCAGGAGAAACTTTTACTCTGGTTTCTCAGTCTGTTTCCTAGTGCCGGTTTGAAGTTCCTGCAGTTTTCACTGTAAAACCGAGTTGGAGCTCGTACCTCCCCATATACATATGTGTGGAGTGGAGTTTACAAATGAAAAGAAACTTTGGGTTCCCAACAAGCTAGTTGAAGGACGGCTTTCACATTCACATATCTCTCAGAACTGAGCATGTGGAGAGACATTCGTTCATCTAGCACAAACGGAACGGGTTGCAGGAGGAACTTTTACTCTGGTTTCTCAGTCTGTTTCCTAGTGCCGGTTTGAAATTCCTGCAGTTTTCACTGTAAAACCGAGTTGGAGCTCGTACCTACCCATATATATGTATGGAGTGGAGTTTGCAACTGAAAAGGAACTTTGTGTTCCCAACAAGCTAGTTGAAAGACGGCTTTCACACACACTTATCTCTCAGAACTGAGCATGTGGAGAGACGTTCGTTCATCTAGCACAAACGGAACGGGTTGCAAGAGGAACTTTTACTCTGGATTCTCAGTCTGTTTCCTAGTGCCGGTTTGAAGTTCCTGCATTTTTCACTGTAAAACCGAGTTGGAGCTCGTACCTCCCCATATATATGTGTGGAGTGGAATTTGCAAATGAAAAGGAACTTTGTGTTCCCAACAAGCTAGGTGAAGGACGGCTTTCACACACACTTATCTCTCAGAACTGAGCATGTGGAGAGACGTTCGTTCATGTAGCACAAATGGAACGGGTTGCAGGAGAAACTTTTACTCTGGTTTCTCAGTCTGTTTCCTAGTGCCGGTTTGAAGTTCCTGCAGTTTTCACTGTAAAACCGACTTGGAGCTCCTACCTCCCCATATACATATGTGTGGAGTGGAGTTTACAAATGAAAAGAAACTTTGTATTCTCAACAAGCTAGTTGAAGGACGGCTTTCACATTCACATATCTCTCAGAACTGAGCATGTGGAGAGACATTCGTTCATCTAGCACAAACGGAACGGGTTGCAGGAGAAACTTTTACTCTGGTTTATCAGTCTGTTTCCTAGTGCCGGTTTGAAGTTCCTGCAGTTTTCACTGTTAAACCGAGTTGGAGCTCGTACCTACCCATATATATGTATGGAGTGGAGTTTGCAACAGAAAAGCAACTTTGTGTTCCCAACAAGCTATTTGAAAGACGGCTTTCACACACACTTATCTCTCAGAACTGAGCATGTGGAGAGACGTTCGTTCATGTAGCACAAATGGAACGGGTTGCAGGAGAAACTTTTACTCTGGTTTCTCAGTCTGTTTCCTAGTGCCGGTTTGAAGTTCCTGCAGTTTTCACTGTAAAACCGAGTTGGAGCTAGTACCTACCTATATATATGTATGGAGTGGAGTTTGCAACTGAAAAGGAACTTTGTGTTCCCAACAAGCTATTTGAAGGACGGCTTTCACACACACTTATCTCTCAAAACTGAGCATGTGGAGAGACGTTCGTTCATCTAGCACAAACGGAACGGGTTGCAAGAGGAACTTTTACTCTGGATTCTCAGTCTGTTTCCTAGTGCCGGTTTGAAGTTCCTGCAGTTTTCACTGTAAAACCGAGTTGGGGCTCGTACCTCCCCATATATATGTGTGGAGTGGAATTTGCAAATGAAAAGGAACTTTGTGTTCCCAACAAGCTAGTTGAAGGACGGCTTTCACTTTCACATATCTCTCAGAACTGAGCATGTGGAGAGACATTCGTTCATCTAGCACAAAGAAACGGGTTGCAGGAGGAACTTTTACTCTGGTTTCTCAGTCTGTTTCCTAGTGCCGGTTTGAAGTTCCTGCAGTTTTCACTGTAAAACCGAGTTGGAGCTAGTACCTACTTATATATATGTATGGAGTGGAGTTTGCAAATGAAAAGGAACTTTGTGTTCCCAACAAGCTAGGTGAAGGACGGCTTTCACACACACTTATCTCTCAGAACTGAGCATGTGGAGAGTCGTTCGTTCATCTAGCACAAAGGGAACGGGTTGCAGGAGAAACTTTTACTCTGGTTTCTCAGTCTGTTTCCTAGTGCCGGTTTGAAGTTCCTGCAGTTTTCACTGTAAAACCGAGTTGGAGCTCGTACCTACCCATATATATGTATGGAGTGGAGTTTTCAAATGAAAAGAAACTTTGTGTTCCCAACAAGCTAGGTGAAGGACGGCTTTCACATACACATATCTCTCAGAACTGAGCATGTGGAGAGACGTTCGTTTGTCTACCACAAAGGGAACGTGTTGCAGGAGGAACTTTTACTCTGGTTTCTCAGTGTGTTTCCTAGTGCCGGTTTGAAGTTCCTGCAGTTTTCACTGTAAAACCGAGTTGGAGCTAGTACCTCCCCAAATATTTGTATGGAGTGGGGTTTGCAAATGAAAAGGAAGTTTGTGTTCCCAACAAGCTAGGTGAAGGACGGCTTTCACATACACATATCTCTCAGAACTGAGCATATGGAGAGACATTCGTTCATCTAGCACAAAGGGAACGGGTTGCAGGAGGAACTTTTACTCTGGTTTCTCAGTCTGTTTCCTAGTGCCGGTTTGAAGTTCCTGCAGTTTTCACTGTAAAGCCGAGTTGGAGCTAGTACCTACCTATATATATGTATGGAGTGGAGTTTGCAACTGAAAAGGAACTTTGTGTTCCCAACAAGCTAGGTGAAGGACGGCTTTCACACACAATTATCTCTCAGAACTGAGCATGTGGAGAGACGTTCGTTCATGTAGCACAAAGGGAACGGGTTGCAGGTGAAACTTTTACTCTGGTTTCTCAGTCTCTTTCTTAGTGCCGGTTTGAAGTTCCTGCAGTTTTCACTGTAAAACCGATTTGGAGCTCGTACCTCCCCATATACATATGTGTGGAGTGGAGTTTACAAATGAAAAGAAACTTTGGGTTCCCAACAAGCTAGTTGAAGGACGGCTTTCACATTCACATATCTCTCATAACTGAGCATGTGGAGAGACATTCGTTCATCTAGCACAAATGGAACGGGTTGCAGGAGGAACTTTTACTCTGGTTTCTCAGTCTGTTTCCTAGTGCCGGTTTGAAATTCCTGCAGTTTTCACTGTAAAACCGAGTTGGAGCTCGTACCTACCCATATATATGTATGGAGTGGAGTTTGCAACTGAAAAGGAACTTTGTGTTCCCAACAAGCTAGTTGAAGGACGGCTTTCACACACACTTATCTCTCAGAACTGAGCATGTGGAGAGACGTTCGTTCATCTAGCACAAACGGAACGGGTTGCAAGAGGAACTTTTACTCTGGATTCTCAGTCTGTTTCCTAGTGCCGGTTTGAAGTTCCTGCAGTTTTCACTGTAAAACCGAGTTGGAGCTCGTACCTCCCCATATATATGTGTGGAGTGGAATTTTCAAATGAAAAGGAACTTTGTGTTCCCAACAAGCTAGGTGAAGGACGGCTTTCACACACACTTATCTGTCAGAACTGAGCATGTGGAGGGACGTTCGTTCATGTAACAAAAATGGAAAGGTTTGCAGGAGAAACTTTTACTCTGGTTTCTCAGTCTGTTTCCTAGTGCCGGTTTGAAGTTCCTGCAGTTTTCACTGTAAAACCGAGTTGGAGCTAGTACCTCCCCATATATATGTGTGGAGTGGAATTTGCAAATGAAAAGGAACTTTGTGTTCCCAAAAAGCTTGTTGAAGGACGGCTTTCACTTTCACATATCTCTCAGAACTGAGCATGTGGAGAGACATTCGTTCATCTAGCACAAAGAAACGGGTTGCAGGAGGAACTTTTACTCTGGTTTCTCAGTCTGTTTCCTAGTGCCGGTTTGAAGTTCCTGCAGTTTTCACTGTAAAACCGTGTTGGAGCTAGTACCTACTTATATATATGTATGGAGTGGAGTTTGCAAATGAAAAGGAACTTTGTGTTCCCAACAAGCTAGTTGAAGGACGGCTTTCACACCCACTTATCTCTCAGAACTGAGCATGTGGAGAGTCGTTCGTTCATCTAGCACAAAGGGAATGGGTTGCAGGAGAAACTTTTACTCTGGTTTCTCAGTCTGTTTCCTAGTGCCGGTTTGAAGTTCCTGCAGTTTTCACTGTAAAACCGAGTTGGAGCTCGTACCTACCCATATATATGTATGGAGTGGAGTTTTCAAATGAAAAGAAACTTTGTGTTCCCAACAAGCTAGTTGAAGGACGGCTTTCACATACACATATCTCTCAGAACTGAGCAAGTGGAGAGACGTTCGTTCATCTAGCACAAAGGGAACGTGTTGCAGGAGGATCTTTTACTCTGGTTTCTCAGTCTGTTTCCTAGTGCCGGTTTGAAGTTCCTGCAGTTTTCACTGTAAAACCGAGTTGGAGATAGTACCTCCCCATATATATGTATGGAGTGGAGTTTGCAAATTAAAAGGAACTTTGTGTTCCCAACAAGCTAGGTGAAGGACGGCTTTCACATACACATATCTCTCAGAACTGAGCATATGGAGAGACATTCGTTCATCTAGCACAAAGGGAACGGGTTGCAGGAGGAACTTTTACTCTGGTTTCTCAGTCTGTTTCCTAGTGCCGGTTTGAAGTTCCTGCAGTTTTCACTGTAAAACCGAGTTGGAGCTAGTACCTACCTATATATATGTATGGAGTGGAGTTTGCAACTGAAAAGGAACTTTGTGTTCCCAACAAGCTAGGTGAAGGACGGCTTTCACACACAATTATCTCTCAGAACTGAGCATGTGGAGAGTCGTTCGTTCATCTAGCACAAAGGGAACGGGTTGGAGGAGAAACTTTTACTCTGGTTTCTCAGTTTGTTTCCTAGTGCCGGTTTGAAGTTCCTGCAGTTTTCACTGTAAAACCGAGTTGGAGCTAGTACCTCCCCATATATATGTATGGAGTGGATTTTGCAAATGAAAAGGAACTTTGTGTTCCCAACAAGCTAGTTGAAGGACGGCTTTCACACACACTTATCTCTCAGAACTGAGCATGTGGAGAGACGTTCGTTCATGTAGCACAAAGGGAAAGGGTTGCAGGTGAAACTTTTACTCTGGTTTCTCAGTCTCTTTCTTAGTGCCGGGTTGAAGTTCCTGCAGTTTTCACTGTAAAACCGATTTGGAGCTCGTACCTCCCCATATACATATGTGTGGAGTGGAGGTTACAAATGAAAAGAAACTTTGGGTTCCCAACAAGCTAGTTGAAGGACGGCTTTCACATTCACATATCTCTCAGAACTGAGCATGTGGAGAGACATTCGTTCATCTAGCACAAACGGAACGGGTTGCAGGAGGAACTTGTACTCTGGTTTCTCAGTCTGTTTCCTAGTGCCGGTTTGAAATTCCTGCAGTTTTCACTGTAAAACCGAGTTGGAGCTCGTACCTACCCATATATATGTATGGAGTGGAGTTTGCAACTGAAAAGGAACTTTGTGTTCCCAACAAGCTAGTTGAAGGACGGCTTTCACACACACTTATCTCTCAGAACTGAGCATGTGGAGAGACGTTCGTTCATCTAGCACAAACGGAACGGGTTGCAAGAGGAACTTTTACTCTGGATTCTCAGTCTGTTTCCTAGTGCCGGTTTGAAGTTCCTGCATTTTTCACTGTAAAACCGAGTTGGAGCTCGTACCTCCCCATATGTATGTGTGGAGTGGAATTTTCAAATGAAAAGGAACTTTGTGTTCCCAACAAGCTAGGTGAAGGACGGCTTTCACACACACTCATCTGTCAGAACTGAGCACGTGGAGAGACGTTCGTTCATGTAACACAAAGGGAACGGGTTGCAGGAGAAACTTTTACTCTGGTTTCTCAGTCTGTTTCCTAGTGCCGGTTTGAAGTTCCTGCAGTTTTCACTGTAAAACCGAGTTGGAGCTAGTACCTCCCAATAAATATGTGTGGAGTGGAATTTGCAAATGAAAAGGAACTTTGTGTTCCCAAATAGCTTGTTGAAGGACGGCTTTCACTTTCACATATCTCTCAGAACTGAGCATGTGGAGAGACATTCGTTCATCTAGCACAAAGAAACCGGGTGCAGGAGGAACTTTTACTCTGGTTTCTCAGTCTGTTTCCTAGTGCCGGTTTGAAGTTCCTGCAGTTTTCACTGTAAAACCGAGTTGGAGCTAGTACCTACTTATATATATGTGTGGAGTGGAATTTTCAAATGAAAAGGAACTTTGTGTTCCCAACAAGCTAGGTGAAGGACGGCTTTCACACACACTTATCTCTCAGAACTGAGCATGTGGAGAGTCGTTCGTTCATCTAGCACAAAGGGAATGGGTTGCAGGAGAAACTTTTACTCTGGTTTCTCAGTCTGTTTCCTAGTGCCGGTTTGAAGTTCCTGCAGTTTTCACTGTAAAACCGAGTTGGAGCTCGTACCTACCCGTATATATGTATGGAGTGGAGTTTTCAAATGAAAAGAAACTTTGTGTTCCCAACAAGCTAGTTGAAGGACGGCTTTCACATACACATATCTCTCAGAAATGAGCAAGTGGAGAGACGTTCGTTCATCTAGCACAAAGGGAACGTGTTGCAGGAGGAACTTTTACTCTGGTTTCTCAGTCTGTTTCCTAGTGCCGGTTTGAAGTTCCTGCGGTTTTCACTGTAAAACCGAGTTGGAGCTAGTACCTCCCCATATATATGTATGGAGTGGAGTTTGCAAATTAAAAGGAACTTTGTGTTCCCAACAAGCTAGGTGAAGGACGGCTTTCACATACACATATCTCTCAGAACTGAGCATATGGAAAGACATTCGTTCATCTAGCACAAAGGGAACGGGTTGCAGGAGGAAGTTTTACTCTGGTTTCTCAGTCTGTTTCCTAGTGCCGGTTTGAAGTTCCTGCAGTTTTCACTGTAAAACCGAGTTGGAACTAGTACCTCCCCATATATATGTATGGAGTGGAATTTGCAACTGAAAAGAAACTTTGTGTTCCCAACAAGCTAGGTGAAGGACGGCTTTCACACACAAATATCTCTCAGAACTGAGCATGTGGAGAGTCGTTCGTTCATCTAGCACAAAGGGAACGGGTTGCAGGAGAAACTTTTACTCTGGTTTCTCAGTTTGTTTCCTAGTGCCGGTTTGAAGTTCCTGCAGTTTTCACTGTAAAACCGAGTTGGAGCTAGTACCTCCCCATATATATGTATGGAGTGGAGTTTGCAAATTAAAAGGAACTTTGTGTTCCCAACAAGCTAGGTGAAGGACGGCTTTCACATACACATATCTCTCAGAACTGAGCATATGGAAAGACATTCGTTCATCTAGCACAAAGGGAACGGGTTGCAGGAGGAAGTTTTACTCTGGTTTCTCAGTCTGTTTCCTAGTGCCGGTTTGAAGTTCCTGCAGTTTTCACTGTAAAACCGAGTTGGAACTAGTACCTCCCCATATATATGTATGGAGTGGAGTTTGCAACTGAAAAGGAACTTTGTGTTCCCAACAAGCTAGGTGAAGGACGGCTTTCACACACAAATATCTCTCAGAACTGAGCATGTGGAGAGTCGTTCGTTCATCTAGCACAAAGGGAACGGGTTGCAGGAGAAACTTTTACTCTGGTTTCTCAGTTTGTTTCCTAGTGCCGGTTTGAAGTTCCTGCAGTTTTCACTGTAAAACCGAGTTGGAGCTAGTACCTCCCCATATATATGTATGGAGTGGATTTTGCAAATGAAAAGGAAATTTGTGTTCCCAACAAGCTAGGTGAAGGACGGCTTTCACACACACTTATCTCTCAGAACTGAGCATGTGGAGAGACGTTCGTTCATGTAGCACAAAGGGAACGGGTTGCAGGTGAAACTTTTACTCTGGTTTCTCAGTCTGTTTCCTAGTGCCGGTTTGAAATTCCTGCAGTTTTCACTGTAAAACCGAGTTGGAGCTCGTACCTACCCATATATATGTATGGAGTGGAGTTTGCAACTGAAAAGGAACTTTGTGATCCCAACAAGCTAGTTGAAGGACGGCTTTCACACACACATATCTCTCAGAACTGAGCATGTGGAGAGACGTTCGTTCATCTAGCACAAACGGAACGGGTTGCAAGAGGAACTTTTACTCTGGATTCTCAGTCTGTTTCCTAGTGCCGGTTTGAAGTTCCTGCAGTTTTCACTGTAAAACCGAGTTGGAGCTCGTACCTCCCCATATATATGTGTGGAGTGTAATTTGCAAATGAAAAGGAACTTTGTGTTCCCAACAAGCTAGGTGAAGGACGGCTTTCACACACACTTATCTGTCAGAACTGAGCATGTGGAGAGACGTTCGTTCATGTAACACAAATGGAACGGGTTGCAGGAGAAACTTTTACTCTGGTTTCTCAGTCTGTTTCCTAGTGCCGGTTTGAAGTTCCTGCAGTTTTCAGTGTAAAACCGAGTTGGAGCTCCTACCTCCCCGTATACATATGTGTGGAGTGGAGTTTACAAATGAAAAAAACTTTGTATTCCCAAAAGCTAGTTGAAGGACGGCTTTCACATTCACATATCTCTCAGAACTGAGCATGTGGAGAGACATTCGTTCATCTAGCACAAAGGGAACGGGTTGCAGGAGAAACTTTTACTCTGGTTTCTCAGTCTGTTTCCTAGTGCCGGTTTGAAGTTCCTGCAGTTTTCACTGTTAAACCGAGTTGGAGCTCGTACCTACCCATATATATGTATGGAGTGGAGTTTGCAACTGAAAAGCAACTTTGTGTTCCCAACAAGCTATTTGAAAGACGGCTTTCACACACACTTATCTCTCAGAACTGAGCATGTGGAGAGACGTTCGTTCATCTAGCACAAACGGAACGGGATGCAAGAGGAACTTTTACTCTGGATTCTCAGTCTGTTTCCTAGTGCCGGTTTGAAGTTCCTGCAGTTTTCACTGTAAAACCGAGTTGGAGCTCGTACCTCCCCATATATATGTGTGGAGTGGAGTTTGCAACTGAAAAGGAACTTTGTGTTCCCAACAAGCTAGGTGAAGGACGGCTTTCACACACACTTATCTGTCAGAACTGAGCATGTGGAGAGACGTTCGTTCATGTAGCACAAATGGAACGGGTTGCAGGAGAAACTTTTACTCTGGTTTCTCAGTCTGTTTCCTAGTGCCGGTTTGAAGTTCCTGCAGTTTTCACTGTAAAACCGAGTTGGAGCTAGTACCTACTTATATATATGTATGGAGTGGAGTTTGCAAATGAAAAGGAACTTTGTGTTCCCAACAAGCTAGGTGAAGGACGGCTTTCACACACACTTATCTCTCAGAACTGAGCATGTGGAGTGTCGTTCGTTCATCTAGCACAAAGGGAATGGGTTGCAGGAGAAACTTTTACTCTGGTTTCTCAGTCTGTTTCCTAGTGCCGGTTTGAAGTTCCTGCAGTTTTCACTGTAAAACCGAGTTGGAGCTCGTACCTACCCATATATATGTATGGAGTGGAGTTTTCAAATGAAAAGAAACTTTGTGTTCCCAACAAGCTAGTTGAAGGACGGCTTTCACATACACATATCTCTCAGAACTGAGCAAGTGGAGAGACGTTCGTTCATCTAGCACAAAGGGAACGTGTTGCAGGAGGAACTTTTACTCTGGTTTCTCAGTCTGTTTCCTAGTGCCGGTTTGAAGTTCCTGCAGTTTTCACTGTAAAACCGAGTTGGAGCTAGTACCTCCCCATATATATGTATGGAGTGAAGTTTGCAAATGAAAAGGAACTTTGTGTTCCCAACAAGCTAGGTGAAGGACGGCTTTCACATACACATATCTCTCAGAACTGAGCATATGGAGAGACATTCGTTCATCTAGCACAAAGGGAACGGGTTGCAGGAGGAACTTTTACTCTGGTTTCTCAGTCTGTTTCCTAGTGCCGGTTTGAAGTTCCTGCAGTTTTCACTGTAAAACCGAGTTGGAGCTAGTACCTACCTATATATATGTATGGAGTGGAGTTTGCAACTGAAAAGGAACTTTGTGTACCCAACAAGCTAGGTGAAGGACGGCTTTCACACACAATTATCTCTCAGAACTGAGCATGTGGAGAGTCGTTCGTTCATCTAGCACAAAGGGAACGGGTTGCAGGAGAAACTTTTACTCTGGTTTCTCAGTTTGTTTCCTAGTGCCGGTTTGAAGTTCCTGCAGTTTTCACTGTAAAACCGAGTTGGAGCTAGTACCTCCCCATATATATGTATGGAGTGGATTTTGCAAATGAAAAGGAACTTTGTGTTCCCAACAAGCTAGGTGAAGGACGGCTTTCACACAAACTTATCTCTCAGAACTGAGCATGTGGAGAGACGTTCGTTCATGTAGCACAAAGGGAACGCGTTGCAGGTGAAACTTTTACTCTGGTTTCTCAGTCTGTTTCCTAGTGCCGGTTTGAAATTCCTGCAGTTTTCACTGTAAAACCGAGTTGGAGCTCGTACCTACCCATATATATGTATGGATTGGTGTTTGCAACTGAAAAGGAACTTTGTGTTCCCAACAAGCTAGTTGAAGGACGGCTTTCACACACACATATCTCTCAGAACTGAGCATGTGGAGAGACGTTCGTTCATCTAGCACAAACGGAACGGGTTGCAAGAGGAACTTTTACTCTGGATTCTCAGTCTGTTTCCTAGTGCCGGTTTGAAGTTCCTGCAGTTTTCACTGTAAAACCGAGTTGGAGCTCGTACCTCCCCATATATATGTGTGGAGTGGAATTTTCAAATGAAAAGGAACTTTGTGTTCCCAACAAGCTAGGTGAAGGACGGCTTTCACACACACTTATCTGTCAGAACTGAGCATGTGGAGAGACGTTCGTTCATGTAACACAAATGGAACGGGTTGCAGGAGAAACTTTTACTCTGGATTCTCAGTCTGTTTCCTAGTGCCGGTTTGAAGTTCCTGCAGTTTTCACTGTAAAACCGAGTTGGAGCTCCTACCTCCCCATATACATATGTGTGGAGTGGAGTTTACAAATGAAAAAAACTTTGTATTCCCAACAAGCTAGTTGAAGGACGGCTTTCACATTCACATATCTCTCAGAACTGAGCATGTGGAGAGACATTCGTTCATCTAGCACAAATTGAACGGGTTGCAGGAGAAACTTTTACTCTGGTTTCTCAGTCTGTTTCCTAGTGCCGGTTTGAAGTTCCTGCAGTTTTCACTGTTAAACCGAGTTGGAGCTCGTACCTACCCATATATATGTATGGAGTGGAGTTTGCAACTGAAAAGCAAATTTGTGTTCCCAACAAGCTATTTGAAAGACGGCTTTCACACACACTTATCTCTCAGAACTGAGCATGTGGAGAGTCGTTCGTTCATCTAGCACAAAGGGAATGGGTTGCAGGAGAAACTTTTACTCTGGTTTCTCAGTCTGTTTCCTAGTGCCGGTTTGAAGTTCCTGCAGTTTTCACTGTAAAACCGAGTTGGAGCTAGTACCTACCTATATATATGTATGGAGTGGAGTTTGCAACTGAAAAGGAACTTTGTGTACCCAACAAGCTAGGTGAAGGACGGCTTTCACACACAATTATCTCTCAGAACTGAGCATGTGGAGAGTCGTTCGTTCATCTAGCACAAAGGGAACGGGTTGCAGGAGAAACTTTTACTCTGGTTTCTCAGTCTGTTTCCTAGTGCCGGTTTGAAGTTCCTGCAGTTTTCACTGTAAAACCGAGTTGGAGCTAGTACCTACCTATATATATGTATGGAGTGGAGTTTGCAACTGAAAAGGAACTTTGTGTACCCAACAAGCTAGGTGAAGGACGGCTTTCACACACAATTATCTCTCAGAACTGAGCATGTGGAGAGTCGTTCGTTCATCTAGCACAAAGGGAACGGGTTGCAGGAGAAACTTTTACTCTGGTTTCTCAGTTTGTTTCCTAGTGCCGGTTTGAAGTTCCTGCAGTTTTCACTGTTAAACCGAGTTGGAGCTCGTACCTACCCATATATATGTATGGAGTGGAGTTTGCAACTGAAAAGCAAATTTGTGTTCCCAACAAGCTATTTGAAAGACGGCTTTCACACACACTTATCTCTCAGAACTGAGCATGTGGAGAGTCGTTCGTTCATCTAGCACAAAGGGAATGGGTTGCAGGAGAAACTTTTACTCTGGTTTCTCAGTCTGTTTCCTAGTGCCGGTTTGAAGTTCCTGCAGTTTTCACTGTAAAACCGAGTTGGAGCTAGTACCTACCTATATATATGTATGGAGTGGAGTTTGCAACTGAAAAGGAACTTTGTGTACCCAACAAGCTAGGTGAAGGACGGCTTTCACACACAATTATCTCTCAGAACTGAGCATGTGGAGAGTCGTTCGTTCATCTAGCACAAAGGGAACGGGTTGCAGGAGAAACTTTTACTCTGGTTTCTCAGTTTGTTTCCTAGTGCCGGTTTGAAGTTCCTGCAGTTTTCACTGTAAAACCGAGTTGGAGCTAGTACCTCCCCATATATATGTATGGAGTGGATTTTGCAAATGAAAAGGAACTTTGTGTTCCCAACAAGCTAGGTGAAGGACGGCTTTCACACAAACTTATCTCTCAGAACTGAGCATGTGGAGAGACGTTCGTTCATGTAGCACAAAGGGAACGCGTTGCAGGTGAAACTTTTACTCTGGTTTCTCAGTCTGTTTCCTAGTGCCGGTTTGAAATTCCTGCAGTTTTCACTGTAAAACCGAGTTGGAGCTCGTACCTACCCATATATATGTATGGATTGGTGTTTGCAACTGAAAAGGAACTTTGTGTTCCCAACAAGCTAGTTGAAGGACGGCTTTCACACACACATATCTCTCAGAACTGAGCATGTGGAGAGACGTTCGTTCATCTAGCACAAACGGAACGGGTTGCAAGAGGAACTTTTACTCTGGATTCTCAGTCTGTTTCCTAGTGCCGGTTTGAAGTTCCTGCAGTTTTCACTGTAAAACCGAGTTGGAGCTCGTACCTCCCCATATATATGTGTGGAGTGGAATTTTCAAATGAAAAGGAACTTTGTGTTCCCAACAAGCTAGGTGAAGGACGGCTTTCACACACACTTATCTGTCAGAACTGAGCATGTGGAGAGACGTTCGTTCATGTAACACAAATGGAACGGGTTGCAGGAGAAACTTTTACTCTGGATTCTCAGTCTGTTTCCTAGTGCCGGTTTGAAGTTCCTGCAGTTTTCACTGTAAAACCGAGTTGGAGCTCCTACCTCCCCATATACATATGTGTGGAGTGGAGTTTACAAATGAAAAAAACTTTGTATTCCCAACAAGCTAGTTGAAGGACGGCTTTCACATTCACATATCTCTCAGAACTGAGCATGTGGAGAGACATTCGTTCATCTAGCACAAATTGAACGGGTTGCAGGAGAAACTTTTACTCTGGTTTCTCAGTCTGTTTCCTAGTGCCGGTTTGAAGTTCCTGCAGTTTTCACTGTTAAACCGAGTTGGAGCTCGTACCTACCCATATATATGTATGGAGTGGAGTTTGCAACTGAAAAGCAAATTTGTGTTCCCAACAAGCTATTTGAAAGACGGCTTTCACACACACTTATCTCTCAGAACTGAGCATGTGGAGAGTCGTTCGTTCATCTAGCACAAAGGGAATGGGTTGCAGGAGAAACTTTTACTCTGGTTTCTCAGTCTGTTTCCTAGTGCCGGTTTGAAGTTCCTGCAGTTTTCACTGTAAAACCGAGTTGGAGCTCGTACCTACCCATATATATGTATGCAGTGGAGTTTTCAAATGAAAAGAAACTTTGTGTTCCCAACAAGCTAGTTGAAGGACGGCTTTCACATACACATATCTCTCAGAACTGAGCAAGTGGAGAGACGTTCGTTCATCTAGCACAAAGGGAACGTGTTGCAGGAGGAACTTTTACTCTGGTTTCTCAGTCTGTTTCCTAGTGCCGGTTTGAAGTTCCTGCAGTTTTCACTGTAAAACCGAGTTGGAGCTAGTACCTCCCCATATATATGTATGGAGTGGAGTTTGCAAATTAAAAGGAACTTTGTGTTCCCAACAAGCTAGGTGAAGGACGGCTTTCACATACACATATCTCTCAGAACTGAGCATATGGAGAGACATTCGTTCATCTAGCACAAAGGGAACGGGTTGCAGGAGGAACTTTTACTCTGGTTTCTCAGTCTGTTTCCTAGTGCCGGTTTGAAGTTCCTGCAGTTTTCACTGTAAAACCGAGTTGGAGCTAGTACCTACCTATATATATGTATGGAGTGGAGTTTGCAACTGAAAAGGAACTTTGTGTTCCCAACAAGCTAGGTGAAGGACGGCTTTCACACACAATTATCTCTCAGAACTGAGCATGTGGAGAGTCGTTCGTTCATCTAGCACAAAGGGAACGGGTTGCAGGAGAAACTTTTACTCTGGTTTCTCAGTTTGTTTCCTAGTGCCGGTTTGAAGTTCCTGCAGTTTTCACTGTAAAACCGAGTTGGAGCTAGTACCTCCCCATATATATGTATGGAGTGGATTTTGCAAATGAAAAGGAACTTTGTGTTCCCAACAAGCTAGGTGAAGGACGGCTTTCACACACACTTATCTCTCAGAACTGAGCATGTGGAGAGACGTTCGTTCATGTAGCACAAAGGGAACGGGTTGCAGGTGAAACTTTTACTCTGGTTTCTCAGTCTCTTTCTTAGTGCCGGTTTGAAGTTCCTGCAGTTTTCACTGTAAAACCGAGTTGGAGCTCGTACCTCCCCATATACATATGTGTGGAGTGGAGTTTACAAATGAAAAGAAACTTTGGGTTCCCAACAAGCTAGTTGAAGGACGGCTTTCACATTCACATATCTCTCAGAACTGAGCATGTGGAGAGACATTCGTTCATCTAGCACAAACGGAACGGGTTGCAGGAGGAACTTGTACTCTGGTTTCTCAGTCTGTTTCCTAGTGCCGGTTTGAAATTCCTGCAGTTTTCACTGTAAAACCGAGTTGGAGCTCGTACCTACCCATATATATGTATGGAGTGGAGTTTGCAACTGAAAAGGAACTTTGTGTTCCCAACAAGCTAGTTGAAGGACGGCTTTCACACACACTTATCTCTCAGAACTGAGCATGTGGAGAGACGTTCGTTCATCTAGCACAAACGGAACGGGTTGCAAGAGGAACTTTTACTCTGGATTCTCAGTCTGTTTCCTAGTGCCGGTTTGAAGTTCCTGCAGTTTTCACTGTAAAACCGAGTTGGAGCTCGTACCTCCCCATATATATGTGTGGAGTGGAATTTTCAAATGAAAAGGAACTTTGTGTTCCCAACAAGCTAGGTGAAGGACGGCTTTCACACACACTTATCTGTCAGAACTGAGCATGTGGAGAGACGTTCGTTCATGTAACACAAAGGGAACGGGTTGCAGAGAAACTTTTACTCTGGTTTCTCAGTCTGTTTCCTAGTGCCGGTTTGAAGTTCCTGCAGTTTTCACTGTAAAACCGAGTTATAGCTAGTACCTCCCCATATATATGTGTGGAGTGGAATTTGCAAATGAAAAGGAACTTTGTGTTCCCAAATAGCTTGTTGAAGGACGGCTTTCACTTTCACATATCTCTCAGAACTGAGCATGTGGAGAGACATTCGTTCATCTAGCACAAATAAACGGGTTGCAGGAGGAACTTTTACTCTGGTTTCTCAGTCTGTTTCCTAGTGCCGGTTTGAAGTTCCTGCAGTTTTCACTGTAAAACCGAGTTGGAGCTAGTACCTACTTATATATATGTGTGGAGTGGAATTTTCAAATGAAAAGGAACTTTGTGTTCGCAACAAGCTAGGTGAAGGACGGCTTTCACACACACTTATCTCTCAGAACTGAGCATGAGGAGAGTCGTTCGTTCATCTAGCACAAAGGGAATGGGTTGCAGGAGAAACTTTTACTCTGGTTTCTCAGTCTGTTTCCTAGTGCCGGTTTGAAGTTCCTGCAGTTTTCACTGTAAAACCGAGTTGGAGCTCGTACCTACCCATATATATGTATGGAGTGGAGTTTTCAAATGAAAAGAAACTTTGTGTTCCCAACAAGCTAGTTGAAGGACGGCTTTCACATACACATATCTCTCAGAACTGAGCAAGTGGAGAGACGTTCGTTCATCTAGCACAAAGGGAACGTGTTGCAGGAGGAACTTTTACTCTGGTTTCTCAGTCTGTTTCCTAGTGCCGGTTTGAAGTTCCTACAGTTTTCACTGTAAAACCGAGTTGGAGCTAGTACCTCCCCATATATATGTATGGAGTGGAGTTTGCAAATTAAAAGGAACTTTGTGTTCCCAACAAGCTAGGTGAAGGACGGCTTTCACATACACATATCTCTCAGAACTGAGCATATGGAAAGACATTCGTTCATCTAGCACAAAGGGAACGGGTTGCAGGAGGAAGTTTTACTCTGGTTTCTCAGTCTGTTTCCTAGTGCCGGTTTGAAGTTCCTGCAGTTTTCACTGTAATACCGAGTTGGAACTAGTACCTCCCCATATATATGTATGGAGTGGAGTTTGCAACTGAAAAGGAACTTTGTGTTCCCAACAAGCTAGGTGAAGGACGGCTTTCACACACAATTATCTCTAAGAACTGAGCATGTGGAGAGTCGTTCGTTCATCTAGCACAAAGGGAACGGGTTGCAGGAGAAACTTTTACTCTGGTTTCTCAGTTTGTTTCCTAGTGCCGGTTTGAAGTTCCTGCAGTTTTCACTGTAAAACCGAGTTGGAGCTAGTACCTCCCCATATATATGTATGGATTGGATTTTGCAAATGAAAAGGAACTTTGTGTTCCCAACAAGCTAGGTGAAGGAAGGCTTTCACACACACTTATCTCTCAGAACTGAGCATGTGGAGAGACGTTCGTTCATGTAGCACAAAGGGAACGGGTTGCAGGTGAAACTTTTACTCTGGTTTCTCAGTCTGTTTCCTAGTGCCGGTTTGAAATTCCTGCAGTTTTCACTGTAAAACCGAGTTGGAGCTCGTACCTACCCATATATATGTATGGAGTGGAGTTTGCAACTGAAAAGGAACTTTGTGTTCCCAACAAGCTAGTTGAAGGACGGCTTTCACACACACATATCTCTCAGAACTGAGCATGTGGAGAGACGTTCGTTCATCTAGCACAAACGGAACGGTTTGCAAGAGGAACTTTTACTCTGGATTCTCAGTCTCTTTCCTAGTGCCGGTTTGAAGTTCCTGCAGTTTTCACTGTAAAACCGAGTTGGAGCTCGTACCTCCCCATATATATGTGTGGAGTGGAATTTGCAAATGAAAAGGAACTTTGTGTTCCCAACAAGCTAGGTGAAGGACGGCTTTCACACACACTTATCTGTCAGAACTGAGCATGTGGAGAGACGTTCGTTCATGTAACACAAATGGAACGGGTTGCAGGAGAAACTTTTACTCTGGTTTCTCAGTCTGTTTCCTAGTGCCGGTTTGAAGTTCCTGCAGTTTTCACTGTAAAACCGAGTTGGAGCTCCTACCTCCCCGTATACATATGTGTGGAGTGGAGTTTACAAATGAAAAAAACTTTGTATTCCCAACAAGCTAGTTGAAGGACGGCTTTCACATTCACATATCTCTCAGAACTGAGCAAGTGGAGAGACGTTCGTTCATCTAGCACAAAGGGAACGTGTTGCAGGAGGAACTTTTACTCTGGTTTCTCAGTCTGTTTCCTAGTGCCGGTTTGAAGTTCCTACAGTTTTCACTGTAAAACCGAGTTGGAGCTAGTACCTCCCCATATATATGTATGGAGTGGAGTTTGCAAATTAAAAGGAACTTTGTGTTCCCAACAAGCTAGGTGAAGGACGGCTTTCACATACACATATCTCTCAGAACTGAGCATATGGAAAGACATTCGTTCATCTAGCACAAAGGGAACGGGTTGCAGGAGGAAGTTTTACTCTGGTTTCTCAGTCTGTTTCCTAGTGCCGGTTTGAAGTTCCTGCAGTTTTCACTGTAATACCGAGTTGGAACTAGTACCTCCCCATATATATGTATGGAGTGGAGTTTGCAACTGAAAAGGAACTTTGTGTTCCCAACAAGCTAGGTGAAGGACGGCTTTCACACACAATTATCTCTAAGAACTGAGCATGTGGAGAGTCGTTCGTTCATCTAGCACAAAGGGAACGGGTTGCAGGAGAAACTTTTACTCTGGTTTCTCAGTTTGTTTCCTAGTGCCGGTTTGAAGTTCCTGCAGTTTTCACTGTAAAACCGAGTTGGAGCTAGTACCTCCCCATATATATGTATGGATTGGATTTTGCAAATGAAAAGGAACTTTGTGTTCCCAACAAGCTAGGTGAAGGAAGGCTTTCACACACACTTATCTCTCAGAACTGAGCATGTGGAGAGACGTTCGTTCATGTAGCACAAAGGGAACGGGTTGCAGGTGAAACTTTTACTCTGGTTTCTCAGTCTGTTTCCTAGTGCCGGTTTGAAATTCCTGCAGTTTTCACTGTAAAACCGAGTTGGAGCTCGTACCTACCCATATATATGTATGGAGTGGAGTTTGCAACTGAAAAGGAACTTTGTGTTCCCAACAAGCTAGTTGAAGGACGGCTTTCACACACACATATCTCTCAGAACTGAGCATGTGGAGAGACGTTCGTTCATCTAGCACAAACGGAACGGTTTGCAAGAGGAACTTTTACTCTGGATTCTCAGTCTCTTTCCTAGTGCCGGTTTGAAGTTCCTGCAGTTTTCACTGTAAAACCGAGTTGGAGCTCGTACCTCCCCATATATATGTGTGGAGTGGAATTTGCAAATGAAAAGGAACTTTGTGTTCCCAACAAGCTAGGTGAAGGACGGCTTTCACACACACTTATCTGTCAGAACTGAGCATGTGGAGAGACGTTCGTTCATGTAACACAAATGGAACGGGTTGCAGGAGAAACTTTTACTCTGGTTTCTCAGTCTGTTTCCTAGTGCCGGTTTGAAGTTCCTGCAGTTTTCACTGTAAAACCGAGTTGGAGCTCCTACCTCCCCGTATACATATGTGTGGAGTGGAGTTTACAAATGAAAAAAACTTTGTATTCCCAACAAGCTAGTTGAAGGACGGCTTTCACATTCACATATCTCTCAGAACTGAGCATGTGGAGAGACATTCGTTCATCTAGCACAAAGGGAACGGGTTGCAGGAGAAACTTTTACTCTGGATTCTCAGTCTCTTTCCCAGTGCCGGTTTGAAGTTCCTGCAGTTTTCACTGTAAAACCGAGTTGGAGCTCGTACCTCCCCATATATATGTGTGGAGTGGAGTTTGCAACTGAAAAGGAACTTTGTGTTCCCAACAAGCTAGGTGAAGGACGGCTTTCACACACACTTATCTGTCAGAACTGAGCATGTGGAGAGACGTTCGTTCATGTAACACAAATGGAACGGGTTGCAGGAGAAACTTTTACTCTGGTTTCTCAGTCTGTTTCCTAGTGCCGGTTTGAAGTTCCTGCAGTTTTCACTGTAAAACCGAGTTGGAGCTAGTACCTACTTATATATATGTATGGAGTGGAGTTTGCAAATGAAAAGGAACTTTGTGTTCCCAACAAGCTAGGTGAAGGACGGCTTTCACACACACTTATCTCTCAGAACTGAGCATGTGGAGAGTCGTTCGTTCATCTAGCACAAATGGAATGGGTTGCAGGAGAAACTTTTACTCTGGTTTCTCAGTCTGTTTCCTAGTGCCGGTTTGAAGTTCCTGCAGTTTTCACTGTAAAACCGAGTTGGAGCTCGTACCTACCCATATATATGTATGGAGTGGAGTTTTCAAATGAAAAGAAACTTTGTGTTCCCAACAAGCTAGTTGAAGGACGGCTTTCACATACACATATCTCTCAGAACTGAGCAAGTGGAGAGACGTTCGTTCATCTAGCACAAAGGGAACGTGTTGCAGGAGGAACTTTTACTCTGGTTTCTCAGTCTGTTTCCTAGTGCCGGTTTGAAGTTCCTGCAGTTTTCACTGTAAAACCGAGTTGGAGCTAGTACCTCCCCATATATATGTATGGAGTGAAGTTTGCAAATGAAAAGGAACTTTGTGTTCCCAACAAGCTAGGTGAAGGACGGCTTTCACATACACATATCTCTCAGAACTGAGCATATGGAGAGACATTCGTTCATCTAGCACAAAGGGAACGGGTTGCAGGAGGAACTTTTACTCTGGTTTCTCAGTCTGTTTCCTAGTGCCGGTTTGAAGTTCCTGCAGTTTTCACTGTAAAACCGAGTTGGAGCTAGTACCTACCTATATATATGTATGGAGTGGAGTTTGCAACTGAAAAGGAACTTTGTGTTCCCAACAAGCTAGGTGAAGGACGGCTTTCACACACAATTATCTCTCAGAACTGAGCATGTGGAGAGTCGTTCGTTCATCTAGCACAAAGGGAATGGGTTGCAGGAGAAACTTTTACTCTGGTTTCTCAGTTTGTTTCCTAGTGCCGGTTTGAAGTTCCTGCAGTTTTCACTGTAAAACCGAGTTGGAGCTAGTACCTCCCCATATATATGTATGGAGTGGATTTTGCAAATGAAAAGGAACTTTGTGTTCCCAACAAGCTAGGTGAAGGACGGCTTTCACACAAACTTATCTCTCAGAACTGAGCATGTGGAGAGACGTTCGTTCATGTAGCACAAAGGGAACGGGTTGCAGGTGAAACTTTTACTCTGGTTTCTCAGTCTGTTTCCTAGTGCCGGTTTGAAATTCCTGCAGTTTTCACTGTAAAACCGAGTTGGAGCTCGTACCTACCCATATATATGTATGGATTGGAGTTTGCAACTGAAAAGGAACTTTGTGTTCCCAACAAGCTAGTTGAAGGACGGCTTTCACACACACATATCTCTCAGAACTGAGCATGTGGAGAGACGTTCGTTCATCTAGCACAAACGGAACGGGTTGCAAGAGGAACTTTTACTCTGGATTCTCAGTCTGTTTCCTAGTGCCGGTTTGAAGTTCCTGCAGTTTTCACTGTAAAACCGAGTTGGAGCTCGTACCTCCCCATATATATGTGTGGAGTGGAATTTGCAAATGAAAAGGAACTTTGTGTTCCCAACAAGCTAGGTGAAGGACGGCTTTCACACACACTTATCTGTCAGAACTGAGCATGTGGAGAGACGTTCGTTCATGTAACACAAATGGAACGGGTTGCAGGAGAAACTTTTACTCTGGTTTCTCAGTCTGTTTCCTAGTGCCGGTTTGAAGTTCCTGCAGTTTTCACTGTAAAACCGAGTTGGAGCTCCTACTTCCCCATATACATATGTGTGGAGTGGAGTTTACAAATGAAAAAAACTTTGTATTCCCAACAAGCTAGTTGAAGGACGGCTTTCACATTCACATATCTCTCAGAACTGAGCATGTGGAGAGACATTCGTTCATCTAGCACAAAGTGAACGGGTTGCAGGAGAAACTTTTACTCTGGTTTCTCAGTCTGTTTCCTAGTGCCGGTTTGAAGTTCCTGCAGTTTTCACTGTTAAACCGAGTTGGAGCTCGTACCTACCCATATATATGTATGGAGTGGAGTTTGCAACTGAAAAGCAAATTTGTGTTCCCAACAAGCTATTTGAAAGACGGCTTTCACACACATTTATCTCTCAGAACTGAGCATGTGGAGAGACGTTCGTTCATCTAGCACAAACGGAACAGGTTGCAAGAGGAACTTTTACTCTGGATTCTCAGTCTGTTTCCTAGTGCCGGTTTGAAGTTCCTGCAGTTTTCACTGTAAAACCGAGTTGGAGCTCGTACCTCCCCATATATATGTGTGGAGTGGAGTTTGCAACTGAAAAGGAACTTTGTGTTCCCAACAAGCTAGGTGAAGGACGGCTTTCACACACACTTATCTGTCAGAACTGAGCATGTGGAGAGACGTTCGTTCATGTAGCACAAATGGAACGGGTTGCAGGAGAAACTTTTACTCTGGTTTCTCAGTCTGTTTCCTAGTGCCGGTTTGAAGTTCCTGCAGTTTTCACTGTAAAACCGAGTTGGAGCTAGTACCTACCTATATATATGTATGTAGTGGAGTTTGCAAATGAAAAGGAACTTTGTGTTCCCAACAAGCTAGGTGAAGGACGGCTTTCACACACAATTATCTCTCAGAACTGAGCATGTGGAGAGTCGTTCGTTCATCTAGCACAAAGGGAACGGGTTGCAGGGGAAACTTTTACTATGGTTTCTCAGTTTGTTTCCTAGTGCCGGTTTGAAGTTCCTGCAGTTTTCACTGTAAAACCGAGTTGGAGCTAGTACCTCCCCATATATATGTATGGAGTGGATTTTGCAAATGTAAAGGAACTTTGTGTTCCCAACAAGCTAGGTGAAGGACTGCTTTCACACACACTTATCTCTCAGAACTGAGCATGTGGAGAGACGTTCGTTCATGTAGCACAAAGGGAACGGGTTGCAGGTGAAACTTTTACTCTGGTTTCTCAGTCGGTTTCTTAGTGCCGGTTTGAAGTTCCTGCAGTTATCACTGTAAAACCGAGTTGGAGCTCGTACCTCCCCATATACATGTGTGGAGTGGAGTTTACAAATGAAAAGAAACTTTGGGTTCCCAACAAGCTAGTTGAAGGACGGCTTTCACATTCACATATCTCTCAGAACTGAGCATGTGGAGAGACATTCGTTCATCTAGCACAGACGGAACGGGTTGCAGGAGGAACTTTTACTCTGGTTTCTCAGTATGTTTCCTAGTGCCGGTTTGAAGTTCCTGCAGTTTTCACTGTAAAACCGAGTTGGAGCTCGTACCTACCCATATATATGTATGGAGTGGAGTTTGCAACTGAAAAGGAACTTTGTGTTCCCAACAAGCTATTTGAAGGACGGCTTTCACACACACATATCTCTCAGAACTGAGCATGTGGAGAGACGTTCGTTCATGTAGCACAAATGGAACGGGTTGCAGGAGAAACTTTTACTCTGGTTTCTCAGTCTGTTTCCTAGTGCCGGTTTGAAGTTCCTGCAGTTTTCACTGTAAAACCGAGTTGGAGCTCCTACCTCCCCATATACATATGTGTGGAGTGGAGTTTACAAATGAAAGGAAATTTTGTATTCCCAACAAGCTAGTTGAAGGACGGCTTTCACATTCACATATCTCTCAGAACTGAGCATGTGGAGAGACATTCGTTCATCTAGCACAAAGGGAACGGGTTGCAGGAGAAACTTTTACTCTGGTTTATCAGTCTGTTTCCTAGTGCCGGTTTGAAGTTCCTGCAGTTTTCACTGTTAAACCGAGTTGGAGCTCGTACCTACCCATATATATGTATGGAGTGGAGTTTGCAACTGAAAAGCAACTTTGTGTTCCCAACAAGCTATTTGAAAGACGGCTTTCACACACACTTATCTCTCAGAACTGAGCATGTGGAGAGACGTTCGTTCATCTAGCACAAACGGAACGGGTTGCAAGAGGAACTTTTACTCTGGATTCTCAGTCTGTTTCCTAGTGCCGGTTTGAAGTTCCTGCAGTTTTCACTGTAAAACCGAGTTGGAGCTCGTACCTCCCCATATATATGTGTGGAGTGGAGTTTGCAACTGAAAAGGAACTTTGTGTTCCCAACAAGCTAGGTGAAGGACGGCTTTCACACACACTTATCTGTGAGAACTGAGCATGTGGAGAGACGTTCGTTCATGTAGCACAAATGGAACGGGTTGCAGGAGAAATTTTACTCTGGTTTCTCAGTCTGTTTCCTAGTGCCGGTTTGAAGTTCCTGCAGTTTTCACTGTAAAACCGAGTTGGAGCTCCTACCTCCCCATATATATATGTGTGGAGTGGAGTTTACAAATGAAAAGAAATTTTGTGTTCCCAACAAGCAGGTTGAAGGACGGCTTTCACATTCACATATCTCTCAGAACTGAGCATGTGGAGAGACATTCGTTCATCTAGCACAAAGGGAATGGGTTGCAGGAGGAACTTTTACTCTGGTTTCTCAGTCTGTTTCCTAGTGCCGGTTTGAAGTTCCTGCAGTTTTCACTGTAAAACCGAGTTGGAGCTCGTACCTACCCATATATATGTATGGAGTGGAGTTTGCAAATGAAAAGAAACTTTGGGTTCCCAACAAGCTAGTTGAAGGACGGCTTTCACATACACATATCTCTCAGAACTGAGCATGTGGAGAGACATTCGTTCATCTAGCACAAAGGGAACGGGTTGCAGGAGGAACTTTTACTCTGGTTTCTCAGTCTGTTTCCTAGTGCCGGTTTGAAGTTCCTGCAGTTTTCACTGTAAAACCGAGTTGGAGCTAGTACCTCCCCATATATATGTATGGAGTGGAGTTTGCAATTGAAAAGAAACTTTGTGTTCCCAACAATCTAGTTGAAGGACGGCTTTCACACACAATTATCTCTCAGAACTGAGCATGGGGAGAGACGTTCGTTCATGTAGCACAAAGGGAACGGGTTGCAGGAGAAACTTTTACTCTGGTTTCTCAGTCTGTTTCCTAGTGCCGGTTTGAAGTTCCTGCAGTTTTCACGGTAAAACCGAGTTGGAGCTCTTACTTCCCCATATACATATGTGTGGAGTGGAGTTTACAAATGAAAAGAAACTTTGTGTTCCCAACAATCTAGTTGAAGGACGGCTTTCACTTTCACATATCTCTCAGAACTGAGCAGGTGGAGAGACATTCGTTCATCTAGCACAAAGGAAACGGGTTGCAGGAGGAACTTTTACTCTGGTTTCTCACTATGTTTCCTAGTGCCGGTTTGAAGTTCCTGCAGTTTTCACTGTAAAACCGAGTTGGGGCTATTACCTACCTATATATATGTATGGAGTGGAGTTTGCAAATTAAAAGGAACTTTGTGTTCCCAACAAGCTAGTTGAAGGACGGCTTTCACACACAATTATCTCTCAGAACTGAGCATGTGGACAGACATTCTTTCATCTAGCCCAAAGGGAACGGTTTGCAGGAGAAACTTTTACTCTGGTTTCACAGTCTGTTTCCTAGTGCCGGTTTGAAGTTCCTGCAGTTTTCACTGTAAAACCGAGTTGGAGCTCTTACATCCCCATATACATATGTGTGGAGTGGAGTTTACAAATGAAAAGAAACTTTGTGTTCCCAACAAACTAGTTGAAGGACGGCTTTCACATTCACATATCTCTCAGAACTGAGCATGTGGAGAGACATTCGTTCATCTAGCACAAAGGGAACGGGTTGCAGGAGGAACTATTTCTCTGGTTTCTCAGTCTGTTTCCTAGTGCCGGTTTGAAGTTCCTGCAGTTTTCACTGTAAAATCGAGTTGGAGCTAGTACCTACATATATATATGTATGGAGTGGAGTTTGCAAATTAAAGAAACTTTGTGTTCCCAGCAAGCTAGTTGAAGGACGGCTTTCACACACACTTATCTCTCAGAACTGAGCATGTGGAGAGACGTTCGTTCATCTAGCACAAACGGAACGGGTTGCAAGAGGAACTTTTACTCTGGTTTCTCAGTCTGTTTCCTAGTGCCGGTTTGAAGTTCCTGCAGTTTTCAGTGTAAAACCGAGTTGGAGCTAGTACCTCCCCATATATATGTATGGAGTGGAGTTTGCAAATGAAAAGGAACTTTGTGTTCCCAACAAGCAGGTTGAAGGACGGCTTTCACATTCACATATCTCTCAGAACTGAGCATGTGGAGAGACATTCGTTCATCTAGCACAAAGGGAACGGGTTGCAGGAGGAACTTTTACTCTGGTTTCTCAGTCTATTTCCTAGTGCCGGTTTGAAGTTCCTGCAGTTTTCACTGTAAAACCGAGTTGGAGCTAGTACCTACCTATATATATGTATGGATTGGAGTTTGCAACTGAAAAGGAACTTTGTGTTCCCAACAAGTTAGGTGAAGGACGGCTTTCACACACACTTATCTCTCAGAACTGAGCATGTGGAGAGTCGTTCGTTCATCTAGCACAAATGGAACGGGTTGCAGGAGAAACTTTTACTCTGGTTTCTCAGTCTGTTTCCTAGTGCCGGTTTGAAGTTCCTGCAGTTTTCACTGTAAAACCGAGTTGGAGCTCGTACCTTCCCATATATATGTATGGAGTTGGGTTTGCAAATGAAAAGAAACTTTGTGTTCCCAACAAGCTAGTTGAAGGACGGCTTTCACACACACTTATCTCTCAGAACTGAGCATGTGGAGAGTCGTTCGTTCATCTAGCACAAAGGGAACGGGTTGCAGGAGAAACTTTTACTCTGGTTTCTCAGTCCGTTTCCTAGTGCCGGTTTGAAGTTCCTGCAGTTTTCACTGTAAAACCGAGTTGGAGCTCGTACCTACCCATATATATGTATGGAGTGGAGTTTGCAAATGAAAAGAAACTTTGGGTTCCCAACAAGCTAGTTGAAGGACGGCTTTCACATACACATATCTCTCAGAACTGAGCATGTGGAAAGACGTTCGTTCATCTAGCACAAACGGAACGGGTTGCAAGAGGAACTTTTACTCTGGTTTCTCAGTCTGTTTCCTAGTGCCGGTTTGAAGTTCCTGCAGTTTTCAGTGTAAAACCGAGTTGGAGCTAGTACCTCCCCATATATATGTATGGAGTGGAGTTTGCAAATGAAAAGTAACTTTGTGTTCCCAACAAGCAGGTTGAAGGACGGCTTTCACATTCACATATCTCTCAGAACTGAGCATGTGGAGAGACATTCGTTCATCTAGCACAAAGGGAACGGTTTGCAGGAGGAACTTTTACTCTGGATTCTCAGTCTATTTCCTAGTGCCGGTTTGAAGTTCCTGCAGTTTTCACTGTAAAACCGAGTTGGAGCTAGTACCTACCTATATATATGTATGGAGTGGAGTTTGCAACTGAAAAGGAACTTTGTGTTCCCAACAAGCTAGGTGAAGGACGGCTTTCACACACACTTATCTCTCAGAACTGAGCATGTGGAGAGACGTTCGTTCATCTAGCACAAACGGAACGGGTTGCAAGAGGAACTTTTACTCTGGTTTCTCAGTCTGTTTCCTAGTGCCGGTTTGAAGTTCCTGCAGTTTTCAGTGTAAAACCGAGTTGGAGCTAGTACCTCCCCATATATATGTATGGAGTGGAGTTTGCAAATGAAAAGGAACTTTGTGTTCCCAACAAGCAGGTTGAAGGACGGCTTTCACATTCACATATCTCTCAGAACTGAGCATGTGGAGAGACATTCGTTCATCTAGCACAAAGGGAACGGGTTGCAGGAAGAACTTTTACTCTGGTTTCTCAGTCTATTTCCTAGTGCCGGTTTGAAGTTCCTGCAGTTTTCACTGTAAAACCGAGTTGGAGCTAGTACCTACCTATATATATGTATGGAGTGGAGTTTGCAACTGAAAAGGAACTTTGTGTTCCCAACAAGCTAGGTGAAGGACGTCTTTCACACACACTTATCTCTCAGAACTGAGCATGTGGAGAGACGTTCGTTCATCTAGCACAAACGGAACGGGTTGCAAGAGGAACTTTTACTCTGGTTTCTCAGTCTGTTTCCTAGTGCCGGTTTGAAGTTCCTGCAGTTTTCAGTGTAAAACCGAGTTGGAGCTAGTACCTCCCCATAAATATGTATGGAGTGGAGTTTGCAAATGAAAAGGAACTTTGTGTTCCCAACAAGCAGGTTGAAGGACGGCTTTCACATTCACATATCTCTCAGAACTGAGCATGTGGAGAGACATTCGTTCATCTAGCACAAAGTGAACGGGTTGCAGGAGGAACTTTTACTCTGGTTTCTCAGTCTATTTCCTAGTGCCGGTTTGAAGTTCCTGCAGTTTTCACTGTAAAACAGAGTTGGAGCTCGTACCTACCCATATATATGTATGGAGTGGAGTTTGCAAATGAAAAGAAACTTTGTGTTCCCAACAAGCTAGTTGAAGGACGGCTTTCACACACACTTATCTCTCAGAACTGAGCATGTGGAGAGTCGTTCGTTCATCTAGCACAAAGGGAACGGGTTGCAGGAGAAACTTTTACTCTGGTTTCTCAGTCTGTTTCCTAGTGCCGGTTTGAAGTTCCTGCAGTTTTCACTGTAAAACCGAGTTGGAGCTCGTACCTCCCCATATACATATGTGTGGAGTGGAGTTTACAAATGAAAAGAAACTTTGTGTTCCCAACAAGCTAGTTAAAGGACGGCTTTCACATTCACATATCTCTCTGAACTGAGCATGTGGAGAGACGTTCGTTCATGTAGCACAAATGGAACGGGTTGCAGGAGAAACTTTTACTCTGGTTTCTCAGTCTGTTTCCTAGTGCCGGTTTGAAGTTCCTGCAGTTTTCACTGTAAAACCGAGTTGGAGCTCGTACCTCCCCATATACATATGTGTGGAGTGGAGTTTGCAAATGAAAAGGAACTTTGTGTTCCCAACAAGCTAGGTGAAGGACGGCTTTCACATTCACATATCTCTCTGAACTGAGCATGTGGAGAGACGTTCGTTCATGTAGCACAAAGGGATCGGGTTGCAGGAGAAACTTTTACTCTGGTTTCTCAGTCTGTTTCCTAGTGCCGGTTTGAAGTTCCTGCAGTTTTCACTGTAAAACCGAGTTGGAGCTCGTACCTACCCATATATATGTATGGATTGGAGTTTGCAAATGAAAAGAATCTTTGTGTTCCCAACAAGCTAGTTGAAGGACGGCTTTCACATCCATATATCTCTCAGAACTGAGCATGTGGAGAGACATTCGTTCATCTAGCACAAAGGGAACGGGTTGCAGGAGGAACTTTTACTCTGGTTTCTCAGTCTGTTTCCTAGTGCCGGTTTGAAGTTCCTGCAGTTTTCACTGTAAAACCGAGTTGGAGCTAGTACCTACCTATATATATGTATGGAGTGGAGTTTGCAACTGAAAAGGAACTTTGTGTTCCCAACAAGCTAGGTGAAGGACGGCTTTCACACACACTTATCTCTCAGAACTGAGCATGTGGAGAGTCGTTCGTTCATCTAGCACAAAGTGAACGGTTTGCAGGAGAAACTTTTACTCTGGTTTCTCAGTCTGTTTCCTAGTGCCGGTTTTAAGTTCCTGCAGTTTTCACTGTAAAACCGAGTTGGAGCTCGTACCTACCCATATATATGTATGGAGAGGAGTTTGCAAATGAAAAGAAACTTTGTGTTCCCAACAAGCTAGTTGAAGGACGGCTTTCACACACACTTATCTCTCAGAACTGAGCATGGGGAGAGACATTCGTTCATCTAGCACAAACGGAACGGGTTGCAAGAGGAACTTTTACTCTGGTTTCTCAGTCTGTTTCCTAGTGCCGGTTTGAAGTTCCTGCAGTTTTCACTGTAAAACCGATTTGGAGCTAGTACCTCCCCATATATATGTATGGAATGGAGTTTGCCAATGAAAAGGAACTTTGTGTTCCCAACAAGCTATTTGAAGGACGGCTTTCACACACACTTATCTCTCAGAACTGAGCATGGGGAGAGACGTTCGTTCATCTAGCACAAAGGGAACGGGTTGCAGGAGGAACTTTTACTCTGGTTTCTCAGTCTGTTTCCTAGTGCCGGTTTGAAGTTCCTGCAGTTTTCACTGTAAAACCGAGTTGGAGCTCGTACTTCCCCATATACATATGTGTGGAGTGGAGTTTGCAAATGAAAAGGAACTTTGTTTTCCCAACAAGCTAGGTGAAGGACGGCTTTCACATTCACATATCTCTCAGAACTGAGCATGTGGAGAGACATTCGTTCATCTAGCACAAAGGGAACGGGTTGCAGGAGAAACTTTTACTCTGGTTTCTCAGTCTGTTTCCTAGTGCCGGTTTGAAGTTCCTGCAGTTTTCACTGTAAAACCGAGTTGGAGCTCGTACCATCCCATATATATGTATGGAGTGGAGTTTGCAAATCAAAAGAAACTTTGTGTTCCCAACAAGCTAGTTGAAGGACGGCTTTCACATCCACATATCTCTCAGAACTGAGCATGTGGAGAGACATTCGTTCATCTAGCACAAAGGGAACGGGTTGCAGGAGGAACTTTTACTCTGATTTCTCAGTCTGTTTCCTAGTGCCGGTTTGAAGTTCCTGCAATTTTCACTGTAAAACCGAGTTGGAGCTCGTATCTACCTATATATATGTATGGAGTGGAGTTTGCAACTGAAAAGGAACTTTGTGTTCCCAACAAGCTAGTTGAAGGACGGCTTTCACATTCACATATCTCTCAGAACTGAGCATGTGGAGAGACATTCGTTCATCTAGCACAAAGGGAACGGGTTGCAGGGGGAACATTTACTCTGGTTTCTCAGTCTGTTTCCTAGTGCCGGTTTGAAGTTCCTGCAGTTTTCACTGTAAAACCGAGTTGGAGCTAGTACCTACTTATATATATGTATGGAGTGGAGTTTGCAAATGAAAAAAGAAAATTTGTGTTCCCAACAAGCTAGTTGAAGGACGGCTTTCACATCCACATATCTCTCAGAACTGAGCATGTGGAGAGACGTTCGTTCATCTAGCACAAACGGAACGTGTTGCAGGAGGAACTTTTACTCTGGTTTCTCAGTCTGTTTCCTAGTGCCGGTTTGAAGTTCCTGCAGTTTTCACTGTAAAACCAAGTTGGAGCTAGTACCTCCCCATATATATGTATGGATTGGAGTTTGCAAATGAAAAGGAACTTTGTGTTCCCAACAAGCTAGGTGAAGGACGGCTTTCACATACACATATCTCTCAGAACTGAGCATGTGGAGAGACGTTCCTTCATTTAGCACAAAGGGAACGGGTTGCAGGAGGAACTTTTACTCTGGTTTCTCAGTCTGTTTCCTAGTGCCGGTTTGAAGTTCCTGCAGTTTTCACTGTAAAACCGAGTTGGAGCTAGTACCTCCCCATATATATGTATGGAGTGGAGTTTGCAAATGAAAAGGAACTTTGTGTTCCCAACAAGCTAGGTGAAGGACGGCTTTCACACACACATATCTCTCAGAACTGAGCATGTGGAGAGACGTTCGTTCATGTAGCACAAAGGGAACGGGTTGCAGGAGAAACTTTTACTCTGGTTTCTCATTCTGTTTCCTAGTGCCGGTTTGAAGTTCCTGCAGTTTTCACTGTAAAACCGAGTTGGAGCTAGTACATACCTATATATATGTATGGAGTGGAGTTTGCAACTGAAAAGGAACTTTGTGTTCCCAACAAGCTAGGTGAAGGACGGCTTTCACACACACTTATCTCTCAGAACTGAACATGTGGAGAGACATTCGTTCATCTAGCACAAACGGAACGGGTTGCAGGAGGAACTTTTACTCTGGTTTCTCAGTCTGTTTCCTAGTGCCGGTTTGAAGTTCCTGCAGTTTTCACTGTAAAACCGAGTTGGAGCTCGTACCTACCCATATATATGTATGGAGTGGAGTTTACAAATGAAAAGAAACTTTGTGTTCCCAACAAGCTAGTTGAAGGACGGCTTTCACATCCACATATCTCTCAGAACTGAGCATGTGGAGAGACGTTCGTTCATCTAGCACAAAGGGAACGTGTTGCAGGAGGAACTTTTACTCTGGTTTCTCAGTCTGTTTCCTAGTGCCGGTTTGAAGTTCCTGCAGTTTACACTGTAAAACAGAGTTGGAGCTAGTACTTCCCCATATATATGTATGGTGTGGAGTTTGCAAATGAAAAGGAACTTTGTTTTCCCAACAAGCTAGGTGAAGGACGGCTTTCACATACACATATCTCTCAGAACTGAGCATGTGGAGAGACATTCGTTCATCTAGCACAAAGGGAACGGGTTGCAGGAGGAACTTTTACTCTGGTTTCTCAGTCTGTTTCCTAGTGCCGGTTTGAAGTTCCTGCAGTTTTCACTGTAAAACCGAGTTGGAGCTAGTACCTACCTATATATATGTATGGAGTGGAGTTTGCAACTGAAAAGGAACTTTGTGTTCCCAACAAGCTAGGTGAAGGACGGCTTTCACACACACTTATCTCTCAGAACTGAGCATGTGGAGAGTCGTTCGTTCATCTAGCACAAAGGGAACGGTTTGCAGGAGAAACTTTTACTCTGGTTTCTCAGTCTGTTTCCTAGTGCCGGTTTGAAGTTCCTGCAGTTTTCACTGTAAAACCGAGTTGGAGCTCGTACCTACCCATATATATGTATGGATTGGAGTTTGCAAATGAAAAGAAACTTTGTGTTCCCAACAAGCTAGTTGAAGGACGGCTTTCACACACACTTATCTCTCAGAACTGAGCATGGGGAGAGACGTTCGTTCATCTAGCACAAACGGAACGGGTGGCAAGAGGAACTTTTACTCTGGTTTCTCAGTCTGTTTCCTAGTGCCGGTTTGAAGTTCCTGCAGTTTTCACTGTAAAACCGATTTGGAGCTAGTACCTCCCCATATATATGTATGGAATGGAGTTTTCAAATGAAAAGGAACTTTGTGTTCCCAACAAGCTATTTGAAGGACGGCTTTCACACACACTTATCTCTCAGAACTGAGCATGGGGAGAGACGTTCGTTCATGTAGCACAAAGGGAACGGGTTGCAGGAGAAACTTTTACTCTGGTTTCTCAGTCTGTTTCCTAGTGCCGTTTTGAAGTTCCTGCAGTTTTCACTGTAAAACCGAGTTGGAGCTCGTACCTCCCCATATACATATGTGTGGAGTGGAGTTTACAAATGAAAAGAAACTTTGGGTTCCCAACAAGCTAGTTGAAGGACGGCTTTCACATTCACATATCTCTCAGAACTGAGCATGTTGAGAGACATTCGTTCATCTAGCACAAAGGGAACGGGTTGCAGGAGAAACTTTTACTCTGGTTTCTCAGTCTGTTTCCTAGTGCCGGTTTGAAGTTCCTGCAGTTTTCACTGTAAAACCGAGTTGGAGCTCGTACCATCCCATATATCTGTATGGAGTGGAGTTTGCAAATCAAAAGAAACTTTGTGTTCCCAACAAGCTAGTTGAAGGACGGCTTTCACATCCACATATCTCTCAGAACTGAGCATGTGGAGAGACATTCGTTCATCTAGCACAAAGGGAACGGGTTGCAGGAGGAACTTTTACTCTGATTTCTCAGTCTGTTTCCTAGTGCCGGTTTGAAGTTCCTGCAGTTTTCACTGTAAAACCGAGTTGGAGCTCGTATCTACCTATATATATGTATGGAGTGGAGTTTGCAACTGAAAAGGAACTTTGTGTTCCCAACAAGCTAGGTGGAGGACGGCTTTCACACACACTTATTTCTCAGAACTGAGCATGTGGAGAGTCGTTCGTTCATCTAGCACAAAGGGAACGGGTTGCAGGAGAAACTTTTACTCTGGTTTCTCAGTCTGTTTCCTAGTGCCGGTTTGAAGTTCCTGCAGTTTTCACTGTAAAACCGAGTTGGAGCTCGTACCTACCCATATATATGTATGGAGTGGAATTTGCAATTGAAAAGAAACTTTGTGTTCCCAACAAGCTAGTTGAAGGACGGCTTTCACACGCACTTATCTCTCAGAACTGAGCATGGGGAGAGACGTTCGTTCATTTAGCACAAAGGGAACGGGTTGCAGGAGAAACTTTTACTCTGGTTTCTCAGTCTGTTTCCTAGTGTCGGTTTGAAGTTCCTGCAGTTTTCACTGTAAAACCGTGTTGGAGCTCGTACCTCCCCATATACATATGTGTGGAGTGGAGTTTACAAATGAAAAGAAATTTTGTGTTCCCAAAAAGCTAGTTGAAGGACGGCTTTCACATCCACATATCTCTCAGAACTGAGCATGTGGAGAGACGTTCGTTCATCTAGCACAAAGGGAACGTGTTGCAGGAGGAACTTTTACTCTGGTTTCTCAGTCTGTTTCCTAGTGCCGGTTTGAAGTTCCTGCAGTTTTCACTGTAAAACAGATTTGGAGCTAGTACCTCCCCATATATATGTATGGATTGGAGTTTGCAAATGAAAAGGAACTTTGTGTTCCCAACAAGCTAGGTGAAGGACGGGTTTCACATACACATATCTCTCAGAACTGAGCATGTGGAGAGACATTCGTTCATTTAGCACAAAGGGAACGGGTTGCAGGAGGAACTTTTACTCTGGTTTCTCAGTCTGTTTCCTAGTGCCGGTTTGAAGTTCCTGCAGTTTTCACTGTAAAACCGAGTTGGAGCTAGTACTTACCTATATATATGTATGGAGTGGAGTTTGAAAATGAAAAGAAACTTTGTGTTCCCAACAAGCTAGTTGAAGGACGGCTTTCACACACACATATCTCTCAGAACTGAGCATGGGGAGAGACGTTCGTTCATGTAGCACAAAGGGAACGGGTTGCAGGAGAAACTTTTACTCTGGTTTCTCAGTCTGTTTCCTAGTGCCGGTTTGAAGTTCCTGCAGTTTTCACTGTAAAACCGAGTTGGAGCTAGTACCTCCCCATATATATGTATGGAGTGGAGTTTGCAAATGAAAAGGAACTTTGTGTTCCCAACAAGCTAGTTGAAGGACGGCTTTCACACACACTTATCTCTCAGAACTGAGCATGTGGAGAGACGTTCGTTCATCTAGCACAAATGGAACGGGTTGCAGGAGAAACTTTTACTCTGGTTTCTCAGTCTGTTTCCTAGTGCCGGTTTGAAGTTCCTGCAGTTTTCACTGTAAAACCGAGTTGGAGCTCGTACCTCCCAATATACATATGTGTGGAGTGGAGTTTACAAATGAAAAGAAACTTTGGGTTCCCAACAAGCTAGTTGAAGGACGGCTTTCACATTCTCATATCTCTCAGAACTGAGCATGTGGAGAGACATTCGTTCATCTAGCACAAACGGAACGGGTTGCAGGAGGAACTTTTACTCTGGTTTCTCAGTCTGTTTCCTAGTGCCGGTTTGAAGTTCCTGCAGTTTTCACTGTAAAACCGAGTTGGAGCTAGTACCTACCTATATATATGTATGGAGTGGAGTTTGCAACTGAAAAGGAACTTTGTGTTCCCAACAAGCTAGGTGAAGGACGGCTTTCACACACACTTATCTCTCAGAACTGAGCATGTGGAGAGACGTTCGTTCATCTAGCACAAAGGGAACGTGTTGCAGGAGGAACTTTTACTCTGGTTTCTCAGTCTGTTTCCTAGTGCCGGTTTGAATTTCCTGCAGTTTTCACTGTAAAACCGAGTTGGAGCTAGTACCTACCTATATATATGTATGGAGTGGAGTTTGCAAATGAAAAGAAACTTTGTGTTCCCAACAAGCTAGGTGAAGGACGGCTTTCACACACACTTATCTCTCAGAACTAGCATGGGGAGAGACGTTCGTTCATCTAGCACAAAGGGAATTGGTTGCAGGAGAAACTTTTACTCTGGTTTCTCAGTCTGTTTCCTAGTGCCGGTTTGAAGTTCCTGCAGTTTTCAGTGTAAAACCGAGTTGGAGCTAGTACACCCCATATATATGTATGGAGTGGAGTTTGCAACTGAAAAGGAACTTTGTGTTCCCAACAAGCAGGTTGAAGGACGGCTTTCACATTCACATATCTCTCAGAACTGAGCATGTGGAGAGACATTCGTTCATCTAGCACAATGGGAACGGGTTGCAGGAGAAACTTTTACTCTGGTTTCTCAGTCTGTTTCCTAGTGCCGGTTTGAAGTTCCTGCAGTTTTCAGTGTAAAACCGAGTTGGAGCTAGTACCTCCCCATATATATGTATGGAGTGGAGTTTGCAAATGAAAAGGAACTTTGTGTTCCCAACAAGCAGGTTGAAGTACGGCTTTCACATTCACATATCTCTCAGAACTGAGCATGTGGAGAGACATTCGTTCATCTAGCACAAAGGGAACGGGTTGCAGGAGGAAATTTTACTCTGGTTTCTCAGTCTATTTCCTAGTGCCGGTTTGAAGTTCCTGCAGTTTTCACTGTAAAACCGAGTTGGAGCTAGTACCTCCCCATATATATGTATGGAGTGGAGTTTGCAAATGAAAAGGAACTTTGTGTTCCCAACAAGGTAGTTGAAGGACGGCTTTCACACACACTTATCTCTCAGAACTGAGCATGTGGAGAGACGTTCGTTCATGTAGCACAAATGGAACGGGTTGCAGGAGAAACTTTTACTCTGGTTTCTCAGTCTGTTTCCTAGTGCCGGTTTGAAGTTCCTGCAGTTTTCACTGTAAAACCGAGTTGGAGCTCGTACCTCCCCATATACATATGTGTGGAGTGGAGTTTACAAATGAAAAGAAACTTTGGGTTCCCAACAAGCTAGTTGAAGGACGGCTTTCACATTCACATATCTCTCAGAACTGAGCATGTGGAGAGACATTCGTTCATCTAGCACAAACGGAACGGGTTGCAGGAGGAACTTTTACTCTGGTTTCTCAGTCTGTTTCCTAGTGCCGGTTTGAAGTTCCTGCAGTTTTCACTGTAAAACCGAGTTGGAGCTAGTACCTACCTATATATATGTATGGAGTGGAGTTTGCAACTGAAAAGGAACTTTGTGTTCCCAACAAGCTAGGTGAAGGACGGCTTTCACACACACTTATCTCTCAGAACTGAGCAAGTGGAGAGACTTTCGTTCATCTAGCACAAAGGGAAAGTGTTGCAGGAGGAACTATTACTCTGGTTCTCAGTCTGTTTCCTAGTGCCGGTTTGAATTTCCTGCAGTTTTCACTGTAAAACCGAGTTGGAGCTAGTACCTACCTATATATATGTATGGAGTGGAGTTTGCAAATGAAAAGAAACTGTGTGTTCCCAACAAGCTAGGTGAAGGACGGCTTTCACACACACTTATCTCTCAGAACTGAGCATGGGGAGAGACGTTCGTTCATCTAGCACAAATGGAACGGGTTGCAGGAGAAACTTTTCCTCTGGTTTCTCAGTCTGTTTCCTAGTGCCGGTTTGAAGTTCCTGCAGTTTTCAGTGTAAAACCGAGTTGGAGCTAGTACCCCCCATATATATGTATGGAGTGGAGTTTGCAACTGAAAAGGAACTTTGTGTTCCCAACAAGCAGGTTGAAGGACGGCTTTCACATTCACATATCTCTCAGAACTGAGCATGTGGAGAGACATTCGTTCATCTAGCACAAAGGGAACGGGTTGCAGGAGGAACTATTTCTCTGGTTTCTCAGTCTGTTTCCTAGTGCCGGTTTGAAGTTCCTGCAGTTTTCACTGTAAAATCGAGTTGGAGCTAGTACCTACATATATATATGTATGGAGTGGAGTTTGCAAATGAAAGAAACTTTGTGTTCCCAGCAAGCTAGTTGAAGGACGGCTTTCACACACACTTATCTCTCAGAACTGAGCATGTGGAGAGACGTTCGTTCATCTAGCACAAACGGAACGGTTTGCAAGATGAACTTTTACTCTGGTTTCTCAGTCTGTTTCCTAGTGCCGGTTTGAAGTTCCTGCAGTTTTCAGTGTAAAACCGTGTTGGAGCTAGTACCTCCCCATATATATGTATGGAGTGGAGTTTGCAAATGAAAAGGAACTTTGTGTTCCCAACAAGCAGGTTGAAGGACGGCTTTCACATTCACATATCTCTCAGAACTGAGCATGTGGAGAGACATTCGTTCATCTAGCACAAAGGGAACGGGTTGCAGGAGGAACTTTTACTCTGGTTTCTCAGTCTATTTCCTAGTGCCGGTTTGAAGTTCCTGCAGTTTTCACTGTAAAACCGAGTTGGAGCTAGTACCTACCTATATATATGTATGGAGTGGAGTTTGCAACTGAAAAGGAACTTTGTGTTCCCAACAAGCTAGGTGAAGGACGGCTTTCACACACACTTATCTCTCAGAACTGAGCATGTGGAGAGACGTTCGTTCATCTAGCACAAACGGAACGGGTTGCAAGAGGAACTTTTACTCTGGTTTCTCAGTCTGTTTCCTAGTGCCGGTTTGAAGTTCCTGCAGTTTTCAGTGTAAAACCGAGTTGGAGCTAGTACCTCCCCATATATATGTATGGAGTGGAGTTTGCAAATGAAAAGGCACTTTGTGTTCCCAACAAGCAGGTTGAAGGACGGCTTTCACATTCACATATCTCTCAGAACTGAGCATGTGGAGAGACATTCGTTCATCTAGCACAAAGGGAACGGGTTGCAGGAGGAACTTTTACTCTGGTTTCTCAGTCTATTTCCTAGTGCCGGTTTGAAGTTCCTGCAGTTTTCACTGTAAAACAGAGTTGGAGCTCGTACCTACCCATATATATGTATGGAGTGGAGTTTGCAAATGAAAAGAAACTTTGTGTTCCCAACAAGCTAGTTGAAGGACGGCTTTCACACACACTTATCTCTCAGAACTGAGCATGTGGAGAGTCGTTCGTTCATCTAGCACAAAGGGAACGGGTTGCAGGAGAAACTTTTACTCTGGTTTCTCAGTCTGTTTCCTAGTGCCGGTTTGAATTTCCTGCAGTTTTCACTGTAAAACCGAGTTGGAGCTCGTACCTCCCCATATACATATGTGTGGAGTGGAGTTTACAAATGAAAAGAAACTTTGTGTTCCCAACAAGCTAGTTGAAGGACGGCTTTCACATTCACATAGCTCTCTGAACTGAGCATGTGGAGAGACGTTCGTTCATGTAGCACAAAGGGAACGGGTTGCAGGAGAAACTTTTACTCTGGTTTCTCAGTCTGTTTCCTAGTGCCGGATTGAAGTTCCTGCAGTTTTCACTGTAAAACCGAGTTGGAGCTCGTACCTCCCCATATACATATGTGTGGAGTGGAGTTTGCAAATGAAAAGGAACTTTGTGTTCCCAACAAGCTAGTTGAAGGACGGCTTTCACACACTATTATCTCTCAGAACTGAGCATGTGGAGAGACATTCTTTCATCTAGCACAATGGGAACGGGTTGCAGGGGAAACTTTTACTCTGGTTTCTCAGTCTGTTTCCTAGTGCCGGTTTGAAGTTCCTGCAGTTTTCACTGTAAAACCGAGTTGGAGCTCTTACATCCCCATATACATATATGTGGAGTGGAGTTTACAAATGAAAAGAAACATTGTGTTCCCAACAAGCTAGTTGAAGGACGGCTTTCACATTCACATATCTCTCAGAACTGAGCATGTGGAGAGACATTCGTTCATCTAGCACAAAGGGAACGGTTTGCAGGAGGAACTATTACTCTGGTTTCTCAGTCTGTTTCCTAGTGCCGGTTTGAAGTTCCTGCAGTTTTCACTGTAAAATCGAGTTGGAGCTAGTACCTACATATATATATGTATGGAGTGGAGTTTGCAAATGAAAAGGAACTTTGTGTTCCCAACAAGCTAGTTGAAGGACGGCTTTCACACACACTTATCTCTCAGAACTGAGCATGTGGAGAGTCGTTCGTTCATCTAGCACAAAGGGAACGGGTTGCAGGAGGAACTTTTACTCTGGTTTCTCAGTCTGTTTCCTAGTGCCGGTTTGAAGTTCCTGCAGTTTTCACTGTAAAACCGAGTTGGAGCTAGTACCTACCTATATATATGTATGGAGTGGAGTTTGCAACTGAAAAGGAACTTTGTGTTCCCAACAAGCTAGGTGAAGGACGGCTTTCACACACACTTATCTCTCAGAACTGAGCATGTGGAGAGTCGTTCGTTCATCTAGCACAAAGGGAACGGTTTGCAGGAGAAACTTTTACTCTGGTTTCTCAGTCTGTTTCCTAGTGCCGGTTTGAAGTTCCTGCAGTTTTCACTGTAAAACCGAGTTGGAGCTCGTACCTACCCATATATATGTATGGAGTGGAGTTTGCAAATGAAAAGAAACTTTGTGTTCCCAACAAGCTAGTTGAAGGACGGCTTTCACACACACTTATCTCTCAGAACTGAGCATGGGGAGAGACGTTCGTTCATCTAGCACAAACGGAACGGGTGGCAAGAGGAACTTTTACTCTAGTTTCTCAGTCTGTTTCCTAGTGCCGGTTTGAAGTTCCTGCAGTTTTCACTGTAAAACCGATTTGGAGCTAGTACCTCCCCATATATATGTATGGAATGGAGTTTGCAAATGAAAAGGAACTTTGTGTTCCCAACAAGCTATTTGAAGGACGGCTTTCACACACACTTATCTCTCAGAACTGAGCATGGGGAGAGACGTTCGTTCATGTAGCACAAAGGGAACGGGTTGCAGAAGAAACTTTTCTCTGGTTTCTCAGTCTGTTTCCTAGTGCCGGTTTGAAGTTCCTGCAGTTTTCACTGTAAAACCGAGTTGGAGCTCGTACCTCCCCATATACATATGTGTGGAGTGGAGTTTACAAATGAAAAGAAACTTTGTGTTCCCAACAAGCTAGTTGAAGGACGGCTTTCACATTCACATATCTCTCAGAACTGAGCATGTTGAGAGACATTCGTTCATCTAGCACAAAGGGAACGGGTTGCAGGAGAAACTTTTACTCTGGTTTCTCAGTCTGTTTCCTAGTGCCGGTTTGAAGTTCCTGCAGTTTTCACTCTAAAACCGAGTTGGAGCTCGTACCATCCCATATATATGTATGGAGTGGAGTTTGCAAATGAAAAGAAACTTTGTGTTCCCAACAAGCTAGTTGAAGGACGGCTTTCACACACACTTATCTCTCAGAACTGAGCATGTGGAGAGTCGTTCGTTCATCTAGCACAAAGGGAACGGGTTGCAGGAGAAACTTTTACTCTGGTTTCTCAGTCTGTTTCCTAGTGCCGGTTTGAAGTTCCTGCAGTTTTCACTGTAAAACCGAGTTGGAGCTCGTACCTCCCCATATACATATGTGTGGAGTGGAGTTTACAAATGAAAAGAAACTTTGTGTTCCCAACAAGCTAGTTGAAGGACGGCTTTCACATTCACATAGCTCTCTGAACTGAGCATGTGGAGAGACGTTCGTTCATGTAGCACAAAGGGAACGGGTTGCAGGAGAAACTTTTACTCTGGTTTCTCAGTCTGTTTCCTAGTGCCGGTTTGAAGTTCCTGCAGTTTTCACTGTAAAACCGAGTTGGAGCTCGTACCTCCCCATATACATATGTGTGGAGTGGAGTTTACAAATGAAAAGAAACTTTGTGTTCCCAACAAGCTTGTTGAAGGACGGCTTTCACATTCACATATCTCTCAGAACTGAGCATGTTGAGAGACATTCGTTCATCTAGCACAAAGGGAACGGGTTGCAGGAGGAACTTTTACTCTGGTTTCTCAGTCTGTTTCCTAGTGCCGGTTTGAAGTTCCTGCAGTTTTCACTGTAAAACCGAGTTGGAGCTCGTACCATCCCATATATATGTATGGAGTGGAGTTTGCAACTGAAAAGGAACTTTGTGTTCCCAACAAGCTAGGTGGAGGACGGCTTTCACACACACTTATTTCTCAGAACTGAGCATGTGGAGAGTCGTTCGTTCATCTAGCACAAAGGGAACGGGTTGCAGGAGAAACTTTTACTCTGGTTTCTCAGTCTGTTTCCTAGTGCCGGTTTGAAGTTCCTGCAGTTTTCACTGTAAAACCGAGTTGGAGCTCGTACCTACCCATATATATGTATGGAGTGGAATTTGCAATTGAAAAGAAACTTTGTGTTCCCAACAAGCTAGTTGAAGGACGGCTTTCACACGCACTTATCTCTCAGAACTGAGCATGGGGAGAGACGTTCGTTCATTTAGCACAAAGGGAACGGGTTGCAGGAGAAACTTTTACTCTGGTTTCTCAGTCTGTTTCCTAGTGTCGGTTTGAAGTTCCTGCAGTTTTCACTGTAAAACCGTGTTGGAGCTCGTACCTCCCCATATACATATGTGTGGAGTGGAGTTTACAAATGAAAAGAAATTTTGTGTTCCCAACAAGCTAGTTGAAGGACGGCTTTCACATCCACATATCTCTCAGAACTGAGCATGTGGAGAGACGTTCGTTCATCTAGCACAAAGGGAACGTGTTGCAGGAGGAACTTTTACTCTGGTTTCTCAGTCTGTTTCCTAGTGCCGGTTTGAAGTTCCTGCAGTTTTCACTGTAAAACAGAGTTGGAGCTAGTACCTCCTCATATATATGTATGGATTGGAGTTTGCAAATGAAAAGGAACTTTGTGTTCCCAACAAGCTAGGTGAAGGACGGGTTTCACATACACATATCTCTCAGAACTGAGCATGTGGAGAGACATTCGTTCATTTAGCACAAAGGGAACGGGTTGCAGGAGGAACTTTTACTCTGGTTTCTCAGTCTGTTTCCTAGTGCCGGTTTGAAGTTCCTGCAGTTTTCACTGTAAAACCGAGTTGGAGCTAGTACTTACCTATATATATGTATGGAGTGGAGTTTGAAAATGAAAAGAAACTTTGTGTTCCCAACAAGCTAGTTGAAGGACGGCTTTCACACACACATATCTCTCAGAACTGAGCATGGGGAGAGACGTTCGTTCATGTAGCACAAAGGGAACGGGTTGCAGGAGAAACTTTTACTCTGGATTCTCAGTCTGTTTCCTAGTGCCGGTTTGAAGTTCCTGCAGTTTTCACTGTAAAACCGAGTTGGAGCTAGTACCTCCCCATATATATGTATGGAGTGGAGTTTGCAAATGAAAAGGAACTTTGTGTTCCCAACAAGCTAGTTGAAGGACGGCTTTCACACACACTTATCTCTCAGAACTGAGCATGTGGAGAGACGTTCGTTCATCTAGCACAAATGGAACGGGTTGCAGGAGAAACTTTTACTCTGGTTTCTCAGTCTGTTTCCTAGGGCCGGTTTGAAGTTCCTGCAGTTTTCACTGTAAAACCGAGTTGGAGCTCGTACCTCCCAATATACATATGTGTGGAGTGGAGTTTACAAATGAAAAGAAACTTTGGGTTCCCAACAAGCTAGTTGAAGGACGGCTTTCACATTCACATATCTCTCAGAACTGAGCATGTGGAGAGACATTCGTTCATCTAGCACAAACGGAACGGGTTGCAGGAGGAACTTTTACTCTGGTTTCTCAGTCTGTTTCCTAGTGCCGGTTTGAAGTTCCTGCAGTTTTCACTGTAAAACCGAGTTGGAGCTAGTACCTACCTATATATATGTATGGAGTGGAGTTTGCAACTGAAAAGGAACTTTGTGTTCCCAACAAGCTAGGTGAAGGACGGCTTTCACACACACTTATCTCTCAGAACTGAGCATGTGGAGAGACGTTCGTTCATCTAGCACAAAGGGAACGTGTTGCAGGAGGAACTTTTACTCTGGTTTCTCAGTCTGTTTCCTAGTGCCGGTTTGAATTTCCTGCAGTTTTCACTGTAAAACCGAGTTGGAGCTAGTACCTACCTATATATATGTATGGAGTGGAGTTTGCAAATGAAAAGAAACTTTGTGTTCCCAACAAGCTAGGTGAAGGACGGCTTTCACACACACTTATCTCTCAGAACTGAGCATGGGGAGAGACGTTCGTTCATCTAGCACAAAGGGAATTGGTTGCAGGAGAAACTTTTACTCTGGTTTCTCAGTCTGTTTCCTAGTGCCGGTTTGAAGTTCCTGCAGTTTTCAGTGTAAAACCGAGTTGGAGCTAGTACCCCCCATATATATGTATGGAGTGGAGTTTGCAACTGAAAAGGAACTTTGTGTTCCCAACAAGCAGGTTGAAGGACGGCTTTCACATTCACATATCTCTCAGAACTGAGCATGTGGAGAGACATTCGTTCATCTAGCACAAAGTGAACGGGATGCAGGAGGAACTATTTCTCTGGTTTCTCAGTCTGTTTCCTAGTGCCGGTTTGAAGTTCCTGCAGTTTTCACTGTAAAATCGAGTTGGAGCTAGTACCTACATATATATATGTATGGAGTGGAGTTTGCAAATGAAAGAAACTTTGTGTTCCCAGCAAGCTAGTTGAAGGACGGCTTTCACACACACTTATCTCTCAGAACTGAGCATGTGGAGAGACGTTCGTTCATCTAGCACAAACGGAACGGGTTGCAAGAGGAACTTTTACTCTGGTTTCTCAGTCTGTTTCCTAGTGCCGGTTTGAATTTCCTGCAGTTTTCAGTGTAAAACCGAGTTGGAGCTAGTACCTCCCCATATATATGTATGGAGTGGAGTTTGCAAATGAAAAGGAACTTTGTGTTCCCAACAAGCAGGTTGAAGGACGGCTTTTACATTCAAATATCTCTCAGAACTGAGCATGTGGAGAGACATTCGTTCATCTAGCACAAAGGGAACGGGTTGCAGGAGGAACTTTTACTCTGGTTTCTCAGTCTATTTCCTAGTGCCGGTTTGAAGTTCCTGCAGTTTTCACTGTAAAACCGAGTTGGAGCTAGTACCTACCTATATATAAGTATGGAGTGGAGTTTGCAACTGAAAAGGAACTTTGTGTTCCCAACAAGTTAGGTGAAGGACGGCTTTCACACACACTTATCTCTCAGAACTGAGCATGTGGAGAGTCGTTCGTTCATCTAGTACAAATGGAACGGTTTGCAGGAGAAACTTTTACTCTGGTTACTCAGTCTGTTTCCTAGTGCCGGTTTGAAGTTCCTGCAGTTTTCACTGTAAAACCGAGTTGGAGCTCGTACCTTCCCTTATATATGTATGGAGTGGAGTTTGCAAATGAAAAGAAACTTTGTGTTCCCAACAAGCTATTTGAAGGACGGCTTTCACACACACTTATCTCTCAGAACTGAGCATGTGGAGAGTCGTTCGTTCATCTAGCACAATGGGAACGGGTTGCAGGAGAAACTTTTACTCTGGTTTCTCAGTCTGTTTCCTAGTGCCGGTTTGAAGTTCCTGCAGTTTTCACTGTAAAACCGAGTTGGAGCTCGTACCTACCCATATATATGTATGGAGTGGAGTTTGCAAATGAAAAGAAACTTTGGGTTCCCAACAAGCTAGTTGAAGGACGGCTTTCACATACACATAACTCTCAGAACTGAGCATGTGGAGAGACGTTCGTTCATCTAGCACAAACGGAACGGGTTGCAAGAGGAACTTTTACTCTGGTTTCTCAGTCTGTTTCCTAGTGCCGGTTTGAAGTTCCTGCAGTTTTCAGTGTAAAACCGAGTTGGAGCTAGTACCTCCCCATATATATGTATGGAGTGGAGTTTGCAAATGAAAAGGAACTTTGTGTTCCCAACAAGCAGGTTGAAGTACGGCTTTCACATTCACATATCTCTCAGAACTGAGCATGTGGAGAGACATTCGTTCATCTAGCACAAAGGGAACGGGTTGCAGGAGGAAATTTTACTCTGGTTTCTCAGTCTATTTCCTAGTGCCGGTTTGAAGTTCCTGCAGTTTTCACTGTAAAACCGAGTTGGAGCTAGTACCTCCCCATATATATGTATGGAGTGGAGTTTGCAAATGAAAAGGAACTTTGTGTTCCCAACAAGCTAGTTGAAGGACGGCTTTCACACACACTTATCTCTCAGAACTGAGCATGTGGAGAGACGTTCGTTCATGTAGCACAAATGGAACGGGTTGCAGGAGAAACTTTTACTCTGGTTTCTCAGTCTGTTTCCTAGTGCCGGTTTGAAGTTCCTGCAGTTTTCACTGTAAAACCGAGTTGGAGCTCGTACCTCCCCATATACATATGTGTGGAGTGGAGTTTACAAATGAAAAGAAACTTTGGGTTCCCAACAAGCTAGTTGAAGGACGGCTTTCACATTCACATATCTCTCAGAACTGAGCATGTGGAGAGACATTCGTTCATCTAGCACAAACGGAACGGGTTGCAGGAGGAACTTTTACTCTGGTTTCTCAGTCTGTTTCCTAGTGCCGGTTTGAAGTTCCTGCAGTTTTCACTGTAAAACCGAGTTGGAGCTAGCACCTACCTATATATATGTATGGAGTGGAGTTTGCAACTGAAAAGGAACTTTGTGTTCCCAACAAGCTAGGTGAAGGACGGCTTTCACACACACTTATCTCTCAGAACTGAGCAAGTGGAGAGACGTTCGTTCATCTAGCACAAAGGGAACGTGTTGCAGGAGGAACTATTACTCTGGTTCTCAGTCTGTTTCCTAGTGCCGGTTTGAATTTCCTGCAGTTTTCACTGTAAAACCGAGTTGGAGCTAGTACCTACCTATATATATGTATGGAGTGGAGTTTGCAAATGAAAAGAAACTGTGTGTTCCCAACAAGCTAGGTGAAGGACGGCTTTCACACACACTTATCTCTCAGAACTGAGCATGGGGAGAGACGTTCGTTCATCTAGCACAAATGGAACGGGTTGCAGGAGAAACTTTTCCTCTGGTTTCTCAGTCTGTTTCCTAGTGCCGGTTTGAAGTTCCTGCAGTTTTCAGTGTAAAACCGAGTTGGAGCTAGTACCCCCCATATATATGTATGGAGTGGAGTTTGCAACTGAAAAGGAACTTTGTGTTCCCAACAAGCAGGTTGAAGGACGGCTTTCACATTCACATATCTCTCAGAACTGAGCATGTGGAGAGACATTCGTTCATCTAGCACAAAGGGAACGGGTTGCAGGAGGAACTATTTCTCTGGTTTCTCAGTCTGTTTCCTAGTGCCGGTTTGAAGTTCCTGCAGTTTTCACTGTAAAATCGAGTTGGAGCTAGTACCTACATATATATATGTATGGAGTGGAGTTTGCAAATGAAAGAAACTTTGTGTTCCCAGCAAGCTAGTTGAAGGACGGCTTTCACACACACTTATCTCTCAGAACTGAGCATGTGGAGAGACGTTCGTTCATCTAGCACAAACGGAACGGTTTGCAAGAGGAACTTTTACTCTGGTTTCTCAGTCTGTTTCCTAGTGCCGGTTTGAAGTTCCTGCAGTTTTCAGTGTAAAACCGAGTTGGAGCTAGTACCTCCCCATATATATGTATGGAGTGGAGTTTGCAAATGAAAAGGAACTTTGTGTTCCCAAGAAGCAGGTTGAAGGACGGCTTTCACATTCACATATCTCTCAGAACTGAGCATGTGGAGAGACATTCGTTCATCTAGCACAAAGTGAACGGGTTGCAGGAGGAACTTTTACTCTGGTTTCTCAGTCTATTTCCTAGTGCCGGTTTGAAGTTCCTGCAGTTTTCACTGTAAAACCGAGTTGGAGCTAGTACCTACCTATATATATGTATGGAGTGGAGTTTGCAACTGAAAAGGAACTTTGTGTTCCCAACAAGCTAGGTGAAGGACGGCTTTCACACACACTTATCTCTCAGAACTGAGCATGTGGAGAGACGTTCGTTCATCTAGCACAAACGGAACGGGTTGCAAGAGGAACTTTTACTCTGGTTTCTCAGTCTGTTTCCTAGTGCCGGTTTGAAGTTCCTGCAGTTTTCAGTGTAAAACCGAGTTGGAGCTAGTACCTCCCCATATATATGTATGGAGTGGAGTTTGCAAATGAAAAGGCACTTTGTGTTCCCAACAAGCAGGTTGAAGGACGGCTTTCACATTCACATATCTCTCAGAACTGAGCATGTGGAGAGACATTCGTTCATCTAGCACAAAGGGAACGGGTTGCAGGAGGAACTTTTACTCTGGTTTCTCAGTCTATTTCCTAGTGCCGGTTTGAAGTTCCTGCAGTTTTCACTGTAAAACAGAGTTGGAGCTCGTACCTACCCATATATATGTATGGAGTGGAGTTTGCAAATGAAAAGAAACTTTGTGTTCCCAACAAGCTAGTTGAAGGACGGCTTTCACACACACTTATCTCTCAGAACTGTGCATGTGGAGAGTCGTTCGTTCATCTAGCACAAAGGGAACGGGTTGCAGGAGAAACTTTTACTCTGGTTTCTCAGTCTGTTTCCTAGTGCCGGTTTGAAGTTCCTGCAGTTTTCACTGTAAAACCGAGTTGGAGCTCGTACCTCCCCATATACATATGTGTGGAGTGGAGTTTACAAATGAAAAGAAACTTTGTGTTCCCAACAAGCTAGTTGAAGGACGGCTTTCACATTCACATAGCTCTCTGAACTGAGCATGTGGAGAGACGTTCGTTCATGTAGCACAAAGGGAACGGGTTGCAGGAGAAACTTTTACTCTGGTTTCTCAGTCTGTTTCCTAGTGCCGGATTGAAGTTCCTGCAGTTTTCACTGTAAAACCGAGTTGGAGCTCGTACCTCCCCATATACATATGTGTGGAGTGGAGTTTGCAAATGAAAAGGAACTTTGTGTTCCCAACAAGCTAGTTGAAAGACGGCTTTCACACACTATTATCTCTCAGAACTGAGCATGTGGAGAGACATTCTTTCATCTAGCACAATGGGAACGGTTTGCAGGGGAAACTTTTACTCTGGTTTCTCAGTCTGTTTCCTAGTGCCGGTTTGAAGTTCCTGCAGTTTTCACTGTAAAACCGAGTTGGAGCTCTTACATCCCCATATACATATGTGTGGAGTGGAGTTTACAAATGAAAAGAAACATTGTGTTCCCAACAAGCTAGTTGAAGGACGGCTTTCACATTCACATATCTCTCAGAACTGAGCATGTGGAGAGACATTCGTTCATCTAGCACAAAGGGAACGGTTTGCAGGAGGAACTATTACTCTGGTTTCTCAGTCTGTTTCCTAGTGCCGGTTTGAAGTTCCTGCAGTTTTCACTGTAAAATCGAGTTGGAGCTAGTACCTACATATATATATGTATGGAGTGGAGTTTGCAAATGAAAAGGAACTTTGTGTTCCCAACAAGCTAGTTGAAGGACGGCTTTCACACACACTTATCTCTCAGAACTGAGCATGTGGAGAGTCGTTCGTTCATCTAGCACAAAGGGAACGGGTTGCAGGAGGAACTTTTACTCTGGTTTCTCAGTCTGTTTCCTAGTGCCGGTTTGAAGTTCCTGCAGTTTTCACTGTAAAACCGAGTTGGAGCTAGTACCTACCTATATATATGTATGGAGTGGAGTTTGCAACTGAAAAGGAACTTTGTGTTCCCAACAAGCTAGGTGAAGGACGGCTTTCACACACACTTATCTCTCAGAACTGAGCATGTGGAGAGTCGTTCGTTCATCTAGCACAAAGGGAACGGGTGGCAGGAACAAATTTTACTCTGGTTTCTCAGTCTGTTTCCTAGTGCCGGTTTGAAGTTCCTGCAGTTTTCACTGTAAAACCGAGTTGGAGCTCGTACCTACCCATATATATGTATGGAGTGGAGTTTGCAAATGAAAAGAAACTTTGTGTTCCCAACAAGCTAGTTGAAGGACGGCTTTCACACACACTTATCTCTCAGAACTGAGCATGGGGAGAGACGTTCGTTCATCTAGCACAAACGGAACGGGTGGCAAGAGGAACTTTTACTCTGGTTTCTCAGTCTGTTTCCTAGTGCCGGTTTGAAGTTCCTGCAGTTTTCACTGTAAAACCGATTTGGAGCTAGTACCTCCCCATATATATGTATGGAATGGAGTTTGCAAATGAAAAGGAACTTTGTGTTCCCAACAAGCTATTTGAAGGACGGCTTTCACACACACTTATCTCTCAGAACTGAGCATGGGGAGAGACGTTCGTTCATGTAGCACAAAGGGAACGGGTTGCAGAAGAAACTTTTACTCTGGTTTCTCAGTCTGTTTCCTAGTGCCGGTTTGAAGTTCCTGCAGTTTTCACTGTAAAACCGAGTTGGAGCTCGTACCTCCCCATATACATATGTGTGGAGTGGAGTTTACAAATGAAAAGAAACTTTGGGTTCCCAACAAGCTAGTTGAAGGACGGCTTTCACATTCACATATCTCTCAGAACTGAGCATGTTGAGAGACATTCGTTCATCTAGCACAAACGGAACGGGTTGCAGGAGGAACTTTTACTCTGGTTTCTCAGTCTGTTTCCTAGTGCCGGTTTGAAGTTCCTGCAGTTTTCACTGTAAAACCGAGTTGGAGCTAGCACCTACCTATATATATGTATGGAGTGGAGTTTGCAACTGAAAAGGAACTTTGTGTTCCCAACAAGCTAGGTGAAGGACGGCTTTCACACACACTTATCTCTCAGAACTGAGCAAGTGGAGAGACTTTCGTTCATCTAGCACAAAGGGAACGTGTTGCAGGAGGAACTATTACTCTGGTTCTCAGTCTGTTTCCTAGTGCCGGTTTGAATTTCCTGCAGTTTTCACTGTAAAACCGAGTTGGGGCTAGTACCTACCTATATATATGTATGGAGTGGAGTTTGCAAATGAAAAGAAACTGTGTGTTCCCAACAAGCTAGGTGAAGGACGGCTTTCACACACACTTATCTCTCAGAACTGAGCATGGGGAGAGACGTTCGTTCATCTAGCACAAATGGAACGGGTTGCAGGAGAAACTTTTCCTCTGGTTTCTCAGTCTGTTTCCTAGTGCCGGTTTGAAGTTCCTGCAGTTTTCAGTGTAAAACCGAGTTGGAGCTAGTACCCCCCATATATATGTATGGAGTGGAGTTTGCAACTGAAAAGGAACTTTGTGTTCCCAACAAGCAGGTTGAAGGACGGCTTTCACATTCACATATCTCTCAGAACTGAGCATGTGGAGAGACATTCGTTCATCTAGCACAAAGGGAACGGGTTGCAGGAGGAACTATTTCTCTGGTTTCTCAGTCTGTTTCCTAGTGCCGGTTTGAAGTTCCTGCAGTTTTCACTGTAAAATCGAGTTGGAGCTAGTACCTACATATATATATGTATGGAGTGGAGTTTGCAAATGAAAGAAACTTTGTGTTCCCAGCAAGCTAGTTGAAGGACGGCTTTCACACACACTTATCTCTCAGAACTGAGCATGTGGAGAGACGTTCGTTCATCTAGCACAAACGGAACGGTTTGCAAGATGAACTTTTACTCTGGTTTCTCAGTCTGTTTCCTAGTGCCGGTTTGAAGTTCCTGCAGTTTTCAGTGTAAAACCGTGTTGGAGCTAGTACCTCCCCATATATATGTATGGAGTGGAGTTTGCAAATGAAAAGGAACTTTGTGTTCCCAACAAGCAGGTTGAAGGACGGCTTTCACATTCACATATCTCTCAGAACTGAGCATGTGGAGAGACATTCGTTCATCTAGCACAAAGGGAACGGGTTGCAGGAGGAACTTTTACTCTGGTTTCTCAGTCTATTTCCTAGTGCCGGTTTGAAGTTCCTGCAGTTTTCACTGTAAAACCGAGTTGGAGCTAGTACCTACCTATATATATGTATGGAGTGGAGTTTGCAACTGAAAAGGAACTTTGTGTTCCCAACAAGCTAGGTGAAGGACGGCTTTCACACACACTTATCTCTCAGAACTGAGCATGTGGAGAGACGTTCGTTCATCTAGCACAAACGGAACGGGTTGCAAGAGGAACTTTTACTCTGGTTTCTCAGTCTGTTTCCTAGTGCCGGTTTGAAGTTCCTGCAGTTTTCAGTGTAAAACCGAGTTGGAGCTAGTACCTCCCCATATATATGTATGGAGTGGAGTTTGCAAATGAAAAGGCACTTTGTGTTCCCAACAAGCAGGTTGAAGGACGGCTTTCACATTCACATATCTCTCAGAACTGAGCATGTGGAGAGACATTCGTTCATCTAGCACAAAGGGAACGGGTTGCAGGAGGAACTTTTACTCTGGTTTCTCAGTCTATTTCCTAGTGCCGGTTTGAAGTTCCTGCAGTTTTCACTGTAAAACAGAGTTGGAGCTCGTACCTACCCATATATATGTATGGAGTGGAGTTTGCAAATGAAAAGAAACTTTGTGTTCCCAACAAGCTAGTTGAAGGACGGCTTTCACACACACTTATCTCTCAGAACTGAGCATGTGGAGAGTCGTTCGTTCATCTAGCACAAAGGGAACGGGTTGCAGGAGAAACTTTTACTCTGGTTTCTCAGTCTGTTTCCTAGTGCCGGTTTGAAGTTCCTGCAGTTTTCACTGTAAAACCGAGTTGGAGCTCGTACCTCCCCATATACATATGTGTGGAGTGGAGTTTACAAATGAAAAGAAACTTTGTGTTCCCAACAAGCTAGTTGAAGGACGGCTTTCACATTCACATAGCTCTCTGAACTGAGCATGTGGAGAGACGTTCGTTCATGTAGCACAAAGGGAACGGGTTGCAGGAGAAACTTTTACTCTGGTTTCTCAGTCTGTTTCCTAGTGCCGGATTGAAGTTCCTGCAGTTTTCACTGTAAAACCGAGTTGGAGCTCGTACCTCCCCATATACATATGTGTGGAGTGGAGTTTGCAAATGAAAAGGAACTTTGTGTTCCCAACAAGCTAGTTGAAGGACGGCTTTCACACACTATTATCTCTCAGAACTGAGCATGTGGAGAGACATTCGTTCATCTAGCACAAAGGGAACGGTTTGCAGGAGGAACTATTACTCTGGTTTCTCAGTCTGTTTCCTAGTGCCGGTTTGAAGTTCCTGCAGTTTTCACTGTAAAATCGAGTTGGAGCTAGTACCTACATATATATATGTATGGAGTGGAGTTTGCAAATGAAAAGGAACTTTGTGTTCCCAACAAGCTAGTTGAAGGACGGCTTTCACACACACTTATCTCTCAGAACTGAGCATGTGGAGAGTCGTTCGTTCATCTAGCACAAAGGGAACGGGTTGCAGGAGGAACTTTTACTCTGGTTTCTCAGTCTGTTTCCTAGTGCCGGTTTGAAGTTCCTGCAGTTTTCACTGTAAAACCGAGTTGGAGCTAGTACCTACCTATATATATGTATGGAGTGGAGTTTGCAACTGAAAAGGAACTTTGTGTTCCCAACAAGCTAGGTGAAGGACGGCTTTCACACACACTTATCTCTCAGAACTGAGCATGTGGAGAGTCGTTCGTTCATCTAGCACAAAGGGAACGGTTTGCAGGAGAAACTTTTACTCTGGTTTCTCAGTCTGTTTCCTAGTGCCGGTTTGAAGTTCCTGCAGTTTTCACTGTAAAACCGAGTTGGAGCTCGTACCTACCCATATATATGTATGGAGTGGAGTTTGCAAATGAAAAGAAACTTTGTGTTCCCAACAAGCTAGTTGAAGGACGGCTTTCACACACACTTATCTCTCAGAACTGAGCATGGGGAGAGACGTTCGTTCATCTAGCACAAACGGAACGGGTGGCAAGAGGAACTTTTACTCTGGTTTCTCAGTCTGTTTCCTAGTGCCGGTTTGAAGTTCCTGCAGTTTTCACTGTAAAACCGATTTGGAGCTAGTACCTCCCCATATATATGTATGGAATGGAGTTTGCAAATGAAAAGGAACTTTGTGTTCCCAACAAGCTATTTGAAGGACGGCTTTCACACACACTTATCTCTCAGAACTGAGCATGGGGAGAGACGTTCGTTCATGTAGCACAAAGGGAACGGGTTGCAGAAGAAACTTTTACTCTGGTTTCTCAGTCTGTTTCCTAGTGCCGGTTTGAAGTTCCTGCAGTTTTCACTGTAAAACCGAGTTGGAGCTCGTACCTCCCCATATACATATGTGTGGAGTGGAGTTTACAAATGAAAAGAAACTTTGTGTTCCCAACAAGCTAGTTGAAGGACGGCTTTCACATTCACATATCTCTCAGAACTGAGCATGTTGAGAGACATTCGTTCATCTAGCACAAAGGGAACGGGTTGCAGGAGAAACTTTTACTCTGGTTTCTCAGTCTGTTTCCTAGTGCCGGTTTGAAGTTCCTGCAGTTTTCACTGTAAAACCGAGTTGGAGCTCGTACCATCCCATATATATGTATGGAGTGGAGTTTGCAAATGAAAAGAAACTTTGTGTTCCCAACAAGCTAGTTGAAGGACGGCTTTCACACACACTTATCTCTCAGAACTGAGCATGTGGAGAGTCGTTCGTTCATCTAGCACAAAGGGAACGGGTTGCAGGAGAAACTTTTACTCTGGTTTCTCAGTCTGTTTCCTAGTGCCGGTTTGAAGTTCCTGCAGTTTTCACTGTAAAACCGAGTTGGAGCTCGTACCTCCCCATATACATATGTGTGGAGTGGAGTTTACAAATGAAAAGAAACTTTGTGTTCCCAACAAGCTAGTTGAAGGACGGCTTTCACATTCACATAGCTCTCTGAACTGAGCATGGGGAGAGACGTTCGTTCATGTAGCACAAAGGGAACGGGTTGCAGGAGAAACTTTTACTCTGGTTTCTCAGTCTGTTTCCTAGTGCCGGTTTGAAGTTCCTGCAGTTTTCACTGTAAAACCGAGTTGGAGCTCGTACCTCCCCATATACATATGTGTGGAGTGGAGTTTACAAATGAAAAGAAACTTTGTGTTCCCAACAAGCTAGTTGAAGGACGGCTTTCACATTCACATATCTCTCAGAACTGAGCATGTTGAGAGACATTCGTTCATCTAGCACAAAGGGAACGGGTTGCAGGAGGAACTTTTACTCTGGTTTCTCAGTCTGTTTCCTAGTGCCGGTTTGAAGTTCCTGCAGTTTTCACTGTAAAACCGAGTTGGAGCTCGTACCATCCCATATATATGTATGGAGTGGAGTTTGCAACTGAAAAGGAACTTTGTGTTCCCAACAAGCTAGGTGGAGGACGGCTTTCACACACACTTATTTCTCAGAACTGAGCATGTGGAGAGTCGTTCGTTCATCTAGCACAAAGGGAACGGGTTGCAGGAGAAACTTTTACTCTGGTTTCTCAGTCTGTTTCCTAGTGCCGGTTTGAAGTTCCTGCAGTTTTCACTGTAAAACCGAGTTGGAGCTCGTACCTACCCATATATATGTATGGAGTGGAATTTGCAATTGAAAAGAAACTTTGTGTTCCCAACAAGCTAGTTGAAGGACGGCTTTCACACGCACTTATCTCTCAGAACTGAGCATGGGGAGAGACGTTCGTTCATTTAGCACAAAGGGAACGGGTTGCAGGAGAAACTTTTACTCTGGTTTCTCAGTCTGTTTCCTAGTGTCGGTTTGAAGTTCCTGCAGTTTTCACTGTAAAACCGTGTTGGAGCTCGTACCTCCCCATATACATATGTGTGGAGTGGAGTTTACAAATGAAAAGAAATTTTGTGTTCCCAAAAAGCTAGTTGAAGGACGGCTTTCACATCCACATATCTCTCAGAACTGAGCATGTGGAGAGACGTTCGTTCATCTAGCACAAAGGGAACGTGTTGCAGGAGGAACTTTTACTCTGGTTTCTCAGTCTGTTTCCTAGTGCCGGTTTGAAGTTCCTGCAGTTTTCACTGTAAAACAGAGTTGGAGCTAGTACCTCCCCATATATATGTATGGATTGGAGTTTGCAAATGAAAAGGAACTTTGTGTTCCCAACAAGCTAGGTGAAGGACGGGTTTCACATACACATATCTCTCAGAACTGAGCATGTGGAGAGACATTCGTTCATTTAGCACAAAGGGAACGGGTTGCAGGAGGAACTTTTACTCTGGTTTCTCAGTCTGTTTCCTAGTGCCGGTTTGAAGTTCCTGCAGTTTTCACTGTAAAACCGAGTTGGAGCTAGTACTTACCTATATATATGTATGGAGTGGAGTTTGAAAATGAAAAGAAACTTTGTGTTCCCAACAAGCTAGTTGAAGGACGGCTTTCACACACACATATCTCTCAGAACTGAGCATGGGGAGAGACGTTCGTTCATGTAGCACAAAGGGAACGGGTTGCAGGAGAAACTTTTACTCTGGATTCTCAGTCTGTTTCCTAGTGCCGGTTTGAAGTTCCTGCAGTTTTCACTGTAAAACCGAGTTGGAGCTAGTACCTCCCCATATATATGTATGGAGTGGAGTTTGCAAATGAAAAGGAACTTTGTGTTCCCAACAAGCTAGTTGAAGGACGGCTTTCACACACACTTATCTCTCAGAACTGAGCATGTGGAGAGACGTTCGTTCATCTAGCACAAATGGAACGGGTTGCAGGAGAAACTTTTACTCTGGTTTCTCAGTCTGTTTCCTAGTGCCGGTTTGAAGTTCCTGCAGTTTTCACTGTAAAACCGAGTTGGAGCTCGTACCTCCCAATATACATATGTGTGGAGTGGAGTTTACAAATGAAAAGAAACTTTGGGTTCCCAACAAGCTAGTTGAAGGACGGCTTTCACATTCACATATCTCTCAGAACTGAGCATGTGGAGAGACATTCGTTCATCTAGCACAAACGGAACGGGTTGCAGGAGGAACTTTTACTCTGGTTTCTCAGTCTGTTTCCTAGTGCCGGTTTGAAGTTCCTGCAGTTTTCACTGTAAAACCGAGTTGGAGCTAGTACCTACCTATATATATGTATGGAGTGGAGTTTGCAACTGAAAAGGAACTTTGTGTTCCCAACAAGCTAGGTGAAGGACGGCTTTCACACACACTTATCTCTCAGAACTGAGCATGTGGAGAGACGTTCGTTCATCTAGCACAAAGGGAACGTGTTGCAGGAGGAACTTTTACTCTGGTTTCTCAGTCTGTTTCCTAGTGCCGGTTTGAATTTCCTGCAGTTTTCACTGTAAAACCGAGTTGGAGCTAGTACCTACCTATATATATGTATGGAGTGGAGTTTGCAAATGAAAAGAAACTTTGTGTTCCCAACAAGCTAGGTGAAGGACGGCTTTCACACACACTTATCTCTCAGAACTGAGCATGGGGAGAGACGTTCGTTCATCTAGCACAAACGGAACGGGTTGCAGGAGGAACTTTTACTCTGGTTTCTCAGTCTGTTTCCTAGTGCCGGTTTGAAGTTCCTGCAGTTTTCACTGTAAAACCGAGTTGGAGCTAGTACCTACCTATATATATGTATGGAGTGGAGTTTGCAACTGAAAAGGAACTTTGTGTTCCCAACAAGCTAGGTGAAGGACGGCTTTCACACACACTTATCTCTCAGAACTGAGCATGTGGAGAGACGTTCGTTCATCTAGCACAAAGGGAACGTGTTGCAGGAGGAACTTTTACTCTGGTTTCTCAGTCTGTTTCCTAGTGCCGGTTTGAATTTCCTGCAGTTTTCACTGTAAAACCGAGTTGGAGCTAGTACCTACCTATATATATGTATGGAGTGGAGTTTGCAAATGAAAAGAAACTTTGTGTTCCCAACAAGCTAGGTGAAGGACGGCTTTCACACACACTTATCTCTCAGAACTGAGCATGGGGAGAGACGTTCGTTCATCTAGCACAAAGGGAATTGGTTGCAGGAGAAACTTTTACTCTGGTTTCTCAGTCTGTTTCCTAGTGCCGGTTTGAAGTTCCTGCAGTTTTCAGTGTAAAACCGAGTTGGAGCTAGTACCCCCCATATATATGTATGGAGTGGAGTTTGCAACTGAAAAGGAACTTTGTGTTCCCAACAAGCAGGTTGAAGGACGGCTTTCACATTCACATATCTCTCAGAACTGAGCATGTGGAGAGACATTCGTTCATCTAGCACAAAGTGAACGGGATGCAGGAGGAACTATTTCTCTGGTTTCTCAGTCTGTTTCCTAGTGCCGGTTTGAAGTTCCTGCAGTTTTCACTGTAAAATCGAGTTGGAGCTAGTACCTACATATATATATGTATGGAGTGGAGTTTGCAAATGAAAGAAACTTTGTGTTCCCAGCAAGCTAGTTGAAGGACGGCTTTCACACACACTTATCTCTCAGAACTGAGCATGTGGAGAGACGTTCGTTCATCTAGCACAAACGGAACGGGTTGCAAGAGGAACTTTTACTCTGGTTTCTCAGTCTGTTTCCTAGTGCCGGTTTGAAGTTCCTGCAGTTTTCAGTGTAAAACCGAGTTGGAGCTAGTACCTCCCCATATATATGTATGGAGTGGAGTTTGCAAATGAAAAGGAACTTTGTGTTCCCAACAAGCAGGTTGAAGGACGGCTTTTACATTCAAATATCTCTCAGAACTGAGCATGTGGAGAGACATTCGTTCATCTAGCACAAAGGGAACGGGTTGCAGGAGGAACTTTTAGTCTGGTTTCTCAGTCTATTTCCTAGTGCCGGTTTGAAGTTCCTGCAGTTTTCACTGTAAAACCGAGTTGGAGCTAGTACCTACCTATATATAAGTATGGAGTGGAGTTTGCAACTGAAAAGGAACTTTGTGTTCCCAACAAGTTAGGTGAAGGACGGCTTTCACACACACTTATCTCTCAGAACTGAGCATGTGGAGAGTCGTTCGTTCATCTAGTACAAATGGAACGGTTTGCAGGAGAAACTTTTACTCTGGTTACTCAGTCTGTTTCCTAGTGCCGGTTTGAAGTTCCTGCAGTTTTCACTGTAAAACCGAGTTGGAGCTCGTACCTTCCCTTATATATGTATGGAGTGGAGTTTGCAAATGAAAAGAAACTTTGTGTTCCCAACAAGCTATTTGAAGGACGGCTTTCACACACACTTATCTCTCAGAACTGAGCATGTGGAGAGTCGTTCGTTCATCTAGCACAATGGGAACGGGTTGCAGGAGAAACTTTTACTCTGGTTTCTCAGTCTGTTTCCTAGTGCCGGTTTGAAGTTCCTGCAGTTTTCACTGTAAAACCGAGTTGGAGCTCGTACCTACCCATATATATGTATGGAGTGGAGTTTGCAAATGAAAAGAAACTTTGGGTTCCCAACAAGCTAGTTGAAGGACGGCTTTCACATACACATATCTCTCAGAACTGAGCATGTGGAGAGACGTTCGTTCATCTAGCACAAACGGAACGGGTTGCAAGAGGAACTTTTACTCTGGTTTCTCAGTCTGTTTCCTAGTGCCGGTTTGAAGTTCCTGCAGTTTTCAGTGTAAAACCGAGTTGGAGCTAGTACCTCCCCATATATATGTATGGAGTGGAGTTTGCAAATGAAAAGGAACTTTGTGTTCCCAACAAGCAGGTTGAAGTACGGCTTTCACATTCACATATCTCTCAGAACTGAGCATGTGGAGAGACATTCGTTCATCTAGCACAAAGGGAACGGGTTGCAGGAGGAAATTTTACTCTGGTTTCTCAGTCTATTTCCTAGTGCCGGTTTGAAGTTCCTGCAGTTTTCACTGTAAAACCGAGTTGGAGCTAGTACCTCCCCATATATATGTATGGAGTGGAGTTTGCAAATGAAAAGGAACTTTGTGTTCCCAACAAGCTAGTTGAAGGACGGCTTTCACACACACTTATCTCTCAGAACTGAGCATGTGGAGAGACGTTCGTTCATGTAGCACAAATGGAACGGGTTGCAGGAGAAACTTTTACTCTGGTTTCTCAGTCTGTTTCCTAGTGCCGGTTTGAAGTTCCTGCAGTTTTCACTGTAAAACCGAGTTGGAGCTCGTACCTCCCCATATACATATGTGTGGAGTGGAGTTTACAAATGAAAAGAAACTTTGGGTTCCCAACAAGCTAGTTGAAGGACGGCTTTCACATTCACATATCTCTCAGAACTGAGCATGTGGAGAGACATTCGTTCATCTAGCACAAACGGAACGGGTTGCAGGAGGAACTTTTACTCTGGTTTCTCAGTCTGTTTCCTAGTGCCGGTTTGAAGTTCCTGCAGTTTTCACTGTAAAACCGAGTTGGAGCTAGCACCTACCTATATATATGTATGGAGTGGAGTTTGCAACTGAAAAGGAACTTTGTGTTCCCAACAAGCTAGGTGAAGGACGGCTTTCACACACACTTATCTCTCAGAACTGAGCAAGTGGAGAGACGTTCGTTCATCTAGCACAAAGGGAACGTGTTGCAGGAGGAACTATTACTCTGGTTCTCAGTCTGTTTCCTAGTGCCGGTTTGAATTTCCTGCAGTTTTCACTGTAAAACCGAGTTGGAGCTAGTACCTACCTATATATATGTATGGAGTGGAGTTTGCAAATGAAAAGAAACTGTGTGTTCCCAACAAGCTAGGTGAAGGACGGCTTTCACACACACTTATCTCTCAGAACTGAGCATGGGGAGAGACGTTCGTTCATCTAGCACAAATGGAACGGGTTGCAGGAGAAACTTTTCCTCTGGTTTCTCAGTCTGTTTCCTAGTGCCGGTTTGAAGTTCCTGCAGTTTTCAGTGTAAAACCGAGTTGGAGCTAGTACCCCCCATATATATGTATGGAGTGGAGTTTGCAACTGAAAAGGAACTTTGTGTTCCCAACAAGCAGGTTGAAGGACGGCTTTCACATTCACATATCTCTCAGAACTGAGCATGTGGAGAGACATTCGTTCATCTAGCACAAAGGGAACGGGTTGCAGGAGGAACTATTTCTCTGGGTTCTCAGTCTGTTTCCTAGTGCCGGTTTGAAGTTCCTGCAGTTTTCACTGTAAAATCGAGTTGGAGCTAGTACCTACATATATATATGTATGGAGTGGAGTTTGCAAATGAAAGAAACTTTGTGTTCCCAGCAAGCTAGTTGAAGGACGGCTTTCACACACACTTATCTCTCAGAACTGAGCATGTGGAGAGACGTTCGTTCATCTAGCACAAACGGAACGGTTTGCAAGAGGAACTTTTACTCTGGTTTCTCAGTCTGTTTCCTAGTGCCGGTTTGAAGTTCCTGCAGTTTTCAGTGTAAAACCGAGTTGGAGCTAGTACCTCCCCATATATATGTATGGAGTGGAGTTTGCAAATGAAAAGGAACTTTGTGTTCCCAACAAGCAGGTTGAAGGACGGCTTTCACATTCACATATCTCTCAGAACTGAGCATGTGGAGAGACATTCGTTCATCTAGCACAAAGGGAACGGGTTGCAGGAGGAACTTTTACTCTGGTTTCTCAGTCTATTTCCTAGTGCCGGTTTGAAGTTCCTGCAGTTTTCACTGTAAAACCGAGTTGGAGCTAGTACCTACCTATATATATGTATGGAGTGGAGTTTGCAACTGAAAAGGAACTTTGTGTTCCCAACAAGCTAGGTGAAGGACGGCTTTCACACACACTTATCTCTCAGAACTGAGCATGTGGAGAGACGTTCGTTCATCTAGCACAAACGGAACGGGTTGCAAGAGGAACTTTTACTCTGGTTTCTCAGTCTGTTTCCTAGTGCCGGTTTGAAGTTCCTGCAGTTTTCAGTGTAAAACCGAGTTGGAGCTAGTACCTCCCCATATATATGTATGGAGTGGAGTTTGCAAATGAAAAGGCACTTTGTGTTCCCAACAAGCAGGTTGAAGGACGGCTTTCACATTCACATATCTCTCAGAACTGAGCATGTGGAGAGACATTCGTTCATCTAGCACAAAGGGAACGGGTTGCAGGAGGAACTTTTACTCTGGTTTCTCAGTCTATTTCCTAGTGCCGGTTTGAAGTTCCTGCAGTTTTCACTGTAAAACAGAGTTGGAGCTCGTACCTACCCATATATATGTATGGAGTGGAGTTTGCAAATGAAAAGAAACTTTGTGTTCCCAACAAGCTAGTTGAAGGACGGCTTTCACACACACTTATCTCTCAGAACTGTGCATGTGGAGAGTCGTTCGTTCATCTAGCACAAAGGGAACGGGTTGCAGGAGAAACTTTTACTCTGGTTTCTCAGTCTGTTTCCTAGTGCCGGTTTGAAGTTCCTGCAGTTTTCACTGTAAAACCGAGTTGGAGCTCGTACCTCCCCATATACATATGTGTGGAGTGGAGTTTACAAATGAAAAGAAACTTTGTGTTCCCAACAAGCTAGTTGAAGGACGGCTTTCACATTCACATAGCTCTCTGAACTGAGCATGTGGAGAGACGTTCGTTCATGTAGCACAAAGGGAACGGGTTGCAGGAGAAACTTTTACTCTGGTTTCTCAGTCTGTTTCCTAGTGCCGGATTGAAGTTCCTGCAGTTTTCACTGTAAAACCGAGTTGGAGCTCGTACCTCCCCATATACATATGTGTGGAGTGGAGTTTGCAAATGAAAAGGAACTTTGTGTTCCCAACAAGCTAGTTGAAGGACGGCTTTCACACACTATTATCTCTCAGAACTGAGCATGTGGAGAGACATTCTTTCATCTAGCACAATGGGAACGGTTTGCAGGGGAAACTTTTACTCTGGTTTCTCAGTCTGTTTCCTAGTGCCGGTTTGAAGTTTCTGCAGTTTTCACTGTAAAACCGAGTTGGAGCTCTTACATCCCCATATACATATGTGTGGAGTGGAGTTTACAAATGAAAAGAAACATTGTGTTCCCAACAAGCTAGTTGAAGGACGGCTTTCACATTCACATATCTCTCAGAACTGAGCATGTGGAGAGACATTCGTTCATCTAGCACAAAGGGAACGGTTTGCAGGAGGAACTATTACTCTGGTTTCTCAGTCTGTTTCCTAGTGCCGGTTTGAAGTTCCTGCAGTTTTCACTGTAAAATCGAGTTGGAGCTAGTACCTACATATATATATGTATGGAGTGGAGTTTGCAAATGAAAAGGAACTTTGTGTTCCCAACAAGCTAGTTGAAGGACGGCTTTCACACACACTTATCTCTCAGAACTGAGCATGTGGAGAGTCGTTCGTTCATCTAGCACAAAGGGAACGGGTTGCAGGAGGAACTTTTACTCTGGTTTCTCAGTCTGTTTCCTAGTGCCGGTTTGAAGTTCCTGCAGTTTTCACTGTAAAACCGAGTTGGAGCTAGTACCTACCTATATATATGTATGGAGTGGAGTTTGCAACTGAAAAGGAACTTTGTGTTCCCAACAAGCTAGGTGAAGGACGGCTTTCACACACACTTATCTCTCCGAACTGAGCATGTGGAGAGTCGTTCGTTCATCTAGCACAAAGGGAACGGGTGGCAGGAACAAATTTTACTCTGGTTTCTCAGTCTGTTTCCTAGTGCCGGTTTGAAGTTCCTGCAGTTTTCACTGTAAAACCGAGTTGGAGCTCGTACCTACCCATATATATGTATGGAGTGGAGTTTGCAAATGAAAAGAAACTTTGTGTTCCCAACAAGCTAGTTGAAGGACGGCTTTCACACACACTTATCTCTCAGAACTGAGCATGGGGAGAGACGTTCGTTCATCTAGCACAAACGGAACGGGTGGCAAGAGGAACTTTTACTCTGGTTTCTCAGTCTGTTTCCTAGTGCCGGTTTGAAGTTCCTGCAGTTTTCACTGTAAAACCGATTTGGAGCTAGTACCTCCCCATATATATGTATGGAATGGAGTTTGCAAATGAAAAGGAACTTTGTGTTCCCAACAAGCTATTTGAAGGACGGCTTTCACACACACTTATCTCTCAGAACTGAGCATGGGGAGAGACGTTCGTTCATGTAGCACAAAGGGAACGGGTTGCAGAAGAAACTTTTACTCTGGTTTCTCAGTCTGTTTCCTAGTGCCGGTTTGAAGTTCCTGCAGTTTTCACTGTAAAACCGAGTTGGAGCTCGTACCTCCCCATATACATATGTGTGGAGTGGAGTTTACAAATGAAAAGAAACTTTGTGTTCCCAACAAGCTAGTTGAAGGACGGCTTTCACATTCACATATCTCTCAGAACTGAGCATGTTGAGAGACATTCGTTCATCTACCACAAAGGGAACGGGTTGCAGGAGAAACTTTTACTCTGGTTTCTCAGTCTGTTTCCTAGTGCCGGTTTGAAGTTCCTGCAGTTTTCACTGTAAAACCGAGTTGGAGCTCGTACCATCCCATATATATGTATGGAGTGGAGTTTGCAAATGAAAAGAAACTTTGTGTTCCCAACAAGCTAGTTGAAGGACGGCTTTCACACACACTTATCTCTCAGAACTGAGCATGTGGAGAGTCGTTCGTTCATCTAGCACAAAGGGAACGGGTTGCAGGAGAAACTTTTACTCTGGTTTCTCAGTCTGTTTCCTAGTGCCGGTTTGAAGTTCCTGCAGTTTTCACTGTAAAACCGAGTTGGAGCTCGTACCTCCCCATATACATATGTGTGGAGTGGAGTTTACAAATGAAAAGAAACTTTGTGTTCCCAACAAGCTAGTTGAAGGACGGCTTTCACATTCACATAGCTCTCTGAACTGAGCATGTGGAGAGACGTTCGTTCATGTAGCACAAAGGGAACGGGTTGCAGGAGAAACTTTTACTCTGGTTTCTCAGTCTGTTTCCTAGTGCCGGATTGAAGTTCCTGCAGTTTTCACTGTAAAACCGAGTTGGAGCTCGTACCTCCCCATATACATATATGTGGAGTGGAGTTTGCAAATGAAAAGGAACTTTGTGTTCCCAACAAGCTAGGTGAAGGACGGCTTTCACACACTATTATCTCTCAGAACTGAGCATGTGGAGAGACATTCTTTCATCTAGCACAAAGGGAACGGTTTGCAGGAGGAACTATTACTCTGGTTTCTCAGTCTGTTTCCTAGTGCCGGTTTGAAGTTCCTGCAGTTTTCACTGTAAAATCGAGTTGGAGCTAGTACCTTCATATATATATGTATGGAGTGGAGTTTGCAAATGAAAAGGAACTTTGTGTTCCCAACAAGCTAGTTGAAGGACGGCTTTCACACACACTTATCTCTCAGAACTGAGCATGTGGAGAGTCGTTCGTTCATCTAGCACAAAGGGAACGGGTTGCAGGAGGAACTTTTACTCTGGTTTCTCAGTCTGTTTCCTAGTGCCGGTTTGAAGTTCCTGCAGTTTTCACTGTAAAACCGAGTTGGAGCTAGTACCTACCTATATATATGTATGGAGTGGAGTTTGCAACTGAAAAGGAACTTTGTGTTCCCAACAAGCTAGGTGAAGGACGGCTTTCACACACACTTATCTCTCAGAACTGAGCATGTGGAGAGTCGTTCGTTCATCTAGCACAAAGGGAACGGTTTGCAGGAGAAACTTTTACTCTGGTTTCTCAGTCTGTTTCCTAGTGCCGGTTTGAAGTTCCTGCAGTTTTCACTGTAAAACCGAGTTGGAGCTCGTACCTACCCATATATATTTATGGAGTGGAGTTTGCAAATGAAAAGAAACTTTGTGTTCCCAACAAGCTAGTTGAAGGACGGCTTTCACACACACTTATCTCTCAGAACTGAGCATGGGGAGAGACGTTCGTTCATCTAGCACAAACGGAACGGGTGGCAAGAGGAACTTTTACTCTGGTTTCTCAGTCTGTTTCCTAGTGCCGGTTTGAAGTTCCTGCAGTTTTCACTGTAAAACCGAGTTGGAGCTAGTACCTCCCCATATATATGTATGGAATGGAGTTTGCAAATGAAAAGGAACTTTGTGTTCCCAACAAGCTATTTGAAGGACGGCTTTCACACACACTTATCTCTCAGAACTGAGCATGGGGAGAGACGTTCGTTCATCTAGCACAAAGGGAACGGGTTGCAGAAGAAACTTTTACTCTGGTTTCTCAGTCTGTTTCCTAGTGCCGGTTTGAAGTTCCTGCAGTTTTCACTGTAAAACAGAGTTGGAGCTCGTACCATCCCATATATATGTATGGAGTGGAGTTTGCAAATGAAAAGAAACTTTGTGTTCCCAACAAGCTAGTTGAAGGACGGCTTTCACACACACTTATCTCTCAGAACTGAGCATGTGGAGAGTCGTTCGTTCATCTAGCACAAAGGGAACGGGTTGCAGGAGAAACTTTTACTCTGGTTTCTCAGTCTGTTTCCTAGTGCCGGTTTGAAGTTCCTGCAGTTTTCACTGTAAAACCGAGTTGGAGCTCGTACCTCCCCATATACATATGTGTGGAGTGGAGTTTACAAATGAAAAGAAACTTTGTGTTCCCAACAAGCTAGTTGAAGGACGGCTTTCACATTCACATAGCTCTCTGAACTGAGCATGTGGAGAGACGTTCGTTCATGTAGCACAAAGGGAACGGGTTGCAGGAGAAACTTTTACTCTGGTTTCTCAGTCTGTTTCCTAGTGCCGGATTGAAGTTCCTGCAGTTTTCACTGTAAAACCGAGTTGGAGCTCGTACCTCCCCATATACATATGTGTGGAGTGGAGTTTGCAAATGAAAAGGAACTTTGTGTTCCCAACAAGCTAGGTGAAGGACGGCTTTCACACACTATTATCTCTCAGAACTGAGCATGTGGAGAGACATTCTTTCATCTAGCACAATGGGAACGGGTTGCAGGGGAAACTTTTACTCTGGTTTCTCAGTCTGTTTCCTAGTGCCGGTTTGAAGTTCCTGCAGTTTTCACTGTAAAACCGAGTTGGAGCTCTTACATCCCCATATACATATGTGTGGAGTGGAGTTTACAAATGAAAAGAAACATTGTGTTCCCAACAAGCTAGTTGAAGGACGGCTTTCACATTCACATATCTCTCAGAACTGAGCATGTGGAGAGACATTCGTTCATCTAGCACAAAGTGAACGGTTTGCAGGAGGAACTATTACTCTGGTTTCTCAGTCTGTTTCCTAGTGCCGGTTTGAAGTTCCTGCAGTTTTCACTGTAAAATCGAGTTGGAGCTAGTACCTACATATATATATGTATGGAGTGGAGTTTGCAAATGAAAAGGAACTTTGTGTTCCCAACAAGCTAGTTGAAGGACGGCTTTCACACACACTTATCTCTCAGAACTGAGCATGTGGAGAGTCGTTCGTTCATCTAGCACAAAGGGAACGGGTTGCAGGAGGAACTTTTACTCTGGTTTCTCAGTCTGTTTCCTAGTGCCGGTTTGAAGTTCCTGCAGTTTTCACTGTAAAACCGAGTTGGAGCTAGTACCTACCTATATATATGTATGGAGTGGAGTTTGCAACTGAAAAGGAACTTTGTGTTCCCAACAAGCTAGGTGAAGGACGGCTTTCACACACACTTATCTCTCAGAACTGAGCATGTGGAGAGTCGTTCGTTCATCTAGCACAAAGGGAACGGTTTGCAGGAGAAACTTTTACTCTGGTTTCTCAGTCTGTTTCCTAGTGCCGGTTTGAAGTTCCTGCAGTTTTCACTGTAAAACCGAGTTGGAGCTCGTACCTACCCATATATATGTATGGAGTGGAGTTTGCAAATGAAAAGAAACTTTGTGTTCCCAACAAGCTAGTTGAAGGACGGCTTTCACACACACTTATCTCTCAGAACTGAGCATGGGGAGAGACGTTCGTTCATCTAGCACAAACGGAACGGGTGGCAAGAGGAACTTTTACTCTGGTTTCTCAGTCTGTTTCCTAGTGCCGGTTTGAAGTTCCTGCAGTTTTCACTGTAAAACCGATTTGGAGCTAGTACCTCCCCATATATATGTATGGAATGGAGTTTGCAAATGAAAAGGAACTTTGTGTTCCCAACAAGCTATTTGAAGGACGGCTTTCACACACACTTATCTCTCAGAACTGAGCATGGGGAGAGACGTTCGTTCATGTAGCACAAAGGGAACGGGTTGCAGAAGAAACTTTTACTCTGGTTTCTCAGTCTGTTTCCTAGTGCCGGTTTGAAGTTCCTGCAGTTTTCACTGTAAAACCGATTTGGAGCTCGTACCTCCCCATATACATATGTGTGGAGTGGAGTTTACAAATGAAAAGAAACTTTGTGTTCCCAACAAGCTAGTTGAAGGACGGCTTTCACATTCACATATCTCTCAGAACTGAGCATGTTGAGAGACATTCGTTCATCTAGCACAAAGGGAACGGGTTGCAGGAGAAACTTTTACTCTGGTTTCTCAGTCTGTTTCCTAGTGCCGGATTGAAGTTCCTGCAGTTTTCACTGTAAAACAGAGTTGGAGCTCGTACCTCCCCGTATACGTATGTGTGGAGTGGAGTTTACAAATGAAAAGAAACTTTGGGTTCCCAACAAGCTAGTTGAAGGACGGCTTTCACATTCACATATCTCTCAGATCTGAGCATGTGGAGAGACATTCGTTCATCTAGCACAAAGGAAACGGGTTGCAGGAGAAACTTTTACTCTGGTTTCTCAGTCTGTTTCCTAGTGCCGGTTTGAAATTCCTGCAGTTTTCACTGTAAAACCGAGTTGGAGCTCGTACCTACCCATATATATGTATGGAGTGGAGTTTGCAATTGAAAAGAAACTTTGTGTTCCCAACAATCTAGTTGAAGGACGGCTTTCACACACACTTATCTCTCAGAACTGAGCATGGGGAGAGACGTTCGTTCATGTAGCACAAAGGGAACGGGTTGCAGGAGAAACTTTTACTCTGGTTTCTCAGTCTGTTTCCTAGTGCCGGTTTGAAGTTCCTGCAGTTTTCACGGTAAAACCGAGTTGGAGCTCGTACCTCCTCATATACATATGTGTGGAGTGGAGTTTACAAATGAAAAGAAACTTTGTGTTCCCAACAAGCTAGTTGAAGGACGGCTTTCACATTCACATATCTCTCTGAACTGAGCATGTGGAGAGACGTTCGTTCATGTAGCACAAAGGGAACGGGTTGCAGGAGAAACTTTTACTCCGGTTTCTCAGTCTGTTTCCTAGTGCCGGTTTGAAGTTCCTGCAGATTTCACGGTAAAACCGAGTTGGAGCTCTTACCTCCCCATATACATATGTGTGGAGTGGAGTTTACAAATGAAAAGAAACTTTGTGTTCCCAACAAGCTAGTTGAAGGACGGCTTTCACTTTCACATATCTCTCAGAACTGAGCATGTGGAGAGACATTCGTTCATCTAGCACAAAGGAAACGGGTTGCAGGAGGAACTTTTACTCTGGTTTCTCAGTCTGTTTCCTAGTGCCGGTTTGAAGTTCCTGCAGTTTTCACTGTAAAACCGAGTTGGAGCTAGTACCTACTTATATATATGTATGGAGAGGAGTTTGCAAATGAAAAGGAACTTTGTGTTCCCAACAAGCTAGGTGAAGGACGGCTTTCACACACACTTATCTCTCAGAACTGAGCATGTGGAGAGTCGTTCGTTCATCTAGCACAAAGGGAACGGTTTGCAGGAGGAACTTTTACTCTGGTTTCTCAGTCTGTTTCCTAGTGCCGGTTTGAAGTTCCTGCAGTTTTCACTGTAAAACCGAGTTGGAGCTAGTACCTACCTATATATATGTATGGAGTGGATTTTGCAACTGAAAAGGAACTTTGTGTTCCCAACAAGCTAGGTGAAGGACGGCTTTCACACACACTTATCTCTCAGAACTGAGCATGTGGAGAGTCGTTCGTTCATCTAGCACAAAGGGAACGGGTTGCAGGAGAAATTTTACTCTGGTTTCTCAGTTTGTTTCCTAGTGCCGGTTTGAAGTTCCTGCAGTTTTCACTGTAAAACCGAGTTGGAGCTAGTACCTCCCCATATATATGTATGGAGTGGAGTTTGCAAATGAAAAGGAACTTTGTGTTCCCAACAAGCTAGGTGAAGGACGGCTTTCACACACACTTATCTCTCAGAACTGAGCATGTGGAGAGACGTTCGTTCATGTAGCACAAAGGGAACGGGTTGCAGGTGAAACTTTTACTCTGGTTTCTCAGTCTGTTTCCTAGTGCCGGTTTGAAGATCCTGCAGTTTTCACTGTAAAACCGAGTTGGAGCTCGTACCTACCCATATATATGTATGGAGTGGAGTTTGCAACTGAAAAGGAACTTTGTGTTCCCAACAAGCTAGTTGAAGGACGGCTTTCACACACACTTATCTCTCAGAACAGAGCATGTGGAGAGACGTTCGTTCATCTAGCACAAACGGAACGGTTTGCAAGAGGAACTTTTACTCTGGATTCTCAGTCTGTTTCCTAGTGCCGGTTTGAAGTTCCTGCAGTTTTCACTGTAAAACCGAGTTGGAGCTCGTACCTCCCCATATATATGTGTGGAGTGGAGGTTGCATATGAAAAGGAACTTTGTGTTCCCAACAAGCTAGTTGAAGGACGGCTTTCACACACACTTATCTGTCAGAACTGAGCATGTGGAGAGACGTTCGTTCATGTAGCACAAATGGAACGGGTTGCAGGAGAAACTTTTACTCTGGTTTCTCAGTCTGTTTCCTAGTGCCGGTTTGAAGTTCCTGCAGTTTTCACTGTAAAACCGAGTTGTAGCTCCTACCTCCCCATATACAAATGTGTGGAGTGGAGTTTACAAATGAAAAGAAACTTTGTATTCCCAACAAGCTAGTTGAAGGACAGCTTTCACATTCACATATCTCTCAGAACTGAGCATGTGGAGAGACATTCGTTCATCTAGCACAAAGGGAACGGGTTGCAGGAGAAACTTTTACTCTGGTTTATCAGTCTGTTTCCTAGTGCCGGTTTGAAGTTCCTGCAGTTTTCACTGTTAAACCGAGTTGGAGCTCGTACCTACCCATATATATGTATGGAGTGGAGTTTGCAACTGAAAAGCAACTTTGTGTTCCCAACAAGCTAGTTGAAAGACGGCTTTCACACACACTTATCTCTCAGAACTGAGCATGTGGAGAGACGTTCGTTCATCTAGCACAAACGGAACGGGTTGCAAGAGGAACTTTTACTCTGGATTCTCAGTCTGTTTCCTAGTGCCGGTTTGAAGTTCCTGCAGTTTTCACTGTAAAACCGAGTTGGAGCTCGTACCTCCCCATATATATGTGTGGATTGGGGTTTGCAACTGAAAAGGAACTTTGTGTTCCCAACAAGCTAGGTGAAGGACGGCTTTCACACACACTTAACTTTCAGAACTGAGCATGTGGAGAGACGTTCGTTCATGTAGCAAAAATGGAACGGGTTGCAGGAGAAACTTTTACTCTGGTTTCTCAGTCTGTTTCCTAGTGCCGGTTTGAAGTTCCTGCAGTTTTCACTGTAAAACCGAGATGGAGCTCCTACCTCCCCATATACATATGTGTGGAGTGGAGTTTACAAATGAATAGAAACTTTGTATTCCCAACAAGCTAGTTGAAGGACGGCTTTCACATTCACATATCTCTCAGAACTGAGCATGTGGAGAGACATTCGTTCATCTAGCACAAAAGGAACGGGTTGCAGGAGAAACTTTTACTCTGGTTTATCAGTCTGTTTCCTAGTGCCGGTTTGAAGTTTCTGCAGTTTTCACTGTTAAACCGAGTTGGAGCTCGTACCTACCCATATATATGTATGGAGTGGAGTTTGCAACTGAAAAGCAACTTTGTGTTCTCAACAAGCTAGTTGAAAGACGGCTTTCACACACACTTATCTCTCAGAACTGAGCATGTGGAGAGACGTTCGTTCATCTAGCACAAACGGAACGGGTTGCAAGAGGAACTTTTACTCTGGATTCTCAGTCTATTTCCTAGTGCCGGTTTGAAGTTCCTGCAGTTTTCACTGTAAAACAGAGTTGGAGCTAGTACCTACCTATATATATGTATGGAGTGGAGTTTGCAACTGAAAAGGAACTTTGTGTTCCCAACAAGCTAGGTGAAAGACGGCTTTCACACACACTTATCTCTCAGAACTGACCATGTGGAGAGTCGTTCGTTCATCTAGCACAAAGGGAACGGGTTGCAGGAGAAACTTTTACTCTGGTTTCTCAGTCTGTTTCCTAGTGCCGGTTTGAAGTTCCTGCAGTTTTCACTGTAAAACCGAGTTGGAGCTCGTACCTACCCATATATATGTATGGAGTGGAGTTTGCAAATGAAAAGAAACTTTGTGTTCCCAACAAGCTAGTTGAAGGACGGCTTTCACACACACTTATCTCTCAGAACTGAGCATGTGGAGAGTCGTTCGTTCATCTAGCACAAAGGGAACGGGTTGCAGGAGAAACTTTTACTCTGGTTTCTCAGTCTGTTTCCTAGTGCCGGTTTGAAGTTCCTGCAGTTTTCACTGTAAAACCGAGTTGGAGCTAGTACCTCCCCATATATATGTATGGAGTGGAGTTTGCAATTGAAAAGAAACTTTGTGTTCCCAACAATCTAGTTGAAGGACGGCTTTCACACACACTTATCTCTCAGAACTGAGCATGGGGAGAGACGTTCGTTCATGTAGCACAAAGGGAACGGGTTGCAGGAGAAACTTTTACTCTGGTTTCTCAGTCTGATTCCTAGTGCCGGTTTGAAGTTCCTGCAGTTTTCACGGTAAAACCGAGTTGGAGCTCTTACCTCCCCATATACATATGTGTGGAGTGGAGTTTACAAATGAAAAGAAACTTTGTGTTCCCAACAAGCTAGTTGAAGGACGGCTTTCACACACACTTATCTCTCAGAACTGAGCATGTGGAGAGACATTCGTTCATCTAGCACAAAGGAAACGGGTTGCAGGAGGAACTTTTACTCTGGTTTCTCACTCTATTTCCTAGTGCCGGTTTGAAGTTCCTGCAGTTTTCACTGTAAAACCGAGTTGGTGCTAGTACCTACCTATATATATGTATGGAGTGGAGTTTGCAAATGAAAAGGAACTTTGTGTTCCCAACAAGCTAGGTGAAGGACGGCTTTCACACACAATTATCTCTCAGAACTGAGCATGTGGAGAGACATTCTTTCATCTAGCACAAAGGAACGGGTTGCAGGAGAAACTTTTACTCTGGTTTCACAGTCTGTTTCCTAGTGCCGGTTTGAAGTTCCTGCAGTTTTCACTGTAAAACCGAGTTGGAGCTCTTACCTCCCCATATACATATGTGTGGAGTGGAGTTTACAAATGAAAAGAAACTTTGTGTTCCCAACAAGCTAGTTGAAGGTCGGCTTTCACATTCACATATCTCTCAGAACTGAGCATGTGGAGAGACATTCGTTCATCTAGCACAAGGGAACGGGTTGCAGGAGGAACTATTTCTCTGGTTTCTCAGTCTGTTTCCTAGTGCCGGTTTGAAGTTCCTGCAGTTTTCACTGTAAAACCGAGTTGGAGCTAGTACCTACATATATATATGTATGGAGTGGAGTTTGCAAATGAAAGAAACTTTGTGTTCCCAACAAGCTAGTTGAAGGACGGCTTTCACACACACTTATCTCTCAGAACTGAGCATGTGGAGAGTCGTTCGTTCATCTAGCACAAAGGGAACTGGTTGCAGGAGGAACTTTTACTCTGGTTTCTCAGTCTGTTTCCTAGTGCCGGTTTGAAGTTCCTGCAGTTTTCACTGTAAAACCGAGTTGGAGCTCGTACCTACCCATATATATGTATGGAGTGGGGTTTTCAAATGAAAAGAAACTTTGTGTTCCCAACAAGCTAGTTGAAGGACGGCTTTCACATACACATATCTCTCAGAACTGAGCATGTGGAGAGACGTTCGTTCATCTAGCACAAAGGGAACGTGTTGAGGGGGAACTTTTACTCTGGTTTCTCAGTCTGTTTCCTAGTGCCGGTTTGAAGTTCCTGCAGTTTTCACTGTAAAACCGAGTTGGAGCTAGTACCTCCCCATATATATGTATGGATTGTAGTTTGCAAATGAAAAGGAACTTTGTGTTCCCAACAAGCTAGGTGAAGGACGGCTTTCACATACACATATCTCTCAGAACTGAGCATGTGGAGAGATATTCGTTCATCTAGCAGAAAGGGAACGGGTTGCAGGAGGAACTTTTACTCTGGTTTCTCAGTCTGTTTCCTAGTGCCGGTTTGAATTTCCTGCAGTTTTCACTGTAAAACCGAGTTGGAGCTAGTACCTACCTATATATATGTATGGAATGGAGTTTGCAACTGAAAAGGAACTTTGTGTTCCCAACAAGCTAGGTGAAGGACGGCTTTCACACACAATTATCTCTCAGAACTGAGCATGTGGAGAGTCGTTCGTTCATCCAGCACAAAGGGAACGGGTTGCAGGAGAAACTTTTACTCTGGTTTCTCAGTTTGTTTCCTAGTGCCGGTTTGAAGTTCCTGCAGTTTTCACTGTAAAACCGAGTTGGAGCTAGTACCTCCCCATATATATGTATGGAGTGGAGTTTGCAAATGAAAAGGAACTTTGTGTTCCCAACAAGCTAGGTGAAGGACGGCTTTCACACACACTTATCTCTCAGAACTGAGCATGGGGAGAGACGTTCGTTCATGTAGCACAAAGGGAACGGGTTGCAGGTGAAACTTTTACTGTGGTTTCTCAGTCTGTTTCCTAGTGCCGGTTTGAAGTTCCTGCAGTTTTCACTGTAAAACCGAGTTGGAGCTCGTACATACCAATATATATGTATGGAGTGGAGTTTGCAATTGAAAAGAAACTTTGTGTTCCCAACAATCTAGTTGAAGGACGGCTTTCACACACACTTATCTCTCAGAACTGAGCATGGGGAGAGACGTTCGTTCATGTAGCACAAAGGGAACGGGTTGCAGGAGAAACTTTTACTCTGGTTTCTCAGTCTGTTTCCTAGTGCCGGTTTGAAGTTCCTGCAGTTTTCACGGTAAAACCGAGTTGGAGCTCGTACCTCCCCATATACATATGTGTGGAGTGGAGTTTACAAATGAAAAGAAACTTTGTGTTCCCAACAAGCTAGTTGAAGGACGGCTTTCACATTCACATATCTCTCTGAACTGAGCATGTGGGGAGACGTTCGTTCATGTAGCACAAAGGGAACGGGTTGCAGGAGAAACTTTTACTCTGGTTTCTCAGTCTGTTTCCTAGTGCCGGTTTGAAGTTCCTGCAGTTTTCACGGTAAAACCGAGTTGGAGCTCTTACCTCCCCATATACATATGTGTGGAGTGGAGTTTACAAATGAAAAGAAACTTTGTGTTCCCAACAAGCTAGTTGAAGGACGGCTTTCACTTTCACATATCTCTCAGAACTGAGCATGTGGAGAGAAATTCGTTCATCTAGCACAAAGGAAACGGGTTGCAGGAGGAACTTTTACTCTGGTTTCTCAGTCTGTTTCCTAGTGCCGGTTTGAAGTTCCTGCAGTTTTCACTGTAAAACCGAGTTGGAGCTAGTACCTACCCATATATATGTATGGAGTGGAGTTTGCAAATGAAAAGGAACTTTGTGTTCCCAACAAGCTAGTTGAAGGACGGCTTTCACACACACTTATCTCTCAGAACTGAGCATGTGGAGAGACGTTCATTCATCTAGCACAAACGGAACGGTTTGCAAGAGGAACTTTTACTCTGGATTCTCAGTCTATTTCCTAGTGCCGGTTTGAAGTTCCTGCAGTTTTCACTGTAAAACCGAGTTGGAGCTCGTACCTCCCCATATATATGTGTGGAGTGGAGTTTGCAAATGAAAAGGAACTTTGTGTTCCCAACAAGCTAGGTGAAGGACGGCTTTCACACACACATATCTGTCAGAACTGAGCATGTGGAGAGACGTTCGTTCATGTAGCACAAATGGAACGGGTTGCAGGAGAAACTTTTACTCTGGTTTCTCAGTCTTTTTCCTAGTGCCGGTTTGAAGTTCCTGCAGTTTTCACTGTAAAACCGAGTTGGAGCTCCTACCTCCCCATATACATATGTGTGGAGTGCAGTTTACAAATGAAAAGAAACTTTGTATTCCCAACAAGCTAGTTGAAGGACAGCTTTCACATTCACATATCTCTCAGAACTGAGCATGTGGAGAGACATTCGTTCATCTAGCACAAATGGAACGGGTTGCAGGAGAAACTTTTACTCTGGTTTATCAGTCTGTTTCCTAGTGCCGGTTTGAAGTTCCTGCAGTTTTCACTGTTAAACCGAGTTGGAGCTCGTACCTACCCATATATATGTATGGAGTGGAGTTTGCAACTGAAAAGCAACTTTGTGTTCCCAACAAGCTAGTTGAAAGACGGCTTTCACACACACTTATCTCTCAGAACTGAGCATGTGGAGAGACGTTCGTTCATCTAGCACAAACGGAACGGGTTGCAAGTGGAACTTTTACTCTGGATTCTCAGTCTGTTTCCTAGTGCCGGTTTGAAGTTCCTGCAGTTTTCACTGTAAAACCGAGTTGGAGCTCGTACCTCCCCATATATATGTGTGGATTGGAGTTTGCAACTGAAAAGGAACTTTGTGTTCCCAACAAGATAGGTGAAGGACGGCTTTCACACACACTTATCTGTCAGAACTGAGCATGTGGAGAGACGTTCGTTCATGTAGCACAAATGGAACGGGTTGCAGGACAAACTTTTTCTCTGGTTTCTCAGTCTGTTTCCTAGTGCCGGTTTGAAGTTCCTGCAGTTTTCACTGTAAAACCGAGTTGGAGCTCCTACCTCCGCATATACATATGTGTGGAGTGGAGTTTACAAATGAAAAGAAACTTTGTATTCCCAACAAGCTAGTTGAAGGACGGCTTTCACATTCACATATCTCTCAGAACTGAGCATGTGGAGAGACATTCGTTCATCTAGCACAAAGGGAACAGGTTGCAGGAGAAACTTTTACTCTGGTTTATCAGTCTGTTTCCTAGTGCCGGTTTGAAGTTCCTGCAGTTTTCACTGTTAAACCGAGTTGGAGCTCGTACCTACCCATATATATGTATGGAGTGGAGTTTGCAAGTGAAAAGCAACTTTGTGTTCCCAACAAGCTAGTTGAAAGACGGCTTTCACACACACTTATCTCTCAGAAATGAGCATGTGGAGAGACGTTCGTTCATCTAGCACAAACGGAACGGGTTGCAAGAGGAACTTTTACTCTGGATTCTCAGTCTGTTTCCTAGTGCCGGTTTGAAGTTACTGCAGTTTTCACTGTAAAACCGAGTTGGAGCTCGTACCTCCCCATATATATGTGTGGATTGGAGTTTGCAACTGAAAAGGATCTTTGTGTTCCCAACAAGCTAGGTGAAGGACGGCTTTCACACACACTTATCTGTCAGAACTGAGCATGTGGAGAGACGTTCGTTCATGTAGCACAAATGGAACGGGTTGCAGGATAAACTTTTACTCTGGTTTCTCAGTCTGTTTCCTAGTGCCGGTTTGAAGTTCCTGCAGTTTTCACTGTAAAACCGAGTTGGAGCTCCTACCTCCCCATATACATATGTGTGGAGTGGGGTTTACAAATGAAAAGAAACTTTGTGTTCCCAACAAGCAGGTTGAAGGACGGCTTTCACATTCACATATCTCTCAGAACTGAGCATGTGGAGAGACATTCGTTCATCTAGCACAAAGGGAACGGGTTGCAGGAGGAACTTTTACTCTGGTTTCTCAGTCTATTTCCTAGTGCCGGTTTGAAGTTCCTGCAGTTTTCACTGTAAAACCGAGTTGGAGCTAGTACCTACCTATATATATGTATGGAGTGGAGTTTGCAACTGAAAAGGAACTTTGTGTTCCCAACAAGCTAGGTGAAGGACGGCTTTCACACACACTTATCTCTCAGAACTGAGCATGTGGAGAGTCGTTCGTTCATCTAGCACAAAGGCAATGGGTTGCAGGAGGAAGTTTTACTCTGGTTTCTCAGTCTGTTTCCTAGTGCCGGTTTGAAGTTCCTGCAGTTTTCACTGTAAAACCGAGTTGGAGCTCGTACCTACCCATATATATGTATGGAGTGGAGTTTGCAAATTAAAAGAAACTTTGTGTTCCCAACAAGCTAGTTGAAGGACGGCTTTCACACACACTTATCTCTCAGAACTGAGCATGTGGAGAGTCGTTCGTTCATCTAGCACAAAGGGAACGGGTTGCAGGAGAAACTTTTACTCTGGTTTCTCAGTCTGTTTCCTAGTGCCGGTTTGAAGTTCCTGCAGTTTTCACTGTAAAACCGAGTTGGAGCTCGTACCTACCCATATATTTGTATGGAGTGGAGTTTGCAAATGAAAAGAAACTTTGGGTTCCCAACAAGCTAGTTGAAGGACGGCTTTCACATACACATATCTCTCAGAACTGAGCATGTGGAGAGACATTCGTTCATCTAGCACAAAGGGTACGGGTTGCAGGAGGAACTTTTACTCTGGTTTCTCAGTCTGTTTCCTAGTGCCGGTTTGAAGTTCCTGCAGTTTTCACTGTAAAACCGAGTTGGAGCTAGTACCTCCCCATATATATGTATGGAGTGGAGTTTGCAATTGAAAAGAAACTTTGTGTTCCCAACAATCTAGTTGAAGGACGGCTTTCACACACACTTATCTCTCAGAACTGAGCATGGGGAGAGACGTTCGTTCATGTAGCACAAAGGGAACGGGTTGCAGGAGAAACTTTTACTCTGGTTTCTCAGTCTGATTCCTAGTGCCGGTTTGAAGTTCCTGCAGTTTTCAGTGTAAAACCGAGTTGGAGCTAGTACCTCCCCATATATATGTATGGAGTGGAGTTTGCAAATGAAAAGGAACTTTGTGTTCCCAACAAGCAGGTTGAAGGACGGCTTTCACATTCACATATCTCTCAGAACTGAGCATGTGGAGAGACATTCGTTCATCTAGCACAAAGGGAACGGGTTGCAGGAGGAACTTTTACTCTGGTTTCTCAGTCTATTTCCTAGTGCCGGTTTGAAGTTCCTGCAGTTTTCACTGTAAAACCGAGTTGGAGCTAGTACCTACCTATATATATGTATGGAGTGGAGTTTGCAACTGAAAAGGAACTTTGTGTTCCCAACAAGCTAGGTGAAGGACGGCTTTCACACACACTTATCTCTCAGAACTGAGCATGTGGAGAGTCGTTCGTTCATCTAGCACAAAGGGAACGGGTTGCAGGAGAAACTTTTACTCTGGTTTCTCAGTCTGTTTCCTAGTGCCGGTTTGAAGTTCCTGCAGTTTTCACTGTAAAACCGAGTTGGAGCTCGTACCTACCCATATATATGTATGGAGTGGAGTTTGCAAATGAAAAGAAACTTTGTGTTCCCAACAAGCTAGGTGAAGGACGGCTTTCACACACACTTATCCCTCAGAACTGAGCATGTGGAGAGTCGTTCGTTCATCTAGCACAAAGGGAACGGGTTGCAGGAGAAACTTTTACTCTGGTTTCTCAGTCTGTTTCCTAGTGCCGGTTTGAAGTTCCTGCAGTTTTCACTGTAAAACCGAGTTGGAGCTCGTACCTACCCATATATATGTATGGAGTGGAGTTTGCAAATGAAAAGAAACTTTGGGTTCCCAACAAGCTAGTTGAAGGACGGCTTTCACATACACATATCTCTCAGAACTGAGCATGTGGAGAGACGTTCGTTCATCTAGCACAAACGGAACGGGTTGCAAGAGGAACATTTACTCTGGTTTCTCAGTATGTTTACTAGTGCCGGTTTGAAGTTCCTGCAGTTTTCAGTGTAAAACCGAGTTGGAGCTAGTACCTCCCCATATATATGTATGGAGTGGAGTTTGCAAATGAAAAGGAACTTTGTGTTCCCAACAAGCAGGTTGAAGGACGGCTTTCACATTCACATATCTCTCAGAACTGAGCATGTGGAGAGACATTCGTTCATCTAGCACAAAGGGAACTGGTTGCAGGAGGAAGTTTTACTCTGGTTTCTCAGTCTATTTCCTAGTGCCGGTTTGAAGTTCCTGCAGTTTTCACTGTAAAACCGAGTTGGAGCTTGTACCTACCTATATATATGTATGGAGTGGAGTGTGCAACTGAAAAGGAACTTTGTGTTCCCAACAAGCTAGATGAAGGACGGCTTTCACACTCACTTATCTCTCAGAACTGAGCATGTGGAGAGTCGTTCGTTCATATAGCACAAAGGGAACGGGTTGCAGGAGAAACTTTTACTCTGGTTTCTCAGTCTGTTTCCTAGTGCCGGTTTGAAGATCCTGCAGTTTTCAATGTAAAACCGAGTTGGAGCCCGTACCTACCCATATATATGTATGGAGTGGAGTTTGCAAATGAAAAGAAACTTTGGGTTCCCAACAATCTAGTTGAAGGACGGCTTTCACACACACTTATCTCTCAGAACTGAGCATGGGGAGAGACGTTCGTTCATGTAGCACAAAGTGAACGGGTTGCAGGAGAAACTTTTACTCTGGTTTCTCAGTCTGTTTCCTAGTGCCGGTCTGAAGTTCCTGCAGTTTTCACTGTAAAATCGTGTTGGAGCTAGTACCTCCCCATATATATGTATGGAGTGGAGTTTGCAATTGAAAAGAAACTTTGTGTTCCCAACAATCTAGTTGAAGGACGGCTTTCACACACACTTATCTCTCAGAACTGAGCATGGGGAGAGACGTTCGTTCATGTAGCACAAAGGGAACGGGTTGCAGGAGAAACTTTTACTCTGGATTCTCAGTCTGTTTCCTAGTGCCGGTTTGAAGTTCCTGCAGTTTTCACTGTAAAACCGAGTTGGAGCTAGTACCTCCCCATATATATGTATGGAGTGGAGTTTGCAATTGAAAAGAAACTTTGTGTTCCCAACAAGCTAGTTGAAGGACGGCTTTCACACACACTTATCTCTCAGAACTGAGCATGGGGAGAGACGTTCGTTCATGTAGCACAAAGGGAACGGGTTGCAGGAGAAACTTTTACTCTGGTTTCTCAGTCTGTTTCCTAGTGCCGGTTTGAAGTTCCTGCAGTTTTCACGGTAAAACCGAGTTGGAGCTAGTACCTCCCCATATACATATGTGTGGAGTGGAGTTTACAAATGAAAAGAAACTTTGTGTTCCCAACAAGCTAGTTGAAGGACGGCTTTCACTTTCACATATCTCTCAGAACTGAGCATGTGGAGAGACATTCGTTCATCTAGCACAAAAACGAACGTGTTGCAGGAGGAACTTTTACTCTGGTTTCTCAGTCTGTTTCCTAGTGCCGGTTTGAAGTTCCTGCAGTTTTCACTGTAAAACCGAGTTGGAGCTAGTACCTACCTATATATATTGTTGGAGTGGGGTTTGCAACTGAAAAGGAACTTTGTGTTCCCAACAAGCTAGGTGAAGGACGGCTTTCACACACAATTATCTCTCAGAACTGAGCATGTGGAGAGACGTTCGTTCATGTAGCACAAAGGGAACGGGTTGCAGGAGAAACTTTTACTCTGGTTTCTCAGTTTGTTTCCTAGTGCCGGTTTGAAGTTCCTGCAGTTTTCACTGTAAAACCGAGTTGGAGCTAGTACCTCCCCATATATATGTATGGAGTGGAGTTTGCAAATGAAAAGGAACTTTGTGTTCGCAACAATCTAGGTGAAGGATGGCTTTCACACACACTTATCTCTCAGAACTGAGCATGTGGAGAGTCGTTCGTTCATCTAGCACAAAGGGAACGGGTTGCAGGAGAAACTTTTACACTGGTTTCTCAGTTTGTTTCCTAGTGCCGGTTTGAAGTTCCTGAAGTTTTCAGTGTAAAACCGAGTTGGAGCTATTACATCCCCATATATATGAATGGAGTGGAATTTGCAAATGAAAAGAAACTTTGTGTTCCCAACAAGCTAGGTGAAGGACGGCTTTCACACACACTTATCTCTCAGAACTTAGCATGTGGAGAGACGTTCGTTCATCTAGCACAAACGGAACGGGTTGCAGGAGGAACTTTTACTCTTTTTTCTCAGTCTGTTTCCTAGTGCCGGTTTGAAGTTCCTGCAGTTTTCACTGTAAAACCGAGTTGGAGCTCGTACCTCCCCATATACATATGTGTGGAGTGGAGTTTACAAATGAAAAGAAATTTTGTGTTCCCAACAAGCTAGTTGAAGGACGGCTTTCACATTCACATATCTCTCAGAACTGAGCATGTGGAGAGACATTCGTTCATCTAGCACAAAGTGAACGGTTTGCAGGACGAACTATTACTCTGGTTTCTCAGTTTGTTTCCTAGTGCCGGTTTGAAGTTCCTGCAGTTTTCACTGTAAAACCGAGTTGGAGTTAGTACCTCCCCATATATATGTATGGAATGGAGTTTGCAAATGAAAAGGAACTTTGTGTTCCCAACAAGCTAGGTGAAGGACGGCTTTCACACACACTTATATCTCAGAACTGAGCATGTGGAGAGACGTTCGTTCACCTAGCACAAACGGAACGGGTTGCAAGAGGAACTTTTACTCTGGTTTCTCAGTCTGTTTCCTAGTGCCGGTTTGAAGTTCCTGCAGTTTTCACTGTAAAACCGAGTTGGAGCTTGTACCTCCCCATATATATTTATGGAGTGGAGTTTGCAAATGAAAAGGAACTTTGTGTTCCCAACAAGCTAGGTGAAGAACGGCTTTCACACACACTTATCTCTCAGAACTGAGCATGTGGAGAGACGTTCGTTCATGTAGCACAAAGGGAACGGGTTGCAGGAGAAACATATACTCTGGTTTCTCAGTCTGTTTCCTAGTGCTGGTTTGAAGTTCCTGCAGTTTTCACTGTAAAACCGAGTTGGAGCTCGTACCTCCCCTTATACATATGTGTGGAGTGGAGTTTACAAATGAAAAGAAACTTTGTGTTCCCAACAAGCTAGTTGAAGGACGGCTTTCACATTCACATATCTCTCAGAACTGAGCATGTGGAGAGACATTCGTTCATCTAGCACAAATGGAACGGTTTGCAGGAGGAACTATTACTCTGGTTTCTCAGTTTGCTTCCTAGTGCCGGTTTGAAGTTCCTGCAGTTTTCACTGTAAAACCGAGTTGGAACTAGTACCTCCCCATATATATGTATGGAGTGGAGTTTGCAAATGAAAAGGAACTTTGTGTTCCCAACAAGCTAGGTGAAGGACGGCTTTCACACACACTTATATCTCAGAACTTAGCATGTGGAGAGACGTTCGTTCACCTAGCACAAACGGAACGGGTTGCAAGAGGAACTTTTACTCTGGTTTCTCAGTCTGTTTCCTAGTGCCGGTTTGAAGTTCCTGCAGTTTTCACTGTAAAACCGAGTTGGAGCTAGTACCTCCCCATATATATTTATGGAGTGGAGTTTGCAAATGAAAAGAACTTTGTGTTCCCAACAAGCTAGGTGAAGAACGGCTTTCACACACACTTATCTCTCAGAACTGAGCATGTGGAGAGACGTTCGTTCATCTAACACAAACGGAACGGGTTGCAAGAGGAACTTTTACTCTGGTTTCTCAGTCTGTTTCCTAGTGCCGGTTTGAAGTTCCTGCAGTTTTCAGTGTAAAACCGAGTTGGAGCTAGTACCTGCCCATATATATGTATGGAGTGGAGTTTGCAAATGAAAAGAAACTTTGTGTTCCAAACAAGCTAGGTGAAGGACGGCTTTCACATACACATATCTCTCAGAACTGAGCATGTGGAGAGACATTCGTTCATTTAGCACAAAGGGAACGGGTTGCAGGAGGAACTTTTACTCTGGTTTCTCAGTCTGTTTCCTAGTGCCGGTTTGAAGTTCCTGCAGTTTTCACTGTAAAACCGAGTTGGAGCTAGTACCTCCCCATATATATTTATGGAGTGGAGTTTGCAAATGAAAAGAACTTTGTGTTCCCAACAAGCTAGGTGAAGAACGGCTTTCACACACACTTATCTCTCAGAACTGAGCATGTGGAGAGACGTTCGTTCATGTAGCACAAAGGGAACGGGTTGCAGGAGAAACATATACTCTGGTTTCTCAGTCTGTTTCCTAGTGCCGGTTTGAAGTTCCTGCAGTTTTCACTGTAAAACCGAGTTGGAGCTCGTACCTCCCCTTATACATTTGTGTGGAGTGGAGTTTACAAATGAAAAGAAACTTTCTGTTCCCAACAAGCTAGTTGAAGGACGGCTTTCACATTCACATATCTCTCAGAACTGAGCATGTGGAGAGACATTCGTTCATCTAGCACAAAGGGAACGGGTTGCAGGAGGAACTTTTACTCTGCTTTCTCAGTCTGTTTCCTAGTGCCGGTTTGAAGTTCCTGCAGTTTTCACTGTAAAACCGAGTTGGAGCTAGTATCTAACTATATATATGTATGGAGTGGAGTTTGCAACTGAAAAGGAACTTTGTGTTCCCAACAAGCTAGGTGAAGGACGGCTTTCACACACACTTATCTCTCAGAACTGAGCATGTGGAGAGTCGTTCGTTCATCTAGCACAAAGGGAACGGGTTGCAGGAGAAACTTTTACTCTGGTTTCTCAGTCTGTTTCCTAGTGCCGGTTTGAAGTTCCTGCAGTTTTCACTGTAAAACGGAGTTGGAGCTAGTACCTCCCCATATATATTTATGGAGTGGGGTTTGCAAATGAAAAGGAACTTTGTGTTCCCAACAAGCTAGGTGAAGAACGGCTTTCACACACACTTATCTCTCAGAACTGAGCATGTGGAGAGACGTTCGTTCATGTAGCACAAAGGGAACGGGTTGCAGGAGAAACATATACTTTGGTTTCTCAGTCTGTTTCCTAGTGCCGGTTTGAAGTTCCTGCAGTTTTCACTGTAAAACCGAGTTGGAGCTCGTACCTGCACATATACATATGTGTGATGTGGAGTTTACAAATGAAAAGAAAGTTTGGGTTCCCAACAAGCTAGTTGAAGGACGGCTTTCACATTCACATATCTCTCAGAACTGAGCATGTGGAGAGACATTCGTTCATCTAGCACAAAGGGAACGGGTTGCAGGAGGAACTTTTACTCTGGTTTCTCAGTCTGTTTCCTAGTGCCGGTTTGAAGTTCCTGCAGTTTTCACTGTAAAACCGAGTTGGAGCTAGTACCTACATATATATATGTATGGAGTGGAGTTTGCAAATGAAAAGGAACTTTGTGTTCCCAACAAGCTATGTGAAGGACGGCTTTCACACACACTTATCTCTCAGAACTGAGCATGTGGAGAGTCGTTCGTTCATCTAGCACAAAGGGAACGGGTTGCAGGAGAAACTTTTACTCTGGTTTCTCAGTCTGTTTCCTAGTGCCGGTTTGAAGTTCCTGCAGTTTTCACTGTAAAACCGAGTTGGAGCTCGTACCTACCCATATATATGTATGGAGTGGAGTTTTCAATTGAAAAGAAACTTTGTGTTCCCAACAAGCTAGTTGAAGGACGGCTTTCACATACACATATCTCTCAGAACTGAGCATGTGGAGAGACGTTCGTTCATCTAGCACAAATGGAACGGGTTGCAGGAGGAACTTTTACTCTGGTTTCTCAGTCTGTTTCCTAGTGCCGGTTTGAAGTTTCTGCAGTTTACACTGTAAAACCGACTTGGAGCTAGTACCTCCCCATATATATGTATGGAGAGGGGTTTGCAAATGAAAAGGAACTTTGTGTTCCCAACAAGCTAGGTGAAGGACGGCTTTCACATACACATATCTCTCAGAACTGAGCATGTGGAGAGACATTCGTTCATCTAGCACAAAGGGAACGGGTTGCAGGAGGAACTTTTACTCTGGTTTCTCAGTCTGTTTCCTAGTGCCGGTTTGAAGTTCCTGCAGTTTTCACTGTAAAACCGAGTTGGAGCTAGTACCTACCTATATATATGTATGGAGTGGAGTTTGCAACTGAAAAGGAACTTTGTGTTCCCAACAAGCTAGGTGAAGGACGGCTTTCATACACACTTATCTCTCAGAACTGAGCATGTGGAGAGACGTTCGTTCATGTAGCACAAAGGGAACGGGTTGCAGGAGAAACATATACTCTGGTTTCTCAGTCTGTTTCCTAGTGCCGGTTTGAAGTTCCTGCAGTTTTCACTGTAAAACCGAGTTGGAGCTCGTACCTCCCCATATACATATGTGTGGAGTGGAGTTTACAAATGAAAAGAAATTTTGTGTTCCCAACAAGCTAGTTGAAGGACGGCTTTCACATTCACATATCTCTCAGAACTGAGCATGTGGAGAGACATTCGTTCATCTAGCACAAATGGAACGGGTTGCAGGACGAACTATTACTCTGGTTTCTCAGTTTGTTTCCTAGTGCCGGTTTGAAGTTCCTGCAGTTTTCACTGTAAAACCGAGTTGGAGCTAGTACCTCCCCATATATATGTATGGAGTGGAGTTTGCAAATGAAAAGGAACTTTGTGTTCCCAACAAGCTAGGTGAAGGACGGCTTTCACACACACTTATATCTCAGAACTGAGCATGTGGAGAGACGTTCGTTCACCTAGCACAAACGGAACGGGTTGCAAGAGGAACTTTTACTCTGGTTTCTCAGTCTGTTTCCTAGTGCCGGTTTGAAGTTCCTGCAGTTTTCACTGTAAAACCGAGTTGGAGCTTGTACCTCCCCATATATATTTATGGAGTGGAGTTTGCAAATGAAAAGGAACTTTGTGTTCCCAACAAGCTAGGTGAAGAACGGCTTTCACACACACTTATCTCTCAGAACTGAGCATGTGGAGAGACGTTCGTTCATGTAGCACAAAGGGAACGGGTTGCAGGAGAAACATATACTCTGGTTTCTCAGTCTGTTTCCTAGTGCCGGTTTGAAGTTCCTGCAGTTTTCACTGTAAAACCGAGTTGGAGCTCGTACCTCCCCTTATACATATGTGTGGAGTGGAGTTTACAAATGAAAAGAAACTTTGTGTTCCCAACAAGCTAGTTGAAGGACGGCTTTCACATTCACATATCTCTCAGAACTGAGCATGTGGAGAGACATTCGTTCATCTAGCACAAAGGGAACGGTTTGCAGGAGGAACTATTACTCTGGTTTCTCAGTTTGCTTCCTAGTGCCGGTTTGAAGTTCCTGCAGTTTTCACTGTAAAACCGAGTTGGAAATAGTACTTCCCCATATATATGTATGGAGTGGAGTTTGCAAATGAAAAGGAACTTTGTGTTCCCAACAAGCTAGGTGAAGGACGGCTTTCACACACAATTATCTCTTAGAACTTAGCATGTGGAGAGACGTTCGTTCACCTAGCACAAACGGAACGGGTTGCAAGAGGAACTTTTACTCTGGTTTCTCAGTCTGTTTCCTAGTGCCGGTTTGAAGTTCCTGCAGTTTTCACTGTAAAACCGAGTTGGAGCTAGTACCTCCCCATATATATTTATGGAGTGGAGTTTGCAAATGAAAAGAACTTTGTGTTCCCAACAAGCTAGGTGAAGAACGGCTTTCACACACACTTATCTCTCAGAACTGAGCATGTGGAGAGACGTTCGTTCATCTAACACAAACGGAACGGGTTGCAAGAGGAACTTTTACTCTGGTTTCTCAGTCTGTTTCCTAGTGCCGGTTTGAAGTTCCTGCAGTTTTCAGTGTAAAACCGAGTTGGAGCTAGTACCTCCCCATATATATGTATGGAGTGGAGTTTGCAAATGAAAAGAAACTTTGTGTTCCCAACAAGCTAGGTGAAGGACGGCTTTCACATACACATATCTCTCAGAACTGAGCATGTGGAGAGACATTCGTTCATCTAGCACAAAGGGAACGGGTTGCAGGAGGAACTTTTACTCTGGTTTCTCAGTCTGTTTCCTAGTGCCGGTTTGAAGTTCCTGCAGTTTTCACTGTAAAACCGAGTTGGAGCTAGTACCTCCCCATATATATTTATGGAGTGGAGTTTGCAAATGAAAAGAACTTTGTTTTCCCAACAAGCTAGGTGAAGAACGGCTTTCACACACACTTATCTCTCAGAACTGAGCATGTGGAGAGACGTTCGTTCATGTAGCACAAAGGGAACGGGTTGCAGGAGAAACATATACTCTGGTTTCTCAGTCTGTTTCCTAGTGCCGGTTTGAAGTTCCTGCAGTTTTCACTGTAAAACCGAGTTGGAGCTCGTACCTCCCCTTATACATTTGTGTGGAGTGGAGTTTACAAATGAAAAGAAACTTTCTGTTCCCAACAAGCTAGTTGAAGGACGGCTTTCACATTCACATATCTCTCAGAACTGAGCATGTGGAGAGACATTCGTTCATCTAGCACAAAGGGAACGGTTTGCAGGAGGAACTTTTACTCTGCTTTCTCAGTCTGTTTCCTAGTGCCGGTTTGAAGTTCCTGCAGTTTTCACTGTAAAACCGAGTTGGAGCTAGTATCTAACTATATATATGTATGGAGTGGAGTTTGCAACTGAAAAGGGACTTTGTGTTCCCAACAAGCTAGGTGAAGGACGGCTTTCACACACACTTATCTCTCAGAACTGAGCATGTGGAGAGTCGTTCGTTCATCTAGCACAAAGGGAACGGGTTGCAGGAGAAACTTTTACTCTGGTTTCTCAGTCTGTTTCCTAGTGCCGGTTTGAAGTTCCTGCAGTTTTCACTGTAAAACGGAGTTGGAGCTAGTACCTCCCCATATATATTTATGGAGTGGAGTTTGCAAATGAAAAGGAACTTTGTGTTCCCAACAAGCTAGGTGAAGAACGACTTTCACACACACTTATCTCTCAGAACTGAGCATGTGGAGAGACGTTCGTTCATGTAGCACAAAGGGAACGGGTTGCAGGAGAAACATATACTCTGGTTTCTCAGTCTGTTTCCTAGTGCCGGTTTGAAGTTCCTGCAGTTTTCAGTGTAAAACCGAGTTGGAGCTAGTACCTCCCCATATATATGTATGGAGTGGAGTTTGCAAATGAAAAGAAACTTTGTGTTCCCAACAAGCTAGGTGAAGGACGGCTTTCACATACACATATCTCTCAGAACTGAGCATGTGGAGAGACATTCGTTCATCTAGCACAAAGGGAACGGGTTGCAGGAGGAACTTTTACTCTGGTTTCTCAGTCTGTTTCCTAGTGCCGGTTTGAAGTTCCTGCAGTTTTCACTGTAAAACCGAGTTGGAGCTAGTACCTCCCCATATATATTTATGGAGTGGAGTTTGCAAATGAAAAGAACTTTGTGTTCCCAACAAGCTAGGTGAAGAACGGCTTTCACACACAGTTATCTCTCAGAACTGAGCATGTGGAGAGACGTTCGTTCATGTAGCACAAAGGGAACGGGTTGCAGGAGAAACATATACTCTGGTTTCTCAGTCTGTTTCCTAGTGCCGGTTTGAAGTTCCTGCAGTTTTCACTGTAAAACCGAGTTGGAGCTCGTACCTCCCCTTATACATTTGTGTGGAGTGGAGTTTACAAATGAAAAGAAACTTTCTGTTCCCAACAAGCTAGTTGAAGGACGGCTTTCACATTCACATATCTCTCAGAACTGAGCATGTGGATAGACATTCGTTCATCTAGCACAAAGGGAACGGGTTGCAGGAGGAACTTTTACTCTGCTTTCTCAGTCTGTTTCCTAGTGCCGGTTTGAAGTTCCTGCAGTTTTCACTGTAAAACCGAGTTGGAGCTAGTATCTAACTATATATATGTATGGAGTGGAGTTTGCAACTGAAAAGGAACTTTGTGTTCCCAACAAGCTAGGTGAAGGACGGCTTTCACACACACTTATCTCTCAGAACTGAGCATGTGGAGAGTCGTTCGTTCATCTAGCACAAAGGGAACGGGTTGCAGGAGAAACTTTTACTCTGGTTTCTCAGTCTGTTTCCTAGTGCCGGTTTGAAGTTCCTGCAGTTTTCACTGTAAAACGGAGTTGGAGCTAGTACCTCCCCATATATATTTATGGAGTGGAGTTTGCAAATGAAAAGGAACTTTGTGTTCCCAACAAGCTAGGTGAAGAACGGCTTTCACACACACTTATCTCTCAGAACTGAGCATGTGGAGAGACGTTCGTTCATGTAGCACAAAGGGAACGGGTTGCAGGAGAAACATATACTCTGGTTTCTCAGTCTGTTTCCTAGTGCCGGTTTGAAGTTCCTGCAGTTTTCACTGTAAAACCGAGTTGGAGCTCGTACCTCCACATATACATATGTGTGATGTGGAGTTTACAAATGAAAAGAAACTTTGGGTTCCCAACAAGCTAGTTGAAGGACGGCTTTCACATTCACATATCTCTCAGAACTGAGCATCTGGAGAGACATTCGTTCATCTAGCACAAAGGGAACGGGTTGCAGGAGGAACTTTTACTCTGGTTTCTCAGTCTGTTTCCTAGTGCCGGTTTGAAGTTCCTGCAGTTTTCACTGTAAAACCGAGTTGGAGCTAGTACCTACATATATATATGTATGGAGTGGAGTTTGCAAATGAAAAGGAACTTTGTGTTCCCAACAAGCTAGGTGAAGGACGGCTTTCACACACACTTATCTCTCAGAACTGAGCATGTGGAGAGTCGTTCGTTCATCTAGCACAAAGGGAAAGGGTTGCAGGAGAAACTTTTACTCTGGTTTCTCAGTCTGTTTCCTAGTGCCGGTTTGAAGTTCCTGCAGTTTTCACTGTAAAACCGAGTTGGAGCTCGTACCTACCCATATATATGTATGGAGTGGAGTTTTCAATTGAAAAGAAACTTTGTGTTCCCAACAAGCTAGTTGAAGGACGGCTTTCACATACACATATCTCTCAGAACTGAGCATGTGGAGAGACGTTCGTTCATCTAGCACAAATGGAACGGGTTGCAGGAGGAACTTTTACTCTGGTTTCTCAGTCTGTTTCCTAGTGCCGGTTTGAAGTTCCTGCAGTTTTCACTGTAAAACCGACTTGGAGCTAGTACCTCCCCATATATATGTATGGAGAGGGGTTTGCAAATGAAAAGGAACTTTGTGTTCCCAACAAGCTAGGTGAAGGACGGCTTTCACATACACATATCTCTCAGAACTGAGCATGTGGAGAGACATTCGTTCATCTAGCACAAAGGGAACGGGTTGCAGGAGGAACTTTTACTCTGGTTTCTCAGTCTGTTTCCTAGTGCCGGTTTGAAGTTCCTGCAGTTTTCACTGTAAAACCGAGTTGGAGCTAGTACCTACCTATATATATGTATGGAGTGGAGTTTGCAACTGAAAAGGAACTTTGTGTTCCCAACAAGCTAGGTGAAGGACGGCTTTCATACACACTTATCTCTCAGAACTGAGCATGTGGAGAGACGTTCGTTCATGTAGCACAAAGGGAACGGGTTGCAGGAGAAACATATACTCTGGTTTCTCAGTCTGTTTCCTAGTGCCGGTTTGAAGTTCCTGCAGTTTTCACTGTAAAACCGAGTTGGAGCTCGTACCTCCCCATATACATATGTGTGGAGTGGAGTTTACAAATGAAAAGAAATTTTGTGTTCCCAACAAGCTAGTTGAAGGACGGCTTTCACATTCACAAATCTCTCAGAACTGAGCATGTGGAGAGACATTCGTTCATCTAGCACAAATGGAACGGGTTGCAGGACGAACTATTACTATGGTTTCTCAGTTTGTTTCCTAGTGCCGGTTTGAAGTTCCTGCAGTTTTCACTGTAAAACCGAGTTGGAGCTAGTACCTCCCCATATATATGTATGGAGTGGAGTTTGCAAATGAAAAGGAACTTTGTGTTCCCAACAAGCTAGGTGAAGGACGGCTTTCACACACACTTATATCTCAGAACTGAGCATGTGGAGAGTCGTTCGTTCATCTAGCACAAAGGGAACGGATTGCAGGAGAAACTTTTACTCTGGTTTCTCAGTTTGTTTCCTAGTGCCTGTTTGAAGTTCCTGCAGTTTTCACTGTAAAACCGGTTTGGAGCTAGTACCTCCCCATATATATTTATGGAGTGGAGTTTGCAAATGAAAAGGAACTTTGTGTTCCCAACAAGCTAGGTGAAGAACGGCTTTCACACACACTTATCTCTCAGAACTGAGCACGTGGAGAGACGTTCGTTCATGTAGCACAAAGGGAACGGGTTGCAGGAGAAACATATACTCTGGTTTCTCAGTCTGTTTTTTAGTGCCGGTTTGAAGTTCCTGCAGTTTTCACTGTAAAACCGAGTTGGAGCTAGTACCTCCCCATATATATTTATGGAGTGGAGTTTGCAAATGAAAGGGAACTTTGTGTTCCCAACAAGCTAGGTGAAGAACGGCTTTCACACACACTTATCTCTCAGAACTGAGCATGTGGAGAGACGTTCGTTCATGTAGCACTAAGGGAACGGGTTGCAGGAGAAACATATACTCTGGATTCTCAGTCTGTTTCCTAGTGCCGGTTTGAAGTTCCTGCAGTTTTCCCTGTAAAACCGAGTTGGAGCTCGTACCTCCCCATATACATATGTGTGGAGTGGAGTTTACAAATGAAAAGTAATTTTGTGTTCCCAAGAAGCTAGTTGAAGGACGGCTTTCACATTCACATATCTCTCAGAACTGAGCATGTGGAGAGACATTCGTTCATCTAGCACAAAGGGAACGGTTTGCAGGAGGAACTATTACTCTGGTTTCTCAGTTTGTTTCCTAGTGCCGGTTTGAAGTTCCTGCAGTTTTCACTGTAAAACCGAGTTGGAACTAGTACCTCCACATATATATGTATGGAGTGGGGTTTGCAAATGAAAAGGAACTTTGTGTTCCCAACAAGCTAGGTGAAGGACGGCTTTCACACACACTTATATCTCAGAACTTAGCATGTGGAGAGACGTTCGTTCACCTAGCACAAACGGAACGGGTTGCAAGAGGAACTTTTACTCTGGTTTCTCAGTCTGTTTCCTAGTGCCGGTTTGAAGTTCCTGCAGTTTTCACTGTAAAACCGAGTTGGAGCTAGTACCTCCCCATATATATTTATGGAGTGGAGTTTGCAAATGAAAAGAACTTTGTGTTCCCAACAAGCTAGGTGAAGAACGGCTTTCACACACACTTATCTCTCAGAACTGAGCATGTGGAGGGACGTTCGTTCATGTAGCACAAAGGGAACGGGTTGCAGGAGAAACATATACTCTGGTTTCTCAGTCTGTTTCCTAGTGCCGGTTTGAAGTTCCTGCAGTTTTCAGTGTAAAACCGAGTTGGAGCTAGTACCTCCCCATATATATGTATGGAGTGGAGTTTGCAAATGAAAAGAAACTTTGTGTTCCCAACAAGCTAGGTGAAGGACGGCTTTCACATACACATATCTCTCAGAACTGAGCATGTGGAGAGACATTCGTTCATCTAGCACAAAGGGAACGGGTTGCAGGAGGAACTTTTACTCTGGTTTCTCAGTCTGTTTCCTAGTGCCGGTTTGAAGTTCCTGCAGTTTTCACTGTAAAACCGAGTTGGAGCTAGTACCTCCCCATATATATTTATGGAGTGGAGTTTGCAAATGAAAAGAACTTTGTGTTCCCAACAATCTAGGTGAAGAACGGCTTTCACACACATTTATCTCTCAGAACTGAGCATGTGGAGAGACGTTCGTTCATGTAGCACAAAGGGAACGGGTTGCAGGAGAATCATATACTCTGGTTTCTCAGTCTGTTTCCTAGTGCCGGTTTGAAGTTCCTGCAGTTTTCACTGTAAAACCGAGTTGGAGCTCGTACCTCCCCTTATACATTTGTGTGGAGTGGAGTTTACAAATGAAAAGAAACTTTCTGTTCCCAACAAGCTAGTTGAAGGACGGCTTTCACATTCACATATCTCTCAGAACTGAGCATGTGGAGAGACATTCGTTCATCTAGCACAAAGGGAACGGGTTGCAGGAGGAACTTTTACTCTGCTTTCTCAGTCTGTTTCCTAGTGCCGGTTTGAAGTTCCTGCAGTTTTCACTGTAAAACCGAGTTGGAGCTAGTATCTAACTATATATATGTATGGAGTGGAGTTTGCAACTGAAAAGGAACTTTGTGTTCCCAACAAGCTAGGTGAAGGACGGCTTTCACACACACTTATCTCTCAGAACTGAGCATGTGGAGAGTCGTTCGTTCATCTAGCACAAAGGGAACGGGTTGCAGGAGAAACTTTTACTCTGGTTTCTCAGTCTGTTTCCTAGTGCCGGTTTGAAGTTCCTGCAGTTTTCACTGTAAAACGGAGTTGGAGCTAGTACCTCCCCATATATATTTATGGAGTGGAGTTTGCAAATGAAAAGGAACTTTGTGTTCCCAACAAGCTTGGTGAAGAACGGCTTTCACACACACTTATCTCTCAGAACTGAGCATGTGGAGAGACGTTCGTTCATGTAGCACAAAGGGAACGGGTTGCAGGAGAAACATATACTCTGGTTTCTCAGTCTGTTTCCTAGTGCCGGTTTGAAGTTCCTGCAGTTTTCACTGTAAAACCGAGTTGGAGCTCGTACCTCCACATATACATATGTGTGATGTGGAGTTTACAAATGAAAAGAAACTTTGTGTTCCCAACAAGCTAGTTGAAGGACGGCTTTCACATTCACATATCTCTCAGAACTGAGCATGTGGAGAGACATTCGTTCATCTAGCACAAAGGGAACGGGTTGCAGGAGGAACTTTTACTCTGGTTTCTCAGTCTGTTTCCTAGTGCCGGTTTGAAGTTCCTGCAGTTTTCACTGTAAAACCGAGTTGGAGCTAGTACCTACATATATATATGTATGGAGTGGAGTTTGCAAATGAAAAGGAACTTTGTGTTCCCAACAAGCTAGGTGAAGGACGGCTTTCACACACACTTATCTCTCAGAACTGAGCATGTGGAGAGTCGTTCGTTCATCTAGCACAAAGGGAACGGTTTGCAGGAGAAACTTTTACTCTGGTTTCTCAGTCTGTTTCCTAGTGCCGGTTTGAAGTTCCTGCAGTTTTCACTGTAAAACCGAGTTGGAGCTCGTACCTACCCATATATATGTATGGAGTGGAGTTTTCAATTGAAAAGAAACTTTGTGTTCCCAACAAGCTAGTTGAAGGACGGCTTTCACATACACATATCTCTCAGAACTGAGCATGTGGAGAGACGTTCGTTCATCTAGCACAAATGGAACGGGTTGCAGGAGGAACTTTTACTCTGGTTTATCAGTCTGTTTCCTAGTGCCGGTTTGAAGTTCCTGCAGTTTTCACTGTAAAACCGACTTGGAGCTAGTACCTCCCCATATATATGTATGGAGAGGGGTTTGCAAATGAAAAGGAACTTTGTGTTCCCAACAAGCTAGGTGAAGGACGGCTTTCACATACACATATCTCTCAGAACTGAGCATGTGGAGAGACATTCGTTCATCTAGCACAAAGGGAACGGGTTGCAGGAGGAACTTTTACTCTGGTTTCTCAGTCTGTTTCCTAGTGCCGGTTTGAAGTTCCTGCAGTTTTCACTGTAAAACCGAGTTGGAGCTAGTACCTACCTATATATATGTATGGAGTGGAGTTTGCAACTGAAAAGGAACTTTGTGTTCCCAACAAGCTAGGTGAAGGACGGCTTTCATACACACTTATCTCTCAGAACTGAGCATGTGGAGAGACGTTCGTTCATGTAGCACAAAGGGAACGGGTTGCAGGAGAAACATATACTCTGGTTTCTCAGTCTGTTTCCTAGTGCCGGTTTGAAGTTCCTGCAGTTTTCACTGTAAAACCGAGTTGGAGCTCGTACCTCCCCATATACATATGTGTGGAGTGGAGTTTACAAATGAAAAGAAATTTTGTGTTCCCAACAAGCTAGTTGAAGGACGGCTTTCACATTCACAAATCTCTCAGAACTGAGCATGTGGAGAGACATTCGTTCATCTAGCACAAATGGAACGGGTTGCAGGACGAACTATTACTATGGTTTCTCAGTTTGTTTCCTAGTGCCGGTTTGAAGTTCCTGCAGTTTTCACTGTAAAACCGAGTTGGAGCTAGTACCTCCCCATATATATGTATGGAGTGGAGTTTGCAAATGAAAAGGAACTTTGTGTTCCCAACAAGCTAGGTGAAGGACGGCTTTCACACACACTTATATCTCAGAACTGAGCATGTGGAGAGTCGTTCGTTCATCTAGCACAAAGGGAACGGATTGCAGGAGAAACTTTTACTCTGGATTCTCAGTTTGTTTCCTAGTGCCTGTTTGAAGTTCCTGCAGTTTTCACTGTAAAACCGGTTTGGAGCTAGTACCTCCCCATATATATTTATGGAGTGGAGTTTGCAAATGAAAAGGAACTTTGTGTTCCCAACAAGCTAGGTGAAGAACGGCTTTCACACACACTTATCTCTCAGAACTGAGCACGTGGAGAGACGTTCGTTCATGTAGCACAAAGGGAACGGGTTGCAGGAGAAACATATACTCTGGTTTCTCAGTCTGTTTTTTAGTGCCGGTTTGAAGTTCCTGCAGTTTTCACTGTAAAACCGAGTTGGAGCTAGTACCTCCCCATATATATTTATGGAGTGGAGTTTGCAAATGAAAGGGAACTTTGTGTTCCCAACAAGCTAGGTGAAGAACGGCTTTCACACACACTTATCTCTCAGAACTGAGCATGTGGAGAGACGTTCGTTCATGTAGCACTAAGGGAACGGGTTGCAGGAGAAACATATACTCTGGATTCTCAGTCTGTTTCCTAGTGCCGGTTTGAAGTTCCTGCAGTTTTCCCTGTAAAACCGAGTTGGAGCTCGTACCTCCCCATATACATATGTGTGGAGTGGAGTTTACAAATGAAAAGTAATTTTGTGTTCCCAACAAGCTAGTTGAAGGACGGCTTTCACATTCACATATCTCTCAGAACTGAGCATGTGGAGAGACATTCGTTCATCTAGCACAAAGGGAACGGTTTGCAGGAGGAACTATTACTCTGGTTTCTCAGTTTGTTTCCTAGTGCCGGTTTGAAGTTCCTGCAGTTTTCACTGTAAAACCGAGTTGGAACTAGTACCTCCACATATATATGTATGGAGTGGGGTTTGCAAATGAAAAGGAACTTTGTGTTCCCAACAAGCTAGGTGAAGGACGGCTTTCACACACACTTATATCTCAGAACTTAGCATGTGGAGAGACGTTCGTTCACCTAGCACAAACGGAACGGGTTGCAAGAGGAACTTTTTCTCTGGTTTCTCAGTCTGTTTCCTAGTGCCGGTTTGAAGTTCCTGCAGTTTTCACTGTAAAACCGTGTTGGAGCTAGTACCTCCCCATATATATTTATGGAGTGGAGTTTGCAAATGAAAAGAACTTTGTGTTCCCAACAAGCTAGGTGAAGAACGGCTTTCACACACACTTATCTCTCAGAACTGAGCATGTGGAGGGACGTTCGTTCATGTAGCACAAAGGGAACGGGTTGCAGGAGAAACTTTTACTCTGGTTTCTCAGTCTGTTTCCTAGTGCCGGTTTGAAGTTCCTGCAGTTTTCACTGTAAAACCGAGTTGGAGCTAGTACCTCCCCATATATATGTATGGAGTGGAGTTTGCAAATGAAAAGGAACTTTGTGTTCCCAACAAGCTAGGTGAAGAACGGCTTTCACACACACTTATCTCTCAGACCTGAGCATGTGGAGAGCCGTTCGTTCATGTAGCACAAAGGGAACGGGTTGCAGGAGAAACTTTTACTCTGGTTTCTCAGTCTGTTTCCTAGTGCCGGTTTGAAGTTCCTGCAGTTTTCACTGTAAAACCGAGTAGGAGCTCGTACCTACCCATATATATGTATGGAGTGGAGTTTTCAATTGAAAAGAAACTTTGTGTTCCCAACAAGCTAGTTGAAGGACGGCTTTCACATACACATATCTCTCAGAACTGAGCATGTGGAGAGACGTTCGTTCATCTAGCACAAAGGGAACGGGTTGCAGGAGGAACTTTTACTCTGGTTTCTCAGTCTGTTTCCTAGTGCCGGTTTGAAGTTCCTGCAGTTTTCACTGTAAAACCGAGTTGGAGCTAGTACCTACCTATATATATGTATGGAGTGGAGTTTGCAACTGAAAAGGAACTTTGTGTTCCCAAAAAGCTAGGTGAAGGACGGCTTTCACACACAATTATCTCTCAGAACTGAGCATGTGGAGAGTCGTTCGTTCATCTAGCACAAAGGGAACGGGTTGCAGGAGAAACTTTTACTCTGGTTTCTCAGTTTGTTTCCTGGTGCCGGTTTAAAGTTCCTGCAGTTTTCATTGTAAAACCGAGTTGGAGCTAGTACCTCCCCATATATATGTATGGAGTGGAGTTTGCAAATGAAAAGGAACTTTGTGTTCCCAACAAGCTAGGTGAAGGACGGCTTTCACACACACTTATCTCTCAGAACTTAGCATGTGGAGAGACGTTCGTTCACCTAGCACAAACGGAACGGGTTGCAAGAGGAACTTTTACTCTGGTTTCTCAGTCTGTTTCCTAGTGCCGGTTTGAAGTTCCTGCAGTTTTCACTGTAAAACCGAGTTGGAGCTAGTACCTCCCCATATATATTTATGGAGTGGAGTTTGCAAATGAAAAGGAACTTTGTGTTCCCAACAAGCTAGGTGAAGTACGGCTTTCATACACACTTATCTCTCAGAACTGAGCATGTGGAGAGACGTTCGTTCATGTAGCACAAAGGGAACGGGTTGCAGGAGAAACATATACTCTGGTTTCTCAGTCTGTTTCCTAGTGCCGGTTTGAAGTTCCTGCAGTTTTCACTGTAAAACCGAGTTGGAGCTAGTACCTCCCCATATATATTTATGGAGTGGAGTTTGCAAATGAAAAGGAACTTTGTGTTCCCAACAAGCTAGGTGAAGTACGGCTTTCATACACACTTATCTCTCAGAACTGAGCATGTGGAGAGACGTTCGTTCATGTAGCACAAAGGGAACGGGTTGCAGGAGAAACATATACTCTGGTTTCTCAGTCTGTTTCCTAGTGCCGGTTTGAAGTTCCTGCAGTTTTCACTGTAAAACCGAGTTGGAGCTCGTACCTCCCCATATACATATGTGTGGAGTGGAGTTTACAAATGAAAAGAAACTTTGTGTTCCCAACAAGCTAGTTGAAGGATGGCTTTCACATTCAAATATCACTCAAAACTGAGCATGTGGAGAGACATTCGTTCATCTAGCACAAAGGGAACGGGTTGCAGGAGGAACTTTTACTCTGTTTTCTCAGTCTGTTTCCTAGTGCCGGTTTGAAGTTCCTGCAGTTTTCACTGTAAAACCGAGTTGGAGCTAGTACCTAACTATATATATGTATGGAGTGGAGTTTGCAAATGAAAAGGAACTTTGTGTTCCCAACAAGCTAGGTGAAGGACGGCTTTCACTCACACTTATCTCTCAGAACTGAGCATGTGGAGAGTCGTTCGTTCATCTAGCACAAAGGGAACGGATTGCAGGAGAAACTTTTACTCTGGATTCTCAGTTTGTTTCGTAGTGCCGGTTTGAAGTTCCTGCAGTTTTCACTGTAAAACCGAGTTGGAGCTATTACCTCCCCATATATATGTATGGAGTGGAGTTTGCAAATGAAAAGGAACTTTGTGTTCCCAACAAGCTAGGTGAAGGACGGCTTTCACATACACATATCTCTCAGAACTGAGCATGTGGAGAGACATTCGTTCATCTAGCACAAAGGGAACGGATTGCAGGAGGAACTTTTACTCTGGTTTCTCAGTGTGTTTCCTAGTGCCGGTTTGAAGTTCCTGCAGTTTTCACTGTAAAACCGAGTTGGAGCTAGTACCTACCTATATATATGTATGGAGTGGAGTTTGCAACTGAAAAGGAACTTTGTGTTCCCAACAAGCTAGGTGAAGGACGGCTTTCACACAGAATTATCTCTCAGAACTGAGCATGTGGAGAGTCGTTCGTTCATCTAGCACAAAGGGAACGGGTTGCAGGAGAAACTTTTACTCTGGTTTCTCAGTTTGTTTCCTGGTGCCGGTTTAAAGTTCCTGCAGTTTTCACTGTAAAACCGAGTTGGAGCTAGTACCTCCCCATATATATGTATGGAGTGGAGTTTGCAAATGAAAAGGAACTTTGTGTTCCCAACAAGCTAGGTGAAGGACGGCTTTCACACACACTTATCTCTCAGAACTGAGCATGTGGAGAGACGTTCGTTCACCTAGCACAAACGGAACGGGTTGCAAGAGGAACTTTTACTCTGGTTTCTCAGTCTGTTTCCTAGTGCCGGTTTGAAGTTCCTGCAGTTTTCACTGTAAAACCGAGTTGGAGCTAGTACCTCCCCATATATATTTATGGAGTGGAGTTTGCAAATGAAAAGGAACTTTGTGTTCCCAACAAGCTAGGTGAAGAACGGCTTTCACACACACTTATCTCTCAGAACTGAGCATGTGGAGAGACGTTTGTTCATGTAGCACAAAGGGAACGGGTTGCAGGAGAAACATATACTCTGGTTTCTCAGTCTGTTTCCTAGTGCCGGTTTGAAGTTCCTGCAGTTTTCACTGTAAAACCGAGTTGGAGCTCGTACCTCCCCATATACATATGTGTGGAGTGGAGTTTACAAATGAAAAGAAATTTTGTGTTCCCAACAAGCTAGTTGAAGGACGGCTTTCACATTCACATATCTCTCAGAACTGAGCATGTGGAGAGACATTCGTTCATCTAGCACAAATTGAACGGGTTGCAGGACGAACTATTACTCTGGTTTCTCAGTTTGTTTCCTAGTGCCGGTTTGAAGTTCCTGCAGTTTTCACTGTAAAACCGAGTTGGAGCTAGTACCTCCCCATATATATGTATGGAGTGGAGTTTACAAATAAAAAGGAACTTTGTGTTCCCAACAAGCTAGGTGAAGGACGGCTTTCACACACACTTATATCTCAGAACTGAGCATGTGGAGAGACGTTCGTTCACCTAGCACAAACGGAACGGGTTGCAAGAGGAACTTTTACTCTGGTTTCTCAGTCTGTTTCCTAGTGCTGGTTTGAAGTTCCTGCAGTTTTCACTGTAAAACCGAGTTGGAGCTTGTACCTCCCCATATATATTTATGTAGTGGAGTTTGCAAATGAAAAGGAACTTTGTGTTCCCAACAAGCTAGGTGAAGAACGGCTTTCACACACACTTATCTCTCAGAACTGAGCATGTGGAGAGACGTTCGTTCATGTAGCACAAAGGGAACGGGTTGCAGGAGAAACATATACTCTGGTTTCTCAGTCTGTTTCCTAGTGCCGGTTTGAAGTTCCTGCAGTTTTCACTGTAAAACCGAGTTGGAGCTCGTACCTCCCCTTATACATATGTGTGGAGTGGAGTTTACAAATGAAAAGAAACTTTGTGTTCCCAACAAGCTAGTTGAAGGACGGCTTTCACATTCACATATCTCTCAGAACTGAGCATGTGGAGAGACATTCGTTCATCTAGCACAAAGGGAACGGTTTGCAGGAGGAACTGTTACTCTGGTTTCTCAGTTTGCTTCCTAGTGCCGGTTTGAAGTTCCTGCAGTTTTCACTGTAAAACCGAGTTGGAACTAGTACTTCCCCATATATATGTATGGAGTGGAGTTTGCAAATGAAAAGGAACTTTGTGTTCCCAACAAGCTAGGTGAAGGACGGCTTTCACACACAATTATCTCTCAGAACTTAGCATGTGGAGAGACGTTCGTTCACCTAGCACAAACGGAACGGGTTGCAAGAGGAACTTTTACTCTGGTTTCTCAGTCTGTTTCCTAGTGCCGGTTTGAAGTTCCTGCAGTTTTCACTGTAAAACCGAGTTGGAGCTAGTACCTCCCCATATATATTTATGGAGTGGAGTTTTCAAATGAAAAGAACTTTGTGTTCCCAACAAGCTAGGTGAAGAACGGCTTTCACACATACTTATCTCTCAGAACTGAGCATGTGGAGAGACGTTCGTTCATCTAACACTAACGGAACGGGTTGCAAGAGGAACTTTTACTCTGGTTTCTCAGTCTGTTTCCTAGTGCCGGTTTGAAGTTCCTGCAGTTTTCAGTGTAAAACCGAGTTGGAGCTAGTACCTCCCCATATATATGTATGGAGTGGAGTTTGCAAATGAAAAGAAACTTTGTGTTCCCAACAAGCTAGGTGAAGGACGGCTTTCACATACACATATCTCTCAGAACTGAGCATGTGGAGAGACATTCGTTCATCTAGCACAAAGGGAACGGATTGCAGGAGGAACTTTTACTCTGGTTTCTCAGTCTGTTTCCTAGTGCCGGTTTGAAGTTCCGGCAGTTTTCACTGTAAAACCGAGTTGGAGCTAGTACCTCCCCATACATATTTATGGAGTGGAGTTTGCAAATGAAAAGAACTTTGTGTTCCCAACAAGCTAGGTGAAGAACGGCTTTCACACACACTTATCTCTCAGAACTGAGCATGTGGAGAGACATTCGTTCATGTAGCACAAAGGGAACGGGTTGCAGGAGAAACATATACTCTGGTTTCTCAGTCTGTTTCCTAGTGCAGGTTTGAAGTTCCTGCAGTTTTCACTGTAAAACCGAGTTGGAGCTCGTACCTCCCCTTACACATTTGTGTGGAGTGGAGTTTACAAATGAAAAGAAACTTTCTGTTCCCAACAAGCTAGTTGAAGGACGGCTTTCACATTCACATAGCTCTCAGAACTGAGCATGTGGAGAGACATTCGTTCATCTAGCACAAAGGGAACGGGTTGCAGGAGGAACTTTTACTCTGCTTTCTCAGTCTGTTTCCTAGTGCCGGTTTGAAGTTCCTGCAGTTTTCACTGTAAAACCGAGTTGGAGCTAGTATCTAACTATATATATGTATGGAGTGGAGTTTGCAACTGAAAAGGAACTTTGTGTTCCCAACAAGCTAGGTGAAGGACGGCTTTCACACACACTTATCTCTCAGAACTGAGCATGTGGAGAGTCGTTCGTTCATCTAGCACAAAGGGAACGGGTTGCAGGAGAAACTTTTACTCTGGTTTCTCAGTCTGTTTCCTAGTGCCGGTTTGAAGTTCCTGCAGTTTTCACTGTAAAACGGAGTTGAGGCTAGTACCTCCCCATATATATTTATGGAGTGGAGTTTGCAAATGAAAAGGAACTTTGTGTTCCCAACAAGCTAGGTGAAGAACGACTTTCACACACACTTATCTCTCAGAACTGAGCATGTGGAGAGACGTTCGTTCATGTAGCACAAAGGGAACGGGTTGCAGGAGAAACATATACTCTGGTTTCTCAGTCTGTTTCCTAGTGCCGGTTTGAAGTTCCTGCAGTTTTCAGTGTAAAACCGAGTTGGAGCTAGTACCTCCCCATATATATGTATGGAGTGGAGTTTGCAAATGAAAAGAAACTTTGTGTTCCCAACAAGCTAGGTGAAGGACGGCTTTCACATACACATATCTCTCAGAACTGAGCATATGGAGAGACATTCGTTCATCTAGCACAAAGGGAACGGGTTGCAGGAGGAACTTTTACTCTGGTTTCTCAGTCTGTTTCCTAGTGCCGGTTTGAAGTTCCTGCAGTTTTCACTGTAAAACCGAGTTGGAGCTAGTACCTCCCCATATATATTTATGGAGTGGAGTTTGCAAATGAAAAGAACTTTGTGTTCCCAACAAGCTAGGTGAAGAACGGCTTTCACACACACTTATCTCTCAGAACTGAGCATGTGGAGAGACGTTCGTTCATGTAGCACAAAGGGAACGGGTTGCAGGAGAAACATATACTCTGGTTTCTCAGTCTGTTTCCTAGTGCCGGTTTGAAGTTCCTGCAGTTTTCTCTGTAAAACCGAGTTGGAGCTCGTACCTCCCCTTATACATTTGTGTGGAGTGGAGTTTACAAATGAAAAGAAACTTTCTGTTCCCAACAAGCTAGTTGAAGGACGGCTTTCACATTCACATATCTCTCAGAACTGAGCATGTGGAGAGACATTCGTTCATCTAGCACAAAGGGAACGGGTTGCAGGAGGAACTTTTACTCTGCTTTCTCAGTCTGTTTCCTAGTGACGGTTTGAAGTTCCTGCAGTTTTCACTGTAAAACCGAGTTGGAGCTAGTATCTAACTATATATATGTATGGAGTGGAGTTTGCAACTGAAAAGGAACTTTGTGTTCCCAACAAGCTAGGTGAAGGACGGCTTTCACACACACTTATCTCTCAGAACTGAGCATGTGGAGAGTCGTTCGTTCATCTAGCACAAAGGGAACGGGTTGCAGGAGAAACTTTTACTCTGGTTTCTCAGTCTGTTTCCTAGTGCCGGTTTGAAGTTCCTGCAGTTTTCACTGTAAAACCGAGTTGGAGCTAGTACCTACCTATATATATGTATGGAGTGGAGTTTGCAACTGAAAAGGAACTTTGTGTTCCCAACAAGCTAGGTGAAGGACGGCTTTCATACACACTTATCTCTCAGAACTGAGCATGTGGAGAGACGTTCGTTCATGTAGCACAAAGGGAACGGGTTGCAGGAGAAACATATACTCTGGTTTCTCAGTCTGTTTCCTAGTGCCGGTTTGAAGTTCCTGCAGTTTTCACTGTAAAACCGAGTTGGAGCTCATACCTCCCCATATACATATGTGTGGAGTGGAGTTTACAAATGAAAAGAAATTTTGTGTTCCCAACAAGCTAGTTGAAGGACGGCTTTCACATTCACATATCTCTCAGAACTGAGCATGTGGAGAGACATTCGTTCATCTAGCACAAATGGAACGGGTTGCAGGACGAACTATTACTCTGGTTTCTCAGTTTGTTTCCTAGTGCCGGTTTGAAGTTCCTGCAGTTTTCACTGTAAAACCGAGTTGGAGCTAGTACCTCCCCATATATATGTATGGAGTGGAGTTTGCAAATGAAAAGGAACTTTGTGTTCCTAACAAGCTAGGTGAAGGACGGCTTTCACACACACTTATATCTCAGAACTGAGCATGTGGAGAGACGTTCGTTCACCTAGCACAAACGGAACGGGTTGCAAGAGGAACTTTTACTCTGGTTTCTCAGTCTGTTTCCTAGTGCCGGTTTGAAGTTCCTGCAGTTTTCACTGTAAAACCGAGTTGGAACTTGTACCTCCCCATATATATTTATGGAGTGGAGTTTGCAAATGAAAAGGAACTTTGTGTTCCCAACAAGCTAGGTGAAGAACGGCTTTCACACACACTTATCTCTCAGAACTGAGCATGTGGAGAGACGTTCGTTCAAGTAGCACAAAGGGAACGGGTTGCAGGAGAAACATATACTCTGGTTTCTCAGTCTGTTTCCTAGTGCCGGTTTGAAGTTCCTGCAGTTTTCACTGTAAAACCGAGTTGGAGCTCGTACCTCCCCTTATACATATGTGTGGAGTGGAGTTTACAAATGAAAAGAAACTTTGTGTTCCCAACAAGCTAGTTGAAGGACGGCTTTCACATTCACATATCTCTCAGAACTGAGCATGTGGAGAGACATTCGTTCATCTAGCACAAAGGGAACGGGTTGCAGGAGGAACTTTTACTCTGGTTTCTCAGTCTGTTTCCTAGTGCCGGTTTGAAGTTCCTGCAGTTTTCACTGTAAAACCGAGTTGGAGCTAGTACCTACCTATATATATGTATGGAGTGGAGTTTGCAACTGAAAAGGAACTTTGTGTTCCCAACAAGCTAGGTGAAGGACGGCTTTCACACACACTTTTCTCTCAGAACTGAGCATGTGGAGAGTCGTTCGTTCATCTAGCACAAAGGGAACGGATTGCAGGAGAAACTTTTACTCTGGTTTCTCAGTTTGTTTCCTAGTGCCTGTTTGAAGTTCCTGCAGTTTTCACTGTAAAACCGAGTTGGAGCTAGTACCTCCCCATATATATTTATGGAGTGGAGTTTGCAAATGAAAAGGAACTTTGTGTTCCCAACAAGCTAGGTGAAGAACGGCTTTCACACACACTTATCTCTCAGAACTGAGCACGTGGAGAGACGTTCGTTCATGTAGCACAAAGGGAACGGGTTGCAGGAGAAACATATACTCTGGTTTCTCAGTCTGTTTTTTAGTGCCGGTTTGAAGTTCCTGCAGTTTTCACTGTAAAACCGAGTTGGAGCTAGTACCTCCCCATATATATTTATGGAGTGGAGTTTGCAAATGAAAGGGAACTTTGTGTTCCCAACAAGCTAGGTGAAGAACGGCTTTCACACACACTTATCTCTCAGAACTGAGCATGTGGAGAGACGTTCGTTCATGTAGCACTAAGGGAACGGGTTGCAGGAGAAACATATACTCTGGATTCTCAGTCTGTTTCCTAGTGCCGGTTTGAAGTTCCTGCAGTTTTCCCTGTAAAACCGAGTTGGAGCTCGTACCTCCCCATATACATATGTGTGGAGTGGAGTTTACAAATGAAAAGTAATTTTGTGTTCCCAACAAGCTAGTTGAAGGACGGCTTTCACATTCACATATCTCTCAGAACTGAGCATGTGGAGAGACATTCGTTCATCTAGCACAAAGGGAACGGTTTGCAGGAGGAACTATTACTCTGGTTTCTCAGTTTGTTTCCTAGTGCCGGTTTGAAGTTCCTGCAGTTTTCACTGTAAAACCGAGTTGGAACTAGTACCTCCACATATATATGTATGGAGTGGAGTTTGCAAATGAAAAGGAACTTTGTGTTCCCAACAAGCTAGGTGAAGGACGGCTTTCACACACACTTATATCTCAGAACTTAGCATGTGGAGAGACGTTCGTTCACCTAGCACAAACGGAACGGGTTGCAAGAGGAACTTTTACTCTGGTTTCTCAGTCTGTTTCCTAGTGCCGGTTTGAAGTTCCTGCAGTTTTCACTGTAAAACCGAGTTGGAGCTAGTACCTCCCCATATATATTTATGGAGTGGAGTTTGCAAATGAAAAGAACTTTGTGTTCCCAACAAGCTAGATGAAGAACGGCTTTCACACACACTTATCTCTCAGAACTGAGCATGTGGAGGGACGTTCGTTCATGTAGCACAAAGGGAACGGGTTGCAGGAGAAACTTTTACTCTGGTTTCTCAGTCTGTTTCCTAGTGCCGGTTTGAAGTTCCTGCAGTTTTCACTGTAAAACCGAGTTGGAGCTAGTACCTCCCCATATATATTTACGGAGTGGAGTTTGCAACTGAAAAGGAACTTTGTGTTCCCAACAAGCTAGGTGAAGGACGGCTTTCATACACACTTATCTCTCAGAACTGAGCATGTGGAGAGACGTTCGTTCATGTAGCACAAAGGGAACGGGTTGCAGGAGAAACATATACTCTGGTTTCTCAGTCTGTTTCCTAGTGCCGGTTTGAAGTTCCTGCAGTTTTCACTGTAAAACCGAGTTGGAGCTCATACCTCCCCATATACATATGTGTGGAGTGGAGTTTACAAATGAAAAGAAATTTTGTGTTCCCAACAAGCTAGTTGAAGGACGGCTTTCACATTCACATATCTCTCAGAACTGAGCATGTGGAGAGACATTCGTTCATCTAGCACAAATGGAACGGGTTGCAGGACGAACTATTACTCTGGTTTCTCAGTTTGTTTCCTAGTGCCGGTTTGAAGTTCCTGCAGTTTTCACTGTAAAACCGAGTTGGAGCTAGTACCTCCCCATATATATGTATGGAGTGGAGTTTGCAAATGAAAAGGAACTTTGTGTTCCTAACAAGCTAGGTGAAGGACGGCTTTCACACACACTTATATCTCAGAACTGAGCATGTGGAGAGACGTTCGTTCACCTAGCACAAACGGAACGGGTTGCAAGAGGAACTTTTACTCTGGTTTCTCAGTCTGTTTCCTAGTGCCGGTTTGAAGTTCCTGCAGTTTTCACTGTAAAACCGAGTTGGAACTTGTACCTCCCCATATATATTTATGGAGTGGAGTTTGCAAATGAAAAGGAACTTTGTGTTCCCAACAAGCTAGGTGAAGAACGGCTTTCACACACACTTATCTCTCAGAACTGAGCATGTGGAGAGACGTTCGTTCAAGTAGCACAAAGGGAACGGGTTGCAGGAGAAACATATACTCTGGTTTCTCAGTCTGTTTCCTAGTGCCGGTTTGAAGTTCCTGCAGTTTTCACTGTAAAACCGAGTTGGAGCTCGTACCTCCCCTTATACATATGTGTGGAGTGGAGTTTACAAATGAAAAGAAACTTTGTGTTCCCAACAAGCTAGTTGAAGGACGGCTTTCACATTCACATATCTCTCAGAACTGAGCATGTGGAGAGACATTCGTTCATCTAGCACAAAGGGAACGGGTTGCAGGAGGAACTTTTACTCTGGTTTCTCAGTCTGTTTCCTAGTGCCGGTTTGAAGTTCCTGCAGTTTTCACTGTAAAACCGAGTTGGAGCTAGTACCTACCTATATATATGTATGGAGTGGAGTTTGCAACTGAAAAGGAACTTTGTGTTCCCAACAAGCTAGGTGAAGGACGGCTTTCACACACACTTTTCTCTCAGAACTGAGCATGTGGAGAGTCGTTCGTTCATCTAGCACAAAGGGAACGGATTGCAGGAGAAACTTTTACTCTGGTTTCTCAGTTTGTTTCCTAGTGCCTGTTTGAAGTTCCTGCAGTTTTCACTGTAAAACCGAGTTGGAGCTAGTACCTCCCCATATATATTTATGGAGTGGAGTTTGCAAATGAAAAGGAACTTTGTGTTCCCAACAAGCTAGGTGAAGAACGGCTTTCACACACACTTATCTCTCAGAACTGAGCACGTGGAGAGACGTTCGTTCATGTAGCACAAAGGGAACGGGTTGCAGGAGAAACATATACTCTGGTTTCTCAGTCTGTTTTTTAGTGCCGGTTTGAAGTTCCTGCAGTTTTCACTGTAAAACCGAGTTGGAGCTAGTACCTCCCCATATATATTTATGGAGTGGAGTTTGCAAATGAAAGGGAACTTTGTGTTCCCAACAAGCTAGGTGAAGAACGGCTTTCACACACACTTATCTCTCAGAACTGAGCATGTGGAGAGACGTTCGTTCATGTAGCACTAAGGGAACGGGTTGCAGGAGAAACATATACTCTGGATTCTCAGTCTGTTTCCTAGTGCCGGTTTGAAGTTCCTGCAGTTTTCCCTGTAAAACCGAGTTGGAGCTCGTACCTCCCCATATACATATGTGTGGAGTGGAGTTTACAAATGAAAAGTAATTTTGTGTTCCCAACAAGCTAGTTGAAGGACGGCTTTCACATTCACATATCTCTCAGAACTGAGCATGTGGAGAGACATTCGTTCATCTAGCACAAAGGGAACGGTTTGCAGGAGGAACTATTACTCTGGTTTCTCAGTTTGTTTCCTAGTGCCGGTTTGAAGTTCCTGCAGTTTTCACTGTAAAACCGAGTTGGAACTAGTACCTCCACATATATATGTATGGAGTGGAGTTTGCAAATGAAAAGGAACTTTGTGTTCCCAACAAGCTAGGTGAAGGACGGCTTTCACACACACTTATATCTCAGAACTTAGCATGTGGAGAGACGTTCGTTCACCTAGCACAAACGGAACGGGTTGCAAGAGGAACTTTTACTCTGGTTTCTCAGTCTGTTTCCTAGTGCCGGTTTGAAGTTCCTGCAGTTTTCACTGTAAAACCGAGTTGGAGCTAGTACCTCCCCATATATATTTATGGAGTGGAGTTTGCAAATGAAAAGAACTTTGTGTTCCCAACAAGCTAGATGAAGAACGGCTTTCACACACACTTATCTCTCAGAACTGAGCATGTGGAGGGACGTTCGTTCATGTAGCACAAAGGGAACGGGTTGCAGGAGAAACTTTTACTCTGGTTTCTCAGTCTGTTTCCTAGTGCCGGTTTGAAGTTCCTGCAGTTTTCACTGTAAAACCGAGTTGGAGCTAGTACCTCCCCATATATATTTACGGAGTGGAGTTTGCAAATGAAAAGGAACTTTGTGTTCCCAACAAGCTAGGTGAAGAACGGCTTTCACACACACTTATCTCTCAGACCTGAGCATGTGGAGAGACGTTCGTTCATGTAGCACAAAGGGAACGGGTTGCAGGAGGAACTTTTACTCTGCTTTCTCAGTCTGTTTCCTAGTGCCGGTTTGAAGTTCCTGCAGTTTTCACTGTAAAACCGAGTTGGAGCTAGTATCTAACTATATATATGTATGGAGTGGAGTTTGCAACTGAAAAGGAACTTTGTGTTCCCAACAAGCTAGGTGAAGGACGGCTTTCACACACACTTATCTCTCAGAACTGAGCATGTGGAGAGTCGTTCGTTCATCTAGCACAAAGGGAACGGGTTGCAGGAGAAACTTTTACTTTGGTTTCTCAGTCTGTTTCCTAGTGCCGGTTTGAAGTTCCTGCAGTTTTCACTGTAAAACGGAGTTGGAGCTAGTACCTCCCCATATATATTTATGGAGTGGAGTTTGCAAATGAAAAGGAACTTTGTGTTCCCAACAAGCTAGGTGAAGAACGGCTTTCACACACACTTATCTCTCAGAACTGAGCATGTGGAGAGACGTTCGTTCATGTAGCACAAAGGGAACGGGTTGCAGGAGAAACATATACTCTGGTTTCTCAGTCTGTTTCCTAGTGCCGGTTTGAAGTTCCTGCAGTATTCACTGTAAAACCGAGTTGGAGCTCGTACCTCCACATATACATATGTGTGATGTGGAGTTTACAAATGAAAAGAAACTTTGGGTTCCCAACAAGCTAGTTGAAGGACGGCTTTCACATTCACATATCTCTCAGAACTGAGCATGTGGAGAGACATTCGTTCATCTAGCACAAAGGGAACGGGTTGCAGGAGGAACTTTTACTCTGGTTTCTCAGTCTGTTTCCTAGTGCCGGTTTGAAGTTCCTGCAGTTTTCACTGTAAAACCGAGTTGGAGCTTGTACCTACATATATATATGTATGGAGTGGAGTTTGCAAATGAAAAGGAACTTTGTGTTCCCAACAAGCTAGGTGAAGGACGGCTTTCACACACACTTATCTCTCAGAACTGAGCATGTGGAGAGTCGTTCGTTCATCTAGCACAAAGGGAACGGGTTGCAGGAGAAACTTTTACTCTGGTTTCTCAGTCTGTTTCCTAGTGCCGGTTTGAAGTTCCTGCAGTTTTCACTGTAAAACCGAGTTGGAGCTCGTACCTACCCATATATATGTATGGAGTGGAGTTTTCAATTGAAAAGAAACTTTGTGTTCCCAACAAGCTAGTTGAAGGACGGCTTTCACATACACATATCTCTCAGAACTGAGCATGTGGAGAGACTTTCGTTCATCTAGCACAAATGGAACGGGTTGCAGGAGGAACTTTTACTCTGGTTTCTCAGTCTGTTTCCTAGTGCCGGTTTGAAGTTCCTGCAGTTTTCACTGTAAAACCGACTTGGAGCTAGTACCACCCATATATATGTATGGAGAGGGGTTTGCAAATGAAAAGGAACTTTGTGTTCCCAACAAGCTAGGTGAAGGACGGCTTTCACATACACAAATCTCTCAGAACTGAGCATGTGGAGAGACATTCGTTCATCTAGCACAAAGGGAACGGGTTGCAAGAGGAACTTTTACTCTGGTTTCTCAGTCTGTTTCCTAGTGCCGGTTTGAAGTTCCTGCAGTTTTCACTGTAAAACCGAGTTGGAGCTAGTACCTACCTATATATATGTATGGAGTGGAGTTTGCAACTGAAAAGGAACTTTGTGTTCCCAACAAGCTAGGTGAAGGACGGCTTTCACACACACTTATATCTCAGAACTGAGCATGTGGAGAGACGTTCGTTCACCTAGCACAAACGGAACGGGTTGCAAGAGGAACTTTTACTCTGGTTTCTCAGTCTGTTTCCTAGTGCCGGTTTGAAGTTCCTGCAGTTTTCACTGTAAAACCGAGTTGGAGCTTGTACCTCCCCATATATATTTATGGAGTGGAGTTTGCAAATGAAAAGGAACTTTGTGTTCCCAACAAGCTAGGTGAAGAACGGCTTTCACACACACTTATCTCTCAGAAATGAGCATGTGGAGAGACGTTCGTTCATGTAGCACAAAGGGAACGGGTTGCAGGAGAAACATATACTCTGGTTTCTCAGTCTGTTTCCTAGTGCCGGTTTGAAGTTCCTGCAGTTTTCACTGTAAAACCGAGTTGGAGCTCGTACCTCCACTTATACATATGTGTGGAGTGGAGTTTACAAATGAAAAGAAACTTTGTGTTCCCAACAAGCTAGTTGAAGGACGGCTTTCACATTCACATATCTCTCAGAACTGAGCATGTGGAGAGACATTCGTTCATCTAGCACAAAGGGAACGGATTGCAGGAGAAACTTTTACTCTGGTTTCTCAGTTTGTTTCCTAGTGCCTGTTTGAAGTTCCTGCAGTTTTCACTGTAAAACCGAGTTGGAGCTAGTACCTCCCCATATATATTTATGGAGTGGAGTTTGCAAATGAAAAGGAACTTTGTGTTCCCAACAAGCTAGGTGAAGAACGGCTTTCACACACACTTATCTCTCAGAACTGAGCACGTGGAGAGACGTTCGTTCATGTAGCACAAAGGGAACGGGTTGCAGGAGAAACATATACTCTGGTTTCTCAGTCTGTTTTTTAGTGCCGGTTTGAAGTTCCTGCAGATTTCACTGTAAAACCGAGTTGGAGCTAGTACCTCCCCATATATATTTATGGAGTGGAGTTTGCAAATGAAAGGGAACTTTGTGTTCCCAACAAGCTAGGTGAAGAACGGCTTTCACACACACTTATCTCTCAGAACTGAGCATGTGGAGAGACGTTCGTTCATGTAGCACTAAGGGAACGGGTTGCCGGAGAAACATATACTCTGGATTCTCAGTCTGTTTCCTAGTGCCGGTTTGAGGTTCCTGCAGTTTTCCCTGTAAAACCGAGTTGGAGCTCGTACCTCCCCATATACATATGTGTGGAGTGGAGTTTACAAATGAAAAGTAATTTTGTGTTCCCAACAAGCTAGTTGAAGGACGGCTTTCACATTCACATATCTCTCAGAACTGAGCATGTGGAGAGACATTCGTTCATCTAGCACAAAGGGAACGGTTTGCAGGAGGAACTATTACTCTGGTTTCTCAGTTTGTTTCCTAGTGCCGGTTTGAAGTTCCTGCAGTTTTCACTGTAAAACCGAGTTGGAACTAGTACCTCCACATATATATGTATGGAGTGGAGTTTGCAAATGAAAAGGAACTTTGTGTTCCCAACAAGCTAGGTGAAGGACGGCTTTCACACACACTTATATCTCAGAACTTAGCATGTGGAGAGACGTTCGTTCACCTAGCACAAACGGAACGGGTTGCAAGAGGAACTTTTACTCTGGTTTCTCAGTCTGTTTCCTAGTGCCGGTTTGAAGTTCCTGCAGTTTTCACTGTAAAACCGAGTTGGAGCTAGTACCTACCTATATATATGTATGGAGTGGAGTTTGCAACTGAAAAGGAACTTTGTGTTCCCAACAAGCTAGGTGAAGGACGGCTTTCACACAGAATTATCTCTCAGAACTGAGCATGTGGATAGTCGTTCGTTCATCTAGCACAAAGGGAACGGGTTGCAGGAGAAACTTTTACTCTGGTTTCTCAGTTTGTTTCCTGGTGCCGGTTTAAAGTTCCTGCAGTTTTCACTGTAAAACCGAGTTGGAGCTAGTACCTCCCCATATATATTTATGGAGTGGAGTTTGCAAATGAAAAGGAACTTTGTGTTCCCAACAAGCTATGTGAAGAACGGCTTTCACACACACTTATCTCTCAGAACTGAGCATGTGGAGAGACGTTCGTTCATGTAGCACAAAGGGAACGGGTTGCAGGAGAAACATATACTCTGGTTTCTCAGTCTGTTTCCTAGTGCCGGTTTGAAGTTCCTGCAGTTTTCACTGTAAAACCGAGTTGGAGCTCGTACCTCCCCATATACATATGTGTGGAGTGGAGTTCACAAATGAAAAGAAACTCTGTGTTCCCAACAAGCTAGTTGAAGGAAGGCTTTCACATACACATAACTCTCAGAACTGAGCATGTGGAGAGACATTCGTTCATCTAGCACAAAGGGAACGGGTTGCAGGAGGAACTTTTACTCTGGTTTCTCAGTCTGTTTCCTAGTGCCGGTTTGAAGTTCCTGCAGTTTTCACTGTAAAACCGAGTTGGAGCTAGTACCTAACTATATATATGTATGGAGTGGAGTTTGCAACTGAAAAGGAACTTTGTGTTCCCAACAAGCTAGGTGAAGGACGGCTTTCACACACAATTATTTCTCAGAACTGAGCATGTGGAGAGTCGTTCGTTCATCTAGCACAAAGGGAACGGGTTGTAGGAGAAACTTTTACTCTGGTTTCTCAGTTTGTTTCCTAGTGCCGGTTTGAAGTTCCTGCAGTTTTCACTGTAAAACCGAGTTGGAGCTATTACCTCCCCATATATATGTATGGAGTGGAGTTTGCAAATGAAAAGGAACTTTGTGTTCCCAACAAGCTAGGTGAAGGACGGCTTTCACACACACTTATCTCTCAGAACTTAGCATGTGGAGAGACGTTCGTTCATCTAGCACAAACGGAACGGGTTGCAAGAGGAACTTTTACTCTGGTTTCTCAGTCTGTTTCCTAGTGCCGGTTTGAAGTTCCTGCAGTTTTCACTGTAAAACCGAGTTGGAGGTAGTACCTCCCCATATATATTTATGGAGTGGAGTTTGCAAATGAAAAAGAATTTTGTGTTCCCAACAAGCTAGGTGAAGAATGGCTTTCACACACACTTATCTCTCAGAACTGAGCATGTGGAGAGACGTTCGTTCATGTAGCACAAAGGGAACGGGTTGCAGGAGAAACATATACTCTGGTTTCTCAGTCTGTTTCCTAGTGCCGGTTTGAAGTTCCTGCAGTTTTCACTGTAAAACCGAGTTGGAGCTCGTACCTCCCCATATACATATGTGTGGAGTGGAGTTTACAAATGAAAAGAAACTTTGTGTTCCCAACAAGCTAGTTGAAGGACGGCTTTCACATTCACATATCTCTCAGAACTGAGCATGTGGAGAGACATTCGTTCATCTAGAACATAGGGAACGGGTTGCAGGAGGAACTATTACTCTGGTTTCTCAGTCTGTTTCCTAGTGCCGGTTTGAAGTTCCTGCAGTTTTCACTGTAAAATCGAGTTGGAGCTAGTACCTACATATATATATGTATGGAGTGGAGTTTGCAAATGAAAAGGAACTTTGTGTTCCCAACAAGCTAGGTGAAGGACGGCTTTCACACACACTTATCTCTCAGAAATTAGCATGTGGAGAGTCGTTCGTTCATCTAGCACAAAGGGAACGGGTTGCAGGGGAAAATTTTACTCTGGTTTCTCAGTCTGTTTCCTAGAGCCGGTTTGAAGTTCCTGCAGTTTTCACTGTAAAACCGAGTTGGAGCTCGTACCTACCCATATATATGTATGGAGTGGAGTTTTCAAATGAAAAGAAACTTTGTGTTCCCAACAAGCTAGTTGAAGGACGGCTTTCACATACACATATCTCTCAGAACTGAGCATGAGGAGAGACGTTCGTTCATCTAGCACAAATGGAACGTGTTGCAGGAGGAACTTTTACTCTGGTTTCTCAGTCTGTTTCCTAGTGCCGGTTTGAAGTTCCTGCAGTTTTCACTGTAAAACCGAGTTGGAGCTAGTACCTCCCCATATATATGTATGGAGTGGAGTTTGCAAATGAAAAGGAACTTTGTGTTCCCAACAAGCTAGGTGAAGGACGGCTTTCACATACACATAACCCTCAGAACTGAGCATGTGGAGAGACATTCGTTCATCTAGCACAAAGGGAACGGGTTGCAGGAGGAACTTTTACTCTGGTATCTCAGTCTGTTTCCTAGTGCCGGTTTGAAG